>NC_140594.1:648050765-649344349 GCF_964204655.1 Triturus cristatus
CAACACAAAACATAATTAATGGACATTCAAGCAGGCTTAAAAACAGTAAAGCTGGCTTATACTGAGTAAAATTCCTACTGTTTAACAAAGGAATAATAAACTTTTTCCTGGCAGGTTTAAAAAACGGACAAAAAAGCATAAAGTGCGTAGTGTCTTGTGGCGAAAGGTCGTCACACTTACAAGGGGCAACATCTTCTAATCTATGCCAACCAACCACATCCCAAAGAACTAAATGTAGCTGGTTGAACCGCAGTTTGGTCAACAGCCATCTATGAAAAGGGTTGGATACTATTGTAAGATATGATGACAACCCTGAAGACTGGGATAACAGGACATGTTCCCTTACTGAGGATTTATGGAGTTCATCTTCCTCACGCTTGGCCTCCCTGAGTTTCATAAAATTGGATTTTACCCACTCAAGATCTGCCTTACATAGAGTTTCAGGGTTTAAAAAGATTTCTGGTCTCCCAATGTAGGCAGATAACAACTCTATATTAGACAACCATGGAATTTTGTTCATGTTGTCAAGTCGAGTACAGTCCTTTAAGATTTTATGATTTAGAGTAAGGTTTGGGTTTAGCCATATTTTAATCCATAGCAGCAGAGGGGCTAATTTAATCATGTCTGCTATGTAGCCAATCCCAAGTTCCAAATGTATGAAGCACTCGTATGCCATTGAGACTAAGTGTGTCATGTATAAATATTACAAATACATATTTTGTGCAAGTACTTTCTCATAGCACTGGTGTTGCAAAACCATCAAACCAATAACTTGGCTTTCTAATTGAACAACCAAGTTACTCTCTTCAGGCCTTTTACTCTAAAGGAGTAGTGAAGTCAAGGCTTGTAGTAGGGAGTGGTTGGGGTTAAAAATTCAGATACTTTTTTAGACAGTAAGTAACACTGAATACGCTCAATTTCCAGTCAGTGCTATAACCTCAAAAGTGACTAGGACTTCATCAAAAGTAAGTAATAATATCAGTTAAAATGAAGATCGTGAAGTGATATCCGGTGTTGACATACAGTGCTAAACCCACATTTTTGACCTTTGCATATGATATTGTTCTGATGGTTACTTCTTTCCCATGCCCCAGCCTCGAACTGAAGGATTTAAACAGTATTGCTTACAGCTGCACGTTGACTTTGTTCTGCCCCTAAAGTGATGAAGATGGTGCATATAAGTGCTGTAGGAAAGTGCTCATTTTTGACATGGTCATCCCCCCCCCACACCTTTTGCATGTAAGTCCCTAGCAAATCGCCCCCCTGGTACCTAGGGTCCCTAAGAGCTGCAGCATGTATTGTGCCGCCCTAAGGGTCCCACCACCAAACTCATTGAGACTGCCATTGTAGGCTGCCTAAAATGGTGCAGCCAAATGTGAAAACACGACATGGCACACACCCTGTGTGCCATGCTCACAGACACTTTATGCAATATATTTAAGTCAACCCTACAGCAGGCCTTCTACCCCTAAGGCAGGGTGCATTATGTTATATGTGAGGACCTATCTCCATAAGCAGATATGCCCCTGTGCTGTCCAGTTCAATTGCTAGATAGAACAAGTGAACAGGGAAGCCATCTTAAGTGTATGTACTGGCCACTGGTCATTCCGAGTTCCCCAGCTACATGATGGCTTCACTGAAACCTGTGGTGCTCAGTATCAAACACCTTGTTTTAATAAGTCCATACTAATGTCAATAGTGGTTTTATGAAGATATGCACCCAGAGGGCACTTTAGAGGTGCCCTCTGAAAACCTACCAGCCTATTTGTGTGCTGGCTGATTGGTCTGGTCCAGCCTGCCACCACAGGCAAATTTCTGACTCTCTGTAGGTGAGAGCCCACGCGTTCTGAGGTGAACAACAATGTCTGCTCCGGAGGAAGGTGTTCACACCTCCTCCAGCAGGATGGCTAGTGATTTAGCATATCCAGGTCAGGGACTTCAAAGCCCCTGCCGCCTTTGACATGCGACTGCAACTTACCCATGACCTGGGAGTTGCCACCCCCTTCCCTGAGGCCCTAATTGGCACCAGGACAGACAGGAAATTAGCGATGCAAGTAGTTGTGTTGTACCACCAGGCTAGTCACACACCTAAGTTGGGCTGCCTGATGTGCTCCACAAACAAAGGGTTCCTCCATTTTGATTTTGGTGGAATTAGGAACTCTGGGACAGGGCTATGCCCACTCCCCACATGCAGTGGTAATCTAGGGGGTGTAGTGTCTCCCATTAGCTACTTGGCTAGCCCATTGGCTACTACCCTTCTTCCCCCTTAACCCCCTAAATTCAGTATTTAGGTGGCCCCCTGACATCAAGAACGCAGATTCACCTGACAAAAGAAGGCCCAAGAAGAGACGAAGAATAAGCGAGAATTGTGGACTACCAGTGGACTTTGGCGCCAAACCCTGCCTGACTGCTCTTGTCCCGACAGTGGCAACAACCCGACTCGTCCTGCAGCTGTGCACCCTCCAAACGCCTAGGATGACCACCAGCACTTCTACAAGCCATCAGCATCTCCCTTGAAGGGTAGGGGACACTTACCTGCAGGCACTGACCATGGCGTCCAGTTCACCGTACTGCTGACCACCGGGTCACCGATGCAGCAGCCGCCCAAGAGGAGGTCGCAATGCTCCAAGAGGTCAGATTAGTCTCTTCACTGAGTATGAAGGAGCCAGGAGCCACCCTGCACCAATACCTGGGGTACCGGACCCCTTGCAGCAACAAACCCTTGTTTGAAATCCAATCCGGAGTCCAACACCGCAGAGACCAACCGGCCGATGAGGGACATCAGCATTACAGAGACCAGCACCGAGAGTCACCCAGCTGTCCTGTTTTGTCCCCCCTTTGCAGGTCTGACCAAGAACCGTGAGTGCCTTTGATGAACCGGACCAGCCGACCAAAATCCTCTGCGCCCGAGCTCCCTGGCTTGGGTCCATGAACGGCAATTGTGCCTCCCTGCTCCCAAGATCCTCACGAACTGAGCCCCACCATTGGGAGCACCTGGACTTGTCCCCAAGTCCCTCTCTGCAGCCTGTTTCTAGAAGGACCCCTTCTTTGCTTGCAGTGTAGCGCTCAAGGTTACTAACCTGTCCAGCACCTCTGCACCCAGAGAGCCCAGTGCAGGTAAACCTGAACTGCTGGTGAATCATTTGAGCTTGACCCCCTACCCCCTTAATAGAATCAAAAGAGACTTCCTACCAAGATATATTTAGTTGGTGAATCTCTCACCATCTCATAACTGCTTGCAAAGAGTCCTAAAAGAGCCAAGTAACAAACCCCTCTATACACATATTTGGATCTTATTTTTCTAGTTTTCATTTGTAATATTTTGGTAAAAATATCTTCTATAGTTTGTTTTGCAGAGACATACATATTTAAATTTAGCAAAATAATACTGTGGTACAAGCATCAAAAGAGAAGATCTATACCTCTGCAATACAAACCTCTTGTACTCTTTCATACCTCATTCATTACTCACTAAAACACAAACATTAAATATAATGGACATCAGAAGTATAAGATGTGTATTATGCCCGTACGGATCGAAAGAGTCCGCTTTTTCTTTGGAGCAAAAATAAAGTGTGAAGGATTAACACTTTCTCCAATCAACCTATGAATAGATTCCAAGCCATAGTTGAATAAATAGATCCTCTCTCCTTGTCTTCTGATATTGCACCTACTACCCTAAGTCCTAAAGGGGACCCCCTAAATACAAACTGATATCTCGAAAAGTACTTACCCAATTACGAAGTTCTTGGTGTTAAAATATATAAAAATACCTATTATTTTTCCAAATTGGTCTAGAGTTTCCTCTCGAGTTTGTGTCTGATTTCTTGACTCTGTGTGTACAACAAATGCTCAATAGTATTCTGAGATAAGCCTAAACTGCTCGCCCACACTACCTCAAGAAGAGAGCAGGTAGGGTTATTACTTGAAGCCCTGTAAAACCAATAAGGCTTGCCTGGACTTTCTACATAGTGTACCTCGTTTTGGTACACTACATGAAAACCCAGCTCCCTACAAGTGCCACTCCTGGACGTCGACGTCCATCACTTTCTTTCCATGTTTTTGTACATCAATTTGGAGCTAGCTCCTACTTTTTCCCCATTTCCTTTTCTCAAAATTCTTTGTTTCTCCACTTTGCAAGGGAAGTATTTCCCCTCCTAAAACGAATGGTTTTTAAATGATTTAGTGACTGTTGCAAACAAATGTCTATGATAGACCGCCACAAGGTATTCCTCTGGTGTTTGGGTTTGAAGCACAACACCAAGTCCTGAGTGGAATGTGCCCTAATGAATCCGTAAGTGATCTGGTTTGCTTAGACATGCAGCTGATGTATTGGAGTTACAGCTTCATTCTATAGAAGTTCAGACTAACGTGTTGACAGACATTTTGCATCCTGGGAAGGCTTCCTCCGAGCTATACTGCCATTCACTGAAGCCCTGACTGACACCATAATCCGCATCCATCGGTCCAAGACTTGTTTCTATCCATAATTGAACAGGCAGGTAGCCAGGCACCACAGGCTCATGCAGAGTACCCCTGACTTGATCCAGCACCTTACGCCAGAAGATCTGATGGTCAATGGTTTCATCGGCAGGGTAAACCCCAATTTATTCCATAAAACTCCTCAGAGTGAACCACTCAGTTAAGTGAGGTTTTTCAATGGTCAGCCTAACCCTCTGGTCAGTCCATACCAACTGATTTGCTGAGGGGATATTGCCATTCGTTATAGGACATGGTTAGCAAGATCTTGCTGGCAGTCCCTGAGGAACATAGGGCCAATCTCACTCCAACCATCAAGAATGGTTAGGATGTGGCCAGATAAGTCTGCTTTTCTGGGCTGTACAGTACTGGCTTTTGGGAGGAACAGTTGTCACTGGTGTGGTGCTTTGGCGTCCCTCATGGATGACATCTACAGGTGATATGCAGCACTCACAGACAGATATGCCATTTAACGGACCTTAAAGTTTATTGAAAATCAACAGAGTGCAATTGGGGACGCTCTCCCTTGTTGGGAGCAGCACAAATCAATCTTATTGCTCATCCCCAAACTCGGGGGGGATTTACCAATTTGCACCAACGACAGCAACACCTTTTGATCCACACAGATTAACTGGAGTGCGAAGATCTTTCCTCCATTTGGATCGAATATTTAACGTACCTAGCCAGTTTGGCAAGAAGGCAGATTCCACTCCAGCATGCTTCAAAGAAAACCAGTACACTGCGCATTCCTTAAGTCTCTCTACTCCATCAAGACAGTACCCGCAGCAATTTTGCCCCTCTTGGGGCTACTCCAGAGATCTGCTAGTGACTCGCAGCCGCATACTACTTACCTTTTGAATTTCCCCAGGCATCAGACTGAATCGGGAAGATTTTTTGTGAACAGTACCTCTGAAGGCTGGTAGGCGTTGGCCACCCAGGTGCGCTGACAGTGCTTTTCTCTCCGTACCAGTCAGCGCTGATCCTGAGAAGGGCTACCCCTCTGCTGTTTTTTGACAGGCTTTTCGATGTTTTGAGGTTTACCTTCTGGTGTATCGAGGATGTCTTTGCGGAAGTCTGGTTTTAAGCCCTGCGGCATCTGTCACCGACTGATGTCTGTAACGGACTCACACCTCATGTGTCTTTGGTGTCTGGAGCGTGACCACAACACCAAGTTGTGCTCCAATTGCTGGGACATGGCCCAAAGGCTTTGAAGCTGCTAGAGGCCCAGCATGCGACTCCCCAGAAGTAGACATCCTGGTCGAGGAGTAAAGGTCCCGGGATCATTTGCGGAGCCCAAAGTCCTTTTTGTCCAATTCGAAGTCCTCGGGACACTTGGGTACAAGGCACAATAAGAAGGGTATGAAGTCAAAGCTTGTCCTAGGCTGTTGTCTCCCTCTTGCAGACTACGGAGAACCTTCTACAATCGCTGGGGTTCACTATCAATGTACCTAAGTCATACTTGACTCCGTCTCAGATGCTTCCTTTCATTGGAGCTGTTCTGGACATAATACAGTTTCCGGCTTATCCTCCCGAGCGGTGAGTCCAGTATATTTAGGCTATGATACCGATATTTCGGCCTCCATCCTGGGTTTTGATGAGACTGGCTCTGAGGCAGCTGGGTCTCATTGCATCCTGCTGATCTCGGAGGAAACTGTGAATGATCTGCAGTGATGGCTAACAAATCGCAATTGGGTCAGAGGTAGACTCCTCTCCCTTCCTCAACCAGATCTTAAAGTAGTGACAGATGTGTCTCTCCTGGGATGGAGCCCTCTGGGAGAGGTGGAGATCAGAGGACTCTGGTCTCTGGCGGAATCTGGACTCCACATCAAAGTGCTGGAGCTCTGTGCAATCGAACTGGCATTGAAAGCTTTTCTACCCACCATCAAGGAAAGGTTAATGCAGGTATTCACAGACAGTACCACCGCCATGTGGTACTGCAAGAACTAAGCAGGTGGGTCGTGGACCCTTTGTCAAGAAGCCCTACGCATCTGGACAGGGGCATATCCCTTGTGGTTCAACACCTGGTGGGCTCTCTGAACACCAGAGCAGATGAACACAGCCAAAGATGCCTAGCGGATCACGAATGGCGTATCCACTTAGAGGTGGCGCAGGGTTTCTTTCAGTAGTGGGGAGAACTTTGGTTAGATCTTTTTGCCTCTGTCCATAAGGTGCAATGTCAGCAGTTTTGCGAGCTAGAGTTCCAAGTCTCCACTGGCTCGGAGACTCTGCATCTCGAGTGGGGCTCAGGCCTTGTAGGAGGCTGGCTTAGTATATGGTGCTGACTTATTTAAGTGATGTACCTTGCGCTAATTAAGGTAACTCTTATTGTGATTTTAGTGGTCTCTGATAACCATAGAAAGCTCTCAAAGTGGTAGCTGTGCAGAGCAGCCTTCAGGTTGATCTTGGTGGAGTGTTACACAGCTTGTTATCACCAGTTTACCCTTAGGATGTCATTTAAAAGAAGGAGAACCACACAGTGTATACATAAAAATACTTCTATTTATTACATAATATTCACTAACACATTAGTATATCTCCTACTTGGAGTTATCAACACACATACACACCAATACTTCAAATGCAATAAGGTTAATAGCACAAAATACAGTGGTCGCCATGGGGAGACCAAACCATGTATTAAAGTGGAATACGAACTGCAGAAGAGGACAGGACTTGGACCAGAAGAAGCAGAGGACCCGGGGACACAAGGATCCATCAAAGGTAAGTACCCAGGAACCCCACGGAGGCTGTGTGCAGAGGGGAACGCAGCCACATGACCAATGAAAGTCAGCGGCGAAGTCGCGGTTGCAGTTTTGCAGAAGGGCCCTTCCAAGAGGACCCAGAAGATTTCTCTTGGAGGACGGAAGGTTGGAGATCCACCACACCTGTGGATACCCCTGAGACCAGGTTACCTACATCAGGGAAGCCAGGTACATAGCAGTGAAGAGACGTCAGACACCTTTGTAGATGACAGTGAAAGACTTGGAGAAAAGTGCCTCTGGAGAAAAAGATGAAGAACTCTGGTGGAATCCAGTGGTGGATTCTGCAAGTGAAGAATCTGTAAGCGGAGGGTACAGAGTCCAAGCCACTCAGGAATGACCAGGAGGCATGAAAGAGCAATGCCCACTGATGTCGGACAGGTCAGGAGAGATGACAGTGTCCTTGTCGCAGCAGCTGTTAAGCCGAGGCCATGCTGAGGAAGACCAGGAGCCGTGCATAAGCTGTCCCACGTCTCATGTTGGTGACTAGGTGGTCGGTGTCCTGCGGGAGCACCAACAAACCTTGGTAGCCACAACTGACACAGAGAACGAAGAATGAGCAACGTTGGGGCCAGCAAGTTCCAGGGCACTCACCAACAGAAGAAGAGACAAAGCAGGCCCCATGCAGGCAGGGGAGCCCACTGAAGCAAGAGAAGACTCTCTAAGGGAGGAACCACAGGCCAAAGGCACAGGAGGCGCAAGAGGACCTCGAGCAGCTCACCAAGAAGGAAGACTCACGGTGCAGAGGATGCGGTGAGGGCACTGTGCTTTGCAGGAAAATATGCTGGAGCTTCGTGTAACCCGAAGATCTCTGGAGTGCAGAGCCAAAAAGCCTTGGCAACAGCAAGTCGACGCTGTGCACAGTGGTTCAGTTCCAGCGGTTCAGTCAATGTGATACTGGCCTCAAAATTGCAGAGAGGACAGGTCAGCCTCAAGGGAGTTGCAGAACTACCACCTGTGTTGCTGGGCCTCAGGAAGTCTGTGAGACCACAGGAGCAGCAAACTCGTCAGCTTGGTTACGGTGCCTGCAGATGCAAGGGAGTGACTCTTTCACTCCAAGGGAGAATACTTTGGGTGTCCTTGATACCCACAGGTCTGTCAAAGATCGTGGCAGAAGCACAGACGATGAAGAAGACTTGCAGAACAGCGAGACCAGGAAGAGCAGAAGTCCTCCTAGATGCAGTTTCGGTTCCAGGCCAAGTTCAGCAAAGTCCAGGTGTCCAGACGGGCGAAGAATGAAGTTCGAGGTTTGAGTACTGTCCCATGATGAATCTGAGGACCTACCCACGGGTAAGTCCTTAAGTACCCTAAGGAAAAGGTTAGAACAACTCAGGGGTCCCTCCCAGAGGAGGGGCTGGACAGAAGGGAGGGCCCAGTGTCGTGCCAGAGCGGGGCTAAAAGCTCCCTGACCTGGCTCTAATTGGAGTATGTAAGGAGGGCACCCAATGTGCCCTTTAAAGCAGTCTGGTGGTGCTGGCAAGCGCCCCACCCCAGCCCAATACACTAAGTCCTGTCTGGGAGGTGGTCACACCTCCCTGCAACAGGGAACCTATTATTCTACCTTACCCTACTCAAGCTTGGCTCAGCAACAGGAGGGCAGAATAGTGTCTGTAGTCGGCAGCAGCACTAGCTTGCTGTCAGTCCCTGAAAGGCTGTTACCTGGATTGCAGGGGGGTACCCTAAGGAAGCCCCCCAGTACATGGGATCACCTGATTAGCATGATCCCAGTCAGATTAGGTCATAAACTGACTGAAAGCAGATCCTACTTTCCTACAGGCCTCCTGTCCGCCTTTCTGCCCATACCACTCTTACACAGAGTTCTCAAAAAGATCAAGAACGACCGGGTCCAAGTCATCCTTGTGGCTCTGAACTGTGCATGGAGAGTCTGGTATCCCGAGCTACTGAGCATGTTCATCGATCCTCCGATCAGGCTGCTCCTTTGGGTAGATCTTCTTTTGCAGCAGCAGGGAAGGGTTCTCTGCCCAAACCTGTCCACTCTCCGACTTCTTGCGTGGGGATTAAACAGCGAAGGTTGACAACTTTTCACCTTCCTACTCAAGTCTGTAATGCCATCTTGGCAGCCAGGCGTCCCTCCGCCAAGACAGTGCGCGCTTGCTGTTTATAAAAAAATTAAAAAAATTGTGACTTGGTGTGCAGAAAAATCCATTTACTCCCCTTTCTGCCCTACTTCTGAAGTTCTGCTTTTCATTCTTTCTCTTGACCATCAGGGCTCTGTTCTGGGCACTCTTAAGGCTATATATCTGCCATTTCTGTCTCCTTGCAGTTGCCTAATCAACCGTCTTTGTTCAAGTCCCCTAGTCAAAGGTGTCACTCATCCCTTCGCTCCTTCTCCATTCATTATGCTTCAGTAGGACCTTAATATGGTTTTGACATTTTTTATGCCCCCTCCGGCTTCTCACCCTGAAAACAGCCTTCCTTGTGGCATTACATCTGCCTGTAGAGAAAGTGAGCTGCGAGCCTTATCTAAGCCACCTTACCTCTCAATCTATCCTTCCAAGTGATGCTTCGCACAAGAGCCTCCTTTCTACCAAAAGTTGTCACCCCGTTTCATGTAGACAAATCTATCACCTTGCCTACCTTTTATGCTCCTCCACATCACTCTAAAAAGAGGAGCAACTCCACCATCTGGGCCTATAAAGAGCGTTGTCATTTTAACTTGACCGCACACAAGAGCTCCAGATGGGCGACCAACTCTTCGCGAGTTATGTTTGTACAAAGAAAGGGTGGGTTATGCAGAAGCAGACCATTTCCAGATAAGTCGTGCTCTGCATCAAAATCTGCTACGCATTGGCCAAGAAGCAACCTCCTGAAGGCTTGCGAGCTAATTCAAGCAGTAGCCCAAGCTGCGCCCACTGCATTAGCTTGCCGAATTCCAGTCCTGGACATCTGTCTGGCAGCAACGTGGGCTTCCCTGCACACGTTTGCCAAATACTACTGCCTGGACAGGCAGGTCTGTGGAGATGGGCACTTTTGTCTGTTCAGTCCTGCAAGACTTTCTCGTTTCAAATTAGTTCGCAGACCTTCCGTGGAGGGTTTTGCTGTGGTATCTATTCACAAAGTAAGGAATCTGCAGCTAGAAGTCTGTATTAGATGAACTAATTACTTACTTTCGGTAATGCCTTATCTAGTCGCATATTCCTTACCAACCCACCCATCCTCCCTACTCTGCGAACGGATTTCTGGGGGCAGGACTAGTTTAGACACACCAATGGTCTGTGTTCTTCATGGCTCTGCGCTTTTAGCGTGGGAAGTCCGGGTGTCATCTGTAATGGCGAGTTGACTAGAGTTAGTAGGTCTTCCTCCCATGAGATCGCCTTTGTTTGTCAGTTGACAACACCCCAGACCTCTTTGTCACCGAGGACCCTTAGGGAGAACATCAGCCTGAGCTGTCGGCAGCCGTGGAATGTGCCTTCTTGACCCAAGCAATTTCCTGCTCCGACTTGTAGTTGGAAGACCTCCTGTCCGCTTAACTTGTCTGGAGCCGCTTAACTTGTCTGGAGTATGGTCCCTCCTCCTCCTCTACCCCCTTGACACCACTTGCACTCCGAGCATTCCCTTCCCTCCTCCCCACGGGCCAGACAGCCGCGCTCAGAGATAGGCTTCCGGGCTACCACTGCCGATGGTCTGCACAAAACTTCCTACCTGGGCCCCACACCCAGCCATGGCTTAGTGCTGAAGAAAATCCTCAAGCCAACCACTTCCATCTTGGCACTGAAACACTCTTCAGAGCCAAAGCCTTCGATGTCAGAAGCCCGCTCAGCGGAGACGACCCATATGCCGGTACCGAAGCCCCCGTCGCCGAAACATCTTTTGTGACTTCATGGAACCTATCCTTCAGAAGATGCAGGACGATCTCTATGCCCACCTGCTACACATCATTATCCACCTCCACACAGGAAGGATCCTCAAACAGCCACCGACGCCCCCGCACAGGCATACAAGAGACAGCTTATCTTTGAGTAGGCTCTAGAACCTCCACCACCACCCAAACAGAGGAAGTGGCACAACAAGGCTAAAAGAACACTTCCTCGGCCACTTGTCTCTTCCTACCTTCTCCTCGACCTTAAACCCCATCCTCACCACTTTCTCTGCCAGCTGACCCCCTTCTTTACACACCATAGGGATCAACAATGATTTTAGGGATCAACACACAGGGAACCTTATGACATGCCCTGCCCCCACAAGTAGGTGCTTGAATCCTATGATGTGGACCCTCCAGGAGACACGGACCCCATTATTTTCTACTCTCACCAACAGATGACACTACCCCATGAGGTCCTTGGTAGGGCTACCGCTTTCAATAAGTAGACATGCACAGGGATGCCATGGAAGAGGTCTTTATGCTAGAAAATCTGTCGTCCTAACAACATTTCATGCAGAAAGGCATGCTCAAACTGGCTACAGACATCTTAAGCAGCTAGTCAAAGCCTGTAAGCTACCCCTAGGGCTTCCCCTTCAGAATAGGTCTTTAACTGGGCTCAGCACACTCCCAACTCCTTAGTGGTGCACGTTGTTAGCAAATGTGGCAATACACAGGAGACACGCCACCACCTGACAAAAAAAAGCAAGTGTATCGTTCCACTGGTAAGCGCGTTGCAGTGCAATCGGACAACCACTTGCGCATCGCCATCTAATCGGCTTCCTTTCTAAATATGACAGTGCCCACTGGGATGAGATCTCCCGGAGTAGTACCTCGAGAGGGCATGGGCTAGTCTCAGAAGGCAAGCTCATTTTGAATACTGTCATCAGATGTTCCCTTGATGCTGCTGACACCACCACTCGAACCATCACTTCCAGCGTGCTCCTATGCAGACACGATTGGCTCTGTCTCTGGCTTGGAACCAGCCGGCCAACAGCTTCTCCTCAAACTTCCCTTTGATGGGGAGCAGGTTTTCTGGCCCCAGGTTGAGGAGATGCTGGAAAATATTTTTTTTTAAAAGCCTCAGACTATAAAAGCCATGGGTGCCCTTCAGACTCCTACCCCTCGTGGATCCTTTTGCAGATCAGCGTGTGCCGAGGTGGCTCCAAAACCACATCCCCAGACCCCTCCACTCCTTCTAGCATCAACAGGCTCAGCAACCCTCGACAAAGGGCTATGGGCTTCTCTTGAGGGGCATACTGTGTTAACAGCTCCAAGAGGCAAGAGCAACTCCAAACCCGCCCCCCAAGAACTGCACCCACCCAGCAGTGACATGCCCCACCTTTAATGTGTATTGCATATCATTCAGCACACTTGCTGTTTGGAGCTCACTTCCTTACCTCCCAAAATATCACTTCACAGACCTGTTCTCTCCCTAGAAAACCAACGCCTGTTTCGGGATGAGGTTCAAGCACTCCTTCTCCAAGGGGCCATAGATCCTGTGCCACAATAAATGAAGTCTCAGGGTTGTGTATTCCTTGTACTTCCTCATTCCCCATGACTGGTTACTCAGGCCTCTCAATGCATGCATCCCGTCAGAACATTTCCACATGGTCACTTTTCAGGATGTCATTCCACTGTTGCAGCAAGGCATATTCATCACATTATGAATGGCGGAGTCACATGGGGCGGATAACGGGCCATGAACGCTCTACTTCAACTCAGCCGATTATGGCGCTTCTTGCTGTGAGTCCGGATGAGGGACCAGTACTGCTACCTTGGTGTCAACACTGACCAGGGATATTGGCTGTCACTTTGGCTTTTAGAGAGTTTTCTATATTTTGAAGTGAAAAGTGAAGGTTAATACGAAGGACCTGAGTTTTACTCTCCAGATGATTCGATCTACTTGAAAGCCTGTGATATGCTGAAAGTGTTTATGATTTTTGAACCTAGGATATTAATGAATATATTGCAATTTTGGAACCATTTGATTGTCGGACACTAAGTGGATCAAGACAAAGAAACTCTTGCCCTGACCAAGTTCCTTTTGAAACGAAACGCTTTGGCTGATGTCCAAATTTGAAATTGAAAATTCAATAAAGAATATATTTTGGAATATACTCTGAATCTTCTGACTTCCTCTTGGTGCACCGTCCTTCTTCCTTTGAATATTCATTGCTGCACTTGGCCTCAAAGACTCAAACTTCCATATCCTGATTCATCCAGTGCATCAGCGCTACCTCTGGTTTATGTTAAGTGGCAATCACTGCCAGTTGAAGGTGCTGCCATTAGGGGTCACCACTACACCTAGAGTGTTTACAAAATGGGTTGAAGTAGCCGCTTACCTGCGAAGCCAGGGCATCCATGTTTTCCAATACCTGGACAATTGGTGGATAAAGAGCGCAATGCAACAGCAGTGTTACATACACAAACAGGGCACCATAAACCAGTACACAATCTGCGTTTACCATCAACGCTGTAAAGTACCACCTCCAACCCCTATCCATTCCATTCCTTTTTAGGGGCAATCCTCAGTACAGAGGTGGGCAAGGCATATCCAGCCGTGCAAGGGTCGAGTTGAGTTTATGCATTGCTACATCTTTTTTAGCTAGATCAGGTCACAGTCTGGATGGTCATGCATCTCCTCAGGATGATGGCCTCCTACATCACTATGGTTCTCACAGCAGGTTACACAGGAGCCAGCTGCAACAATGCTTAACGCATCAATGGTCTCAGGTGAAGGAATATTGGGACGATCTAGTGTTAATCAGCCACCGCACCCATTGCTCTCTGCAGACGTGGAAAACCATCAATTTGTTGCCAGGGTTATCTTTTCTAGACAATCAAAAAATGGGGGGAGGTAGAGTTATCAGCTAGGTCCACCCTCCTAGAACAGTAGTAGATGCACAAAATCCAGGATACGGGAAAAAGAACCTAGCTATGGGTGAAGAAAGACTTCTGCTCACATAGAGTGGGAGAGTCTACAGACAAGAAAGAAGAATTTCTTTCTTGAGTCCCCTCACTCACCAGGGTTTCTCCTTGGTGACATGCTTCATCATAGGGGTCCTCTAAATCCGCTGCGGATTGAGGCATGCTGCGACTTGCGGAGTTACTTAGGAGCACTTTGGTGAGAAAAATGTGTAGTGCGGTGATGTGGAGTGGGAGAGGTGGATTAAAAATACCTAACTAGTGGGCGAAGTACCTTTTATTCTAGCTCCTAGTTGGTATATCTAAAAACAGGGGTGAATACTGGGAAAATAAACTTAACCATAATGAGTTAGGAGTCCCTAGTATTAGTCAACATGTTTTGAGCCTTCCCAAAGCTGCTCTTCAGGACCACACAGGGACCAGCCCTGTGTGTACCACTCCAAAGGTGACCTGTAAATAGGTGAATGAAAAAAGTGAATAAATAAAGCGCCGCACCTAGTATGCGTGCGCTAATAATGACATACATACGATTAGCTCATTGGTTACGTAGTATCAGTAGGATATAAAAAAAGAACATTGTTAAAGTAACAAATGCCTACCAGTGTAAACTGGCAGGCATGATCGATGTAAATCTAAATTTCTAACTTATAAATGTTCCTCTATAGCAGATACATAGTGTTCCATCGTGCTATGCAGGAAAAAAACATATGGCTAACTTCTCCGGTGGAGATGGTGAGTCTATTTACAAAAACATAAACCACGTGACAAACAACAACACTAAGTATGAACATGTACATATAATCACATACTCATTTAGAGGCTCAGATGTGCTCCATGGTCTGGAGGGGCTCATATTCACACTCTGTAAATAAGGACAGAACGTGGTTAATATTGTCCCTGTAAAAAACGCTGTAAAAATGCGGGGACTGCCTGATTCCTCCATATGGTCATTAGAGTTGCTTGGTTTGGCTCTCCTGTTAGGGAAAGATCAATAGGACTTACTTAATCTGAGCTCTCCTCGTCGACAATGTACCTACTCGCTCCCCTGGAGACCGCATATTAACGCGTCTCTCCTCGGGAGCCGGTATATATGCTGTTGTTTCCGCCCAGTCATCGTGGCAGTGACTCGAGCGGTACACTAGGAAAAATGGCCGCCGGGAAATGGCAAATTCGTCGGCCATCTTGAGTGTATGACTTTTTGGGTTAATTATGAATACTGGTATAAGTCGCTTTTCTGGAGTGCGGGGCTGGGAGATCTAATGTAAGGAAACAAAGGAATTATTGAATTGTATTGATGTGAATCACTCTCCACTGTTCGACGGTATTACACCCGGAAAAGAATGGCCACCTTAAAATGGCTCATTCGTCGGCAATCTTGGATGTATGATTTTCAGAGCAATTATGAACAGTGGTTCAAGTCACTTCTTAGAGTGTACGGATAGCAGTTTAATGCAAGGAACCCACGGATTTATAGACTGAATTGTATTCAATAGTTGTCTGTGTGCTTTACAAGCGTGTTTAGGCAAAACTCATTTAATGAGATGTGTAGAGAGATCGAACCATACTGCTGGGCACAAGCAGATATATATGGTTTATCTTCTGCTGGGTATAAACAGATATATATAGTTTATCTTCTACATTACACAGGGTAGTGATCCCTAAGTGTGGTTACTAGGGGTGTCCATTTGTCCAGTTCGAAAAACCTTACAAACTACTTCCTGAAGTTTTTTGACTTAGCGAATTGACCCCAAGGGATGTTATCATTCAGGCCCTGGGTGTCAGAGCGTAACTTGAAAATCCAGCGTTGTTCTTTTTCGAGCAGCCTGTGTTCAAGGTTATCATGGATCTTAATGTGTTCCAACACTACCCAACTGAGGTTGTTGGGGGTGTGTTGTTTCTCAGTAAAATGTGTTGTCATTTTAGTTGTGGCTCGCCTGCACCTGATGTTACTTCGGTGTTCGACTAATCTGGTACTAACCTTCCTATTCGTCTTCCCCACGTAGTGGAGGTTACAAGTGATCATATAAACAACCCCTGCAGTGTTGCAATTTGTAAACTTTCATAGTTCCCACGTCATATTGTTGTTAAAAAACACTTTTTTAGTTGATGAAGTAAGGTGGCATACGCTGCAGTTGCTGCAAGGGTAATAGCCTCCTGGTAGTGTGTGTAATAATCGCTGTAGGCCCTCAATGTCAGTTGTGTTTTTGGGGAGTGTATGCACCAGGTAGTCTCTGAGGTTCTTCCCCTTTCTGTGGCTGAACATAGGTCTCGGTATGTCCAGATTACCACTGTTCAGAGTCCGCCAGTGTTTTTTAACTATCTTTGCAACCCTGTCAGTTGCTATATTGAACGTGGTGATGCGGATAGGTCTTTTGTCTTTGTCGGATTCTTCTTTTTTGTGTGTCTCCAGGAGTGCTTCTCTGTGGTTGTTCGCAGCCCTCTTTCTTGCATTTGATACTAAATATGAAGGATATTTCCTTGCAATCAGTTTCTCAGATAGATCTTTATCTTGGATTTTGTAGTCTTCTTTTTCAGTGCAATTCCTTCGAAGGTGCAGGAACTGTCCAAATGGGAGGTTCTCTTTAAGTTGTCTCGGGTGAAAGCGGTCATTAATAAGGAGGCAGGTTTTTGCAGTCTGTTTGAAGTGGGTGATGGTCTTAAGTACGCCGTTCATCGCGAAAATGTTCAAATCTAGGAAAACAAGCTGTGACCTAATCATTGTGTATGTAAACTTCAGGAAAGGGTCTTGTAGGTTCAGCCAAGTGATGAAATCGGTGGCTTCTGGCTCATTCCCAAATGAGTAGCACATAGTTGATGTATCTCTTCCACATTAGAACATGGCTAATGTGTGGGTTGGTGGTGTTAAGTATTTTATGTTTTTCTAGATGGTGTACGTAGAGCCCTGCTACACTAGGGACAAAGGTGCTCCCAATGCTGGTACCGTAGTGTTGGCGGAATAGGGTCTCCTCGAAACGAAAGAAATTCTCGGTCAATGCCAGTCTACAACATTCCAGGACCACATATCTAGGTGTATGGTAAGGCCAATGATCTTCAAAAAGTACTACTTCTAAGATTTCCAGGGTTTCCTTATGAGTCAAGCCTTGTGTAGAGGCTCTCCACATCTAAGACAAACAAGATGCTGGTTGCGGGATCGAAGTGTAAATCCTAAAAGGAGGCACAGGACAACTTTTGTGTCCTGTAAGTCGGTACTTGTACTTTGTATAAGTGGATGCAGGAAAGTGTCTGCAAACTTGGAAAGTGGTTCTAAGATTGAACCGATCCCGGAAACAATTGGCCTCACTGGTGGACTTCCCAAGGACTTGTGAATCTTTGGTGTAGTATAGAAATACGGGGTTGTTTGGTTGGTATTCTCCAAAATGTCTGCTTCTTTTTTAGTTATCCAGTCGTTGGCTGTAGATTTCTCCACCAAGTTGGCGATTTCAATGCGTAGACGTTCTGTAGGGTCTTCCCTTACTTGGATATAGATCCTTTCGTCAGCCAAAAGTCGCAAGCATTCTTTACGATATTCTGTGGTGTTTTGGAGCACAATAGCTCCACCTTTGTCGGCCGGTTTGATTGTTATTCTTTTTTCATTGGCCAGCAGTTGTATTGCTTCTTGTTCCATCTTGCTGGTGTTGTGGAAAATCTTTATCAATTTCACCCACTTCCTTAAGGACAGCCTTTTCAAAGGCTAAAAGTTCTACAGAAAAGTTTGCTGCTGGTGGAGTCAAGTTTGATTTTCTATGTAGACCTGTCACTTTCACAGATTTTCATAGGAGGTCTGTCTTTGAAGAAAACCTGCAGCTTGATTTTGCGGATACATTCATTTAGTTAGCAGCAGAGTTTGAATTTATCCAGCCAGTTTGGCGATGACACAAAACCTAGTCCTTTGTCCAGAACTGCTTGTTGGGTCGATGTTAGGATAATGTCCGACAGGTTCACCACTAGACTGGCTGGTTGCTGGTCGAGGGGTTGTTCGGAGGGCCCATGCTCTGGTTGTGGCTCCTCGTGGACTCCAGGGGTTGTGCCTATTGCGGTTGTTGGCCTCTTCTGGTCTTGCCTCTTTGTGGTCCTTTTCCCTGGCCTAAAAAAGACTGTCCCGGTTGTTCCTGTTGTTGTACTTGTTCCCAGTATGGATATGGTTGTTGTTGGTATAGTTGCTGGAAGTGTGGGGGTTCATAGAAAAAAGGTGGGGGCATATTATAAGCTGGGGGCCCATGGTAGGGAGGCCAGCCATAACCCTGTCCTCCCCAATTCCTTATGCGTCCACCTTGGTTCCGCTGTTCCTGTTTGTGGTGTTACGGCTATATCCGGAATCCGAGTTATCTGAGCCAGTGTCCGAGCCGTCACGGTCTGTATTGTATCCTGGGTTCCTTCCAAATGGGTTATAGTCTTCCCTAGTGTATGGGTAGACCTTATCATGTGAGAAGGTTTTCTGGTCACTTCTTAGTTTCAGATATTTCTTTTATCTTGAAGGCTTACCTCAAAGTCAGTCATTGTTTTGTTGAGTTCTTCCAATCGTTTTTTCAACTCTGTGATTGTTTGGTAAGATTTCAGACGGACTTCCAGAGTATGTATCTCTCCCTTCATTTCTTCTGATAAGCGTGCTGCATTTTTTATAATTAGCACAAGCCAGTCCCTGGTACAGTGCCAAGAAATGAGTGACCAATCTTTCTTGAATGTTTTGTCTTGCTGAAAGAGGAAAGGCGCATTTCGTACAATCAAACCACGTGGTGCTGTGTTGGCTCTAAGATATTCCGTCGTCATAATACCATGAATCATGGTTTTGATTTGGTTCCTTTTTAGTTCCCTCAGTTCGTCCCAACATTGGCCCACTTCATTAGTGTCTCGTTTGGGTGTCCCTGCTAAAGGTAGCATGGACGAGATGACTCTCTCTACCTCCTCTTCTGCGAAGGTGAGGCCAGTGACTTCAGTCATGTTGCAAAGGGTTGGTGTCAAGTGAAAGGTTAGGGAAAAGACTTCCAATGCGGATTGTGTTATATACAGCGCACAACAGAGACACCCACCCTCCCTGCTTAAATAATTCTGTGATGCCAAGTGCCTCATATTTGGGTGACCTGGCCCTCCCGGTACGCCTTTGAGCCCTTGAGGCTCAGAGGGGGCTCCATTGGGTTCCGCGCTGGTGGCTCAAATGGATTCAGTGGTGGATCCGGACAGGTGCCGTTTGGGGGGCAGTGACTTTCCCCAGTGCCAGCCCCTGCGATGAGACTTCCGACAAGGACGGTGCCCCACGGAGGCAACAGCTCTATTCTTATCCAGAGCGACCCGGATTGGGATTGGCACCGATGGAGTCCTTGGGTCCCAGGTCTGTCCCTCAGCCTTATTTTGAGGGGCAAGAAATGGAGGGCGATTGAAAGGGATCGCTGGACCCTTTACAAGACCAACCTGAGCACTAAACGGACTGGAATGAGGAATTGGGTGAGGTCAGTGGACTAAATACCTTTCCAGACTCTGGCCTGCTTCCTCCCTCTATCGTAGCTACAGAGAAGGAAGCTTCATATGCTGTGTTGGTGAAAAGGGCAGCGGAGGTCCTAGACCTTCAGCTCCCTTCGGTGGAAGTCAAGATGAACATCTTGACAGAGGTTCTGCAGCCGGGTGTTTCTTCCTCAGAACCCCTCCTGCCTTTCAATGAGGCCCTTACTAATGTCCTTCTGGGAACCTGGTCCAAGCCCAGCGACTCCTATGACTAGGACAGTCGCCTGCCTGCATCGCCTTGCACCGAGCGACCCAAACTTCTTTGCCAATCACCCTTACCCCGAGAGCTTGGTGGTCCAAGCCTCTACTTCACAATACTAGTTTCCTTCCGCACACCTGGACAGGGAATCCAAGAGGCTGGATAGTTGGGGCAAGAAAATGTTTGCTTCCGCCATCATTGCATTGCGGTCAATGAACACTGCATGCCTATTGGTCTGCTACGCCCACGCTTTGTGGAAAAGGGTTGCGTAGGTCCCAGGGGATGCCTGGGACATTCTCTTCCAAGCAGTATCAGATGGGAGAGATGCAGCAAAGTTCACCATTTGGTGTGGGCTTGACACCACCGACTTGCTGGGCAGAACGATGTCATTGCGGCTGTTGTACGCCACACACCACACCTGGCTGTGAACTTCTGGCTTTTCTGGTGATGACCAGGGTTCCTTTATAGATATGCCTTTTGATGGCACCCGTCTCTTTGGGGACCAATCAGACATGGCCTAGGAGCCCTTTAAGGGCTCGCGGGCTATGGCCAAGTCCTTGGGCCTCTTGGTGACCACCCATCCCCTATCTGCTTTTTGCCCCTTTAATGGCCACGGATAGGGCTTTTAGCCATGCCAGCCATATCCCAGCCACAAGTTCAGCAACATCTGCATGGCTCCTCTGACTTCTGACCGGCTGATGGAAGACCACCTGAACTTGCATCAGGTAGAAGTCAAGCAATCAAGTCAGGACTCTCTTGGCAAAGGGAGCCATAGAGAGGGTTCTGGCACCAGAAAGGCTGTGGTTGCTATTCCTGCTACATGTGTTGCAGGGATTCTGCGGAGTCACAGAATTCTTCTTGGGATTATGGGAATTTAGTAGGCAGCGTCCGAGTCATCCTACCACCTGAGTACTCATGAGCCCGGGACCGACTGTCTCCCTTGCCCTCCTACTCACTGACAGAGGAGCAAGTGATTAGACACCCCAGAATACACCACTCCTGACCCTCTCAGGAATCACGTTTGCAGGACACACCCTTTCGCTCACACACTCTAATTAGTCCACAATAAGTTCTGAGACGCATGATGGAAGTTTACAATGTTTATTTTAACTATCATGCTCTGGTATGCAGTATACGTGCCTCAACAAGTAGGAAAATACCTAACACAAATATGGTTAGCATAGAAAGTAGTCCATGGACCATAAATGGAGCAGTCATTATATATGACCGCATTACCTAACCTCCCTCCCCTTCTACAGAAGAAAAATTATTATATATCAGGAGATATCAAGGTGTTAGCAGCAGACCTCCTACCTCAGTATACACAGATGAAATTTCTACATACGAGACGCTGGTCACCATCTTTCCCCTGGAAAGGTCCCTCTCCAAGTGTGTGTTATCTATCTTGCATACCTATATGACAAAAGTACGTATTCCCAAACAGCTGCATTTGCGTGTTTTGTCTAGGTGCTAAGGCCTGGCCAAAACAGAATAACAAGGGGCATTGTTCAACCGTGTCTACATGTTCAGACTAAATCCCAGTAGGAGAACAGAGGACAAAACGACAGCATGTTTTGTGTGAAAGTACACTTTGGCATAAAACAAAAACCTGTGCAAAGCAGAGGACAGTCAGCAACGTGCTCATGCTAACAAAGGGACAATTACAAAACGCCTGCACGGCACTCAACCACCTCCTCAACAAGCATTTGAAATGCAATAGGTCTCACATTTGCGAGAGTTTAAGCTATTGGCATTGTAAATGACACTGCCTCTTATTGATATGTTTTGATAAGTAACACGTAAATAAAAGGCATTGTTATGTACAGTGACAATCGTTTAAACTCTTGTAAATGCGAGAACTATTTCTCTTCAAAGAAGCGGCTGCCATTGTCCCAGGCTGCTTGGAAAGTGAAAGCGTTCCTGGTGTGCTGAATGTTACAGGAAAGAATGTCGTTCCTGCAGCAGGAGGACCTATTCAAAGAAAGTAGTGCTTACAGACGAAGACAAGCTAACAGATGCATTCAGAATCACACAATAGGAGAAACGGCCCACAGTGCCCACGGGGTGCCCTTGTGGTGAATCTGGGCACAGTTTGCGTCATCACAGGCGAGCTTCTTCAAAAAGCGATCTTACACTGGATATGCATAGTCCTCGCAGAGAAGAGCTATATGGTGGTGTGGAAGTAGCAGGGGGAGGGTGGAGGGATGACCTCCTAAAGGGCGTCTGGCACAGGGTGCTTTGGGTCGGATGCCAAATTTCTACACACATATTCCAGTCAATATAAATTTCTACAATCTTTACAATCTTCGATAAACTGCTGTATAATCTTGGATTATGCCCCCAGCTGGGCATTAAGTCCTTGTAACCTCCCGCTCCTCTCTACAATAATAACCTCGTCAAACTTCGCTAAAGTGTGTCCAGATCCAAAGATCAGGAATAATGCACTTTAAAAGCACTCTGCTCATCTAAGCGCTATAAGGTGCTTGCATTTGGGGAAGAGAAAGTGCTGTACTCGATCTCCTGGTGCTCATGAAATCAAAGCAGACTGATGAGGGTGCGGCGATGGGTAGCGGGTGACTAGATCTGAGTAGAAGGGGTGAGAGGGGCTGCTGGGTGGGTTTTTGGTGTTTATCTGGTCAGTTAATTCTCTCGGCTTGAAGCTGGAGTGAAATCCCCTTGGCTCAACTAAGCAGATTGTTGTCCCCCAAAGAGAGAAAGAAGCCCCCCAAAGACAGTCGCCCCCACCTTTCCTACATCAGTGTTTTCCTGGTCTCAGCTGAATCCGCCATAAAGCGCTATCAAACCCCTTCAGAGGCCATGGTCTGCAGCTCTCCACGGCTCTCCACTTTATATTCAGAAATGTGGCCTGCAAAGAGTGTGTATTACAGCTGTGCACACACAGAGACACACAGACTCACACACCAACTATGCAAGACTGTCACCTGGGCATAAGTCCCTGTACCCGCCCGCCCCTCTCTGTAATAATGTCGTTGTTAAACTTCGATCATGTGTGTCCGGACACGATCATCAGGAATAATGCACTTTAAAAGCACTCTTCTCATCTAAGCGCTATAAGGACCTTGTTTTGGGGAAGAGAAAGTGCTGTACTCGAGCTCCTGGTGCTCGTGAAATCAAAGCAGACTGATGGGGAGGGGGTGGGGCGATGAGTAGGGGGCGATTAGATCTGAGTGGAAGGTGTGAAGGGAGCTGGTGGGTGGGTTTTTGGAGTCTATCTGGTCAGTTAATTAGCTGGGCTTGAAGCTGAAGTTAGTTCCCAGTGGCTCAATTAAGCATAATATTGGCCCCCAAAGAGAGTCTCCCCCACTTGTCTCACAGTCAGAGTTTTGCCTGGGCTCAGCTGAATCCGCAATAAAGGGCGCTAAAACTTCATCAGATGCCACGTCTGCGACTCCCCGCTCAGTTACCGCTTTATATTCAGAAATGTGGTATGTAAAGAGTGTGCGATTAAACTGTCCACACACAGACACACACAGTGTCACACACACCGACACTATACAAGAATGTCAGAGGCGACCAAGCCATTGGGGAAAAGGCAGAGAGGACGGGTGAGAAGTGGGCTGTGCTAGGACCCACAGCTGCGTGCAAATGGGCTGCAATGGTTCCCGTACATCCTTGCTGTTGTGCCATGCATGGTGGAATAAGCCGCCATGCAGTGTCTCTGCACTGTGGTGACGATGTACACAGATTTCATAGGAGTATGATCACATTGTTCACGAAACACTATGTTACCTTTGTATATTGTCTCCTTTGCTAACTACTTCTCTTGTAAAGCGCTCTGATACCCGCAAGGGTCATGTTCGCACTATATAAAACATTCAAAATAAAATAAATAAATAAAAATTATAGACAGCGTCACTTGCAGAACAAACATCTGCAATGCAAAAGGTCTTGCATTTACGCGAGTTTAAGCTATTGGCATTGTAAATGACAATGTCTTTCATTTATGTTTTAAAAACCAAAACATAAATAAATGGCATTGTCAATTAAAATGGAAATAGCTTAAGCTCTCGCAACAGCAAGACCTATTGCATTGCAAATGCTTCTGTTCAGAAAATAAACAGGCCAGATCTGGCGGAATTTACATCACGCACCTTTGACCTCCCTAAAGGCATTGCTGAGTGGCCACCTTCTGTCTCCCATGACCCCTGAAGAGCTCCCTGTTTGCTGCGACTTGAACAAGCCAGTGGTCACCACTGAGCATGAGAACCTCCTGCAGTAAAAGAAACTCATTAAAGAAAATCGTGCTTATGGACTAAAGAAGACGTACTGTGTAATAACCCAAGTAAAAGGGCCAGTCCTCATGGAATGTTACAAACGAAGACAAGGTGGTACTAACAAGCCTATGTACGAACCAGAAGCCAGCATTTAAGAAGAACAATGGCACAAACCAATGACAAATATGGGCAGAGCGTGGGTGGAGCTTCAAGTACATACTCCACTACTGCATGCCTCGCAGCAGCACATGCACAGCCCAGGCTCGACCTAAAAAGGAAAAGTTAAAAATCCTCACTCAGGTCTTGTCTTCCCTGAACCCCAGAGATTGTATGGTAGTGTTGGACTTGCAGGAAGCCTATTTTCACATTCCCGCCCTGCCTGCCCATCGGCACGGACCTGCGGTTCATGGTAGGCCATGAGCACTTTCAGTTTGTAGTTGTCCCCTTTGGCCTTACCAGCTCCCCTCAGGTGTTCACCAAGGTGATGGCGGTGGCCGTAGCTCATCTGCGCAGATCGGGGGTTCCAGCCTTCCCGTATCTCGACGACTGGCTGTTGAAAGCAAGCTTACCCTAGAATGTCCTGTCCCACCTCCAGACTACGGTTAATCTCCTGTTTTGGCTGGGGTTTATTATCAATACGCCTAAGTCACACCTAACTCCCTCTCAGGCGCTCCCTTTCATCAAAGCTGTTCTTTACACTGTGCAGTTGAGGGCCTATTCTCCCCAGCGTCGAGTCCAGGATTGTCAGGCTATGATAATGATGTTTCAACCTCTATCCTGGATTTCGTAGAGACTGACTGAGGCTGCTGGGCCTCATCGCTTCCTGCAAGTGGCACAGGCCGGATGGCATATGTGGGCTCTGCAGTGGGACCTTAAGTTCCATTGGGCGTAGCATCTCAGAATCTAAGAAGTGGTCCTGATCTCAGAGGAAACTGCACAGGAGCTGTAGTTGTGGCTGACCAACCACGATTGGGTCAGAGGAGGACCCGTCTCCCTTTCCCAACCAGATCACAACGTAGTGACAGACGCGTCATTCCAGGGATGCGGCGGCCAGCTGAGAAAAGTTGATTTCAAAGGATTCTGGTCTCCTACGTAATCCAGACTCAACATCAACTTTCTGGAGCTCCAAGCTACTCGCTTGGAATTGAAAGATTTTCTTCCTTCCATCAAGGAAAAGCTGGTTCAGGTGTTCAGACAACACCACCGCCATGTGGTACTGCAAGAAACAGGGCAGGTGGGGTCCTGGACCCTTAGTCAAAAGGCCCTGCATCTCTGGACATGGCTGGAACAGCTGGGCATATCCCTGGTGGTTCAACACATGGCAGGTTCCCTGAATGCCAGGGCGGATGAACTCAGCCATTGATGCCTTGCGGATCACAAATAGCGTCCCCATCCGAAGGTGGTGTAAGGTCTCTTTCAGAAGTGAGGAGAGCCTCTGCCGAGAACGCGCAATGTCAGCAGTTTTGCACACTGGAGTTTACAATTTGGCACTCGCTCAGCAAAACTTCATCTCGAGTGGAGCTCAAGCCTCCTGTATACCTTTCCACCAATACCACTCTTGTCCACAGTGCTCAAGAAGAGCAGAAGTGACCGGGCCCAAGTCATTCTTGTGGCACGGAGAGTCTGGTATCTCAAGCTTCTGCAACTGAGCATTGATTCTCCAATCAGGCTGCCTCTTCGGGATTATCTTCTGTTGCAGCAGCAGGGGAGGGTCCTCCACCTAAACTTGTCAACTCTGCACCTTCTTGCATGGAGAGTAATCGGTGGCAGTTGACCGCATTAGACCTTCCTCCCGAAGTCTGTGATGTGATTTTGGCAGCCAGGCGTCCCTCTATGAAGACCTTGTACGCCTGCCAGTGGCAGAAATTTGTAAAATACTGTACCAAAAGGTCTATTGATCCTCTTTCTGCTTCCCTCTCTCAAGTCCTTTTGTGCCCAGCAGGGCTTTGCTCTAGACACTCTTAAAGGGTAACTTTCAGATTTGTCTGCCTTCTTGAGGCTGCCAGATCAACCCTATTAATTTAAATCCCCCATTGTAAACCGATTTCTTAAGGGGTTTGTACATTTGTTTCCACTTGCCTCATTCATTATGACTCAGTGCGACCTTAATTTGGTTCTTACCTTCCTATTGTGCACTCTGTTCGAACCTCTGCACAACTGCCCCCTCCAGCTGCTTTCCATCAAAACAGCCAATTAAGTGGCAATGATTTCTGCCAGGAGGGTGAGCGAGTTGCAGGCTATGTCATCTAAGCCTCCTTACCTGACCATCTTTCCTGATAAGTTGGTGCTTCTCACTAGGGCCTCTTTCTTACCAAAAGTGGTAACACCATTCCACGTGGGGAAAATCAGTCACCTTGCCCACTTTCTATGCTCCTCCACACCCCTGTAGAGAGGAGCAGTAACTCCACCGTCTGGAACCAAAAAGCATTGTCGTTGTATCTTGACCACACTAAAGAGTTCTTTCTGGGTGGACAACCAACTCTTCGTGGGGTACGTTGGAGCACAGAAAGAAAGGTTGTGCGTTGCCGACGAGGACTATCTCGCCATCGGGCATCCTCTGCATCAACATTTGCTACTCTCTGGCCAAGAATCAACCTCTTGAAAGCTTAAGAGCTCACTCCACCAGAACTAAGGCTGCAACCACAGCATTTCAATGTGGTTTCCTAGTCCTTGACTTTTGTCAGGCAGCAACTTAGGCATCACTGCACACGTTCACTAAACACTACTACCTGGACAGTCAAGTCCGCAGGGATTGTCTGTTTGGCCACTCTGTCCCGCAGGACTTCCTGGTCTAAACTTGTCCGCTGTCCCTCCGTGGATGGTATTGCTGGGGTGGGTATCTTTTCTAAGGTAAGGAATCTGCGGCTAGATGTCTCAATCAGATGGACAATCTACGTACCTTCAATATTGCCTTATCTGGTAGAGACATAATCTAGCTGTAGATTCCTTACCGACCCCCCCTATTCTCCCGCACTGCGGACTTGTCTTTAGGGTCAGGACTGATCCCGTTCAGGGCCCGAGTTGTTCTAGACACACCACTGTTTGTGCACTTCATGGCTCAGCGCTCCTGGCGTGGAAAGTCATGAAAAGTAACTGACATGAGCGCACCGAGGTGGCGCCTATATCTGTGACGGGGACGCTACCGTCACACTCAGCTGACTGATGCCACCTACCGGCGTGCACGAGTATTGCTCAAGCAAAAGTATTCGAGATCCAGCCCGACTCCTGAGAAATTCTAAGGTGAGGAATCTGCGACTAGATCATGTATCTACCAGTTAAGGTGTTACCAAATGTTAGTTACTTCTCCCTAAAGACCAGTGGAATCCCAGTCACCGTGGTCTCCGCATCAACTAATTGGAGCTGTAGACCTGCCTCCCTCACATTGTGGGCAAGGTAATCCTCATTTGGACAGATAACATAACAGCCATGTATTACCTACAGAAACAGTAAGACTCTTGCTTTCCCCTGCTTTCTCAGCTAGCCCAGACCATATGGAGGTGGGCTCTGCACCACAACATCCATCTCCTAGCGGAGTACCTTGCAGTGGGGGTCGGGGGGTGGCACGGGCAGACAACGACTTTGCCGACCTCCTTAGCAGGATGCAGCAACAAGACCACAAATGGAACTGCACCTGCGAGTCCTGCATTGCCCGACGTGGATCCCTTTGCCACTGCGGAAAATACAAAATTCCCTAACAACGACTCCAGATTCCCACACCCACAATAAATGGACTATGCACTATGGAAGAACTAGACCGAGATATTTGCCTTGACTTATCTGCCTCTCCCCCTCCTATCGTTTGTGGTTGGTAGGCTTTGGCAAACCTCTCACCCTCCTCCTATTGACCCCCTCTTGGGCCAGACAGCCATGGTTCACTCCTCTCATTAAGCTTTCAACGGTTCTGAGCGAGAAGCTCCCCAACAGGCCAGACTTTTCCATGTAGACCCATGGAGAAATCAGGCCCCCCCATGAGTCTCAGTTTGCGATCTGGCTCCTGACCTTTTCGAGTTCGGTTAACTCAAGCATTAATGTACTCAAGGAGGCATGTAGGTCTACTACTCATGCCTGTTAGGCTGCCAAATGGGAAAGGTTTGTCTGCTACTACCTCTCAAAACACATTGACCCGTTAGCTTCCAGGACATTGTCTGCTACCTGCTACACTTAACCTGTGGACTATGCTACCTGCTACACCTATAAACCTGTGGATTAGACTTTACCTCCATCCGGCTCACCTTAGCTGTTGTGGCTGCTTATCTCTAAAATAGGCTCGCTCTTTAGGATTCCAGTCATCAAAGTTTTTATGGAGGTCCTCAAGAGGGTCATCCCCCCACGGGTACTCCTGGCCACGGTGTGAATCTTAATATCGTCCTTACAAGATTCATCGGTCCTCCATTTGAGTCTCCCATTCATGCCCCCTTCAATTCCTCTCTTCAAAGCTGTCATTTATTGTGGCTGTGACCTCACTCGCGTGTCAGTGAGCTCCAATTATTAACATTGAAAGAACCCTTCTTTCATGTTCATAGAGATAGGGTTGTCCTTCACACTAACCCTACATTTCTTCCTAAGGTGGTCTCTCCATTCCACCTTAATCAGTCTATAGAACACCCAGTTTTCTTTCCTCATCCTGACACAGTTGTAGAACAGGCCCTTCATACCTTGTATGTTAAGCGAGCCCTAATGTATTATGTGGATAACACAAAACTCTTTCGTAAGACTCAACTCTTTGATACGGCTTTCCCTTTGTGGTTTGGAGAAAGTAACAGGCAAGGCCAGATTGATAGTTAAATGTAACCAGACCTGTTATGCAAAAGCTAAGAGGATTTTGCCTGTTCCTCCAAGAGCCCACTTTATTAGGAAACAAGCATTTGCAATGCAATAGGTCTTGCACTTGCAAGAGTTTAATCTATTGGGATTGTAAATGACAATACCTTTCATTTCCGTTTTGATAATCAACACAAAAATAAAAGGCATTGGCAATGCCAATAGCTCAAACTCTTGTACATGCAAGACCTATTTAATTTTAAAGAAGCGTCAGCCATTGTCCCGGGCTACTTGGAATGTGAAAGCGCGCATGGCGGGCTGAATGTTGCAGGAAAGCATGTCGTGCCTGCAGTAGGAGTAACTCGTTAACGAAAATAGTGCTTACAGACTGAATAAAACATGCTGTGTAACAACAGAAGTAAAGGGGCCAGTCCTCATGGAAGGTTACAAATGAAGACAACGCAGTACTAAGGAGGTACTAACAAACCTATTAACGAATCAGATGTCAGCATTTACAAAGGACAATGACACAAGGCAATGAAAAATATGGGTGGAGAGTGGGTGGACCTTCAAGTGCATACTCAAATACAGCATGCCTTGCACAGCAGCGTATGCGCTGCCCAGGTTCGACCTGAAAAGGGGCTTTTTATGGCTTTAATGGAAAAATCCCAATGGCTCACATTTGCAAAGCAGCTACTTGGTTTACACCACACTCTTTCACTAAATACTGTTATGTGCAGATTTAGATTCCGTATATAGGTTTTCCGATTTATGCCCTTATATAGGTACAATTCACATTGCCCTTCTTTGGACATAGAAATCTGGCCCTTATTTAGACATTGTCCGTA
The DNA here is from genome assembly GCF_964204655.1 of Triturus cristatus. Taxonomy (NCBI): domain Eukaryota; kingdom Metazoa; phylum Chordata; class Amphibia; order Caudata; family Salamandridae; genus Triturus; species Triturus cristatus. The sequence continues at coordinate 648,080,351 of NC_140594.1, forward strand.
CAAACCAAATACAGGCATGGCCACCTACATCCGTCCATCCACGTCACAACGAATTCTTGGAAAACCAGACCCTTAAGCCTTTAGGAATTACCCTCATCTTGAATATTGATTTCTCCAGGAACTCATTAAGTATGCATGAACATCTATTCATTAGGGGTTCATTCATGCCGTTCCTCTGCCCGAATTTTACGTCAATACTGGCATTCCTAGACACCTTCAAGGTATAAATATACCAGCACTTGCCCTAGCAAATTGCAGTTCCCGGAGGATTCGATCCAACCCAGACTATGCGGTTCGCCACAGCAAGTTCGGAAGGAGATAGAGTTCCAGCCTGATGCATTGACACTGCCATCCTCCTCGCAAAGAATCCAGCTCCAGTGCTCTCTGACTTTCCTTGCGGGGGATTAGACTATCGAGTCCAGAAAAAAGATTCCAACCTCTCTCATTCTAAGGTATGGAGCTGACTAGAACTTAGAGAAACTTTTGGCTACTCTTGGTTAAACTAAAACATAGCTAGCTATACTTTAGAAATGGCACCTACTTCAAACCTCGTACTGCACTTAGGTTAGGTACACTGGGGTAGAACAATTTAGAAGCATCAAATGAGTATCACATTTTAGCTTATGTTATTTATGTATGTTTTTTTATTAATATGTCATAGCTACATACCATGCTATTGCAGTATTATTTTATCTTACTGCTATCCTCGTACATGTTGTACTTCGCAGTCTGTCTTACGATTGTAGCAATTCATATCTCTTGCATGAGAAATAAGACTGTTCAATAAACCCGTTTTATTGAAATGCCTGTCTCTCTATTTCTGTGCAACTCTGTAGAAACTAAGCATGCACGATTGACTGAGTGAAACTGTTATCTATTGTTTCCACGATTCTGAGATTGTTGCGATTCTAAGGGAAACAAAGTTGTCATGTTTATGCGGTTGTCAGAGACTAATCCCATCTGAAAGAAACATGTTAGTTAGATACCTCACCTTAGAATATCCCCAGGCGTCAGGCTGGATCCGGAAAGATTTTTCATCAGCAATACCCTTGCGCGTCGCTAGGCGTCATATGCAGCTCCGCGTCTGTTGTCGGCGTTGTGATCGCCGGGATGACGTCGTCGGAGTACTTAGACGGCGCCCTCACGCGCTGATGTCTGTTCTTCTTTTTTCCGTGCCAGTAAGCGCCGATCCGGGAAGAGCATACCCTTTTAGTCACTTTTTGACTAAACTTTTTTGAACTCTTTTGGTTCCATTTCCAGTCGACCTCGACTCTGGTGCCGGTAGGGATGCCTGGCTTCAAACCTTGTGACGCCTGTCATCGACTGATGTCGGTCACGGATCACCACCGCCGGTGCCTCTATTGACTTGGGGCCGACCACGATGACGAGTCGTGCCTCGACTGCCGGGACTTGACCTCGAAGGCTAGGCGGGAGAGGTCCCGCAAGTTGCTCGAGATCTGGCAGCGGTGATGACTGCGGCTCCGCTACCGGTCCCTCGACCGGGACCTTGAGCGGCGCCGCAGTCATCACCGCTCGTCGGAGTCTAAGTCTTCGCATTCCGGTAAGTCGAAGCACAGCAAGAAGTCGAAGAGGCGTCATCGCTCTTCTGGCTCCCCGCGCGCGACTCGGCTGACGGTTCGGGTGGTACCACTCGCACGGCTCCGACGGAGCCGCAGAAGTCCCGTCCGACCCCATACGCTCCGGTCCCTGGGTCTAACGCGACTCCGATCAGAGACTTCCTCGTGGCCATGAGGATCCTCGCTTAGCCGTCGACGCCTGCCGGCGCGCCTTCGGGCCCCGCAGGCTCGACTGGGAGGCCTTGCGAGCCGGCGGCTCCGGCGCTGTCGCCGACTCCGGTCCCGATGCCGCAGGCCCCCGCGGGATCCAGGCCTGGTTCCCGGTCGACCTTACGACCCCTCTGCCGGCGCTGACCCCTCTGCTGCCGCCCCCGGCGCCGCCTTTGGAAGACGCCGTTCCCCGGTTTAGTCCGGGCCTGGCGTCGGAGCGGCGCCGTTCGGCGCCGTGTCCGACGCCGTATCCCACGCCGATGGGTGACAGGTTCATCTTCTGCCCGGCTCCAATCCTTCCACCTGTGTACCTGGAATTGGATGACGGAGACGACTGTGAGGGGTCTGAGGACCCTCTGGCACGGCAGTGCCAGTTATCTCAGGACTGGGCAGACGAACTGGGGGATGCCAGTGGTCTTGATACCTCCCATGACACTGACTTCATCTCTCCTCCGTCCGTGGCTTCGGAGGAAGGTGCTGCGTTTTCTGTGGTGCTGCGCAAGGCGGCCGAACCCCTCGGGCTGGAGCTGCCTGCTGTGGCCATGAGGACTAATCTTCTCACTGAAGTGCTTCAACCGCCAGCAAGCTCCTCGGAGCCTCTGCTGCAGTTCAATGAAGCACTGACTGACGTTCTGAGGGGCACCTGGTCCAAGCCCTCCACAGTTCCTCCTGTGGACCGGAACGTGGCCCGGCGCCCTGCACCGGGCGACCCCAGTTTTCTGTCTTTGCATCCCACGCCCGAGAGCCTGGTTATCCAGGCCTCTACCTCCCAGACCTCCTTCCCGTCCGCTCCCCCGGATCGGGAATCAAAAAAACTGGAACAGTTCGGGAAGAAACTGTTCTCCTCCCTTAATTTGGGGTTGCGGTCTATCAACACTGCATGCTTTTTGGACCGTTACTCCCACTCCCTGTGGGATACGGTGTAGGACGTGCTGCCCCAGTGTCCGGAGGAGGCCAGAACACGGCTCGCCCAGGCTCTTGCCGAGGGGCGGGATGCGGCACGGCATGCAGTCTGATGTGGACTGGACACGACGGACTCGCTAGGCAGGGCAATGGCGACCACGGTGGCGATACGTCGCCACGCCTGCCTGAGGTCCACGAGTTTCTCCGGGGATGTCTAGAGCACCCTCATGGACATGCCCTTCGATGGCAGTCGCCTTTTTGGCGACAAAGCGGACAGTGCGCTGGAGCGCTTTAAGGACTCCAGGGCTACGGCTAAGTCCTTGGGCCTCTCGGCCCCGCACCCGCAAACTTCCGCTTTTCATCCCTTTCGTGGCCAAGGAAGGGGCACCCCCTCACGTCCGTCTAGCCACAGGCCGCAGAACCTGCCTCAACGTGGTCGCGGACATGGATTCCGCCGAAGCGGAGCAGGGGGACAACGAGCCGGTCCATCCACATCTACCCCGGCAGCACCCGCCTCGAAGCCCTCCTAGTCCGTGCTTTCAGGCCCATTCCACGCCAGTGGGAGGCAGAGTTCGCCATCACCTGCTCCACTGGCGTACCATCACATCGGACAGGTGGGTGCTGCAAATCGTCCGAAGGGGCTACTCCCTCCCCTTTGAGGCGACCCCTCCAGCCATGCCACCGTAGTACCACCGCATGTCGGGGGATCACTTGCAACTTCTGCAGGAGGAAGTTACGGCCCTCTTGGCCAAGGGGGCCATCGAGCGCATTCCTGGCCCAGAAGTAGATCGGGGTTGTTACTCCGACTACTTTCTGGTTCCCAAGAAGGGCAAAGGGGGCCTACGCCCTATCTTGGACCTCAGGGGCGTCATCGCATTCCTCCGGAAGGAGAAGTTCAAGATGCTCACCTTAGCTCAGGTTCTGGCTGCCCTAGACCCTGGAGACTGGATGGTAGCGTTGGACTTGCAGGGCACTTATTTCCACATCCCCGTCCTGCCGGCCCACCGCGTTACCTGCGGTTCACGGTAGGCCACGAGCACTTTCAGTTTACCGTGCTCCCCTTCGGCCTCACCAGTGCCCCTCGGGTGTTCACGAAAGTGATGGTGGTGGTCGCAGCTCACCTGCGCAGATTAGGGGTTCCAGTCTTCCCCTATTTCGACGACTGGTTGTTGAAGGCAGGCTCGCCCCAGGCAGTCGTCTCCCACCTCCAAACTACGGCCGACCTCTTGCATTTGCTGGGGTTCTCCATCAATGTGCCGAAGTCGCATCTGAGTGCCTCCCAGAAGCTCCTCTTCTTCGGAGCGGTTCTGGACTCGGCGCAGTTCCGGATCTATCCTCCGGAACAGCGGGTCCGGGATGTTCAGGCTCTCATTCCAATCTTTTGGCCTCTATCCCGGATTTCGGTCAGGTTGGTGCTGCGACTTCTGGGTCTGATGGCCTCCTGCATCCTGTTGGTGCATCACGCCAGATGGCGGATGCGGGCTCTGCAGTGGGATCTGAAGTTTCAGTGGGCCCAGCATCGGGGCAACCTGTCCGACCATGTCTTGATCTCGGAGGGCACTGCCAGATAGTTGCAGTGGTGGCTCACGGACCGCGATTGGGTCAGTGGCAGATCCCTCTCCCTACCCCAACCGGAGCATATAGTAGTGACGGATGCGTCCCTCCTGGGATGGGGGTGCCACCTGAGAGAGGCAGAGATCAGAGGTCTCTGGTCTCCGGCGGAGTCCCGGCTCCATATCAACCTTCTGGAGCTGCGGGCGATCCGACTTGCACTGAAGGCATTCCTTCCCTCTGTCCGGGGAAGTGAGAGCAGACGAACTCAGCCGCCGGTGCATGATGGATCACGAATGGCGTCTGAACTCGGACGTGACGCAAGGCCTCTTTCTGCAGCGGGGAGAGCCTTGGTTAGATCTATCCGCCACCGAAGAGACCGCGCAATGTCAGCAGTTCTGCGCGTTGGAATTTCCAAGGCGGCACTCGCTCGGAGACGCTTTTCGTCGCGAGTGGAGTTGCAGTCTGTTGTACGCTTTTCCGCCTATACCACTTCTGCCCAGAGTGCTGAAGAAGATCAGGCGCGACAGGGCGCAAGTCATCCTTGTGGCTCCGGATTGGGCACGAAGATACTGGTATCCCGAGCTACTCAGTCTATCGATCGATCCCCTGATCCGACTGCCTCTTCAGAAGGACCTTCTGTCACAGCAGCAGGGGACGATCCTCCACCCGAACCTGTCCAGCCTCCACCTCCATGCGTGGAGATTGAGCGGCAGCAGTTGATGCCATTTGACTTGCCTCCTGAAGTCTGTAATGTTATTCTGGCAGCCAGGCATCCCTCCACAAAATCGGTATACGCCTGCAGGTGGAACAAATTTGTGGCATGATGCACAGCAAAGGCTGTGGATCCCCTCTCTGCCCCTCTTTCTGAGGTTCTCCTCTTTCTTCTTTCCCTGGCCCAGCAGGGCTCTGCTCTGGGCACCCTCAAAGGATACCTTTCGGCTATTTCTGCATTCTTTCGGCTTCCTGATCAGCCTTCTCTTTTTAAATCCCCTGTTGTTTCTCGATTCTTTAAGGGCATTACCCACATGTTCCGTCCTGTCCCTTTCGTAATGCCTCAGTGGGATTTGAATCTAGTATTGACCTATCTGATGTGTGCTCCCTTTGAGCCACTTCATAATTGTCCCCTTCGTCTGCTGACGCTTAAGACTGCTTTCCTGGTTGCCATCACCTCTGCTAGAAGGGTGAGTGAGCTCCAGGCTCTCTCTTCTAAGCCTCCTTTCCTTTCTGTCCATCCGGACAAAGTTGTTCTAAGGACTCGTCCTTCCTTTCTCCCTAAGGTGGTAACTGCCTTTCACATTGGCCAGTCTGTACACTGCCCACCTTCTTTCCGCCTCCGCATCCCTCGAAAGAGGAAGAGAGGCTCCACCGTCTGGACCCAAAACGGGCGCTGTCCTTCTATCTGGACCAAACCTAACAGTTCCGGGTGGACGACCAACTCTTTATTGGCTACGTGGGCGCTAAGAAGGGGCGGGCGGTACACAAGCGAACCATCTCTCGGTGGGTCATTTTGTGTATCAAGGCCTGTTATTCCTTAGCTAAAAGGAACCTCCTGTAGGGCTGAGGGCCCATTCCACTCGGGCCACAGCGGCGACCACTGCCCTGGGCCGGGGAGTCCCCTTGCAGGACATTTGTCAGGCAGCAACGTGGGCCTCGCTGCACACGTTTGCCAAACACTATTGCCTGGACAGCCAATTCCGGAGAGACGGCTTCTTTGGCCGTTCTGTTCTCCAGGACTTTCTGGTGTGATTTTGGTTCGCAGACCCACCACCGGGGTTGGTATTGCTGGGGTATCTATTCTAAGGTGAGGAATCTAACTAACGTTTTTATTTCAGATGAACAAGTTACTTCCCTTCGGTAACGATATATCTGTAAGAAACATTAGTTAGTTAGATTCCTCACCGCCCCGCGAACCGATATCTAGGGTTGAGGTCATCCCTTTCAGGGCCCTTGAAGTTTTAGCACCAGTGTCGGTCTCTTGCATGGCTCTGCGTTCCTGGCGTGGAAAGCTATGTACAAGAACTAACATCAGCGCGCGAGGGCGGCGTCTAAGTACTCTGATGTCATCCCGGCGATCACGACACGGACGCGGAGCCGCAGACGACGCCTAGCGACGCGCAAGGGTATTGCTGACGAAAAATCTTTCCGGATCCAGCCTGACGCCTGGGGATATTCTAAGGTGAGGAATCTTACTAACTAATGTTTCTTACAGATATATCGTTACCGAAGGCAAGTAACTTCTTGTTCTTGTATATTCGAGAAGTTTCTAGTGACCTCTGAGTTAGCTGGCACACACAAGTAATTAAGTTAATATACTTGATAGAGACATACTGACCTTAGTCCTATGTCAAATCTATAGTGTATGTTATTCTAATGCGCAGAGCCTATCGGGGATATAGGACCTACATTACAATACCATTGTGTGGATGTACTAGCGTGTCAACTTTGGTCAAGCTGTACTCTGTACCCCTTTTCAATCTTTGGCAAAACCCACAGGCTAGCCATTGCTTAAGGAGTACTGATTTACTGTCTATGCACAGCATATGTATATACAGCGACACAAGCTTTGAGCTGAAAATTGTATTTACCCTGTAAGCATTTTGTTATACCTGCTGCTCAGCCAGTGTGACTGTGGAGTGGAATGTTGGTGTGAGAGGTGACTGTGGAATGTTGGATGAGTGGTGATGTCAGTTGGTGTATGGGCTGAGCAGCAGGAAGGCTGCTCCTGGTGGGGCTCAACCATGTAACATCTGATCCTAAATAAACCTACATGAAAACTACATGGATCAGACCTACTTCTGTTCACAACATTTTGGTGACGATTTTAAAGAACCTGTGTGTGCCACCTGATTGGAACTGTAACTTTTAAGATTAAAGTACCTGGAAGTGAACCTGAAGCTACTGATGTTGAACTTGACGAAGCTGGCAGCCCAGAGCCCTACCAGTGACCCTGACATTGGTCGCCCCCACGCGGGCGTGCCAGTTCCTGCTGGACTTCTTCTAGTGTCTTCTGAAAGAGGTGTTTCAAGCTGCTCCACGTTTGATCAACTACCGGTCTGTCGCTGGCTGTATTTGGACATCCTGCGTGTCATCTTTGGCCTCTTCGCTGTGTCCGGTGGGCTGTCTGCGGACTTCCCCACTTTTTGTGCCAAGAAAAAAATCTAGTGAGGTTAGTTCTCGGAGTCCTTGGCGCAAGGAGCATCGAGTGAAGGGACTTCCCCCAGTTCCTGTATGGTGGGCAGTGAAGTCCCTGTGTTCGTGCCAAGTGGAGCTACATGTGTCCATGTCAAGTGGTGCTACATGTGTTTGTGCCCAGTGGAGCTACAGTTGGGAGGTGTCCCCGTAGTTCATGACACAAGCCGTGTTTGGCGTGGAGCTTTGACCCGCTTACGTTTTTTTTTTTTTCTCATCAACCTTGTCTAGACTCTCGCTCTCTGCGTCCGTTTCTTTAAACTTTTGAAGCTGTTAACTTACCTGCCTCAACGGTCTATCCCCATCCGTTGCCTCGAACGAGAGCCTCTCTTCAGCTCGTGCAGTGTTCTCCAGCTCGCGCGTTGTTCCTCTGCTTCCTCGCTGAGCTGCTTTGACGTGCCTTGAGCCATCCGGCTCTACGTTAAACTGCGTGCCTCCATCTTGTTCTTTGCTAATTGAGGCAGATGCAGTTTCCTGGACCTGACTAACGGATGTTCTTAACATTTTTGTTTTCAGTACTTGCGCAGCAGTTTGTCGGCAAATCAACCCTGGACCATCTTGTCATTCTCTTCAGCGGGACAGCGCAGCAGATATGAGTGCCGTTTTTTTTTCTCCTTTCTTTTGTTATTGTGGTACTTTTCTGGACCTGTGGTTGTAGCTATGGCTATGCAGAACTTAGCAAGATGCTCAAGGGAGATACTGTCATAAAAGGTTTGCCGTGTTGATGTACTGGTTGGGGGGATGTGCACTTTTTTTTTTCAGTTGCTGGACCTCCACCCTCATTATTTTGCTCTTGCGCTGCGCTCAGTGCATGTTGCAGTGTTCTCACTGAACTACCTGTGGCATCCTGAGCGTGTACTTGTTGTTCTTCGCCTGGAACTCAGTTTGTTGTGTTTTTTAATCGATATATTCCATCTTTTATCGACTACTACACCTTCCAGTTTGGCAGCTTGTGACTTGTTGAGGAAGCACTGTTTTGATGATTTTTGTGGAATGTTATTACCTGGAAATGCAGAGGTCAAAGTTGATCTTATCAAATAGTGCTAGTTTTCCTTCATGCTACAGTTTCAACTCCTTTTTCTGAGTCGTGTTTTCTGCGTGTCAAATGGAGTTTCGGGTGAGAGGTCGCTCGTGTTACTGGGGGCTAATGTCCTATTATTTGCACCCAACATGTTATTGTGTTTTATTTTTCTGATGTGATGCTTGGGTTTGCTCATCAAGGGTGTTGTGTTTTGTACACTCTTTGTTTTGGTCATGTTTGAGGTGTTTGCACATAGTACCTTGTGCTGTGTTTTACCTAGGGCTGTGCTTTCAGGGGTCCTGTACTTCGTACTGTTTCACCTGGGAGTGTGCATTCGTGATTGTGTACCCTGTAGTGTTGTACATGTTATGTGTGGAGTGTTTTTCTCCACACATACCACCACAACTTTGGGTTTGGGTGGAGGGCAGAGGTCAAGCCAGATTTTTTTTTAAGAGTGAATGTATTCCTTCTAATTGCTGTTTTATTATTGCTGTTTTTGCTGGATGTTGAGTTGGGCATTTACCCATGTTCTGTGTGAGCTCCTTTTCACACATACCACCCTCATTTAGAGTTTTGGGTGGAAGGCTGACGTGAAGCCTGGTTTTTAATAGTGTCTGTTTTTATATTGCTTGTTTTTCATTATTGCTTTATTGGGTGAAGTGTGTACGCTTTCAGGTGTTCCGTGTAGAGTGTTTTCTACACATTCCACCCCATCTTTTGTTGGGGAAAGTGCTAGAGTTTGTTGGTTGTGACGTTCTGCGCGTGCGTTGTTTCGTGTGGTGTGTTTCCCACACATTCCACCCCGACTTGCGTTGGGATAGTGATGAAGTTACTGGGTGTTGTGCTGTGCTGTGTGGTCTGCTTTCCACACATTCCATCTCAACTTGCGTTGGGGGAAGTGTTTTTGTGCTTTCTTTACTATGATGTTGTATCTGGAACCATTTTGTTCCGTTTCAGGTTCTGTGTGGACTTATATGCCACACTTGCCACCCTTACTACAGGTAAGGGTAGAGGGCAATGTTTCTGCAGTTTGTTCCCTGTGGAATGATCTCCCACAGCTTCTAAGGTCTTAGAATGGTTTCCTACCTCGTTTTCTAGTCTGTACTCTTTCTATCTCTTGTTGGCCTGGCCAGCCAGCTTGATTTGGTATTGGGGTTTAGTTTGTGTTTTGTGGTGTGGTAGCGTGTGTTATCTTGGTTTGGTTTAAGGGAGCGTAGGATTTGTTTTTGCATGGTGGAAAGGGAGAAGTGATGTGTGTAGAATTGCTGGATTGCATGGTGTTTACTTCTTCCTAATATTTATTCTTTGTTATCTTTTGTACATGTATATCGTCATCCGTGCATGTATGACTTTGCTTTCGCTCTGATGCCCCCATGTTGCATGTAATTACTTTGTCAACTTTTGCATGCACCATTTATTTTGTGATCCTTTTGGAATTGATTCTCATTTGTATAAAGAAAGGGAGATGTGTTATACCTGCTGCTCAGCCAGTGTGACTGTGGAGTGGAATGTTGGTGTGAGAGGCGACTGTGGAATGTTGGATGAATGAGGTTGTCAGTCGGTGTATGGGCTGAGCGGCAGGAAGGCTGCTCCTGGTGGGGCTCAACCCTGTAACATCTGATATTAAATAAACCTAAATTAAAACTACATGGATCAGCCCTACTTATGTTCACAACACATTTGCTTGAGGCATGTAGTGCTGTAGTTCCACATACATCCACCCTTCTCCCCGGAGACCTATGGCTGTAGCAGTTATCTTACCTTCTTCTCTTGCGGGGGCATCTCTTTTTCTCTCTACTGTATCGTTTTGTTCAATCTCCATCCTCACCTGCAGCGCGATAAAAAATCTAATGATGGAGTCAATGACCATGCGCATTACCAGCACGAGGTGGTGTCACACTACCTTGTGACTCGAGAAGAATTCTTTGAAGAAAAACAACTTGTGCATATCTGAACCCAACGTTGGATGACAAGAGTGTGCACAATATGTGAATCTATTTCCCTACATGCCTCTAACAGATGTTTACACAGTAAGTAACATTTTCCAGCTGAGTTTGTAATGGTTTTTAATTATTGTGGTTATTTATTTTGATTTCCAAACTGTTTCAATATTTTAATGATTATATTTATATTGCGATACAGGTTTGTCCTTTAGTAGCATTTATTTATACACAATAGAGCAGTAGAAAAGCACTTATTGGATTTTCCTTTTATTTTTTTTAATTTATTTTTTTGCACATACTGTTGTACTTTTTCTATTGTTTATGGTATCATATTTTTTTGTTGCCTGGCTATTGGATTGCCAAATATATTGCTTCAAACTCTTCCTGATTTATGGTCAGGTTAGAGTGTAAATATGTTCTCACACAAATCAATTTCGAATTTAGTGATTCATTTAAATGCTGTTGATTTGAGGCAAGAACGTGGAAACTTTTATTTTTGTCAGTCTCCTATCTGGATTGAGCACTTCCTTATGTAAGGGTTTTGAATAGCTTAGTTTACAGTGCACATATGCATTCTTGACTATTGTTTAGTCGTATAGAGTTTAGGTCATCTTCAGTCGGATTAGTTTGGAACAGCTGATGAGACTACCTGAAGTATCCAGAAAAGTTAGCATCTTTGAAAATGGTGTGTGGAATTAAAGTGCAGGGAGAATGTGGCAGTGTTTTGTGCACAAATTGGAAGGTTTTTGGCTACACTTACCATGTCTGCGGAAGCCGGTGGAAACGTACTATGAGTGTACAATGAAACATTTCCAAGCTAACGTAACGGAAAGTTTCAATTCTATTAAGGACTCTGAAGCGAGGATTATGCTTTTATCTTTCTTCACTTTAATCATAGCAGCCATTTAAAAAAAGTAAGAAACAAACCACATGTTCGAGGCATATGAGCTACACTATGCATAAGATTGCCATCTAGTGTTGGGCTCGGATGCTTCTACCTTGTTGTTGTCTTGGAAAAAGTATTTTGTAGTCACGAGATAGGTGACTCCTCCCTTGGACGATAGTGCGCATGGGCATCGACTCCATCCTCAGATTGCTTTTTTCCGCCATTGGGTTCGGATGTAACTTTTGCGCTCCGGTTCGAAACTTTGTTTTTCAAACTTTTTCGACGCGCAAACTCTCCGGTATTGTTATCGATCGCGTGGTCGTCGACGCGGGCCGTTGGGCCCATCCACACCGTCGGGCCTACAGCTCATGGAAAGGACTCCATTTAAAAAATGCCCCCAGTGTGGAACGAAGTTCCCACACAGTGACGATCACAAGGTCTGTAACCTGTGTCTCTCGCCAGAACACGACAAGAACAATTGCCAAGCCTGCGCCTCTTTTCGATCGAAAAAGACCATCCGTGATCGTCGGACCCGACGACACATCATGGCGCAGAAAGCAGCCCCGGCACCAGCGGACATCTTCGATGAAGGCCCAGATGTCCCAGAAGAAGATTCCAAAGACCACAAAATCGTGTCCGAAGCAGACAACTCAGACGACCACATCACTCCTGGTCAACGAGTGAGTACAATTGCCCCTACCCCCACTCCACCCCAGATAAAGAAGGCCCTGGTCAAGACTTCGCCTGCTGGCCCCAGTCGTGACCAAAAACACACTTATGAAGCCCCGCGCGGGCTCGGCTCCGAAGATAAAGGAAAAGCCTTCCGATAGCTCGGGACCGAGCAAACCGTATATCCCCGTCCCGAAAGCGCCTTCGGCACCGAAACCGGGTGACCACCCTACTCCTAAAAAGAAATCGGCTCCGACCACCTCTATGCCGAAAAAAAACCCTTCGGATCCAAAACCAAAGCCGTCGGAGCCGAAGAAGATTTCATTCTCCATAGCCAAGCCAAAGGACTCTAGAACACCTCCTAAGTCCTCGGAGCACAAAACTCAATCCCGCTTGAACCCGAAAAAGTTGGCGCCGAAAGCGGTTGTCGAAGAGGAAGAACTTTTTCGACCGGATCCCGTGTATCCAAAACAGAAAAAATTGCATATCGACCCCAAAACAGGACATGTGGCCGCTGTGCTACAAAAGAAGAGGAAGCTGGACACAACAGACACTCCTGCAATGCCTCTGAAGAAGAAAGACTGTACCACTTCACCTATAAGACCTTCTTCCTACTCCTGTTCTTCCTCCTATACCTCTCTCACCTCCACAGCGTACACCACTTCCTTATACACTACCACCACATGATGATGACGTGGCGGGGGGGGGCAACAATGACCCTTTCACTGACCCTGACAATGATACGGACACGCCACAAGATGACTGGGACGATTATGATGAGCCAATAGATCCCCCAGACCTCCCAGATTCCCAGCCATATCCAACAAAACCATCTCCCCCAGGTGACCATATTGGATTTGGGCAGCTTGTTAACAGAGCTGCTATTTACCATGGCGTTCACATGTATTCAGACCCTACAGAGGAGGATTTCCTCCTAGACAATTTTGAACTGTCGCAAAAATCTGAACAAATACTGCCAATGCTCAAAGGGGTCATTAAACATGCCCCAGACATATTCAAGGACCCAGTGAGAACTAGAATTCTCAATCCCAGGATTGATAAATACAAACCTGCCCCCGACGATCCCGCCTACATGAGAGGGCAGCTATTCCTAGACTCACTAGCAGTGTCTAACGCTAGAAAACGCGCCAACTCACAAACCTCCGGTGACGCACCACCTCCGGACAAGCAATCTAAGCTGCTAGATGCCTCTGGCAACTTTAGTTGCCGCCCAAGCAGCCAATCACTGGCGCATAGCTAATACCCAAGCATTACTTGCGAGGTATGAAAGGGCTCACTATGACAGACTAGAAACCCTATTACAACACTTTCCTGATCAGTACAAGACTCCGGCAAATGACTTGATTCAGGAAGGCAAATTAATAACCAACGCCTCAATCAAGTGTGTCCTTGATGCAGCCGACACGGCCTCTAGGTCCATTAACACTAGTGTGCTGCTCAGGCGACATGCCTGGCTACGCAGTTCAGGCTTTAAACAAGAGGTACAAACCACCATCCTCAACCAGCCATTCAATCAAGAACAACTTTTTGGACCAGCTGTAGACACCACTCTGGAAAAAATTAAAAAAGACACGGAGACTGCTAAGTCCATGGGAGCGTTAGTCTCCATCCACACGTGGTTCCTTTCATCGCTCCTTTTATAGAGGAGGATCCAAAAACATGGGAACAGACACTACCTCCACTTATTACAAAAATACAACACAAACATCCCCCAATAGAGGATATTTTAGAGTAGGATACAGGGGAAACAACAACAAAGGAAGAGGCTGAGGTAACAATAACACCCGGACCTCCCCCACTAATAAACTGACTTCCCTATACTCCCCCCAGACCATTCCACTCCAGTCGGGGGAAGACTTTCACAGTTCCTGCCTGTCTGGAACTCAATTACAACAGACAAGTGGGTAAGACAAATTATCCAGTATGGTTACTGCCTGGAACTTACAGCAACCCCACCCACCATACCACCCAAATAGCATCCAATGTCCACAGAACATCTCACGCTCTTAAAGCAAGAAGTTCTGTCACTGCTTCAAAAGCAAGCGATAGAACCGGTTCCCTTACAACATCAGGGGACAGGGGTTTACTTGCTGTATTTCCTAATCCCCAAAAAGGAAGGCACCGTTAGGCCAATACTCGACCTCAGACCGCTCAATCTTTACATACACTCAGATCATTTCCACATGATCACTCAACCGGTTCTTCCACTACTTCAACAAGGCGACTTCTTTGCCACACTAGATCTCAAGGACGCCTACGTTCATATTCCCATTCACCCCGCTCACAGAAAATACCTAAGATTCATGGTGGACGGACCACACTACCAATTCACAGTCCTTCCATTCGGGGTTACCACCGCTCCCAGAGTGTTCACAAAATGTCTAGCGATAGTAGCAGCACACCTCAGAAGACAACAAATCCATGTCTTTCCATACCTCGACGACTGGCTGATAAAAGCCAAGTCAGAAACACAGTGTGTTCATCACACTTATCAAACCATCCAGCTGCTACACAACTTGAGATTCACAATAAACTATAACAAGTCACATCTCCAGCCCTCCCACATACATCAGTATCTCGGGCCACAGTAGACACCTCCAGAGCTCTGGCATATCCCACTCCAGCCAGTATGCAAGCCCTAGTTGCCAAATTTCAACAACAGCACTCCCTCCCAGCAAGGGTATTCATGCAACTCCTAGGAATGATGGCCTCTTGCATCCTTATTGTACCTCATGCAAGACTTCAAATGTGTCCCTTACAGGAATGCCTAGCACATCAATGGAACCAGGCCCAAGGACAACTAACAGATGACAGAGGTGTTGGTAGACGGCCGCACACATTGCTCTCTGCAGTGGTGGAACATACAAAACCTATCCAAAGGACGGCCGTTCCTCTAGCCAGTTCTACAGATGGTGCTAACAGACGCATCACTCACCGGTTGGGGAGCCTATCTCCTAAAACATACAATTCAACGCAAATGGACCACTCAACAAAAAGTGCTCCATATCAATCACCTGGAATTACTGGCAATATTCCTAGCACTCAGATCGTTCCAACTACATCTACATCACTAGACTGTACTAGTCCGGACGGACAACATGACCGCCATGTATTACATACCAAAACGGGGGCACACATTCTTTGCAGCCGTCCCAGCTCGCACAAAGCATTTGGAGATGGGCTATTCCACAAAACATATACCTGCTTGCAGAACACCTTCCAGGAGTTCACAATCAGATTGCGGATCTGCTCAGTCGACAGATACAGCAAATACACGAATGTGAACTTCAGCCCCAAGTTCTTCAATCGTTTTTTCAGATGTGGGGTCAACCACAAATAGATCTGTTCGCCACACACGCAAACGCAAAATGCCCAACCTTCGCCGCCAGGTTTCCACACCCGTTGTCCAAGGGCAATGCGATATGGATCAATTGGTCAGGCAGATTTGCGTACGCTTTTCCGCCACTCCCACTGATTCCCCTAGTAGTACGCAAGCTCAAACAGTCTCTCAAAATGATCCTGGTGGCTCCCACATGGGCACGCTAACCGTGGTTCACAACATTACTGGAACTCTCACTAGTTCCACACCAAAAACTACACCTCTCCCCAACATTGCTAACGCAGAACCATGGAGAGATAAGGCACCCCGATCCTAGACAACTGAATCTAGCGATTTGGCTCCTGAAGTCTTAGAGTTCGGTTATCTTAACCTTCTGCCGGACTGTATGAACATCATTAAAGAAGCCAGACGCCCTACTACTAGAGCTTGCTATGCAGCAAAATGGAAAGGATTTGTCATCTACTGCATCAACAATCCTATTGATCCGCTGGATGCTTCCATCCAAGACATCATTTGTTACTTGTTACACTTGCAAAGATGTAATCTGGCATATTCATCCATAAGGTTACATCTCGCAGCAATTGCGGCTTATTTACAAAATAGACAACACTTGTCACTACTTCGAGTGCCTGCAATTAAAGTGTTTATGGCAGGACTTAAAAGAATAATTCCGCCCAGATTACCACCTTCTCTAGTGTGAAATTTAAACATTGTTCTTACCAGGCTCATGGGTCCCCCATTTGAACCCCTACATAAATGTGAACTTCAATTTGTCACATGGAAAGTAGCTTTCCTTGTGGCAATTACCTCTCTCAGGAGAGTAAGTGAGATCCAGGCTTTAACCATACAAGAACCATTCTTACAAATACATCGTAACAAGGTAGATCTCAGAACAAATCCAACATTCCTTCCCAAAGTCATCTCTGCTTTTCATCTAAACAAATCAGTTGAGTTACCGGTGTTTTTCCAAAACCCAGATGCAGTAGCAGAGAGCCCTTCACACGCTAGACGTTAAAAGAGCACTACTATATTACATCGACAGGACTAAACCTTTTCGAGAAACAGAGCAACTGTTTGTAGCCTTCTCTCCACCTCATAAGGGTAACCCCATCTCTAAAGCTGGGATTGCCAGGTGGATAGTCAAATGTATTCAAATATGCTACCAAAAAGCTAAACGCACATTAACAATTTCCCCTACAGCGCATTCAACACACAAACTAGAAGCTTCCATGGTATTCTTAGGGAACATCCCCTTAGATGACATATGTAAAGCAGCAACATGGTCTACACCACACACCTTCACCAAACACTACTGTGCTGGCGTGCAGGCTAAACAACAAGCTTCTGTAGGCCAAGCTGTTCTTAAAACACTTTTTCAAACCACTGCAACGGATACAGGTGACCACCGCTAGGGGAGACACTGCTGTACAGTCTATGCATAGTGTACGATCTGCAGCTCATATGCCACAAACGGAAAATGCTACTTACCAGTATGCATCTGTTCTTGGCATGTAGAGCTGCAGATCCGTACATGCCCACCTGCCTCCCCGGGACCTGTATCCGTTCCAGTATTATCTTAATTAGATACATTCACATGGACATCTTTTCTATTTCTTACTGACTCCATCATTTCCCATCATGGCGAAAAACAATCTGAGTATGGAGTCGATGCCCATGCGCACTATCGTCCAAGGGAGGAGTCACCTAACTCATGACTACAAAATACTTCTTACAAGACAACAAGGTGCAAGCATCCGAGCCCAACACCAGATGGCGATCTAATCCATAGTGTACGGATCTGCAGCTCTACATGCCAAGAACAGATGCATACTGGTAAGTAGCATTTTCCTTCCCAGAAGTCCAGGGAAATTGGAGAAACAAACAGACAAGCCCAGTCCATGATGGGCCACTGACCAATCAGTGTCCAGGATCCAGCATATAGCCCATCTTCAGTGTCTTTGTCTTCCTCTTTCTTCGTGCAAGTCACGCCATCTGTCTTGTCCTACACATCTTGTTTTCCAGAATCTCCTCCTGGAACTAAAGAAGAGGGTTCAGAACTAGAAATCAAGCACCGATGATTTGAATGCATTTCAGATAACCATTCCACAACAGAGAGAACAGCATGGCCTCAAATCACAAGTCCTAAATACATTTTTAAACCAAGATACATTTCCATCTACCACCCCTTTTGCAGTATGACAAGAGCCAAGATTACAAGAAAAACAGTGAATTCCCATGTACGGGTCAGGTACTCTGGAGCGCCTCCGCGGGTGGGATAATTCTCATCTCCGACTCCTTAACCCCTTCAGTGCCACGCCCTTTCCCCCTCCTGTGCCGGGCGTTGCATTAGTGGGTGGGGTTCATGACGAGATAGTCTCGTCATGGGCACAGAAGAGGTTAATAGAATTGAAACTTTCTGTTTCGTTGGCTAGGAAATTTTTCATTCTATGCCAGGACCAGAGGCTTTGGATTATGCTAGTTTAACAATTACTTGCCACCAAATGAGTCATACCAATGATAGGCTTGAAATAGAACCTTTTAAAGGTTTAGTCTGAGGACCAATCGGCCGCATTCATCATGTCTTCCAGGCTCACTCCCGAAGTGAAAGCCTTTGAGTCCATCGCCCCTCTAGCCGAAAGGGCTCCAAAGCACCAAAGGTCATTACCCACATCATGCATGACCCACTGCATCCAATGTGCAACAGTGGGGGATGAAACCGCTTTATGAAGTTTGCGGAGAGCGATGAAAAGTTGCCTCTCCCCTAGAGGTCTAAGCTCTGATGACATCTCCTCATTTGCCTTTAAGCAATGCACCACACATAGTTTAGGAGAATCCGGAAATGCAGTATATTCGATCACTCTAGTGTGACACGTGGTTCTCCAAGAAATTGGGAAAGATACCCCAGTAGGGCAAAATACCCTGCCTGTGATATCCAGGGCTCTAACATCTGAAACTCACCTACATGATATCAGACAGAGGAGCAACCATAATATCAGACAGAGGAGCAACGCCAATTTAGCTGATAATTCTTTTCTCAACAAGAACTCATTTGGTTGACAGAACAAGAACAGATTAAGGAGCTTGTTGACATCCCAAATCTCAGAGTAACGTGGCTCAGGAGGCAGGGATAATCTGATCCCCCTCAGAAGCCGACACACAAACAGGTATTCTTCCACCGGAATGTATCCTGCCGAAATGGCGGGGAAAAAGGTGTTGACTGAGCGATAGGTCAAACCATGCTGAGCCAGGCTCGCTGACAAATTCTAGATCTGCACTATGTCCGCACCCACAGGATCACAACCCCGTTGCACACACCGACAACACCATTGTCTTCAGGCTGATCAGTACCTCTTGACCGTACTGTTGGAGCAGGCCTTGGACAACAAGTCTCCAGTGTATGCCAAAAGTCCTGGGATCGACCATCTACTCCTGTAATCCTCCACGCCTTCAGTTGTAGGGACCCGTCCTGTACCATCTGATGTGGAACCTGATTCGGGTCGAGAAAAAGCTCTGGAAACTGGGAGAGACGGATTGGAAAATCCCAGGAAAGTTCCAGTAGAACCGGACACCAAACTTGTTGTCTCCAAATCGGGGTGATAAAAACCACCTCTGCCTGTTGCCGCCTTATCCAAGCCGATGCTCTTGTGATCATTGCAAATGGTTGGAATGCATAGGTGCTCTCCTGAGCCAATCCTGCAGGAAAGCATTTGTGGCCACCGCCAGAGGATCTGGCCTCCAAGTAAAGAACCGGGGATCTGATGATCCAGTCTGGAGACAAAAAGATCCACGGAGAACGGACCACAAAGGGTCTGCAGCATGACAAAAACCTTTGGATGCAACTTCCAAAGACTAGAATCTCGAAAATGGTGCAAGTGCCAGTCCGCCACCTGATTCTGCCGCCCTTGAAGATACTCCGCTGTTAGGAAAGCTATATAAATTCCAGGCTGGCAATCTCTGCCTGCTATTGGCATACCCAGGGGCGCAACTAGATCCCAACTTCAGGGGGGGGGCTGGCTAACACTCCCAGCCATGGCTGGCCCTAGCACTGGTCGCACACAGTGCAACAGTCTTTTTTAGGCGCTCCATTTCCTCCTTCTCCATGAATTCCCTCACTAGCACTCACCAACAATGAACCTCATCTCTCTATAGACCTTTTCTGACAATCATTTCATTTTTTTTATAGCGTTAACCATATTTTACACACAGTTAGTTCTGTAATCTGCATGGTAGAAGTTCTTTGTAGCAGGAAGGAGTGCACAGTGAGCGTTGCGACAGAGTGAGAGTAGAGTAAGAGGAGTGACTGCAGGGTGAGTGAGGTGGCCATATGAATTTGGGTGCGGATGTAAATGCAGAGTGTGTCGAATGGATGCATGGTTAGTGATGGTCTATTTAAGTGAGATTGAGCAGTGAGGGGACAGGTGAGAGAAGTGTCACATTAGGGCAGGGTGAGTAGTGTGCTTGTGTGACTTCAGGGTGAGGTACAGGGTGAACAGCACAAGTGCATTGTGATTGCTGTGGGTGCAGGGTGGGCATGAAAGTGAAGGGTGAGAATGAGGAGTGAGTTATCTGAATGCTGGGTGCATTCCCAGACACTTGAAGTAACTCAGCATGTTATTGGCTTCGGCGTAGGGTTTCAGATACAAGTTAAACTATTGCTATTATGCCATTAATCAGGGATCGATTGTGGAGGAAATAAATAATGTTCTGATCCTATAACAAACTTCCAGTCTTAGGATTAGGGTTGCCAGCTCATTATTTTGATGTCCCAGACGTAATTATATTGCAAACAGATGGTTCCCCTGCTCGTTCCCGCAAGAGAAACGCTGTGTGTGTCTGGCAGGCCGTGTCAGTTTCCTTTCCTTTCCTTGTGCTGTTTATCTCTGTGAGTGAAAAGGAGCGAAGTCATCTTTAGGCAGAAAGAAGGAACATGAACTAATTACGCATTTCCACAAGACTGCAGACACCCCAGTCTCTAAAGAATAAACAAACAACATTACAGATATTACTGTTTGCTGCGGTGCCTTGTTTTTCAATTGCAGGCTGCCAGCGCCTGTTTTTTCACTACAGCCTCTCAATATAACGTACTTTGCACAACGATGCTCCTCTGATTCGTGTCCGGGTGTTATTTCTTTTTGGGGTGCACGTGAAGTACATGCTCTCTTCACCCTGTAGAAACCCTCAACATCCTGTGGTCCTGGGCAAAATAGTTAATCTCTCCGTGCCTAACAAAATCAATGTTCCATCTGTAACGCCACTGGTGCTCATGTAAAGCGCTCACATACTTTCGGTCGAGTCCGCGCTATATAAAAAACTCCTAAAAAAATAAACACCAGTGACATTATTACTTATTTGCATCGTCCCCAGTGTCATTTGGAAATTTGAATGTAAAATTCACTGGTAAAGTCACACGGAATCAAGCACATGCTCTCTGCACCCGCCCTCTGCATTGGGAGCTCGGAGAGCGAAGCTCGTGTGACTGTGAGAATCGCCAAGAGGGCAACCTTTGGGCGCTTTGCTGACTGCACACCAAGCGGGGAACAATGGGGCAGGTTTTTAACACGGTGCTTCTTACTGCGGATTTCACTGGAAAATGTTTTAATGAGATCTTGTAAAAACACCAGATGCCCAGCACAGCTTCATAGCGCTATAGTTTATACATTACAAAGACCTTGTTTAATATGGTCGTTCAGTTGTACATAATGCTTTCTTGGTCATATATAAGGTAACAAAAATGCTTCTGACTCTTCTTTATTATAACTTTTCAGCATGCTGCACACTTCTCTACAGTAGAGCTTAGAGACATAGTCAAAGGCAATCTCTCTGGCTAAACACATACGGTCCCAAAGGCGAGACCTATTGGCTATGCCAATGCTTGTATTCCCTGCTGCTAGATCCGTGCCTGCCTGCAGGCAGTTTTTCTACTTACGGTTTCATTCACTCCCAAAGGTGCGTTCAGACTCAGAGTACTGGGTCTCTTTGAAGCTACTGTTGCCTGTCTCCTTCATGGAATGGATGCGGTCAAATAGTCTTTGCCCGGACCCTGTATCTCGGATTCCGCCGATTCTACAGTGTCCCATGAATCATGTGTCCCTCATCACATGCTGTGCTGGTATCTGCTGCCTGCAGTCGGAACAGTTCTGTGCCACTGGGGCAGTGGTCCTGCTCACCTTTCCTTACTGGTCTGGCCTTACAATACTATACGTTACCCACCAAATTAAGTTTTCCATGGTTGTAACAGCTCAAATTAATGTCTACATTATCTCACCATTCATTTTTTTTAGTCAAATCACTATATGGTAAGAACGAAACTCCAGGAAGGAATTTAACTTTGACTACTAGGAACATGACCAAAGAGATGGATAATTCTTTTGACAATCTTGATCTAACTGACAAACCAGATTTGATGGCATGCTGTCAGATTCTAACTTTGTCACAGAACCAAAACCAAACCTAGCTGGAGAAGACCGAGGCACCGTTTCAGTCTCAGACACAGGCACTCGACCTTCATTTGTCGCGACCTCAGGGATCAAATATACTCACACTCAGACCACAATGAATGCCCATACCTATCACAGGAAGTGGACATTGGTATCCTCCAGCCTATCCAGTCCTTGCTGCAGTGACTGCAGTAGGTAATACACTAACTCAAATATCAAACTTTGACTGCACAGTCTGTCTGGCAATGGTCCAACAGACCGCAGTATTGAATGATATTTCCCTTGAGTACCCACTCCTTAAAGGAATGCTACAGAGAGACTTTGCAGTAGGCATTTTTACAGAAAAACGTATTTAAAAAATCAGTTACTCCGAATGTATGACTTAGTTCATCTTCTACAATTTCTACTGCACAAATTAAAAAAAAAATGTTTAGAACATTAAGTACGGTACATGATCAAATACTACATGATCAGTGCACCGAAAACTCCATATCAAGAACCCACTGGGGGACAAAACAGTTTTTTTTAAAACACTGTGGTCTGCTCTATTCAACCGACTTACATTGCTTAGAATAAAACAACATATTGAGTGAAATATTACCAACAAACTCCCCAAAAGAAACTGCTGATTCAGATAACAATGGTCACGAGTGGAGGCGTAGAGACTAGCATATTGTGCCGCACAAGAGGCGCACTGTTAAGGCTGTTAACAAGGACCGTGGCTTCCCGCACGGTGATTGCAGCCGTGTTGCAGTCATGTTACCCCGCACCCAGCACACTCTGCTTCCCTCGGCAGTCGGCAGCTTCTAATCGGCACCAGGGCCTGTCCGAAGAGGAGAGGGTATGGAAGCCTGACTGGCCCGTATCACAACAAGCCGTGAGACCCGCTGTGCCAGGCAGTGGGGCTGGCAGCATGCACTGCACCACACATCGCACGGAGGCGCGTCAATAGGCCGGTGCGGCGTGTGCACGTGCGGTTTCCGCTGATGCCGCTGCTCCGACCACTAGCATCTACTACTACTACCCATCTAATACCAATAGCATGAAAAAAGAACGTAGTGCCAACACAGTAGTACAGCAAACTAATGGGTGCTCTATTAATAGGAGGCGGAGCCAGGGCTTCTATACGACACAGGGCGAAGGAAGAAAGAGAAGATGTTTGCAGAGCTTTAACCCGTGGCTTTGGAGCAGCTCTGGAGTAGACCAACTCAGTCAGGCGCTCTGCGTCAATTTAGACCATATCCTCACCCTCAGTTTTGTTAGAAACTAGTGCGGGCAGCTGCCTGGAACTTGAGGTAAAGTTGGTGGGGGGTCGATTCCTCAGAAGCACGCATGTGGAGGCACAGTACCAGAAGGGAGGAGTGCTGAGCCTGGGCGGGGCCTGTCATCTGCTTACTAGCTCCTGAATGGCAGTGGGGCTCTTATTGGAGTTTTGATCACCAGGCACCATTAAGGCGCTGACGTCCGTGGATGGTGGACAGGCCTCGCCTGAGTGCGGCCCCTCCTCCAACCCCCTGCTGATTAAGATCCTCGGAAGGCTGATGAAATACCTGGATGACCTGGGGGCTCTCTAACGAAAGCTTCCACATAATCGAACCAAGACAAGGATTACTAGCTTCGCTCCTGGCTTGAAAATCGCGCACACATGTTTATTCAGGGGAGAGTGGCAGCGATGACCAAAAGCAATATGCACACAAGGAAAAGCGGGAGGAACGGGACAATGAAGAACAGGGACATGAGGATGACTGGCCATTCAGAAGGAGATAGTGAAAGGTTGGTAGAGCTGTTACCATTCACAAAGACAGCAGATCAGGGAAAGTGACTGCGGTCAAAGAGCAATACACGGTAGAAAACAGGGTAGTACAATTATGACCAAGTATTTTCCCAGACTTCTTAATGGAAATCAGTCCACGGATAGCATGGACTTCACATCAAGCACACCCATCCTCCCGATAGACCATCAGAAACTGTCCCAACAAGCATTTGCAATGCAATAGGTCTCGCATTTATGCGAGTTTAAGCTAATGGCATTGTAAATGGCAATTCCTATTTTTATTTTTTAAAACCTATATAAAAGACATTGTCATTTACAATGCCAATAGCTTAAACTCGTATAAATGCGAGACCTATTGCATTGCAAATGCTTGTTTATTTTTCTGGCAACTGCCTCTATTTAACATTCTTGATAGAAAACGACCAGCAGAGGTCAGTAAAATACCAGAATCACTTTAGCATTCTCTAGATTCCAGTCCATAGAAAGTGTCTTCCATCAGCACCCGTAGACAATAATATTTTTTCAAATCTTGTATTTTCATTGATATGACCAACAAAGGCCCTGATTTTATATTAAAAACAGAGCTTTGGAATTTTCCATTTCCAGTGGAAAGGAATATTTATCTCCATGTGTTCCCGTTCTTGGCGTGTCATGCAGTTTGGTGCTTACTTTCCCTCCATGTTAGAGAACCGTAGATTTCAGCACCCAGGCTAATGTGCTGCATAGCTAAATACATATAAGTTCCCAAAGGCGAGACCAAGTACATTGAAAATGCTTGTTTTTATTGATTTGAATTAGTAAATAAAAAACAATCAGAAGTAATGCAAAAGCTTTTTTTTCTTCTTATGAGATTAAACAAAAATGCAAATGCTACAAGGAGTCTTTGTGCACGGATTAGTTCACACTGGTGACCCACACCTGAATATAAGTGAGGCCACTTCTGTTCAGGCCCTGCCCCTGCTCAGTCTGCATTCTTTAATGGGCCGGCCCAGCCAGAGACTGGGAATGACCCCTTTCCCCCGTTGGTAAAAGGGAGGTAATAAAGGCCCATCTGCCCCCGGAAAGGGTGCCTCGGGACCCACTGGGCAGCTGGCCGCATCTGAACAGTATAGTTGCAGCCTAAATCAGCGACCACGCTGGCCAAAAAAGCGACCCAAAGCTGCAACTCAGATACTGGCCCATGGCTGATTGCCCGAGCGCCCGCCTTACCAACCCGGCCCTGGCAGCGGAGAGAGGAAGAGAAGACATCTCTAAAATACATGCACTCCTATGGAGTGCTTAAGTAAAACGAAAACAGTATTTCAAAAGTGAGCAGTGAAAGCTACAAGTAAAGCGTCCATGCTTCAGAGGAGGGACAAACAGATGAAGAGGAAGTAAAGCTCACACAATCTAATAACGAGCATAGGCTTAGCCAATCGGTCTCGGCAATGGGACTGCCTAACTACAGAGACGGCAAAAGGGGTTTTGCGGCAAGGAATCAAGCAATTATCACACAAGCTGCGGACAAGCTGCGGACAAAGGCTAGCAAATATGTTACTATATTTAAAATAATTTTTCATGCCCCAAAGGGCGAGTGCTGTTTTAAAAAAGTAAAAATTGGGACTGCTATTAAACGTAGAGCCTTCAAAACGTTTTTAGTTAGAAGTGTAAACAAGAAGAAGCAGGAATAAAGCACCTATGGGAGGGAGGCGGGAGGCATGGGAAGAAGAGAGGTGGGAAAAGCGCCAACCGCCAACTGTAGCAAAACCATCACAAACCCAACCACCCTCCCCACTGGTGGGCCAAAAAAGTTTTCAAACTGCTCTGCGCAAGCACACACGGATGCACAACTGACACAACCGCGCCTGACATACTGCGAACGACAGCCAAGGAGGAACGGTAAACTGACCCGCAGCTGTAGCCTGCATATCTCAAAATGTTTTAACATTCCGGGTGCAATCCAGGCAATCAATGCTTTCTGACAGCTTGAACATGCATGAGGGGACAGACACGCTAGCCTTGAAAGGGCGAAATCAATGCACGACATCACTCAGCATTCTGAGAGATCCTCTGGAAAAGCCCCTGCACCGAGTCCTCATGAATGCGTATCCGACTGCAATAAGCATTGCACTGAAGGAACATGACAACAGTTTTCACCATGATGAGGATGTCAGTCTTCATTCTGTGCTCAGAGGCAAACAAATGCTCCTTTACCGGAGCTGTAAGCGTGCGAGAGTATTTTTACACTACAACGTTCCTTACTCAGACTGCGAGCTACGGTTTTGCATGACGCGGCAGACATGTTTAACACTTGTTAAACTGTGTTACAATGGGATGAAATCAAAGTGACAGAAGCATATTTTGGGGAAAATTGTCAAGCAAGAAAATGAAAGGGAAGTGATTCGGAGCGAATGATTAGTGGGATGAGATAAGAGAAACAAGACCAGCCCAGCGGAGCGTGGCGCGCATGCTTCGCGGGGGCGGGGGGGGAGCGCATTACAGGCGGGGGAGCGGACCCTTTGAAGTACGATGGCAAACGGATTGCATGGCGGCACGATGCACGTGATTGTGCGCGTGCTCGCCATGCAATCCGGTTTTGGGAGCCCCTTACTAGAGTCTCGCTGGGCAATCGCTTACGCGATAGCCAGGCGAGACCTAAAAAGGGCCTGAGACGGGGTGACAATCTTGCAAGAGAGAAAACTGCAATGGAAAAACAACTAGCAGAAATAGAAGACTGCCCACAAGAAAGAGCACTGGGAAGTCCATCGCCAGAGAGGATGGAGGGTCGACATCAAGTACAATCGAATAAAAGACATCTAAAGGACCAGTTATATGAAAATCTACATGATTGCACCATCTCATTGAACTCTGACTAAACAAACCAAGACAAATAACTTATGCCCAGAAATTCATCTTTGACGGCTGTGATAAATGCTCTTACATGGAAGTCGCATAAACTTGAAATCCAAATAAAAACTATACAAACTATAGCCCTCAGCATAATTAACATTGGTAAGAAATTAGATGGCATCGGCAAAAGGGTTAAATCCAATGAATGCCACTGTTCAGAGATTGTGGCGAAACTATCTACCTTGCCACAAGTATTGACAACAATGGTAACAGATTTGAAAAGCATCAATCAGAAACAATGGGGACAAATGGGGCAGAGAGCCAGTTTTGAAACAACCTGCAGCGCAGCTGTTAAAACAAGCCCACAACGTCTATCAAAGTTGGAAGAAAGAGGCTTAGAAATAGAGAAAGCTCGAGGTAACCCCACCGATATAGCCTATAGTATGGATGGAAAACCAAATTGAGCTGACACAGAAAGATCTGAAGCTTTGTTATTAAACCGCTAACAAGGCTTGCAAAAAAATGTTCAGAGAAATGACAAGAGACAAAAATGCTCAATTGACAATGAGCAGAGGATATCTTTGCCACGATGCGCTAGGACAATTAGGTCCACCAAAACAGAAAGACGAAGTCAAATCAAATATCAATCTCTATCCGATATTTCATATAAGCAAGATTCAAACTCCTGACCAGAAACTCAGTGAGCATATGGAAGTAACCACACAGGTACGTCCAATCACTCAGACTTATGCACAAGTCCTACAACTTGAGAGGTCGTATAATGCCCACCTGAGACGTAGAGAGCTGGACCGAGAACATTCCTGAGGATCACCCTGAAGGAAATACAGCAAAGAGAGTGCTGCAAGAGATGTATTGCAGGAAGCAGTGAGCAGAAAACAGTAGCACAAGTGAATCAGACAACTATATCAAGAGATCACCACCCAGGACATATCCACCCACCTGAAAACAAAATGGAGGGTGGCAGGCTAGATTGGGATGCAATAGCACATAAAATAAAGTTCCTGCCTCAAAATAGCTCAAGGGGCATGCAAGATGTACTCAATCTGAAAGAGACACGTTAGTGATAGATTCCTTACTTTAGAATATCCTCAGGCGTCAGTCTGGATCTGGAAAGTTTTCGTCAGCAGTACCCCAGCGCGTCAGAAGGTGGAGCTGTGCGGTTCTGCGTCCGTAGCTGGCGTAATGTACGCCGAGATGATGTCACGGCTGCTACTTATACACCGCCCTCACGCGCTGACGTCCGCTCTTTCTTTTTCCGCTTCAGCAAGTGCAGATCCGGAGAGAGTGGTACCCCCAGTCAATTTTTGACTGTGTGTTGGGGACTTTTGTCTCTAATTCTGTTGAGTTTCGACTCCTGGTGCAGTAGGGATGCCCAGTTTCAAGTCCTGCGAAGATTGCCATTGAAACATGTCAGTGGCGGACCCGCACAAAGTGTGTCTCTTCTGCTTGGGGCAAGACCATGACCCCCGAAACGTACCCCGACTGCCGGGCCATGGCCCCGAAGGCTTTGCGGGAGCTGTTTCGAAAGTTGTTGGACCCCCGGCACTCGGTTCTGCGCCACTCAAGGTCCCGATCCCGTGGAAGGTTGAGGGACCGGTCGCAGAGCCACTACCATCGTTCCTCGGAATCGGGCGCAGGTAAGTCCAAGCGCCATAAAAAGTCGAAGAAGCGGCGTCGCTCTTCGTCTTCCCCTCGCCGGTCACGGGACACGGCAGAGGGGGCAGGTGGTCACTCCGCCGCCGCTCCGGTGGAGCCTCGGTTGTCGCCTGTGGCCTACCCGCCTTTTCCGGGTCTGTCCGCGACTCCGGAACAAGTACTGGAATTCCTGTCGGCCATGGGCAGCCTCTTTGGCCCGTCGGATCCCTCCGGTGTGCCGCCCCGCGGGCCTGACTGAAGGTTCTGCCCCCCTGCTGCCACCTCCGGCTCAGCCGGCGAATTTCCACGCAGCGCCGCCGTCTGCCCCGGGCATGGCGTCGCTGGCTCCGGCCCTGGCGCCGCAGGGCCCACAGGAGTTGACTCCCGGTGCGCCGGACTACGTCGACCCTGGGTTGCCCCCCTTCTTCGATTTGGTGCCCAACCCATCGTGGTATCGGGGATTATTTCCCTTCCCCCGGCCCCCTCGTCCTTATCGGCCATGAAAACAGCCTGTGGAGGAAGGGAAGTTCTTTGAGGGGTCTGAGGACCCTCTCGCAGCCCAATGTGGAAATGACCCGGACTGGGATGAGGATATGGAGGCTCCAGGCGATGTGGATTTGTCTCCACAACCTGGAGCACGGTCTCCTTCTACTGTGGCTACAGAGGAGGTTGATACATTTTCTGTGGTGTTGCGTAAGGCAGCCAAGGCTCTTAACCTTGAGCTCCCTACAGTGGCCGTCAGGACTAACCTCCTGACTGAAGTGCTTCAGCCGGCGGCTTCCTCTGCAGAGCCTCTGCTGCCCTTTAATGAGGCACTTTTGGATGTTCTTTTGGGCACCTGGTCCAGGCCCAACACAGGGGCTCCTGTGGATAGGAACGTGGCCAGACGCCATCGCCCGGGTGACCCCATTTTCCTCTCCCAACACCCTACCCCCTGAGAGCTAGGCTGTCCAAGCCTCTGTGTCTCCCAGGGCATTCCCTTCCGTGCCCCCGGATAAGGAATCCAAAAAACTGGAGCAGTTTGTGAAGAAGATTTTCTCTTCTGCCAGTTCAGGGCTGTGGTCGGTGACCACCGCATGCCTCTTGGGCCGTTATTCCCACTCTGTGTGGGATACGGTGGTGCAGATGCTGCCTCAGTGTCCGGTGGAGGCCCGGACCGTGCTCTCTCCGTCTATTGCTGAGGTGAGAGATGCAGCCAAGTTCACAATTCATTGTGGCCTTGACACCACCGACTCGCTGGGCAGAACGATTTTAACGACAGTGGCCGTTCGCAGTCACGCCTGGCTGAGAACAACTGGCTTTTCGGGGGATGTCCAGAACACTCTGGTGGACATGCCCTTTGATGGCACGCCCCTGTTTGGCGACAAGGCGGGAGCACGTTGGAGCGCTTTAAGGACTCACGGGCTACAGCCAAGTCCTTGGGCCTTTCGGCCACGCACACTCCTTCGGGGGCTGCTTTTCGTTCCCTTTGTGGCCAAGGAAGGGGCGCCCAGACACGTTAGTTTCCAAGCCGCAGGCCTGCGCAGCAACAGTCTCAGCGCAGCTGCGAACGTGGGACCCGCCGAGACGGGTCAAGGAGCCAACGAGCGGGTCAGTCCACCACTACCCCTGCCACCACTGCCTCCAAACCTTCTTAGTCTGGGTTTTCAGGCCCATCAAACGCCAGTGGGTGGCAGGATTCGCCATCACCTCCCCCACAGGCGCACCATCACTTCGGACAGGTGGGTTTTAGAGATAGTCCGAAGGGGCTACTCCCTCCCCTTCGAGACTACCCCTCCAGCCATGCCACCACAGTACCACCGTATGTCGGGGGATCACTTGGCACTTCTCCAACAGGAAGTTGGGGCCCTTTTGGCCAAGGGTGCCATCGAGCTCGTTCCAACGCCAGAAGTAGGTTGTGGTTGTTATTCCCACTACTTTCTGATTCCCAAGAAGGACTAGGGCCTGCGTCCCATCTTGGACCTTTGGAATGTCATTCGCTTCCTCCAGAAGGAGAAGTTCAAAATGCTCACGCTGGCTCAGGTCTTGTCTGCCCTAGACCCACAAGATTGGATGGTGGCGTTGGACTTGCAGGATGCTTATTTTCATATCCCCGTCCTGTCGGCCCACCGGCGTTACCTGCGGTTCACGGTAGGCCATGAGCACTTTCAGTTCACCGTGCTTCCTTTCGGCCTTACCAGCGCCCCTTGGGTGTTTACGAAAGGGATGGCGGTGGTCGCAGCTCATCTGCGCAGATCAGGGGTTTCAGTCTTGCCCTATCTCGATGACTGGTTGTTGAAGGCGGGCTCACCCCGAGCTGTTGTGTCCCACCTCTAGACTACTGCCGACCTCCTGCATTTGCTGGGGTTCTCCATCAACGTGCCAAAGTCGCACCGGATTCCCTCTCAGAAGCTCCTCTTCCTCGGAGCGGTTCTGGACACAGCGCAGTTTTGGGGTTATCCTCCCGAATAGCGAGTCTTAAATATTCGGGCTGTGATTCCGATCTTTCAGCCCTTGTCCTGGGTTTCAGTCAGGACGACCCTGAGGCTGCTGGACCTCATGGCCTCCTGCATCCTGCTGATCAATCATGCCACATGGCATATGTGGGCTCTGCATTGGGACCTGAAGTTCCAGTGGGCGCAGCATCAGGGAAACCTGTCCGACTACATCCAGATCTCTGAGGGCACTGCACTACAATTGCAGTGGTGGCTCACGAACCAACATTGGGTCAGCGGCAGATCCCTCTCCCTTCCCTAACCGGAGCACACAGTGGTGACGGATGCATCCCTCCTGGGATGGGGCGGCCACATGGGAGAGGCGTCGATCAGAGGCCTCTGTTCTCCAGCGGAGTCCAAGCTCCATATCAACCTTTTGAAGCTCAGGGCGATCCTACTTTCACTGAAAGCATTCCTTCCCTCTGTCAAAGGGAGAGTAGTGCAGGTGTTCACAGACACCTCTGCCATGTGGTACTGCAACAAGCAAGGCGGGGTGGGGTCGTGGGCCCTATGTCAGGAGGCTTTGCGCCTCAGGACGTGGCTGGAACACCAGGGCATTATCCTGGTGGCTCAACACTTGGCAAGTTCTTTGAACGCCAGGGCGGATGAACTCAGCCGCCAATGCTTGATCAATCACGAATGGCGCCTTCAATCAGAGGTGGCGCAAGGTCTCTTTCAACAGTGGGGAGAACCCTGGTTAGATTTATTCGCCACCAAAGAGAACGCGCAATGTCAGACGCAACTGGGCCCAAGTCATTCTTGTGGCACCGCACTGGTCTCGAAGAGTTTGCTATCCCGAGCTACTCAATATGAGCGTGTATCCCCCGATCCGACTGCCTCTTCGGGAGGATCTTCTGTCTCAGCAGCAGGGGATGGTTCTCCACCCGAATCTGTCCAGCCTCCACCTCCTTGCGTTGAGATTGAGCGGCGACAGTTGATTCCATTTGACTAGCCTCCTGAAGTCTGTGTGTTATTCTGGCACCCAGGCGTCCCTCAACTAAAACTGTATACGCCTGCAGATGGAACAAATTTGTGGCATGGTGCACAGCGAAGGCTGTAGATCCCCTTTCTGCCCCTCTTTCTGAGGCCCTATTGTTCCTTTTTTCTTTGGCCCAGCAGGGCTCTGCTCTGCGCACTATTAAGGGCTACCTTTCTGCTCTTTCAGCCTTTCTCAGGCTGCCTGATCAGCCCTATCTTTTCAAGTCCCCTGTTGTCAATAGATTTCTCAAAGGCATTACTCACCTTTTCCCTCCTATTCCCTTTGTGATGCCTCAGTGGGACTTGAACCTGGTTCTCACATACTTGATGTGCGCTCCCTTCGAGCCTCTTCCTAACTGTCCTTTTCGATTATTGACTTTGAAAACTGTCTTCCTGGTTGCCAGCACCTCCGCTAGGCGCGTGAGTGAGCTCCAGGCTCTTTCCTGTAAACCTCCTTTTCTGGTGCTTCATCCGGACAAGGTTGTGCTCCGACTAAGTCTATCCTTTCTGCCTTTCATGTGGGGCAAACTGTCACTTTGCCCACTTTCTTTCCGCCTCCGCCCCCTTCCAGAGAGGAAGAGAGGCTCCACCGTCTGGATCCAAAACATGCACTTTCATTTTATCTCAACCGCACACAACAGTGCCAGGTGGATGATCAGCTCTTTGTTAGCTACGTAGGAGCCAAGAAAGGCCGGGCGGTACACAAGAGGACTATCTCCCACTGGGTTGTCTTGTGTATTAAAGCATGTTACTCTTTAGCTAAAAAAGAACCTCCTGTAGGGTTGCGCGCTCATTCTACCAGGGCGACAGCGGCTACTACAACATTGGGACGTGGAGTCCCACTACAAGACATTTGTCGGCAGCTACGTGGGCCTTGCTGCACACTTTTACTAAGCATTATTGCCTTGACAGTCAAGTCCGGAGAGACTACTTCTATGGCTGTTCCGTTCTCCATGACTTTCTGTTGTGTTCTTAGTTTGCAGACCCACCACCGGGGTTGGTATTGCTGGGGTATGTATTCTAGGGTAAGGAATCGATCACTAACATGTCTCTTTCAGATGCACAAGTTACTTACTTGTGTAACAATATATCTGTAAGAGACATTAGTTAGTGATAGATTCCTTACAGCCCTCCCATCCTCTGCGAACTGATTTCTAGGGTTAAGATCATTCCTTTTCAGGGCCCTAGTTTCAATGCACCAGTGGTCGGTCTCTTGCATGGCTCTGCGTTCCTGGCGCGGAAAGTCGTGTACTGAACTGACGTGAGGGCGGCGTATAAGTAGCGCCTGTGACATCATCTCGTTGTACATTACGCCAGCGACGGACGCGGAACCGCATGACGCCACCTTCTGACGCGCAGGGGTACTGCTGACAAAAACTTTCCGGATCCAGACTGACGCCAGGGAATATTCTAAGGTAAGGAATCTATCACTAACTAATGTCTCTTACAGATCTATCGTTACACAGTAAGTAACTTGTGCATTAGGCAAATATTTTGCAGTTCATGCAAAATATCCCTTCATAAGATGAAATAACCAGCAAGGACATTCTTAGCATCCAATCTGAAGCAAGTGTCAAGGACACCAAACAGGAGCACCTCTATGACAACATGGAAAAATGCAGCCCTGTCAAATGGTTGTTTTGTACAAGGAAAAGTTCACGGACTGGTGCATCTTGGAGCAAGAAAAGATTAAAGAGAAATATCCAAATGTGCTGAACGAACAAGCTAGAGCACAAACCAGCGCCTAGAACGAGCAAGAGACCAGGAAAGGCCTGCTAAGGCAAACCCAGAGAGTCCAACTAAATCCTAATTATGACCGCTTAAGCATATATTGCCAGCCAAATGAGGAGGCAACCCAAATGAGGGTTGTTCCTCCAATGGCTAAGTCCAATGAGGATGAGGACGTCTGGAGCGGAATATTATCAAACCTAAGTGGCAGAAATAAGAGACATACCTAGCATAAAAGCTGTCCACCAGGACACCCGCAGTAAGAACCTCCCCCCCACTATGCCCACTACAATGTTTAAAAACACCACTACAAAACCTATATCCTGGAATGTTGCTGGCATAGCTGCAGAGTTTTAAACCGCAAATCAGTAATCAAAAAACTGCAGGAAGCAGATCTTGTTTGCTTCCTTGAAACCCTTGCGGTAACACCGAGTCACCTGGAGGGATTTTCGGAACTGCACAAATCAGACAGAAAATTACATCTTTTTGGAAGACCATTGGGAGGAATATCAGTGTACATAAATCACTCAACAAAATTAATCATCGGAGAAATAATGTGGACTCAGACATGATGCAGGTTGGCGAAGGAGGTAATGTGGCACTTCTCTTAATAAATGTATGCCCTAAGAAATTTGAAACAGAAAATTAAATTTCCCATCTGGAAGACTTACTGTGTGAACACCCAGCATTATATTTAGTCCTGACAGGCAACTTCAGTATACGTAATCTTGGTGCGGACATCACATACATTGGAATTAGCAACCCGGTAGGAAGAAGATTCAACAACTTTCTCCAGACGTAGAACTTCGCCTCCATAAATATACTAGCAAGAAAGTCTCAGCCAATTGCCCATTGTGGCCATTCCTTCAACAATAGTGCAATGATCAACTATATCTTTTTAAGCCCAAACCCTAAAAAAATAATCATGACAGCCTTCAGGATAGCTCTGCATGAAGGAAGTGACCATGCAATGCTCAGTGTTGACCGCAATCTTCACGGAAGATTCCGAGAACAAGTAATAGCCGTTGATCAAGCAAAAGGAGTCGAAGAACACACACTGGTAACAAGGATCAAATTGACAGCCATAACAGAGGTTTGGAAGGGTAGAGGGGAATGTAGACCAGGGGCCACGCACGAATAGCTCTGCATGAAGAAAGTGACCATGCAATGCTCAGTGTTGACCGCAATCTTCACGTAAGATTCAGAGAACAAGTAATAGCCGTTGATCAAACAAAAGGAGTCGAAGAATACACACTGGTAAAAAGGATCAAATTGACAGCCATAATAGAGGTTTGGAAGGGTAGATGGGAATGCAGACCAGGGGCCACACGCTCTACAGCTATAATCAATTATTTGTCCGGCTGGATTAAGGATTTGATTTACCCTGCTGGGGGAAGGACACGGGAATAAACCAAAAAGGACCTGACTGAGAATGTACACATTTGGCTATAATCGCAAGCTAAAGGGAATGTATCTGCAAGTTAAGGGGGGGGGGGGGGTGCTATTCAAGTTAATCATAGATCAGGAACAGCTGCTTCAATGAGAAAGCTAAAGAGTTCAAACAGGAACGCAAAACCTGTATTTGGAACCTAAAGAAAAAACATTATGAAGTAGAATGGATCAAAATTCATGATCTACGAAGAAGCAATAAACTGCAATTTTGGTAATATTTAACTAAGCTTAATAATGAAAAAACTGGCATGCGCAACTCAGTGGACACGGAAGTATGGCTAACTCACATGGTGAACATATACATCGAGAAACCAGGAATTCTACCAATTCAAAAAAGATGTGACATGCCTATAACAAGGAAAACTGAGGAGGGCCTGCAGCCAATTTAGAAGGGTGCTACACTGCTTGACAAGCGGTCAGTAATAAAAATAGCAATAACAAAAGAAGGGGCGCAAGGCCCAAATAGACTCCCCGGAGGCATGTTTAGCGAGGACCCGACATGCTGGGCTGCGATTCTCTTTCCTCTGTTTTTAGCATGTAGAATTAACGCAGAAGACCCAGATTCATGGAGAGGGTTGCTGCTCCACCCAATGTAAGGCAACAACACTGACCCTAAAAAATACAGAGTATTGCCCTGCTGAATATTGAAGGTAAGGCATACACAAACACATCATTGAGAGAATTAACAAAATGGATTGAAGAGGAGATATTGCCCTTCTAACAAACAGACTTTCGTAAGGGAGGCACAACTGTTGACTATATAGTTGCCTTGTCCTAAATCGTGCAGCAAGCCTCCAGCAAAAACAACATCCCAGTGTTTGCCAGTTTTGTAGATTACTCTACCGCATTTGACAGGTTAGTGCTCAACAACCTTTGGAGGAAAGTCTATAATTGGAAAATTCTGAACAGCTTCCTGAACGCCTTCATACCATAACGTGCATCTGTAAAGCGTACGTTCACTCCAAAGGGTATCTTGGCGCTTTTTAACAGATGTTTATTGTTAACCAACTCAATGCTACTCATTTTATCGACCTCAGAAGGATGAAAGGCTGAGTGGACCCACTAGGTTTTGAACCTGTGACCTTGAGGTCGAACACAAGTCCCTACAGTGGACGCATTAGTCCACTAAGCCACCAGACTCTGCTCATTTCCCTCTAAAGTGAGGCTTAAGTACAAGTAAAACTTGCAGCGGCACAGTCTCTCCAAAACTCTACATAGACCGTGGTTTAAAACAAAGATGTTTCCTTGCTTCAACATTTTCCAATCTATACTCTGCGGATTTAGACAAGGTGTTGCAAAAAGCCAATCTAGCTACCCCGAAGATAGGTCAGAAGAAAGTGTATTTAATGCAGTATGCGAGTGACCTGGTAGGCGGCACAAAAACAGGTCTTCAGAAAGGGCTAGATGCATTTCACACTTACAATGAACGTAATGATGTGATTGATAATCCAAATAAGACTAAAGTGCTGATTTTTGGATGTTAAACAAGGAAGAGTTCGCAAAGATGGACACTAGGCCCCAGACAATAGTAACTGCAAGAAATTGCCATTATCTCGGGCATGGTTTAGCAAAACCAGGAAGGCGACAGTACATCAGAACAACATACAAAATCGAAAGTCCAAGCAAACCTACATGCCCTGTGTAAGCTTAATGCAAAACTATATAGCCCAACAACCATGGCGATCAGGAGAGTCATTAATGCAAAATTGCTGTCCACAGTAGCCTTTGCTCAACATGCATGCTCAACATGCATTTCCTGGGCGATGTGAGATTAAACTAGAGAAAAGTCAATGCCAGGTACATAATCGCATCTTATGAGTGCCGCCAAACACACATAACAGACTGATAGAATTTGAGTTTGGCCTTACAATGCAAAATTACTAATGCATGGGCAGGTATGCAGAGTATTATTATTGGGTCATGAATGCCCCTGCAGGCTCCAGAAAGAGGTACAGAAGCCAATATACATAGGCGTAGATTCGGGCCCCTTTTTGCATGGTTACCCCATAACTTTTGCCAGATAGCTGATGCTAATTTGACTGAGTGTGTGCTGGAGCCTGCTAACCAGGCTCTAGCACCCGTCTTCTTTTCCAAAACTGTACCTTTGTACCCACAATTGGCACACTTCTGTGCCACATGTAAGTCCTTTGTAAAAGGCACCCCTGGTAAAAAGAGCCTTGTGACCAGAGAAGGCCTCTGAGGGCTGCAGCATGTACTGTGCCACCCTTGAAGACCCCTCACCAAAGCACCCCACCCTGCAGGCTGTGTGTTTTGGTGCCGACCAAACTAAAGAGTCGATATGGAACACATTATTGTGTGCCACCCCACTAACACTGTCTGTGGCATGGGTAAGTCACCCCTCTAGCAGGCCTTACAGCCCTAAAGGCAGGGTGCACCATAACAGGTGAGGGCATAGCTGCAGGAGCAATATGCCCTTAGTGTCTGTGCCATTAAAAGACAACAGTGGAGCCATTTTTGAGTGCATGGGCTGGGAGTTTGTCAACACGAACTCCCCAGCTCCATGATGGCTCTACTGAACGCTGGGAAGTTTGGTATAAAATTCCCAGCACAT
Source organism: Triturus cristatus (assembly GCF_964204655.1). Lineage (NCBI taxonomy): Eukaryota > Metazoa > Chordata > Amphibia > Caudata > Salamandridae > Triturus > Triturus cristatus. Next base: position 648,117,564 of record NC_140594.1, read on the forward strand.
TAAACCCACACTGATGCCAGTGTGGGATTTCATGAAAAATGCCACCCTGGTGTGGTTCTTGACTGGCTCCCAGCCATGTTTCATCACCAGACAGGTCTCTGGACCTCCGGGTAGAGAGCCTTCGCTCCCTGGAAACAAAGCACATCCTGGGCAGAGGTGTCATGCCTCCTCCCCCCAGGATGGGCTACGTCCTCGAAGAGGGAGCGTCCAGAGCCTGCCACCTTTGTTAGCTGCCCCCAGACTTTTGCTGCTATCAGCAGCAGGCTCCCACTGGTTCTGTGCCTCTACCTGACAACAACGCTAGCGCTAATCGCTACTCGCTTTTAAAAACTCCCGTTTTGTATTTGCTTTGGTTCTTATTTTTGTTCTCCCTGATTTTATCATATCATGCTCCTCACACTTGCACTCTAAAAGTTACCTTCACCGCTGTTTTGCGGGTCCTCGTCATTGGGGAAGTGTGGATGACCTGCAGACGCCATTTTGGTTTGGGAACTGCTAGGGCATTCTTGGGTGACATATTGGAGGAGTAGGCGGGCTATCCAGGCAAGGGCGGCGCATTTAAACCGGGCACTCGCTCGCGTCAGCTGGACTGGGTGACTGTGCCTCTACCTGACAACAACGCTAGCGCTAATCGCTACTCGCTTTTAAAAACTCCCGTTTTGTATTTGCTTTGGTTCTTATTTTTGTTCTCCCTGATTTTATCATATCATGCTCCTCACACTTGCACTCTAAAAGTTACCTTCACCGCTGTTTTGCGGGTCCTCGTCATTGGGGAAGTGTGGATGACCTGCAGACGCCATTTTGGTTTGGGAACTGCTAGGGCATTCTTGGGTGACATATTGGAGGAGTAGGCGGGCTATCCAGGCAAGGGCGGCGCATTTAAACCAGCCATTCACACGCGCAGCGTTGACGCGCAGTGGTGGGCGCCCTCCCTGCGCCGGAGTCGCGCCAGAGTCCTGCCCGTCTGCGCTCGTCCGCGCCTCGGCAGGCTACGCAGGGGGACGACCATGTTTACGGCTGCTAATCTGCGCTGCCTTAGAGACAGGGTGAGTGATTGTATGCATGGTCCTGTGGACCCCCTTTCGGGCCCTTACCAGTGCCCTGGGTGCAGCTTTGTACTCCCTTTGCCCATGCCCGTTAGGGTGCCTGAGCCCCTTGTCACTGTTAGTAACTCTGCCACCCGCCCTCTCGTCCCCCCTCGCTCGTCCACCTTCAAAATACTTCACCTTAACGTAAGATCCCTAGTCTGTCATCATCTAGATATTTTTACTGTGCTCACGGATGAAAAGCCGGATATCATGTTTCTAACAGAGACCTGGCTGCACGATAATGCCACGGCGGCTATTAACCTTGCCTTGCCTGCAGACTACTTTATGCACACCTTACACCGTAACTCGAGAGGTGGTGGGCTCGCAGCGGTCGTAAGAACATGCTATCCTTGCTTATGGAACGCAGTGAGCATTGCGGGCTGTGAAAGTGCCCACTTCGCTATCTCGCTGACTCCCCAGTTTACGTTTTCGGGCTTGGTTATTTATAGACCCCCTGGTCCCGACGGCGCCTTTCGGTCAGCCCTCCCAGAAGTGGTCTCTGCCTTAGCCCTTAGATCCGCCAATTTCAGTGTTATTGGAGATCTTAATATTCACATGGATGCTCCTCTATCCTCGGTGGTGAGTAGTTTTCTCACAGACCTGGAAGCTCTTAGGCTACATCAGCTAATCCATGGACCCACGCATGTCGGGGGTCACACCTTGGACCCCTTCCTGACGAATTTGGATTGTGTCGAAGCACTGCCACCGAAACCAATTGTCTGGACAGACCATTTTCTTATTGACATTCGGATTACTTTGGCAGCTTCTTCTCCTAGAAACACTACATCTGTCTGTTTCAGACGCCCTTGGCGGAAGTTGAACCTGGAGGCTTTTCAGCTGTTGCTGTTGCAACACATACCTGACCCTCCCACTGATGTCACCTCTGGATATGACCATTTTTGTAGCTGGCTTATCCAGGCCCTTGACACCTTAATTCCAGCGGGCTGGAGTAAGACCAGACCTGGCCATTCTAGCCCTTGGTACGACGAATCTCTCAGGCTCCTCAAGGTTGCCTGTAAAAGGGCTGAAAGAGCTTGGCGTAAGGCATATGACGTCACTCTTAAGCAGGTTTATCGAGCCAGTATTAAAGTATACCATCGAGCCATCTGCAAAGCACGTGCCTCCTTCTATTCCTTAGAAATCAGGAATAGTGCTAATCCAACTAAGTTAATCTTTAAAGTTTTTAAAGAGCTAACTAGCAGAAAAGCCGTTACATTGGGTAACGGTTCTCAGGCTCATTGTGATGAATTAGCGTCATTTTTTGTTGAAAAAGTGGAGGCGATTTATAGATCTTTCCCCTCCCCTGTTTCTTCTTCCTACCTTGTTACGTCAATGAATGACTCTTCTAGCCCACTACTGGTGCTTCCTGCGCCTTCTCAGGAAGAATTTGACTCCCTGGTGATGAGGGTCAAGTCGGGCTCTCCAATGGACCCTCTGAGACCCGCACAATTCAGGGATCTGCCAGAGCTGTGTCTTCCGTCTCTTCTCAGTTTCATTAAGCTATCTCTCAGTACTGGGTTGGTACCTGTAAAATGGAAGCAAGCTATGGTGATGCCGGTACTGAAAAAGGCTACATTAGATCCTGCGAAGCCAGAGCACTACCGGCCCATCTCTTTGCTCCCATGGGTCTCCAAGATTGCTGAGGCTCACGTCAATAACATCCTATCTGGCCATCTTTTAAATACAGGTATCCTTCATCCTTCCCAGAATGGCTTTAGAGCAGGTCATAGTACTGAGACAGCCCTGGTGGCCATGGTTGAACATCTTCGTACTATGTTAGACTCTGGTCAGACGGCGGCACTGATTCTGCTAGATCTCAGTGCCGCCTTTGACACAGTCTCCCACCCTATCCTGCTCCAGAGACTGAGAGAAGCGGGTATAAATGGCACTGCCTTGGGTTGGTTTCGCTCTTTTTTGGCCGAGCGCACGTTCAAGGTTTGTATTCCCCCTTACGAGTCTTCCCCTCGCCCGATTTCCCAAGGAGTTCCGCAGGGTTCGGTACTCAGTCCGACCCTGTTCAATTTGTACGTGAGACCGTTGACGGAAGTTGCCAATAAAGGGGGTCTCACTATGGTATCTTACGCCGATGACACCCAACTAGCTGTGGCTCTTAATGGCTCTACCACGCTGAATTCCTCTAATTTTCAACAAGCTCTTAGAGAGGTGGCAAGTTGGATGACCGACAATCGTCTCCAACTTAACGCCACAAAAACAGAAGTCTTAGTGCTTGGCAAGGAAATCCATCTTTGGGGAGACGACTGGTGGCCTTTAGAGCTCGGCCCAACTCCCACACCAGTCACTCAGGTGAAGAATCTTGGAATTCTGCTTGATGCTAATCTTTCATTCACCCCCCCACACAAAGAAAGTTGTGGGCACCTGCTATGGCGTTCTTCAGAGCCTCAGGCCTATCCTTAAATTTTTTGACGCCTCTACCAGGCAACTTATAGTGCAGGCCATGATCCTTTCCAGACTGGATTATGCCAGTGCACTCTTATTGGGCACCAATCAAGCAGAACTCACACGCCTTCAGCGCGTACAAAACGCGGCTGCCCGTTTGCTGATAGGCTTGCCTAAATTTTGCTCAGTTAGGAGCGCCATTTTAGATCTTCACTGGCTGCCCGTTAGGCAGAGGATAAAATTTAAAGTACTGTGTCTGGTTTTTAAGATTCTGAAACTGGCCTCCCCTCCTATTCTGTCTCAGACCATCTCCTACTACACACCGGCTAGAACACTTCGTTCAACCGGTCAATTTTTGGCCACAGTCCCTCGCTTTAAAAAAGCCAGAATGGGCGGACGCTCTTTTGGTGTCTTGGCGGCCAGCCTTTGGAACACACTGCCGTTCAGTGTTCGATCCATTCCGGACTTGCTTCCCTTTCGGAAAGCGGTCAAAACATTCTTGTTTCCTTTGGTCTAGCGATCTTGGTTAGCTTGTCACATGTGTTGGTTGTGTTGCTTGTCCTTTGTAGCGCCAGGACGCCGCTTGGCTGTGGCATCTGTGCGCCTTATAAATGAAGAATAACATAACATAACATAACATTCTGGTCTTGAGAACCGGCAGAAAAACCTAGCCAGAAAGGGAGGTGTGCCCACCTTTCCCAACTCCTGCCCTCAGGTGGGGGAGGTGAAGTGGAGGCCACCTCTCAGTCCCCACCATCTTGAAGATGGGGATACCCTCAGGAAGAGGCCTAGTGGGAGGCATACTAGGGGGTGTAGATACCCCAGGGAAGGGACCCATTGGTCCCAACCTGCAGACCCTTGTAAAGCCTCTGAACCTAGTATTTAGGGCACTGTAAAGCCTCTAAACCTAGTATTTAGGGGCACCCCTGAACCTTGCCTCTTCAGTTACGATGTTACAAGAAGGAAGGCTGAAGAGTTGTGCTGCAGTAGAGGAAGACAACAACAACTGCTTTTCCCCAGCCCTACCAGCCTATCTCCTGCTCTGAAACCCCTGCAAGCTGTAACAGGCATGTCCTACAGCCAGTTCCCTCCAAGAACCCTTGGACCTGCCCTGCCTTCCTAAAGAACTCTGATCTCCTGTGGGAACCAGATTTGTCTTACACCAACCCAAGCCAGGACTTCATATCCAGCCGGATCCGCAAATCCTCACTACTCTGCACACGCCTCCCATGGCCCAAGTTAAAGTTGCTCAACACCCCAGCTAGGTTCACCTGGTGATCCTGACCAGTGTTCCAGCGTTGGAAGACCTCCGCCTCGACTCCTGCAGCCTCATCCAGAAGGGCCCCCCCAACTCTGACCAGAACTGTGAGAAGAACCTGAAACGAAAGGACACCGCTGCACCCAGAACTCCGGAGTCTTAAGGTGCCCAACAGAAGTTGTCCTGGTGTCCAGCAACTCTTCAACTTAATCCTCCAGTCATTGATTCCCTTCGTCCAGTCTTCTGGCTCCAGCCTGCAGTCCTTTTCCGCTACGGACATCTTCCATAGAAAAGCATTCAGTTCCCGACACCTCCTGAGCACCCTGCACCCGGCCGCCCCTGCACCACTGATGGTGTGGACTTGGTGCCAACCTTGGACTTCTTTTGCCCTTACCTTAACCCCAGGAGCCTGAGTCCCAAGTTCGATTGACATGCCCGTGAGCAGCCCCCAACCGAGGTGCCCCCTATCCACATTGGCGAACATCGGCACTCTGGACGCCGTAGTGCAGCTGATGGTACGCCTTGAGTGTCAACCTGAACCTTGGTTCTACCCCTCAAAACTCCTAATCTAAAACCTTTTACTTACCTGTAAACTTAACTCTTTGTTTTTCTCCGTAAGACTGTATGGTGGGTTTTCTCAGAAAAATCTTCCAAGTGTTAAACTGTCTTGTACTGCAACAAAAGTAACTTGTTGCCCTTCTAAGTGTTAATCTCTTTACTGATGTCTTGTGTTGTTTAAACTGTGTTAGGAGTGTGTTTCATGTCAAACTAGAAAAGTAATCCAGAAGTAATCGAAAAGTAATTTCAAGTGTTTTTGAACAGTTTACAAATCGTTTTCTCAACTGCAAAAGTAATTTTAATGTTCCTACAAAACCAGTGTTCACTGTATTTTGATAAAGTAACATTGTATAAAGAGTGCAGCTTACCTGCTACTAAGTAAATCTTGTTTCTAGAAATAAAACAACAAAATAACATTTTGTATACAAACAATTTGTGTGGATTTAGTCTGTGTGACCACATTTCTTGCCTGAGTGTGTACAACAAATGCTTAACACTACCCTCTCATAAGCCTGAGTGCTGTACCACACTACCACAAAAGAGAGTAAAGTATTATCTACTTTAGCCTCTGCTATACCTCTGGGGATCCACTGAAATCTGTGCTCACTATACCATACCATACTTTGGTATAGTATATACAGAGCCAGCTTCCTACAACAGGAGAGAACAATCCCTGAAGCAGCTACTTTTTCAAGTCCAGTCAAAAGATACTTTATTCGACAGCCAAGAGTCATAAAAGCAGCTTCTTAAGCACAGCAGTAGAGACTTTAAATCTGGCCATTGAGCATTGGAAAAATGAAAGTATAATTTATAAGGCTCTAAAAGCCTCAATAAACAAGCAAGTACACCAGCTATCATGGGAAGCCAATATTGCTGGACTTATGGAAAAACAGCGCCTTCGCACGTGTGCTCCGGTTCGACACCGTCGTCATTTCTTCTTTTTCATGCTATACCATCGGTATTGTTTTCGTTCTGGCTTTCATCAGGCCCCCTCGCTCGTTTATCAGTGGCGCACTCCAAAACGTTGACGTTCCCTACATGCCATGTTCACTTAGTGATGGAAAGGACACATTTTTACGTCCGTCCTCGCTGCCATGCCATGTACTTTATCTTAGTGCTCTCCAGAATCTGTTGTCATTTTCAGCGTGTTCAGCATGCCCAGCCTGGCTCATCTTGAACATTCCAAAACAGCAATCGATCAGACAGCGGTTAAGAGGTTCACTGACTTTCAATCAAATCCGGGATCAAATTTAATACACTTGTGGTCACTCACAGAGCACTCCACCTGAAGGGTCCCAGTTAAGTCCTAAACAAGCTCAAACCCTATTCTCCTGCAAGGGCTCTCAATCCTTTAATCATAACCTTCTATGTATTCCCAAATATTGCAAATCCAAATCTGGAGGCAGATCTTTCTCTGTTCTGGCCTCCAGTTTCTGAAACGCCCTTCCACCTTTCATTCGATACATTTAAAGTGAATGCCTGTTCAAAGCTCAGCTGAAGACAGTGCTGTTAGGTGAGCCGTAATTTCAATCCTATCTGACTTCGCAAGCTCCAGGACGCTTCTTTTAAAACAGCACCTGTGCTCTACAAATAGTTTCATTCATTCATTTCCACGCACCGATCTCCACCTAGTGTGTAACTTATGCCTCTCCCCTGAACACGTGGAGGCTACCTGCAACTCCTGCAGGTCTTTTCAGTCGAAAAAGACGCTCCATGACTGCCATGCTGGTAAGGATACTCCAGACCTCTATGGACCTGAGGACCTTCAAGATGAGGCGCAGGCCCAGGCACCTGCTGTTGATGGCACCTTCTAGCCAGGAGGGTAGCTCCAGATCCGACCTCGAGTTGCAGGATCTCACCCCAGAACATCTCTGACCAGCATGGTTATTGTCTGGAGCTCACTTCCACACCCCCAAACATTCCACCTCACAAACTCTAATCATAACATCAACAGTTTGTCAAGAAAGAAGTTCAGGCACTCCTCAAAAAAGGAGCCGTAAAACCAGTGCCCATACACCAGCACGGTACAGGAGTCTATTCACTCTACTTCTTTATTCCCAAAAAGGACAGGTCCCTGAGACTAGTCTTTTTTTTTTTTTTTTTTTAACCGATTTTATTGGTTTTATTCTTCTGTGCATCAGCTTATTACATAATCATAAGGCACATTGTATGATTGAACATTAGTTTTCTCACATTTTGTTTTGTTCCTTTCCTATACAATCAAGACATTTATGTTCTCAAGTAACAATGCGCTAGTAACAAAAACAAACCCAGTTCCCTTCTCCCTTCTCCCTCCCCCCCCAAGTCACCCATTATTAGCTCTTCTCGTGTCAAGATGGGTGAAAAGTGTTAGCAGCCCTCTAGACATGTGTATGCAGGGCGGGGTAGTTCCAGCGTAGAATGCTTATCAATATTCATGTAATAGCTAGTATTTCTGTGTGTGCTAATTATGGTTGGCGTGTCCATGTCAGGGGATTCCACCCTATACGGTCTCTGCCTCATCATCTGGGGGGCTCTGGTTTAGGATACTCTGTCGTGTACCAATGTCTCCCAGGCCCTCAGTATCTATATTTCGTAGCCCTCTTTTAGCCTCTCGCATCATCACTCGACCCTCGCATCTCGCCCACCTTAGAAACTCCCCACGCCAGGTTGCTATTCTAGGGCCCCCTCTTGCCTTCCAATTATTGGTTATCTCCCTCTTAGGCAAGGTGTATGCCGGGTCTTAGAATCTGCTTGTAACCTTTACTTTAGATGAATGTGGAAACCAATCCAGTAGGCAGCGTGATGGAGTGCATGTTCTTTGTCTATGATCTCGAATACTGTTTGCACCACTTGTGTCCAGAATTCTTCTAACTGAGGGCATTCCCGGAACATATGCATTATATGGGCCTGTGGTGCGTCACATCTTGGGCAGGCCGCATCTGCTACCTGGAAGTACCTTCTCACTCGTTCAGGGGTCAGGTATGCCCTGTGTAGGACATAGTAGTTTATTAGTTTGAAGCGTGCATTTCTGGTGTCCCAGCTAGTATGTTATCTCACTCTTTGGTCGGTATGGGTATGCCTAAGTCCCCCTCCCATTGGAGTCGAAGCTTCTCCAATGGTCGCAGTCCATCTGCTCACAGGGCTCTATATAGACATGATACTGCTTTGATAGTACCTGCTGATAGGGCCATATAATAGCAGGTTCACTGCATCGGGGGTTCTGTCAAACGAATGACTGTTAATGCCAGATGCATGAAGTGTCCTTGTGGCAATCCATATTCTGCCCGAAACGTCTTGAACGGCAGCATCTCGGGGTCCCTATAAAGATCACCTACTTTTGTCGCCCCCATTTCCATCCACACCTCTAGGTCTCGCTGGTTCCCGCCATGTGGAAGAGCTCTCAGCATGTCTAGCGGGATATCTGGTGAGTATAGAGGCTATACTCCCATCTTCTGCAGGCCCCAACCCCAGCATTTGGTTTGTACTCTAAGCTCCTGAGTGTCTCCTCCTGGGGGTCGGTGTACTCTGAGAAATACTCTCAACAGGTCATTTAGTAGCACTCCAGAGTGCCCGGGGTCTCCTCGCTGCTGTCGTTCTGAGGCTATGTTGCGCAGCAGCCACTGTAGCTGAGCTGCTATAAAGTATGTTTCAAAGTTCGGGGCTGCTAGGCCTCCCTCCGCTACAGGTCTCTGCAACAGCGTATGGACCACTCTGCCATGGCCATTGCCCCATACAGATTTGGGGCTCTAGGTCCCTGAAAAAGTCGCCGGGATCCAGAGCAGTAGTGCGTTAAAGTAGTATAGGAGGCAAGGGAGCGCTACCATTTTGAGGCGTGCAGTCCTGCCAGCCACCAATAATGGCAGCATCCGCCAGAAGCAAACACAAGGAGATAATGGACGGAGTGTCCGCTAGAAGTCAATAACCGCTCGCAAGCTGCGGTATGCCCTTCTATATTCCCCTCGTAGAGGTCCAACCAGTCATGATAGATGTGGACTCCCAAGTATGGAAAGCAACTAGTTTCCCACTGCAAGTGTGCCGAGTCTCTTGGGGGTTGGCCCATTCACCTCACTGAGAAGAGGCGGGATTTCGCCCAGCTCACTCCGAGTCCAGTTATGGAGCAAAACCTCTCCATCAGATCCCGGGCTCCCATTAAATTTTCATCTCCTCCTTTTAGGATAATAGCAGATCGTTCACATACAATGCTATATGATAGTCCTGTTTGACTCTTAGGCCCTCGTATGGTTACCCCGTTCGGGCCGCTATGACAAGTGGTTTCATAGCCAGAGTGAATAAAAGCAGGGAATGGGCATCCTTGCCTGTGCGTACTCTGATAATGGGATCAGTGTAAAGCAGCCTAGTCAGCTTGAGAAACCCCTCCCCCAGACCCATGCGTCTTATCACTTTGCACAAGTAGGGCCATTCCAAGCTGTCAAAAGCTTTCTCTATATAAATTGTGAATATTGTGTTGTGTTACTGACTATCCCTGTGCGCCTCTAATATAACTAGCAAACTCCTGATATTCCCTGCTGTGATTCTCGTTGGAATGAACCCCGCCTGGTCTTTGTGCAGCAGTGCGGTCATGAGGGGCAATAGTCGTGTGGTCAGGATCCGACTTAGGATCTTATAATCAATATTAAGCAGTGATAACGGGTGGTAGGCCATCCTACCTTATGGAGCGTTATTTGGTTTTAAAATGGGGCTGATTACCGCTTTCCTTGTAGTGTCTGGCAGGGAGCCCGTCTCGGCAGCTGCTTCATAAAGTGCCAGAAGGTAGGGGGTTAATTCAGCTGAGTATGTGAAATAGATCTCCACCTGGAGCCCGTCTGTACCAGGTGTCTCATTGCGTGAAATATGCTTAATAGCCGCGGCTATCTCGTGGGTTGTTACATTTCCCCCTAGGTCATCCGCTTCGTCCTCGGTAATCTGCGGTATCTGTAAGTCAGTCAGGAATGTGAGAGTGTGCAGTAACCCCCCTATGGCTGAGCTTGTGTAGAGCTAGTAGTGCACAAAGATGTCATTAATTTCTGTTGGTGAGTAAATCCTTGTCCCTCCCGTAGTCTCTAGTTCTAGAATGTGGGAGCCCCGTTTGTTGAGGTTAGCAAGCCACACCAACAGTGATGTCTCTTTCGGCTTGTGTTTTGTATAGGGGTGGGTGGAATTTGCGTAGTCGCGCTATGCAAAGCTCCGCGAAACGGTAAAAAATCTCCGCGAGCATGCAGAAATTCCGCGAACACGTGGAATTGCTTGTTCGCGATGCTTTTTTCCCGTTCACGAACGCTGTTTGCGTGCTCGGGGGGAAATATTTTGCGAACGCTTATTTTGAGAATGCGAACAAGCAAAAAATTCCGCGAAGCCGCCTACGCAGAATTTTGGGCAATTCCGCGTTTTCCGTGGAACGCAAAATTACCCAAATTCCGCGAACGGAATTTACCGCCCAGGCCTAGTTTTGTTCATATAGGTCTTCTAGTCAAAGAATCACAATATTTCTACTTGGGTCGCTCTGCCTCCTTGGCCTCTAACATCTCCGGTTGGAGCTGTGGGTGTTCTGGTCTCCTACGGTCTATGTCTTAGTTGGTCCTCAGCTCTCTGAACTTCGGTTAATAATGTCTGTCGGATCCCTTTGGATTCAGTAATGCAGTGCCCACGCGTTACAGCCTTGAAGGTGTCCCATTCTATTTGGGGGGTAGATGCTGTCTCTGCTGTCCCCGCGTTCTCAGTGAAATATTGGTTTTGGCTCTGATCGTTTCACGGAAGACCTGGTCCTCAAGCAGTTCTATTTTTAACCTACAGGTGGGTATAGAGGGTCACGGGCACGCCCATTGTAAGTGCAGTAGCACCTGATTGTGGTCTGAGATAGTGGGGGTAGATATCTATCCCTGAGACTAGTCTTAGACACCTAAACTAATGCATGCTTTCAGGACATTTTAACATGGTCACTCTTCAAGATGTCATTCCATTACTACAAGAGGGAGATTTCATGGCCGCTCTCGGCCACAAGGATACCTGTTTCCACAATCATATTCACCTGGTGCCTCATCACTACCTCAGGTTTGTAATAAGCAGGCAGCATTTGCAAATCAAAGTGCTTCAATGCGGGGTCACAACTTCCCCTAGGATCTTCACCAAATGTCTTGCAGTAGTAGCAGCTCACCTATGTAGACCAAACATCCATGTCTTTCCATATCTACACAACTGGCTCATCAAAAGTGTAACTTGTCAAAAATACTTCCAACATATGCCACCATAAAGAGGGGGCGTGGCCGAGCCAGCCAAGATGGCGGACTCCTCTTGCTGAGGCTCCCGCTCGGCGGCCCGCGACAGCGTCAACACTACCTGCCCCGGGCTTCCACTTACCCGGGAAAGTGACGGACCGAGCCCTGCAGACACGGCGGCTCCTCCGACTGGCCTCCGATCTCCGGAAACGCCGCTGTGGTGGTGCCGGGGACTACGCACGGCCGCTGGCAGCTCCGTAGACAAGATGGCGGCCGGGCGCTCTATCTGAGGGAGCGGCAGCGAGACGGAGGCACCGCGGGAGCTCCCGTGACGAGGTGGACCCGGCCGATGATAGCGACCACCCATATCAACATCCTATGGCGGCGGGACTGGGCTGGACCCGGAGTGGAACCCTGAACAACAGCAGCTGAGACGGCAGGGCGGCGCTGATCCCCCCCCCCCCCCCCCCCCCCGTGGCTGTGCGGCAGACAGGGAAACCGCGCTGAGCTCCTGCGACGGGGCTGGCGACCTGACGGCGTGAACCACTTGGCAGGTGAGCCCTGGTCTGGGCGTTCGCATTGTGGCGATACCGGGGGGCCCCTGCCTGGTGTGCTGGAGGGCGGATCACTAGGCAGAGACGGAGGGAGCCGCCCGCTGTCCTCGGGGACGGCCCGGGACGAAGTGCCCTGACCACAGCCTCAGCAAGTACCGGCGGACACAAGCCGGGAGGGGTGCGGAACACTGAACCGGACCGTCAGGGAGAGGGCAGAGACTACCCACAGCCACCCGTCTTGCTCGGTGGCGTGGAGCACGGCCTGGAGGGAGCCCGATCTTGCACACCTCATCGCGCCTGGGGACCTGTCGGGGTGAAGAGCACGGGACGAGTGCAGAGCCTGCACGGCGGACACAGCGAGGTCGGCCGCGAGGGACCCACAGGTGAGCCTCCACGGCGGGAACCTCGCTGCTGCGGGAGAGCGGACACGACTTCACCCCCCGCAGACCAGGGATAGCGGAGCACACACCCCCCAAACGGAGAGCGGAGTGGACCCGTGGACACTGGGGGAATGCGGACGCCCTACATCGACGAGCCAACAACCGGGGAGAGCACGGGTGGTGTGCCCACTCCCGGGACGACAGGACACGACCCAGGGGTAACCGCCTTCCAGGGGGACCGGCCTGCCACGAGGACGGGCCTGCCGGGCCGACTTGGGTGTGGTCGCCGGTGGACGAGCGCACCTACCAACGCGAGAAGGGTTCCCCCCCCCCAACAATGGGTCGTCAAAAAACGGCGGGGGCGCCCCCGGCCTTGCACCTGTCTAGAGTGACCACATCAACATCCAAAGGACCCCCCCAACGCCACTGAGCCCGTCGCCGACGAACACACGTCCAGGAAGCTTGATCAGGTCTTGGCAGCCATTGAACAATCTAGAGTGGCAATGGAAGGGAGGTTTGGCGAGTTGGCATCGGACCTGGGCCTCCTCCGTGACGACCACAGGAAACTGGCGGACAAAGTCGCGCACAACGCACGCACCATCCAAACACTGGAACCGCAGGTGCAACAGCATGACAACACGCTCCAGGACCTCCAAACTCGGATAAAGACTCTGGAAGATCAGACTGACTACTTAGAAGGGCGCTCCAGGCGGAGCAACATTCGCATCGTGAATCTGCCGGAAGGAGTCGAAGATCCTAACCCGATCAAATATATCACGGACTGGATAGCCTCATTCACTCCTGCGGACGCCCTCACAGCGTTCTTTTCTGTGGAGAGGGCCCACAGGGTTCCAGCGCGCAGACCGCAACCGGGCAGGCCTCCTCGCCCGTTCTTACTCAAGCTCCTCCATTATCGAGACCGAGACACTATCCTACGAGCAGCCAGACAACGGGGGCAGCTGCAGATTGAGGACAAACAGGTCATGTTGTTCCCGGACTACTCCCGGGCGGTCCAGCAGCAACGAGCCACCTTCCTGGCGGTGAAACGCACCCTGCGCCTGAGAAACATACAATACGCGCTCCTCTTCCCGGCCCGCCTCAAGATCATTTACGGAGGAGAGACACACTTCTTCACGAACCCAGGAGAGGCGGCGACATGGGCGGAGCAGCACGCGCGACACCCCGGGGACGGCCCCAGCCCGCGCCCGAAGAGGACTCCCGGGCGCTCGGGTCGTCGACACCGGAGGGCCCCCTCCACGCAGAGTGGTGCGCGGACCGGCATTACCGCCACCAGCTCCCCGGACCTCGCTCAGATCATGGCGGAGCGTCGGAGGGCTCTCCATGCGGTGGCCACTCTGAGCCCCCGGGACAGGGAAACAGATTCAGAACATGGCCCCCACATCTTCAGTTCGGACGACGAAAGGAGTGCCACACCGGGGTCGCAGGACGGCTCGGTGATGCCCCCTGTGGTGACCCCCCAGATTGCGGACACTCTTATCTAACAGGATGGTCACCGATCGGATCAGAAGGGAGACGGACGCGCACGACCCTACGAATCGAACGACAAAGAATAGCCAAAGAGCCCGACACGGGGCAGGACATTTATAGACATTTACGAGGTGCGGGCAGCCGCCAGAGCGAGAGTCGGCAGCCACCAGAACCACCACCCCCACAGTTACGAACTAAAGTTTCACCATGATAACTAGTTTGGGCACATCGCCTCGTGCGATGCGCCCCCAGTATTGGGACTGTTCCCCACCGTTGTTACAGTTCACCCCCCCTTTCTACATACTTCCTCCCCACCATTCCCGAAGCGGGCAAGGCGATCTTCACAGACGGGGCAGTACACAGATGGACGGTAGGTGGCGGGCGAGGGGCCGGGAGCGACGGCTGTGGGGTCCACAATACAACGAGGACGCATACACATGACTTCCCACAACATATCTCACGCCTCTCCTAACACAGACATAAAATTTCTGACGCTAAATGTCCGGGGCATGCACACCGCCCGCAAGCGATACTCTATGCCTACATCAAGCGACAGCAGGCCCAAGTTGCACTCTTACAGGAGACGCACCTGACGGCGGGGGAAGTGGATCGGCTGCGGAGAAAGTGGCGAGGCATAATATGTGCCACGACCTACTCCGCATTCGCCAGAGGCGCGTTGGTATGGATTAGGCCGGGGGGTGCCATTCAAAGAACAAGGCAGACTAGTAGACAGGGAGGGCCGGTATGCGATACTGACGGGGCTGTTAGAGGGTCAACAACTACTGATAGGGAGTATATATGCCCCTAACACAGAACAAGAGGGCTTCTGGGGCAAACTCACACACGCGTTAGCACACCACACGTCGGTTCCATGGCTCCTGGGAGGGGATTACAATTGCACTCTGGATCCACACCTAGACCGCTCACACCCCCCGCAGGCCCACTCCTCTGCACACAAGCAAGCTGCCGACCTCCGCAGATGGGCAGCCAGATGGGGATTGGCAGACATCTGGAGGACTCGCCACCCCACCACGAAACTCTACTCCTTCCACTCGATCCCACACGATCTGAGGGTCCGTTTGGATAGGTTCCTATGCTCAACGTCGCTTGTACCCATGGTACAGGACTCGGACTATCTGGGCAGAATAGTGTCAGACCACGATGCGCACACCGTGGTCCTTCGGTGGAAGCCGCCTCACCCCCCGATTCCAACATGGAGGATGCCCCGGGAATGCCTTACAGACCCAGTATTCCGTCAAACCCTCGAGGAGTACATGCAGGGCCACTTCCGACGGAATGACAACACGGCTTCCACACGTTCGTTGGAGTGGGATGCATTTAAGGTGAGCGCCAGAGGCCACTGCATCCAGCAAGTAGTTGGGGTCAGGAGAGTGCTGGACAAGGCCCTGCAGAGGGCGGAGTCCCAGCTCATGGAGCTTTCGAAGAGGGTGGATCAGGGAGACGCTACAGCGGCGCAACTATCAGTGGCCAAATCCTCCCATGCGGAAACGTTACGAGACCTGCGGAAATACAATTTTCGCGCGTACGCGGTAAGGACACACAGAGAGGGGAATAGGGCGGGGTCTCTCCTGGCTTGGTTGGCCAAACAAGAGACAGCGCCGCACCCTATCACGGAACTAATGACCACAGACGGACAGCTCAAATCCTCGCAGGCGGATATCCTACGCATCTTCCACGGGTACTACGCGACCTTATACCGGTCCCCACAGGTCGGACCTTCGAGAGACCTCGCCGGCTTCCTGGGCGGGTCGCTCCTGCCCAGGATTCCCCCCGCAATCGCAAAGGAACTAGACAAGCAGATTAAACCGGTCGATGTGAAACAAGCGATTAAGGCCCTCGCTCGCGGAAAGGCACCGGGTACAGACGGATTCCCGATCGAGTTCTACCACGCGTTTGCGGCGCTGTTGGCGCCGCGACTGGTCTCCATATACGAGGAGGCGGTAACCCGTAAAATGCTCCCAGACTCGATGCGAACGTCGATTCTGGTGACCTTCCTGAAGCCTGTGCTCCCGGCGTCCTATCGACCGATAACACTCCTGAACACGGACTGCAAGATCCTAGGGAGAATCTTGGCGGAACGATACAATCAGGTCCTCCCAGCGCTGGTGCATCCAGACCAGTGTGGGTTCGTTCCCCGACGTAACACCTCCCATAATCTACGCCGCCTCTTTCACGTCCAGGATCAGATGGAAGAACGATATCCCCGGGCTGCGTGCCTGGTCCTGGACCTGGAGAAGGCGTTTGATACCCTGCTGTGGCCTTACCTATTCGAGGTCTTGCGTCATGTAGGTGTCGGGGCCACGCTGCTGGCCTACACCCAGCTGCTGTACGGGGGCCTCACCTCCCGAGTGAGACTCGCCAAACTTGTGTCGGCTCCATTCTCGGTGACCAGCGGAACCAGGCAGGGATGCCCCCTCTCTCCTCTCCTCTTCGCCCTGGCGATGGAACCCCTGGCCATAAGGTTGCGGCGGGAGGGGGAGGCATGGGGGATTCCCATAGGGGGTGTCACTCATTGTGTGTCGTTGTATGCGGACGATCTCCTGATCTACGTCAATGATCTATCGACTGACCTCACGTCAATTTGGACGACGCTGCAAGAATACGGGGACACTTCGGGTCTCAGGGTTAACTGGGAAAAATCGTCCATCTTCCCTCTGGGTGCTCATGTAGGACCTCTGACGATAACGCTCGGCGCCCAGACATTGAAATGGGAGGGGACGCCCCCCAGATATTTGGGGGTGCGCCTATACCACTCCCCCAGAGACCTCTTTGAGGGTAACCACCAAAAGGCGCTGACTAGCCTGCGCTCAGCAGTGGGGTTCTGGAAGACACTGCCGTTAGCACCTATAGGGCGCGTCGCAATTGCAAAGATGATTATGGTACCGCGAATGCTCTACTACTTCGCAAACCTTCCTATAATCCCACCACGTGCGTTCTTTCGGGAACTGGACACGCTGTTAGCAGCCTTGATATGGGGAGGCGGCCGGCACCGAGTAGCGTTGCGCACACTGTACCTACCCACGACGGCCGGAGGCCTGGGAGCACCGTCCTTCGAATCGTACTTTCTCGCTGCACAACTCCAGTGGCTGTCCCAGTGGACGGCGGAGCGACACGTGGAGGAGACGATCACAGGAGAAGGCAGGGTGCCTCTGCCCGTGATCCGACGAATGCTCTTGCCGGGTTCCAAACCAGTGCGCACGCATCCGCTTCAGGTCACTGTAGCCCGCCGATGCATGATGCGGATACACCGCATGTCAAAGGGCCGGCCATTGTATTCCCCCCTACTCCCCCTGGTGGGTTTCCCCCAGCGGAACGGGTACTATACCGCGAGTGCCCTCCAAGTGTGGACGGACCACGGCGTCGCAGAGATGGAGGCACTGTTCCAAGAGGAGCAGTTGAGGACATACGCACAACTGGTGGAGTGGTATGACCTCCCCCAGGGACAATTCCTGAGGCACAGGCAAATACTGGAAAGTAGTGGCCGCTTCTGGAACCCACACAATGGAGAACCCCCGACGCATCCGGTGTTACACACAGTGCTGCGTATGGGAGCGGGCAGTCACCTAATCACCTGGCACTATAAAGCGATCCGGGAGCTGGCGGACGTCTCCCTGGACAAACTCCGGGAACAGTGGGAAGACGATGCAGGCCGAGTATTCAACGATGCGGAGTGGCGTAAAGCCCTGGAGTCCCCCAAAAAGGTGTCCAGGAACGCGCGATTCAAAAATATTCAATTCAATATCCTCCACCGGGCGTATCTTACTCCGGACAAACTCAGCCGGTTTTACCCTGATACACAATTTGAATGCCCCCGCTGCCACCTGGTAGACGCCGATTTCAAGCACATGTTCTGGGCCTGTCCATCCATACAACTTTTCTGGGGAGAAGTGTACCACACTGTTCGAGCTACAACCGAAATCCCAACAGCCACCACATGGGAGGAATGTGCGCTGGGGATATCCCCGAAGAAGAAAACCGCGAAGGTACAATGGAAGTTTATGTCCTTGGCCATGCTCCTCGCGAAGAGGAACATTGCGATGCATTGGAGGGCCCCAGAGGGCCCGTCTAGACCGGCATGGGCGGGAGCAGTGCTCGAGTGGGGAGCAGCAGAAGAGGAGCTGTTGAGGGAGGAGGAGGCGAAGGGCGCCCATAAACACCCGATATCTATGGAATGGGCATAACTTCTCATCCTTTTCAAGCAAAAATACGCGTTGGGGGAGGTCCCGGACGCGACACAGCCCACCCCTCGCGCCTCTCCGGCTTCCCCTGGCCGCACCGAACCGGTGGAGGACGCGGACGGCCCAGTGGGCAGGTACCACATCTAGACGCGGGAGCAAGTACGGACCCGGCCCCCCTGCGCCGCAACAAGCGACAACTGACAGACCTGACCCCCCCTCCCCTCGGGTGAGCCCCAGGACACACCGCACGCGCCCGCCACCGATTCGTACACCATCTGCCACGAGAACATTACATTCGCCAGCCCCCGCACCTTTACCCGCCTCTCATACATCACGTCCTACGCCCTCCCTCCACCTCCCCTCCCCCTTTCTTTTTCCCGGTTTGGGGGTGTCCCCCCCCCCCCCTTCCTTAGGGCCCCCTTTTCAAGCCGCCCGTATGCGGCAGTTGCCCTAGTTGACGGCTCACACACCGTGGTCCTCATTACATGACCTGACAGTACATCTGGGTAAACAGGGATCGCTGCATAAACAAAGTTGGGGAGGCAGAGCTGACCCTGATGGAGACGGAAGCTGTAGACATGGCTATGCCGACATAGGCAGGGACCGGGCAGAGCACACTAATGGGGGACACGTCTTATCGGCCATGACAGAAGACCTCGGCAACTAACGGAATACAGCACCCACCCACTATCAATCACACAAAGGTTCATGATGGTGTAATTAATTGATTGACGTTTTTACCTGTGAAAGTACAATGTAACAAAATGCATGCAAAACCCTAATAAAAAAATGTAATAAAAAAAAAATTATATGCCACCATAAACTTATTTCATCAAGTGTGCTTTACCGTCAAATCCCACCTCCAACCCCTTAAAGTACAAACCTACCTGGGAGTCATCCTCAACTTAGTCAGGGATACCATACCCCAATACATCCATGATTCAATCCTTCCAGGCGCTCATACCCCTGTTCCGGTCACAGTGAGGACAGTTCTGCATCTCCTTAGTATGATGGCTACATGCATAGCCATAGTACCTCATGCCAGACGTAATGCACGTCTGTTGCATTAGTGCTTAGCGCACCAGTGGACTCAATTGGAGGATCAACTGGAAGATCAGGTGTTGGCCATCAAGCTTGCTCACTACGCCACTGGAGTCAAGCTATCCTGGCTGAAGAGGGGTGAAACCCCGAAACTGGTCCTAGGATGCTTGATTCCGGTCCAGGGAAAACATGGCTTGGCAGTTCGGGCTGGACTGTTCCCATGAGGCACAGGGTCAAGACTGATTTGCATATGGCCATGTCTGAACTGGGGAGGCGTGGTGAGCAAAATAACAATGGATTAAACCCAGATCTGTGACTGGGGGTGAATGTTTTGCCAATGTGCACATTCCGTCCATCATCTTGTGTGTTTTGCTGTTTGCCCTATGTGGGAAGGGTATGCCCAGACGTGGGTCCAATGCCCACTACGCCACTGGAGTCAAGCTATCCTGGCTGAAGAGGGGTGAAACCCCAAAACCGGTCCTAGGATGCCTTATTCCGGTCCAGGGAAGACATGGCTTGGCAGTTCGGGCTGGACTGTTCCCATGAGGCACATGGTCAAGACTGATTTGCATATGGCCATGTCTGAACTGGGGTGGCAGAGTGGGCTAAAGAACGGTGATGGATTAAACCCAGATCTGTGATTGGGGTGAGTGTTTTGCCAATGTGCAACATTCCGTCCTTCATCTTGTGTATTAGGCCATCAAGCTTGCCCCTGTCTGCAGTGGTGAAACACGAACAATCTCTTAAAAGGATGGCCTTTTCTAGACCCATTTCCACAGAGAATCATAACAGACGTCTCCTTCACATGATGGGGAGCGCATTCAAAAGATCTAACTGTGCAGGGAAGTTGGAAACCCAAACAGAGACATATATCCATATCAATTACCTGGAGTTGCCAGCTGTTCACCAAGCGCTCAAAGCCTTCCTTCCTCACCTAATTGGAAACGTAGTCCTTATCAAAGTGGACAAAATATCTACCATGTATTATCTACAAAACAGGGGAGGGAACCAGGTCTCCTCAACTGTCTCATCTAGATCAAACCATTTGGAGGTGGGCCCTCCAGTACAACATTCGCCTGTTAGCGGAGTACTTCCCCGGGGTGGATAACGACTTTGTAGCTCTCCTCAGCAGGAGGTGGCAAGTCCACAAGTGGGAATTCCACCCACAAGTCTTCTTTCCATACATCCGGCTTTAGGGTCAACCACAAATAGACCTCTTCGCCACAACAGAAGACCCAAAATGCCCAAACTTTGCCTTCAGGTTCCCACAGTCCAGGCGCAAAGCACTATGGAAGTTTTGGTCCGGGATATTTGCTTATGCTTTTCTGCCTCTCCCACTGCTTCCGTTTGTGGTTCGCAAACTTCATCAGACATCTCTCACACTCATCTTAGTGGCTCACACATGGGCATGACAACCATGCCTCACCACACTTCTAGAGCTCTCAGTAGTGCCTCGGGAGATACTGCCAAACAGGCACGACCTTCTCACGCACACCCAATGGGAAGTCAGACACCCAAATCCCTCAACCTTGCAATTTGGCTCCTGAAGTCATATAGTTTGGCTATTTGAAGTTACCATACCTTGTATGGACATTCTGAAAGAAACATGCAGGCCAACTATTCATGGCTGTTATGCTCTTAAGTGGAAAATATTTGTTAATTGTCAGTTTAAACACCTTGATCCTTTAGCTGCTAAAGTTTAGGAAGCTCTTTGTTACTTATTTCATGTGTATACTTCTGTTCGTGTATTTACAAAACAGACAGCACACTTCCATATTAAAAACTCCTGTCATCAAGGCCTTTTTCAGGTCTTAAAAGTAATTCCTCCTAGGTTGCCTCCAGCTCCCATTTGGAACTTTTATTGTATTAAGAAAAATGGGCCCTCCGTTTGAACCCCTCCAGTTTCTATCCTGGAAAGTAACATTCCTAGTTGCTATCACTTCACTCAGACGTGTCAGTGAGTTTCAGGCATTAACCTTAGAAGAACCTTTCTTCTAACTACATAGAGATTAGGTGGTACTACATACCATTCCTACATTCCTTCCAAAGGTGGTGTCTCAATTCCACCTTAATGTATTGAATTGCCAGTATTATTTCCTCAATCTCACTCATTTGCGGAAAGGGCTGCACACACCTTAGATGTAAAAACAAGCCCGCGTATTATATATTGGCAGAACCAAATTGTTTAGGAAACACAACTGTTGCCTTTTCAAAGCCACTCAAGGAAGGGCCATTTTTAAATCGGGCGTAGCACGCTAGATTTTCAAATGAATCCAAACATTTTATGATAAAGCTAAAAGAGCTACCTAAGAAATGTACTTATAGCTGATATATGTAAAGCAACTACATGGTCTACACCTCATACATTTCCAAAACCTTACTCAAATAATGAACAAAACGAAAACTCAACAGTTCCTACACCCATTATAGAGAGTCAGGATAGTCCAAAGAATTTGAGGACCACAATTACTATCACTCAATTAGGATTTGATAGTGCGCTGCTACTCACCTGTTAGGGTCTCGGGGTGCGGGGGTGACGGGACTGCTGATCCGTCTGGGCGTTGAGGTTTAGTCGAAGAACCAGGTCTTGAGATCTTGAATTGGGTCAGCGAGGGTGACTGCCTGATGTGTAGGGGTAGGGTGTTCCAGTTCTTGGCGGCTGGGTAGGAGAAGGGTCTTCCTCCGATTCTGGTCTTGTGGATCTGTGAAATGGTTGCCACGACAAGTTGGGTGGAGCGAAGCTGTCTGGCGGGTGCATGGAAACAGGAGGTGTTTCAGATATGCTGGTCCTGCGTCGTGGAGAGCGTAGTAGGCATGTGAGGAGCTTGAAGGTGATTCTCTTATTGACTGGCAGCCAGTGGAGTGGACGGAGGTGTTGAGTGATGTGGTGGCGGCAGGGGATATCGAGGACCAGTCTGGCTGCAGCGTTTTGGATGTTCTGTAATTTCCTGAGTTATTTCTGTGTGATGCCGGCGTAAGTGCGTTGCTGTAGTCTAGTCTGCTGGTGATGAGTGCGTGGGTGCCCATCTTTTCTGGATTCTGTGGGGATCCCGCTGAATGTATCTCGGAACAGGCAGGGCATGTGGAAACAGGATGAGGATACAGTGTTGATTTGTCGGTTCATTGAGAGTGAGGAGTCCAGTACGATGCCGAGGTTTCGTGCATGGTTGCTGAGGGTAGGAGTGGTTCCCAGTGTTGCGACACACCAACTGTCATCCCAGACTAAGGGAACGGCTGCTTTTTTTTTTATCCAGGTGGCCATGGCCTTCATCCCACTGTGAAAGTTGGTTCTGGCGGCTGTAGGTTCGTTGGTGAGGGAAATGATGAGCTGGGTGTCGTTGGCGTATGAGATGATGTTGAGTCAGTGGTTTCTGACGATGGCGGCAAGAGGGGCCTTGTAGACTTTGAATGAAAAGGGTGGGGCTCAGGGAGGAGCCTTGGGGCACCCCACAGCTGATCTGTGTAGGTTCAGAGAGGAATGGAGGTAGTCTGACTCGCTGTGTTCGGCCGGTAAGCAATGAGTGGATCCAGTCCAGGGCCTTGTCGCAGATGCCTGCGTTGTGTGGTCTTGCAGTGGGAGACTGTATCAAAGATGACCGAAAGGTCTAGTAGGATGAGAGCTGCGGCTTCGCCATGTTTGAGGAGGGAGTGGATGTAGTCTGTGGCGGCGAGTAGAGCGGTTTTGTGCTGTTTGCTTCTGAAGCCGGATTGAGAGTGGTCCAGGACATGGTTTTCCTCGATGAATTCCAAAGCTGGGCGTTGATGGCCTTCTCGATCACCTTGGCTGGGAAAGGGAGTATGGAGATTGGTCTTAAGTTCTTGAGGTCTGTCGGGTAGGCGGATTGCTTCTTCAGCAGGGGGTTGATCTCTGCATGTTTCCAGTTGTCGGGGTGGAGCGGGGTACAGTTGAGCAGGACCTGTTGGGGTGCAGCGTGGTTGCATGCAGTGGTTTTGAGGCAGGGTCTTTGGTGTCGAAGCTGTTGTAGATCTTTCTGATCTGTGGTGGAAGAAGTTGCTCAGTTTTTTGCAGAGGTCTTGGGAGGGTGGGATGTCTGCGGTCTCACTGTTGGGCCTGGCGAACTCCTTGATGATGGCGAAGAGTTCCTTGCTGTTGTGTGCATTAGAGTTGATTCTGTCATTGAGGGCAGTTTTCTTTGTGGCTTTGAGGAGGTGGTGGTGTGCATTGACAGCGGTTTCCGGGGTGTTCCGCCATCTCTTTTTGAGTCGTCTACAGGTGCATCTGGACTCGTGGAGGGTGGGAGTGAACCAGCTGGCTCTCTTGGGTTGTTGCTTGGGGGGAGCCAGAGTGTCGGCACAGTTGGAAATCCATCGGTGGAGGTTACTTGCTGAGGTGTTGGCGTCTGTTAATTTTGGCAGGCTGGTAGTGCTGTGGAAAGCGGTGAGGTGTTCTTCGTTAGCCTTGTTCCAGCTGCGACTAGCGAGGCGGTGAGGGCAGTGGTGGACGGTGGGAGTGGCGAAGGTGAAGTGCATGCAGTGGTGGTTGGTCCAGGGGAGTTTGGTGGTGTGGCTGTTGATGATGTTCCCGCTGGTTGTGAAGACTGGGTTGAGCGTGTCTGGCTCCTTGGGTCAGGGCGGTGACGAGCTGCTTGAGTCCGATGTTGGCCAGGTTGTCCAGCAGAGACGTGGTGTTCTGGTCGCCGGGGTTGTCCAGGTGGAAGTTGAGGTCACAGAGTAGGATGTCGGTGGATGCGAGAGCCTGGTGCGTGATGTAGTCTACGATGGCATCGGTAAAGGGCTGGCGGGTCCTGATGGTCTGTAGACAAGGGTGCAGCAGAGGTTTGTGTCAAGGTTGGTCTGGATCTGAAAATGGAAGTATTCCATGGTTGTCGTAGGGTCATTAGAGGGTGTGCTTGTGGTTGATGGCGTTGCCTCCTCCTGGTCGGTCAGTGCCATCCTTGTGGGTGATTTTGTAGTCGTCGGGAGATGGCTGTGGCACTGTCCGGGCCGGAACAGGGATTGGTTCAGGTTTCCGTGAAGAAGGCGATGTAGGGAGAGGTGTCATTGAGGAGGTCCCAGATTTCAGTGACATGTTTGTGGAGGGATCTTATGTTGAGGAGGATGCAGTTGAGCTGGTCAAGTGCGCTGTTAGTCGTTTGGGCGGCGAGAGGATCTGGCATGTTGACATGGGTGAAGGTGTTCCTGCAGGAGAAGGGTCCTTGGTTCTCCATCGGCGATGCGGGGTGGCAGGTGGTGGGGCGTCCTGAGTTGAGGAGAGGAGGGTGCTGGCGTCATAGCGCTAGAAGGTCCGGCAACCATGGTCCCTGACGCTGGGCCCCATCCAGGCATGGACGGGCACAGACTGGCTTGACTTTGGTGCGCCTTTGGCGAATCAGCGGCCACTATTAAGTTGTGCTGCGGGGGAGATGGGGTGCTGGACAGCTGGGAGGCAGGAATGGTCACTGGAGGGGGGCTGGGCCATGGGGGGGTCACTGCAGCAGGGGCGAGAGTGGCAAAATAAAAGGGAAGTAAAGGGAAAAAAACTGAATAAAGGCAGAAAGCAGGAAAAGAGACAGACGGGCAGCCCAGCAACAGAGTAGTGACGCTCTACCACTAGACCACCAGGGATGAGGCGCAGGCAGGAGCCTGCGGGTGTAGGAGGGCCTCGAACTCCTGACCAGGGGTCACTAGCAGCAACAGGGGCAGCAGCAGCTACCAGGCAGAGCTGCGCCGTGAAGGGAGCAAGTCTACTAGAAGTTCAGTGGACGCATTTCAACCCTACTTAATAAAAAGAGTGTAATAAAGACTATGTGCATTAACCAGAAACTTCTTAAAACACAGGAACCTCATAGTATGTCAGAATTGCTAAAACAAAACTACTATTCCGTTTTTGGTGGGAATCCAAACCTAAAAAATAAAACAAACTTTTAGCTGAAAATTTGTCCAATGTAGAAATTAAATGTACATTGCTAGCATTGGTACATGTTAACATCTACAGCAGCATCTATCACTGACTCGCAAACACTGCTCCAGCAAAAAAAAGAAAAGTTTGAATAAGCCGCTACGGTATGGAAAACGCTCCGACTATTGCATCTGAAACTGAATCTACTGGAACATGTTAGTATAAGCTATTCTCAATACTTGTTAAAACATAAGTCTTCCCCTACAAAATCTTTATTGGCCGAATCATGACTCCACAACTGCTATGAGGTTGGGCACAAAGGTGATATATTAGATCCTGGAATGTTCATTAATTTTCAAAGACCTACTAACGCAGATAGATCAAATTCAAACTGAGTAGCTCCCGAACAAACACAACTGTTTAAATAATGAAGGACCTTATTAATCACCTATTGCATTCAATTGAAGTTAACTTTGATGGTTCAGTGGACGGTGTTTATTCTATACCAGAAGCAATATACAAAGCTAAAGTGCAAAACTGGTTGGGTAAACTGAGCTCGGCACTGTCTGACTTAGGCTACTATCACCTAAGTTGGAGACACATAAATAACCAGTCCAATATATATCTTTACTGCAATGGGCAAAAAATCAATAATTGATTACACCTTACATATCACAGAGTTTGATAAAGTCCAGGATTTAAAAAAATAATAAACGGGACGCAGCAAATGATAGTGCATTAGAAAATCCAGAAATTGAAAACAGACAAGCTGTATACAGAGAAAATATTAACAGTAGTAGCAGGGAAAAGACTCGCATGGAATGCTTCTTTCGACGCTCAAGTCCCTAAACTCTGGGATCAAGGCTTTAGTACCAAGTTCGTGGAAATAACGGATAACTGAGCTCCCAGTCCTACTTTGGACACCAACCCGTGCTCTCTGCTCTTACAACAAATATGTAACTTTCTATCTTAATTTGGGCAATTTTAATCAAGCAAGTTATAAATGACAATCTATACTACTATCCAAACCCTAAAGAAATGTATAGGAAGAAACAGACTATTATTAAAGGTCAGATCAACTCCAACTGGCCAGACAAGACTGAAACTGTTCTCTCTGGGTGCAACTTCTAAAATAATTTAGCAGATTCTAATCTTCCATCATTGAAGAAACTAACAGAGATGACTAGCCTTTGACAGGCAGGATGATTGGGGATTTAGAGTCTGGTGTGCAGGAGCTCAGCACAGCACAGCCATCTTTGTGCACAGCCAGCCACGGGTACCCCTCTGATGAATGTATATCTAGTAATGGAATTTACCTTATCTTTACATTTAGGCATCAATGTCTATCTTTCATTTGTTCTCCCTTAAAGTAGCGTGAATCTGAAATTGATAACACTCTATTTCTGAATAATGCAATTCTGATACACCGTCTCCTGGGAAACACGAGAAGAGGTTTTCAGGGAATTTTGTACCTCGGCAACTTGTTTATTCGTTTTTCTTTTTCTAACTGAACTCCAGTAGTTTGTGTTCCATTTTTTTGTTTTTTTAATGGCTGGTTAATTTTTTCATGCTGTAGGAGGCTTTTGTCTCACTTACTATATGTAATGTTTCATGAGGGATTAAGCCAGTAACCAATTCCATGTGACCTATTGATCTACACAATCTAATGCTCATTTGTTTGATTGTAGGAAAGTAGAGAATGAGGATGTGAATAAAGACCAAATCTTGCTGGAGAAAGAAGCAGAGGTAAGCTATGCTAACTTAACGTACATGTTTGTGTGCCAGGTTTAATAAAATCTGTCTAAACTTTTGCCATTATTCAAAATTGAACAGGCAATCCATCAAATGATTTACATATGGCAGTTGAGACACTTGCAAGATACCACACATAATTATCCACCATTTGGAGTTACATTTTTACATTATTTTGAATGGGTTGCATAGCTAATGAGGGCTCAACCACCACAATGCCCATTAAGGACAACCAGAGTTGTCTTCTGCAATAAATTCCAGTAAACATCACACCGCACCCTTATAGGTATTTCAAACATTTGTATAGAAATACTGGCACTACGTAAGACTGGATACAATCAATGCCAATATGAGTATATTTTCTTTCTTTTATTTACTGACAACAGAAGCCCACTATGAGTACCAGAAAGATCGGCAAGTTTGCTCTCCAAAGCGGTTTCTGTATCTCAATGACAATTCGGTGACACAACCGTTGAACACTAAAAACATTCTAATTCCATGTAGTACTGCACATGTAATTACTGCATTGACAAATTTGATACATGTTCCTTTTTTTGTGCATTTTATTTAACCAAAAGCAACAAATGTAGAAATAAAATACATATTGCAAAACCAGCATAAATTAGTATAGAATAGAATCATTATACTTTTCCGGCACTTTGAATTCTCTTTTCGAAGCATTTCCAAAGCTGTTTTCACCTAGAGTACCTGACACATTAAAATACTGATACTTGATATTACGTCGCACCATCTTATCAGAACTTGTATCACCAACTGGAAACTGTACAGAGAAGAATTGTTTTCGAATGAGATTGAATTATTTATATTCATTGCTAAATCAGTAAAATCTTTTTCATTTGAGGTATCCATAAGTTTTTTATGCTAGAGCGACCCTCTCTCAACTCAGTTTTATGAGGCCATGCATCTCATTTGACCGGCCTGTCCCCACAGGTGTGCCTTCTGGCCCTATGGGTTCGGTAGGGGCCAGAAGCTCCAGCACCAGTCGGCCCCTTGGATCCACGAATGGATCCAGTTCGGTGCCGGTCGAGCCATTTTGACCTTCACTGGCGCTAGTCCCGATCAATGCTCCCAGCGCCCACAGGCTTTACCTCCTGCCATTCTGATTCCAGACTTTGACATGGAGCCAGAGGGGTGTCGTCTAATGCAGACTCCGGCGCCGACTGGAGCCGTGCCTTCCAAGCCAGAGCCTGAGCCCTATTCCTATGGGCCAAGACTTGGGGAGGATTGGGAGGGGCCACTGTAACCTGAGAAATACCAGCCTGTAGATCCACAAATGGACTGGTGTGAGGACTTGGCAGAGGACAGTGGACTAGACACTTCAAGAGATACTGACATGCTTTCTCCCCCTACCTTGGCTATGGAGGAAGCATCCTTTGCTGTGGTGGTGAGAAGGGTGGCCATGGTCCTGGACCTTCGCCTGTCTTCATTTGCAGTCAAGATGAAGATCTTGAACAGGGTGCTTCAGCCTGGAGTGTCCCCCACAGAACCTCTTCTCCCATTTAATAAAGCCCTTACAGACGTCCTTCTTGGGACTTGATTCAAGCCCAGCACAGGGGCTTCTGTGAACAGGACGATTGCCTGCCCACCGCTGCTGCACCCCAGGGAACCCCAATTTCATTATACAGCACTCTACCCCTGAGAGCTTGGTGGTCCAAGCCTCTACCTCCCATGTAAATCCTGGTGCGTTCCCTACCACCCTGCCGGATAGGGAATCAGAGACTGGACACCTCAGGGAAGATGATGCTTTCTTCCACCAGTATGGTACTGCGGTCTGTGAACACTGCATGCCTTTTGGGCCGTTACTCCCTTGCTCTATGGGATTCGGTTGCAGAGGTGCTGCCCATGATTTCAGAGGAGGCCCAGGCCATGCTTTCCCAGGCTGTAGCCAACAGGAGAGATTCAGCTGAGTTCACGATCAGATGTGGACTGGATACCACCGACTTGCTGGTCAGAGCGGTTTTCTCTACGGTGGCTTTACGGCACCACGCCTGGCTGAGAACTGGTTTTTCAGGGCGTAATATAGACCAAAAATGATTAGGCGTGATACTGTAATTCAGTTCTTAATTTATTTATCCAAGGGTTGTACACAGACAATATTGTCCTTCTTAGGTCTTAACTCTTTTGGCTGTGCGAGTTTGGGAGTCTTCGGGCCAATAAAGGATTCCTAAGATGTTTCCGGTTTCCTTACTTCACCTCTTAATCCTTGGTAAGAGGCGTTCTAAAAAAAAAAACTAGAAAGGAAAAGAAAACTTGGCTTTAGGATTACAGCCTTTTGAGGATACGATTTATGTGGGTATAGGGGTGAGGGGGCTAGCTACAAACACCCAAATGTACCACCACCAGTGTCGCATAGGTATATTCAATGCTTTTGTTTTTATTTAATTTTTTGTAATTCTTGCTACATCAGGATGTTGCGCTGTATTTATCACTGCGAATGCCCGCTTCCCTTCCTTTCTTTATATCTGGATTAAGGATGCGGGTCTCGTTTAGAAAATAGAGTACGAAAATGAGTACGCACCTTACTAAGCCACGCTCCTCCTGGACTGTGGCTGGAATTCTCGTGCTGCCGAAAAGGTCCAGCTCCTGCTATATTTCTTCTTCTGATGGATACATCTGCCAGTGGATTCCTCACCTTGTGAATATCCCCTGCGCCAGCATTCCACTGAACTTTTCTTTCCCAGCACTCCACGTCGACGTGGGCGACGTCACAATGCATCGGCTCCGCTCGCGACTCCGTATTACGTCACCGGAGCCATAAGAAGCCTACGTCGGCGTGATGACGTCAGTTCCCTTTTTTCCGCGCCGTCGACGCGCAACGTTTTTTTTCCAGTGCTCTCTAGCTACTTTGTAGTTTAGCTGTGTTACTGTTTAAAATTCGGTATGTCTTAGACGAGGAAGTCGGGCTTTAAGCCCTGTAGGGAATGTGGAGGTCTGATGTCCATGACTGATCCGCATCAAGACTGCTTGTGGTGCCTTTCTTCGGACCACGATGTGGAAGATTGTGCGTGCTGTAGGAGGATGAATCCTAAAGTGCTGAAGGAGAGTAAGACTAAACTCTTTATGAAGAAGATCGGTGAGGAGAAGAGAGGGAGAAAAAAGGAGAAGTCGAGGCGGGAGTCGTCGACTTCGAGGTCGTCGAAGTCGAAGAAGCATCACAAAAAGAGAAAGCATTCTTCTCGACGTCGGTCCTCGAAGACCAGGAAGTCGAGATCGACTTCGCCCCGTCGGCGTCGAAGCAAGGACTTCTCCTTTGAAGTCTCCGAGAGGTTCTCCTTCGCTGAAGCGGGTTCCAGCTCAGTCCCCGGCGCAGTCACCGGCTCCGTCTAAGGCGTCGACTCCGGTTCGAGTGGAGTCGGAGGTCTCTATGGATGAACAGGAAGAGCCTGCTTCGGTGCCTGATGAATCTGCGGCTCCGGTGGAAGGCACTGCGGAGCCGACGCCGGAGACTCCACAAAGGGATACAGGGTCTGTTCCTTAGCCACAATTCCCGGCTCCAGGTACCGATTCAACACACTTTCTGAATGCCATGTATGGTATTTTTAATAGAGCGGCCTTCCCATCCGGAGCACCAACTGGTCCCGTGGGTCCGATGGTGTATACTCTAGGGGTGCCGCAGCATTATGCTCAGGCCCCCTTTTTGCCCTTTATGCCGATGGCACCTTCGTGGCAGTTTCCGGCGCCGTCTGGGGATCCGACACGACTTCGGATGGACCGTCAGACTTCGGAACCTTCCTCGACGCCGCGACCGACTCAATCGGCGCCGCATCCGGCGCCGCCGACTCCACCTATGGCGCCGCCGACTCCGGTACCTCTGGCTCCACCGACGCCGCGTACGACGTCGACGACGTCGGCTCCCCGGATTCGATCGAGAAGGGAGGCCCAGAGGGTTTTGGAGGAAGGAAGATATAGTGCAGAGGTGGAAGAAGGTGAAGTCGACACTTCTTCGGATGAGTTTGAGGGTATAGAAGAAGCAAGTGGTTTGGATACGACCCCAGAGTGGGAACATACTTCTGCTAGATCTTCTCCACCTCAGGAATTGGCACCCTATCATGTGGTGATTAAGAAGGCCGCAGATCTCTTAGATTTGCAGCTGCCCTCTGTGGAGTACAAATCAAACTTGCTTACGGAGGTGTTGCATTCTCCGACGTCCACTTCGGAGCCTTTGTTGCCCTTCAATGAGGCCATCTTGGAGCCGGTCTTGGAGGTGTGGAAGAAACCTCTTTCATCTCCGGCGGTTTCCAGACAGGTGGCAAGAAGGTACAGGGTTGCACCTGGGGATCCTGATTTTTTTGTCTACACATCCGTCTCCGGAGAGCCTAGTTGTGCAGGCTTCTTGTTCAAAACATGCTTCGGGTGCTTTCCCTCAGTCTCCAGCAGATAGGGAGTCCAAGAAAATGTATCAAGCTGCTAAAAAGTCCTTCTCTTCAGGAAGTATGGTGCTGAAATCTTCTAATGCCACATGCCTGCTGGGGCGTTATGTTCATGCCTTGATGCACTCTATTAAATCTTTGGCCCCTAAATTGCCTGAGGGGGATAAGTCGTCCTTCTTGGAGGTTGTTGCGGACACTCAGGCAGCTGCCAGACAGGTTATCCAGTCAGGGCTGGATACGGCGGACTCGGTGGCGAGAATTATGGGGTCATCTATAGCCGCAAGAAGGCAGGCTTGGCTCCGTTCCTCTGGATTCTTGGCAGATGTTCAGGCCACATTGGTTGATCTGCCATTCGACGGACAAACTGTTTGGGGAGAAAGCAGACTCCGCCCTTCAACGATTTAAGGACCGCAGATTGACGGCAAAGTCCTTGGGTCTGCAGGCACCTGCTAGGGGTTCAGCTTTTCGGAAGTTTAGGGGTTTCGGAAGAACATCCTTTCGCTCCTTCCGACAACAGCCCCAACAGCAGCAGCAGCAGCAACAACAGAATTCCTTCTATAGGTCCTATAGAGGGAAGCAAAGGGGTCGGAGAGGTTCTGGTCGTAACCCCTCTTCTTCCTCCTCCTCCTCTGCTCCCAATGAGGCTTCAGGGAAGCAGCCCTAGATCCCCCATCCCCGATCATGTGAGTCCTGTGGGGGGTCGGGTGTCCTACTTTCTACGGGGTTGGAAATCTATTACAACAGACCTTTGGGTTTTGAACGTCGTAGAGACTGGGTACGCCCTTCCCTTTCGGGAGTTTCCTCCCCCTTACCCTCCTTGCCAAGGTTATTGCTCGGAAGACCATCTGCTTCTCCTACAGGAAGAGGTTCTAGCCTTGCTTCAGAAGGGTGCAATAGAGGTGGTTCCGGAGCAGGAAAGGGGTCAGGGATGCTACTCCCGGTATTTTCTGATTCCCAAAAAGGACAGCAGATTGCGTCCGATTCTGGACCTCAGAATCTTGAACTTTTACCTGAAACAGGAGAAATTCAAGATGCTGACCCTTGCGCAGGTTCTTCAAGCGTTGCAGCAAGGAGACTGGATGGTGTCGCTCGACTTGCAGGACGCGTACTTCCATGTCCCAATCCTGAAGTCGCACAGGAAGTATCTCCGTTTTACGGTTGGGTCGCAACATTACCAGTTTGCGGTCCTCCCGTTTGGTCTTACTACCGCACATCGAGTCTTCACAAAGGTGATGGCAGTGGTAGCTGCTCATCTCAGGAGGTCGGGGATTCCGGTTTTCCCCTACCTGGACGACTGGCTTCTGAAGGCAGAGTCCCCAGGGATGGTGCAGCGTCATCTGCAGGTAACATCTCAGCTGTTATTCGACTTGGGTTTCTCGATCAATGTGCCCAAATCTCACCTGGTGCCCTCTCAACGCGGCCTGTTCATAGGGGCGGTACTGGACACTACTGTGTGTCGGGCATTCCCTCCTCCTCAAAGGATTCTCGACATTCAGGAAATGGTCCCTTTATTCCACAATGGAGCGGTTGTTCCAGTTCTGAAGGTCCTTCGCCTGCTCGGTCTGTTCGCCTCCTGCATACTGTTGGTCAACCATGCACGCTGGCACATGAGGGCGCTCCAGTGGTGCCTCCGCAGGCAGTGGTATCAGCACAATGGAGATCTCAGGGAGTCGATCAGGATCTCCGGAGAAGCGGCAGCGGATCTGTCTTGGTGGAGCGTGGAGGGCAATCTGTCCCAAGGAAAGCCCTTCCATCTTCCTCCATCGGTGGCCACAATGATAACGGATGCATTCACCCTAGGGTGGGGTGCTCATCTGGGGGATCTGGAGATCAAGGGTCTTTGGTCTCCAGAGAAGAGGTTGCTTCACATTAACCTTCTGGAATTGCGGGCGATTCGTTTAGCTCTCAAGGCCTTCCTCCCTTCCCGGTCAGTCTGTTCAAGTCCTGACGGACAACACAACCGCGATGTGGTATGTCAACAAGCAGGGAGGTGTGGGGTCGCGTTGTCTCTGCAGAGAGGCTCTGCGTCTCTGGTCCTGGGCTCAGGACCATCAGATTGGTCTGGCGGCAAATCATCTGGCCGGGGTGCTGAACGTGCGTGCGGACAGTCTGTCGGCAGTTCTCCGCCGACCACGAGTGGAGGCTCCATCCGGAGGTGGTTCGTCATGTCTTTCGGATGTGGGGGACACCTCGGGTGGATCTGTTCGCCACTTGCGAGAACGCGCACTGCCCGTCGTTTTGCAGTATCCGGTGCAGGGAGCGTTAGGGGATGCGTTTCAGTTGAGTTGGGGCTCACAACTCCTTTACGCATTTCCTCCCATACCCCTGATTCCTCGGGTTCTGAGGAAGGTTCGCCAAGACCGGGCCCAAGTTATATTGGTCGCCCCGGATTGCCCAAGAAGGGTGTGGTATACAGATCTTCTCCACCTCTCCTCGTGCCCTCCGCTCCGTCTCCCTCTGAGGACAGTCCTCCTCTCGCAGTCGGAGGGGCAGGCTCTACACCCCCACCTCCAGAGCTTACACCTTCATGCCTGGAGATTGAACGGGGCAACCTGAGTTACTTCTCTCTCCCGCCAGATGTGGTGGATGTTATTTTATCGGCCAGGCGACACTCCACCAAGTCCATTTACTCCTACCGTGGTCCAAGTTTGTAAAATGGTGTGGAGAGAGTTCCATTGACCCTTTAAAAGCACTTCTTTCGGAGGTGCTCCAGTTTACCCTTTCCTTGGCTCAGCAGGGCTGTGCTGTGGCCACGGTCAAGGGCTATCTTTCGGCCTTATCGGCTTTTCTATGCCTTCCTGATCAACCATCGCTATTTAAATCTCCGGTTGTTCTGAGGTTTATCAAGGGCCTTACAAACATGTTTCCTCCCACTCCTTTTGTAATGCCTCAGTGGGACCTTAATCTTGTTTTAACCTTTCTGATGGGGTTCCCATTTGAGCCTCTACATAGCTGTCCGTTGAGGCTGTTGTCCTTTAAGGTGGTTTTTCTTGTAGCCATAACCTCGGCAAGAGGGTGAGAGAGCTCCAAGCTCTTAGTTCAAAACCCCCTTTTCTCACATTACATGCTGAAAGGATGGTTCTTAGGACCAGGGCTGTTTCCTGCCAAAAGTTGTTACTCCGTTCCATTTGGGGCAGTCTGTTACTCTCCCTGTTTTTTATCCTCCTCCACATCCTTCCAAAGAGGAGGAAAGACTCCATCGCCTGGACCCGAAGAGGGCTGTGCGTTTTTATCTGGACAGGACTAAGGACTTTCGTCTTGATGATCAACTCTTCATTGGCTACGTTGGTCATTCGAAGGGTAAAGCGGTGCACAAGTGCACGCTATCGAGATGGATCATCCTTGCCATCAAGATCTGCTACGCCCTGGCTGATAAGACCCCTCCTGAGGGCATTAGAGCTCATTCGACTAGAGCTAAGTCATCTACATCTGCTTTGGCCCGGGGTGTTCCTGTGGCAGATATTTGTAAGGCCGCGACTTGGGCCTCCCTCCATACTTTCGCAAAGCATTATTGCTTGGACTCTGAGATGAGGAGGGAGGGCCACTTCGCGCGCTCTGTCTTGCAAGACTTTCTGGTATAGGAAGGTGGACACCCTCCTCCGGGAGTGGGGACTGCTGTGGGAATCTATTCACAAGGTGAGGAATCCACTGGCAGATGTATCCATCAGAAGTTACTTACCTTCGGTAACGCTTTTTCTGGTGGATACAGTATCTGCCTGTGGATTCCTCACTGACCCTCCCGCCTCCCCGTTGTCCACCTTTGTATACCATGAAAAAAGTGTTGTTGATATGTTTTTATACTTTCTTGTACATTTGTAGGAAATGCTTGTTTATTTAGCATTCCTTTCCTTTGTATACTGTGTATATGTGTTGGTATATTGTATACTGTGTATACTTTGAGTCTGTCGTTGGTCCACCTGTTCGCCTCGAAGGCACGGAAAAAATGGGTGGAACTGACGTCATCACGCCGACGTGGGCTTCTTATGTCTCCGGTGACGTTGTACGGAGTCGCGAGCGGAGCCGATGCATTGTGACGTCGCCCACGTCGACGTGGAGTGCTGGGAATGAAAAGTTCAGTGGAATGCTGGCACAGGGGATATTCACAAGGTGAGGAATCCACAGGCAGATACTGTATCCACCAGAAAAAGCGTTACCGAAGGTAAGTAACTTGTTCTTCACGACCGCTGGATCTTCTATCTTGTTCCTCTGCCTTCTCGGGTACGGATGTGACAAGGGCGCCGACAGCAGCAGGACCTTCAAGTGGCGGTTCTTCCTCAGCCACCCTCGTGTCATCTTCCTGGTTTCTTGAATGCCGTCTATTCAGCAGAGGACAGGCTAAATCGGCCTCTGTTATTCCGTCCGGAATCCTGATAGGTTCACGTGACGTGCCTCGGTCTTCCAGAAGTTTGTATTCTTAAAGATATCGTCAACGTTATCCAGCGTCGTATCTAAAGACTGAAAACAGACGTTAGAGATAAAAGGGGGAAAGCTATCTCCACTCTCCTCTTCATTCTCACCACTTTCAGGTATGTCGTGACGCAGGGGACGTTCAAGCATCACTTGTGGAAATGCCCTTTAAGGCCTCCTATCTCTTGACCAGGTGGAGTGCTTTAAGGACAGCAGGGCTACGATAAAGTCCATGGGCCTTTCCTTGGCCCCTCGCAACCCCCAATTTGCTTTTCGGGACAACAGAAGCGGCTTCCAGCCGCATCTATACCTTCCCAGTCATCGCGGTGCGCAAGCTTCCCACTCTCTACGTGGCTGTGGGCTTAGTTCCCACAAACCACTTGCATTGGGCAGCTAGAGGTGGGACAGTAGCATCCCCGACAGCCGCAGCCTTCTAGACTTCTCTCTTGCCACCATAGGCATCCAGTGGGAGGCAAGATACACTATCAGGTCTGCGGCATCAGACCAATGGGTTCTCCAAATTGTCTGGAGGGAATACTACCTCCCCTTCGTGACTACCCCTCTACCCATGTCACCTGCTTGTGACAGGCAAAGGACCATCTCTCCTTGCTCCCCCAGGAAGTGACATCTCTCTTGGCCAAGAAAGCCATTGTGAGGGTGCCGACGCCTGAAGTAGGTCATGGTTGCTATTCCCACTACTTACTGGGGATCAAGGAAAACTA
Source organism: Triturus cristatus (assembly GCF_964204655.1). Classification (NCBI taxonomy): domain Eukaryota; kingdom Metazoa; phylum Chordata; class Amphibia; order Caudata; family Salamandridae; genus Triturus; species Triturus cristatus. The sequence continues at coordinate 648,153,853 of NC_140594.1, forward strand.
AAGCATTCGTCCTATCCTAGACCTGCTCCATCTCAATTTCTTCCTCAAGAAGAAGTTCAAAATGCACACACTTGCTCAAGTGCTGTCTGCCCTGGACCTGGGAGACTGAATGGTAGCGTTGTACTCGCAGGAGACACTTCCACATTCCCGTCCTGCCTGCCCACAGGCGTTGCTTGCGGTTCACAATGTGCCACAAGCAGTTTCAGTTCGCCATGCTCCCTTTTGGCCAGGTGTTCACAAAGGTGATGGTGGTGGTTGCAGCTGATCTGCGGAGATCACCATTGCCAGTTTTCCCCATCTCTACCACTGGCTGTTGAAGGCAGGCTCGCCCCAGGCTGTTGTCTCCCACGTCCAGACTACAGCAGACATCCTGCATGTGCTGGGGTCACTATCTGGGTGCCGAAGTCACACCTGACTCCCTTTCTCCTTCATTGGAGCTGTTGTGGACACAGTGCAGTTTCTGGCCTATCCTCATGAACAGTGAATCCAGGATAGCCAGGCTATGATACCGATGTTTTCGCTTCTATTCTGGATTTTGATGAGGCTGCCTGAGGCTGCTATGCCTCATGGCATCCAGCATCATTCGTGTGACAAATACTTGCTAGCATATGTGGGATCTGCAGTGGGACCTGAAGTTCCAGTGGGCGCATCATCAGAGGAATCTCCAACGATCTCGGAGGGTACTGCAAAAGATCTGCAGTGGTGGTGAACAAACCGTGATTTGGTCCGCGCCAGACCCCTCCCCGTTCCCCAACCAGATCTGACAGTGGTGGTTGATGCTTGAGAAGAGCTACCCTCTGTCACTTTCTGGCAGGCTTTTTTCAACCAAGAAGACTTCTGGGTTCAGACTGGACGGCACCTGCCACCACGCCATGTCGGTAGTGGATCCACACTTGGGGTGTCTTTGGTGCCTGGAGCACAAAGATGCCTCTAAATCATGCTCTGATTGCCAGGCCATGGCCCCAAAAGCTTTGAGGGAGCGGTCCCTAAAGCTGCTTGCGGCCCAGCGCTTGGCACCACGTAGTTTGGCCCAGAGAAAGGTCTGGGCACCGCTCCAGGAGCCCCAAGTCTTCGTCCTCCCACTCGGTCATCGAGTTGATCAGGTAAGAAGCACATGAAACATAAGAAGTCGAAGTGTGCTTCGACTTCTTCCTGTCTGTTGGCTGATGCGACAGAGTATCCTCGGTGTTCTAGGCCTTATTCTTCAAAATCTGTGCCTGGGTCGGGCCCGCGCTTCCCAGCCTTTCCAGAAGCCAGAGCTACCCCTGCCCAGCTCCAGGAGTTTTATGTCACCACGTGTCTCATATTAGGGCGGCCTGACCCTACCGTGCCTTCTGGCCCTGGAGGCTCAGGGGGCGCCATGGAGTTCCTTTCCGGCATCTTCACCACTGGCAGACAGCAAGTCAAACAGGTGAGTTGTTCAGATGGTTCGAAGGGACTTCTCCCTCCCCTTCAAGACTACCTCTCCCTCTATGCCTCCAACTTACGACAGGCTGACGGAAGATCACCTGACTTTGCTTCAGGAGGCAGTCATGATTCTCTTGGCCAAGGGAGCCAAAGAGAGGGTTCCAGCGCCAGAAGAGTGCTGTGATTGCTATTTCAGCAATTTCTTGGTCCTAATGAAAGAAAAGGGAATGTGCTGTATTCTAGATCTGCGAACCCTGAACTACTTCCTCAAAAAGGATAAGTTCAAGACTCTAGCTCAGATCTTGGCTGCCCTGGACCCGGGAGACCACATGGTATCATTGGACTTGCAGGACCCCTATTTTCACATTCTCGTTCTGCTTCCCCATCAGTGCTACCTGCGGTTTACGGTAGACCATGAGCCCTTTCAGTTCCTCATATTCCCCTTTGGTCTTACCAGCACCCCTCTGGTTTTCACAAATGTGAAGGCGGTGGTCACAGCTCATCTGCTCAGATCAGGGGTGCCAGTATTCCTCTATCTCGATGACTGCCAGTTGATGGCGAGTACTCACTCCCCAGGCTGTCATCTCTTGCCTCCAGACTATGGGGAACCTTCTGCATTCGCTTGGGTTCTCAATCACTGTGCCAAAGTCACACTTGACTCCTTTTGAGACACTCCTTTTCATTGAAGCTGTTCTGGACACAGTGCAGTTTCGGGCCTATCATCCTGAATGGCCAGTCCAGGATATTCAGGCTATGATTCCGATGTTTAAGCCTCTATCCTGGATTTCGGAGAGAATGACTTGAGGCTGCTGGGTACTCATGGTCTTCTACATCCTGCTAGTGACATATGCCAGATGGCATGTGCGGGCTCTGCAGTGGGACTTCAAGTTCCTGTGGCGCAGCATCAGGGGAATCTCTCCAACATTTTCCAGATCTTGGAGTGTACTGCACAGGACCTGTAGTGGTGGCTAACAGTCCCCTATTGGTCAGAGGCGCACCCCTCTCCGTTCCCCAACCAGACCACACAGTAGTGACAGATGAATCACTCTTGGGATGGGGCGGCCATCTGGGTGTCAAGAATTCCTGTCATACGAGGGGAAGAAAACGGTAACCAGCGAAAACGGACTACATCTCCCAGGATGCTTAGCGGTTGAGAGGTTATGTAAACAGGAGAGCTGTTACATAACTCAAGGAAAACACGCCCTTATGTAAACAGGAGAGCTGTTACATAACTCAAGGAAAACACGCCCTTATGTAAACAGGAGAGCTGTTACATAACTCAAGGAAAACACGCCCTATAAAGGGAGGAACCGGGAGGTACAAGGCTGTCGGATATTGTGTTTACACCGACGTACCTGCTTCGTGAAGAGCAGTGTTCCGGAGTGGTGCTCCAGTAAGGCAAGAACGGAGGTAGGTCGAGTCGTTACTCCCTGGGCCGTGTCTTGCCCCATCGTCACCTGTGAAGGACCCGGAAGCTCTACCGGTCAACCATTGAGCTTCGCTTTTTGACTCGGCTGAGTCCAAGCGCAGTGGCGCTTTTGCTGGTTGGAGTCGTAACTCCCAGCCCGACCAGAGATACAGGGACTGCCAGCTGTAACGCACACCAGGAGGTGTTTGCCGCGTTACAGACTCGGAAGTCCACAGGATCGATCGAGCGGCTGCTCTCGGTTCAGTCTTCTTGCTTTTGATTGGGGTATCGGTGACGCATCACCAGGAGGTGACTCCGCGTCCCGGTGCAGTCTGAGGAAGAGGTTGAGCGGCTGCTCCCTTCAGGTAGAGACCCCGGCTGGGTGTTTCCCTGACTCCTCGATTCTCCCCAACACTCTTCGTGCCCCTCACAGCCTACCGATTGGCATTGTCGGCCATTTCATTTCTGCCCTCTGTTGGCATACGCCGGGATCGGCGTATATGCAGAGGACGGTTAGGACCAACCGTGCGGTGGGCTGGTAATGTACTTAGCCTGGAGGATTCCAGTGACTATAACTTTTGTTTATTCTTTGTATTATTTTTGCCTTCATTAAAATAACTAACACTTCACAAGTGGTTGCGTCCTCATTATCGTGTCTGTTAAACGATCCTGAGACGTTCAGGTCGTTACACTGGGAGAGGTGGAGATCAGAGGGTTCTGGTCTCTGACAGAATCCGGTCTAAACATTAAGTTGCTGGAGGTCCGAGCGATTCGCTTGGCGTTGAAAGCCTTTCTTCTTTTAATCAAGGGAAAGCTGGTTTAAGAGTTCACGGACAACACCACCGCCACCTGGTCTTGCAACAAACCGGGTGGGGTCGTGGACCCTATGTCAAGAGGCCCAGCGTCTCTGGGTGTGGCTGGAACAGCAGGGCCATATTCCTGGCGGTTCAACACCTTGCAGAGTCTCTGAACACCAGGGTGGATTAACTCAGCCGTCGATGCCCAGCAGATTACAAATGGGGTGTCTATCCGGAGGTGGTGCAACGTCTCTTTTAGCATTGTGTAGAGCGTTGTTTGGATCTGTTCACCTCCACCGAGAATGCGCAATATCAGCATTTTTGCTCGTGAGTTTTTAAGGCAGCACTCGCTTGGCAACGCTTTTAATCTCGAGTGGAGCTCAAACGTCCTGTGTGCCTTTCCGCCAATACCATTCCTGTCCAGAGAGCTCAAGAAGATCAGGAGCGAATGCCCAAGTCATTTTTGTGGCTTCAGAGTGGGCACAGAGTCTGGTATCCCGAGCTTCTCGAACTGAGCATTGACTCTCCGATCAGGCTGCCCCTTCGAGTAGATCTTCTGTTGCAGAAGCAGGGTAGGGTCCTCCCTCCCTTACCTGTCAACTCTACACCTTCTTGCTTGGAGATTGAGCGGCAGCAGTTGAGCATTGTACTTTCCTCCGAAAGTCTGTTATTTTGGCAGCCAGATGTCCCACTACCATGACCATGTTTGCTTGCCGGTGGCACACATTTGTAAAATACTGTACAGAAAGATCTATTAAGCCACTTTATGCTTCCGGCTCTCAAGTTCTTCTCTTTATTTTGACCCTTGCCTAGCAAGGCTCTGCTCTGGGCAATCTCAAAGGACACCTTTCGGCCCGGTCTGCCTTCTCGAGGCTGCTAGACCAGCCCTCTTTATTTAAATCCCCTATTGTACATAGGTTTCCTAAGCGTCTTGTACATATGTTCCCTCCTTTCCCTTTCATCATGCCTCAGTGGGACGTTAATTTGGTTCTCACCTACCTGATGTGTGCTCCGTTAGAACCTCTGCACAACTGCCCCGTCCGGCTGCTTAAAATCAAAAGTCTTTTTAGTGGCATTAACTTCTGCCAGAAGGGTGAGCGAATTGCATACTCTGTCATCCAAGCCTCCTTACCTAACCATCTTCCCTGATAAGTTGGTGCTTTGCACTAAGGCCTCTTTGTGAGAGCCTGGCCTGGTATATGATGTCCACTAATGTAAGTGGGCACCTATCACCAGTCCCGACAACCCTTATGGTGATTTAAGAGGACTCAGACAACCTTAGAAAGCTATCCAAGTGGGAGCTGTGGCGAGCAGCCTTCAGGCTTAGTCTTGAAGGAGCGTAAAGAAGCTTTTTACCAGAATGCAATCTTATAGTATATATTAAATGAAAAGAGAACCACACAGTAGTTATACAGTATGTATTTATTATATAACACTACCTAGTATGTTACAGTATCTCCCACAGGGAGATAGACACAAAGCACACAATACTTTAGCAAAGAAACCACAGTAAATAGCACTAATACACAACAGGCCCGGGGGGGGGGGGGTCTGAGACAAACCATATACTAAGAAAGTGGCATAAGAACTACGACTCAAATCAGTACAGTGTCGCGAGGAGGTAGAATTGCTGGGACCCCAAGGAACCTCCCAAGGTGAGTAGATAGGGACCCCACAGAGTGTTTGTGCAGTGTGTGAACACAACTGCGTGCTCTGTACAAGTCTATGTGCAAGTCACAGTTGGAATTTTAAAGATTAAGGACCCTTCCTATTGGACCCTGAAGAAACTCAGTGGAAGTCAGAAGGTTGGAGAGCAACCCCACCCATGGATACCGTGGTACCCAAGTTACCTATCCCAGGGAAGCCGGGTGCACAGGTGTGAAGTGGCATCGGTAACCGCTGTCGAACCCAGTGGAGGACTTCAGGAAAGTGCTGCTGCTGTAAGAGGAGAATGTGTCCGAAGGAATCCAAACGTGGATTCTTGATGGAGAGTACCTTAAAGCAGAGGGGACAGAGTCTGGGTTGCTTGGGGATGACCTTGACTCTGCAGCTATAGGGACCAGGCGACGCTGAAGATGACCAGGAGTCGGATACAAGCTGTCCCACGAAGGATGTCGAGAGCTGAGAGGTTGGTGTCTGGCGGGAGCACCAACAAGCCTTGGTAAAAAGCAACCCACGCAGGAAGTCAAGAAAGTGTATGGTTCGGACCTGCAAGGTCCAGGAGACTCACCACGGGCAGGGGAGTTAGGGCAGGCCCGAGCAATCGGGGGAGCCCAAGGAAATCAAAGATCACCCTCAATTGGACCCCCAGGCCCAGGAGTTGCGAGAGGACCTCGACCAGCTCACCAAAAGAGGCAAGCCACGATGCTGTGTGGCCAGAGATTCTGGTTGCAGGAGGTGTTCGGGGTTGGGACTACTTGGACCCCGGAGATCATCTTGCAAAGATGTCAACAAGCCTTTGCAACTGGAAAGATGACGCGGTATCTAGGGGTTCGGTTATTGCAACCCCCACTCGCGCTGCTGGCCTCAAACCTGGTCAGAGGGGAGAGCAGGCCTCGGGGGCTGAGGAAAACCACCACCTAAGTTGCAGAGCCCACTGTGTCTGGAGGAGCTCGGGATCTGCAGACCGGTCATCTTTGTTGCGGTGCCTGCGAATGCAGGTGAGAGACTCCTTCACTCGAAGGGAGATTACTTCGGTTGTCATTGAAGCTTCACAGGCCTTGAAAGTTTCCTGGAGGCTGCACAGGTACAGACGATGCAGAAGACTGAAAGGGAGATGAAGTTAGGCTCAAACGAAGTCCACAGTGCCCAGACGGTCGAAGTGCAGTAGTTTCAATTCTGAATCTTGTTCACTGTGAATCTAAGGTCCTCTAGCCAGGTAAGCCCTTAAGTACCCATGGTAGAGGGTTGGAAAGATTCCGGGGACCCTCCCAGGGGAGGGTCTGGACAGGGAGGAGGTTACCCCCATTTCCTACGTCCAGTTTCGCGCAGGAGCCAACGCCTCCCAGGACTGGTTTGAACTGGACTTTGCACAGGGACACCAAATGTGCCCGTCGTGCCGACTTTCAGGCGTTTAGTAAGTGCACCCACCCAGTCCTAATACACTAAATCATGTCTGGGAGGTGGTCACACCTCCCTGTGACAGGATGCCTGTTCTGCCTTTCCCTGCTCGAGCTTGGCTCAGCAGCAGGAGGGCAGAAATGTGTCTCTGGTCCGCAGCAACCATTTTGTGCTGTCTGGAGCTAGAAGGCTGGTACCAGGAATACCGAGAGCCCCAAGAAGGGCCTACCTGGTGGGTGGAATCATACCTCCCACACCTGTTACCGGTGTGGGGGTATGATTCCAACATGTTTCACACCGAACACAATAGGGTTTCTTGCAGCCTTTTTTTAGATGGTCATCACGCCGTCGCGTAATGCCTCTCTATATTAGTATATGGCTGCTTCACTGACAACCCGGGACAATAGACTCCGTACGCTGCAGGGGTACCCTTTCACTTGGAACCAAGCACCCTGTCCTCAGGATTGAGACCTGCTATAGAGGTGACTTATAGGTTTTAAGTGCAGTGACCCCTAGATATAGTAAACCTATATCTTAAGTAAGTGGTGTATGCACCGACTTACACAGGCTGCAATGGCAGGCCTGTAGCTCCATTTTGATTGGTCTCTCATGGTGGCATAATACATGCTGCAGCCCATGGAAGACCTCTGGGGTACCTATGCCCTGGGTCCATGGGTACCATATACTAGGAACTGACCAGGTTACCCCAATATCCAATCTGGGGTGTACCTAGGTTCATTACAGTTTAGGAAGAAATCAGATAGACTGGGGTCCTGATTAGCAGGATCCTAGTCAGACTAGTCAAAAACAGCATTACATCAAGCAAAAAGTGGGGGTAGCCATAAGAAGCAGTTCCTACTTTCCTACACTCTTTCTTACCAAAAGTGGTAACGCCATTCCACTTAGGGCAATCTGTCACCTTACCCACTTCCTATGCTCCTTCACACCCCTCTAAAGAAGAAGAGTCTCCACTGTCTGGACCCAAAAAGCGCACTGTAGTTCTACCTTAACCGCACGAAAGCATTGCGGATGGACGACCAACTCTTCGTTGGGTACTTTGGATCAAAGAAAGGTTGTGCGGTGCAGAAGACTATCTCATGATGGGTCATCCTCTGCATCTTAATTTGCAACGCTCTGGTCCAAAATCAGCCTCCTTAAGGCATAAGGACTCATTCAACCAGAGCTACGGCGTTGCAACATGGTGTTCCAATCCTCGACGTTTGTCAGCAGCAACGTGGGCATCCCGGCACACGTTTACCAAACACTACTGCCCGGAGAGTCAAGTCTGAAGGGATGACCTTTTTGGCCGAGCTGTCCTGCAGGACTTCCTGGTCTAAACGTGTCTGCAGTCCTTCCTCCGGGAACGTTATTGCTTGGGTATCTATTCAAAGGTAAGTAACCTGCAGCTAGATGTCTCTATCAGATGGACAAGTTACTTTGTTATATTTCGTATCGGTACCCTATTATAGGTTTAGAGAACATCGTACTCTTTCCCTACATCATCTCCCCTTCATTTCATATGAGCGAGCCTTATAAGGACATAACTCCAAATAAGGACAGAATGCCTTATAGGGACTGAATGCCTTATAAGGACTAACGCCTTTTAAGGACTAAACCTTTCACCTAGTTCCATGATGAGGGTGGGTTTTGCCCGATCGATATTGCTAAGACGTTTTCCTTAGCACATATGAATAATGTATGAGAACACTCTCCAGGGGGCATACTTCACCTCTCCTATCTACGCACAAAGGTTTAATCCCCAACGTCATCCTCATACTGAACAATGGCTAACACACGCACATAGACTGTATAAATACAGCATCTCTTGCTGTCAGTAAGCAGAAGGGAACCGAGACTTCAAGGCCGACACACTGACCAGAGACGCTCCGGCATGCCATTGATTCAGCTGACAGTCGTCTAACCATCCCTTGCGGGGTGTCCAACTCAAGTCTATGACGAAGTCCCACATTCTCACTATTCAGGTAATGGGGTTCAACTAAATCCTAGTGGGATTCTTGGCTTCTAGACTCTTAGACTATTAGGTTATTAGACTTTTAGGCTCTTTAGCTTATTCGCTCTTTCACACCTACTCACATGCTAGATACACTCATGTACATCTAGACAGGCATCTTAGGAGTATGCAATTTATTTTATAAATATATTTTATATTCATGTATATGTTCATGACTATTGAAAAATGGTAGAGCTGTACTAGTCTTTTCTTACTCACTGTACTGCTGATACTATATCTCTGCTACCGTGTTAGTTATAGCAGCACATATATTTTACATGAGAAGAACAACGGTACAATAAATTCTTATTGTAAACATGCCCAACTGTTTCTTCTGTATATCTTTCTTAGAGAAAATGAGCTAGCACGATTGACTCGGTGAAAAGTAGTATATTGTTTCCACGAGTGAGGAATCAGGATTTGTTGTGTTCTGAGGTTGCCAAAAACTAATCTCTCTGATAAAAGGAGATTCTAGTGGCACTGCGAGCTAGCTAATGCAAAACATAGGCTAACATACTTGGCAGGGGTGTAACAGAGTCAGTCTGCCACCAGACCCACAGTTTGTTATCCGTAAACAGCGCAGGTCCTGCATGAAGGGTATTAAGTAACTACACTTCGGTAACACCTTATCTGTTAGAGACATTATCTAGCTGCAGATTCCTTCCCGACCAACCCATCCTCACCTCATTGTGGACAGGTTTTTAGGATCACGGCTAACCCCCTTTGTGGGCCTTAGTTGTTCAGAAACACACCAATGTCAGGTCCTGTTCATGGCTTTGTGCTTCTGGCGTGGAAACTCGTGTAAAGTAACTGGCGTCAGCGCGCCAAGGTGGTGCCTATATAGGTGATGCGGACATCACAACGGCAGAGATGACACTAACAACATTGCGCAGAGCCGACCGACGCCACCTACCGGCACAACAGATCTAGTCTGATGCCTGGGAAAGTCAAAGTTAAGGAATCTGCTGCTAGATAATGTCTCTACCAGATGAGACATTACCTAAGATCAGTAACTTGTCCGTCAGGGCATTTCCCTGGTGGTTCAACACCTGCCAGCTTTCTGATTGCCAGGGCTGACTAACTCAGCCGACGATGTCTAGTGGATTACAAGTGGCTTTTCCATTTGGAGGTGGTGCGAGGTCTTTCAGCAGTTGGGAGAGCCTTGGTTAGATCGGTTTGCCACCACTGAGAACATGCAGAGTTACCATTACTGCACATTTGGGTTTCCAACGAGGCTTCTGCTCGAAGAAGCTTTTAGTCTCCATTGGAGCTCAAGCCTCCCGTATGTCTTTTTGCCCATACCACTCCTGCCCAGAGTTCTCGAGAAGATCAGGAACAACTGGGCTAAAGTCATCTTTGTGGATCCGGACTAGGCTCGAAGAGTTTAGTATCCTGAGCTGTTGAACATGGCCATCAGTCCTTCGATCAGGCTGTCTCTTCGAGGGGATCTTCTGTCACAGCAGGAAGAGAGTGTTCCCCACCACCCTATCAATGCTCCGCCTTGGGTGGAGATTGCGCAGCGACAATTTACAGCTTTAGACGTTCCGCCCAAAATCTGCAATGTTATCTTGAAAGTCAGTCATCCCTCCACCAAAACGGTATACGGCTGCTGTTGGGGCAAGTTTGTGGCATGGTCTACAGAAAGAGGTTGAACCCCTTTCTGTTTCCCCTTTTTCCGGTATTCGTTCTTTTCCTTGCCCAGCAGGGCTCTGCTCTGGCCCCCTTTAAGGGCTATCTCTCTGCTATATCAGCCTTTCTGCGATTGCCTGATCATCCATCCGTCTTCCGATCCCCAATTGCACATAGGTTCTTGAAAGGTTTGCAGCCAAGATTTCCTCCATTATTCCTCAGTGGGATCTTAATCAAGTCCTGTAATTCCTGATGTGCGCTCCCTTTGAGCCCTTCCACAACTTTCCTCTCAGGCACCTTACCATCAAGACAGCCTTTGTGGTGGCAATAACCTTTCCCCGGGCGTTAGTGAGCTTCAGGGTTTGTCATCCAAGCCTCCATTCTTGAACTTCTACCCAGACAAGCTGGTTCTACAAACTAGGGCTTCCTTACTGACAAAATTATTACTTCCTTTGAGGAAATATGAATTTTATGATCAGTTATGTCCCCTATCTTAGACCCCAACGGCTCCATGTGCATGTTACAAGTACATGTATGTTCCCTCCAGTTCCAGTTATGAAGACGCAAATACATGTGCGTCCACCGTCAACATGTCCTCTTTCCGATCCGCCATGAATGAGTCGGATATTCCGTTCCTAAGTATGAAAGGCCACCGACTTTATGTGGTTCACTCTCCACGTTTTACAGTTCAGGCGAGTAGGCCCTGAATTCTTCCATCAAGCCTTTTCCTGCTTTCTGCCTCTGAAAGCTCCAGTCCGAGCCCGCATCTGTATCCATGAACTTTGTCCTACTCCCTGCGCGGCTAACGGTGCCTGATCCGGCCTGTTGCCTGCCAAAAACTGTATTTCACCTTCAAGATTATCTGCTCCGCTCCTCATCCGATGCATTCCTGTCTAGTAGTTTAGGTAAACATTCTTCCAGCTACCGAGCAGTCCTCGCTGTCCTCATGCAAGTAATTCATAGCCCCTGTTACTATGGAGGATTCCTGCCCCCTCGCATCTCATGTAGACACTTAGACGCTTGTACACGCACTAACAGTCAGTATAGAATAGATTCCGTCCGAGAGACCTTTCCTTTTGGATAATACAGTTCTTTAAACATAAGATATTAGATATGATTTGGGATTAGGTTGACATGACCCCTCAGACTTCTGTCTCCACATGTAGAGCTAAATGTCAAGTCCCCTTCACCCTCTAGTTGCACGTCAATCACACGTCATGCGGCGGCGCACGCATCTCTGCCTAGTATTTCTGCTGACATTGCAGGATTCTCTTATGGATCCACCCACCTGTGACATCATGTTTAATGACGTTTCTAGTTACGCCTATATGTACGCCCTTTTTCATTACGTATGTGTATTATTATCTGTATTATCAGCTGTTACGCCTCCTGCATCTGTCTTAATGTAATGCTTTTCATATAAATATCCTTACTTGTCAATAATGTATTGCCTTCCCTTCCTGAACCCTCGTGGTGATGGAATTTGATGCCTATGGTTCGAACCATAATTCCTTGTAAGGAATAAAGCCTTTCAGAACCTCTAATACCACGGATTCTGCCTCTTATTTTTACTGAGTTATTCTTACTAGACTTTACCGCATAAAAAATAGTACAGGTAATTAAATATTTACCACATAAATTGGCGCCCGAATAGGGACACTTTCTCATCTCACGCGCCGGAGGTGCGTTGCAGGCCCGGTCTCCTGCCACAGCTGGACGGACAACAACGCGTACCCGCAGGATTTCCTGTATCTCCCTCCGGCCAAGCGGAGGTGACTGAGGCTGCGATCAACACCCAGACGAGGCGGTGAGAAGTGCGAAGTATCCCGACCAGAGCCTAGCTGAGAGAGCAAGATCCGAGGTATACAGAGGCCCACCAGGTTCCGAAGTTCCGAGTCGAGTCGAGTCCGGTCCAGTCCAGTTCAGTTCCGAGGCCTTCCGTTCCGTGCTACCCGGTGAGTACCGTTGCCGGGGAGGCATTTAGACGTGCACATTAGGTTGTGCCGGTCAAGACGGGTTTGGGTACACAGATCCGGTCTGCACTGTTTCAGCAGTGTATCTGTACTGTTTAGCAGTATATCTAGTATGTCTTGCATATAATTCAGTATTATTTAGTGTTAGTATTATGTCAGTAACTAGTTTCCTATTAGTTATCATCGTTCGTTAACTGTTAAATGTTAAATATTTTAATATGTTCTACATATTGTGGTGTGAATGATTGTTCATTATTGTGTTTATTGTATTAAGTGTGTTCAAGATCGAATAATAAGGTCTAAAAATGCCGCTCTTTTCAAAATTAAGACAGATCAAAACCAGAAAAGGGGTACTCGAAGAAGCTGTTCCCTTTCCACCTAGGGACACTCCAGGGTACTTTATGTATCATAAGCATGGCCTAGATGCCATATTATTTCTTGATTTATGGGTGGACTACACCAAAGATTTACCAGAAAGTCAGAGGTGGCCCGCAGCTGGGACCTGGGATGCAGATTGCATCATGAGAGTAGAAGAAGAATTATGGAAAATGAAAGCCAGACAGTCACAGAAAGATGCCATTGAATTATGGCGTAAAGAATCATATAGACGTACAGAAAAAACGCTCAGACAGGAAGAGAAAAGTAGGGAGAATTCGAATAAAGCCCGAGAAAATATATTAATTGAGGAAGGTACCCGAGTAAAAGCAGAACAAGTAGACAGACAAAGAAACACCCTTATGAATGGTATGTATCCTCTTCTGGCCGAAGGGTTACCCCAGGCCACCCCGGAAATACCGAAAGACTTGACACCTCCATTACTCCCGATAAAAGCACATCCCAAAACAGCAAAAGATGTTTTCCTTTCTTCCTATTTAGATGATGTAGCTCCCGAATATGCTAATGTTCCGCCACACACACCGCCCACCGATGGTGCTCAACGCCAAGATCATCCGTCTGTATCCCCGCAACAACAAACTCCTACGCACATTCCCACAGGTCCATCTGTTTCTACCGCTTTTCCTACATCTACAGTTTCTATCTTACATCCAACAAATCCTTTCGTGCCTAGCACCTCAGACGGTGCGACAGGAGGTACGACAGAAATTTTTGCCACGCCACCCCGAGAAAATAAATTATCCCTTAGAGATTTAGCGTACGAACGTACACCCCAACTAGCAACTTCCGACATGTTTAAAGAGCATCTAGTGGATTGTAGATATGATCCTGTGCCCGGTAGACGGGACGGTATGCTGCTGTCATCACTACGTATACGACGAGCTTCAAGGTATTTAGCGACGCTACCAGGAATGGTGGCACATTTAGACAATATATATCACTTTGTCCAATCAGGGCGAGGCCCTGAAAGTATTGACGAAGCCATGGAATACCAGAAAGTGGATGTACAGAGACAACGGTTACGCTTCTTCATAAACTGTGTGATCAGAAATCAAGACAGGCCTGAGGTAGAGCAGAAGGAAATGCAAGTACTTACCAAATGGGGTCAGAATATATCAGAAGGGAAACATGATAGACAGACATGTATAGTAGTTATGTGCCGAAAGATCCGCAAAGAAGTAGAACGAATACATAAAGAAAGATTAGAGACAGACCAACCTGAATCAGAGGGAGAGGAGGACGAAGAATCAGAAATGCCCACAGGACACTTAGAGACAATGGCTTATGTAGGTAAAGGAAGATCTTTTAATAATACCAGATGCTTTAATGATCCAATACGTCCGATACGTCCAGAATGTAACAGAAATTTTCAAGCCCCTATGTTAAATAGAAGGTCTCCTGAACACCTATTCCAAGCTGCTGATAAATTACTCCGAGACCGAAGAGGGTACCATATGCTCGATTCCATGGATGAACAAGAATTAGCCAGGTCAGCAGTACAATGGGCTGACAGTCCCGGCAAATACAGTGATGATGCACTAGCACACACGTTTCTGAACCTTGCCCCAGACGAACAACGATTAGCTGGTATATACATGATTCAACACCTCCTTATATTATATAAAAGCCAACACTCCGATCCTGGACCCTTACCTGACATATTGACCGAATTACTCACGAATAAATGGAGAGGGTCAGGTACTGATTTAATTAAAGAAATTCTAGAATTTCGAAACCAGTATATAGTTTTCGTATGCCCGGAACATGTTCCAGTTCCCACTATGGGAAGAAAAATGTATCACATAGATAGACAGAATCCCTTACGCGAAGTACACCCAATCAGAGGTGAAGATAATACCTTTAAACGCGTGTTTGTGTACACGCCTATAACTAAAATTGAATTATTGGAAATGAAGAAAGTAGTACCCAGCCATGACAAGGATCCAGCAGGTTTCCACCGTGAGATAAAAGACATGTTACTCATGGGAGAGTATACCTACCCCGACATTATGAAAATATTAAAAGTATTAATGCCTGCCGGTATTTACGAGAAACTCAAAGAAAAGGAATGGGAGGTGGGAGACCAAAAGATAGATTGGACAGCATTAGAAAACGAAGAAAAGGCCCGAGCTGCAGGATCAGGGCTTGGGGAAAAGACTACAGCACTACCAGGATTACTAGTGCAGGTACTGCCACGTTTATTAACTACGAAAAAGGAGGACTGGGGTGCAATCTCAGCCTGTAAACAAAAGCAAGATGAAGACACTAGTGATTTCTATTCCCGATTTGAAAAATGTTTTGGTATAAATAGTGGCATAAAAGCAAGTAGCGAGTCATATCCACATCTGTTTGTGACAAAATTAGTTGAAAATTCCCTACCGCAAGTTAAGAATAGAGTATTGAAATTTGAGAGTACCTGGCAAGGTAACACCCCGTCACAGATGTTACAGTTGTTACAATATCACCACAATAGAATTAGAGAAGAACAAGAACATGAACAAAGACGTATGAAAGACACGAAAATGAAAATGCTTGTGGCTCAGTCAGTTCCAGCTGATGGTCATAAAAAGGGTGATTCCGCAGGTCCGGCGAAAGGGACATGCAACTATTGTAAACAACAAGGTCATTATATAAACGATTGTGCAGTTCTGAAACATAATATCGCACGGGTAAAACCCAGGAAAGACCACGTCCACCTAGACAGGATCAGAACCAACAACAAATCCCTCAGCATGCACAATCTAGGCCAGCTCCGCAACAGGCAGCTCCACAACAGACCGTAGCAACATCACAGCAGCAGCCTATTGCTGCCACACAAGCAACGACACAACAGATGTACCAGTATGCACAAACTGATTATCCCGATTATCAGCGATACACATGAAATAGCCTAGAGAGGGAAGTTGGCTTACCCCTTATCGAGGTTCCTGTAGATCAAGAGGGACCTTATGTACATAGTGAACTATTAGGGGAAGACAGAAAGTTTTTACTTGATACAGGGGCAAGCAGAACAACTATACGACACAGTGAAGTTCCAGGGGCACCCCTCTCAGGCTCACAGAATATTTCCCTTGGATTCTCAGGAAAGCCTATCATTAATGAAGTATCGCAACCCCTACCACTTACGGTTGGTCCATTGACACGAACTACAGATTTATTGCTTACTAAATCATGTCCAGAAAACTTGTTAGGTATAAAAACATTGAAAGCTCTAGGAGCTATAATATGTTGTTCTCCGGAAGGAGTACGATTATTTTTACGTGACTTCAAAGGTCACTACGTGTCCAGAGACATGGATCACCGGCTGCAGAATTTACCTACACATTTATGGGCACAAGGCCCTACTGATGTTGGTTGCATGAACATTACACCATATCGAGTCACACTCAAAACAGGAGTGGTACTACCACGAATGCGACAATACAAGTTACCACCAGATGCTGTTGTGGCTTTACTGCAAATCATTGACGAGCTCATTGCACAAGGAGTGGTTGTGGAAACCGACTCCAATGTATGCAATTCCCCGATAATTCCGATTCTTAAAAGAACGGATCCAAAAGCATCACCAGTATATCGATTAGTTATTGATCTGCGCGAATTAAATAAATGTATTGTACCACAATACCCTGTGGTCCCAGATATCTCTTCATTGTTAACAGCTATTGATTCTGGAGCAACGTTCTTCACTGTAATTGATCTCAAGAATGCCTTCTTTAGCGTACCAATAGATCCGGAAAGTCAATATTTGTTCGGATTCAGTTTAAATGGACGAAGTTTTAAATTCACACGCGCACCTCAAGGATTCACAGAAAGCCCCAGCATCTATAGCCAAGCACTGAAACGAGAACTTGACAGTATCCACATGCCAGTTAACACTGCCCTGCTTCAATATGTCGATGATCTGCTGATCACCGCCCGAAGCGAACCTGAATGTGAAAAAGCGTCACTGACGGTTTTACAATTTCTGGCCGACAAGGGGCACAAGGTGTCCCCTTCTAAGCTGCAATTCTGTGTCCAGCAAGTTGTTTACCTTGGGCACTTGCTGTCCAAGGAGGGAAGACAGCTTACACCCGACCGCATCCAGTTAATTGCTAACATGCCACCACCTAAGACACAAAAGGAGGTGCGGGCTTTTATAGGTCTCACTTCATACTGTAGGCAGTGGATCCCTCAATATGCATTTCTAGCAAAACCACTCATTCAGCTGACAACACAGGAGGCAGCCACATCGACTGTCCTCCCTTGGACTCAAGAACATACGCAAACCTTTGAAAGCTTAAAGAAAGCTTTATGTCAAGCACCTGTTTTAGCAACACCATGTTACAGTAAGCCTTTTACACTATTTGTTACCGAACGCGAAGGTACTGCCTTGTCAGTACTCACTCAGGAACAAGCAGGATCACACAAACCATGTGCTTATTTTTCCAGTACATTAGATCCCGTAGCTCAGGCTCTTCCTGCGTGCCTGAAATCAGTGGCAGCAACAGCTTTAGCAATCGGACAAAGCGATGCCATAGTGTTAGGACATCAATTGACAGTACAAGTACCACACGCAGTAGAGGTTCTCTTGAACCGCACACAAACACAACACTTGACTATAGCAAGACTCACCGGTTATGAATTAACATTGTTTCAGCCACACATAGAAATCAGACGTTGTAATACATTAAATCCTGCCACACTTTTGCCAGTAAACGGAACAGATCCATTAGCACATGATTGTATTGAAGTCATTACTATCACGACGAAACCCAGAAAAGATTTGACAGATATCCCTTTATCAGATCCGGACCTGACATTGTATGTAGATGGTTCATGTATGAGAACAAGTACAGGAGAGTTAGTGGCCGCTTACGCAGTCACAACAGACACTGAAGTCATTGAAACAAATTGTATTAACACTCTGTCAGCTCAAGCAGCCGAGCTCATCGCTCTGACACAAGCCTGTATTCAAGCCAAAAATAAGAAAGTCAACATATACACAGATTCACGTTATGCATTCGGAGTCGTCCATGACTTCGGCGTACTGTGGCGAGAGAGAGGTTATTTAACTTCTCATGGTACCCACATCCAACACGGACCCCTCATTCAAGCTCTATTAGACGCGATTCATCTACCTACTGCAATATCGATTATGAAATGCAAGGCCCATACGAAAGTTACCGATATCATTTCCCAGGGTAACGACCTAGCTGACAGAACAGCTAAACAGACTGCTCAGAACCAGACTGCTCAGAACCAGACTCATACAACTGACACGACAAAGACAATAGTTCCGACACCAACACATTGCATGACAGTTAAGGATCCCGCCCTTGATGTAATTGACATACAGACACATGCTACACCAGAAGAAATAAAGAAATGGACTGAATTAGGAGGGATCCAAACGGATCAAGGATGGATGACGAAGGGAAAATCTATATGGTTTCTTCCCGATTCCATGGTTCAAGTCATCATTAACACAATACATAGTCCAGCGCACCTAGGAGAAAAAGCTATGCTAGACAGCATTCAACACATTTGGTTCAACAAACACTTGCGAGCAGCAGCCAAACAGAAAGTACGTACCTGTATGATATGTTGTCAGTTCAACCCAGGTAAAAGCATTCCCGTAGAGCAGGGTGGATTTCAACCTCCCGATCACCCTTTTGAAGTCCTCCAGATGGATTATATCCAGATGGAACGATGTCGAGGATTCAAATATGTTCTCGTAGTTGTCTGTGCTCTTTCCCGTTGGACAGAAGCCTACCCGGTTTCAGATTACACTGCCCCGACTACTGCCAAACAGCTAGTCCGAGAATTCTTCCCACGGTACGGTTTGCCACGTGTCGTGTACTCAGATAACGGCCAGCCATTCTCATCCGAACTAATGAAACACGTTTCACTTCTGTTAGGTTATCAATGGAAATTCCACTGTGTCCGACATCCCGAGGCAGCAGGTCTCGTGGAACGTCATAATCAAACTCTGAAAATCAGATTGTCCAAAGTATGTAGAGAAAAAGGTGTCGATTGGATAGTAGCCTTACCAGTTGCGCTCTTTTACATGAGAATGGTAGCACATTCTCGAACAGGGCTATCCCCGTATGAGGTGATCTTCGGTAGACCACCAAATATGTGGGGGACGCCTATACCTCGTAAAATCACTGATGTTGACTGTAATATGCTGACAGATTACCTGGCTTCCTTGATGTCTGCACTACAATCTTGTCGTTCACAGGTAGCTGCAGCTTTTCCCGATAACACTGAGGTGAAGCCCCATGACGTGGTTCCAGGTGACCTGGTTCTTGTGAGGAATTTCGACCGGAAGACCCAGCTGGAGCCTAGGTGGCAGTCGCCCAAGCTCGTCTTGCTGACAACAAGGACAGCCGTGAAGATTGAGGGACGTAAAGGGTGGTTGCACTCGAGCCATATCAAGAAATTTTATGGACTACCGTCCGATGTGAACACTCAGCCCTGCATTCCCTCACAGACAGACTCAAAGCTCCCCTTGGTTGAAAGGACGGAGAACGAACTCTATAAACTGAAACTAAGGTCTAGCAAGTCAGACAATTTGATTGTTTAAGTCCTCTCCAAGGTGAATCGGTTGAATTTGTCTCTGACATGTATCCTCTAGACCGAAATAGAGAGAGAAATAGACAGATACAGCTTAAAAAACATGCGTACTGTAAATCGCTTCGTAGTCACTGCATAATGACATTATTAATTTTGTTTTTTCTAAGTCTTCTGATCATCATTTCTAGTGTATTGCTACATATGTATTACCCTATTTCTAAGCGTGCTTACAATGCTACTGCTGAACTTTCTTTTAGCGAACTACCTCCGCATGAGTTGTCTTATAGATTTGCGCTGCGCAACAACACTTTTATTAGTCTGTTACATCATTCCCATCAGACCAGCAATGCTACCAATTGTTGGATATGTGGCCGACTCCCTCCCTATCAGAACTATAAGGGAGTTTTGCCTCTCTTTCCGTATCCGTTCACACACAATGGCTCCTGTGGAGCATGGTTTAGTTTGATCAATTCCCTAGATTCAGATTCAGTAGTTTATCAAAACAACTGGGTATGGGGAAACCTGAACCTAGTTTTGCTTAAAGTCTGCTACCCTAACAAGGAGGGACTTCCCAAAAGAACAGGAACTGATCTAGAAAATGAAGTATATGGATTAGGTAACTTTACACTTAACCTCATGATTCTGAATGTTGAATCCGAAGCTACACCAATCTTGCCCGCTATGTCAGTATTTCCAGTTAAAGGTGAATTATGTGTAAGAAAGAATGATTCCATACACCTGGGCCATAGTAAATGTACCACTGTGATAAAATTCAGTGATCAAGGCAAGTCTACATTCAGAGCTTCTCGTCATTCCTACTTCATATGTGGCCAGACTGCATATATACGTTTACCTCTAGATTGGGATGGTACCTGTTACATAGCATTCCTTCTGCCACCTGTTTTCCTAGCCCCTCCTGACTATCACAGAAATACCCATTTAGTACACAATAGACAGCAGAGAGATCTCCCGATTGTCGATTACACTGAAACGGCATGGGAGCAATACACAGATTTCAATAAAGGTTTCTTTCCCTATATAGGTACAGTCACTAATAGTAAACTGATACGTAGATTAACTAGAACTCTTGAAGCAGTAGTGAATGAGACTACTTCCGCCCTAGGCAACCTAACAGAGGAGCAGTCTGCGATGCGGATTGTTGTGCTTCAAAATCGTCTTGTCCTTGACGTCATTCTGGCCGATAGGGGCGGAGCTTGTAGGGTCATCGGATCAAGTTGCTGTGTTTTCATACCAGAAAACTCGCCGTCAGTATATAAAGCCATAACTCGCCTTCATAAGATTATAAGCCAGATACACCAGAGTCCAGGCACCTGGACTTGGTCCGGTTGGTTCTGGAGCGTGTTGTCAGCCTGGGGATGGAGGATTCTATCCTTCCTAGGTATTGGCTTTCTCATACTATTCAGTTGCTGCTTATGTCTACAATGTGGGCCAGCGATTTGTGGTCTGTGTGCCACATCGTGTATCCCGCCTTCAAGTTTTCGTTCAAGATCCCGGAAGAAGAAAGAAGAACAAATGATGCTATATGAACAGATTGATGGATTGATGAAGATCGATATCTCCTGAGGGTCCGTAGGGGACAAGGAGGGAATGAGGAAATATGAATTTTATGATCAGTTATGTCCCCTATCTTAGACCCCAACGGCTCCATGTGCATGTTACAAGTACATGTATGTTCCCTCCAGTTCCAGTTATGAAGACGCAAATACATGTGCGTCCACCGTCAACATGTCCTCTTTCCGATCCGCCATGAATGAGTCGGATATTCCGTTCCTAAGTATGAAAGGCCACCGACTTTATGTGGTTCACTCTCCACGTTTTACAGTTCAGGCGAGTAGGCCCTGAATTCTGCCATCAAGCCTTTTCCTGCTTTCTGCCTCTGAAAGCTCCAGTCCGAGCCCGCATCTGTATCCATGAACTTTGTCCTACTCCCTGCGCGGCTAACGGTGCCTGATCCGGCCTGTTGCCTGCCAAAAACTGTATTTCACCTTCAAGATTATCTGCTCCGCTCCTCATCCGATGCATTCCTGTCTAGTAGTTTAGGTAAACATTCTTCCAGCTACCGAGCAGGCCTCGCTGTCCTCATGCAAGTAATTCATAGCCCCTGTTACTATGGAGGATTCCTGCCCCCTCGCATCTCATGTAGACACTTAGACGCTTGTACACGCACTAACAGTCAGTATAGAATAGATTCCGTCCGAGAGACCTTTCCTTTTGGATAATACAGTTCTTTAAACATAAGATATTAGATATGATTTGGGATTAGGTTGACATGACCCCTCAGACTTCTGTCTCCACATGTAGAGCTAAATGTCAAGTCCCCTTCACCCTCTAGTTGCACGTCAATCACACGTCATGCGGCGGCGCACGCATCTCTGCCTAGTATTTCTGCTGACATTGCAGGATTCTCTTATGGATCCACCCACCTGTGACATCATGTTTAATGACGTTTCTAGTTACGCCTATATGTACGCCCTTTTTCATTACGTATGTGTATTATTATCTGTATTATCAGCTGTTACGCCTCCTGCATCTGTCTTAATGTAATGCTTTTCATATAAATATCCTTACTTGTCAATAATGTATTGCCTTCCCTTCCTGAACCCTCGTGGTGATGGAATTTGATGCCTATGGTTCGAACCATAATTCCTTGTAAGGAATAAAGCCTTTCAGAACCTCTAATACCACGGATTCTGCCTCTTATTTTTACTGAGTTATTCTTACTAGACTTTACCGCATAAAAAATAGTACAGGTAATTAAATATTTACCACATCACCCTGCCTACTAGTAGGAAGTTGGCTCTGGATATACTATACCAAAGTAAGGTATAGTGTGCTCAGAGTCTAGTGGATCCTCCGAGGTATATAAGAGGCTAAAGTAGATAATACCTTACTCTATTTTGTGGTAGTGTGGTTGAACAGTCAGCCTTATCTGGAGCGTAGTGTAAAGCATTTGTTGAACACACTCAATAAATTATAATACACACTGAAAGACTACATCTTATACAGACTACTAGCAGCAGATTCCTTACCTTTGAATTTCCCAGGCGTCAGGCTGTTTCCGTAAACTTTTGCTGAGTAATACCATTTGCGCGCGATGTCGGGTGGCTCCATTCATCTCCAATTGTTTGTATAAAGGTTATTTTGTTGTTTTATTTCTAGAACCAAGATTTACTTAATAGCAGGTAAGTTAAACTCTTCATACAATGTGACTTTTCAAAGTACAGTGAACACTGGCTTTGCAGGAACATTCAGATTACTTTTTCAATGGAGAAAACGAGTTGTAAACTGTTAAAGTGCTTGTAATTAATTTTCAATTACTGTTCTAGTTTGGTATGAAACACACTCTTAACACCGTTTAAACAACACAGGACATTTGTGAGCAGGTTAACTATTGTGTAGGCAATAGGTTACTTTTTGTGCATTACACTTGAAAGAATTTTTTGAGAAAACCCATAATTCTGTCCTATGGGGAAAACGAAGAGTTAAGTTTGCAAGCGAGTAAAACGGTTTTGGAGTTTTGGGGGGTACAACCATGGTTCCCCAAGGTTTGGGTTGGCACTCAAGGGTCACCACCAGCGGCACTAGGGCGGCCGGGTGCAAGGTGCCAATGTTAGCCAATGGGGCACCTTCGTTGGGCGCTGCTCATGAGTACGCCTCTCGGTCTCAGAAGCCAAGCTCCTAGTGTTAAGGTCAGGGTTAAAGGGGGTCCCAGGTTGGAACCAAGACCACACCACCAGCAGTGCTGGGGGTGCAGGGTGCAGGTGGTGTTGGGAGCCCAGTGCTTACCAATTGAGGATGTCTGTCACAGAAAATAACTGCAGGCTGGAGCCAGAAAACTGGATGAAGGGAACCAACAACTGGAGAATGAAGATGACATGTATATAAGATTTTGCCTGGGCTGCCTGCCGTTAAGATCCTTTACCACCTGGGTTCGTAATCACCACAACACTTCTGTGTGTCCTACCTGTGGCTTAGGGACCGAGACCAAGGTACATATACCCCCATGTACAAAGCAAGTGGATCAGACAAATCAGTTTAAATTTGGGAACCTGACATTATTGGATTGCTTATAGGATCCTAAAAAAGGATACATCAACTCCTATTTTTTCCATAAGTCACGTTTTTTTTTTTTTTTTAAAGAAACCTTTATTTGACTTCAAAAAGTTAGACATGTGCCTACAACCCCTTGGGCCGGCCACTGAGAGCATGAGACGTATCATTGTACCGTTATACAGATTGGTCAATCCGAGGATCCCGTCAGTCCATCAGCACTCCCAGTGAAGGCAGAAGCAGTAGTTAAGTGACAATATTAAATACGGTTTCTGTTTTCATTTAAAACTAATAAACATTATACACAAACAAGGCAATAGGCAGTGTGAATATCAGGACGCGCTCCCCGGGGTAGGAAATCAATGACCTGCTGCAGAGAAGGGAGGGGGGCCCGGGAACAGAGGAAAAATCAAACTGTAACCTACTCATAACCTAACAGATGAGGAATGGTCAGCTAGGGGGACAAAGGGACATCCAATACAATAGCCAGAGGAGGGGCACAGATGTTTCCGATAAGAATTCCACGGACCCCACACCCATGGGCGTCTGCAGGGGGGGGGGGGGGCAAGGAGGGGCGCTTGCCCCCCCCCCCCCTGGAGTGCTCCTCCTTGCCCCCCCTGCGGCCACCCATGCTTTTACGGACGCCTTTTGTCAGTAATTACGGGCCCTGCAGGGAGCAGAGGTGTTCCCTGCCAGAGACCTCAACTCCCTGATGGGGCGCCTCGCACTCCTCCTCGCAGCCCCTCCCACCCATTGTCATTCTGTCTGTGGCTGATTATCACAAACAGAATGACAATGGCCAGTTTGAGCTGCGCGCCACAAGCACGAGTGGTTAGGTCTGGACACAAAGACCTCCTTTTAACACTCTGTAGCTTGAGAGCAAGGGGTCTTCTGAATGAAGGTCTAGGGGGGAGTCGATGCATTATTGTCCCAAGTCTAAAATTGAGGTTGCAGCATAGCCCGGATTTCAGATCCCACTAAAAGGTACACAGACTCGTGTCAATAACATATTTATCTGCCAGTATGCACTCTATCATGTCTGGCAGGACGTCCCGACCCTGTGTTTCATTACCTCATATCCCCCTGCACCCCACTCCCCACGCTCACTGCCTCATATCCCTCTGCACCCCACTCCCCACGCTCACAGCCTCATATCCCCCTGTACCCCACTCCTCGTGCTCAGGGCCGGCTCTAGGCGGTGCGACCGGTGCCACCGCACCGGCTGTTGACTTCGTGTAGGGGGCCCTAATATGATGATTTTAAAAGCACCTGCTTCTTTCCTGGACTCCTGGAAATTTTCAGCCACCAATAAAAAGGTCTAAATGACTGCAGTGATTAATGCACTTCCTTAGAGAGAGAGAGGGAGGGAGAGATCAAAGTTTTGTGTAATGGAAGTTTCTACTCATCCTAAGGTAGCGCAGAGGGTTACTATGCTTGCTGTAAAGAACGTGCAGGTCACAAAGTGCATATAATGTAATGTAAATAGGTCAGTGGGTCACACTTTTGTCAGAGAGACCATATTGTTGATAACTCTTTATGAGTTAAAATCCTAATGTGGAACAGTGAGCAAGTAACTTATCAAAGATGCATGCAAACTGGGCTAGAGCGTTAGGATTTCCCCCCAGTTTTTCATTATCCTAATGTGGCAAAATGGGTTAATTTTGGTAGAAATCAATTCTTATTAATAAAGAGAACCCCCCATCCATGGTGCTAGGTTTTAAATTCTAGGTTTCTGATTCTCCTGACCAAGCCCTCTTAAACTATCCTGCCTACCTGTACGGATGACCTGTGACTCCTACACCTTCTTGTCCTCTCTCTTATGTAACATTTCCTATGCACTGATTTACACACTTATGATTGATTGTCTCTATGTAATCTGTGTGATGTAAAGTGTTCTGACACCTTACACTGATAAGAGCGGCGCTATAAAATGAATTAAATGCACCTGAGACTGATTGGTTATGGAGGCTTGAGGGGGGCTGTCAAAGGATGGTTATGAAGAACCTGTAGTGGAGGTGGTCATTGGGGGTGCCAAAAAGCATTGTCGCACTTGGCGCCACGAGCACTAAAGCCGGCCCTGCCTGCGCTCACTGCCTTATATCCCTCTGTAACCCACACCTCGCGCTAACTGCCATGACCTATCCCTCTGTACCCCACACCTTGCGCTAACTGCCACAACATATCCCTCTGTACCCCGCACCTTGTGCTCACTGCCACAACATATCCCTCTGTACCCCGCACCTTGTGCTCACTGCCACAACATATCCCTCTGTACCCCGCACTTCGCACTCACTGCCACATATGCCTCTGTATCCCACTCCTCACACTCACTGCCTGATCGCTCATTTTACCCTGCCATTCATCTTCTACGTGTTCTCTCCCCTTCCACTCGTTCTACCTCTGTTCACCCCTTTACTTCTTTTTGTACCTTACTTCTTTCTCAATATCTCTACTTCTTTTCCTCTTCAGTAACATCTGTGACACATCTCTGCACTTCCTTTATATCAACGCACCCCTCTACCTCACCTGTCTACCTCAGTCTTTATTATTCCCTCTCACTCAGCTGTCTCTACCTGTCTCTGACACACCTCTCCCTCTCTCTACCTGGCCCTCTCACGTTCTACGGCTGCGTTATTGTGCCCTCTCCATCTTTGATTTACCCGTCTCTGCTCCTGAATCTTTTTCTTCTACACCTCACTTCTTTGTCTACCCTTCACCCCTCGCTACCCTTCTGTTTGCCTCACTACGGTCTTTACCTGACCCACCTTCAGTGCCTCTTCCCATTTCGCCTCACTTCCTCACAGCGCTCTCCTAGCATGCATCTGTTTCTCCCCTCACCACCATGCCTGCCTCTACGCCGCCTTACCTTTCTAACCAGCCTAACTTTCTACCTTCCTGTTATTCCTGGTAGTGAATCTTTCATTTCACCCCTCCGGTTGTATTACCTAGGCATTCAAATTGAGTAGGTCATTGCTGTGCTCCCAACCAGACATCGAGACCCAGTCCCCTAGCCTCTCAACATGCCCAGATATAACAACAAGCTTTGGCATAGCCAATTGGTCTCGCCTTTGGGACCTGCTGCAGAACTAAATACTTATACTGCCGGCATCATACTTACCCAGCGCCAAGACGCCTTGGCAAAAGTGCGCTATATAAGTTCTTCAGTCAGTGAGTCAGTCATAAGGTCCCAAAGGCGAGACCTATTGGCTATGCCAATGCTTGTTTTTCTCAGGTTGGCCTGAACATTACCCGATCCTGATTGTCTGCCATTTTAGCCCCGCCCCTATTGATTAACATTAGCCACCCCCCTTCATTTGCCAGGTTCGCCCCCCCCCTTGGAAAAATTTCTGCGGACGCCCATGCCCACACCCCAGTCCATTTCCTAGGCTTGCCTCTCGCTACATACACCGTCTTTTCCCTAAACATGCACCAATCCATATTCTCCTTCCACACCGAGACCGTGGGCGACCTCTGGGAACCCCATAACTGTGCGATGTTGCGTTTAGCCACCATATTTCCCAAAGTCGCCCACTGCGTCTGCGCCACATTATAATCGTTCAGACCATTCGCCCCAAATCAGCGAAAGTTACGGTCTGCAACCCTGGTGGGACATAGACAGAAACGAGCGAGACGGTTCTGCCCTCCCATCGGCCTACAAGTGCAGCATACCGCCCTCTATCATCATGAATCACATCGTCTACCTCCAACGGGAGAGTGGTTCTAATCAAGATGCCCACCCCCCGCGAGCCAGAAGTGAACCCAGAATGAACAACGAGACGATATCCCCGCCTATTCATAGCATGGCAAGAATTCCCAATTAGATGCGTTTCCTGCAGAAAGACAATGTCTGGCGACAGCCGTTTCAAGAACTGCAGCACTACTCCACGTTTAATCCTATCCCCCAAGCCATTCACATTCCACAAAAGTACTCTCAATCCCCTACCCCCATCCCATCCCCCCCCCTCCCCCCCAGAGAACACGAACCCGACCACCAGTCGTATAGCGTTACATTGCCTTGTAGAACATTCAAACAGTCCCCAACTCCCCCCCCTCCCCACCAACATTTCCGTCACAACTCCCCCCTCCCTGCACCCCTGCGTGAGCCCGTGTAGCCCCCCCACTTGCAGTGTGCCTGTCGCCCTAACATTAACTAATCTACAAAAAGAAAACCCCAGAGGAGGAAAGAGCCTCACTGAGCACCCCACAACCCCCGGGCATTTAAGGATAAGGCACTGAATATAAACATCGAACCAGAATATGGAAGTGTCATCACAATGTTCAGTCACCGGGAACCAAAGTCTATTCCTGTCCAGCCAGGCCCACTCCGTTCTCCTCGGTCGGTCCCTCTCGACTTCGTCGCTGGGGCAGGGTATCAAGCCAATCTCCAACCTCCTCCGGCCGATCGAAAAAATGTGTCCGATCCTCAAACTCCACTCGCAACCTGGCCGGAAAGAGCATCGCATATTTCAGGTCCATGTCTCTCAGCCGCCGTTTAACACCCATGAACCCCCGTCGCTGCTTTTGGACCGATTGTGTAAAGTCCGGGTAGAAACTTATATTAGTGATCTCAAACTTCGTCGGCCCACTCACCCTCGAGGCCTGCAGGATAGAGTCTCTGTCCCTGAAATGAAAAATTCTGGCAATGAGGGGCCGTGGGGGAGCGCCCGGTTTCGGCTTCCCACCCGGAACTCTATGGGCCCGCTCGACCGCAAAGAATTTACTCAATCCCTTGGGTGCGAGATGGTTTATCACGAGGTCTTCCACGAAAAGGTCAGCCGCAGGGACCTCCGATTTCTCCGGTACCCCTATTATGCGCACATTATTCCGCCGAGCCCTACTTTCAAAATCCTCCAGCCGACGGACAGACAAATCATTTTTGCAGATTAAGGACCTCGGTTTGCAGGTCAGACACGTCCGTTGCCAGACTCGACGTTGTCAGACCCAAGGATTTGACCTTCTCATTCGTTTGTTAAAGGTCCGCTCTGACAAGTTTAACGTCGGTCAAAACCGTGTCCAATTTATGGGCCAAGGTGTCGAATTGCTGGCCGACTGCTGCTTTCATCTCATCGATGGCGCCCATGACGTCCTGCAATGTTAACTCCGTAGACGATCCCGGGCCATCCTTGGATCTCTCCGGTGACTTATGCAGGCCACCAGGGGATCCTTTTGGCTGGATATAGCGGTCCATGTTATTAGCTTGGGTATGAGCTCCCCGCCTAGTCGTCTTGGATGTTTGCTTGTCTCCGTCCAATCTAGCCGCCATTGTCTGATGGTCGCCAAGGTTGTCGTCCACCAACACGATTAGCAATCCTCGGAGAGCCGATCTAGGGAGCCTCGGCGATCACAAGAGGTGGTCCAGACTAGGGTCCAAGATCCAGGCAGGACACCCGATCTTCCCACTATCAATGTATGCTGACAATCCAGAGTCCCTCCATCGATTTCAGCGAGGAGACCCGAAAGTGAAAGTAGGGGGTGCGCACCGGCCCGGGTCCTGCAGGCCGTTGTTGTTCACTTTCTGCCCGGGCACCATGCCAACTCGAATCCGGGGCAATAAAAGAAATATGGAAAAAGAGCAATGGAGTAAAAATGAAGATAGAATGGAGAACCTAATTGATTTGAACAATTCAGTTTGCTGAAACGGCTGTGCAGTTTGATTAGAACCCAAATCGGTTCCGCTGAGTTTGTTGTTCACTCACCCCTGTGTGCCATACCCACCAACACTGCCTGTGGCATGGGTAAGTGACATCTCTAGCAGGCCTTACAGCCCTAAAGGCAGGGTGCACCATGTCCAGGTGAGGGAATAGCTGCAAGAGCAATATGCCCCTACAGTGTCTGAGCCATTCACAGACATTGTAAGTGCAATAAAGCCATTTTAAACACATGGGCTGGGAGTTTGTCAACACGAACTCCACAGCTCCATGATGGCTTTCCTGGAGTCTGGGAAGTTTGGTACTGAACTTTCCAGAACATTAAGCCCACACCTGGTACTGTAACTCTTTATACAGGTGTCGTGTGTTTTTTTGTCTGTACATTCACCGTCGTAACAGGCAGTTTTATGACATTATTCACTTTCTATGTTGTTCTCCAACCCTGAAGAAGTCAAGGGTCTTACAACCCACTGACGAAACACATGTTGGCTGGTTTTGCGCAGGAACACTGCATTAAAAATGAACCACACCTGTTAAGGACTACGTCGTCTTGATTTGTGAACTTCAAGAACAGTGTTTTACTGTCTTTTGTACTCTATTGCGTGTGCATAGGATTTGTTGTAATTTATCATTTCGGACCGCCTGGTCCTAGTTTTGGGAGTTTAAGGTTTTTTTCCCCCACCTGTAGCACCGCATTTATTCTTTCCCAAACTAGTACTTTTCATGCTATTTGGTTTAGCACAGCTGAGAATACCTGTGAGAATTAATACCCCCCCTTTTCAGCCTTAACAATAACCTTGTTGGATGCTGAGAAAGCCTTTAACAAGATAGAATATGACTACTTGTTTGATGTGCTCTGGAAATTTGGCCTTGGTGATGACTTAATCTCCAGAGTGAGATGGCTTTATGACTCCCCACCCCCCCTGAGCGCAGGTCAACTGTGAGGTCATTCTTTCTGACCCCTTCCTGGTCCTCTAGGTTCCCACCAGTGTTGCCCACTCTCCCCCCTGGTATTTCTCCTTGTGAAGGAGCCTTTAGCCACGTCCTTGCGCTGATCGGAACATAGGTATTCCCACTCCCAGAAGTCCCCCAAAACGATATTTATACGCAGAGGACATCTTACCTTTTCGCCTTACCCTCCTCCTTCCCTGCGGTGCTGGAGACAATGTTTTTGCAGCAATATCCAGCTACAAGGTGAACTGGGGAAAGAGCGAGGCCTTGCCGCTGTAACAGATCACCACATGCGCCGCCATCATCAGTTACCCATTCCAGTAAAAGAATTGCCATCTTAGGTATCGGCGCATTTTAGTTACGGGGGCTGGTGCGCCTGGTGGCGAATAACCTGGACCCACTTATGGAGCTAATGCGATTGGACATTGCAAAATGGTCCCAGCTGAATTTCTCACTCTGGAACAAACTCAAGCGATGAGAATGGTTACTCCTCCTCTATTGACGTATGTGCTAGGCATGCTCCACAACTAATACCCCTCTCAACCCTCCGTCAGATAACTAAGACCATTAAGGCCTTCATCTGGAGTTAAGCGAGACCACACTTGGCAATCCCGAAGCTTATCGCTCATGGATCAGCAGGTGGACTGGGCCTGCCTTCTGTGAAGCATTACTGTCTAGCCCTACATTTGGCATAAATGGCGCACATGCACTCCCAGGTCCAAGACCCCCCGTTATGGGTTGCGATCGAGCACAGACTCCTGGAGGCCTTGTTGGAACTATAGGCCCTCTATCTTCCAGGCCTTGCTGCAGCCGGCTCCTCCAACCCCGTGCTGAAAGCCATATAAGCCACCTGGATGTGATTTCACAAGCTATTTTCAGTGGACGCGCATCTCCATCACAAAGCTCCCCTCTGGACCAATACTGGTATTCGCATGGCGGGGGAGGACCATGCTTGATGGGGCCCCTGGCGCAGAGCTGGGATCCTGACTCTTATACATCTGATCTCCGGCAGCAAGCTCAAGTCGTTTGAGATGCTAGGAAACAAATTTGGCCTTTTGCATACTAAGCAGTATGCTGTATATAACTATTTAATTGCCTGTTGTGCAAATTGGGTCCCCAGCTCAGGACCATCCCCTGTTCTCCAGTGCGCTCTTACCTTAAAAATTGGAGTCAGTTTAAAATTGTGATGTCCGGATTCTGTAATGTCCGGATTCTGTAACCTCCTGTTTCGCCACATCTACTCCCAGCCACAATTGGCTAGCATCAGGACTATCTGACAGGCTTGCCTGCAAGTGAAATATGATGAGGAGAATTGAGCAGAAGGTTTGGAGCCCCTGGAACGTTGAGGGAGGCATGGATGAAGCTCAGCCTTTTTAACATCCTTCAGGGCTGGCGCTGGCCACTGGCAGGGCTTCGGGTTTTAGGGTTGCTCCCTCACAGTGCCTGCTGGCAAAGCAGCCGCAAACCCTGTGATATTGTTCATATCTTACTGGACTGTTCTGCCATTTGCCCCTTCTGGACAGCAGTTAGGTATACACTCCAGGAATCTATGTATTTGGCCTCGCCACTTCCAGACCCCCTAATTCTCCTCCATGACATATTGGATCTTTTCCAGCTGACCTGCCATGCCCGTCGTCTGCTCATCACTTCCTTAACAGCTGCCCATGATCTGTATTCTGCAACACTGGCATTCTCCACAATTGCTGTTGAATGAAAATGGCTTGCAGATATGTACAAAATTGAACTGCCTCCTACGAAAAGGTCATTTACAATTTAATGGACAAAGCAAATATTTTTCTTCTCACATTGTCCCTTTTTCTGCAAGATGCCCCCTCTCCCCCCCCCCCCCCCCCCCCCCCCCCCCGCCTAATTTGCAGTAATCCTTGATTTTTCTTCATCAGGATCATTGCTCCCCGGCCCCCCCCCCTTTTTTTTTTTACAGCAGAAGAGCCCAATAATTACTTGACTATCTTCAACGTTCGAGTAGATAACAGCAAAAGATGTTGAATTTGAGTTCTGGGCTGCCCCTCTGGATTTACTAGGAGACAATGCTATTTAATAGCCATCAATTCTAGAGCTTAATCTGATATTTTACCTATACCTGCAAATTTCACATGGTGGAATGCTTTTGTTAACGAAGAGGAACAATACAATAGTTACATGGTGTTATAAGTTGTGTTTATGCTATAGCACTGCCCATGATTGGCTTTTGAGTGATTGTGGCACACAGAAGGTAGTTAGTGTGTAAGTTAGCCTGGCCTAGTCTGGTCCGAGAATGAGGATGGTCTTTTACTAGATTGCTGCATCCTGCATAATCACCTGCGATTGTTTCTGTACTTTGAGTCTGGCTTGCACTGTATGCATTAGGTTTTTCTTTGGATGGAGTTAAAGGTGGGTGTTCGTGATGTAAGGGTACAAATATCAATGTAACCGTGAGACAGCTTGCAGAAATGAAATCTTTATGTACCAAAACAGTATGAATTTTTCTATCCCAAAATGTGCATCTATCTTTACATCTCTTTCCACGTTAGAATGTGTGAAATTACACATGGGGATGTCCTTCATGGTTCTTTCTTTTGCAGCTTCTTCGCATGCAGGAGATGATCATGAGAATGCAAGCCCAGATGCATGTCCAGATGCATGGCGGTGAAGGGGATAGTGGCGCGGGGCATGGCCATCATGTGTAAAGATCCAGGTGAGTCTTTGCAACATCATTGGAGGTAGAAACTTTACTGTCCTAGAGAAAGATCATTCAGAACCATTCCCTTGCTCAAGGAATACATTCCCATTCAACTTGGTAGGCATCTCTTATTTGAGAGTGGCCGCAATAATGCACTGAATAACTTTTTATTGTTGGTCTTTTTTCTGTTGTATGTTTATTCTTGTGGTATAGTCCCTGAATGGAAAGGCCGGTCTAACATTTGCTCAAGATTCATTATGATGATGCCGCCATCCAGAGCTATCTTTGTCCTTGATCTGTAATTTTTTCTATCCCCATGTTTTTCAAACCAGTACTGAACTTGGAGCAGGCGTTCACATTGAACTCATGTTTAGGAAAAATGCAAATAGCTTAAGATAACTGTCTACAATTAATCTGAAGACACAATTTTGATAAGACAAAATATACCTGAAATGAGTCAATCGATTTTGAAAGGCAAAGAGGCCAGTATAACATAATTAGGGTCAATACATCCGGATTACGATTTAATCAAAGGTTCAAGCAATAACAAAAATGCTTCAGCAAATAATGTATAGTAGCCCCAAATTGAAGATCATAACTATAGTAGAAATAGGGGACAAAAGTAGTGACGGTCAATGGTACAATGGTATTTACAAGACATATTGGCATGTGATGTAACATAACACTGGGCAGTTGGTGTTGATGGCGTTTCGACCCTTTGCTGGATGTGGGGGTCTCTTAAGGACTGATGATAACCTGGGGGCTCATATGAGCAGGGTTAGCTATGTGGGTAGCATATTTATAGGTGTATGTGTATGTGAACAGCTAAAAATACATACTGGGAGTCTTCTTTGATAGAGTCTGAGTGCAGATTGTAGCTCCAGGACTCCACGAGGCTGCAAGTGGGCGGCTGATAGATAAGCCTGTGTGGGGAAATGTACATGTCACTTGAGGATTGTATTGGTAAGGTGTGTTTTATGTAGGAATATAGCCGCTTACCTGGAGGTTAGCAAAAATGCAATGGTTAGCATTCACCACTGTGCAAAGGGATAAAACAAATTATTATACTCACTGGACTGACCCCACAATTATAATAAAAAAAGGGTTCAGGATGGAAAACAGTAACTCCCTCCCCCCCCCCCCCCAGCAAAGCATGCTTCCAGGACTAAGGCCTCAACTTCAATTTTGGACCTCGAAACCTAGAACGGTCATAATGCCACAGCCATAAAAGTCTGCTCTCCGCACACAAGCCAAAGATCATCCCCAAGTAATCAACCTCCAAAGTTATCTCAACTTGAATCCAAGAAACGGCCTGAGAAAGAACACCATTCTTTGATCGAAGAACCACCTTGTAAGAAAGCTTGACCTCATACTTTGATGCCATCCATAAAGCCCAAAAACTACCATCAACTCTGGAGTAGTGTCAACATGAGAATAATTTAGACAGATTTGGTGCCAAAATATTTTTCAACACCCAAAAGATCCTAGATTAGGGGTTAGGACTCGACTTAAAGGTAGGAAGGGATTGATGTCCCTTAAACAATAACGTCGTATGTGTTCTATAGGTCACCGCATTCCACGTTGTGGCCTCGCCTCCACACACCTCACAATCACTCCATAAAAAATAAGATTGCATTTCATTAAGCCATTTCTGGATTAAGAAAGTGGCCACAATTGAAATCACTCCACCCCCACAAACACATCTACTTCACCATTCACTCGCCTATTCAGATAGAGCGATCTATTTAGTCTCACCTCCTTCATCAAGTGCCATGCACCCTAGAACAGAAGGTATGGTATGTTGATGCTTATATGGTTGCTTTCATGATCAAGCGTTACAGCTATACCTTTTGAAGACTTGACCACAAAACAACTAAAGTGCAATGTCTCCCGCCAGATAGAAAAGGATTTCCTCATAGTGACACACTGTAAAAAATTGGATTATGGGTTTTGGGGGTGGGGGAGGGTCCTCTCGAACAGCAACCACAATTCTTCTCCGGGTGAAGTCAGAAGCAAACACTAAATTAACCTGTCCTCAACCCTTCGGTAAATTGGCACAGAGCAGTTAAGCTTAACTCAGAGGCAGTGTGTAAAGTATCTGTGCAACATTTCAAACATTAACAAATATTAACACAGTGAAAACACACCACAGTTTAGACACATACAGTTAGTTTTTAATGAACAAATAAAGCCCAAAACGACAACTCCAATTAGTACAACCGGAGCTACTCCATTTTAAAGATTTTAGTGAAAATAGAGCCAAAAGGCGTAAAGCGCAAACTGTGTATATTTTGTCGTTTTGGACCGGGACAAAGTCATAAGTTCAGGCCAAACGTGATGGAGTACGGCCGGCTAAAGGGAACAAGCCAAGCCTGCTGAACTAAGTACGTTAAACCCTGGTTTGCATTGCGAGGATCTGCTTCGTAGATCCATCGGGCAGCCTTTGCAGTGCATCGAGGCTGCGGTCGTCCTACGTCATCGTCTGGGATCCCGTATATCAGGGCTTGCAATGAGTAGTCCAGAGTCAAGGATATGCCTCACAGTCAGAGCGATGCGTCTGTTCCGAGGAGCTGTGATGCGGAGTCCTGCGTCGTTGAGGCTTCTGTCAACGAGGGATATGCCGAGGATGCGTTGCACGGTGGCAGATCCGATGCGGGAACGGACTGCAGTGCAATGTGGATCTTAACGATGGTTGTAACCCATGCAGTAGCTGCGATGCATCTGTTCTGCTTCGGGTTGTTACTGCGTCTGTTCTGCTGGATCTACAAAGGCTGGCAGAACAACTGAGGACCACTTGTAAGGCTCAAATGTACCCATTTCCGATCATGTCTTCGTTAGTATATGCCTTTAGTTCCGGTGCTGGGTCAACTGATTTATCCCAGGACCGGAACTAAAGGCATAAATTGAAGATGTGATTGGAATTGGTAACTTTAGAGCCTTGAAAAAGCCCCAGGCTAAATAGCCTCCCAGGGGGCAAAACGTGTGTGGGCTGTTTGCAAATGTTTATCTATACAGCAATTGGAATATTGAATCTTTAAGAGAAATGGAACCAAATGTCTAACAATAAAGGAGCTCATGAAAGATAGGAAAAATATTGAAAAGACGTTGACTTGGTTTACTTTAAAAAGGACATCTTAAATAGTCTCTCTCAATATATATATTTGTTCATTTAAGATGTCAAAATATACAGATACAGGGAAGGCCATAGATGAACTTCAGCAACAAAAGTCCTCTTTCCTGCAAAAACCTCAGCCTGCCCCAAAAGCCAGCACAGGCAGTTCACTATAGTCCATCAACTTTAGGAGACCTTTCATGCCTATGGTCTCCAGTTCTAGGAAGGCCGGAACTCTTGGAGATTGATTGGAGGTAATTGCCACACAAGATTCGAAGATCCCATGGAAAAGGCAGCTCTGCAACCAATGACCTCTTGTGTATTCCTCCTGAATATGTATCTCCTATAGGGAAAGATTGAGGTTTTTTTTCACTAACAATGGAAGAGCATAACCTCAAATCTTTGGGTTCTGTCTACCTTTCTCTGCCATCACTCTTGTAAATTTTACACCTGCCATTCCAGTCACCCAACAGGCTCAAACCAATCTCTTAAGGGAAACTTGCACTCCGGTTGGAAGAGGTCAAGGCCTTACTCAACAGCCTTGAAGTAGAAACCGTGATTATACACAGCAGGGATAAGAGGTGAAGGGTAGGGGGTCCCTGCAGGGCAGGCTTTAGGGCAGTGCGACTGGTGCGGCCGCACCGGGCGCTGACCTGTGGCGGGGGCACACTGACCTCAGGGGGGTGCTGTGTTTAGCAATATCTTATGATGGGAGAAATGAGGGGCACTTTTGCAGGTGGTAGGGAGAGAATCAGAGGAGACAGACATGAGACATGGGGGCGCCAAAAGTGATTGTCGCACCAGGCGCCACCAGCGCTCAAGCTGGCCCTGGGTCCCTGTATTTACCTCTTTCCAAAGAGGGACAGAAGTTTGTACCTCATCCTTGACTTGCGGGCACCCAACCAGTATATATTACTTTCAACACTTCAAAATAACAACCATTCTGGACGTCATTCCACTAATGTGAATGTTAGATTCAATGTCCGGCTCTGACCTAACACCAGTTCCTAAGGTTTGCGGTAAGTGGAACACATTACCAATTTAAAGTCCTCCCTTTCTGAGTGACTACAGCCCATAAGTGTTAGGCAAATGTTTAGTTGCTCTAGCAGCACATTCTGTCTGTGTAACATCCAAATTTGTGCATACCCGTGTCTGGGCAATTTAATGGTTAAAGGGGCAAATCTCGCATCATCATTCCGTCATCGGTGTCAAAACATCTAACTTTTGTCCTAAAAAGACCCAAATGTTCTCGGGCAACTATCAGTCAGTAGCATGCACGGCTTATCCTAACAAGAAATTAAGGATTTTATTTCAGCCGTCACTTCCCCTTTATAAGATGTCAGGTCCTCTGACCATGAGAACAATGATAAAACTGTTAGGAATGATACCGTCTTGAAATGATTGGCTTGCCTGTTCCCATCGGAGCTGGGTCTAGACTGTTTTGCATATGGCTGGGTCCAAACTGAGGCATCACAGTGTGCTAAATAACAATGGACTGAGATGTGGCCCGAGTAATTGCCTATGGCTGAGATTAATTCAAGCATTCCATATATCACTTTTTTATATACTTTAGTGTGTCGTCCGCAGTGGGACGGGTATGCCCAGACGTGGGTTCCGTGCATCTGTCACAGGCTGATGAGCCCTAACTAGGTCGAAACCGGTCCTAGGTTGCTTCTGTTCCGGTTCAGGGAGGACCTAGCATGGCAGTTTGTGTGGACTGTTCCCACTGGGGCAGGGTCAAGACTGATTTGCATATGGCTGGGTCCAAACTGAGGTGGCATTGTGTGCAAAATAATAACGATAGACTGGGATTTGGGCCGAGTAATTGCCAGTGGTTGCAAGTAATGCAAGCATGCCATCCATCACTTTTTTGTATACTTTTGAACTGATTGGTGGCAGATGTGTAGTTGCACTTGGGTTCTTTACAGAAATGGCTTGTTAGGCAAGGGTCCCAATTAATTTTACCCCATAGGCTATAGTATTTTGGGGAAGCCTCATGTTCTGCACATACTGTGTGGTGGAACACAAAACTTGCTGCAATGCAGATAGGTTTTCGACCCGCAGGTGACCAGCAACAAAGACATCTGGGGTTTTTTTTGTAAATGATTTTTATTGATTTTGATAAGGTAACATCATAAACATCTGCATGACAATTCAATCTAGCATTAACATTGCAAAATAACAGTAAATTGAATGGGGTAGGCGGGATACAGGGAAGCACTCAGCTAGGAAGCATTAAAGTCCACTTTGTTGGCCGGTTTGCCGCTTCACTCGGCAGCGTGGCATAGTTATAAGCAGTCAAATTAAAGCAGGATGACCAAAAACACAGACATATCTGTTAAGGGCTTGAGGGCCCACATTAACAGCCTCCCTGTTCAAATGTTCCTACAGGAAAGTCTCCTATAAATCAAAGGCCTACAAAAGCAAAATACCAAAACTTGGAATCCAGGTACCCACATCCATGGGCTTTGGCTAATACCCTGAGGCTAGTTCTGTTAGGGATATTTGCTAATGCTTTTTTTTTTTTTTTTTTTTTTTTTTTTTTTTTAATTTTCTACAAACCTTTATTCAGCGGGAAGAAACAACACACAGCTTTTATGCCTACAACCATCATGTGGCCGGCAGCGGAGTATTACAAATGAAAGATGGCCATGTACACAGCTGTCCGCCTACAACCCGCTTAGGGCCGGCAGCGTAATAAGAATCTTTGACATATGTGATGGCTGTTAAGGGGATGGCAGTAGTCTGTGTTTCGCGTAGCCTGTATTTAATCAGTGAACATAGGAACATGTGTAACGTGTCTTTGATAAATAATGCATCATAGTCCAGTGGTAGACCCATAGGTGTCGAGAGCGCTATGTACTGGAAACACATCACCCGCCACCCCTACACAACAGATGAGTGGGCTGTGTTCGCACCTGGCCAACCCGTCAGTCTCCCACTAGAGCGGCAGTACACCAGGCATGAGTGAGATAAACGGTCGACCTGCCCCCAGCGGAACATCCCTTCGAGCCCTTCACCGTAGTGGAAGTAGTAGGTTTGGGTCTGAGCAATAAACTACATGGGGCCATGTCACGTCTGTGGATGTGATAACAGATAGGTTGTGAGAGGGCTCCAAATATCTACCGGTCTGGATGCTGAGGGCAATAGTTCTGCATATCTAAGCAGGGTATCCTGGCAGTGTACCATGTCTTTGATCCAATCTTTGAATTTAGGGGCTCTGCCTCTCCCCCACCTACAAGCGATAAGTCTCTTCGCTATAAGAAGAGCGGTTGTGGTGAACCTGCGAACCGGTCTCTTGACGTTTTTGGTGTAGCCTAGAAGTGCCTGTGTTGGAGTCGTAGGGATATCAATCATTTCCGAGATGCCAGCGTATACCTTACGCCAATAGTCGGCGATTTCCTGGCAGTTCCAAGCCATGTGCAAAAAATCCGCCGCAGGTGAGCGGCAGCGCCAACAGAAATCATCCTCCCGCAGGCCCACCCTATACATGTGGGCGGGAGTACAATACAGCCGATGTAGAAACTTGTAGTGAATAATCCTGAATCTACTGCTGGAGGAGATCTGCTCAGTCTGTAGGCAGCAAAAGCTCCAGAGGTAGTCTTCAATGGGTACCCCTAGTTCTGCTTCCCACTTTGTGCGTGCCTTGCAGGGTTCTAGGTCTGGTGTATCGCGTAATGTGTGATAGAGCTTGGAGACTGCGTGTGCTGGAGTGGTAGCCTGTAGCAATTGGTGTACAGGGTCTAAAGTAGGTGGTTCATCTGGAAATCCCTCCGTAAGTGCACGAATACCACTGCGGAGTCGAATGTAGAGAAATGTGTCCATTGGGGTAGGTGTGCTGTCGGCTAAGATATGTGTCAGCGAGCAAAACTGTCCGTCTTTATAGAGATCGCCCCAGGTCTTAATGTGAAGTTTGTCTATAAATTTCTGAAATAATCGTTCCTGTAGGACGGGTAACATAGGATGGTACGCCAGGGGGAGTAGTGGGGAATATATGAAGGACGTGCGGAGTGTTTTTGCGATATGCCGCCATGCTAGGACTGAAGAGGAAACCGTGGTATGGTGTGCGCACCTTGTCTCTGGTGCACTAAATATGGCACCTTCCAATGGGATGGGATCCGCCAGCCAATGTTCTACCGCTATCTGTGGCATGAAGGGGGTGGGGTGGAACCAATGATAGACATAGTGCGCCTGAGCGCTATAATAGTAGAGCTCAAACTCTGGTAAATCAAATCCACCTTGCGCGAATGGGCGAGTTAAGACGTCCCAGCTCAGACGCGGTCGTCTCCCCCCCCAGACTAGACGAATAAGCTCTGAGCGCAAGCGTTGGAAGAAAGATTTGCCCGGATAATATGGGATATTTAAGAAGAGGTAGAGGAGTTTGGGAAGTACCACCATCTTAATGAGCGAGGCACGACCCGCAAAAGAAAGCGGCAGCGTGATCCATCTGGTCACACAAGTCTGAATATGTTCGAATGTGCGGCCGTAATTCATTCGCATCAATTCTTCCCGATCCCGAGAGAGCAGTATGCCTAAATATCGTACCTCATCGTCGCACCACTTCAGTGGATAATCAAGTTGGAACGGCTGAGCAGCCGCAGTGAGCGGGAATATAGTGGATTTTCCCCAATTAATGTGGATACCGGACATGTGCGCGAACCTAATGAATTCCCTCAAGATAGGGTTAAGGTTAGCAGCAGGGTCGCGGAGATACAGCGTAATGTCATCCGCGTACAATGATATGAGCACCTCTCGCTGCAAGCAGCGCAGGGCCTTGTCCCTGTGATGCTGTCGGAGCCGAGCAGCCAGCGGCTCCATCGCTATGGCGAACAGAAGTGGGGATAGGGGGCACCCCTGACGTGTCCCTC
The DNA here is from genome assembly GCF_964204655.1 of Triturus cristatus. Lineage (NCBI taxonomy): Eukaryota > Metazoa > Chordata > Amphibia > Caudata > Salamandridae > Triturus > Triturus cristatus. The sequence continues at coordinate 648,194,419 of NC_140594.1, forward strand.
TCGATATAGCAAGGGCTTCGGATATCCGACCGTTCACCACCACCCGAGCTACCGGCTGATTATAAAGGATATCTATCCACCGCGTGAATCCGATCGGCAGTCCCATGTTGCGCAGGATACATTGGAGATAGTCCCATTCCAGGGAGTCAAATGCCTTAGTGGCGTCCAAAAAGACTGCCACCAGTGGCAAGTCAGGGTCTACATTCTGCAAAATGGAGAAGAGGGTCCGGAGGTTGTGGGAGGTAGCCCTGCCTGGGACAAATCCCGCTTGATCTGACAACACCAGACCTCCCAGTATCAGCTGCATTCGATTAGCCAATACTTTGGTCAGAATCTTGGCATCACAGTTGATTAAGGAGAGGGGGCGGTAAGAGTCGCAGTATTGAGGTGGTTTCCCGGGTTTTAGCAGGGAGGTAATCAGAGCTTCCTGCATTGATGGTGGGAGCGCACCGGTTTCGTGAGCCTCCATATAAACCTCGCGCAGTATTGGTGCCAGGATATCTACATAGGCTTTGTAGAAATCCATGGGGAAACCATCCAGGCCGGGGGCCTTACCCGGCGCCATCTGTCCAATTGCGTCTCTAATTTCCTCCAGGCTTATGGGCTCTGCCAGGAACTCCTGCTGCCGGTCCGAAAGCCATCCCAATGTGAGTTCCCTCAGATAGTCATCTATATCGAGATTACCCACTCTGGTGGTAAAGTATAGGGTCGAGTAGTGTGCAGTGAAGGCATCAAGGAGCGATTTAGTGTCCCGCAAAGGTGACCCCTCTACGCTTTCCAGCTCCAATACAAAATTTGAGCTCCGAGGAGGGCGGACCACTCCCGCCAGGAATCTCCCGGGGCGCTCTCCCTCCCCATAAGCCCTCGCCTTGAAGTATTTACCCCTGAAGTTAACCTCTCTCTCCGCGGTAGATTTGTATTCCGACAACGCCGTCCTGTATTGTGCTTGCGTATCCGAGTTAGTGGCAAAATCGGGTTGAGTTTCTAGTGCATGCAATGTAGTTTCCAAGTCGTGCAGAGTGGTACGTAAGGCTCGCAGCACTCCTGAGCCCTTGGAGATACAAATACCCCGCATTGTGACCTTCAGCGCTTCCCATAGGGTGGCGACTCGTTCTACTGACCCCTTGTTATGCGACAGGAAGTCCTCAATGTCTTGACACAGCTCGGTGCGGAACAGTTCATCAAGTAAAATGTTGGGTTGGAGGCGCCAGGAGGGCGACCTCCCCATCATGTCAGGTAAGCGGAATTTAGCCAGCACCGGGGAGTGGTCAGAGAACGTACGACCTACATGTTGTACTGTGACCAGAGAGGGAGCTAAATTTCTGGAAATGAATAGGTAATCCAGTCTGGCCCATGTGGCGCGTGCCGTATTCCAGTGTGTGCCCTCCTTCCGCGTCGGATGCAAATGTCGCCACGTATCTATGATGTCCTGTGTATTACAAAGGTCGCGTAAATATCTGTGTGTGTTGGTGTAGTGCAAAGTAGAGGGATTGGATCTATCGAGCTCAGGGTTAAGCACTGCATTAAAGTCGCCCCCCCATATGAGGTGCGTGGATCCCACTTCCCCAATTCTGTTCCAGAGAGCAATGAAACTACTAGGGTCATCCCAGTTAGGGCCATAGGAGCAGGCCAGAGTGATGGTTTCCATTCTTATCCTTCCCCAAGCCATACAATATCGTCCTTCCCGGTCAGCTACATCGCCCAGGGGAATGTAGGGGACTCCTCTTTTTATAAGAATAGCGGTGCCTCTCGCATAGGACGAGTAGGGCGCAAAGGTAGAGTGGGCCGCCCACCTGGCGGCGAATGTGCTACTACGACGGGGATCCATATGGGTCTCCTGCAAGAAGACTACCTGTACCTTCAATCTATCCAACGCTCCTAATATGTGTCGTCGCTTCCTTGGATCTCCCAGGCCTCTAACATTCCAAGTGATAGTCGAGAGGAGCCCTCCCCCATCTATGTCAGTGTTGACGGCGCTACCCATGTCCGTAGATAGTGGAAGAATAGGTCAGGGAGCCTACCACGTTATTCCCTTCCTTATGCCACTGGAGGTCGAAGATGTCAGATGGTACAACAACACGATGCATGTTCACTTCCCCATAACTGAATTCAACAAAAACAAATACAACCCCCTGAAAACCACCCCGCCCACCCACACCGACATCCCAATCATGTCGAGCATCACGCCCACCCCATATAAACTTACAATACCAAGTCATTACCCTACTGGGGAACACCCAATTGGGGGACACAAGGGGTCCGGACCTGCCTTTCACCTCCCCCAATATTTCACCCGCTGTCCGCCAGACACTTTAGCCAGCGGCAGGTGCGGGAAGGGGAGGGAAATGCCGGGGCGAGGTCATAGTTAAGGAACATCTGGGAAACCCATGAAGGCTGCAGAGTCCGGTTAGCGGCGGTCCACCGCGCGAGGGCCAGGGCACTTACCAAAGTGCACCACAATCGCCCAGGCCCGAGGCCACGGCGTGGGCGGAAGCAACACTGGAGGAACTTGATGGGCCCAAGTAAAGACCACGATACCTTTAATCAATCCAGTGCAGAAGTGGGCGATCTGGAGCCAGATCTCTCCGATGGGGACCCGGCCGTTCCTCGGGGGCCCCTGTAGTCTTTAAGAAAGAGTTCCACTTGAGAAGGGTCTTGAAAAACGTGAGGTTTGCCATGATGGACCACCCTTAGGCGAGCCGGGTACAGCATGGAGTATTGAAGTCCGCTTTGGATCAGGCGTTTCTTAACCGCTCCAAATTTGCGACGCGCATCCTGCACTGATTGTGCAAAGTCTGGGAAGAAGGAGAGTGTAGTGTTTTCAAATTGTACAGGTTGTTTCTCCCGGGCTAGACGAAGTAGAGTATCGCGATCCCTATAGTTCAGAAAGCGGATGACGATGGGTCGTGGGGGAGCTCCAGGCACTGGACGAGGGCCCAGGGTGCGGTGGGCACGTTCAACCACCAACTGCGGAGAGAAGGCGGCCGCGCCAAATAGATCGGTCAGAAGCTTTTCAATGAAGAGTTCCATTTTGCCTACAGGTGTAGATTCCGCCAGACCAATAAGGCGCACGTTATTGCGGCGCGACCTCGCTTCCAAATCCTCATTTTTGTCGGCGATTACCTTCAGTAGTCTCTCCATTTGCGTTACTTTGACGGAGGTGCCCGTCGCCCCATCTTCCAGCCCAGAAATTCGCTGCTCTGCCCCCTTAACGCGCTCCTCTTGTTGGTCGAGCCTATGTACTACAGAGTCTAGGCGTCGGGACATTCCGTCAATTTTCGTGTCAATGGAGGTGAGGCTAGTTTGCATGTTGAGCAGGAGCGCTCTCCAGTCCACTTCCGCATCATCTCCTCCCTCAGAATCGCCGTCTCCCGGTGGCAGATCGCGGTTCTTTTTTTCTTTTTTTTTTTTTGAGTTTCGAAAGGGAGTCGGGATTGCTTAGTGTCTGTTTTCCCCATTATATCCAGGTATCTGGGACAAGGCCCCCACCGGTCACTAGTAAGGGGATCTCACTCTGGAGAAGTTGGGATCGCGGTGTGTATCCGGACAATGACTACCCACGGCTCTACTCGCAGTGCGCGAAGAAGGTGAAGGGCGCGATGTCACCAGCGCGGGGGGACCACCCCACAGAGAGCGCCTAGCCCAGTCGCCAGGATGGTCGATCTTCTAACGGCGTACATCTGAGGGGACAGCAGTTAGTATTGGTGGGGCCGAAAGGCCTGCAGCTTCCTTCACCGCAAGCAATACGCTGTGCCCGGGGGCCAGGCTGCGACAGTCCTCCCCCCCCCAGCTGGACACTGGGAGGTATGTGTTGGCGGTATTTGCGGGAGCAGCTCTCCTCAGTGGAACAGGAGGGGGGGGAAAAGGGGGGGGTATGGGCTATCGGGGTTCGTGCCGTTCAGCACCTCCAGGGGCGGCTACGGGCAGGTATCGCACCTCCCCCCCTCCTGTCTAGGAATGCAGAGATCCGGTAAGTGTCGTCCGCCATGCAGCTCCGAGCCCCCAGCAGCGTCACAGTATGGTACCACCTTACCGGCCCCACCGCAGGTCCGCCTCAGTAGTCGGAAGGTCCGTCTTCAGCGCCAGCCACCTCTCGCCGTTTTACATCCGCCGCCGTGCACCGCGGCCCTCCGTCCACGTGTAGGCCGCGGTGTCGCGTAGATATGCACGCCGGGTTCCACGCTCCGGCAAGGACACAGCAGCTGCCGCTGGAACTTTCGGCAGCAATTACTCCCGCTCCACCAGGCAGATCGGCCCCAGACTCGCCACAAGTATTCACCTCCGCCAGCCGAACACTCGACGTTGGTAAGAAGTTTGTTTCCTCAGTGTAGGATGGACTAATGCAGTAATAGCTCGCCCGGCTGGCGAGAGCCTCACAGGTGTGCGGCCAGTACAGTCCGGCGCCCTCTAGCGCCCCCCATATTTGCTTATGCTTTACCTCCACTCCCATTTATCCCTTATGTAGTGTGCGAAATGCACCAGGCACTTGTGACACTAATTTTGATTGCACCAACATGGGCCAGCCATCTATGGTATTCCCTCCACTTGAAAATGATCATCAGTCACCCTGAGGAACTGCCTGTGTCCAGGCTTTCTCAATCAACACCAGGGTTAGTTAACACCTCTTTTGCACTACATACCACCAAATTGCTCAATGTGGTACTTTAGGTCTTAGAATCTGGGTACCTGTAGCCTCCTCAAAAATGTGTGGAACTTCTTCGACCAACTAGCAGACAGATTATGAGAGGAAGTTGTGCAGCTAGATGGAAAACTGTTATAATTTAACGGTGCTCATAATAAATGTTTTTTTAATTCATCTTTTCATTGGTAAACAAAACAGTAGGCTTAACATATCATTATGCAGTGGCATAATTTGGTCATTACACAATAATATTTGCCTTGGTGTCACAGAACCCCATATAGTACATGATCCAGATGGATTATCAGGGTGCTTTTGTGGCCATGCCATTCCTTATGCTTAATGTACCCTGTAATTTCCTTTCACTACAAGCAATCTTCCTCCTATAAGTTCTCCAATCGCCCCACACACACTCATTTCTTGGGGCATCCTCTAGCTGTGTAGATCACTTGCTCCGCCCTCTGGCACCTATCTAGGTCAGCTTTCCAATCCTCAACTGCCGGGGTGGTCACAGCCCCCCATTATATCAAAAAGAAAAAGGGAGGGGGGCCAGGAGGTGATTAAAGGTCCAGTGCCCGTGATCCAGGAGTTAACGTAAAGTCAAAAAACAAGGGGACACTGTTCCTGGGGAGGTGTGCAGAGTGTCACTCACTCCCTTGAAAGAAGGTGAAGAAAGATAAGTGAGGACCCTAGGCCTAGGACTCACTGGTGACAGGAAAGAACAAGTCTTGTTCCTTGTTGCCCTCCCACACCCCGAAGGAACAAGACGTGTTCTTCCCTGTCCCCAGGAACAGTGTCCCACAGCCCCCCATTCCCTTGCGATATTTCGTTTTGTAACCCCCACCAGCTCACAATAAATGTTGTCTAACCATAACAGTCTACACGTCTATTAGCTGCTACATTTACAAAAATCAGGCTTGAAGTATACTTCAATACATGTAATATAGTAGCAATTACCTTCGATGTCCAAAACAGGCAATTGCAATCTGTTTTTAAAATATTCTATCGAGGATTTTATGTTGGAAACAGCCCACTCCCACTCCGCAGGGTGGTGGTGGACTCCCCGAACACACTGTGGTAGCTTGGCTCGAGTGGTCAGGAAACAGGCACCGTGCTAAGCATACAACATACCCAAACAATAACCATGCGTGCATCCGTTCCAAAAACGACTCTACACCGTAAAAATTATGAAAATATTCTTCTTTATCTTTTTCTCTTAGTTGCTGATTGGAAAAATAAATAAGTCATACAAATTTAAATAGTGCAGGTCAAATAAATACTGTCTGGAGATTCAATAAATAGGGATGATCATAAATACAAGGGACATAAATATAAGTGCAGGTAATACAGGCAATTAAATATTCTGAGGCGATAAATACTGAACCAATAAATATTGTACACCAACAAGTCCTGTAGACCAATAAATATAGTGAAGCAATAAATAGGTTAACACAATAAATACAGTGCCCCCAATAAATAATTAAAAGTATACAGCAGCACTCATGTAATCAGATCACTTTTCAATTCCTAAGGGCTGATTTGGCCCAGGCACAGCTTGTAGGGTTGTGGAAGGCTTGAGGGGTTCTACTCCCTGGCTGGGACAAGGCTGAGGCCTAAACTGAGGTAGATCAAGGGGGGAATACCAGTGCCCTGGCTTTCTCTCTCCACACAACCTCTCTAGGTTAGTCCCAATTCACCCCTGGCACAGTCAGGTTGGTTCCAGCACCTCCCTAGCCCCTTAGAGCAGTCTCTCAGATCTCCACAGGGCCTTAGGCGCCCTCTACTCCACTTACTGCCCTTTTTCTGATGTTCCGACGCCGCTGGAGTCGTGTCGATGCCGTGAGGCGGTTCCGGTTCGGTCTCGGCGGCCTCGGCACAATGTCAGTTCTAGACGACGCCGGTAGGCGGTTCCGGTCCGATGTCAGCGGCCTCGGTTCGATCTCGACCTCCGATTCGACGGCGTCGGGCAGTCTTACTCGATGTCGAATTCGGGCGGCTCCGGTCCGATGGCGCTCTCGGCTTCGATGACGTCGGCCGGCCTGGCCACGATGTCGACTTCCGGCGACTCCGGGGTGCGATCCTCACCCCCGACCTCCGGTGCTCCTCCTCTCAGGTTCCGGGCGACTCCGGAGTGCGATCCTCACTCCCGACCTCCGGTACACTTCACCTCGGTCTCCGACGACTCCGGAGGGCGGACTTCACTCCTCCGATGACGCCGCTCACTCGACCTCGGTTAACTTCCTCCTCGACCTTTGGTATTCCTCACGACCTCCGTCGGCGCCCTCTTACGACCTCAGGCGGCTCCGGGTACGACGTCTGCTTCTTCAGTCAGCGCCGCTTCTCCACCTCGGGCTCCAGGTCTTAGGCTACTCGACGCCGGACTCCAGGGAAACCAGTTTCCAGGTCAGGATCTTGCTGCTTTCTGCTTCTAAGGCCTGTTCCTGCTGTCCAGGTCCTTAGAATGAGTTTTTCTGGCTTCTTCCCACACAGGGCTACAGGCTGGGATCCATCAGTAGGGACAAGTATCAAGGGTGGGTTTATGGACCCCACTCCAGGCACAAGTTTCCACCCCTGCTGCTTCACTCCTTCCTCCTTCACTGTTGTGCTGCTCTCCTTTCACCAGTCAGGTGCCAACTGCCAGCTCCAACTGCCAACACTCTGTCTTAACCTCCCAACATTCTAAACCGCCTCCAACTGTCACAGAGTTCTGGAATGTTCTGGAAGGTGCTGGTAGGTTCCAGTGGATGCTGGTGATGTCACAGGTGGCCACCATTTTGTGCTTCAGGCCCTCAGACAGAAGTTTCAGGGGTAGGTAAAATGGCTCCCTGAATCTGCATCAACATGGAAAATGAAAACAAATGAGGGAAAAAGGGCCAAGTCCTACATAGGGGCTTCAAGGTAATCCATCCCAGAGGACCCCCAGAGCCTTCTCAGAACTTTAAAGTAGTCCTCACTATGTTAGTAGGTGTACCTTTCAAGCCCCTCTGCTCCCCACTTCAGAGGTCCAGACCAATGTTCTTACAGACGTTCTCCAGCCAGGGAAAACCTCTACTGAGCTCCTCTTACCTTTTAACAAGGCCCTTATGGATACCTTGGTGTTGGAATTGGACAAATCTTGCTATGCTCCCTGGTCAACCACCAAAATGCACGATGCCACAGGCCTGACCCAGGCGATCTTGCATTTCTGACCCTAAACCCTTCACGTGAAAGTTTAATGAGGCAGGCGTTTGTGGGAAAAACTTTGCTTGGGCCCGTTAATGCCAGCTGTGTGCTAGGGCACTATCCCAAACCCTTAGGGATTCAGTGGCTCTAGTACTCTCAGGCGTCCCTGAAGCTCTCTGATCTGTCCTCACCCAGGCCTTACAGGACTGTTGCGATTTAGCAAATGTCATGATTTTTTTGGGCGTAGACACCACCGATTGCATCGAGCAGGGCCCATGTCGTTATTCGCCACCAAGATTGGCTGTGGCCCATCTACTTTTTAGGGGATGTCCAGGCGTCCGTCATTGACACGCTTTTCAAGGGGCCTCGCCTGTTTGGGGACTAGGCAGACCCTGCTCTTGGGCGTTTCAAGTAGAGCTGCAAGGCCACTGCACATCCATGGGCTTATCCGCCTCACTTAGTCAACCGCATCAGCCCTACCGCTTCTTCGGTAGCTTTGACAGAGGTTCCCCATACCAACAGCCAATCCACCCCCACAAGGTGCCTAGCCCAGTCCACTACCCCCACTTGCAGACCCACCTTGAAAACCCCTTTTAGCGTGCCCATAGTGGACTGCTGCCACCCGGTTAGAGTCAGGGCCTGACTATTCTTGCCAGGTTGGTAGGCCATAACACAAGACAGATGGGTCGTTCATATTGTTCAAAAGAACCATGCCCTACCCTTCCTTTTCACACCGCCGCAGCTGCCACCATCTCCCCAGCGACTGAGGACCATCTATCTGTTTTGCCGCAGGAAGTTCAAGCTTTTTTCACCAAAGAGGCTATCAAGGACGTTCCTACACCAGAAGTAGAGGAAGTGGTTGTTATTCCTGCTACATTCTGGTGCCCAAAAAGGACAAAGGCCTTCATCTATTTTTAGACCTGCGCCCTCTCAACTCTTTCCTCCAGAAGGAAAAATTTGAAATGCTCACACTGACCCAGGTTCATGTCTGACCTCGACCCTGGAGAATTGCTGGTGACGTTGGACTTGGAGGGTATCTAATTCCATATCCCTGTCCTGCCGGCCCATCCTCGCTACCTGCGGTTTGAGGTGAGACAGGAGCACTTTGTTTGCTGTGGTCCCCATTGGTCTCCCCATTACTCCTCAGGTGGTCACAAGAGTGATGGCGGTGGTAACAGCACATCGTCAGAGGTCAAAAGTACCTGTCTTCCCCTTTCTTGAGAACTGGCTTTGAAGGCAGGCTCACCCCCAGGCAGACGTTAACCACATCCAGACTATACCCAAAAATCCTGTCACCTTTGGGGTTCACAATCAACATGCAAGGCTGAGGATGTGGCGTAACGGCCCTAGCTGCTGACTTCGGAGCCAGTGGGAACCATGTGGTGCCTGTCACAGGCAGATGTCTGTGACAGACTCCTACTTGGTGTGTTTGTGATACTTGGAGTGAGACCACGACTCAAAGACATGCAACAGTGGCAATCTGTGAACCCCAAGGTGCTGAGGGAGTGCTCCCTCAAGCTCCACGTCATTCAACTCTGCGACGCTCAGGGTTCACACGAAAGGTCCCGGGACCATTCATGTCATCGCACTCCATCATCTGGTAAGTCCCACAAACACAAGAGATCTTCGTCTTCACTTCATCTGTCCGAGTCTTCTGACAAGACGCGGGATCGTCGGGCCCAGGCCCCGCTAGTCGGCAGAACCTGAACCTGTCTCTGCTCCACACTACACTGAATTTGCTGGCGCAACCACCGCCCAGCTCAGTTTTGAGACCATGCACCTCCTATTTGGGCAACCGGGCCTCTCTGAAACGCCTTCAGGCCCCGTGGGCGCAGGAGGGGCACCTACTGGATCCACGCCAGCGAATTCGCTCTTAGCATCAGTCCGGGTTCCATGAATCCCTTGCTGTATCCAGAATGGATCAGTCAGCACTACTGGGTCCTTCCCCAATGCTTGCTCCAGTGCTGACACCCCTAGGCAGCACCATCCTCATTGTTATTGTTGACTCCAACACTGAGCTGCAGCGGCGTTTACCGGACCCATGCTTTCAGACGTGGAGCTGGTGCCTTATGTACTTGGTTAGCCTGTAGGGGGAGGGGTTTGTGAGGGGTCTAAGGACCCTTATGATTACCAGTTCCCTGTTGAAGAACATAACTGGTATGAGGAACTGGCAGAGGCTAGTGGGTAGGACACCTCACCCAATACTCTCCTGGTCTCTTCTACTGTGGCTACAGAGGAGGAAACCTCTTTTGCAGTGGTGGTACGTAGGGCAGCTGAGGTCTGGGCCTTAAGTTGCCCACAGTGGCACAGTCAACAAAGCTTTATTTCAATTGTCAAAGCCGTAAAAGTACATTCAAAGCACAGTGAAATGCATGTAGGCACAAGTAAATAAAAAACTAAAGATGAACAATTCATAAGATTATCATAAGAGTTGCATGTAAAAGTTAGCAAGAATGGAGGTTACATTAAAAGCTAAAAACAATTAAAAACTTTTATTCACATACACAAAGAAAGGGGCCGGCATGCAGGGTAACCACATAGCACCCAAAACCTTGGCTACAGCACATGCATATAAAGGCTGGCAGTCCAATGTATGTATGTGGAGAGTGGTGCTTGGCTACTTGTGCCTAGTTCTTTACATAGGGGCAAAAGCCACAAGGAATTGGCATAGGCAGTTACAAGCATAAAAAAACATGAGCTACAGGTTCGAGGCATATGAGCTGCAGATTGTACACTTAGCATAGATCGCCATCTGGTGTTGGGCCCGGATGTTTGCAGTTTGTTTTTCTTCTTGGACAGTCTTTGGAAGTCACGAGTTTGGTGACTCCTCCTTCGGTCCGTACTGCGCATGGGCTTCGGCTCCATCCTCAGATTGTTTTTTTCCGCCATCGGGCTCGGATGTGATACTTCGTGCTCCGGCTTCGAACTTCTACGGTTCCAGCCTCGACGGAAAATCCTCGTTTCTTCGAGTTTCTTCATCATCATCTTCATCTCTCGAAGCGGCACTTTCTCCATCCCGTACATCGGCACCGGCCTTCGGGCCCTCCTCGACTCCGGTCCCGGCCGATGGAAAGGACTCCGTTCAAAAAGTGCCCAAAATGTGGGTCTAAATTTCCCCACACCGACCTCCATCAGGTGTGTAACCTTTGCCTCTCTCCAGAACACGAGGCTAGAGACTGCCCCGCCTGCAAGTCTTTTCGATCGAAGAAGACCATCCGAGATCGAAGAGCTCGACGCACCATGGCGCACTCATCCTCTGCAGCTCCACCGGACATCTTCGGAGACGGCGCCGAAGCTTCGGGGCAAACACACCGAGCAGGAGGAAGACATCGTCAGCGCTTCCGAGGCCGACGACTCCGACGTGGAGGACGTTACACCGGCGCAGCGGGCCGTGAGTACTATACCCCCTCCCACCCCCGCGCCGAAAACCAAAGAGACTCAGGTTACTCCCTCGCCTGCCGGCCTGGGCAAAACCAAAACCAAAGCTTCTATCACCCCACCTACGGGCCCGGTGTCGAAGCCTCCAAAGTCTCACGGCAGCTCGGGATCGAGCCAGCCGACGCCCGGTGCCGAAAAACAGCATCCGGCACCAAAGAAAGCAATATCCAGCTCGACTCCGAAGCCACCGGTGCCGAAGCCTGGACACTCGGTGCCAACCAAACACAAACACAAATCTGTCGGCACCGACGCCCCGGCGCCGAAACCTCATTCGACGCCGAAACACCCGGAGACCTCAAAAAAGCATGGCGCACACAAACCATCGAAACCCTCGGTTCCGAAATCACCGGTGCCGACAGACGATCCGGCACCATTGGCTCTGTTTACACCAGACCCTCTACAAAAGACTCTGTCCAAAGACTGGGCTTTTGACTTTAATTACCAAGAAAAGACGCCTTGATACTCCGGCTCCTCCTCCTCCACCCAAAAGGAAGGACTCTGCTACTTCTCCCCTCAGAGTGCCCTCCCCACTACCGCCTCCCCTACCTCCTCCACCACCTCCACCCCCTCCCCCTCCCAGGTCTCCGCCACCTCCACCTCACTACGATCCGGCCCCATCCCCAGATCCGGATGACGGGGACCCGGACAATTACCCGGCGGACGCCCCAATGGATCCCACTCCACCAGGGACCCCAGACCCATGGGAGGATTACAATAACCCTGATATACCAGATATACCTCAGGACGACCTATACCCATCCAGGCCGTCTCCTCCAGAGGACTCCTTAGGGTTTCATCATTTAGTGCAGAGAGCAGCACACTACCATGGGGTGGACATGCACAGTGAACCAGTGGAAGAAGACTTCCTACTGGATACATTTGACATACAAGACAAATCCACTTCTATTTTACCCATGCTTAAGGGTGTCACCAAGCACGCTACAGAGGTGTTCAAAGACCCTGTCAGGGCCAGAGTACTCAACCCTAGAATAGAGAAGAAGTACAAAGCGGCACCCACAGACCCTGCATACATTAAGGGCCCTGCTCCCCTAGATTCCCTAGTTGTCTCCACAGCTAGAAAGTGGGCTAACTCCCAATCCTCAGGAGAAGCCCCACCGCCAGACAAGGAATCTAAACTTCTGGACGCGTCTGGTAAACGCACCGCCTCCCAAGCTGCAAACATATGGCGCATTGCAAACACACAAGCACTGCTTGCGCGATATGACAGAGCACACTATGACGAACTAGAGGCTCTTATGCAGCACCTTCCAGAAAAACACAAGCGCAAGGCTCATGACCTGATACAGGAGGGTAAACTAATTACAAACACCTCCATTAAGTGTGCCCTCGATGCAGCCGACACTGCTTCTAGAGCCATAAATACAAGTGTCCTGCTTCGTCGCCATGCCTGGCTCAGGATCTCAGGGTTCAAGCCTGAAGTCCAGGCGTCCATACTCAATCACCCCTTTGACCAGCAAACTCTCTTTGGGCCAAAGGTAGACGAAGCGTTGGAAAAGATGAAAAAGGACACAGACACAGCAAAGTCTATGGGGGCACTCCAAACACAAGCCTCTAAACGTTCCTTTCGACGCTCGTCCTTTCGTGGCACAGGCAGAGGCTCCTCCACCGATAACGCCTCTACCTCCTACAAGTCCCCTCCTCAAAATACCTTTTCAAAGGGCAATCAAAGGGGCGGTTACAGAGGCAACAACAATAAGGGCAGGGGCAAAACCAACAACACCCGTTCTGCCACCCCACCCGCACAATGACTCCCCTCCGCTCCCCCCAGACCATCCCACTCCGGTCGGGGGCAGACTACAAGACTTTATCCACACATGGGAGTCCATAACATCGGACAAATGGGTGACCCAAATCATTCGGTCAGGGTACTGTCTCGAACTAACATCTACCCCACCCAATATCCCACCAAGGCACCGTCCAATGTCTCAAGAACATTCCACACTGCTCAAACAAGAGGTACTCTCACTCCTCCAAAAACACGCTATAGAGCAGGTCCCCGTCAATCAACAAAATCTAGGGGTCTACTCCCTATATTTCTTAATACCAAAGAAAGACGGGACCCTCAGACCCATTCTCGACCTCCGGCCTCTAAATGCCTACATACATTCAGACCATTTTCACATGGTCACCCTACAGCAAGTCCTCCCACTCCTCTGCCAGGGAGACTTTCTCACAACCTTGGATCTGAAAGACGCATACTTTCACATTCCAATACACCCCTCTCACAGGAAATACCTCAGGTTCGTGGTGGACGGGCAACATTACCAATTCACGGTTCTCCCCTTCGGGGTCACCACCGCACCACGGGTGTTTACCAAATGCCTAGCAGTAGTAGCAGCACACCTCAGACGTCAACATATTCACGTCTTCCCTTACCTAGACGACTGGCTGATAAAAGCCGCGTCCTACGACCAATGTGTGCAACATACAAACAGCACCATCCAACTGCTCCACCAGCTAGGCTTCACGGTGAACTACCAAAAGTCCCACCTCATACCATCTCACACAAAGCAATATCTCGGGGCCACTATAGACACCTCCAAGGGTATTGCCTATCCAAACTCAGCCAGAATTACAAGCATTCAAGCCTTACGCAAAACATTCCTTCCTCAACACTCTCTTCCAGCAAGAGTGTTTATGAAGCTCATAGGAATGATGGCGTCTTGCATCTTCATAGTGCCCCATGCAAGACTCCACATGCGTCCACTTCAAGAGTGCCTAGCACAACAGTGGAACCAGGCCCAGGGGCAGCTAACGGATCTGGTGTTGGTGGACGGCCGCACACATCACTCTCTGCAGTGGTGGAACACCACAAACCTTTCCAAAGGGCGGCCGTTCCTGGACCCGGTTCCTCAGGTGACTCGAACAGCGGACGCATCGCTCTCCGGCTGGGGAGCGCACCTCCTACACCTCACCATGCAAGGTCTATGGACGCCACAGCAAAAATCGCTCCACATCAACCATCTGGAGCTCTTGGCGATCTTTCTAGCCCTAAAATCTTTCCAAAAACAGATTTCGGGCAAAGCAGTCCTCATTCGCACAGACAATATGACTGCAATGTATTATATCCAAAAACAGGGGGGGACACACTCTCCCCAGCTCTCCCGCTTAGCCCAGAGCATATGGAGATGGGCAATTCCCCAAAACATCTTCCTCCTGGCACAGCACGTTCCAGGCGTACAAAACACCATGGCAGATCTGCTCAGCAGACAAACGCAACAACTACACGAATGGGAACTGCATCCACAAGTTCTTCACCCATTCTTCCAACAGTGGGGGCATCCTCAGATAGACCTCTTCGCCACCCACGAAAACAAAAAATGCCCAAGCTTCGCCGCCAGATACCCACACCCATTGTCCAAGGGCAATGCGATATGGATGAACTGGTCAGGCAGATTTGCATACGCCTTTCCACCTCTCCCACTAATTCCATTAGTGGTCAGGAAGCTACAACAGCACTCCCTCACACTCATTCTGGTAGCTCCAACGTGGGCCAGGCAGCCGTGGTACACCACGCTACTACAACTGTCAGTGGTACCACATCAAAAACTGCATCTATCCCCATGCCTCCTAACCCAGAACCATGGAGAAATCAGGCACCCGGACCCAGCTCAGCTCAACCTGGCGATCTGGCTCCTGAAATCCTAGAATTCTGATACCTTAACCTTCCCCCTGATTGCATGAACATCATCATGGAAGCCAGACGTCCTACCACTAGAGCATGCTATGCCGCAAAGTGGAAAAGATTTGTAATTTACTGCCGTAACAATACAATCAACCCTCTAGATGCATCCATACAGCACATCATATGCTATCTGCTCCATCTTCACAGGTGTAACCTGGCATATTCATCCATACGCCTACACCTAGCAGCGATCGCTGCTTATCTACAAAACAGACAGCATTTATCACTCTTCAGAGTGCCCGCTATTAAAGCCTTCATGGAAGGCCTTAAACGAGTAATTCCTCCCAGGGCACCACCTTCCCCTGTATGGAATCTAAATGTAGTTCTTACACGACTAATGGGTCCGCCCTTCGAACCAATGCACAAATGTGAGCTACAGTTTCTCACCTGGAAAACAGCTTTCCTTGTAGCTATCACTTCCCTTAGAAGGGTTGGTGAAATACAAGCGTTCACCATACAGGAACCCTACATACAAATGCATCACAGCAAGGTCATACTTCGCACAAATCCGAAGTTTCTGCCCAAAGTCATTTCCCCCTTCCACCTCAATCAATCAGTGGAATTACCTGTCTTCTTTTCGCAACCCCAATCTGTTGCAGAAAGGGCCTTACACACACTTGATGTGAAAAGGGCGTTGCTATACTACATACAAAGAACGCAACCCTTCAGGAAGACTAAACAATTGTTCGTTTCCTTCTCTCCACCACATAAAGGCAACCCCATTTCTAAATCAGGGATAGCTAGGTGGATTGTAAAATGCATACAAATTTGCTATCAAAAGGCAAAGAGAACATTATCTGTTCCTCCTAAAGCCCACTCTACAAGAAAGTTAGGGGCTTCTATGGCTTTTCTAGGGAATATACCCTTAGATGACATCTGCAAAGCAGCCACATGGTCTACACCGCACACCTTCACAAAACACTACTGTGTAGATGTGCATTCCAAGCAGCAAGCTAGGGTGGGCCAGGCTGTACTAAAGACACTTTTTCAAACAGCTGCAACGGATACCGGTGGTCGCCGCTAAGGTTGGGTACTGCTATATAATCTATGCTAAGTGTACAATCTGCAGCTCATATGCCTCGAACGGAATATGCTACTTACCAGTATGCATCTGTTCTTGGCATGTAGAGCTGCAGAGTTGTACACGCCCACCCGCCTCCCCGGCTACCTGTATCCGTTCCAGTACATCTTATTTAGATACAACACATGGGTTTCTCACTGTTATTACTACGCTCCATCATTTCCCTGTTGGCGAAAAACAATCTGAGGATGGAGCCGAAGCCCATGCGCAGTACGGACCGAAGGAGGAGTCACCAAACTCGTGACTTCCAAAGACTGTCCAAGAAGAAAAACAAACTGCAAACATCCGGGCCCAACACCAGATGGCGATCTATGCTAAGTGTACAACTCTGCAGCTCTACATGCCAAGAACAGATGCATACTGGTAAGTAGCATATTCCTTTCCTTCAAATAATTGCATACAACACAAGCTTGGAAGTCAAATGGTACCAATTTCTAAGTAAGCTTTAAGCTGTAATGTACCCACTTGAAATATAGGTTTGAGACATATGTGCTGCAGAATACATACTTGTGCATAGATCGACGTCTGGCGTTGGGCCCGGGTGATTGCAGTTTGTTGTTGTCTTGGAAGAAGTCTTTGTAGTCACGAGATATGTGACTCCTCCCTTGGACGATAGTGCGCATGGGCATCGACTCCATCTTCAGATTGTTTTTTTCCGCCATCAAGTTCGGATGTGACTTCAGCGCTCCAGTTCGGTACAGTGTTTCCAAACCTTTTCGACGTCCAAACCATCACCACTGGACAGTATTGTATTCGTTCGCGTGCCCTTCGATGCGCTAACTCTCAAATCCTCAATTTTGGTCGTCGACGCGGGCCGCTGGGCCTATCGGTGCCATTCGGGACTACGACTAATGGAAAGGACTCCATTCAAAAAATGCCCCCAGTGTGGAGCTAAATTTCCACACAGTGACCACCACAAGGTCTGCAATCTTTGCCTCTCGCCAGAACACGAGGAAATGGATTGCCAACCCTGCGCCTCTTTTCGTTAGAAAAAGACTATCTGTGATCGCCGGGCTCAACGACACGTTATGGCTCAACAGGCTGCACAGGTGCCAGACGACATTTTCGATGAAGGGCCCAATGTTTCAGAGGCAGAGGATTCGGAGGAGCTCGACATCGTTACCAAAGCTGATGACTCTGACCCCGATGACCACATCACTCCAGGAAAACAAGTGAGTACAAGTACCCCTGCCCCACCCGAAAAAATTGAAGGCTCCGGTCAAAAGTTCGCCTGAAATCCTTAGTAGAGGCCGAAAGAAAACTTCAGAAGCCCCGCCTCCAGGCCCGGCTCCGAAAATAAAGGAAAAGCCTTCTGGCAGCACGGGACCGAGCAAGCCGCTTATCAGTACCCAAAAAAACAGCCGTTACCGAAATCGGGAATACATCCTACTTCCGTTACGTCCAAAAAAGCCTCGGCATCGAGACACCATAAGGCCTCGGATCCGAACAAACCCCAAAAACCTTCGGACGTGACATCAAAGCCAATGGAGCACAAAACCCCTTCTACGGCTCCAGAGCACAAATCAAAACCACGTTCAGAACCGAAACAATCGGCACCGAAAGGAGACAACATTCAGGAAGAACTGTTTCAACCAGATCCTACCGATCCGAAACAAAAGATATTGCATGTGGACCCTAAAACAGGCCATATTGTTAGTCTCCCAACAAAGAAGAGGAAATTAGATACCTCACACTCACCTGAGGTGCCTGTAAAGAAAAGAGACTTTGCAAGTTCACCCCTAAGACCCTCTTCTCCTGTTCTTCCTACTAAACCTTTGTCTCCTACAAAGTCTCCCATACACTCTCCTAGACTCTCTCCAAGCTCACCCTTACCACCACAGGATGACGATGACCTAGGGGATGGGGGTGGACACCATAATGACCCTTTAGATGACCCTGCTTTACCACAGGATACATGGGCAGATCACAATGACCCTTCAGATCCTCCAGATCTTCCTGATCCAGATGCATACCCAACAAGACCATCTCCCCCAGATGACAACATAGGGTTTAGTCCACTTATTAATAGGGCTGCCCAATACCATGGCGTACAACTACATTCAGTCCCCATGGAAGAAGACTTCCTGTTAGATACTTTTGCCCAGTCACAAAAGACAATACAAACATTGCTCATGCTCAAAAGTGTCATTAAACATGCACCAGACTTCTTTAAAGACCTTGGCATGGCCAGGATTTTCAATCCTGGCATTGATAAAAAGTATTAACCTGCCCCCAACGATCCCACCTATATTAAAGGACAACTCCCTTTAGATTCTCTGGTTGTGTCCAATGCAAGAAAACATGCTAATTCACAAATCTCTGGTGATGCTCCACCTCCAGACAGAGTCTAAACTGCTAGACGCATCAGTCAAACGAGATGCCTCCCAAGCAGCTAATCACTAGGGGATAGCTAATGCACAAGCACTACTTGCCAGATATGACAGGGCTCGCTACGATGAGCTTGAGGACCTAATTCAACATTTGCCTGACCAATACAAGGCCAAAGCCAATGATCTAGTCCATGAGGGCAAGTTAATTACAAATGCATCCATTTAATGTGCCCTCGATGCAGCAGACACCGCATCTAGATCTGTCAACACCAGTGTCTTACTACGCAGACATGCATGGTTGCGCATTTCTGGTTTTAAACAAGAAGTGCAAACAACTATCTTAAATCAGCCGTTTGATCAAGAACACCTGTTTGGCCCAGCTGTAGACACAGCTTTAGAAAAAATGAAAAAACACACACACAGACACTGCAAAATCTATGGGAGCATAACAGTCTCAAACATCACAAGGTTTCTTTAGTCGCTCCTTTTATAGAGGCGTATCCAAAAACATCAGTACAGAGACTACTTCCTCCTCCTACACATGCCCTACACAAACATCCCCCAACAAGGGATATTTTAGAGGTGGGTACAGGGGAAATAATAACAAAGGGAGAGGCCGAGGTAACAACAGTCGAACCTCCCCCACTACCAAACAATGACTTCCCTCCAGACTATTCCACTCAGGTCGAAGGAAGACTCTCACAGTTCCTACCTGTCTGGAACTCGATCACTACAGACAGGTGGGTAAGACAAATTATCCAGTATGGTGACTGCCTGGAACTTACCACAACTCCCCCCAACATACCGCCCAAACAACACCCAATGTCCACGGAACATCTCACGCTCCTCAAACAGGAAGTTCTCTCACTGCTTCAAAAGCATGCAATAGACCCAGTTCCGCTCCAGCATCAAGGGACAGGGGTTTACTCCCTTTACTTTCTCTTCCCCAAAAAGGACGGTACTCTCAGACCAATACTGGAACTCATACCTCTCAATATCTGCATACAGTCGGATCACTTTCACATGATCACTCTTCAACCTGTCCTTCCACTGCTTCAACAAGGCAATTTCCTTGCCACTCTAGATCTCAAGGACACCTACTTCCATATTCCTATACACCCTGCTCACAGGAAATATCTAAGGTTTATATTGGATGGCCAACACTATCAGTTCAAGGTCCTCCCATTCGGAGTAACCACAGCACCCAGACCACAGCACCCAGAGTCTTCACAAAGTGTCTCGCGGTGGTAGCCGCACACTTGCACAACAAATTCATGTGTTTCCATACTTGGACGACTGGCTGATAAAAGCTAAGTCATGCAGCCAGTGTGTTCACCACACTCTCCAAACAATTCAGCTGCTCCACAACTTGGGGTTCACAATAAACCTCACCAAATCACATCTCCAGCCCTCCCACATGCATCAGTATCTAGGGGCCACAAGAAACATTTCCAAAGCTCTTGCATACCCCTATCCAGCCAGGATAGCCAGTATGCAAACCCTCATCATAAAATTTCAACCACAACACTCACTACCAGCACAAGTGTTTATGCAGCTCATAGGAATGATGTCCTCTTGCATTTTCTTAGTACCTCATGCAAGACTTCAGATGCGCCCTTTACAGAAATGCTTAGCACGTCAGTGGAACCAGGCCATCTTTCAGAACTGGTGTTAGTGGACAGCTGCACACATCGCTCTCTGCAGTGATGGAATACACAAAACCTTTCCAAAGGGCGGCCGTTCCTAGGCCCAGTTCCACAAATTGTGCTAATAGCAGACGCATCACTCACCGAATGGGGGGCCCATCTCCTAAACCACACAATTCAGGGCAGGTGGACCACTCAACAAAAAGTGCTCCACATCAATCACCTAGAATTACTGGCAATATTTCTAGCATTGAAATCATTCCAAAAACATCTCGTCAACAAAACTGTCCTTGTCCGCACTGACAATATGACAACAATGTATTATATACAGAAACGAGGAGGAACACATTCTTTGCAGCTGTCTCAACTAGCGCAAAGCAAATGGAGATGGGCCACCCACAAAAGATATATCTTCTAGCAGAGCATCTTCCAGGAGTACACTATCAGATTACGGATCTGCTAAGTTGTCAGTCACCGCAGATACACAAATGGAAACTTCATCCTCAAGTTCTTCATCCATTTTTTCAGATGTGGGGCCAACCAGATATAGATCTGTTTGCCACAAACGCAAAATGCCCAACCTTCACCGCCAGGTTTTCACACACACATTGTCCAAGGGCAATGTGATATGGATGAACCGGTCAGGCATATTTGCGTACGCTTTTCCGCCACTCCCGCTCATTCCATTAGTAGTGCGCAAACTCAAACAGTCTCTCAAGATGATCTTAGTTGCTCCAACATGGGCAAAGCAACCATGGTTCACAACACTCCTGGAGCTCTCAGTAGTTCCACATCAAAAACTACAGCTCTCCCCAAAGCTGCTCACACAGAACCATGGAGAGATAAGGCATCCAGATCCAGCTAGAACCTAGAAATCTGGTGCATGAAATCCTAGAATTCGGTTACCTCAATCTTCCACCGGATTGTATGAGCATTATTAAAGAAGCTAGACGCCCTACTACTAGAGCTTGCTCTGCAGCCAAATGGAAAAGATGTGTCATTCACTGCAATAACAACAAAATTGTCCCGCTAGATGCTTTCATTCAAAACATTATGTTCGAGGCATATGAGCTGCAGATTGTACACTTTTGCATAGATCGCCATCTGGTGTTGGGCCCGGATGTTTGCAGTTTGTTTTTCTTCTTGGACAGTCTTTGGAAGTCACGAGTTCGGTGACTCCTCCTTCGGTCCGTACTGCGCATGGGCTTCGGCTCCATCCTCAGATAGTTTTTTTCCGCCATTGGGCTGGGATGTGATACTTCGTGCTCTGGCTTCGAACCTTTCCAGTTCGACCTTCGACGGAAAATCCTCGTCCATCGAGATTCTGAAGAGAAATCATCTTCTTCATTTCTCTCGGCGGCACTTTTCGATTCCAGACATCGGCACCGGCCTACGGGCCTCCCTCGACTCCGGTCTCGGCCGATGGAAAGGACTCCCTTCAAAAAGTGCCCAAAATGTGGGTCTAAATTTCCCCACACCGACCTCCATCAGGTGTGTAACCTCTGCCTCTCTCCAGAACACGAGGCTCGAGACTGCCCCGCCTGCAAGTCTTTTCGATCGAAAAAGACCATCCGGGATCGAAGAGCTCGACGCACCATGGCCAACTCATCGACTTCGGCTCCACCCGACATCTTCGGAGACGACAACGGAGCTTCGGGGCAGCAGCACACAGAGCAGGAGGAAGAACTCATCAGCGCTTCCAAGGCCGACGACTCTGACCTGGAGGAGATAACACCGGCGCAGAGGGTCGTGAGTACTTTACCCCCTCCAACTCCCCTACCCACACCGAAAGAGACTCAGGTTACACCATCCAAGATAATCATCCAATCAGCATCAACGGTCTGCCTCCAGTCTAGTAAGCAGGCAACCTCCATAACTGTTAAAAGCCATAGGTACGAGAAGGAGACTCCTGAGAGAAGAGCACCTCCCAGGGGTGCTCCCATGGTCCTGGTAGACATCAACAGGACATGACTACCAGGTGGAAATAGTCCAGAGCCACCTGCCAGGAGGAAGAAAGGGTTGAGAAAAGATAAATCGCCAGATAACTCCAGACAAAGGAGACCGGCCAGTAATTGTAATTCGCTCATCCAGCTAAAACCCCACGAAAGTTTGAAATTACTACCTGAATGTACACCATTTGTGGCAATCTTGACTAGGGTTCCCCAGATCTGAGCCTAAAGAGAAGAATCACTTCAGAACTCAAAATTAAAGTCTGTCAGTGACTCGCACAAAACACTGCCTTCATATTAAGTGAATAAGATGATATTTTATTGGTAAGGTGAGTCAGATGGGTTGGTTCTTCTGAGAAATCCATTGAGGGAGACTGCATAGTGATAAACTGTAGGCATCATGATCTAGCTTAGGTCTTAGGAGGTCTCCAAGGCAGGATGAGCAAACCACACTATGTGTAGCACCGCTCGTTTCTTTATTATCATCCTCGGCTAATAAAGTTACAGGGCCTGGAGATAAGGGGTGGTCCTCACTGAAATTGGGTAGCCTCACAGAGAGAACCTCTGAGTCCAACCTATATAGATATCTATCAGGTTTGTGCTATAAAAGATTGACTTATTCATTTTATAGCTCAGGAGAGGAACCCGGTTCGAATACCACGGAGGGTTCCACATAGCACTATGGTGCAAGCAGATAAGATTGTGCACAAGAAGGATGATGAGTCAATACATGTGGTCAGCCTTGCCCAACCCCCAGTTTATGCTGCTCAATCTTTTTGTTTCCAAATCATATTCGGACATTAAAAAAATCCAATAAAAATACAAACAAAATCAGCTATTACAATCCCCATAGTCATGGGTATCATCTACGTAATCGATACATAGCAATAGTCATACATTTTTAATTAACCAAAGACTTGCTGGAACTGTAATAAACAAACAGGTGGCCTCACACAGATGCTTTTTAACTGCCCTCTGCTCCAAACATTCTGGGACTAAATCCTTGACTACATAAGAGACCTTCCACATCAATCCCAATAGAGAATTCTCATACATTCTTCTGGGACCCCTAGACCCCTTACTAACTAAATGATAATGACCATGAACTGTTAGACTTAATGCTGACTTTGCCATGTAAAGTTATCTTATGTAACTGGAAGAATTACAAAGGCATTTCATACATTATATGGCAGGAGTGGCTAACCTTCCTTAGAGGCGCACACAGCTTAACTCTACAACTCACTAAATGGTGCTCACCCACACTCAATTGTGGAACGAATTAGACACTTCCACCTTAGTGTTTAAACCCCCATGAACTAAAGGTGAGATATCAGTGATAGGTCTACCCCTCAGCGATGGAAACCAGGTCATATCCAGGTTATAAGGATTCCCCTCTAGTGCAACTGAGCATTGTGATGTTCCAGTGGCCGCCTCCTCCTCCTTTTAGTTTCCCTACTGATTTAAATCTCACTATTCTTTTAGTAGAAAGACAATTGGTGAACCCCCACAAACTCCTTAAGACAGGAATATTAAAACTCAACCTAGAAAATAAATAGTCTTGATGATGACATAATCTCTAACTACTGACCACTACCGAATATGTAAATTTGACTTGTGACACCTTCACGATTTGAATATGCTGCTCAATTTTTACCTGTGAAGAGTGGTGCATTCTCAAGTTTGACACAAATACCTGGAAAAATAGTTGTTAGTTGGGTTGACCCTCTTGAGTATAAACTGGCCCCCCGAAGAAAGGGCCCATATGCCCACCCTGATTTAGAGAGGAGTTTACTACGTATCAACGTGGAGATTGACACCGCTCTGGCCCAGGAGGTTGTGGGGTTTATAACTCAGACTCCACCAGTGGCTCAACATTGGTATCTACAATTTCTCTCCTGGAATTTATCAGGAATAAGCTCAAAACTGAATAACAAAGATTGGTGGTCTTTTATGGGAAAATTTGACCTCATATGTTGCCAGGAGACCTGGACTTGTAACAGCATTGCGCTAGATGGGTTTCGCACATTTAGCTTCCCGGCTATTCCATTAAAGGCAGGGAGGGGAAATGGGGGCCTATCAGTCCTGGTTTCCACTTCGCTAAGACACCTTGATGCTAAGATGTTGACATATATCCCTTATTATCTAATTTTGGAGCCCACTTTAACTAGGACAAAAAGCACTATTATCTCAACTAATTTTTATTATAACTTTTTTGTAATCCAACCAGTGGGGATTATTAAAGATTTTGAACACACCCTTAGAGATATATTAACCAGGGCCCCTGCAAAGGCTTTTATTATTTAGGTGGGTGATTTTAATATTGCAAAATGTCCACATAGTGGGTCAAACTAAATCAATTGACACTGATCTCCAAAATGCTGTGAATCTCTTACCGACTGAAACCCCACCACAGCACATCTCCAATGCGCAGGAAATGAATCCTGGCAACCAGCTCCTCAAACTTAACCAAAATGCCGCTTGGTCCATATTTCGGACATTTGATAACTCTGACATCTTAAAGCTACTGACTTCCACAAAATACTCCAACCACCTCAATGACTCTCTCCCCTCCAAACTAAATGAGAGTTCACACCTCCTTATACCCTTATGGACCAGGATTATCGATGCCCGTCTTGCACAAGGCGATATGCCGGACTGTCCAAAAAGTGGTCAATCATCCAAAGCCCGACGCTGACCTTGCTGATCCCAACAACTACTGCCCCATTTCTATCATTCCAACCTTAGCCAAACTCCTGAGAAAATTTGTTCATCAGCAGCTTTGCAATCAAATTGCTCATCACCAGCTCCTCGACCACTGCCAATCTGGTTTCAGACCAGGTCAGGGTTGAAATTGCCATGGTCCACATTGTCGACAACGCTCTTCGCTTACTCGATCAAAATGAATCCGGTCTTCTAATCCTACTTGACCTATCAGCAGCATTTGACACGGTCAAACACAAGACTCTCTTGAACCTCTTAGAATACAGGATGGGTCTCGCTGGTCCCGTCTTAAAACGCTTTCACTCATTCCTACAAAACAAAGCTCAAAGAGTCTTTATCAATCACGCCTTATCCGATCAGATGCTTGTCACAATTGGTGTACCCCAAAGTTCTTCACTACCCTCACCAGATTCAATCTTTACATGGAACCCCTAACCGAAATCCTCAAGCTGGCGGGATAGGTGGCTCCTCCTTTGGACAATAGTGCGCATGGGCATCGACTCCATTGTCAGATTGTTTTTTCCGCCATCCGGCTCGGATGTGTTCATCGCGCTCCAGTTCGGTGTCGTTACCGATCATCTTTTCGACGCAAAATCCTCACCCATACTTCGGTATTGTTTCGATCGCGTTCCCCTTCGACGCGCATCTCTACCAGACCTCCAAATCTTCGATTCCGGTCGTCGACGCAGGCCTTCGGGCCTACCTGCGCCATTGGGCCTTCGGCTCATGGAAAGGACTCCTTTTAAAAAGTGCCCTAAATGTGGATCCAAGTTTCCACACGTAGATCTTCATGAGGTGTGTAATCTCTGCCTTTCACCCGAGCACGAGGCCAAAGATTGTCCAGCGTGTGCCTCCTTCCGCTCCAAGAAGACGATCCGGGACCGTCGAGCTCGAAGAACAATGGCTCGATCATCGACATCCATCCCCGACGACATCATCTTGGAAGGCATCAATGTGCAGGAGCAGATCCAACACGGCACCCTCAGCTCCTCCGAAGCCGACGACTCCGACTTCGAAGACATCACTCCGGGGCAGCGGGTCGTAAGTACTGATGTCGACCCCTCCCCACCCCACTTCCCAAAAAGGCTTTGGTCATGCCTTCAGACCTAGGTGCGCACCGGGACAAGACTTCTCACGCCCCGCATTCGGGCTTGGCACAGAAGCCAGTATAAAAGCCTTCAGGCTGCTCTGCATCGACCCAGGATGCAGCCGGTGCCGAAACTCCATCCCCGGCACCGATAAAGAAACCGCTGCCTTGCTCCGTGCCGAAACCTACCTCTGCATCGGGCTCTCAGCCTTCGGAGCACAGACCTACGGATCCGAAAAAACCACCGGAACAGAAAAAACAGTTGGTACCAAAACCACTATCGGGATCGAAGAAAATTCCCAACTCCAGGCTTAAAGAACATAAAAAGACTCCAAATACACAACCGGCACCCAAAAACTTGGCGCCGAAAGAACACACGCCTGAAGATTAACTTTTCAGACCGGATCCTACCCAAAAAACACTCCAAAGAGACCCTAAAACAGGGCAACTCATACTTAGCCCTTCAAAAAAACGGAAAATGGACAAACCTATACCAGCTCCACTTCCCTTGAAAAAGAGACTTTGCTACTTCTCCATTAAGGATTCCTTCTCCTCCTCCCCCCTCCACACCACTCTCCTATCCCATATTCACCTCCCCCACCATCTTCTCCACCTCCAGATGATAATGACACCTCTGACGACGTGGGGGATGATCACCCTTTAGGGGAACCCAGTCCTCTTGGTCCCCCAAAGGATCCATGGGAAGATTACGACACACCAGATGTCCCGGACACACCTCAGGACGACATCTAGGCCATCCCCTCCTGGGGACACTATAGGGTTCTCTCAACTGAAACACAGGGCAGCAGAATACCATGGGGTAAACCTACATGCAGACCCTATAGAGGAAGATTTCCTCATGCACACTTTTGAACCATCCCAAAGGTCCAGTGCCATTATCCCTATGTTAAATGGGGTAATCAAACATGCTTCCGAGGTGTTCAAGGATCCTGTACAGGCCATTATCCCCAGGGTAGAAAAGAAATAAAAGGCTGCCCCATTTGACCCTGTTTACATTAAAGGGCAAATAACCCTAGATTCTTTAGTGGTCTCCAACGGCAGGAAAAGAACCGAATTGGCAAACCACAGGAGATGCCCCGCCTCCTGATAAGGAATCAAAACTGCTGGACACATCTGGAAAAAGAACAGCGTCCCAAGCAGCTAACATCTGGAGGATTGCCAACACACAGGCTTTGCTGGCAAGATACGATGGGGCACATTACGATGAGCCAGAGACCCTACTGCAAAACCTTCCAGATCAATATAAGACACAAGCTAATGATCTCCTACAGGCAGTCAAAGTCATAACAAATACCTCCATTCGTTGTGCTCTCGATGCTGCAGACAGTTTCCCGAGCTATTAACACCAGCGTCCTTTTACGCAGACATGCATGGCTACGCATTTCCGGCTTCAAGCCGGAGGTCCAAATCACTATATTAAATCAGCCATTTGATCAGGAACACCTTTTTGGACCCAACGTAGACTCATCTTTAGAAAAGATGAAAAAGGACACTGACACTGCCAAATCAATGGGAGCTTTGCAATCGCAAGCTCCCAGAAGTTCTTTTCGTCGCTCCTCTTACAGAGGCACTTCTAGAGGCTTTTCCACAGAAAACCCCTCCACTTCGTACAAAAGTCCAAGACAGACCTCATCTACAAGAGGCTATTTCAGAGGAGGTCACAGGGGCAATAACAAGGGTAGAGGCGAAACTACCAACACTCGTACCACCTCCACCCCCTAAACAATGACTTCCCTCCCCTCCCCCTGGGCCACTCTACTCCGGTCGGGGGAAAACTGCTACAGTTCCTACCTGCCTGGAACACCATTACCACAGACAGGTGGGCGAGACAAATGATCCAATTTGGTTATTGCCTGGAGCTCACTTCCACTCCCCCACACATTCCACCAAGACAGCGTCCAATGTCCGCAGAACACTTAACGCTTCTAAAACAGGAGGTACTTTCCCTCCTACAGAAACATGCCATAGAGCCAGTTCCCCTTCACCACCAGAACACAGGGGTTTACTCCCTGTATTTCCTCATTCCAAAGAAGGACAGAACCCTGAGACCCATCTTGGATCTCAGACCATTAAACCTCTACATACAATCAGACCATTTCCATATGGTCACTCTTCAGCAGGTCATCCCGTTACTCAAACAAGGCGACTTCCTTGCCACATTAGATCTCAAGGGCGCCTACTTCCACATTCCCATTCACCCTGCTCACAGGAAATACCTTTGGTTTGTGGTAGACGGCCAGCATTACCAGTTCAAGGTCCTCCCGTTCCGAGTCACCACGGCACCCAGGGTCTCCACAAAATGTCTGGCAGTGGTAGCAGCCCAGTTAAGAAGACCACAGATTCACGTCTTCCCATATTTAGATGACTGACTCATAAAAGCAAAGTCGCATATCCAGTGTGTAAATCACACACATGCCACAATACAACTACTTCACGACTTTGGGTTTACTGTAAACCTCCCTAAGTCTCACCTCCAACCATCCCACATCCAACAATATCTCAGTGCAACAATAGACACCTCAAAAAGCCTTGCATATCCCAGCAAGCATGCAAGCTCTCATAGCAAGATTCCAACCGCAACACTCACTTCCATCTCGAGTGTTCATGCAACTAATAGGGATGATGGCCTCTTGCATATTCGTAGTACCTCATGCAAGGCTCCAGATGCGCCCTTCACAGAAATGCTTAGCACGTCCGTGGAACCAAGCTCAAGGTCAGCTAACAGATCTGGTGTTGATGGACGGCCACACACATCGCTCTCTGCAGTGGTGGAACACCCAAAACCTTTCCTAAGGGCGACCGTTCATAGAGCCGGTTTCACAGATTTTACTAACAGCAGACGCATCGCTCACTGGATGGGGAGCTCATCTACTAAATCACACCATTCAGGGTACATGGACACCTCCGCAAAGGCTACTCCACATCAATCATTTGGAGTTACTGGCAATCTTTCTGGCATTAAAATCATTCCAGAAACAAATATCGGGCAAAGCTGTCTTAGCCCGCACGGACAATATGACAGCAATGTACTGTTTACAAAAACAGGGGGAACGCGCTCTCTCCAGCTCTCTCAACTGGCACTTAGCATATGGAGATGGGCCATTCCTCAGAACATTCTCCTCTTAGCACAACATCTCCCAGGAACCCAAAATCATATGGCAGATCTGTTAAGTCGACAGACACAACAGATTCACGAGTGGGAACTTCACCTACAAGTTCTCCAACCATTCTTCCAGATGTGGGGCCAGCCAGAGATAATCTCTTTGCCACACATTACAACACAAAATGCCAAGCTTCGCCGCCAGATATCCACACCCATTGTCCAAAGGCAATGCGATATGGATGAATTGGTCAGGCAGGTTTGCGTACGCTTTTCCGCCTCTCCCACTCATTCCATTAGTGGTACGCAAGCTTCAACAACAGTCGCTCTCACTGATCCTAGTTGCTCCAAAGTGGGCCAGACAACCCTGGTACACAACATTACTGGAACTATCAGTAGTCCTGCACCAAAAACTACTCCTCTCCCCACATCTCTTATTACAGAACCATGGAGAGGTCAGGCACCCAGATCCAGCACAGCTCAACCTAGCGATCTGGCTCCTGAAGTCCTAGAGTTTGGTTACCTCATAATTCCTCCCAGGGTACCTCCTTCCCCCTCCTTCCTCCATTCGAACCTCTGCATAAATGCGAACTACAATTCCTCACATGGAAAGTCGCGTTCCTTGTGGCCATTACATCTCTTCGAAGAGTCAGTGAGCTACAGGCACTAACCATTCAAGAACCGTTTTTACAACTCCATCATAACAAAGTGGTTCTCAGAACAAATCCCAAATTTCTTCCTAAAGTTATCTCTCCCTTCCATCCAAACCATTCTGTTGAGTTGGCAGTGTTCTCGCAACCACAAACTGTAGCAGAAAGGGCTCTTAATACACTAGATGTAAAGAGAGCACTCCTTTACTATATAGACAGAACAAAACCTTTTCGTAAAACAAAACAACTTTGTATCCTTCTCACTGCCACATAAAGGCAATCCCATATCAAAATCTGGCATTGCAAGGTGGATTATCAAATGTATACAAATTTGCTACCACAAGGCAAAACAAACGCTATCCATTCCCCCTAAAGCCCACTCTACCCGAAAGATGGGGGCATCAATGACATTTTTAGGGAACATTCCCCTAGATGACATTTGCAAAGTAGCTACATGGTCTACACCGCACACATTCACAAAACACTATTGTGTAGATGTGCAGGCAAAACAACAAGCTAGTGTGGGCCAAGCTGTACTTAAAACACTATTTCAAACTACAGCAACAGACACTGGTGGTCTCCGCTAAGGAGGAGTACTGCTATGCAATCTATGCGTAAGTGTGTGATCTACAGCTCATATGCCTCGAACGGAAAATGCTACTTACCAGTATGCATCTGTTCTTGGCATGTAGAGCTGTAGATCGACACACGCCCATCCACCTCCCCGGCTACCTTCATCTGTTCCAGTATTATCTTATTTAGATACAACATACATGTACATCTTTTCAGTTTCTTACAAAACTCCATCATTTCCCTTCTTGGCGAAAAAACAATCTAACGATGGAGTCGATGCCCATGCGCACTATTGTCCAAAGGAGGAGCCACCTATCCCATGACTTCCAAAGACTTTCCAGGACAACAACAAAGAACAAACATCCGTGCCCAACACCAGATGGCAATCTATGCATAAGTGTGTGGATCTACAGCTCTACATGCCAATAACAGATGCATACTGGTAAGTAGCATTTTCGTTCTGTCAACTCAATTTCTTTGGCTACCTCACTGACTGCTCTGCTCGAACTAAAAGAGTCTAGTGTGGTACCGGTAAGGGAAGTTGCAGGATTAGGAGGGGCGGAATCCTTTCCAGATACAAGCTTGCATTTCCCCATATTTTAGTAACGTTGAGCCAATGGCACGACCTGCACCGCGCTACAGGAGTCAAGCAGTTATATGCGCTTCATGGCACGTTGCTATGATGCGGCAATGACCAGGGCAGTCTGGGGCTTTGCATCCTCGCCCCCCACTCACCGATATTCCTCCCTGCACGTCCCGCACTGCGGGAATCGGCGGCAGTTAAATGAGTCTCCTGGCGTGTTGCTGTGATGCGTTAAGGATCGGGGCAGTCTGGGGCTTTGAGTCCTTGACCCCACTTCCAGTCACTGGTATTCCTCTCTGCGTGTCAATAAATGAGATTTCTCTTCTGTGGCTGGTTAGGCATTATGAGCTATGAAGGGTTCTGCACCGAACAC
The DNA here is from genome assembly GCF_964204655.1 of Triturus cristatus. Classification (NCBI taxonomy): domain Eukaryota; kingdom Metazoa; phylum Chordata; class Amphibia; order Caudata; family Salamandridae; genus Triturus; species Triturus cristatus. The sequence continues at coordinate 648,225,478 of NC_140594.1, forward strand.
AGTCTTATATGATTGTTGAGCAGACAGCAGCGCTACTGCAGCCTTCATAAACTTCACAAAGCTAGAAGCCAATTGTACAGATTCCCCTCTCAAACATGCTTCTTCAGCAGGACCGGATATTTAAAATGAACTCAATTGGTGGAAGCCAAAACTTCCTTAGCGGGATCCACTCCTTGCAGATTTTTTGCGGTGTTGATATCATCAGGAGAGGCAATCTACATGTAGAGTTGCATATCATCAGTCTACATATGGTAGGAGATGTTAGAGAGCTTGAGGATTTCGGTTAGGGGTTCCATGTAAAGATTGAATCTGGTGAGGGTAGTGAAGAACTTTGGGGTACACCAATTGTGACAGGCATCTGATCGGATAAGGCGTGATTGATAAAGACTCTTTGAGCTTTGTTTTGTAGGAATGAGTGAAAGCGTTTTAAGACGGGACCAGCGAGACCCATCCTGTATTCTAAGAGGTTCAAGAGAGTCTTGTGTTTGACCGTGTCAAATGCTGCTGATAGGTCAAGTAGGATTAGAAGACCGGATTCATTTTGATCGAGTAAGCGAAGAGCGTTGTCGACAATGTGGACCATGGCAATTTCAACCCTGACCTGGTCTGAAACCAGATTGGCAGTGGTCGAGGAGCTGGTGATGAGCAATTTGATTGCAAAGCTGCTGATGAACACATTTTCTCAGGAGTTTGGCTAAGGTTGGAATGATAGAAATGGGGCAGTAGTTGTTGGGATCAGCAAGGTCAGCGTCGGGCTTTGGATGATTGACCACTTTTTAGACAGTCCGGCATATCGCCTTGTGTAAGACGGGCATCGATAATCCTGGTCCATAAGGGTATAAGGAGGTGTGAACTCATTTAGTTTGGAGGGGAGAGAGTCATTGAGGTGGTTGGAGTATTTTGTGGAAGTCAGTAGCTTTAAGATGTCAGAGTTATCAAATGTCCGAAATATGGACCGAGCGGCATTTTGGTTAAGTTTGAGGAGCTGGTTGCCAGGATTCATTTCCTGCGCATTGGAGATGTGCTGTGGTGGGGTTTCAGTCGGTAAGAGATTCACAGCATTTTGGAGATCAGTGTCAATTGATTTAGTTTTCTCAAAAAAAGGAGGAAAATGTTTGACGATTAGGTAGTTTAGAGTCTGACGTGGTATAATGGAGTCTCCCATTAGTTTGTTTAACCAGTTCAGTTTTTTGGGACGGGTGATGGCTGTCTAGCTGCTGACAGAAATATGATGATTTGGCCCTTCTGATTGTAGGCACTATGTTTTATCCGCAAGAGTTTCAGGTTCGTCAGAGAGGGGGGTCTGTCTCCCAGCTCTTTCCACAAGCCTAAAGGCGCAGCATTTCTTATTAAATGCAAAAGAAAAATTGATGGACAAAATGCTGTACAATACAAACATTCACCCCCAGTCACAAGGATCTGGGTTAAATCCATCATTCTTTTGCTCACCACACTACCCCAGTTTAGACCCAACCATATGCAAATCAGTCTTGACCCTGTTCCTTGTGGGAACAGTGCGTCCCAAACTGCCAAGCCAGGTCCTCCTTGGACCGGAAACGAGCATCCTGGGACCGGTTTCAGGGCATCACCCTTCATCAGCCAGGCTAGCTTGAATCCAGTGGTGTAGTGAGCAAGGGACCCACGTCTGGGCATACCCTTCTCACTTAGGGTGACATATGCAAAAGAAACAATTGATGGACAGAATGCTGGACAATGCTACATTCACCCCCAGTCACAAGGATCTGGGTTAAATCCATCATTCTTTTGCTCACCACACCACCCCAGTTTAGACCCAGCCATATGCAAATCAGTCTTGACCCTGTCCTTGTGGGGACAGTCCAGCCCGAACTGCCAAGCCAGGTCCTCCCTGGACCGGAAACAAGCAGCCTGGGACCGGTTTCAGGACATCACCCTTATCAGCCAGGCATTTCTCGTTAAGACTTCAGTTGAGCAAGGTGTTGGATCTTCTTATCGACATTCTTTAATTGTTATGGGCCAATGGAGTCCAGGAGCTAAAATAGTCCTTAGTGAGGTCTTGAGCGTCAACCATGTCGGTAGGTACAAGCAATTCTGGCTAGTGGCGGATAGCAAGCTTGGATTGAGATTGAAGGTGTTTCTGACTCACTGTATTGTTTTTACAGATTGGCCTTTAAAGATGGTTACCTTTTCAGCTATGAAATTCAGATTTTCCTAGGTAACTACAACATTCACTGGAATGACACAAACGATCCACTAGTGAACTGTTTCAAGGCCTTTCGCCATGACCTCAACCTGATCCATGCTTGCAAGAGCCCTACTTAATGTAAAGGGGCCATCTTAGACTTAATCGTAGCCAAGGAAAACACCATCCTAATAGACTATCTCATCCCATGACTGGACAGACCACCACTGCATCACCTTCATTGTGTGGTGCATTGTTGACGTTGATGAGCTCCATGATTTGTTCGATGAAAGTATGATTCTCACTTGGGCCAGGTAGCGTTGTCTTTGGTTGAGATGTTGATCTTCATATATTCGCAGGCAGATGTTGGTGAGAAATGTGACTATTTAACCAATAGGTTAGACTGATATATGCAAGCAAGACCACTCCAAGACAGTTAGCACGGTCTTGACTGATTATATTGTAGCTGGGTGGATGTCAAGAATAGTAGAAGAGGAGTCATTTAGCCAGGTTTCAGTGAGAATTAGGATATCAAGGTCAAAGTTGAGTGACAGGTCCACTATGTTGGCAGCGTGTTTCACTGCTGACCGGCAGTTGAATAGGGAACATTTTAGGTAGGTTTTGGTTACAGTGGTAGAAGAATGTGCAACAGGGACAAGGTTGAGGTTAGATTTATTAATGAGTCTAGGCTTGGCCTGAGGTTTCCTTGGCAGTTGGGTGATAATGCTTTGAATCCTTTCAGAAGGCGTGACGTGGTTGGTTGGGGGCAGGGTTATAGAAAGGAAGCGGTTATCCTTAGTTGATAAGTGTCTGACTAGTCTGTTGGTTCGGGTAGGATGGCCTAGATTCGGTTTGCATCTCCATCTAGGTTGAGGTCCTGAGTTGGCAGAACTAACCGCGTGAAGGCGAATGGGTAGAGAATATTACGGTGCTGGCAGTGAATCCAATGGTTCAACAGATTAAGTTCCAGGTTAGAGGTGATACGTAGAACACTAAGGATATCAGCCCGCAACAACCGGATATCCGATTTATAGCATCCAACGTAGAATAGTTTAAGGGGATACTAATGTGATCAAGGTTACTATGGAATAGTTTCGGAGGGTGGAATTTATGTATTAGATGGTGCATGAAGGAGTGGGTCTTCAGGTTGACGCCATGGGTAGTAGACTTAGGTTTATACTGAACTAAGGAGATGAGATTAAGGTCCGACATCGTATTGTGAGGTGGAGTGTGGGGAAAAGAGGGAGAGACATCATGGAGACTGACGGTGGAGAGATCATTGGAAGGCTTCTGTCTTGAGGTAGAAATGTCAGAGAGTAAGCAAGTTTAGTCTAAGGTCTTGGGTGCCTTGTGGTAAGTGGGAGCCCCGGAAGGTATCATAGCTGTGGTTTGCTGAATGGGAGTGAAGTGGCTCTTGAGCTTAAAGGGTTGCTAATTAATTCATTAGTAGATTGGTTAAGAGAATTGACCAAGTGATGGTTGGCGGAATGGCCATTGTTAATCCGAGAAGAGGTACTGTTCTGAGGTGCAGAGCCATTAAAAATGAGGGAGAGTTGGCCTCACTCAAGGGAGAGTGGTATGGTGCAGTGGGGTTTGGGTTGAGTGGGCAGTGGATGTAATTAGGAGGGGATTCCACAGGTAGTTCTGATAATGGAGGTGGGGTATAGTTAGTCTAGAGTTTGTCCTTAATGTGAGGAAAGACATTGTGAAAGAGTTCAAGGTTACGATTCTAGGACTGAATGAGCACAATGCTATTATTGTAGATGGAGATAGTGGCTTCAGCATTGTACATAGGGGAGGGAGAAATGTTGAGTTTATGGCCGGGAGGTATTTTCTTGGTGGAGATAGGTTTGGGGACAGCTCATTTCTCCACTGAGCACAATGATTGGTGAAGAACATAAGGTCATTATTTAACATACCCTTATAATGCAAAAGTAGTTATCTAAAATAGGAGTTTCTGGCTGCGATTTGAGAGTTTTATGCTTAAACGTTTTATTTCCATTTTTGGATAGATTGGGGTGATAGTTGATATTAACCTAATTGCGACCAGGGGGGGATAGTGAGGTGTTCAACATGTTGATAAGGGGTGGTCTCATGATGCAAGACAGGAGTAAGAAGGAGCAAGAGAGAGAATGGGGGAGTATGGGAGCAAATCCGACTGGAGCCACTACAAGATGGTTAGAAAGAAGCCATAGGGTAATCGACCATCCTTAAATTTCACGGACCGCACGTAATTTGGACCTCACGTCTGTTGTCTGTGAGGATCCCTTTTACGAACGCCTTTTGTCTGTAATTTTGGGCCCTGCAGGGAGCAGAGCTGTTCCCCTGCAAGAGGCCTCAGCTCCCTGATGTGGCCGCCTCTCACTCATCCTCGGAGCACAAGAGCAGTCCCACCCCGCCCATTGTCATGCTGTATGCATGGCCTCCTCCTGCCATGGTCTAGGGCAGGGTATTCTGTTAGGGTTAGATGGAAGAAATGTACAAAACAATTGTACAAAAATCGTTCATGCTGCTATGTGCCAGTTCATGAAAAGAAGCTGGGAAAGAAGTTAATAAGAAGAGGTTATAGTTCTTACACAGTCTCATCATTACAGAGCTGAAGCATTTTTAGTATTATATACAAAGAAAGCCTTTGTTGCTGCTTTTTAATTTATTTTATGCAACTTACATCCATGGACAAAGCCAGTAGTCATGGCTTGTTGTAGGTCTAATGTTACTGGATGCAATGATAGAAACAGCAAAATACCAGTCAGGCGTCACATTATGCTCAGCACATATTTTTAGCTTAGGTGATCAGACACGCCCCTAGTTTTTTCATCCCACTTAAAGCCATGGAAACAGCACCATGTCGCAGTCACCTCACGTTTTGGCACTGTGCATCATGCATGACTTCCAAGTTTTCAAATTGCCTATGTGCAGGGGCTCATTTCCCAACTACATTTCTATGCTTCACAGGTTAAGGGTTAAGTCCCGATGGTTTTCTGTCCTATGCCGTTAAATTCCCCTTAAGCAGATTTTCGCCTATCCAAATCAATGAATCAACAATTTGTAAAGCGCGCTACTCACCCGTGTGGGTCTCAAGGCGCTGAGGGGAGGGGGGTGGCAAGCTACTGATCGAACAGCCTGGTCTTGAGGAGTGTCCTGAAGGTCAACAGGTCCTGGGTCTGTCGTAGGTGGGTGGGGAGGGTGTTCCAAGTCTTGGCAGCGAGGTGGGAAAATGATCTGCCCATGGCGGTCGTTCTGTGGATGTGTGTGACGGTGGCGAGGTCGGCGGAGCTGGTGGTTCGGGGTGTAGAAGGCGAGTCAGTTGTTGAGGTATGCTGGTCCGGTGTTGTGGAGTGCCTTGTGACCGTGGGTGAGGAGCTTGAAGGTGATCCTCTTGTTGACGGGGAGCCAGTGCAGGTCTCTCTGGTGGGCAGTGATGTAGCTGTTGCGGGGGATGTCGAGGATGAGGCGTGCGGAGGTGTTCTGTATGCGTTGAAGTCTTTTCTGGAGTTTGGCTGTGGTTCCCGCGTAGAGGGTGTTGCCGTAGTCCAGCTTGCTGGTGACGAGGGCCTGGGTGACCGTCCTTCTGGTTCCTGTGGGGATCCATCTGTAGATCTTGCGAAGCATGCGGAGGTTGTTGAAGCAGGAGGAGGAGACGGCGTTGACTTGCTAGGTCATTGACAGTGATGAGTCCAGGATGAACCCCAGGTTGCGTGCGTGGTCAGTGGTTGTCGGCGCAGCTCCCAGCAAGGCTGGCCTCCAGGAGTCGTCACAGGCGGAGGGGGTGGAGTCGAGGATGAGAAACTCTGTCTTGTCTGAGTTCCGTTTCAGGCAGCTACTCTTCATCCACTCGGCGACGGCCATCATCCCTTCATGGAAGTTGGTTTTGGCGGTAGGGGGGTCTTTGGTGAGGGAGAGAATCAGCTGGGTGTCGTCGGCGTATGAAACTGTTGAAGTCGTGCGATCGGACGATGTTGGCAAGCGGTGTCATGTAGACGTTGAAGTGGGTCGGGCTGAGGGATGATCCTTGGGGTATGCCACTGGTGAATCTTGGTGACTTCGGATCGGAATGGAGGGAGGCGGACTCTGGGTTCTGTCGGTGAGGAAGTATGTGATCCAGTCCAGGGCTTTGTCGCCGATCCCTGCGTTGTAGAGGCGTGTGCGGAGGGTGTGGTGGCAGACTGTGTCAAAGGCGGCTGAGAGGTCCAGGAGGATGAGGGCTGCGGTTTCACCGTTTTCCAGCAGGGCCCAGATGTCGTCGTGGTGGCGATGAGGGCAGTTTCGGTGCTGTGGTTGCTGCGGAATCCGGATTGGGACGTGTCCGAGGTGTTGTATTCTTCGAGGAATTGGGTCAGTTTTCTGTTGACGGTCTTCTCGAGGACTTTCGCCGGGAACGGGAGCAGGGAGATGGGCCGGAAGTTGTTGAGGTCCTTTGGGTCTGCCTTGGGTTTCTTGAGCAGGCCGTTGATCTCTGCATGTTTCCAGCTTTCTGGGAAGGTGGCGATCTCGAATGAGCTGTTGAGGATCTTATGGAGTTGGGGTGCGATGATGGAGCTCGCTTTGTTAAAGATGTGATGGGGCAGAGGTCCGAAGGTGAGCCGGAGTGGATAGTGTTCATGGTCTTGATGGTGTCTTCGTCGTTGACATGGTTCCAGGAGGTCAGGCATCCGATGTGACTGGGGGGCGGTGGGTCTGGGGTGTCGGCGGCTGTTGGAGGGGTCTGGGAGTTGAAGCTGTCGTAGATTTCTGCGATCTTGCAGTGGAAGAAGGTGGCTAGAGAGTCGCAGAGGTCTTGTGACGGCGGGATGTCGGAGCTGGGGTTGGAGTGTTCCTTCACGATGTTGAAGAGCTCTTTGCTGTTATGTGCGTTGTTGTCGATGTGTTCTTTGAAGAAGGTCCTTTTGGCCGTACGGATGAGTTGGTGGTGTCTGCAACTGGTGTGCTTGAGGACTGCATGGTTGTCCGGTGTTTGCTCGTGGCACCATTTCTTCTCTAGTCTTCTGCAGGTCTGCTTGGATGTCTGGAGGTCGGAGGTGAACCAGATGGCTCTTCTGTCGGTGCGTCTGTTTGAAGGTTTCTTGATCGGGGCGAGGGTATTGGCGCAGTAGTTGATCCATTGCCTGAGGTTGCTGGCGGCTGTGTTGGTGTGGTCGGTTGGTGGGGTTCGGGCGAGGGTGGTGATAAGCTGATCTTCAGTGACCTTGTTCCAGCTGCGGTGGGGGATTCTTTGCTGGTGGTTGTGTGCGGTGGTTTTCATGGAGAAGTGGATGCAGTGGTGGTGGGTGGTGTGGCTGACGGAGAAGTGGTTGCTGGGGTCGAGCGTATGTCCGGCGGAGTGGGTGGGTGTTGTGACGAGCTGTTTGAGGCCGAAGTTGGCAAGGTTGTCCAGTAGTGTGGTGGAGTTGCTGTCGTTGGTGTTCTCGGTGGAAGTTCAGGTCTCCAAGGAGGATGTAATCTTTGGAGGCCAGAGCGTGCGAGCTGACGGCGTCTGTGATGGAGTCAATGAACTGTGTCCGGGGGGTCTGTACACGAGGGTTCCTCTGAGGGTGGTGTTGGGATCGATGTGGATCTGGAAGTGCAGGTTTTCGGCGGTGCTGAGGGTGTCTTTGGTGTTGGTTGAGATTCTGAGGGTATTTCTGTGGACGATGGCGATTCCCCTTTCCAGTCTGTTGATGCGGTCCCTGCGTGTGATCTTGTAGCCATCCGGGACGGCTATGGCAACGTCTGGCGCCGATGAGGTGTCCATCCTGGTCTCCGTTAGGAATGCGACATCCGGGGAGGATGAGTCGAGCAGGTCCCAGAGTTAGATGGCATGCTCGTGGACGGAGCGGGTGTTTAGCAGTATGCATCTGAAGTGGCTGTTGCCTTCCTTGGGTGGGGGGGGGGGGGGGGGGGGGGGGGGGCAGGACGTGCTGGTGTATGCTGGCTGGTGAAGCTGCAGTTTCGGCAGGTAAATAGTCCGTGGGTGTGCTTCGGGGTGGCCTGGAAGCAGGTGGTAGATCGGCCGGCGTTGAGTGCGTGGAGGAGGTTGGCGTCGTACCGGCGTCTGATGTCGTGGCGCTCGCGGGGGCCAGGGGGTCCAGCGCTGGGTGCGGTACAGTTGCGGCAGATGCAGACGGGCTTGCCTTAAGTGCGCGCTACGCACGGTCGCCATAAGTAGAGAAAGGGGGCGGGAGCAGGTCGGGAGGCGGGGCTGAGTAGGGGGCGGGGCCGCAGGGTCAGCAGCAGCGGGAAACCACGGGCAGATGCGAGGGGAGAATGAACGGTAGCGAGGAGAAGAAAAGTAAAAATAAAGCAAGCAGAAGGCAGAAGTAGTACATTTAAATTAGGCAGAAGGCAATAAACAGATAAGCAGAGGGAATGGCCAGAGAGCGCGGGAGATGACGGATGGCACAGGTGACCTGAGGCGCTGGGACAGGCTGCTGCCTCGAACCTTGCTTGTCGAAGGTCTCTGTGCTGTGCTGGCGCGATGATCAGATGGCGGAGCTGCTGGGGAGGGTGCTGGCCTTGGCCCAGAGGTCCTTGCGACGTGATATCCCTTGGTATCGCGTTTTATATTTACAAATACAGGGGCATAGTGACCCCCCCCCCCCCTCTTGCTTGAGGAACTACAGCGAGGGTTACGTTCTTTATGGGCCTCTTCTGTCTGCAACTCAATAGACAAAGGCTCAGCTCATAATTCATGTGAATGGGTGGGTGAGTGAATAGATGAAGGAATGGGTAAATGGCTGGATGGATTAGTGAAAGGATGAATGATGAGTGAAAGTGTGAATGGATAGATAATTAAAGAAAGGATAGATGGATGAGTGAATGGAAGGATGGATAAGGGTAAATGAATGTATGGGTGGATGGGTAAAAGGGTGGATGATGGGCAAGTGAATGGGTGGATGGATGAGGGAAATGATGGCTGGAAGAATGGATGAGTGAAAGGGTGGATGGATGGATGAGTGAAACGGTGGATGTAAGGATGCATGAGTTAGTGGAGGGGAGGGTAGATGGACAAAAGGATGGATAGATGAGTGTAAGGGTGGGTAGATGGACAAAGGGTGGATAGATGAGTGAAAGGGTGGATAGATGAGTGAAAGGATGGATGGGTGATGGGGTCAATGGATGGATTCATGAGTGGATGGATGGGTGGATTGAAGGATGGGTGGCTAAGTGAAAGGGGAATGGAGAGAGAAATGGAGGATGGATGAGTGAAAGCATGGATGAATGATTGGCCGAATAGATGTGTGAAGGGGTGCATGGATGAGTGAAAAGAAAAATGTAAAGATGGATGAGTGAAAGAATGCATACATGAGTGAAAGGGAGGGTGGAAAGCTGGAGGAAGGGATGGATGGGTGAGTGAAAGGTTGAATGGGTGGACGGATGAGTGACTGGGTGGATGAATGAGTAAGTGAAAGGATGGGTGAAAGGATAAATGGTTGGATGGATTGGTGGATGAGTGAGTGAAATGTAGGGTAGAAGGAAAAATAGGATGTATAGATAGTGAAAGATTGGATGAGTGATAGGGTCAATGGATGGAGTCATGAGTGGGTGAATGGATGAAGGATGGGTGGCTAAGTGAAAGGGAGGATTGGTGGATGGATGAGTGAAAGCATGGATGAATGAATGGCAGAATGGATGTGCTAATGGGTGCATAGATGAATGAAAAGTTGGATGAGTGAAAGAGGGTGGAGAGCTGGAAGAAAGGATGGATGGACACGTTCAAGGTTGAATGGGTGGACGGATGAGTAAGTGAAAGGATGGCTGGATGGGTGAAAGGGTAAATGGATGGATGGAAGAGTGGATGGATGGGAGGGTAATGGACAAAAGGATGGATAGATGAGTGAAAGGATGGATGAGTGATGAGGCCAATGGATGGATTCATGAGTGGATGAGTAAATGGACGAGTGGGTGAAGGGTAGATGGAAGGATGGGTGGCTAAGTGAAAGTGGAATGGAGAGAGAAAGGGAAGATGAACGGATGGATGAGAGAAAGCATGAATGAATGATTGGCAAAATGGATGGTCGAATTGGTGCCTGGATGAGTGAAAAGATGAATGCAAAGATTGAGTGAAAGAATGCATGCATGAATAAAAATGGATGAGTGAAACTTTGAATTGGTGGACGGATGAGTGACTGCGTGGATGGGTGAGTAAGTGAAAGGGTAAATGGTTGGATGGATTGGGTGAAAGGGTGGATGGATGTGTGAAAGGGTGGATGGAGGGATGGATGAGTGAAATGATGGATGAAAGGATAGATGATGGATAGGTTTGCAAATGGTTGAAAAGGTTTGGATATGGATGGACACAGATGGAAGAACAGACTGAATGATGGATGAAAGAATTAATAGATGACAGAATGTAAATTTGAAATGGTGGATATCCGGGGGTTGATGGAAGAATGAATGGCTAGATCCTTGGACAAGAGAGCTCTTCTGGTGAGGTTTGGGATGACTTCGCTTTCTTGGTGCCATAAGAGCTTTAGTTCAAAGTGGGAGGTATTTCAATTATCTGGCTACTCCCTCGCCTCTGTGTTACTATTCTGTATTTGCTGTGTGCTTATGTGTGGGATCTATAAATCATGCATATGACATTTTGAGTGACGCCCAACCTCTACTTGAATGTTACACTAGTGATTGTAAATGTTTACATGTTTTGTTTTAGGTGTAACGTGTTAGGGAGAGCCTCATTCTGCCATGAGCTGTGCTTAAGATGTATATTGTGTTTGTAGCAATAGGCAAGGCTTCAAAAATAAACTATGTAATAGTGTATCAACAGTGCCTTCTTTAAGAAATCTACAGGGAAAAGTACCTTTATGACTTGCGCAGCTAGTGCAACTCTCTGCGAAGCCCCCATAAGCAAAGTCAGATTTCATATGTTAAGTTCCACTTGATGAAACACCCATGATGCGTTCCCTATAGTGGGTTCATCACAGCAATCCTCCCTTTAGTTCACCTACGCATGCCGCTTTACATCTCAGATATTAGATGCTGTTGTATGAATGATAGGTTCATTGTCGACATCGCTAAGTTAGCATGAGCTTCGCTGCCATGAAGCTGCTTTTGCGCACGATACTACATGCCTTTATTTTGCAGGTCTTTGTTTGTGCCTTTCACATGAGAACTGTCTGCTTTTCGCGTTCTCTGCTGTTTAGTCTGCACACGATGTACAAGGTCGATAAACAATGCCCCTTGTTATTCTGTTCTGGTCAGTCCTTTGCACCTAGACACAACATGACACACAGCTGCACTACTGAAAGTTGTGTGCTTTAATATTGCAGCTAAGCATGTTGTTCACACACTTGGAGAGAGACTTTTCCAGAGAGAAGAGCTGTGCTGGTCCTGAGAGGTAAACCTTTCATCAAGGCCTTGAGGTATGGGGTCTGCTGACAAAGCCCAGAGGTCTTTTTAAAAAAAAAATAATAAACTAGTTCTTACCACGGGGAGGGTGGTTAGATCGTATAATCCTCTTCCACTGTCTTTATAAAAACAATATCCCCTTTTGTATTCTATGGACTTGTAACAATGCTAACGGTATTGTTCAATTCAAAGTTTTATTGTTTGATTACTAAAAACATAACAAAATATTAAAAACAGTGTAATTCGTGTATACAAAGAACAACATTTAAAAGACGCAGGTTGATACAGAAGGAGTGCAATAATCTTACTTTAAAATGGATTATGGTCAAAATGTCCAAGTATTGAATTGTTGCCTATGAAGTTCAGGGCCTTGGATAACAAAGCAATTGCAGTGTCACCTAAAAAATCAAAAAAGGAGCAATTAGACATAATTTCTGAGAGGCATACGTAAAAAGTATGGTCAATTAATTGTAGGCAGGAAACCATGTTCGGATAGACCACGCTGGATGAGCCAGAGTTCATTAGGTGATCTCAAGGCGGCGCAGCCAGCCAGCCGGAAATTTGCAGCCCTGTCTTTCCCCAGCAGTTTAGCTGTTCGGCTAACAAATTTAGTGAACCGGATGTTCAACTTTGTGTTTTCTGAGTTCATGGCTGCTATGATGGCCTGTCAACATGTGTGAGTTCCAAGTTTATTCCACTCATCCCGCAATCAAATCCTTCTATCTGAAAGAGATACGTTAGTGATAGATTCCTTACCTTAGAATGTCCCCAGGCGTCAGACTGGATCCTGAAAGTTTTTGTAGCAGTACCCCTGCGCGTCATGCGGCTCCGCGTCCGTTGCTGGCATCGTAAGCGCCGAGATGACGTCACGGATACTACTTGGGCGCCACGTCAGTTCTTTCTTTTTCCGTGCCAGCAAGCGCAGATCCGGATAGAGCAAGTACCTTAGTCACTTTTTGACTACTCTTTTGAGACTTTTTATCTCCCCTTTTTTCTCCTGGTGCACATAGGGATGCCTGGATTTAAGTCTTGTGGGGCCTGCCGTCGCAATATGTCGGTGGCGGACCCCCACGATGTTTACCTCCCTGCATTCGGTACTGACACAAGGCCGCCGTGATTCTGACAGATGCTTTAAAAAAGGCCATTCGCCCAACCTTAGGGGCATAAACTTTAACTTTCAGAAAAATTAGAACATGCTTGATAAATAAGATGACTCGACCCCCGGTTTGAGGTCAGAAATGACTGCCCAGGCGTGTTTCCTTCTGGATGGTTTTGCCCTGTCGGAATGAAAAGACTACAGCCGGACACTTTGCTTGATTGCGATCTTTAACGCCTGCTGAGATGGGTTTGTTCCCCAGTATTCCGTGACTCCGAGTAACTGTAGGGAGTGGGCCAGATGGCGCCGATGTTTTTGACTAGATGTGCTGGTCAATATTTTGTTCCAAAGTTTGGGCTCCTGACTACCTTCCCGGAAGTTGCGCAGTCTATTGCAGAGCTTGATGAACGCGCCTGCCTCAACGCCGTGATGATCTAATAAGCCGAGTTCTAGCCCAACTTGTGCTGGTGATGAGGAACTTGGCAAAGTATTGTGTTTATGCATATTGTTGCTGGTAATGGCACGTGTACTGCACCATAGAGCACGTTAGTTAAAATAAACATTTTAAACTATACCGCTCTGATTACTCTTATTGTGGATAAGTGTGAGCGAGCGAAAGTGGTCTTACTACCACAATTCCTGAGACAATCTGGAGTGTTTTGTTCTGGGTTGTCTAATCGTTGGTAACTTCGTTGTTATGTCAGAGAACGAATGAGACACTACAGCTAGTCGGTTTTGGGGATTTTGGGCACTAAGGTGATAGGACCTCTGTGTATAGTGGTGTACCAACCTGTAACCCTAAGAAGCAAGGGCAGTGTGTCTACTTCTAGATGGGGTACAGGAGTCCCCTTTCAGTTGTAGTGCTGGTGTGGTGGAAGATAGTTGTAGTATATACTATGCAGTCCAGTCTTTATAGAATGTTACGTTGAGTCATATTCTGTATTGTGATTAGAGGCGGAACATTCTCTTACTAGTCAGTAGTTTCCTGACCAGTTGGGAGAGGTCCGCTCTTTTCTACGCTCCATCTAAATAAAAGGAGTTTCACTTACTCAAGTGCCCGGAGCTGCGTCTCCTTTACAACCGATTTTAGCGACGATCCTGGCCAGGAAAGCCACGTTTACCTGACGAGCTGTGCAGTTTGTGCCTGTCGGGGTAGTTGTCTTCTGCGTGGAGGAAGAGAAGAGCGGACGGAGTTCGTGCACCGCAGTCGCATCTCGGAGATGTGCTCTGAGGAGATCTCTCAATATCTGGAGAACAAGCCGCGATCACCGTTTAGTTAAACGCCACCCCTGCACATCACCTTTGGCACGTCATTGTGCATCTTACTAGCTGCGCCACCATCTTGGATCGGCATTGCCAAGAGCTCACTCTGCGTAGGCACGCCATCATGCGTTCCACGGGCTGCACGGCCATCTTTGATCGACATCGTCAAAGGCGTTGACACATTGACTCGCTTGCAAGAATCCTTCAATGTGAGTCTGTGCCTGTGTTCACCACCCCAGACTGGCATCCTTCTGCTTCGACGCACGTTACATACGAGGAGCATTCAGTTTCAACACTAGTTGCTGGAGTTTCTTTGGTGATATATAGGTACTTTTCTATCTCAGCTTCCAAAGGAAAATTGTACATTCTTCTCGACTCTATTCCTTGGCTTGGGCAAGTTACATCGATTCCTATGGTGATGTACACACCTCTTGTATGCCACTGAGCAGGTACGGCCTAATTGTATAGTGTCATATATACCACTTAGTTTGTATTCTGGTGGCTTCACCTTTTTGCATATTCTCATACAGTGTTTCCAGAGAGTGTCTCACCTATTATCTCTTACTTTTTTTATTTTTAGACATTATGGCTGCCGCACAAATCGCAGTGGTGTTGCCTCCAAGCTTCTTACCACAGCTGGGTGCTCCCAGTATACTTGAGATGGTTCTGTTTTAGACTTATTTAGATGCTCTTGATGGTCAAGACATTAGTGGTAAAAGGAAAAAAACGCTTTTACTTAGTATGTTAGGAAAAGGAGGCCAATGTGTATTTAGATACTTACCCCAAGCTCCACAAGCCAATGGTCAACCTATGCCTGATGAATTTAAAGAAGCTATTTGTAGGTTAGAAGCCAGGTATGTTAAAGAAGAAAACCTGGTTATGAATAGATACAAGTTCTATACCCAACAACAAAAACAGCACAAATGTATAGACTAATTCATAGCTAGGTTGAGGTAATGGTCCATTAAGTGTAAGTTTGGATTAAGACAGAGGAACTCATTAGAGATCAGCTGATTGTCCAATGTAACAACAACAAAATTCAAGAAAGGCTTTGGGCAGAAAAAATCCCTCTTTGAAGGTTGCCATTGATTTAGCAAAGGTAGTGGAACAATCTGAAGGTTGTATGAGAGTTGGAAAAAAGAAACATCGTCCATGATGTAGCTAAAGTGTCAGAGAGTGGTGTGTGCGAAGGAAATGATCAGGGGAAAGAGAATTGGAGAAGAGTGGCTGTGGTCAAGAGTAAGGGAAAGTGTGTGAAGAAACCAGTTTACCCCAAACAAACTTCTGAGTATTGTAATAAGTGTGGTAGTAATGTTAATTTGTCTGACTCCAAATTTTGCTTTGCAGCTAAACAGGAATGCTTGAAGTGCGGAAAGATAAGGAACTATGCCAAGGTGTGCAAAAATAAGTCCCTCACCAGAGTAGCCTGTGTCAGAGAAGTAGATGGTGATTCCAGCAGACCGGTTGATAGGATTCTCAGTGTTGATGATGTGGTGGAAAAGATGAGAATGATAGAAGGAAGAATCGACCCAAACCTTTATTTATAGTGCATGGGCGTGAGATTTGTTTGATGGTCGCCACTGGGTTTAAGTACACTATAATTCCCAAGTGTCTTTGAGAAAGAGTGGATGTCGAAAAAATTGTTGCCCAAGGATATTTCTCCTGATTGTTATCAGGGAGAGTCCATTGATATACTTGGATATTTTGAAGCAACTAACAAGTTTTCTGGTAGGGAAATTTTTGGCAAAATTTAGGTAGCGGAACAAGGGCCCCCATCCTGGGGTGGGTACATCAGTATGATCTACGAATCGTCAATCCCAGGGTGCCCACTCCAGTCATGGTCGTTCAAGATTAGTAAGTTGAAGACATCTTGAGAGGGGCAAAGGCAGTTTTTGCAGAATAATTGGGGCAAAAACTGTACATTTGTGGATTATATGTGGAAACCATATCATTTTGTGCTTGTGCTGTATCATTAATATATACTGGAGAGCTTTGTAGGTGAATTAAAAATTCAGCATTGCGTTTTTTCACATTTTAGTTATACCTTCTTAGTACATCAGTGAATCACGGTAATTTCCTTTGAACGTACTGAATAATGTGTCAATCTTCAAGCAAACATAATATATGTAGATATCTAGGAAGAAAAAAAGCAAGAGAAAAGTGGGGATAAGAAACAGAAAACAGGAAGAAAAACCATTCAGTTTATGTATACTGAGCAGCAGGGAGACAAGTGATTTAAAAACAAAATATCACTATGCAGTTTTTCTATGAGCAACACACATGGTCCTCCATGAGTAAACACTCATTAATGGAAGAACCGGACTAGTGAAAGCAGATCTGGGTGACCAGCAAGATTTTAGTCATTAATAAGGGCACGGTGTACTTCAAACGGGTATTGGCCAAAGAATCTTTTGTTCAGGCTCAGAGTTACGAGCACAGAACTAGGGTCAGGCTTGAGGTTTGAACAATATAAGAAGAGGTAATGTGCCATATGGGTTGGAAAAAGCGACGAACATCGACTTCTAATATAGTTGAGAGCTGCAGTCCTGGGTCAATCCCGCATTGCAAGCGTCACGATTGTCTAGCGGCGTTTTGCTTGGGGGCCATCTTTAAGTAGGCAAAGATCTGGGCTGATATTAGTGAGCCGTACCTTCGAACCACGTCGCCATCTTGGAGTGTAGGTGAATACATTGTGTTCTTGGGTACTCGTAATTTTTATTTTATCGTATTTCGGTCATGCATATGTATTTATCTAAAATTGTACATTGCGAATAAGTCGATCACATGCATTTCATATATACCGCCTCCGCGGTTAAATATGTTGATGGTGCATTATAATTAGGATGTACAGGCTCCGTAAAAGTGAGAGACGTGTTACAGCAAAATTTAGGAACGCATTTAAGCAAACATATTTACATAGGGCTAGCTTCTGAATACATTACGACGCGATTTGGGTGCCATCCTGATTATACTATTGACAAATAAAGGTCATCTCGATTCTATTTAAAAGGAGCAGTAAAGTGCGGTGGCCATCTTAAATACACTGTAGCAATGAAATGCCGGAATGGTAAAACGCCAAAAAATAAAGCAGTGATAGTCTGTATAATATGAGGATATTTAACCAGGGGAGAGAAGCAAGAAACGTAAGAGGAAACTCCTAGATTACGTAAGTATTATCCAGGAGAGAGAAGAGAGTACAGGTAGAGATAAGATGGATCTTTGCCAAAAAAAGGAAGGTACTATAAAGTTAAAATGGAAGTGAGAACAAGATAATTGGCAACAACATGAGTTACTGATTTCATCTTGCTACTCGAGCATCAGGTATGCACATAATTGGGCTATTTCTAAACTGTGGAGTTCCAGACAGAGAAAAACTAATAAATAAAAACCTCTAACATATGCAGCCAGATTTACATATTCGAAAACGTTTCACCGTAGCATATAGTCATCAGAATTTATAGTGATGAGGCAGTCTGTAGATAAAATGACAGCATCTCATATGGTTGCCGGAATATTATCTTTAGAGTCAATAATGCCACACATTGTCTTTGTTCATACCTTTCTCTACAGTTTCAAATCGGATAATTAGAGCACTTTCATATTGGCATAATCTGTGCTATAAATTGCTTCCCCTTGCATGTTGCTTCAGCTTTTTGAGAGTGCAAAAAGTAAAAGTGCGATGATGTGGATGAGTGGTCTCAAAATGTTCAACCAATGGCTGACGTACGTCTGTTTTATAGATTTTCCGATAGTGTTCTTGAATCCGGATTTTTAGTTGACGGGTTGTGCTGCCTATGTAGTGTTTTTCACAGGGACAAGAGATTAGGTAGATTACATTTGTACTCTCACAGTTTATGAAGTCTCTGATTTGAAATGAGTGAACATTTACATCCTTGATTTTTGACCTGCCTAGTTTGCAGATCGAACACTTTGAGCAGGTATAAAAGCCATTGGGCTGATGCAGGAAGGTTGGAGGATCTTGTTTGTTTTTAAAGAATGAGGGACATAGAGAGAGTCTGAGGTTTTTGCCTTGTGTGAAACTGAGTTGTGGTGAGTCTTTGAGGGCATCTTATATGGTGGGATTTTGTATTAAAAGATTCCAGTGTTTTTTGAGAATCTTTCGTATGTGTTGTTGTCCGTTAATATATTGTGTCAGGAAACAGTTGACTGGTTGATGATATTTGGATTTTTTATTGTGATAATTACTATCTGTTTGGGCAGAAAAGTATTGTGTTTCCTTGCGACGTCTTTGGTCATATCCTCTTTGGCTCAGTCTTTCTATAATCTCCAGAGATTTTTTTATCATGTTCTTCTTTTGAGCTACAATTGATAAGTGGTCTGGGGTATTCTCCTGATGGAATGTTAGCAATTGCATGATGGGGAAGGCTGCTGGAATCATGAAGGATGGAATTTGCGTTTGTGGTCTATCTATGAATTTTGGTTTGTAATGTGTTGTTTTTAATATAAAGGGTAAGATCCAGAAATTCAATCTCTTTCTTTGAAATGGTGTAGGTTATGTCAATACCCCACTTGTTTGGGGTTAAAGTGTGAATGAAGTTTTTCAACAGGGCTTCCGATCCTTTCCATATGAGTAATATATCGGCCCATAGTACTATGTTGCTGGAGAGATGTTCCGGATGATCATTCTAAATCCATTGATGTTCTACTTCCCCCTTTGCTGTCCCCTGGAGTTGTAGATATAATTCGCCATTAAAGAGAAAGTAGTTGTTGTATAAACCGAATTCAAGCATTTCCAGGATCATCCTATTTCTGACTGTGTAATGTACTGATCTTGTTTGAAGACATTTCCTGATCACTGCTAATCCATCCGGATGTTTAATGGACGTATAGAGGCTGACCACGTCTATGGATGTTAAGAGAAAGTCTGGTTGCCATGACATGTTTTGGAGTTTTTGTAAGACAGATGTCTCTTATAAAGGATGGAAGATCCTTCATAAAGGGTTGTAATTCAGCGTCTATGAAGGATCCCACTTTGGAGCAAATGAACTCCATCCCAGCAATGATGGAGCTACCTTTTGGCGGTCTGCCAGGTTTATGAACTTTGGGTAGCAGGTAGAGGGTGGGGGTGACCAGATTTTCTATGAAGAGTAGTTGTTTCTCTTCCAGTGTGAATAATTCCCTATCTTGCCAAGTATTCAACAGTTGGTGGAGCTTTTCCTGTGTCTCCTTTGTGGGGTTATGACTTCGTTTTTTTATAGCAGGTGGCATCCCCCAATTGGCGGTGCGCTTCTTGTAGATAGTCAGAGGTATTTGAAAGAACTAAGTTTCCTCCTTTGTTCGCTTCCTTAATGATCAGGTTAGGGTCATTCCTCAGTTCTATCAATGACTTTTTCTCGTTTTTGGTTATGTTGGGGGGCACATACTTTTGCTTAGACAGGGGGAGAGGATGTAGCCGAACGGTAAGGGCGTTGGACTTCAAATCTGGGGAATCTCGGAAACGACGCCCAACATCCTGTGATTCTGGGCAAATCACTTAATCTCCCTGTGCCTTACAAAAAATGAATGTGTCCTCATGTAACACAACTGGTGTTCATGTAAAGCTCTCTGATACCTGATTTCGGGTCAAGTTTGCGCTATATAAAACTTTGAGAAAAGAAATAAAAACTGGTATTTTCGATATTCAGTATCCAAATCCTTGCTTACGGCTGAGCAGAAAATATCGATTGAGTTGCCTTATGGTAAGGCTAGTGTAAAATTCGATTTCTTTTTTAGAAGTTTATTTCTGGAATGGAAAATATCTATTCCTATTCCCAGTATTGGAGAAATTGATGGATGTGGGTTTGACTCTCCGAAATGACAATTGTTTGTTTATGGTGGAGCAAATTGAATATTTGAGTTACACTATATCTTCTGCAGGGGTTCAACCCCCAAAAAGTTTGTGTTCCACCATTGATTTAGCACCGCCTCCATCAGACAAAGACCAATTAAGATCCTTCATGGACTTAATTGAATATTATTCCAGAATTGTGAAACAAATTTCTGATAAGACCATGTGTTTGAGAAGTCTACTCAAAAAAGGTGTACATTTTGTGTGGGGTGAGAAACCACAAAAGTGCTTTGACAACATTAAAAGGGAGATATGCAAAGCTATGTACTAGCACCATTTGATGCAAGACATAAGTCCATAGTTGCCGTAGATGCTAGCGCCACAGGGCTAGGAGCCATTTTGTCCCAGAGAAATTTGGGGATTGAAAGAACTAGCTTTCGTCTCTAGGATGCTTACCCACTCTGAAAAAAAATAGTCTGTCATTGAATGGGAAGCTCTGGATGCATCTTGGGGTGTTGAGTATTTCTGCACGTATTAGTGGGGATCTAAGTTTTTACTCCTCACCGACCATAAGCCTTTAGTGAAGATTTTGTCTCCAGGTGGTACTGGGAAGGGGTCACCAAGATTAGCAAAATTAGCTGCAAAACTTCAAGAGTACCAATATGAAATTGAACACATACATGGTTGGAGGAACACCAAAGCAGATTGCTTATCCAGACTTATCTGTCGACTGGAAAGTAGTTGATGGTCCTGCTGTACTAGATGCTAATGAAGTCATTGCTGTAGCTTCAGTGGAGGATGTGGTTATGGTTGGGAGGGTGCTTTCATTGCTTTTGAGTGGCTGCGTGAAATGGACACAGATGAGGTTTTGAAGGAAGTGTTGAGGATGTTAAACAAGGGCTCTAGTAGAGAGAGTTATGTGTCTGTTTCTGTAAGGCCTTATGTCAAGGTTCTGGATGATTTGTCTGTGTGGTGAAGGCGTTTTAATACGAGGTGAGAGGTTTGTCCCACCTTCTGGTCTGAAGAGAAGATTGTTGGCTTTGGCTCATGAGGGCCATTTGGGTCAAACGTTGACCCAACAGTGCCTTAAAGCACAATTTTGGTGGCTGGGAATGGACAAACAGGTAGTCAGTTGGGTGGAAAGGTGTACTCAGGGGCGTAACAAAGGCCCCCGCAGCCCCTGCGGTGCGAGGGGCCCCTTCAGCCCAGTACCCCGTCACTAGAGCTCCTGAGTGTGGTCGGAGGGGGCTCCCTTCATGTACTGTGCAGGTGGCCCCCCTCAAGTTTGATTACACCACGGGGTGTACTGTGTTTAAAGAGGGGGAGAGAGATTAAAAGTAGGAGGGAAGTCAGATATGGGGCACATTAGTAATCAAGGTGAGGCTTGGCATAGCATTTTCTTTGACTTCATTGGTCCCATGGAAGAAAATGGCCGGGTACAACAGGCTTGGCATTGTGATAATAGATGTATTCTCCAAGTGGCTATATGTGAAGTTTGTGAAAGAGATTACCACTGAGAGTACCATTAGGTATTTGGGAGTACTGTTTAAAGAGGAAGGTATTCCTTCCATTCTGATCACTGATAATGGTACGCAGTTAGTCTCACATGAGATGCAAGCGTTTTTAAGGAACTGTGGCATTGTTCATTATCGCCCCTTATTGTACAACCCACAGGGAAATGGTCTGTGTGAGAGAGCAAACAGAGTGGTCAAAGGAATTATCCATATGGTGAGTGCTAATGGCTGTGTGGTGCATAAGTTCGTGGATGAGAGGATTTGGGCCTACCGCACCACCAGGCAAGGTGATGGAGGCAAATCACCTTTCGAGTTAATGCACAGAAGGGTTCTGGGTTCCAAACTAGTGCCTGCGTGGATGAAGGAGTTGGTGTCTTTGGACTGTGTCGTCCTCGAGTGAGTTCTGATTCTCATTATGGTGTCAGAGCTGGTGATTTAGTAAAAGTCAGGAGTGGGAGGTTTTGGAGAGGTCTCTCTAAATTTAATGGGCCGTACAAGGTCAAGAAAGTTTGATTGTTCTGTACTGCTGGAAAATGGTGAGAGGTGGTACCTTCGAAGGGTAGCTCTTTATCAGAGGGGCTATGGAGTAGCTAAAGGAGAATCTTGCCGCAGCAGTGGGTATCTGTTGGCCCAAGACTCGTATTTCTCCAGCAACATGCTGGGTGTCTGAGACAACTATTGCTGGTGGCGAGGGCTTGTTGGTACTGCTGTCGGAGCCTTTGGGTGGTTCAGGCAGACTTTTAACTAATGCTTTAAATCTGGGTTCCAAGGACGCCCTGATCACAAGCTCTGGTAGGAGTCGCAAACTGCTGTTGTATCTTAGAGATTTTGTACGATGATTCAGTTTTATTTGTTTTTGGGTTTTTTGGTGGGTGGAAAAGGGGAAGGTGTGTAGTATATACTATGCGGTCCAGTCTTTATAGAATGTTACGTTTTGTCATATGTTGTGTTTTGAAGCGGAACGTTCTCTTACTAGTCAGGTGTTTACTGACCGGTTGGGAGAGGTCTGCTTTTTTTCTACGACTCATCTAAATAAAAGGAGTTTCACTTATTCAAGTGCCCGGAGCTGCGTCTTCTTTACAACAATAGTCGTATTTCGCTGTCTAATAGGTGGCAAGTGTGGGTAAATAGAGTGAGATGGGGGCCATCCTGAATATCCTGAGAGATCAGGTAAGGAGTGTGGAGGAGGGAGAAACAGCTAAACAATAGAGAAACATAATGAAATATAGGTGAAATCCTGGGTAAGACAATGTCCCCACATATGAACAGCTTTTGATGATCTCAAGAGTGGGCAAAGCATCGGAGACGCACATGAGAATGCGGAAAAGGCAAACTGGGTGAAGAATCCTGGGGGCAGGGGAGGGGCAGCCCCCGTGAAACGGTCGTCAATTCTCCCAAAGACCATCAATAAGAGGGTAAGCCGGCGGGCCTCGCGTTACGTAGCAAGAACACTGGCATCACAAAATTGGGAAGATGGGATTCGGTCACCGCAGAGCGCTACAGTGATGGCGCCCGAGCACTTCGGTACCGCACCAATTATACACTGGAGGAGCATACACTGCCCGTGAATGAGGAAGTTAGTTATGACACAGCTTATACGGCAGGGAAAGATGGAGCGATTGACCTTAGGCTGTCTTGATGCAGAAGAGAACAGTGCAGCACTGGTGCTCTGAGGTAGATGAGGACATTAAACTGCGTGATGTGGCAGAGCACATTGCAGTGCATCTGCACTAAAATAGCTGAAAACAATAGGCAGCTATGAGGGAGCCAGGCATGGTGTGGCGTTGCAGCTAGAAATCTATGCAAACAAAAGGCAGCTTTGAGGTAGCAGAAAGCAGTGCAGCACTGCTGCGCTGTGAGAGATGGCGCCGTTCGGATGTAGGGATAGGGACGCCAGGGCACCTTACGTCTGCAGCAATCCATCAACATAAAAGGGGGAATCTGATAGAGACTACTAGCCGCAGACTCCTTCACGTAGAATTATCCCCAGGCATGAGACTGGATCTGGAAACTTTTTGCCACAGCATCCCTGCGCACCGGGGGCGGTGCGACATCACGCGACACCGCCCAGGCGTCGTCAGCGAGGTCACATTAGACCCGCCCCGGCGCACCCACGTCAGTTTTTTTCCTTTTCCGCGTGCAACGCGGATCCGTTCCTTGCTGCGGGCCTGTTTTAGGCCCCCTTTCTTCCATTCTTTTTTGGTTGGAACAGTGTGCGAATGCCTTCGGGCTTTAAAACTTGCACGTTTTGAGGGTGTCTTATGTCGGCGACAGACCCTCACTTCATTTGCATGTGGTGTTTGGGGGAGGATCACTGCACCTCAGATTGTGCGGCGTGCCAAAAGTTGAAGCCGAAGTCGCGGCGGGAGTGCCGAATGAAACTTCTCTCGGCGCGTCTCTCTAGGTCGACATCCTCCCCTCGGTCTGCTTCGGCGGACGGCTTCAGGTCCGGCCGTGGTCATCGTCCTCGCCTTTCTCCGATGTCACGTGAGCGTCACTCTCCGGTGTGTGAGTGTCGCAGTTCGTCCCCGGGGGCTGGTGTCCGGCCTACCAGGGCGTGGACTCTCCGCAGGTGATAAGGCTCCGTGTGTCGTCCTATCCACCGTTTCCCGGTGTTGGGGCATCAAGAGTCCAGATGGAGACTTAAGCTACGGCTTTGCAGAACTCGCTGGCGTCTCCTCCCCTTTCCCCTCCTGGGGCATCGGCGGATCCCTCGCCTTGCGCAGGGCCCTCTGCGGTGCCGCCGGTGGCTCCGGCCCCGGCGCCAACTGGGTCGGATCCAGGCTTGGAGGATGTGGTGCTGTTGGGGTGCGGCTCCTCTGGGACACCTCCTTCAGGTCATGGCATCTCTGCGTCGCCGCATACCCCCGCGGGCGTCCCTGTGGTGTCGCGGGAGGTGGCCAGGGCTCGGGTCGCATCCCCAAGCCCCTCTCGGTCCCTTGGCAGGGTGGTCCTGTCTAAGGCCGAGGTGACGCCACTACGGCGCCAGCAGCAGCTGGAACGTGCGGAGCCACGGGGTCAGTTGCCACTCCTCGCCACGCTCCGGGTAGAGGGCAGACCCCTCGTCCCTCTCCGGGCCCCTCTCGTACCTCCTCACAGGTGGCTGCCTCGTTGGAGGGCGAGTCGAGGTTGTGCCGTCCCGACGCCGCCACAGGGGTTGCCGGGCGACCTTTGCCTCCTTCTGGGCCGCGGCCGGCGGAAGGCTTCAGGCCCCTCCCCAGCCCATCCTGTTCCCCCACGCAGGTGGTTGCCTCGGCGGGGGTCGACGGCGCAGTCCCAGGGCCGGTGCGGCTCCAGCTCTACTCCGGTCCGAGCAGGGTGACTTGGAGGTCCCTTGCCCGGCAACACCGGATGGCGCCGGTGTCCTGCCTCAAGCAGCGGACTCTACGGATCCCCGCAGGGGTCGTACCGCGGATTCGTCTTCGGACGCTCCTTCTCCAGAGGCAGGCTGCATATTGGTGTCATCCTCCCCGGAGACTTGTCACCGTGTGCTGTCCTTTTCACCGGCGTCGAAGGGTGGCTCCCCGCCCTTCCTAAGGCAGGGGTGTTTGTCGGAAGAGCGCAGGTCCCTCATTCTTCGGCTCCTCCTGACTTCCAGGTCTGGCCCTTGCCTGCCCTGCTTGGCCTCGGGGACGCCCGCCTTAGTTTGCAGCCGTCGCCCACAGAGGAGCTGCTTTCTCCACTGCGGGGCCCTACGGATGCGGGTGCGGCTTTCGCTCACGCGGTGTCCACGGCTGTGGGCATCTTACGCATGGGTGACACGGTGGCTCACTTTCCGGCGGACCATCTGTTGGAGGTCCTCCACCAGGGCTCTGGTGGGAGGGAAATCATACTTCCCTTTGAAGGTTCGCTCCTTTCTGCCTTGACAGGGGCTTGGAGGCGTCCTGCCTCCGGGGACCCAGTGCCTCCGCATCTTCTGCATCAGCACCTTCCGACGCCGCGTGACACGGCGTGCCTGTCCATTCACCCCTCAGCCGCCAGTCCCCTTTTGCGGACTGCTTTTCCCTCCCTGCCGCCCCTGTTGGCTCCGCCGTCCAGAGAGGCCCGCTGGCTGGACACTTGGGGACGCAACATTTTCGCCTCGACCAGCGTGGCCCTGCGGGCCCCCAACACCTTGTGTGTGCTGGGTAGGGCCTCCTCCTGTATGTGGGACTCGGCTGAGTCTCTGGGGTCTGCAGCGTCCCAGGAGTCTGCTCAGGTGGATTTGCGGCACTATGCATTGGATGGCCGGGAGCTTGCAGCGTTTATTCACCGCTCCGCTCTGGACGTCTCTGAGGCGCCTGGCTTCGGGACGGCGTTTTCCCCGAAAATATTCGGGAGAAGCTCATTGATCTCCCATTTGATGGCAGTCTGTTTCATGCCCTGGCCGACTCCGCCATCCAGAGGCTCTTGGCAGGGCTCCGTCCTCCTCCGTCCCCTCCTCAGTGACTTCCGAGTTAGGGTTGCTTTTGGGCCGCCTTAGGCCGGCCGTTATGGTTGTGGAGTATCTTTTTCTGGCAGTTTACGTCCTTTCTTGGGACTTTGGCATTGTTGGCTGCTGGACGCCCCCTTTGTTGTGTGTGAGTTCTGCAGGAGTTGTTGCGCAGACTTGGCCCTGAGATTGGGCCTTCTGCTTTGCTGGGGGTGCTGTCAAGCCTGTAGCGGGGGTGCTTTTTCCCCCATGGTACTTTTGTTTCTTCGTCTGCTGCGGAAGTTCTTCCAAAGAGGGTTCCCATATATTGGGACTTCATGTGCCCTATGTGAGGTTATGGTAGCTGTCACATGGCTTGTGCTCTGCTGGAGGGTTCTGGTCGCCTTCGGGTACCTGTTCTCCATGGTGTTTACATAGGTTGCTTTTGCTTCCTGAGGTCGTGTGCGCGGCCACTCGTGGTGGTGGCCCGGGCCTCTCCTCCTCTCCCTGCTTCCGTTCTGCGGTGTGGGATGTCCCTATGTTCTACCTTGCCAGGCGTTGCCTACTTGGTCTTCCTGGGGCCTCGGGCTGTTCTACTTGCTTCTGGCCTTGACTGCCAGCATTGTTCTGGCTGACAGGCTGCTCTCCATCTTGAATGGGCTCGCCTTCTTCTCCTTGGTTTCCTTGGGCCCTCTAGGCTTCTTCTTCTTCTTATTCCGTCTTCCTGTCTTGGCATTGGGCGGAAGCTATGTTGCCTTGTGGGGGAGTAGGGTGCTTCGGCCTCTCCGTCCTTGCCCTTGGTTCCTCTGCTGTGAGTGTACAAGCCTCTTCAGCCTTCCTTCCCTCCTACGTCCCTTTGGAGTTGGTGGGGTTCTGCTTGTGGGGGTTCCCTTTGCCTGGCAGAGGCAAGGTTCTACCTGGTCCACGGATTTTGTCCCCTGTGGGTCCCCTCTGTTCTGCTTTGGCTGGTGGTGTCCTTTCGCAGACCCTCCTTCCCCGGGGTATTGCTAGGGTATCTATTCTGCGTGAAGAGATCTTTGGCTAGTAGTCTCTATCAGATGTACGAGTTACTCACCTTCGGTAACGATGTATCTGGTAGAGACGATTCTAGCCGCAGATTCCTTCACGCCCCGCTCTTCCTCCCCTATTCTGCGAGGACCCTTGGGTTAGTCTTTGGTACTCGCCTCCCGGTGGGGGGCTGTGTCTCCTGTTGTTGTCCTCTGGTTTGAGGGTCCTCTGGCCATGCCCTTGTCCTTGTGGGTGGTTGCCCTCTAGGTTGGGGTGGCTTGGTGGTTTGTTGTCGCTGTCTGTCTTGGGACTGGTCCCCTTCCTTGCTCAGGATGAGGGGGGTGAGCTTCCTACGTGTGCCATTACTTTTATGCCTGTTCTTCCCTTCGGGGCACAGGGATGAGAGGTTGTCTATGTGCGGGCAGGGTGGCTGCACAGGTTTCTGCTTGTTCTTCTTCTTACTTCTTTCCCTGCCCTTGGGGTCTGCGGTGTTGGCACTACCCTGGTGGTGGTGTTAGTCACCGTTTCTTTCCAATTTTTCTGCTCTTCGCACACTGTTCCCATGCTCCCACAGTTTTTTATTTGGTGGTTCTGCGTTGTGGTGCAGAAAAGTTCTCAGAAGAAAACTGACGTGGGTGCGCCGGGGCGGCTCTTATGTGACCTCGCTGACGTCACGTACACGGACGACGCCTGGGCGGAGTCGCGTGATGTCTCACCGCCCCCGGCACACAGGGATGCTGTGGCAAAAAGTTTACGGATCCAGTCTCACGCCTGGGGATAATTCTACGTGAAGGTATCTGCGGCTAGAATCGTCTCTACCAGATACATCGTTACCGAAGGAAGTAACTCGTACAACAAAATCGGTCCAGAATGCCTGGCGGATCAAAGGCAGCCCTTATGAAAAGCGTGGTGGCCTGAGAGCATTGGTGGTGTCACAAGGCAGATGTCTTAAGGCGGCAAACAGAGAACGTTTACAGCTACCTGTGGCGTAGAAATTGGCTTGAACCATACCTAGGAGGTTCTGGGCTCACTCAAAAAATCCCACCAATCTTATGCCGCTTTCCTAGATTGCACGTTGGAGCACTGCAAATACTCAGAGCAGGCAGTTCTCTCAGACGGTCCGGTCGGTAGGGTGGCAGGCAGAAGTAACTCCAAGTGGAGACGGTCGGGTTGCAGAGACAGCCATCTCGAGTAAGCAGAGTCAGTTCCTGTGGCATCAGGGGGCAAAATGATTGAGGTCGGGAACGGAAGAAGAAACCAGTTACCTGGTTGTAATGTTGGGAATGAGCTCAAACAAATTAAGATTCGATGCGACATCAGGCAATGAGTACATCAAAATCCGTATGGGGTAAAAGGTTGCTTTATATGCAACAGGCATGCAGCTTACGCCATTGTACAATAAAGTTATAAGGCCTAACTAATGCAAATCAAGTTAACACCCCCTGCCGCCCTAATTGATTCCCCATTAACTTTTCCCCATATTGAACCACCTCCCCAACCCCTTCCTTTCACCACCTGCCTACCTCCTGCCTCATTACTCGGTCATCTTTTTTCCCTCTATCCTAATCTACTCTGACCCAACCTTTCCTACCTGCTTCAATCTCGTCCTCATCTCCCAACAGGAAAAAACCCTGGACAGGCGTTTTTCCTGTCTCTTCCATCCCCCCCCCCCCCCTCCCCCCCAACCCGATGCTCTTTATTGAGATAATGCTCAAATTTGAATAGGATACAAAAACCCATTTAGAAAAAACTGATTTTTAATTCAAGCAACAAATGACATTTTTTTGTGTGGTTTTTTTTCACACTGTTGCTGAAACAGTTAAAAGAAAACCTAACACTGACTAACAGACGGTGGTTTTAAAAAAGAGTTGAAAAGAGATTCCGCTTAAACAGCTGCTTTTCTAGCACAAAGTATTCAAAGCCAGCATATCAGATAATCTCTCCTTAATATTTACCAAATACAGTTCATTTGCTATAAGTGAAAGATGTACCCCATCCGGACGGAAAAATAGTCTTTTGTTATATCCACATGAGCCAGCCAACTTATCCCATTAATACTGCAAAAACAATTAAGTTCTTTGTTTACTTACGCCTTGTTCTGTCTACAGCTGTGAATTTCTCAACTCCCCTCCAAACCCTCCTGGGCACCAGAGCAGTCTGGACCAGCTTCGTATTTGGCCAGGATTTGACTATTAGTTCTAAGTCTGATTACATCTCAGTCGGCAGCCCAAGGCCTGAAAGCTGTACGATATAGTTTTCTCCCAAATTAATGAGTAAAATGTCTGGATATTTTCTAGCGGAAAGCAGTTCACTTGAGAATGGCATCAATTGACCCCATTTCATACCACCTTTGCCCCACCAATTGATCTTAATATCATCAAATCTAAAGCCAAGGTTCTGTCCATAATGATTTCTTTCAACTTGCTTTGCTGCCCATTTTATAAAAGAATGTCCAACGATCCAGACGTTTGCCACGGACGAAGGTGGGCTTAACTGATTACCTGAAAAGAGAAAAATGTTAGAAACGCAGTACAAAATGTAAAAATCCTCTAACTCTCTAACATATTTTAAACAACAATTGGAAGACTAGCGTCCTAAACTTTTTAATTGTCTTAATGAAACACCCCTTCTTACTGCCTCTGAAGTGTCACCTATTCTGAAGGAATGAGTACCAAAATTATTAGTATTATAACCCAAGAGGCTTAATGATTTCCTTAAAACAAATATAATCTGTGATGCTTTTAAGGAAGGACCGTCCAGATGTTTGAAAAGAACCACTCACTGATCTAAATTCAAACCAAGCTTTCATCGGGCAAAGCGGGCTGCTCAACTTCTGCAATACCACTGTAGCCCCTTTCCCTTTTTGATCTGTTTTTGATTTTTCAAACCGAATTCGCAAAGACAGACTGGTTATCAACACATTCGAAACCTTAAGCCCTTTAGACTCACCTCTACCCTGTAAAACTCAGAGATTCTGAAAGCCCCAAAAAATAACCAAACCATACTAAGTTTGAATAAGAATTCAAATTAAGAATTGCAAATTTGTGATAAGACTTGAATGATGTTGCCTAATATTTTAACAGATATGGGCTTTCTCACGAACTGGCCGCGCTTCCTCATTTTTGCCCAGCCTTGTAAAATTCTCCAGCTGACTGTTCGTAGCCCCAAAACCACTTCCCATAGAAGACTAGACCTGCGAGTTTGCCAGCAATTGTAGTGGCAGAAATATTCCGTTCTATGTTGGCCTTTATAAACCGCAGAACATCATCCCTGCGATTTTTCCCAACTTAATTCATTGTTGGCTCTAAAAGAAGTGCCTAACTCTAAATATTCAGCCCATGCTCTTTTGTAAGCTAACCTTGTACTGTGAGCTAGAGAGTTCTCTACAAGATGTTGTATTTTTAGTCTGCTCAGTCCCATATCGCCTGTGGAATCTGGGTTTTCACTGGGTCTGCTCGGGGTGCCAAACCACGGAATCTCAGCCACTGGGAACGAGAACGCATCTGCTATATTATTATCTATTCCTGGTACGTGTTTAAGGAGGAGTCCGTCTTTAGCCTTTTGACCATTTACCAAGTCGACCACAGTTTGGTTGTCAATATGAAAAATAAGTTTGTTAGACAATCTCTTGCCTCAAATCCCTAATGCAACTATCGGAGGGAAAATTCGAAAAAGGCTATGCTTCTTTTTTCAGAAATCCATTTTGAAGGCCAACTTTCAGCACACTTTTTCATTTACCTTCCCAAAGAGCCCAAAGCCATTGGCTTCTGACGCGTCAGAATTTTTTTGTAATCCACCTTAGAAAATGCTAATCATGAGACCAAATCGTAACTCTGTGAAAGCCCTCAAAAACATTAACCAGACTTCGAATCAGTTCTCATGGTGGATTAATCACTAATTCTGTGATGAGCAAGGTAACACAAGACATGGCAAAACCTAACCTTCTACAGAAAGATCTGCCAGCTTTCACCACTCTGCAAGCAAAGTTTAAATGCCCCAGCCCACATTGCATTTCATAAAGAGTTAACTTCTGTGATAGCCTGGCGTGTTCTAGCATCTCTTTAACCTTTTTAACAGGTAGTCTTGCCTCCATATTGACTGTGTCTATTTCAATACCTAGGAAAATCAGA
Organism: Triturus cristatus; assembly: GCF_964204655.1. Classification (NCBI taxonomy): domain Eukaryota; kingdom Metazoa; phylum Chordata; class Amphibia; order Caudata; family Salamandridae; genus Triturus; species Triturus cristatus. The sequence goes on from NC_140594.1 coordinate 648,256,155, forward strand.
CAACTTGAAGGGCCTTCTGTCTTTTCTTCGGCCAAGTGAACGCATAAATCTTTTTCCAATGACTTAAAAAACTAGAGAGCTCTGCTACATTGCTGAGTACCAGCCGCACCAATAAAAAGAAAATCATCAAGATAGTGTGTTATTTGAAGGCGACCTGACCTAAAAACGAAACCCCATTGAATAAAAGAGCTAAACTCTTCAAAATGATTGCAAGAAACTGCACATCCCATTGGTAAAACTTTGTCTACAAAAAATTAATCTTCAAAATGATGTCCACCAAAGAAAAGCCAACGGGTGCACCGGTAACAATCTAAAAGCAGACTTAATGTCACACTTTGCCAATTCAGCATTTGAACCGGTCTTCCTTACCAGCTCAAGCACTATATCAATTGATGCAAATTGAACAATAGTATCTTCCTTGGCTATGAAATCATTAACTGATAAACCCTGAGGCCATAACAAATAACGAATCATACAAAATTCACCTGGTGTCTTTTTAGGTACAACTCCTAAAGGTGATACAAGATCTGGTAGTGGCCATGTAGAAAATGGGCCTGCTTTTCTTCTTTCTGCAATTTCTGACTGCAGCTTTTGTTTAATAACCTGTGGAAATTGTCTTGCCGATTTCAAATATTTTGCAAATCTATGGCAACGGGGTCCCTAATAACCCAGCCAGAAACCTTCTTTAAACTCCCATTGTAACTTGGCTGCTTTGTCCCTTAAAGGATAGACTTGTAGCCAGTACCATAAATTCTGTATATTAATTGGGGTAAGAGCCCTTGTAGTTAGGCTGAAATGAATTTCCTCTCTCTGCCTTGATCAAAATTGCTCCATTTTTTTCCTGCTCCCCAAACATTGTAAAATGGCATGTTTGCCTCCACATTTAGAACATACATGTTTGTATCTGAAGGGATTCTTCTAACAATACACCCTGTTAACATTCCAGCATGCTCCTAGATATGCTGATTGTGGCTTGGTCCAATTACCAACCCCCTCCCCTGAGGTGGGTCTGCCGAGAAAAGGCCGGTGTGAAGCTGCGAGTCTGTATGCATAGTAGGAGGAGGCCTTCCCCCCCCATGGTTTCTCTAGAATAGTGACCAGTCTAGCTCTAAATTCTTCATCGTATTAAAACCGGGCAAAACCCCAAAAATCAGTATGAGCCTTTCTAATTGTGCCCAAATATTTTAAAATGGACACCTACCTGCGAAAATTAGAAAAGCTGACGTCCATGAATCTATAGTTGTGGGAACCCTTGGCCTCTTAGCTAGCTCCCAAGCTTCTTCCCTAGAACCCTCCTTGGATTGGATTTCTCTGTGAAGGAGCTTAAATACATCTACAAATTCTCCTTTCCAGATTTGTATTCTTACTCAAATGTCAACCTAATGGCATAGATAAGCCCTTAACAGGAAGTCTCTTCTAGCCCTCCGATTTCGACTTCTCATCCTTTTTGTTGCCCCTCACTTCTTTACTGTTTTTAGCTTTAGTTGAATCTAATAACTCGCACTTATTTTTAATTTTGTTGGCTGACGATTCATTTTCAGGCAAAATTACAGTTTTTTTCACAATGAGAACAGACATCAGTCCCCACACCTTTATCTTAAAAAATTACTTCAGCTGCTTTCCGTTTTTTAAAGATTGATTCACTAGAACTATCACTAAAGGGGTTCTCACCTGCTCTGAAAGGTTTGTCCCAAACTGACGTCTTCCTCCTTTTGTCCCCTTCATGATATCCTTTGCGCATTTCACAGTCCATCCAGCTATCTATCCTCTGTATCTCTTTCCTGCAAAATATGAGCCTTGGACAGCATTTTAGGGACACACCCCCCCATATGAATTAAAACCCCCAGAGGGTACTTAATCATCCTCATCTCAAATTTTCCCTTCTTCTAACTCCATAGAGCCATCATCCCCAAGTTCATTTTCAAAGTGTACATTCTTGAATTTTCCACTACAGCCAGGTTGTACCCCATCCCCCCACCCCACCATCGTAAACCCTCCAATTAACAGCCTTCTTAAAATGCACAATTCTTTGCTCGTCCAACGATGCCGGGAAAACCACAATACTGTCTTCCCTTTTATGCTCCAACATCATGCACGACGCTTTAGACCTGCTTGCTGGTTGTTTACTGTCCTTTTGGTCCTTTTGCAGTATCATCCCTGCGTTGGCCTGCAAGTCGCCAAAACTTGCTGACGCTGGAACATACGCAACCACTAATGATAACATGTTAACACATTTCTTCCCATCTTGAACCCACACCCATTTACCTGGACCTTCCTGAACCTGCCTGGCTTTATTTGATATATCCATTTCCTTAATGAGCTCTAGTTTAGCGCAAATATTCTCGTTATTCTTACTAAGGACAAAAGACTGACATTGATTTACTGATTGCAAAATTGGTTGCACGTCCCTTAACTCAAGGGAAGCCTCACCATTCTGAGTTTTGCTATGAGGTAACAATATATCACCTTCTCCAGAAATCATAGGGGATAATGACCTCTCACCTGGTGTATTTATTACATTTTGTGACATTTGTAACTTTTTGCTAACAATAGAAATATTTCTTTTGACAGTGCTTTCATCACAATAGCAGCCTGCTTAGGAAAAACCTTTTCTATAACCAAAGAGCCACTAGGTGGCATTGCCGCTGTGTTTGTAACCGAAACCTCCTCACCTTTAACAAAAAAGGCTCCTTTAAGGGATTTCCCTCTCCCCAGGAGCCTGCCTCTCATAGCGCGTGTGCGGGATCTGCCCCTCCCTCTCTGCAGAACAGGGAAGGCTAGCTGCCAAGAGGCGGTAAGAGGAGTCTCCTCCTTTCACTTCCTTCTTTTCCAAGGCTAAGCGCCTTAGGGTATTCCACACTGGGGAGCTGTCGAACAAGGAGCAAGCCAGAACTGTGGCAGAAACGCCGCAAGTTTACGCCCTCCTCCTTTTTTCAAAGCCTGTCCAAGCCTGACTAACGACGCCTGGGAGCAGTAAATACTCCTGCCCTGCATAATAGCCTCAGGGCTTCACTCACGGCAGCGGAAGACTCAGCCATGCATAAAATTAAACTCGACCCAGCTTTTGACACTAAACAAATAGTGCAACGAAGAAAAACGCCTTGCCTACCTCCACAAACTCATTGACTGAAGAACACGGCGTTCGAATCGCAGGCGTCTCACCCGCCCAATAGCTGCAGCCTTGGACCGTACCATTGGCCCGAAGCCGCCCGGGGTGGACATTACTTGATTGCCACCCCCAGGAGCCCCCATTAATGGCAGGGTTGAAAGGATTAAAACCTAAATGGTGATCCCGAGCGTGGAGCCTCAAGGCTCGACCTTGCACCGGCCATTTTGGTGTGCTATGAGGCTATGGTGCGTGGGGAGTTAAAAGAGGCACTTGGCCATCTAATTTATTAAGTAGAGGTGTGGCAAGTGGATTATTTAAGCAAACAAATGGCTTCCTCTAGCAATTAGTCTCTTGGATAGGTAGATTTTTTTTTCTATTCCACACCCCTGGTTATAGAGTCACAGCAGAGTCATGCAGCTATGGAGCATTTCAGGAATAATTTTCAGAATCCTTTCTGGCACGTGGAGAAATTCTTAAGGTGCGGAATCTGCAGTTAGCCTATCCACCAGAAAGAGAGGCAAATGGCGTTTTTCTTTAAACAAATGGTGTTGAAATGAATGAAGATTGTTTCCCTAGATATCAAATTTTAAAAAAACTCAAAACGCTTGGTGACTTCATTGACAACAAGTATTTACAATGCATTAGGTCTCGCAATGACATTGTTTTGAGCTACTGGCATTGAAAATTTTATTGTTTTTTTTTCTTCCCTTCGTGAAGCATTAATCGAGGAATGACGTTGTAAATGACAATGTCTTTTACCCCCTGTTGACAATGTTCAATTGTACATCCAATCAGACTACGTACCACTGACTTCAGTCTGGAGACAACTACATTTTACTAGCTAGCAACAGCCACACAGCTCCAAACCATATGAATTCTGTTTGAGTATTCAGAGGTGCTTCTGAAATGAGAATCTTGGCAGGATGGGTAGATGTTCTGTATCCTAGTTAGGGTAACTTATGTTCTGTGTAAATACTTCCATTGTACAAGCAGTCATAGGCTCAACAGTAGACATACACAAGTTTAAAAAAATCACACAAATATTATGTGTACCTGAGATATAGTACATTTATGTTTTTCACACAAAATGCACACTAAGAACCCATCACAAAGCAGCACTGAGGCAGTCCAAGAGCAGGCAAATGTGATCAGGTAAGGAGAAGATAGCACAATACTTGACCATCCTCATACACGCGCATTACTCCATATCCATGGTCTCATGTAAATAATGCTGTAGTCATGTACATTATTCTCTGACACTGTTCCACAGCCTCGCTCTAATTCTTTGTTCACTTGCTCCCTTTCGGTGACGTCATCTCTGATTGGCCAAAAATAGATTTCACCTTCTTAAATATTTCAAATATGCCCCTTTGTTTTGACTAATCTGCCTATCTCATGAGCAAGCTAATGTTATGTCTACATAAAAATATCAGTAACATTTGTTTGTCTATAAAATATTTTCTTTAACCCCTTCCATGCTCATGACGGAACGGTTCCGTCATGAGCATCGGTTGAGCTGTGCTCATGACGGAACCGTTCCGTCATGGCCCCGCCCGCGCTCGAACCCTTCAGCACCGCGGGGGAATCCGCGCAGCGCTGAAGGGGTTAATGTGTTGTTAACGTTTTGCACAGTGGTATTTATAATAGATGATAGGCGCTTATGGTGAGTACACCTGATATATATAAACTTAATAAATCAGTGACGGTGCTCGAGGGTAGGGGAGAACCACCAGCCTCCCTAAAAACTGCGGTCAGACCACATATAATCAAGATAAGGGTACCCAAGCACACGTTAAATCAAAGTTAAGACGGTTAGTATATACATAAACAAATAACACAAATAGATCTTCGTTTCTTTCTTTTGGGTTTCTTCGGTTTATTGTTCTTTTCTCAAAGTGTATTTCATAGTCTTCAAAACGTTCCCAAGCCAACACGTGTTTCGTCGCCTTTAGTAGTTTTTTACATGCGACTTGTTCACGGCTAGGTACAAATTGATACGGTAATTACATTAATTAATATGTTATCACAAGATGCAAACATTTGTTAACAGCGTAAACAAATGTGCTCCCAGGGTAGGTGTGAAACTATGGGTAGATTTATCCATAGATGGTATCATCAGGCTATAGTGTACTATCAAACACCGTGAGGTGTGGTGAGCACTAGCCATATCATATCAGTTGGTGATTGCCAGATCTCCTACGGACTAACGTGTGAGTGGTATATGTGAAACAATCCTGTGTGTGCCGGAACTTTAATCCAGTATGAATTTAATCCAAAATCGCATGCGGTATGAACAGTCCATTAAGGTAGAAAGTAAATTAAGTATATAGACTCTTATTGTAAAAAATTATTTATGGGTAGAACTAGAAAGTATGCCAAATGGAAAAAAAGGGGTGACGCAAATAAGACAACTGACCTGAATACGGTTTAGTATGCAAAGTCTGTAAAAGTATAATCAAGCAAAGAGTAGTGTCAAAATGGTGACTATATAGACACTTTGTCAAACGTTTAAGAAATGGAGAAGTTTATGTCCAAAATCATATACATACGTCTAGTATGACGATAATTCCAGGTCATACAATCCGACGACGAGGGAGGGGGTAATTGGTCAATTATATCCGAATGAAATGTTATCACATTTCCGCATGTGCCCCAAATCTGAGCACCACGTCTGTAATAGAAAGGTAGAATGTCTAAGTATAGTGCACAGCCTAACATAAATGGTCCGTTTATCCGAAATTACATTACTGCGGCAATGTCGAGATAAGCTATGTATAGATTCGTGAGGTCCGTATACGTCTCGTATGCGTATACTATTAATGCATCTGGTCTTTAAAACCTCGTACATGTGGAAACTAATCTTAAAATAAGACGAAGGATCGGGACGTTCATAATATCGTTTGTCAATAGCCAAAAAAAAAACTAGGGGTTCCTAATCTCTTAGAAACCGATACAGGACTTCGGTTTCAGTATACACGAACACAGTCTCTGTATACCCATGTACATATATTCTTTGCAATAGAACAAGAGAATACTAAAATAAATAGACTTCTTACACATGGTTATTAAGTTCTATCCAAAAAAGCAATCCTCGTTGGAGACCGGTAGAGATCCTTATATTCCCACTATCTGGCTCGTAATCCCTCCGCTTATTTATTTTAGTAAAGAGTTAAGGGCTAGGATATGGCGACACGGCGTGCTCCGTGATTCGTTCTCCTTATGGCATAATAACAAAGTATATCTCGTTAACCGTTACCCTCTTACCTCTCGTTCTGTAAAGTTGTAAATCCCCCCAACCGCGTCTGGCTCCAAATTAGAGTTGCCGGTATGCGTTTAGCCGTCAAGTATATGCGTAATTGTGAGGTCATGTGACCGGAAGTCGGGCTGATGCGGATGGCAAACCGCTTACGAACATAGGCGCCATATTTAAGAGGGTTGCGTGTAAATAGCGTCGAATGGGTCTTAATCTCCCCAGATTCCATTCTCTCAATGAATGCGGTATGATTTAACCCAGTTATGTCAGCGTTTCCGACCTCATATTAGTGTGAGCGACATTGCTATATTCGTAACCGATTCGAGAAATTGTTAAAAAGTAATATATAACTAATTCGCGTTGTTTAGACAGAAGGACCATAGCTCGGCGTATCCAATTGTGAGTATATCACTGATACCAAAGTCATTAAAGTGTACATAGAATTTCCAAATTTGGCAGCCATCTTGGGTCAGGACACGCCAAAGATATTGAAAGCCAAAAAACTTTATAAAGGTCAAAAATGCCCAGAGATCACGACTGCACTTTAGGTAGTCGTTGAAAGTATATTATAAAGGCATAAATATATGGCCACATATATATATTGTGGACTAGTCAAATTCAATATGAAGTTTATCAAAATTATGGAACATGAAGCGTGCCTGTAGTAAGAATGAAACTTCATTTGTGAAGTGTCTAAAGTGTTTCTAACACTCAAAGACTGTACATACCGTGATGTGTGTAAAATTAATGGTGACTTACCATATACAATCCAAAGTGAATTACGGTGAATGGGTGAGTGACATCATGAAACATATACTTCGCAGAAATTCCCATAATCTCTTCAATGGAGCCATATCTATATCACAACCAAAAGGTTTTCAAAGGAAAATATCCATAGGTTTGTACATTGTCCAATATACTCAGGAGATGATACAGTGATATGGTCATGTATATTGTCGGGTTTCATTTACCTAGAAAATAATGCATTTCATCATCAACATTAATCCCTAGCTCTGTCGTTCGTAATTTCAATATCCAGGAGGCTTCGTTCCTACGAAGCATTAGTTCTCTGTTACCCCCTCTAGGGTTCCTCATGGTTTGTTCTATACCATAGAATTTAAAGTCCCTGTGTGTTCCCTGCGAATGGCATTCCAGGATGTGTGTTGCAATTGGGTATCTTTCATCACCCTGTTTCACTGCCCTCGTGTGTTCCCCTATCCTGACACGTAAGGGGCGTATCGTGCTGCCCACATATTTTTTGTTGCACCTGCACTCGATGATATATACAACAAAATTTGTATTACAATTGATATTTGTCTTAATCTTGTAACTTTTCTCGTTTGGACCCATGAATTCCAATTTTTTATTGTAAGCCCATTTGCACGCTGAGCAGTGTCCACATCTATGGAAACCCTCCATATGTGTAGCCAGCCAGTTCCTACCGGTGGTGGCTATTGGATAGCTGGGGCTAAGGAGACCTCTAAGGGAGTTTCCTTTTTTATAGGTGATTTCTGGTTTGTTGCCAATAACCCCTGTCATGGTGTCGTCTTTTTTGAGGATATGCCAGTGTCTATTAAGACTTTTAACTAGCACACCCGAAATGTCATTGTAGTTTGTAGCTGCGAAGGTAAAAATCCTACCATTATGGTAGGATTTTTACCTTCGCAGCTAAATATGATCACCTTGTATCCAAGGATGACTCCGTGAAATCAAAACTGGCAACTCCCGTAAGCTCAAGAGGATAACAAAGTGAGATTTATCACAAACTACAATGACATTTCGGGTGTGCTACTACTAAAGGCGACGAAACACGTGTTGGCTTGGGAACGTTTTGAAGACTATGAAATACACTTTGAGAAAAGAACAATAAACCGAAGAAACCCAAAAGAAAGAAACGAAGATCTATTTGTGTTATTTGTTTATGTATATACTAACCGTCTTAACTTTGATTTAACGTGTTCTTGGGTACCCTTATCTGGGTTAATGTGTTGCACAAATCATCCAGTCTAAACATAACATAATACTACCACAATGGTACATGCATTTGGAGGAGAATACAAAGATTGGCTTATCCAATCTCAAATTGTAGTGATCTGCAGAGTGAGGAGCCAAATTCTGAATACATGTAGACCCTCACGTCAAATATATTTATTTTTGATCAAAGAGCATGTGTACCAGTGTGTTAGTCTCATGGGTTGAGAGAGGGGGGTGCAAGGTAATTTGTTCCTCTGCTGGTGACACAGTATCTACCTTAAATGAATATCTGCAATTTTTGTAGCCAAAGCAATCCAGGTTAGTATCAGATTTAAAAGAATCGCAGAGATTGTTCCTGCCTTGATTGCTGAGCTCCTAGACCTTTTCAGTTGAATACAGCTGGGGTTAAAGTTAAACTGCCAGGGGTTATAGCGCAGGGCGCATCCCAGCCGCCGACGTATGCAGAAGGGCTTGCCATTTGCGTGCCATCAAGCGCATGACAGAGGGCGTGGCCAAGACTCAAAGCGCAACTATGCGCTTCAGCAGTCAAACGGGGGCAGGCAACTAAAATGCACTAACTGGGTTCCAGCAACCCCTCCTCACTGCACAGGCTCCCCTGTGTGGTAAGAATACTGGCAAGAAATAGCAAGAATTAAAGAAAACGTGCAAACATTTAAAAACACATAAAACAAGTACAAAGAGATGAATAGCCTTGCAAGGATAGCAGTACAAAAAAGAGCCAGGTATTCCTAAGATGACATGTAAGTGTCTATGTTACAGTCAAAGTGTGAAATCCCGATATTGTATAGAATGCCTAGGTAATGTATAGAATGCTTGATAGTTTTTGGCAAACTATGAAATATAAGTTTTTTGTGAAAATGTTACATACTTTTCCTAGGCATTCTATACAATTCCTAGGCATTATACAGAATGACCAGTACCATTTACGCAAAGTGTTAAAAGGCCACAAGATGAGATTCCTAGGCATTCGGCAAAGTGTGAAATCCCGGTATTGTGTAGAATGCCTAGGTAATGTATAGAATGCCTGATGGTTTGGAGGCAAACTAGGAAATATAATTTTTTGGTGAAAATGTTACATACTTTTCCTAGGCATTCTATACAATTCCTAGGCATTATACAGAATGAACAGTACCATTTACGCAAAGTGTTAAAAGGGCACAAGATGAGAAGCCTTTATTAATTAATACGCATTTGAAGCTGAAAGAACAAAACTACTAAATAAAGCACAGGATATTCTTACCGGAAAACAATGAAAGCAGAACTGAGATTGAAGTACTTGTTACACTAAGAAAGGCCGGAGTAACACGTGGAATTGTACTCACTTTTATTCTTCACACAAAAACACTTTATATTTTGGCACTTTGATCTTGTACATACATTTCACGACTTAAAGAAGAATGCGAACAGAATATTGTTACCGGTGAAACACAAAGCAGAACTGGCATGACCTACTTGTTGCAGCAGGGAAGGCAAGAGTGACATTTTGAATTGCACTTAATTTTCTTTTTCACACTAAGGCACCTCATATTTTGGCATTTCGTCTTGCACATACACCTGACGAATCCTTGGCCGCTTCCTGTGGACTGAGAAGTAGCTGCAGATCGGAGAGGTATTTCGTGGTCAGGAACGTCTTCAATTCTCTAAGTTCTTTGGACATACGGTGAATTGAGATCTGGCGTAGAGTTGCTTCAAGATTCCTTGTGCAGTTCCAAGTCGGTAAACAACTGCCAATAGATTGCGTGAGTCACCCCGCCCTTTGTCGACATCAGGAATCGGAACTCGCACAGTGGCACCCAAAGGCACAGGAGGAATTTTTTTGTCAGAATCCCTTTTCATTTTTTGGGCCTGAATCTCAAGGTTCTGGAAGGCTCTTCGATAACCATGGCTTCATCACTGTTTTGGTTTCCTCCATCATGGATTGCATTCTCAGCTATGTCTTCTGCAGGTAGCTGTGCCTCTTGCATTGATTCATCTTGTCTTTCTTTCTGCTGTTGTGTTGTTTGTACGCTCTCTATTTTTTTGAGCTCTTCCTCAGTCTCTACGTCTTGTAAAACGTCGTCCGGCAGGGACGACGTCGAGAGACCTCCTCTAGCTTGTCAGCCAAGCAAAGCTTCGTATGGTGACCTCTTAATCCCAGAATGAAAAGCTCTGTTCTTCATAAGTTGGACGAACCGCAATCCCTCACTCCAGCAGCTAGTTTTTTCATCTTGCATCCAAGCACAAAGCATATTTTCAATGTCCTGATTAGCTCTTTCGACGCTCCCCTGACTTTGTGAGTGGCGCGGCTTACCATGGACGATCTTCAAGGTGGGCCAATACTCCTTTAGGCTGCTTACCACATTGTTTGCAAATTCCCTACCGTTATCGGACTGTAGAATCGTTGGAGCACCAAGCAACGTAAATATGTTGACGAGCTTGTAGGCTACTTCTTCCACTCTCTTTGATTTCAGAGCCCTCAGAACGACAAACTTAGTGAGATGATCTTGGTACACCATTATAAACTTGTACTCTCTGTCAGGATGGGACTGAAAATCAATGAGATCGACCTGACAACGGGAGTTGAATTCAGAAAAAAACATTGGTTTGACCACAACACCTTTTTTAACACCTTTTTGCTTCTTCTGGCAAGGCTCACAAAGGTGAATGTACAGCTCAATATCATGACGGGTAATGTTCTTATACTTGGGTGAAAGTTCTTTCAACATCCTGTCCCGTCCTCCATGACCAATAGCCATATGGGCCTTATGGAGTACGTCAAATAACTCATGAGTCCGCAGCGTAAAACTGAATAGCACTCGTACCTTATTTAACAGGATAGATCAACTTAGTTGTATTCTCGACCATCATTACATCATAGTGTTTCACCAGCCAATAGTCCAGTGGTTCCTTCTTAATGGTCGTCTTAGCCTTTTTCACATCGTCCACTAACTTTTGGTAACTGGTTTTGGTTAGGAAAACACAGTTTTTAGCAGCATTGGCTCTTGAGATAATTCATCGCAGAACCGTCGTTGAATGTCAGCATGGCGTGATTCCTGTCTTGGTACTACACTCCCTTCCGACATGGTGATACAAGAACCACGGGAAAGGATGACGGCAGAGCGTCTGTGGAACCTCAGCCGGATGCTATACACGACCTCTGACCCTGCTTGCAGGCAGGTCGCTCCCCACACCACCGCACGGCTGCCACCTGCTCTTTGCCTGGTTACTTGTGCTGTCTCTGCCCCTCGCTTGCTGGCAACTTGTGCTTTCTCTGCCCCTCGCTTGCTGATCACGTATGCTGTCTCTGCCCCTCGCTTGCTGATAACTTGTGCTGTCTCTGGGATTAGGCCTATTATATACTTTGCCGGCAGACAATCCGGCAAAGTATACAATGCCTAGGCAATGTATAAAATATCAATCATTTCATACTTTGACGTTCGATTTTCAGGCATTCAATACATTACCTAGCCATTCTATAGAATGCCGGATTTCACACATTGCCGGGCGGGAATAAAATGGCGGGATTAGGCGTATGATATCCTTTGCCGGCAGACAATCCGGCAAAGTATACAATGCCTAGGAAATGTATAAAATATCAATCTTTTCATACTTTGACGTTCGATTTTCAGGCATTTTCAGGCATTCTATACATTACCTAGGCATTCTATAGAATGCGGGATTTCACACTTTGACTGTAACATCTACAACAAAACAAAACTCTGCTGTTTCAGCGGACTCTAATGCGGACATCCTTTAAGAGGGCAGGCATCAAAAGTGGCATGACTGGGGGTGAGGCCAAGCTCCGAAGTGGGACTATGAACTTCAGCAATTAATGGGGGTGGGGGGTTCTCTAAAATGCACTATCTGGGGTCCAGCAACCCTTCCTCACTCCAAAAGCTGCACTGTGTGGTAGGAATACTGGAAACAAATAGCAGTAATTAAAGAAAGTGTAAACAGACATAAAACCATAAAACAAGTATAAAGAGGCAAATAGCCTTTCAAGTATGGTGGTACACTAGGAGCCAGGCTCCTTCTAAGATGGCATGAAAGTACCTAGAAGCGAGCAAAACTACGCTATTTCATCTGACTCTAATGCTAATGCAGACATTTACATTACTGCCTAGTCTATTAACATTTATGTCTAGCTGAAAGTGAGGTTTGTCAGACTGCCCACCGAAACAATGAGATTGTTGGTGTTACTGCGCATTGGAAACATTAGATGTAAAGAGGTGTCATAACTACAAATCAAAGCATCTCCAATGACATCACAAAAAACTCTCATTGCACCATAAAAACACAAGGCGTAAAGATCAGCCATATATACATCTCCAAAGGTTTCCATAGCTTGATGGAATCTATTTCTTGTATTTAGTAAGAATGTGTTTTCTAGATATCCGTGAACAACTGCACTACACGGCTGAAAATGCAACTGACATACACAAATCATAAGCTAAGCAAGTAAAAGTCACATTTCTTACTGAAGCAACTACACCTTAAAACACCGACCACTGCTCTGATTCCAATAATGTCCAAGGTCACTCCTTCAACCTATGTACGTGAATAGCCAATCTCACCAAATCAGGATGTTGCCAACACAACAGCTAACTGTGCAATGCATGTAATAGACCACATCTTACTCTGGCTATCTGATACACGCAGAGCACATCAGAGTCTGCCAAGGACTACTCTCCTTTGATGAACAGCTGCAATAAAGGCAGACTTCTTCATTTCACTGCTTGAGGGGGACTGCGGCACAGTATGAATAGTGATCATTAGCTCTGCGGAAATGTCAATTTCTATCTGCACACCTGTAAAAATACATTACTGACGAATGTCAGAGGAAGTTTTCATTATTCAGGCACCGCTGATGACCAATCACAGGAGTTCCCACACGCTTCAAACTTTCCAAGAATTGTTTCTATAACTAAGTATTCTGAGATTTAAAGCAAGCTTTGCTCTAGATTGTTCATTGTTGCTATGACGGCAGCTGACCTCGAATGCTGACCTGAGTCAAGATGGACCTTTCCAGCTTACTTCCTTACAGAGCCATCAAAAACCTATGAGGAGGGCTGTAATTAAAGAGAAACAAACAGACTTAATGAGGCAATGCAGAATTTAGAGGCGACCCTGAAAACACAATTGTCAATGTAAAGAGGCGAATTGCAAACATAAAGCCGCCGCCAGAGAGCAACAAACCAGAAGAATGACAGAGCGGCAGCCCATTTCTCTCCATTGTTTGATCTAACAGCCCGGCGAAGACAATTCGAACAGTAAGTGCACTTTAAAAAATCAGAAATGAACAACTGCAGCCTGTGGTTTCAGCACAATACCCATTATTTTAAATTGACAATTTGGAACTAACTATCGATCCAGCATAGACGGCGGTGGCCCTGCGTGGTGCCCATTGCAATTACTTCACAAGTATAATTGAAGCGCGTCTTTAAAAGAAATTTGAAGCAAATCATCCAGGTATTCCTACCTTATTCTGATCTTCCAGTTTGTGACTAACTGGATTTCGCCCATGCTTGCTCATCTCTGACGATAAATACATCACATTTGCCCGCTGTCCTTCAAAGTGGGGTCTCTTCAGCGAGGCAGCCGGCTAATCCGAGGAGCAGAGGAGCCCAACCCGCCAACATGCCGGTCCTTCTACGTCACGCCTCCTCTGAACTTCAACTCCAGCAATGATTAAAAACCACATTGATCCGACGGAGATAGTAAACTTTACAATTTCCTCCCGACACCGTCTGCATCGCAATTGAACACGGCTGGCGTGTCACACGACAAAGAGGTAAACAGGCCTAACGCACCAGCTGCTATCTGTGTCTTTCGTCACACCTCGCCATCTCGGAAAATTATAACAACTTGTCAAGGAATCTGTGAAGAACAACAAAACAAGCGCTCACCATCTGTTTTCACTCAGCCGTTTGTTTATATTTGCATCGCACTTTCACTTTAACTCGTTGCGTGCTCATGACGAGCTCAGCTCATCATGAGTCACAGTGGAGCTGTGCTCATGACGAGGTGAGCTAGTCATAACTGCCGTGGCCCGCCCACGCGCGATTAATTCCCCGCCTGTGCGGGAGAATTAATCAGTGGGCTCCACTGTGAGTCATGACGAGCTGAGTTCATCACGAGCACAGCGACGCCGCGGACCCCCACCCACCCCACACCGCGGGGGAATTACCCCCGCAGGGAAGGGGTTAAGTGAAAGCGCGATGCAAAAATAAACACGTGGTTGAGTGAAAACAGATGGCCCCCTAAAGATAAGAAATTGCTTCGCAACACCCACAAAGCAGGTGATCCTGTCCGGATAGGCCGTACGAAAAGGGGAAAGGGTGGCACCAAAAAAAAAAAGCCAAAGAAAGAGGGGCGGGGCTTCAAGCACCCTTCTGAAATATCCTCTCTCACTTTAGGTCTCGCCGAGCAAGCGGCGCATGCGCTGCAACGCTAGGCGAGACCTAAAAATAGCTTTACATAAAGGATTGTGGTGTGGATCGTCCTCACAGAGCGAAGAAAAACACTTCCTGCCACCATGTGCACATGATGGAATTTGTCTTCCAAGGTTCCTGACGGATCAGCGTTTGATTTTATTTGTTTTATGATGGAGCACAATTTTCTTTATTTTATCTACTATACACTATTAGAAATTGTTTCTCTGTCAAATGTTTAGCTGATAAAACATTTTGCCTAGCTGGATAGAAAGTTAAAGTGTTTTTGGGATGGTTTCCTTTTGATTGATTGGTTTGGGAAACATGAACATTTAATTGTGTACTGCAATCTTGCAGAGATATTCTATATTTTATGAACATCAGAGGGAATCCCACTATAAAGAAGGATTGCATCACACACCTCTCCTGAAGGAATACCTGCCCTAACTGCAGCAACATTTTACCCTACACATCCATGTGAAACTAAATGAGATCTGTTGGATACCGCAATGGTAGTGTGGGATTTTGATGCAAGATTCTGAAGTCTGTCATAATTAAGGGTCTTAACGTTTACACGTTTATGCTTTTTCCAGATACTTTTTGAGGCCAAGTGGAAACATTCCAGTGTACTACGGTGAAGACTAACTCGGCACAGTGAAGAGAAAGAATTGGTTACCTGTTACAGTGCTTCTAGTCTTACAACCCTCATTTGTATGGGCATAATAACTTTTGTAAAAATGTAGTCAGTAATTTCTTGTACTCTGTAGATATGTTACACACTTTTGTCACTATTGTTTGTATGTAAAAACTGCCAGTCCTATTCAAGTATTGTTGTGTTTAATATGCAGCATGACTATACATATTGTATGTTATAGAGTTCTCTGGGTTTTAAAGCATTTCAGCTGATATATGACTGTGTCCTTTAGGGAGCCCTTCAATGTGCACATATGACCTTATTTCGCTTGGTTCTTTCCTGTGTTGAGAAATATCGAACTAGTCGGACGAATTTACCTCCATCCCTTAACTTTCTCCGTTTCTGGAGAAAGTCTGGGTAACTGTTCAGGGAGCAACAGTCATTCTTCATCGTGGAACTCTGTGTTACACTGTAGATTGCTCTAGCAGCTTGCATTTTCACCTGTTTACAGAATACGGTTCCTATGTGTGTATCGTTTTTGAGTGGAATTTGTTACATCAGTGCTTCTGGCTGGGAGTGGAATAAAACAAACTTTGAATATCTGGCAGCCTTACGATTGATGAATATTAAACTTTTCGAAAGGAAGAATAGTGCAAATAGAGTGCTCAAAGAGTAATTCTACGACTTATTTACCTGGAGTACGAGTAGGACCCTATGGTTAATAGTGTGGACACAAGTCAACCAAATTGAGTTTTCTGACAACAGCCAGGAATCAAAGAACAGTTTATTCTGTCAGTGGCAATCAAAGATATCAAATGGATTAGAATTCTTGGCAACTATGCAATCCTTCCTCCATTTGATTGCAGTGCTGGTCTAGTGATTGTACTGTGCTGATACATTGTAAGTGCTGCCCCAGAATACGGTATGGGAATGCGAAGGAAAGAAGGCAAGAGCACTGTGCATCGGGGGATAAAGCACTCTACACTTTGAAATGGGGGCTTTTCATTTCCACTCCAAGTAAATCGGTAACTCTAGTTTGAAGTGCTACTGAAATGAAGAAATGTGCCATCCAGTTTTTTTTAATTTTATTTTTTTATGTAAGCACAGGTTTGTGAGTGATATTTTAAATGTAGTTGCTGTATGTGTTTTGTGCCGTGTCTTGTGAAGCCTCATTCTGTACAACATGACACTACAGAATGGTCCTGGTTACGGTAATGTAAGGGTGAGCAAGCTTGCCTGTGCCAATTTATCTCCCTCTTAGAGGCAAAATTCTGTTTACTTCCACCCCACGCGATCCAAAGTTTGCCTTTAATTGCATTTGTGTCTAATTTAAATCAGAGAAGCGTCGTACGCTACTCCTTTCACTTTATTTGAAATGAGTCCGATGGAAAGACCCAGCAGCAAACTGGAATATCGCACAAGGACCAGTTGTCAGGACAAAAAGTCTATAAAATAGCTTTGAGCGTTTTCAGTGTCTTGGTCATGTTGAACTAGAAATATTATTTATTGCTGCATCCTGCATAAACTACTTATCTTGTTGTCTTTGTATTTGACAGCCTGTCCGATGCAAAAACAACAGTTGATGGACAGAATGCAGAACAATGTCATACATTCACCCCAGTACAGAGATCTGGGCCTAAATTCATCGTTGTTTTGCTCATCATGCCGTTCCAGTTTGAACCCAGCCATATGCAAATCAGTCTTGACCCTGTGCCTCATGGGTACAGTCCAGCCCGAACTGCCAAGCCAGGTCCTCCCTGGACTGGAAAAAAGCATCCTAGGACCGGTTTTGGGGTATCACCCCTCTTCAGCCAGGCTAGTTTGATTACAGTGGCATGGAGAGCACGGGACCCACGTCTGGGCATACCCTTCCCACTCTGGGTGACAACAGTTGATGGACAGAATGCAGAACAATGTCATACATTCACCCCAGTACAGAGATACACCTTATTACTGTGCTATTTCCCAGTCAATGTCAGTATTGTATAAGAGATAAAGTACCCCTTGCCATACATTATCAAGATATTGCAAGTCATCGAGGAATTCCATAATCATATAGAGGAACAAGGTTGAAGGCTGAGTTTCTTTATGAGGTTATGGAACTCTGAAGTGACTTGCAGCATCCTTATGTACACCAGGGGGTACGTTTACCCCTTACAATACATGGTCACACCATCATCTTTCCCACAAACCACCTAAAACCTTGGTGTGTAGCTCTTTCATATGAAAGAGTGAACTTGTTTGCAAACATCAAAAACCCGTTCGATATTGGACGCAAACCGATATTAGAAACATTTCAACACAAGTCAGTTTCTCATTTAAAAAAAAGCTGCAGTAGCTCGGAGTGTGTAAAAATTAGCAGAAAGATTCTAGATTTTCCTTTCTAAGGAGTGGAAAAAACAGTATGCCTTCTCTGCTTGTCATTGTAAACTATAAACAATAAAGCAGAAGAAAGAAAAGCAACATTCTGTGTTTGTTGCTTTAAAAATGCGGCTTTAATTATGCTCCTTGACCTGCCCTTCACTTCGACTGCTGGTTCTGGCAGCAGGCTTTCAGACATTAGAACTCAACTGTTATCACTTGTAATAGTTGAGTTCTAATGTCTTTTCTTTTTAATTGATGACTGGGAGCGTCACAAGTCACCAATTAAAAAGAGATTAGAGACTTACCTTTATACAGGAATTACAGAATCCCATGTATTATATGGAGATTGAGAGCCCTCAGCTGTCTGTTTCAATGCTTTAAGATTCTAACTCCATTTCTTGACAGATGCATTGTCTCTTGTTTTGTTTGCGCTTGTTTTTAGTTTGGCTTGATACAGTCTGCTTCTACACATTTTTACCTGAAACCTTTGTTCTTGCCATACAAGTAGCATGGATATAGATGTTTCTCAATTTCATCTAAGTATACTGCTCTCTGCACTACTTGTGAGTGCATAGAATAGACCAGTTGAAACTAGTCCTGCTTCCCCGATCACATTAGAACCAAGCTGTGAAAATGGCTTTTGTTGCTGCTCTTGGAAGGATGGTGACCTCTTTTTTCTTCTATGTTTAAAGTGAAACTGTTGCTGAGGATAATGTAAATTGATTCTAGTCCTATCAGCCAAAACTGGCCACAGGATAACATTTGCAGTCTCCACTTAAAGGCGAACCATGAAGCATCAGCAAGCAAGGAAATCAAATACATTACAGAACTCCATTGATCTCTTTGTGGTAGAGGGAGAGACAAGTAAGTCCAAGGGGACTTAATTTTAAACAATTGATTGAAACAAAAAACAGTGCAATAAATGTATATTCAGAGCTTTTTGTATTGCATTTTTTCTTACTTTCCTTCTTATACCATATAATTTTATCATTTGAATTACTCAAGGGGAATTCCGCAATCGAGGTTGATAATATGCCAAACAGAGTGGTTGTGGATACGGAGACCTTTAAAATAATGCAGTCAAGGGGTTCTTGTTGAACATCATCATGACAGATGCCTGGTCTTTGAGCTTCTCACCTGTCTTTTAAATCCCACCTAAATGCAGCCCTCAAGGAAGCTTTGTTGAGCCTGAGGTAAATTGTGGCGGTAGCGGAGAGACTAGTCCTATGTTCTCAGGAATTCAACACCAAGCCTTGGCCTGTTGTGTTTGATCTACGGCTGTGAGGCAAAACCCATGATGTTGACCAGCAGGTACACAACTAATCCCTATGTGGTGGCTCGGGCTGAAGTGGCCGAGAATCACTAGTGGAGGCAAGAGGCGCTGCCCCAGACAGACAGCAGCACTGTGGGCAGGCCTGCAAGTGAAATAGCAGCTTCCCGCACTGTGTCCAACCCACTAGTGAGTTGTTTGCTGCCTGCATGGGGTGGGGGGAGATAAGAGGGCCCGCTTGAGAAGACAACGGTGTGGTGAGGGGCTCTTCTGTCCCATTTAGTAAGATCTTGACTTCGGTCATAGGCCTGCTCTTCGTCGCTGCTGCTGAGCCCCTTGCCCTGGGTGTTCAAGGCTGCTGCCTCTGAGTATTGCGATTTTTGTTTAATTGTGTTTAACTGTGTTTTTATGGTTAACTGTGTTAGTTTTTGCCACCTTACATCTGTCTTTCATTTTTTGTTATCTTACTTGATTCTCCCTCTTTACTATGCCTGCCCCCTCGCACCTTCCCCCACTCCCGTTCCCGCCACTGCTGTCCCGGCCTCTACCCGTGCCCGTTTTCCTGCCTCCCAGCTGAGCCCCCCTCCCCTATTTAATGTAGACTGCTGTGAGGGTGCGCCACTGGCGCACCTAAGGCAGGTCTGTCTGCGCCTGTCCGCGACCCGAATGCGACCAGCGCCAGGAACCCTGGCTCACCCAGGTCCCACCGTTACGACTCTGCCACCCTCAACACACTCAATCCCGGAAGACACACCAACTGCGTAAGATCCTCTCCAAACACCACCCAAGGACAGTTCTGGTGCAGAGCCTGCCGCAGTTCCTTCACCTTCGACATGACCTCCACTACCGCCGAAGGCCCGCCTGACAAACGCATCACCGACACCCTGACATGCAGCCTCATCAACGTGCACTCCCTCCATCGACACGCCGTAGAGATCTGGGACCTGATGGACACAATCTCGCCCGACGTCGCCTTCTTCACCAAAACCTGGACCAACTCCACCTCCGACATTGCGATTGCCATCCCCGACGGCTACAAGATCCAGAGAAAGGACCGCCCAGGAGGAGGACTCGCCATCGCTCACAAGACCCCCCTCTGCCTCCACGTTGAGCACGAGCGACCCCCACTCCAACACAGAACACCTCAACTTCCAGATTCAGACCAGCCCCAGGACCACACTATGGGGCACCCTCATCTACAGACCGCCGGGACCTCGCACCCAGTCCACAACCAACATAGCCGAGCTTGCCGCACCCCACACAATCACCTCCATGGACTACATTCTACTCGGGGACATGAACTTCCACCGCAACGACCCCGACACCACCGCTCTCCTCGAACAACCTCGGACTGAAGCAGCTGGTCAACGCCCACGCACAGAGCGGGACACATTCTTGACCCCATCTTCGCGGGAGGAACTGACATCCGGTTCAGCCACACCACCCAGCCTCCCTGGACTGACCACAATTGCGTCCATTTCACCTTCAACACCACCACCACCGCACCCAAGCCCCTGCCGCGACCACCACAAAGAAACTGGTGCAAGGTCACTGAAGAACTCCGCTTCACCACCCTCCTCCAGGACCCCCTACCCAGCACCACGACCGACTCCAACTGATCAGCCACAGAACTTCACCGCTGGATCTCCCGCTGCGCTTTCAAACTCTCACCCCTCCGACACCCCTCCAAACAATACCCGCTGAAGGCCGCCTGGTTCACCACTGAGCTACACGAAGCCAGACGCTCTTGCAGATGCCTAGAGAAATCGTGGCAAAACCAGAAAACGACGGAAGCACAGAACAACCACAGGAGCGCCCTGAAGGAATATCACCAGCGCATATGGGACACCAACCGGACCTTCATAAGAGACAAAGTTCAGACCAACGCCAAAGAACTGTTCAACGTCATACAGCAGTTTACAATACCCCCCAGGGAAGCCACGGACGTCACACCTTCCCAACAACTCTGCGACAAGCTCAACTCTTCCACCTGAAGATCAAGGCCCTCTGCGACAACTTCAACGAACCTACGCCTGGCATCACCTCCCCCCAACACTGCCGATAGGCCAACCATCATGACCTGGAATCCCGCTACTGTCTAACACACCACAACCACCACACAGAAAACCCACAAAGGGAGCCCCCACGGACCCCTGCCCACCACACACATTTCACAGGGGCGCTGCCGCCAACGCACCCGAACTGCGACGGACCATCAACACCTCCCTCATGTCCGGCATCTTCCCAGATGACTGGAAACGGGCAGAGGTAAAACCCCCTCCTCAAGAAACCCACGGCTGACCCAACTGACCTGAAAAACTACTGGCCCATCTCTCTCCTCCCTTTCGTGGCAAAAGTCAGAGCGACTCGTGAACGCCCAGCTGACCACCTTCATCAAAGAGAACTCCATCCTAGACGCCTCCCAGTCTGGATTCCGCAGCAACCACAGCACCAAGACCGCGCTCCTCGCCGCCACTGACATCTGCTTGCTACTCGACCAGGGACACACCGCGGCCCTCATCCTCCTAGACCTCTCTGCAGTCTTCGACACCGTTTCTCATCGCACCCTTGCAGCCAGGCTTCACGACGCAGGGATACAAGGATCCGCCCTCAACTGGATCCGATCCTTTCTCTCTGGCAGAACCCAGAGGATCAGACTTCCTCCCTTCTCCGAACCCACCGATATCCACTGTGAAGTACCCTAAAGGTTCATCTCTGAGCCCCACGCTCTTCAACGGCTACATGGCCCCCCTTGCCGCCATCGTCAGACAACATGGGCTCAGCACGGTATCCTACGCCGACGACACCCAGCTCATCCTGTCACTCACAAAGAATCCCGAAGCCACCAGACTCTGCTTCCAAGAAGGAATGAAGAACGTGGCAGGCTGGATGAAAGACAGCTGCTTGAAGCTCAACTCAGAGAAGACCGAGGTCCTCATCCTCGGATCCTGCAACTCAGCCTGGGACAACACCTGGTGGCCCTCTGCAATCCACCCACTCCTACTGACCACGCACGTAACCATTCATACATGAGGCTCAGCTCGTCTGTGAATGAGTGGGATCACAACGGAGCAACTGTCTGCCCCAGAAACTATGTATATGGCTAACCCCACAAGATCTGTGGAAAATATCATTATGGAGTCAACTTTGCATCCTCAAAATTATAGAACTAACTGTATTTTAACCACAAAACGTGCATTCTCCTAGTGAACGAATTGTATGCTGCCAAAGAATGTTGCCCCAGCGTTCTTCTGTTACCAAATGCTGAACACAAACGTATCCACCGACCCTATGGCAAGTGCAGTGTGCCTTTCTCCAAGCATATCATTTAAGCACCTAGATGACCACATATCTAAGGAGGGGATTTTAGGGTAAAAAACAAAGACCTGGAACCAGGCAAGGTGGATCAACCCGATGACTTTATCGCTGTGTTTTACAAGCAATTTGCACTTCAGCTACTAGAGTCCTGATAGAACTTTTCAATGAGTTTGGCAGCTGGCAGGGAATCCATGCACAATGGCAAAGATTCCACTTGCTGTATGTCATACTGCCCAATGTCCATGATAAACATAGAAGGAAAATATAATAGTAAACAGAATAGATAGTAACACTATACCTAACTCACTCGGAACAAACCGGGTTTATCATGGGATGTTCGACTAGTAAAAACATAAAGAACGTTCTCCACTTAGTTCATATAATCAGAAAATGCATTAAGGAAGCAGTACTTCTGTACCTCGATGCTGAAAAAACATTTGACAGGGTGGACTGTGAATTGATGAGGGATGCTCAAAGGAAATTTTGTAGAGAAGACCGATTTATGGGAGGGTTTACTGCCCTTTATGGCTCTTCTTTGTCCTGGATTCAGCTGATTGGTGGGCTTGATAAGCACATCGACATCTCCCAAAGTACTCCTCTCTCTCTTCTACTTTTCACTATGTACCTTTAGCCTTCACTGAAGAAAGTAGAGACCATTCACAAATCAATGGCATCACAGTCTGCTAGGACACATACAAGTCAGCGTTCTAAGATGCTGTCAGAGCTGAGGCAATCCCTCAGAGAGATTAAACAAATATTGTAAAATGACAGTAGGCAAATCCCAAGTATGGATAAATTAGAGGGACTGATATTAGGAGTGCTGTCCCTCGCCATACAGCAGTGGACTTTGTCCCACTTCAGATGGTCACTAGACCTGGGTAATCAATTTATGCCAGACCTATACCTCTATTCCAGGAGAATTTCTAGACTATACTGAAAGGCAGCAAAGCCATCCTAGCTCAACCGTGCACTATCCTGGGCCTTATGATAACTACATTTAAATTTACTTTATTATCGAGGAGCCTCTATCTATTCCAAGGCCATCTACTTTCACTCACTTGCGATGAGATATCTCAATTGCTAGACGCTTTTAATACAGTTATCTGGGTACGGAGGAGGACCCAACTCTATTGGAAAATAAGCACAGAAAAAAAAATCCTAAGCACAAAGGACGGGCAATACCAGATGTACTCCAGTGCTACCAGGTCGCTTAGCTGAGGTGTGTGGTGGGATGGCTCAGAACTGACACTTAAATTATAGTGCTTCATTGATTTGGACCTCGCTTCCTCCCCAGTGAAAAACTGTTGGCCCTCAGACGATGAGGGTGATACTGGTATATTTCCTCTATCACAAGTAAAGCACTAGAATTATGGGACTTTTTAAATTCAGACTTCTCTGAGGTTACATATATCCATCTTTCAAGTATGGATGACAAGGCTGTTTAACCTCGATGATAAACGTTTGAATATTTGAAGACCTTAAAGAGACATAAAATATCTAGGATGGAGCACTTTCACAAACTCCAGGTCAGTCATTGGGCAGGGTACGCATTGGTAAAAGTGGGAGCACCACAATCTATAACTGTTTTTGAACTCTTACTACAAAAGAGCCCTCCCAGAAACAGTCCCTCAAGAAATTTGCCTACCAATGAAGTAGAAAGCACAGTCCGATGAAGAAGCATGCCGCCTTTGGTGAATGAGGGCTTGTGCTCCTAAATAACAAGATACTTACCTTCGGTAATGCCTTACCTGGCATATACTAGCTACCCACCTATTCCTTACCTTAGACTATTTCCCAGGCGTCAGACTGGATCCTTAAATGTTTTGTGAACAGTACCCCTGAGCGCCGGAAGGTGACGTCGTTTGGCTCCCCATGGTGTCGTCCACACTGGAAGTGACGTTCGCAGTGTCAATGTAGGCGACTCTCAAGAGTGCTGATGTCAGTTACTTGTCGCACCCTTCTGAGCCAGACGCCCGGAGCCAAGATGTACATGGACCACTGGTGTCGAGAACTAGGCCCCGGAAAGGGGAGATCCCAGTTCCTAGACATCAGTTCGCAGAGCGGGGAGGATGGATGAGTCGATAAGGAATCTACGGCTAGATAGTCTCTACCTGATAAGGTGCTACCGAACACAAGTAACTTGTTCATCTGGTAGAGACTTCAAGCTGCAGATTCCTTACCATAGTAAAGATACTCAAGCAATAGCTCCCCGAAAGTGGGTCTACAGACCAATTTCACACGAGGAAGTCCTGCAGGACCGAACGGGCAAAATGCCCAGCTCTATGGACTAGACTGTCCAGACAGTAATGTTTGGAGAACGTATGCAGTGAGGCCCACATTGGCACCTGGCAGATATCCAGGACCAGAACTCTGCAAACTAATGCAGTGGTTGCAGCTTTAACTCTGGTGGAATGAGCATGCAAACCCTTAGTGTGTTTCTTCTTGGCCAATGGGTCCAGGCGGTGAAGTCACTCCTCTTCCTTGTAGGGATGAGGCGGAGCAGAAAAAATAGGTAGAGTAATGGTCTGGCGTACGTGAAAAGGAGTGACCACTTTCAGAAGAAAGGAATCTCTTGTATGAAGCACCAGTTTGGGTAGCTGTTAAGATGAGGACCCGTATACGGCAGAGCCTGAAGCTCACTGATCCTTTGGGCAGATGTTAAAAGGCCTTCTTGATGGTAAGGAGCCTGAGTGGACAGTTGTGCAGAAGCTCAAAGGGAGCGCACATAAGGAAGGTGAGGATGAGATTGAGATCCAACTGGGTTAAACGAAGGGAGGTGGAGGGAGTGTATATTGTAAACCTTTCAAAAACCTATGTACTTTAGGAGATTGGAAAAGGGAAAGTTGGTCAGGCAACCGAAGAAAAGCAGAAATTGCAGATGGATATCCCTTAACAGTGACCAAAGCAGAACTCTGCTGGGCAAGGGAAAAAACGAACAGAAGAACCTGAGAAAAGAGGCAGAAAGGGGATCAATGTTTTTCTGAACACCATGCCATAAATTAAGCCCAATGGCAGACATAATCAGTCTTGGTAGAGGAATATCTGCCTGCCAAGACAACATTACAGACTTTGGGCAGAAGGTCAAAAGCTGCCAGCTGTCCCTGCTGAATCTTCACTCAAGACGGTGGACCTCTGACAGGTTCAGGTTGATAACCTTCCCCTGCTGCTGCAACAGAAGATCCTCCTGAAGGGGCAGCCTAAATCGGAGGACTGATGGACATGTTTAACATCGCAGGATATCAGACTCTCTGTTCCCAGTCCAGAGCCACAAGGATGACTCGGGCCTGGTCGTTCCTGATCTTCTTGAACTTGGATCTCATCAATGCTCTCACCATTGCTGAAAGAGCTTTCACAACCTCCGGAAGGAGACACCATTTGTGATCCACTAGGCATCTTCGACTGAGTTTGTCCATTTTGGCGTACAGAGAACTCATCAAATATTGAACCACCGGGATTATGCCCTGCTGTTCCATCCATGTCCGGAGACACAGGGCCTCTTAACAAAGGGTCCATAACCCCATCCAGCCCGGCTTGTTGCAGCAACACATGGCGGTGGTGTCTGTGAACACCTGCACTATCCTTCCTTGGATGGAGGGTGGAAAGGCTTTCGATACCAATCAGATCACTTGGAGCTCCAACAGGTTGATGTAGAGTCCGGATTCCGCCAGAGACCAGAGTCCCCTCATCTCCACCGTTCCAGATGACGTGCCATCCCAGGAGTGATGCATCTGTCACTACTGTGTGGTCTGGTTGGGGAAGGGAGACGGATGTGCCTCTGACCCAATAGAGGTTTGTAAATCACCACTGCAGGTCCCTCATAGTTCTCTCCGAGATATGACCGTGTCCAAGGGATTCCCCTGATGCTGCACCCACTGGAACTTCAGGCCCCACTGCAGAGCCCGCTTATGCCAACAGGCGTGCGTCACAAGTAGGATGTCAGTCTCACCTAAATCCAGGATAGAGGCTGAAACATCGGTATCCTAGCCCGAATATCCCGGGCTCTCCGTTCGGGAGGATAGGCCTGAAACTGCAGTGTCCAGGACAGCTCTGATGAAAGAGAGCTTCTGAGGGGAAGTCAGGTGTGACTTCAGCACTTTGATTGTGAACCCCAGCAAATGCTGGAGGTCCGCAGTAGTCTGGAGGTGAAAGCCGACAGCCTGAGGTGACCCCGCCTTCAACAGTCAGTCAAGATAGGGGAAGACTGGCACCCATGATCTCTGCAGATGAGCTGCAACCAGTGCCATAACTCTGGAGAACACCTGAGGGGCGCTAGTAAGGCCAAAAGGGAACACCACGAGCTGAAAATGCTTGTGGCCACCATAAACAACAGTTAGCGCCTGTGGGCAGGCAAGATGGGAATTTGAAAGTAGGTTCCTGTAAGTCCAATGCATCCATTCAGGGTCCAGGGCAGAGAGAAACTGAGCCAGAGACAGCATCCTGAATATCTTCGTGAGAAAGAAATTTAGAGTGCATAGATCAAGGATAGGACGAAGGGCTCTAGAAAGTAGCTGGAATAGCAACCATGACTTACTTCTGCTGCTGGCACTCTCTCTATGGCTCCTTTGGCCAAAAGAGCTGTCACTTCCTGGCAGAGAAGAGATAGGTGGTCCTCCATCCGTCTTGTCATAAGTTGTGGCAAAGAGGGAAGGGTAGTCCCGAATGGGAGGGAGTAGCCCCTTCGGACAATCTCCAAACCCACCTGTCCAATGTTATGGACTGTCAGTGGGGCAGCTGATGGTGAATCCTGTCACCGAATAGGTGCCCATGATAGGTGGGCAGATTAGGAGGGTTTGAAGGCTTCAGCTGCAGGGGATATGATGGACTGGCCACCTGACCAATGGAACGGCGGCCACGCAGAGGCTGTGGAGCGTGCATGCCTTGGTAACTGAGCAGGTAAAGACCCGGTTGGCCACGAAAGGGCCAAAAGGCAGATTGAGGGTGACGAGAGTTCATAGGACCTGGCCGTAGCCCTGCTGTCCTTGAAGCGCTTCAGCACAGAATCCGCCCCATCTCTGGAGAGACAGGAGTCATCAAAGGGCATGTCCATGAGTGAGGACTGGACATCCCCTGAAAAGCCAGTCGTCCTCAACCAGACGTGGAGTTGCAGGGCCACTGTCGACGAAACCACTCTGCCTAGTGAGTCAGTGGTGTCAAGTCCACAACTGATGGTGAACTTCATTGCATCTCTCCCATCCGCAACAACCTGTGAGAGCACGCTCCAGGCCATTGGCAGCACCTGCAAAACCGTATCCCACAGCGCTTGGGAATAGCAGCCCAAGAGGCTTGCAGTGTTCCCTGACCACAGTGCCAGGCCGGCTGTAGAAAACATCTACTTTCCAAGACTGTCCAAGCTCTTGGATTCCCTGTCCAGGGATGCGATAGCGAATGCTCCCGGATTTAAGTGAGGCGACGAGGCTTGGACAACCAAGCACTCCGAGGTTGGGTGAGTATATTTGGGTCCACTGGAGAAGGGTAGTGGCGGTGGGCAATCAACATGTTCACACGAGCCTCTATGTTGGGCTTGGACCAAGTCCCAAGCTGGACCTCGGTAAGTACCTCATTGAAAGGTAGAAGTGGTTCTGAAGGGGTCATTCCCGGCTGAAGCACTTCCGTCTAGACATTAGTCTCAACTGCTACCAAGCGCAAGTTAAGTTCCAGGACCTCAGCTCCCTCTGCACCAGCATTGCGAAAGAAGCTCCCTCCTCTGTAGCCATGGTAGAGGGAGAAAGCATGCCAGTATGAAAGCATGCAGCAGAAGTATGTAGTCCACTGATTTCATCCAGAACCTCAGCCCAGTCCAGTTGTTCTTCATAAGGCTGGTGTTCTTCAGGGTCCATGGACCCCTCCCAATCCTCCTTGAGTCCTAGCCCGTGAGAATAGGGCTCAGGCTCTGGCCTGGAAAGCATGGTTTCGGTCAGCGCTGGCATTAGGCGACACCCCTCTGGGTCCATGTCAGGGATGAGAATGGAGATGGCTCTGGGAGCGTCTCTCTGGATCGGCATCGGGTAAGATCATGGTAGACGACTGGCGCTGATCTGGATCCAACTGTGGATCCCTGAGGCCTGACTGACTGCTGGCGTGGATCCCAGTAGGGGCCCCTCCTGAAACCACGGGGCCTGAAGGAGCACCACACGGTACGGGCCACCCAAAGATGAAGTGCATTGCCTCATATAATTTGCACATTTCAATGGCGAACACTCCGGCTCCCGGAAACTTGGGAGTCTCGACCGCAGAGCCAGGCCTTGAGCGGTGATGCCCCCTCATCTAGTCAGCCGATGTGAAGTCGAAGCACGCTTGGACTTCTTTTTGTGGGACTTGTACTTAAAACTCGAAAGCCTCGACAACTTCAAATCTGATGACACCTCATGGTCCGTGACTGCTCCCAGGACATTCCCCTCGACTGGGACTGTGAACATCGCTGCGTCGCACATTGAGCACCATCAGCTTGAGGGAGGGATTACACAAGGTCTCGGGGGGGCATGGCACGCAGTCGGGCAGGTTTTCAGGTCATGGTCCTGATCGAGGCACCAAAGGCATACAAGGTGTGGGTCTGTCACCTACATCTGTCAGTAACGGGTGCCACAGGGCTCAAAGCCAACCTTCCTCGAAGACATCCCTGCACACCACGAGGTAAACCTAAAAAAAGACTTCGGCAGAACATTGAAAAAGCCTAGTCAAAAATTGACTAAGGAAAAGCTCTTCCTGAATCTGCACTGGCTGGTGTGGAAAGAAAATAACTGACATCAGTGCGCCTTGGTGGCACCTGTCTAGGCACCGTGAACTTCATGTCCAGCGTAGATAAGGCCATGCAGAACTACTTGGCTCACTCAAATTTCCGGATCCAGTCTGACACCTAGGGAATATTCTACGGTAAGGAATCTGCGGCTAGAAGTCTCTACCAGATAGGAACTATTCCTTATTATCGAGTGGGTCCATACCCTCAGTGTACACTTTGAAACCCCTTTTTTCATCTTGACGGAACTTTGTTCGCTGAATAGAAGTCTTGTTGGGGAGGATATGTTCTAGACCAAAACTTTCTCTCTGCTTCCCGGGATGTCATTAAACAAATGTAATGAACTGGCAACCGGTATTAGTGATCCTAAACTCGAGAAAACAGAGGCTTTTTTTTCTTTGCTTGAGGAGACTGAGAGCTCTGTTCCTAATGGATAGTTATCTGTACCTCCTATATGGGAGAACTAATAGTGCGGAAGACAACAGTTAAACATGGGGACTCCTGGATCACTGTGGTTGGGACTTGTAGTCCAGAATGTAGACAGGGGTATGTTTGGGAAGTTTTGGAATAGGGAAGGGATAATTCTGTGGCACAGTTTGGTGGGTATGGCCACATACAACCTACTCTTACAAAATGCAGATAAAGATGATTGAAACTTATGTAGACCACGCAGTCCTGTACAAAAAATCCTTAAACTCCCAGTAGTCTTTACTAGAGGAAACCACTTTCAGCAGCCCTATCTAAAGAGGGCAAAATTAAGTTATTCAACTACTTCCCACCTATCCACATAACTCTAGGTCAGGATTTTCTTTTTTTGTTTCACATATTTTTATTGTAATATCAAAACAGTGTATAGGGGAAAGGGGAACTTAAGGTACCATATGTGAAAAAAATACTGTACGAAAAAACAATGCAAGATGAAACGGAGCTAGGTACATATCATGTAGTGTTCGCACGAGGCAGGGGCCCTTGGATGATAAGGAAGGGCAATATCAAGGAGGACACTCGGGATCTGTACACAGAATGGTCAGTAGGATGGGGGGGAGAAAAATGGAACATGAAAAAACACCCTGAAGATAAGCAAACAGGGAGTCTTTACTCGCATCCACATGTGGAAGAAAAGGAGGAAGAAAGGAAAAAGATGAGGCGAAGAAAGATGTGGATATGGCGGGAGTGGGAGAGGAAAGTGGAGGGAGTAGGCACGCACCCTCAAAGATCATGACCAGATAGGATGTCAGTGTGATATATCTGGTGGGGGGGCGGTTGCATGAGGTCATGTAGGAGGATAAGGGAGCGAGACCGATAATCTCACTCAGGGTTGTGCCAACCGCTTCCCAAAAAGGCCATACTGGGGGGCAAACGAAGATGTGAACCAGATCACAGTAGTCATGGGAGCAGCACCAGCAAATTGCATTTGGTAACCAGCCCGCTATCCGCAGTTTTACAGGAGTCAGAGCTTCAATCATGCCTCCTGGGCATAAAACTCAAATCCTCAGTTTCATATTCCTACTGAAGTCTGGTTTGAAATGTGATACGGAGCCTATTTAGGAGGGACAAGAAGAAAAGAGAATGTCTCAAGAGGATGTAAAAGCTAGACCTCATCCTGCGGAAGCAACCCCACATCTGGAGATGGATTACAGGAGAGGGCCACAATCTTAAATCTAGTTCCCCCAAAAAACTGCTTTTGGAAACACTGAATGTAGATGTTCTCTTCCTTCTGTCCCTCTTCTGTGAAAGAATTTAAGGCCCACATGCACCAAGAAATGTTTTTGCGATTCCGTAATAGCGAAAAATAAGGAATCACTATTATGGAATCGCAAAACCGAATGCAGCAATGAATTCTGTACATATTTGCGATTTGGTAAAAATCGCAAATATCGTTACCGATTCCGTGTTTACCGAATCTGTAATTGCGAATTCGCAATTACAGAATCGGAAATTGCGAATTACCCATATTGTTGCATTGCAATGACATCACAACCAGGAAGTCTTTCACTGATTCAATACACCTGTACACAGGGAGAGGAGGAAGACTTGTGGAGCACACCCTGGAGGAACTGTTGCTGAACAGGAGCTGTGAAAAAACCACACCATGGTCACTGGAAAAGCACAAAGAAAAGGAGAAGGCAGGAAGAGAAAAATCAAGTTCAGTGTCAAGGAACTTGAAATCCTCACTGAGGAAGTTGTCCAGAGACATGACCAGCTGTTTGGGAAACAATCCCTGCATGTTGCAGAGTCAGTGAAGAGGAAGATTTGGCTTGGGATACAAGCCAAGGTAAATGCTGTGGGGGTGACACACCGTGACATACCAAACCTACAGAAGAGATGGTATGACATGCGTAGCCGAGCAAAAGAGAGTGTGGCAGACCGGCTAGCCGCAGCCAAAAAAACAGGAGGGGGACCATTCAGCCTGCATCCAAACACCCCACTGGAGGACATGGTGGAATCCACTTTGCAGCCAGAGGCAGTTGTTGGTGTGACACAGATCGACACCTCAGGACATGCGGGCACCTCCCAAGGTAAGAGCACAGCTAAACATGTTTTTATGTCAAATGTAATCACAAACTGCCCCAAATGCATACCCTGCGTAGTGCAGCACACCTGAGTCCAGTCCATCTTTTACCTGCAACACCCTCATGCATTGCGGGAGTTGTATGCAGACAAATGTAAGGGCAAGGCATGGAGGGACTAACAAAGCTCTAGTGCAGCAGTGTACAGCAACGAAGTGACAACAGTAGACTATTAACATTACAGAGGTAGATTTAATATAACTGCGCAGGCGCAATGTTACGAACAAGTGCAAACAAAAACTAACGGAACTTGCACTGTTCCAATCACAGATGCAGTACAGGACAGTGACGTGGCTGATGACCACGAGTCTGAGGGAGACCTGGAACAGCATTATGAGGGACAAGATATGCCAGCATCCTCACCCATCCCTGCTCCCACTCACCGCAGGAGAAGAGTACTACCACTCCCTGATTTGGAGAGTGATGAGGACAGCAACACAGGAGCTCACACACAGCAGCCTGCACATACACCACCTCGAGAGCCAACAATGCTGCGCAGTTCCGTGCAGTTTCGCAGGCGAAGGCCCAGGGCATTCCTCACGCATGCTGAGGACGATGGCAAACCCACCGCAAGTTTTCTTAAATCCAAGATGCCGGAGGGTTCGGCACCTGCAAGGGAAGAACATCTGTATCATGCTGGGCCAAATTGGATCAATGTAATGACACATGGGTGGTATTCATGACTGCCTGAGGGAGCTGACTACCGCAGTAGTTAAAGAGCACAGGGCGAACAGCGAGAGACTAGACCGTGTTGCGACTGCCATTGAGCATATGTGCAGGGTCATCCAGGCTGAGCATGTCTCAAATGGCAGGAGGCATCAAACTTCCATTGGACGCATGCAAAGTTACACAAGGGCCATAAATAGGCTGAGTCATACCACAGCTCAGCTTTCAAAGTGTGCAGTCAGCATGCAGGTGGAGATGGCCCACTGCTGCGGGGATGTGGCTAGGGGCGTCATCCAGGTCACCACTGCTGTGGAAGGACTACAGACTGCAGCAGCTAGTAGAAGCCTCATGCGTGCAGGGGGGGACAGTGAGGAGGGCTCCAGCCTGAGCAGCCTACTGGTACCTGTGTCACATGGCAGGAGGCACAGTACCAGGAGTCAAGCCGGCACAGATGGGTCAATGACTGGGGCAGCAGAGCCTACTGACAGAGCCACAGGAGTGTGTGGCAGGAGGAAGTATACAATTGGACATGTACCAATTTGGTGACTTAACCAGAAAAAGGCATCCTGTCCACACTGATGTTGCAGTGCCAAGACAATGACATTTGATTGTCTGCACCCACACTGCACTTGTCTGATAATGGTATGTGTGCATCAACACAACGGCCCACCTAACAAAATAAACCTTTCTGAAAATACTGTGTTGTGTCGTGATTACTCACCTTAGAAGTAATGTTGCGTGATTTCTGACCGTCTCCGGCTCCCCTCTGCTGCATCTGGTCCACGTGCTGCTTGTTGTGGTTGTCTTGGCTGGATATGTAGTTCTGGCTCGCTATCAGTCTTCCAGGGGAATGCCCCGATTAGTAGCAACGTTGTGTAACAACATAGCACATGTAGCAACAATTTTACAGCATGTCTCCAGCCTATACTGTAATGCACCACCGGTTTTGTGGAGGATGCGAAACCTGGATTTGAGTACACCAAATATCCTCTCAATCACATTGCATGTCGCAATGTGTGCATGATTGTATCACTGCTCCTTTTGTATTGTAGGATTCAGATAGGGAGTGAGGATGAAAGACCTCACAGCGTATGCACTATCACCTACAGGATGTAAAAAATAGATATACATTAGTTACTGCTATGTGTCACCATGGCGGACAGGTGTGCAAAGACAGTATTACATCTGTTTACCCAGCAAATATACTTTTCCAAATTCACCTGCCAGCAGACGTCTGACTATGCCGGAAGATGTAGGAGTCATGTGCACTGCCAGGGTAACTTGCCACTATGTCTGTGATTATTGTTTTTGAATTGCAGATTACTTGAATGTTCAGTGAATGGTACGATTTCAGTTCCGGTAGATATGCTCATTCACTGAGGGGTGACATATGGGTACATGCGTCCCATCAATGCAATCAATGACATGTGGAAATTGTGCAACCTGATAAAAATCTAATTTAGTTTTCAGAAATTCCTGTGGTGGTGTGGGGAACCTAATGTGGTGGTGTAGCCTCTGCAACATGACATTTAGGAAAGCGTTGAAAAAGCGCAATAGGGCACTTTGATAGACACCCCCAGCTGTTGCAATTACTCCTTGGAAGGTCCCTGAAGCTAGGAGATGCAGTGAGCATAGGACCTGCACATGGGTGGGGGTGGCATGTGTCCTGCGAGTCTGACGCTGCAGTATTTGGTCTAACTCAGCAATGAGATCTAAGATTGTGGCACCATTCAGCCTATATGTATCATAAATTTCTTCCTCCGTTTGCCCTAGCAAAGTGACGCGCACTCTGAAGATTCTCTCCTGTATCCTCCTTTTCTGTGCTGCTCTTAGCCTCATCCTCCTCGCCATGACGTAGAGCGTTGCCATTGTGAGACACTCTGATGCATTCTGGGACTGTTTAAATAGTTTGCTGATGATTTACACCCGATTTCTTGTATGTGAAATTTTTACCACCTAATATGATTTGTTCTTATTTAGGAGATGCAATTTGCGATTCTTGACTAATTCTATATTTGCAAATTCTTGTTGCATAGGATTTTGCGATTTCTTATTTGCAATTCCATAATACCGAATCGCTATTACGGATTCGAAAATTGGAAATTGCAAATTATGCGACAATAAGTTTTTCTGCAAATTTGCTTTATGCATTGGTAGAAGCTATTTTGCGATTGCAAAAGGCCTTTTTTTGCGATTCGCAACGTTTGCGATTGCAAATTAGCTCGATGCATGTGGGACTAAGTGATTTGCATTTCAGGAGGGCTCATGGTTTGGAGCTGTGGAAGAAGGGTCCCAAAGGCCAGAGATTAAAAAAATGATGCTCCAGAGGGGAAAAAGCCATTACACAACAATGGGGAAACCTAGTAATACAACTGAACAAGGGTCAGGTAAGTTACATAGGAGAATTGGTCTAAAAGGAATATATAGACTTTGAAAAATCTATAGCACCCAAAACAAACACATCTTCAAAAAGGTTTTGAAAATCAATTTCATGAATTTGTTGTACCACAATCAGTTTGTACATCATACTTATAAAGAAACAGTGCTCCAAGGAAAGTGAAGAGAGGCAAGTGCTCAAAGTAGTGCTTGTGCAGGGTTAGGGTAAAAAGTTCAATGAATTACAATATTTACACTAAATGGAAATAAAACTTGTCTAACAATCTGTTGTGTGTTGATCTAGCGTAATCCACAAAGAAGAGATAAAGTAAACAAATTGCCATTATCTACATGTAGATGAAATTTGAGTACAGGTTGATATAAGATAAAGTCGAAGTTTCGACCTCAATTAGGATGGAAGGACCAATAGTTACTTAAGAGAAGCTCTTTATTTATTTATTTTTTTTAAACAATTTTTATTAGTTTTTCCCCAACTGTAGCATCCTGAAATCTACGTTACATACAATAATCTTGTGTAGGAGAACCAGACAAGTGATGACAGTACAAAAGAGAGCAGTTCCGCAACAGTGCCATTCTTAACCCTCCACCCCACTCCCTCTCTACCCCCACGCCCCCCGTCAGTGTGCCCGCCTCGGTCCCCCCCCCCCCCCCCTGCGCGGTGAGGCTTAAAGTGTCACACGCAGCCAGGGAGCCGAACTCGGAATCATGGGACGAACCCCATCAATGTTCTCAAAAGTACCAAAGGCTGTACTTTACCACTCATATGCATACCACCCCGAAGCTCGACCTCCATACACATCGCAAGAAGTTTGCGCAAATAGCGACAACTCTCGGGGAATATTCAAGCGGTCCCCTCCTGAGTAGTTTCCCCGGCAGTCCCAGCATGTCCCTCCACGCTCCTCCCAGGCCGGGCCGCGCACGCCTGAGCCTCACCCTCTTCCTGTTCCCCCAAGCGGCGAAGCTCTTCCACCAGAACCCCCCACGCCCTGGCAGCATCTTGCGCTTTGTTATTGGAAGCACGCCTGGCCAATTGTAGCGTCCCTTCAGTCCCCGCCCAAGCCAGGAAGCTCGCCCTCCACCTCCGAACACTCGGCCTCGTTCTTGCCTTCCAGTGCATCGTAAGCTCCCTCTTCGCCATTATCAGCCCCAGATCGATAAATTTGCTCGTGATTTTTGTACGGGGAGTATGCGGGAACCAAAGCAGAAGGCAAGCTCCCATGTCCACTGTCAGCACGCGTTCAGTCACTCGATTCAGGCACGCCACCACATCCGTCCAGTAAGAGCCCAACCCCGGACAGGACCAGAACATATGGCCAAAATCAGCCCCCTCAGTATGGCACCTAGGGCAGCCCGACGAGGAGCCTCCAAAATATTGCAGGAGCTTTGCCGGGGTTAAATAGGCCCTGTGGAGAGTATAGAATTGGACCAGCTGAAATCTAGCGTTGCGCGTGCCCTTCCAGGGTCGTCGCAGCAGCTGCGACCATGTCGCCTCCGGGATAGGCCTGTCAAGATCCCCCTCCCACTTCTCCCGCAGGGTCGCGAGCCCCTCCGTGGACAGCCGCCCATAGAGGCAAGTGATGGCCTTCACGGTGCCCACCGCCATAACAACGTACTGACATCCCAAGGACGTTGGGGGTTCCGACAGCCCCATCCTCCAGTGCTTTCGAATACCAGCCACCAGGGCAGAATGAAGGAGATAATCCCCCCTCGGCAAATCAAAATCCCTCTGCAACTCGTGGAAGGGCAACAAAACCCCATCGCGATAGAGATCCCCAAGCATGTGAGCCCCACGGTCCTCCCAGCCCGCCAACGCCGACCAGTCTCCGCCATGGGGGAGAGCCGTGCACATGCCCAACGGAATCTCCGGGGCATACGGGGCCACGAAACCCGCTCGTTTCTGACTACGGAGCCAGCAGAGTCGAAGCGTGCGCTCCTTGAGCGTGAGCTGGTCCAACCGGAGCCTTTGCTGCAATATAATGAATGACAATACATGCCGAGGGATAATCCTACCCTGCGGGCCCTCCGGGCCTCTGAGCTCGTGCGCCACGGCCTGTGTGAGACACTGCAACTGCGCCGCCAGATAATACCATTCGAAGTCCGGAACTGCCAGCCCCCCCTCCACCCTCGGTCTCATCAGAGTGGTCCACGCCACCCGACGTCTGCCCGCGCCCCAAAGAAATCCTGTCATCAGCGCCCGAAGCGTCTTAAAAAAGGAGGCCGGAATCCAGATCGGCAAGGTGCGGAAGAAATAAAGCAATCGCGGCAGCGCTACCATTTTCAGCAGCGCTATTCGACCGACAGCGGGAGGGTGCGCCAAAATGCCATACTCCCCTTGAGCCCCCTTAGTGCTCCGCCCACATTGCCCTCGAAGAGATCGACAGGAGCGTGAAATATGCGGACGCCCAGGTAAGGCAGGCAAGCGGGTTCCCAGCGGAGGTCGGCAAGCGCCGCAGGAGCCCGGGTCCCCGGAGACATAGGAAACAGGCAAGTCTTGGCCCAGTTAACGTGCAACCCCGAAAAGGAGCCGAACTCCCGGAGTAGGAGTCTAACGCCCCGCAGAGAATCTCGCGCATCCGCCAGATACAGCAAGAGGTCATCCACGTATAGGAAGACGTAGTGTGGCTCTCCACGCAGCTGAACCCCCTCGTAAGACCGTCCCTGACGGGCATGCGCTGCCAAGGGCTCGATCGCCAGGGCAAACAAACGAGGGGATAACGAGCAACCCTGTCGAGTGCCTCTCTCTACCTGACAAGCAGCCGAGATAGTACGCCCCGATTGGTCCGGGTGTACCAGCGCGCCCATGTGGGCCATGAGCCACGTGGCCAAGATCTTGCTAAGGATCTTATAATCCACCGAAAGCATAGAAAGCGGACGGTATGCTGACCTGGAGGATGGGTCCCCATCTTTCTTCAGCAACGGGACTATGATCGCCTCCCTGAAGGTATCCGGCAGCTCGCCCACGTCCCACGCCTCCTTGTACATCGCCTGCAGACGTGGAGCCAAGGCGTCCAAATACGCGGCATAGAACTCCACTGGGAGGCCATCCGCCCCCGGAGTCTTCTTCCGAGCCATGTGCTTAACCGCCACTCTGATTTCTCCCAGGGAGATCTCCGCCCCCAGCGCCGACCCCTGCTCCGGATCCAACTGTGGCAACCTAGCAGCTTCTAAGTAAGCGTCCAGCCCATCAGGCAGGTCCCGCATTCTACTCCTATACAGCTGCGAGTAATAGTCCCAGAATTGGCCATTGATCTCCCGTCGTGAATAAACCAGGTCCCCCGTGGGGGTAACCAACGACAGTATAGGGGTGCCCCTAAGAGCCGGGTTAGCCAGCCAGGCCAATAACGACCCAACCTTATCCCGCTCAGCGTGCGCGCGGACCATGTATTCCTTATAGTCATAGCAGCGAAGCCGCTCCACCTGCACGGCCACCTCCTCCCGTGCCGCCAAGACCTCCCCCTGGGCACCCCCGTCAGCGTGACTAGCAAGTTCCGCTTGGCGTAGTCGCGTCTCAGCTCGGTCAACGTCCCGCAACAGAACCTTGCGCGTCCCAGCGACAGCCGAGATACAAATCCCCCGCACGACCACCTTGAGCGCATCCCATTCAAGGGCTCTGCTTGTCGCCGTCCCCGCGCTATCCGTAAAGTAGCGTTCCACACCCTCCCCGAGCTCCGCATGAAACACAGGATCCTCCAGCAGCGTCGGACTCAGGCGCCAAGTCGGAATCGCCTGCCGCTGCTGGGACCAGAGGACCTTTATCAAGCAGGGGTTGTGGTCTGAGAGTGTCCTTGCCAGATACTCGCTATGACACGTATGCTCCAGGGCTCCCGGGGTGCACAAGAAGCCATCCAGCCGAACATGAAGGTCGTGCGGCACAGAATAGAAGGAGTAATCCCTATCTGACGGGTGATGCACCCGCCAAGCATCGACAAGTCCCCAGGCTGCCTGCCAGTCGCGCCTCGCCTTGGCCACCCTGTGTACTGCTGATTGAGCTAGCGGGGGATGAGAGCGATCTAATTCTACATCAGTGACCGAGTTAAAGTCCCCCCCAAGAAACACCGTGCCCACCAGAAAGGACGCCAGCCTCCCAGAGAGCCACGCAAAGAAAGCAGTGTAGTCAGAGTTCGGGGCTTAAATACTGCAGAAGGTCACATCCCTGCCATCTAATCGACCAGACACCGCCACAAACCTCCCCTCCGGGTCCACCAGCGTGGCTGTAGGTTGAAACGGAACCCCGGACCGGACCCAGATCAATGCCCCCCTAGCAAAAGCAGAAAAGGTAGTGTAAAACAACTGTCCCCTCCATCGCTTCTGCAGCGCCAGCCCCTCGGCCCGATCCATATGTGTTTCCTGCAAGAAGGCCACCTGGATCCCCCTGCGGACCAAGTATGCATGTACCTTATAACGTTTTCTCATGGAGTTCAGCCCCGCACATTCCAAGTAATGCACTTCAATTCAGGGCGGGTCGCCATATGAACATATACCACAAATCACACCCCAAGACAACCTAGCGGGCACACCGTCACATCCCCCCCACATAAACCTCACCCAACAAACCCAAACCCCTCCCATCCCCAGAACAGGCTCTAAACCACAGTTACCCATCCAAACACCCACTGAACAAAAAAGGCAACCTGGTAGCCACCCGAGTCTCACAATATGCGTGAGGTAGAGGGGGTGACCCAACACCAGCACGGGCCGGACAGCAGTCCAAAAGGCTAGTCCGTATGTCGGCCTCAGGAATCAAAGTCCCCTTCTCCCGGCAGCGCCCCGCCCCCAACGGCCCCCCAAAGCAAAGCGCCCTGCCCCCCCACGAAACCCAGGAGCGACACCCCTCAACAGTAACAGTGGAACCATACTCACCCCTCACTGGTCCACAAGGCAGCTCCAGGCACGCCACCCTGCACAGCATATAGTTCACAGTGAGGTTGCTTCACGTGTCCAGCATTCCATCCGCAGTGGCCGGCGTGACCGCCGGCAAGTGTCCACCGGCACTTTCAGAGTTCGCTGACTCCTCCGACGCCCCCGACTCCTCCTCCGCAGAACTCCGCCGGGATCCCGAATCCGCAGGCGAGGCCGCAGCCACCGCACCAGAGATGACGGAGACCGCCTTCAAAGCCGCCTGCCTCTCCAACTCCGTCTGAGAGTGCGGGGGAGACCGGCCACTCCCCACACGCCTCCTGTGTCGGCGGGCCCGACGGGGTCCCGGTGAGGCCCGAGCCTCCGAGGCCCGCCATCCAGCTCCACCCTGGCCCTCGCGGTACCGTTCCAGCCAGCTCCACACGTCCTCTGGTGCATCAAAGAAATGAGCAGTCCCATCCGCCATCACCTTCAATCGAGCCGGGAAGATACTGTATCCCCTCCGCCCGAAGGGCCCTCTTAACTGCCATGAATAAGAAGCGATTCCGCTGAACCTCCTGAGAATAATCAGGGTAAAGCGAGACCAGGGCATTGTCAACTTTATACGGGCCAGATGTCCGGGCCCTCCACATAATGAGGTCGCGATCCTTGAAATGGAGCAAGCGTGCGAACACCGGTCTCGGGGGGCGACCCGCAGCCGGTGGGCGGGCCGGCACCCGATGGGCCCTTTCAAGGGTGTAAAACTGCGACAGGCCCTCCGGTGCCACCACCAC
Source organism: Triturus cristatus (assembly GCF_964204655.1). NCBI lineage: Eukaryota > Metazoa > Chordata > Amphibia > Caudata > Salamandridae > Triturus > Triturus cristatus. The sequence goes on from NC_140594.1 coordinate 648,296,504, forward strand.
CCACATCCACTTCTCAAGGTAGCCGATCATATCGTCTCCTTCTGTTCTCTCGGGTAGGCCTACCACCCGAACATTGTTGCGCCGGTTACGCCCTTCCGCCTCCTCGGCCCGCTTCTCAAGTAGGTGCACTCTGCGCGATAAATCTCCCAGCGATGCCTCCGTCGCCTTCTGGGCCGGCTCCAGCGCTACCAACTTAAGTTCCGCAGTTTCAACGCGGTCGGCCAACTTGCCATGGTCAGCTCGCAATAGGCTAAGGCTCGTGGACACCTGCGCTATGTCCCGGCGTAGCGCCTCCCCCGAGTCAGAAATGGCCTGAAGGATCCGGTCCATCTGCTGCTGCCGCAGTCCCGCCGCAAGCGCTCCAGCCGGGTCCTGGTCCTGGTGCTGCGGGTCCGGCGGGTTCTCCGTTCGATCTAGCGGGCCCTTCCCCACGCCGCGCCGCGGCTTCCCCATGGTCCGACCACCAGAGCCTCTGCACGCCCCAGCCGCGAGGAGCCTCCTACGTCCACCTCGTGGCAGCCGCTAGGTCTCGGGCGCCTCCACAGAGTGAGCAGCCGTCTCGCCAGGCACGCCGCGGGTCACCCACCAGGGTCCACCGTCTCCGCGGAGGAATCCAGCCAGCACCTAGATGCCCCGCTCCGTATGCTCCGTCGGGCGGTAGCGTGCCCGGGGAAAAGTCCTCATCACGCCTCCAGGAGAGTTACGGCAGCCCCGAAGCAGGCAGCACAGGGCACTCCTCATGGGCCAGTCCCGCAAGGAAACGCGGGCTGGGTGGCACTAGGGCAAAATCCCCCGCCGCAGCACTCCCTCCAACTCCAAGCGTCCCGCAGCTAGGCCTTCCCCCAGGCCATGACACCAGTGGTAGGGGGACAAGGGGGTAGAAGCCCACAGGTTAGAAGTCCAGGTGCGCCCGCACAATGCCTCCGCCACCAGTCCCACACCAGGTCGCAGTCCGCTCACCAGGCCGATCTGCAGGGCACCGCCAGGCCCGGTCCGCCTCGATCGCCGACAGCCCCGCAGGCGTTCCTGGGTCTCCGCAGTCGACGCATACAGCGGTGCCAGCAGTCTGCCAGCAGCCCTCGTCAGCCTCATGTATCCACCCAGGTCACTCTGCCTGCCTCCGTAGTTGGGCACCGCAGCGCGGGCCGGATGCCACGACAGCCGGGGCTACGATCTCCCCCACCGGCCAGCAATGTACACAAGGCCGCGGCTGGCAGGCCCAAAGCAAGATGGCCGGGTCTCTCCCAGTCGGGCCTGCCTCCAGCACCGACCAGCACAGCCTCCCGGAGCCAACACCCCTCGCGATCTGCAGGCCGACGACTCACAAGCACAGAGGAGCCACCTCGGAGTCCGCAGCGCCGCCGGGGAAGTCTTAATGCAGGAGAAATTCCGAGGCCGACACGGAGCTCTCAGCTCACGCGTCCATGCTCGGCCGAGTCCAAGCCACGCCCCCTAAGAGAAGGTCTTCATAAGGACAAAAGGGGCAACCTACAGAATTAATAAGGCGATATCATGAATTGATGTCTGGGTCACTAATAGATGCAAGTAAAAGTTATTTCGTAAGTGGCTCTGCGGCTCACCTTACAGCCACTGTAACCAAAACAGCAGGGACAGAAAAAGTTGGGCCCATAGGCTCCTATCAGAGAAACGACACTCAAAAACGTCCTCAATGGTCCGTAACAGATACAGGAGACAATTGTTGTGCTGAAATTAAAGACGCACATCAACACTAAGGATGGTTTGTAGCAAGCTAGAAAATAGCTGCGAAAATCTTCAGACTTGCAAAAAAAGGACTACAAAGGGCTAGAAACCCTAGACTTCATAAAAACACTTATTCATTCTTTTGATAAAACGACATGCATGGCAATGTACGTTGAGCCAGAATTAATCTGATCCAGATCTGAAAAAACGGGCCAATGCAGAAAAGAGGAACCATCGAGTGTATAGTATTGTACAATAAATAGCGGGATGTCTTCATCCAAGTTAAAGAACTAAAGGACCGAGCCAAGCTGCAATCAAGAAAGTTACCTTTGGTCTTCAAATTCCTCTGGAAGTGTCTCGCGTCTCTGCGAGTCTCCCAGAGAGTTTGTGTATAAATAGACACCCAAAGGTCAGCATACATGCGGCTGTGCTCACAAGAGCACAGTCACTAGCTGCTTAAATGACGTGCATTAACTTACGTTGTCAGCCATAGCCTGGCAATGGGATGCGAAAAGCGGCCTCTTAAAACATAGTCAGCCATCAGGATGTGTACAATTGCCACAAAATAGTATTGGCAAATCTGATAGACATCTAGCTGCAGATTCCTTAACTTAGAATATCTTCCAGGCACCAGTCTGGATCCTGATATTTTTTAGCAGTACCTCTGCTCGTCGGGAGACGGCATCGCATGGCTCCTCTCTGACGTCCACGGATGTGAAGTCGGTGAGCCATAGAAGTCCCTCCCGATGTGCTGATGTCAGTTTTCTACTGTTTTCTTTTGCACGCTGCGACGCGGGTCCAGGAGAAGCTGTTCCTCTAGCCTGTTTTGGTTTTTGGCCTTTCTGATGCCTTTTCGCATCCAGGAACAGTGCACCGATGCCTTTGGGCTTTAAATCATGTGAGACCTGTAAGCGGCAGATGTCGGCGACGGCTCCACACGTGATTTGTATGTGGTGCTTAGGTGAGCACCACGACTCCAAGGAGTGCGAAGCCCTGCGGGAACGTAGGATGAAATTGTTGTCTGCTCGGATGGCTCGCTCTGAGTCAGAGTGTCGTCGGTCTCCTTCTCGACCTGGGACTGGTCACGAGATCGTTCCCGAGGACGTCGCTCGCCTTCTTCAGGTAAGCACAAGAGAAAGTCACGAAGGCTGTCTGCCTCACGTAGTTGTGACGTCGGGTCCGTGATTCCTGGTCTTTACCGGACACGGCCCCTCAGCCGTTGACCCCCGCCTTCGTACCATTTCCTGGTGTTGGAGCGACTAGGATTTATTAAAAAACAAGAGGTTCTCTACCTGTTTAATTCAATGTGTGCAAAAAGTCACGAATTATAAAAACATAACCAGTGCATGTCTCAGGCTAATAGTGACACCCCAACGGAAAAATTGAAATTATCAAAAAGCCTTTTATTGTAATTAAATACTGTGATGCGTAACATTTTTTATACATAAATATCCACAACACATTCACTCAGACCTCCCTTCTCATAAACTCTCATTCTCACATGCCAATCAATATCAGACATTCAATCCAAAAATTCGCTCTAGCATATCCCTGTTTTTGTTTATCCTTTTTGTCTCTCTGTACGTGCACAAGTTCTCACTTTTAATTGAATTTTTTTAAACCAGTGCTCTGTGAACCACACCTTGCGATATATGAATTTACCCTGATTTAAGGGAAGTCTTTGCTTGCCCTTCATCCTCTAATGAATTTCTCAAATTTGTATTTTTTGGCTAATGGATGTTAAGAAATTTTTTGTTCTAGGCACATCCCACTGTTTCTGTCTAGCTGACTTTTGCGCCCTGAGGAAGGTGATACCTACATTGGGGCCTAACACCGAAACACGCGTTGGTGCTGGATTCCATACGTGGAATAGCTTTAATAGGGGGAAACAAAATTCCCCCATTTGTTCTCTAAGAATGTTTATTAATTTATGAAAATGTATGCGTGCTTATTACTTTATTGTGTAATTGATTCCTATGTTCTGACATGTTTTTTCTCTTCGAGGCACACCTATATTCTCTGTAAGGCCTCACATGTAACCTCATAAACTCTCATTCACACATGCCGATCAATATCAGACATTCAATCCAAAAATTCGCTCTAGCATATTCCTGTTTTTGTTTATCCTTTTTGTCTCTCTGTACGTGCACAAGTTCTTACTTTTATTTGAATTTTTTTAAACCAGTGCTCTGTGAACCACACCTTGCGATATATGAATTTACCCTGATTTAAGGGAAGTCTTTGCTTGCCCTTCATCCTCTAATGAATTTCTCAAATTTGTATTTTTTGGCTAATGGATTCCATACGTGGAATAGCTTTAATAGGGGGAAAAAAAATCCCCCCATTTGTTCTCTAAGAATGTTTATTAATTTATGAAAATGTATGCGTGCTTATTACTTTATTGTGTAATTGATTCCTATGTTCTGACATGTTTTTTCTCTTCGAGGCACACCTATATTCTCTGTAAGGCCTCGCATGTAACCTCAGATACATTAGGGCGTTTCTATCTATGTACATATTGATTGTATTTGGATTGAATGTCTGATATTAATAGGCGTGTGAGAATGAGAGTTTATGAGAAGGTAGGTCTGAGTGAATCTGTTGTGGGATGTGTTTTGGATATTTATGTATAAAAAATGTTATGCATCACGGTATTTAATTACAATAAAAGGCTTTTTGATCATTTACATTTTTCTGTTGTGGTGTCACTATTAGCCTGAGACATGCACTGGTTATGTTTTTATAATTCGTGACTTTTTGCACATATTGAATTAAACAGGTAGAGAACCTCTTGTTTTTGACTAAATTCATGTACTTCCCCCTGTTGGTCTCTACCTATATCGAAATCAGGGGCCCCCTTCTTTTGAGTGGGTGGGGCGACTAGAGCCCAGACGGAAGCCAATTACCATTCTTTGTAGGCCATCTTTGGGCACGCCTACAGGCCCCACAGAGGTAGTAGATACTCAGATTGGGAGCTCGCCGGCGGGTTTGCCCTTGGTGCCAATCTAATACCCTGACTCCAGCTCCGGAGTCGCGGCGATGTCGGTGGAGCCTCCCATACAAACGTCAGGCCACAGTCCACCTCCAGCATCAGCGGACAGTCTGGTGAGGCTCTGTGGGATGAAGTATGATGTGGCCGCCACAGGGGACTTGTCTCTGAGTCGACGCCGTCCCACACCACATTCTCCCATCGTGGTAGATATCGAGTCGACGCCGTCCCAACGCCAGTCGATGTAGTTTCTGACGTTCGTTGACGTTGCTGCGGCGCCACCTCGACATCGTTCGATGCCCGAGATGTCCCTTCCTACTCCTTTTCAAATGGAGGATGAGGCCCCTGGAGGTTCACCCCCTCCCCTCAGCGTTGCTTGAGCGTTCTTCAGAACATGTTGATGTGGAGCAATTGCAGGTCCTTGAACATCCTCGGACTGAAGGGCTTTTGGTTTTTAGGGGACGTGTTAGCCTGCAACCGTCCCCTAACTATGATTTGCTGTCGCCCTCTAGAATGGCGACGGAGGCTAGTGCTACGTTTGCAACAGTCCTTCACAAAGCTGCTAACATTTTACAGTTACAGCCTCCTTCTATCTCTCTGCCCTCCGATCCCTTGTTGGATCTGCTCCACCAGGGCAACGCGAATGTCGAGCCCTTGCTACTTTTTAGTGAGTCATTGTATGACATTCTTCTAGGGAGCTGGGCCAGGCCCTCCTCGGGATACCTGGTGGAACGTGCTATTGCACATCACCGCCTGGCTCCAGATGACCCAGTCTATTTGTCAATACACCCTGGGCTCAAGGGCTAGTTGTCCACACAGCCTCAGCTTCGCGGCCTTTGTCCTCTCCTCCGATGCTTCCCCCCACTAGGGGATCTCGATGGTTAGAGACGTGGTCGGCAAATGTTTGAGTCCGCGAGCTCGGCCCTCCGGTCCTTGAACGTGTCTTGTGTGTTTGCATTGGCTACTTTCGCCCTCTGGGACTCAGTTGAGCGCTTCCTTCCCTCTCCTCCGGAAAGCCCTCAGGGTGACCGGACTCGGATACCCCAGGATGGTCGTGAGCTGGCAAAAATTTCAATTCGATCAGCCATGGACAACACTGATTCTGTGGGTCGGGCGATGGCCAGGTCAGTTGCTCTGCCCGTCATGCTTGGCTGCGTGATGGCAGTTTTCCTGAAAATGTTCAGGAGCGTCCTTGGGACTTGCCCTTTGATGGGGCCCATCTTTTTGACAGTCATGCTGACTCAGCTGTTCACGTCTCAAGTCTGGTTTTCAGTGAATGGTATTATTTCTAGTCCCTTGTTGCGGACTTCGTTTTGTTTGCATTGGTTGCAGTATTGCCACTGCTTTTCTCTGGTGTCAGTCTCTAGGTTCAAGCTGTTATTTCCCAGACAGACTGTACAGTTGTGCAGCAGTTTCTGTCGTTATTTTCAATTTCTCTGTATAAGGGCTAGTCTCAAGAGGCGTTCCCTTGCATTTTTTAGGGATGTAACATACCCTATGTGGGGTATTGGTTGGTTATTGTATAGCCATTCTAACTTGCCACAGGAAGTGTCTTCCTGGGTGGTGTGAGTACGATGCTCTAGGAAATGTTCTTCCTTGGTGGTGCAGGTCCCTATTGAGGATCCTGCAAGGTCTCTCAGGATTGTTATCTATCTCCTATCTGGGAAGTTTTACTATAGTTCATGCTATAGACTTATAGCGATATGTTTTTTGCTTCTTCACGCTCCTCCTACTGTTGTAGGACTTCTCCTCTGGACAAGCCCACAAAGGTAGTGTAGCTGTCTTCAGAGTTTACGTGTTCATACTTTACAATTGGTCTGTAGATCCCTCCTGCCTCTGAGGATGCAGACCTCTCCAGAATATTGTTGGGTGTGCGCCCAGTCTGGATCGCCCCAGCGTGTTCACGTATACTCCTTTTCTTGCCTTGGCTGTCTTTTTCAAGTGCTTCAGTGTTTTTCCCCCATTTTGCCTATGTTGGCCATCTTCACCGTAAGCAAGTGTCTGTCTCTTGTGAGCCTGTTGTTGTGTTCCACTTCAGAGACAGTTTCTTTTCCGAATCCAATTCTGGCACTGTTTATTACCACACACTGGGCATGTTCACAGGCAGTCTACTCTTTACTCTTTGGTGCTAGGAAGTGCTTATGTCCTTGTTCTTCCTTCAGTTCTCAGACCCTGTCTGGTTTCTTCCTTGTCAGCAGTTGGTTATACACCAGACACTTTGGGCCTCATTTTTCATATGCACTTCCCAATTAGGGGTTTGGGTCGCTCTCCTCTTTGCTTCTGCCAGATGTTATCCTTAGCTGCTCTTTGTCCTTCATACATCTGTATAAGTTTATATGTGTGTATATATATATATAGGTATATGCTTCTATATACATATGTATCGGATTTGCTATGTCTGATATATGTTATGTCCTATTATGGTTCAATCCGGAGCCGTTGGTAGCTGCTGTACTCGTCTGGGGCATGCTCTTTGAGTATCCATTGCCTTTCACTTTTTCAAAATGAAATATAATATATTTATATATATATATATATATATATATATATATATTATCTCATGGCGGTCGCCAGTAGATAGTTATAGTTAGGACCAAGTTCCCATAGGAAATCTCAAAATTCTATTTTGAATAACTTTGGCGTCGGTTGACTTATCTTCGTGAAATTTTCTAAACTAATGGGGCGCTCCGCTCAGCTGCTACCCTGAAAGTCTCGGGGTGATTCGTCAAGCGGGGGCTGAGAAAAAAGGGGTGTCCCAAAACGTGTTTTCCCCATGCATTTTCCCATAGGACCTTTAGTCGAAGGTACAGCCCGAACGGCTGAACAGAATTACTTGGAATTTGGCAAAGAGGTAGTCCTCAGGTCAGGCATGTGCCTTTTGCATATATGGTGTCAATCTGTTCAGTAGTTCCTGAGAAAATCAAAAGTAAAATCACATATATATCTGGGCGGAGCCTAACTACATATCTCATCGTGAGATCTGATTGGCTGTCAGCACTTCATCCTAGAAGTGTTGGCAGCCATCTTGGGACCAATATACATGATAGCACCTCATTAAAAAGCATTGCAGTTAATAGAAGGTTTTAAGACTTTAGTTACATTATAAATCATTTGTTGATGGTACCATACTCATTTTAGGTATTGTGGTGTGTTCTAAGGTGATTTTTACCATGTGAAAAAGCCTTCTGCTGTGATATCATGAATCATGTTTGAGAGAAAACTATTTTCTCATGCTTTTCCCACAGAGGTTTGGAAGGTGATCTATAAGCTAAACTGAGAGCATAATTTCTGTAAATTCACATTATCTTTCTCAGTCACGTGAGAATGAAGTCTGACATTCTCAATAAAACATGTACATCCAACAAGCGCAGAGACTGTCAGTTGATTCCTTTGTGTTCTACTGCAGCTTCCCAGAGTGTTCTAAAGAACAATTAGAGCGCTAACAGTCCTACTTATGACAAACGTATGGCACAACTGAAGCCATCTTGGTTGGAATAAAGTGGTAACTCTTAAAATATTTAATTTAAAAAGGAACAAAATGAGGGGGTTCATTTTGCCATAGAAAGCATGATTAGTGCTGCAGAAAGAAAAATTAGGGCACATTTTGAGTGACTTCTCAAATCCTCTTCTATTTCATTAAAAAATTCTGACATGCAGACTGAAACATGCACTTTCAATACCAGCAGCAGACTTCCCTGGTGAGCAGTAGCTTTACTACAGTGATCTAATAAGCAACTAGTGTGCTAACATTCTGAATTTATGGCAAATGTGTGACACATCTGAATGCCTTCTTAATGGAATCAAAGTAAAAAACTGAAAGTTGTTCCTACTGAGGAGACTGTAGTAAATGAGGAAATTAGGAAACATCATAACAAATAAGTCTCCCAAAATGGCCACCAGAGACAAAAGAGCCCAAATGCAGCCCAAATATCACCCAGATGTAGCCCAAGTATAGCCCAATGACAGATTGTCCCAGAGTGCTCTAAAGAACAACTAGAGCGTTAACAGTCTTACTTATGACAAAAGTATGGCACGCCTGAAGCCATCTTGATTGGAATAAAGTGGTAACACTTAAAACATTTAATTTACAAAGGAACAAAATGAAGGGGTTCATTTTGCCATAGAAATTATGATTAGTGCTGTAGAAAGAAAAATTAGGGCACATTTTGACTTCTCAAATCCTCTTCTATTTCATAAAAAAATTCTGACATGCAGACTGAAACATGCACTTTGAATACCAGCAGCAGACTTCCCTGGTGAGCAGTAGTTTTACTACAGTGATCTAATGAGCAACTAGAGTGCTAACATTCAGAATTTATGGCAAATGTGTGACATATCTGAATACCTTCTTGATGGAATCAAAGTAAAAAACTGAAAGCATTTCCTACTGAGGAGACTGCAGTAAATGAGGAAATTAGGAAACTTCATAACAAATAAATCTCCCAAGATGGCCACCAGAGACAAAAGAGACCAAATGTAGCCCAAATATCACCCAGATGTAGCCCAAGTATAGCCCAATGACAGAATGTCCAAGAGTGTTCTTAAGAACAACTAGAGCGCTTACTGTCTTACTTATGACAAAAGCATGGCGCACCTGAAGCCATCTTGATTGGAATAAACTGGTAACACTTAAAACTTCATAACAAATAAATCTCCCAAGATGGCCACCAGAGACAAAAGAGCCCAAATGCAGCACAAATATCACCCAGATGTAGCCCACATGTAGCCCAATGACAGAAGTGTGCAAAACACTTATTTTTTGTGTATTTGCAGTTTTATATAGTGCAGACTTGTCAGGTATTGGAGTGCATTACATGAGCATTGGTTACATTACACAAGATCAAATTCATTTTGTTTGTAGACATGGGGAGATCAAGTGATTTGACCAGAATCACAGAATGTTGAGCTGAAGCAGAAACTCCAACCTGGTTCCCCAGTTGCAAAGTCTGCAGCTCTGGAAGTAACACCACATCCTCTCCCCTAGGTGCAACAAGATTACAAATAATTTAAAAGTTCTTTGTCGCTATTTGAAAACTCAGAAAATATGTCCTCATTTTAGTTTTTTAGAGCACTAACCATAATTTTGATGCAAATAAGACCCTCTCATATATGTAATTTCTAAAGGAAATACTCTAGGTATTACAGTTTTGATTACATCAAGATGACGTCTGGCGTTCCACACTTTTGTAATAAATATAGAATGTTAGCAATCTAGTTGTTCATTGGGATACTGTTGAGAGGCAGAGGCCAGGGGCATGGACTCTAAAAATTGAAGGCAGGTAGGAGAGTGCAGATGCAACAATTTTACCACACTGGGCAGGCAAGGGCAGTGGCAGCACAACAGACTATGGAGGGCAGTGGAAAGGGGGGCAGGGGCAACAAACCAACAATACAGGACTGGCAAGAGAGGCTGTGGCAATATAATAGACCATTGTGGGCAGAAGGAAGAGGCAGTGGTAGTACAACCATACATGCCAACAGACCCGTTTCAGCCAGGAAACGTCTAATGTTTTTAAGCTCAAATGGGCTTTATTTGATCTGTCTCCTGTCTACAATCTCCTCTTTTTCAATATAACTCAAAGGGGAAAATCAATACCCCAGTTCTTTTTCAAAATCTCCCTCTTACCAAGTTCAAAATGTTCGCAAGTATGGTACATTGGATCATGGTAGGCAGGAGGAGTTGGGGTAGGGACATGGACTCGGATAACAGAGGACAGGAGGGACATGGAGTGGTGCACCAAACTGACCCTACAGGGCAGGCATCAGGGTTTGCAGCAGCACAATACACCACACAGCGCATGCGGGACGGGAGTGCAGCACAACAATCCATAGAAAGCAATAGGGAGGGGACAGGACCATGCACATGGACAACAGAGAACAGAGGGGAAAGAGGCAATGGTAGCTAGCTGACCATAATGGACAGACAGGAGAGAAAGCGGCAGCATAACAGACCATAAATGGTGGAGGGACGGATCAGGGGCATTACAATGGAACAGACAAGCCAGGAGGGAGGGAATAGGGGTTTGCACATGGAAACAGAGGGCTGGGAGCAAGGGGGCAGGGCAGGAGCAGCAAGATGACCATGGAGGTCAGGCAGGATGGGCACTAGAAACAAGACACACCATGGAGAGCAACAATGAGACTATGATGGCATACACACAGACCATGGAGGGAAGGTGGGTGGGGGTCAGGGGCAGCTAGCTGACCACACAGGGAAGGTGGGAGGGGCCATGGCAGCACAGAAGACAATGCATGGAGAGCGGGAGGGTTAGTGGCAGCACAATGGCTATGATGGGCAGGAAGGAGGGTGCAGGGGCATGCACAAAGGACCATGGAGGATAGAAGGGAGGGTCAGGACCTGGCACAGACAAGAGAGTTCAGGGGAAGGAGCTTCTCAACAGACCGCGCGGGGCAGACAGGAGGAGCAGTTGCAGCACAACAGACCAGGGAGGGCAGAAGGGTGTGGCAGTAAAATGGACCTTGGAGGACAGGAGGAAGGGGATAGGAGCATGGCATGTGGACAGGCAGGGTGGAGGTGGCAGGGACACGTTACAGTCATCTGACAATGCTAGGCAGGTGGGAGGGGAGTGGCAGCTCAACAGAACACTCAGAGTAGATAGGAGTTGCAGGTCCATGGTACATGGTGGGCAAAAAGGATGGAGCAGGGGCATGCACAAAGACATCGGAGGGCAGGGGGAAGGAGATTAGGGGCGGCAAGCTAAGCACAGAGGCTAAGCAGGAGGTCAATGATGGGCCATAGAATTGGGCAATGGAGGGCAGGTGGAGTGGACTGGTACATCATGCTAAATGGAGGGCAGTGGCAGCACATCAGACCATGCATGGCAGGAGGGAGGAGGCTAGTCCATGGATTCAGACAACAGAGGATAGGGATGAGGTGGATGGGGCAGCAAGCTAACTGTTCAGAGAAGGTGGGTATTAGGAACTTTATTGTTTTTAAAATGTGTGTCTGTGCGAACTACTTAAAATATGAACAAGTATGCAGCATAATCTCACTTTTATTCAGGAAGAAGAGGACGTTTGTGACTGTGACTCCGGGCTCACTTGGCAGAAACACCCCCTGACCCTCCACCCCCCATCGCAAAATGTAATGCCCGTGAAAAGGGTAGGTGGACGCAGTGTTATATAGAACATAGTCCTGAGAGCACGATTGAAAATGAAAACTAGATATAGTACATGGTAAAAACTATGCATCAAAAAGTGTGATATAAGATGAACCGGGGCTTGAAATATAATTTGCAATACATTGTTCGCAATGACAGATTCATTGGAGAGCGCGAGATAGCACAAGCACTAGCGTGTGCTATGCAATATGCGCCTTGGAGTGTAATATGCACAGGGCAGTGTTGTGGAACCTAACTAGTCTCTAAAGTTGTAATATAAAATATGTGCTGGGGAGTATAACGTTGCATATGCACTGTGACAAAGATATGGATCCCAGATTGTAATATGTATGGCATAGCGCTGTGCGTTATAACATAGGCATCGAGGAAGTCACGTTAGATGGGGCAATATAACCCGTGCGAAGGCAAGTGTGGCATGACATATTCACAGGGTGGTGTTACAGTGCACATGGGCTAGAGAGTGTCATAGCATACGCACTAGCTGGTGGAATACAACACAGAGGTGTGAGGCACTCGGCGGGCACTGGTGGGTGTAACACAGCATTGGGCTCAGCCCGGAGCACGCTGTGACTCTCAAGTGAGATTCATCTCCTTTCCAGAGAGTAAAATAAAAAGTATTACACATCCGGTGGTGGATGTGTATTTTATTAACCGTGAGGGGGGTTTCTTGCATAGTGTGGGCGAATTTTTGTCGAATCCCCTTTGAATGGCTTGGTGTGCGTGTATATTAAATGTGCCCGTCAATAGCTATCCATGTTTGTATAAATAAACGACAAGGGTGTCTACTTGGAGAGTACCCACTGGCGGGGACGCCGGGATTAGGCATGGTGGGTCGTCAGACACGTCAGAGTTTCACTAGCGGTGTAAATACATTCCACGTGGATTCATTCTATGCATAGTCGCCTTTTAATGAATATCACGCAAATCGTCATGGTGATAGGTACATACGGTTTGTCCAGCATGTCCTAGGTGTTTCTATAAATATATTTAAAAAAATAGAATAAAAAACAAAGGCCTGCCCCGGGGGATGGGGTCCCCGGGGCCTTAAGTGGCCTGAGGAGGGGGGCCACGCAGCCCCCTCCTAAAGATTTTTTTTTTAAAAAGGCCATGACCCTGGGGGATGGGGTCCCCAGGGCCAGTAAATTAGAAAAAGAAGGGGGACCACACAGCCCTCCTTCTTAAAAAATAAAATACATAAAAGACCGGCATTGCGCCAGAGGCCACGCCCCCTCCTTGCAGCACTCTGCAAACACGCCCCCTGGCCAGTTGTAAGTTGGGGAATTAATTCCCCTTCAATACTGAGGGTCCCTGAGGGCCAACTAGCCCAACAGGTATCTCCAGTATGCGCCAGGGAACTGCGTTGCAGATAGGTCTTCTGAGGCCATGCCCCTTTTTACACCTCTATGCAACGCAGCTCTGTGGCACTTACTGGAGGTACCTAGTGGGCTAGTTTGACCCTAGGGACCCTTAGGATTCAAGGGGACTTAATCTCTCAACTTAGAACGGCCACAGGGCACGTTTACACAATGGTGAAGGGAGGGGACGGGGCCTGAGGTGACGTGTGTAAACACGCCCTGTGGCGCGTTTTAAGATGGGGAAATAATTCCCTTTCAATCCTGCGGGACCCTGGGGGCCAACTAGCCCACCAGGTGCTTCCAGTAAGCGCCACTGCGCTGCGTTGCAGAGAGGTGGTCTAGGCCGTGCCCCTTTTTACATCTCTCTGCAACGCAGCTCTGTGGCGCTTACTGGAGGTACCTAGTGGGCTAGTTTGACCCTAGGGACCCTCAGGATTCAAGGGGACTTAATCTCTCAACTTAGAACAGCCACAGGGCGTGTTTACACAGTGGGGAAGTGAGGGGACGGGCCTGAGGTGACGTGTGCAAACACGCCCTGTGGCGCGTTTTAAGAGGTAGTTCCCCTGCCCTATTATATACTAGGGGCTTACAGAGGAGGTCATGCTGATCACACGGTGATCCCAACGCATAGTGTTCCCTAGTGTATGTAGGTGGTTTCACTGTAGTCTAAGTGTCTTTTAACATAGCACTGGCTCTAGGACTGGTTATTCAGACTCAGTTACCACCAGTATCCGTCTGAAAAAGTTGAGGGTACACGATGATTTTGCAACAAGGCTTCTTTCTGCTCTTCTGTTTGTTCTTTCTGCAGGTTATCCTTCTTCCTGCACTTTTCTTCGTCTTTGAGGACTTCTGTTGCTTCTTTCTGCATTTCTTTTTTTTCTTACTGTGCGTTTTTTCTTCTTTCTTCACATGTCCTATCTCTGTAGGCATAGTTAGAAATTAGCATTTAAAAAACCTTTGAAATTCACTGAAAAAACCATAGGTTTCAGGCACGTTATAGTTAGGAATTAGCATTTAAAAAACCTTAGAAATTCACTGAAAGAACCATAGGTTTCAGGGGCGTTATAGTTAGCTGGACTTTTCACTCGTACAAAACCATTGAAATTCCCCCGTTATAGTTAGTTCAGCGAACTATAACTTGCGCGCCCGCAATGCACTGCTGATGACGTCACATATTACATCACTCATGACATGGTCCGTGACATCACTCATGACATCACTCATGACATCTCAAATGACATCACTGATGACATCATCCTTGTGATAGAGTGGCAGACCTCCTCTCCCCCTAATATAACCTTTGATACACACATTCAAAAATAGAAACTAAAATTTTCAAAACAATGGACATACCAATATCAGTTACAACAACCTATTCAGTAATTCTAAGATCCACATACACATCCACTCCTTCACCAACAGTCCTATACACTCACTCATACATGTACTCACTCATCATATGTATTCATACACTTATACATCCTGTTACACAACGCCACTCATCCATAGAGTTACTCACACACATAGTCACTCATGCTAATAAAGAATCAAACATCCATTTACTTGCATATACAGTTACACACACACCACCACACTTACTTCTACAGAAACTTCCACATACTTAATCTTTTAAACAATCATTTATAGAAACACATACTTATTCATACAGGAACTCTTTCAATCTCTCACTCTCACATATACTCACTTATATACACCAATAGTCACATATACTAGTTTAAAACATATGTAGTTACTCATAAAGACACTATTGAGACAGTCATTCACTCACTAACAGACCCATGCACACACTCATCCACCCATACAGTCCTGCACACATGCTGTCTTCAACACATACAAACAGTGAGTCACTCATTCATGCACCTGTGCACTACGTAATACCCCCCACCGAACCATACAGACACGCAGACGCTCATACTGATACTCAAAAAACCAACTACTAACCTATATAGACACTCATGTAGCTACTCACCAACCCATGCAGCCACTTATACACAAAGTGAGCGACTGATACAGATATTTACATATTTAAACATTACTCACTAAGCCATGTATTCACTAAGATACACTTAATCAGTCAGTTATACAATCAATTTTTCAAAAACAAATCATCCATTTAGACACTTATATACCCATTTATTCTTCCATCGACCTTGAGATATATAAAACAAATGTGATTTTCAGAAAAACACACATTCACTGGATGATGTCATCAGTGATGTCATTTGAGATGTCATCAGTGATGTCATGAGTGATGTCACTGACCATGTCATGAGTGATGTAATATGTGACGTCATCAGCAGTGCATTGCGGGCGCGCCAGTTACAGTTTTTTTTTCTATTAGCATTTTAAATGTGTACAAATCAAATACAACCATAACATTTTGGTCACAGTACAACAGCATCCGTCATCCATTCTTATTGTTCCATTCCTAGTCAAAGGCCCTCCATGCCCTCCGCAAATCAATGCATTTAGGATAAGCAGTCAGTTTACTTGATGCAGCTGCAAGTATTGGGTTAGGTATGTCCAATAGTCTCTTGGTTTCGACCTGGTAGGAAGTTCTTCTTCATAGGTCTTTAGTGTATCCCTACAATAGGTTAAGTCAGCAATACAGTCTTTAGGTTTCGGGATCTTCCTGCCATTCCAGCAGAGCGAGACCCTCCGTTTGGCCATTAGCAACGAAATCACACAGAAATTGCGCTTTAGGGCCTTCACCCCAGGCAGTAGACCCAGCAAACAGGTTTTAACATTACAACCCACCTCACTGCCCACCATAGCCCCCAGCAGCTGCGTCACTTGTGTCCAGTATTCCATAACCGCCCCACAAGACCATGCTAGATGGACAAAAGCCGCCCCTTCTTCATTGCAGCGGCCACACCTAGAATCCGATCGTAACCCATATCTGTGCAGCCTAGCAGGTGTGTAATATGTCTGGTGTAGGTACTTGAAATGGAGGATGCGTAGATTGCCATATGGTGTTAACATGCCAGTTAATGTACAAGCTATAGCCCATTCTTCCTCAGTTAATGGAACATCCAAGCAACTATTCCATTTCTCCATAGATTTATTTGTATTCGCCGCTATGTCGGTTTGTAATTTAGTATAGAGCGTGGATACCAAATGTTTGGCCGTGGTCGTGGTTATTAGCCACTGCAGAGCGGTCAATTCCGGTGGCTCCGCCGGATACGTTGGATACAGTTTTTTCATGGCCTTTTGTAACCTGTGATAGTTGAATTGGAACAATACTGTCTTATTACTAATGAATGTCAGGTTTTCGAGCGTTTTGAAAGTCCCATCCTCATAAAGGTCTCCCATCGTGTCGATACCGACCTGGCGCAGCAATCCCACCCCCACTGCCTCCTGGGTAACCGAAATCTCCGGATGCCATTGGAGCGGGAGCGCCGGGGCGTATAGTGGCAATTTGTTAGCTTTTCTGCCCATGATATGCCAAGCTGTGTTCGTGGCATCTATCGTGTTAATGTCGTTCTTGTGTAATGGAGGCTTACGATGGGTTATAACTGCTTCTAGTGGGATCGGCAGAGCGTCCCCTTCCTCAATTGCAGTATCGGTGAGGAATGGGACTTTGTGATACCAAAAATGCGCATATTGCGCTTGCGCACAAAGGTAATAGAGCAAACAATCGGGAACTCCAAACCCTCCCTGGCAGTAAGGTAGTGTAAGCGTCTGCAACTCAACACTGGCCGTTTTTCCCGCCCATATTAGCTGGAGAACCATCGAGTTAATACGCCGAAAAACCTCTGCTGGAGGGTGGATGGGAATGTTATTGAAAAGGTATAATAGTTTAGGTA
The DNA here is from genome assembly GCF_964204655.1 of Triturus cristatus. Classification (NCBI taxonomy): domain Eukaryota; kingdom Metazoa; phylum Chordata; class Amphibia; order Caudata; family Salamandridae; genus Triturus; species Triturus cristatus. Next base: position 648,313,518 of record NC_140594.1, read on the forward strand.
ACACTTCCATTTTTACAATGGCAATGCGGTCCGCCAGAGACAGTGGCAGTTGAATCCATCTCTGCACTTTCCCCTCCAAGGCATCGATTGCCCTCCCATAGTTAGTCCTAATCACGATTTCAGGGTCGCGGTGGTACCACACACCCAAATATTTTACCGGGTCAGTCTTCCACTCCAGAGGGTAGTCCATGGGGTGCGGTTGCGTGCTGTCCGTCAAGGGAATAATCAGGGACTTGGCCCTGTTTATATTTATACCTGAGTGGTGCGCAAATTTAATATATTCCCTCAGTAACGGGTTCAGATTGGCCCCTGGGTCCCTCACATATAACAACATATCGTCGGCATACAATGATATGTGCAACGGCCTTTGTGGAAATTGCAGAGCCGAGTAGTGATGCCCCTGCCGAATCTTGCATGCTAGTGGCTCTAGCGCTAGTGCAAACAAGAGCGGGGACAGAGGGCACCCCTGTCTGGTCCCCCTTCGTATATCAATGGGCTCTGAAATATATTTATTCACCCGAACTCGCGCCACTGGCGCGTCATATAAGAGTTGGATCCATTGGAGAAACATGGGTGGAAAGCCCATCCTCCGCAGCACTGTATTTAGATATGTCCACTCCAGCGAATCAAAGGCCTTGGCCGCATCCAGAAAGACCGCCGCAGCCTTGGTCGTGGGTGTTAGATAGTGCGATAATGCGAACAGGGTCCGTGTATTGTGCGCAGTGGAGCGCGATGGAATGAACCCGGATTGATCAGGTAAGATCAGCTTAGACATTAAAGGGTTCAGTCGGGCAGCACGCAGTTTGGCCAGGATCTTATTGTCCACATTTATAAGAGACAAGGGTCTGTACGAATCACAGAGCTCCGGATCTTTTTGCGGTTTGAGCAGCGCCAGTAGTAGTGTTCGTGGGCATTACCATACATCTCCACCAGACGAGGGGCTAGCTGATCCACAAAGGCCTTATAAAATTCGCATGTGAACCCATCTGGGCCCGGGGCCTTACCATTTGGCAGCGATCTAATCACCTCCGTGACCTCTTCCACCGTGATAGGCAGAGACAAATTTTCCCGGTGCGTATCCGACAGCCACGCTATCGCCACATCATCTAGATACTCCATTATTTCGGCCGAAGTGGCCATGGGCCTGGAGGCATAAACCGCTCCATATGTAGTCACAAACTCGTGTAAAATTTCCTGCGTGCCATATTTCTGCTCCCCCTGCTTATTGCGAACCATTTGAATGTTCTGTGGTGCGCGACCTTCACATATTTTAGACGCCAGGTATCTGCCCGATCTACCACCCTCCCCATAGGCCCTCGCTATCTGTCTCTTCGCTGTATATTTAATTTCATCTTCCGCATAGCTTTGGTACTCGGAAAGTATAGTTCTAATATTTCCTAGTATTTGAGTGTCTTGCGTTTTCTCATACTCCCTCTCCAAATTTCGCAGCTTTTCTTCCCTCACCTTGAGCTGTTGCCGTATGTCTTTTAGAATACCAGCGTTCGTGCTAATACAGACGCCGCGAATCGTTGCTTTAAAAGCCTCCCAGAGCACGCCAGGATGCTTCATAGTAGGCGCATTGTGATCAAAATATTCCTGCATCGCCTGCCCAATGGTTTCTACATATATGGGATCTAGTAGCGCTTTTGCGTTAAATCTCCAACTGAAGGGAGGTGGTGCATAGTTCGGGAGTTCCAGGGAGAGGAGCACTGGGCTGTGATCAGACAGCGTTCTGGGCAGATGCCGAACCTCCCATGTCCATAAGGCAATATCCCCAGTTACTAACCAGTAATCAATGCGGGACCAACTACCGTGTGCCGCCGATGCATGCGTGGCCTCTCTCCCCTCTGGATTCCTACTTCTCCAAATATCAGTAAGCCCCCTGTCCACCATTATGTCCTTGAAGACATGCAGTGCGCGTCTGTGAGGCTCCACCGTCAATCCAGATCTGTCTACGTCATCACATAACGCAATATTAAAGTCTCCTCCCCAGATCAGGTGTGAGGCTTGCAGGTCCCTCAGTTTACCCCACAATGAATGGTAGAACTGCGGGTCATCCACATTTGGCCCGTATACGTTCACAACACCCAGTCTCTTCCCCCGTAGTAGACCTGATATAATGACAAATCGCCCCAAGTCATCCGCCTCAACATTGTCTATCGCATACTGTAGTCCCCTTCTAACCAGTATCAACACCCCTCTTGCATAGGATGAGTACGAAGAGTGATGCACCGATTCGGCCCACCTGCGCCCTATACTGGATTGATGAGTCGGTGCGCAGTGCGTCTCCTGTATGAGCGCAATGTCGATGTGCAGTCTATCTAAGTATGCCAGTGTCTGTCTGATTTTCTTGGGGTTACTGAGCCCCCGCACATTCCACGTTAGCAATTGGAGGCGCCCAACCCCTACTCGTGCCTAAGCCATTTTCCAGCAGCGATATTATAGCAACACTTATACACGCATTTAGTTAGCGCGCTCCAATGAATATCTAGGCATAGAATTACCTCATTGTTCCCCAACAGAAGTACTTGGATTTCAGCGATGCGTCTCATGCACTGTTACCAGCAAAACAACTTCCCAACCCCTTCCCTCCTCCCCCACCCACTTCAGCACCCCAAACATGCCAAAGACATACCCCACGAAAGAAAACTAACATAAATTAACTGAGTTCGGGGATCACCCGCTTCGGGGGACCGCCCAGAGCACACATCTCCATCCAACTGAATGGATGTGGACGGGGATATAATATGGGTTAGAGCCCAAGAATCACCACAGCTGTGCAGGTATCACATCGTCTTATAACAGGGCCTGCAGTGACCATATTACCGATCTGTGCTGGCTGACCCGCAGCACTGCACTTCCGCTGTCAGGTGGACCGCAGCCCAGCCCCTAGCCAACAATCACACAGCCAGCCCAGTGACGTCACATGTACGAGAGGACCAGTGCCAGTTAGCGGAGCCCGGCCCCCCACAGCCCCATCTGGCCCACCATCTCTCAGTCCCTCAGGCTCCGTATGGCCACAAAAGAGAGCACCAGTGTTTGCCAACATGTTGGCCCCAGGTTATTAGAACGTTATCCCCTTAGCAGTCCTCAACAGACAACGACCTCAGTCCCACCTGGGCTAGAACGCTCTTTGAGTTACCATAGTTCAGCAGAGTGTGTGCGAGGGCAATACAGTTCGTAGCACTCATACTTACAGTCTCCGGCGGACTAGAAAAGCCCCACAGCCAATGCAGGGCAGCGATGCTCCCTCTTTAGGGTTGCGGATCTGCCCCATGATTTTCACTGCAGCAGGTGCAGTCGCCCTTCCAGCTTCGCCTGCCCCGTGCTGCCACTTCCCGAATACTCCTCTTCATCGGCTTGCTAGTCTGCGTCTGCATTTTGGTCGTTTCTCTGCCGTTCTTTGCGCTTGTGGCCAATTTTTTTGATGAGATCCTGTGCCGCCTTAGGCGTGTGACATAGCGTTGCGTGGCCCTCATGCGTCACTCGAAGCCTGGCTGGATATAGAATGGCATAGTCAATTCCAAGGTCGTGCGTTTTTTTTTTTACTGGATTGAATTCCTTCCGCGCTAGCTGGACAGCGACCGTGAAGTCCGGATAGAATTGCAGTGTATTGCCCTGGTGTGTGATCTGCCTCTTTTCTCGCGCCAGCCTTAAGATGACATCGCGGTCTCTATAGTTGATGACTCTGGCAATTATAGGACGCGGGGGGCGCCCCAGGCTTCGGCCTCGGGGCCAGCGACCGATGCACTCTCTCAATCAAGAACATCGGGGAGAGGTGCTCCGTGCCAAGAACGTTACGAATCAGCTCCTCCACATACGTTTCCATCCGACCAACATTGGTGGACTCCGGAACCCCCGTGATTCTTACGTTATTGCGCCACGACCGCACCTCTAAATCCTCCGCCTTATTTTTTAGCACATCCAGCAGCCGCTCAACTTCCGCACACTTTTGGGACGTGGCCTGCGAGACATCCTCCACTGCTCCAATGCGAGTTTCCACCTCCACCAGCCGCTCCGCGTGCCCATCCAGCTTGGCCGCCATGTTGGCGACTCGTAATGTGATGGTATCCAGTTTACCATGGATATCCTGTAGGCTCTGCTGGATGTCTGTGCGAACTACTTAAAATATGAACAAGTATGCAGCATAATCTCACTTTTATTCAGGAAGAAGAGGAGGTTTGTGACTGTGACTCTGGGCTCACTTGGCAGAAACACCCCCTGACCCTCCACCCCCCATCGCAAAATGTAATGCCTGTGAAAAAGTTAGGTGGACGCAGTGTTATATAGAACTTAGTCCTGAGAGCATGATTGAAAATGAAAACTAGATAGATATAGTATATGGTATAAACTATGCACCAAAAAGTGTGATATAAGATGAAACGGGGTGTGAAATATTATATGCAATACATTGTGCGCAATGACAGATTCATTGGAGAGCGCAAGATAGCACAGGCACTGGCGCGTGCTATGCGATATGCGCCTTGGAGTGTAATATGCACAGGGCAATAGCTACCCATGTTTGTATAAATAAACGACAAGGGTGTCTACTTGGAGAGTATCGACCGGCGGCGGCGCCGGGATTAGGCACGGTAGGGCGTCAGACACGTCAGAGCTTCACTAGCGGTGCAAATACATTCCACGTGGATTCATTGTATGCATATTCGCCTTTTAATGAATATCAAGCAAATCGTCATGGTGATAGGTACATACGGTTTGTCCAGCATGTCCTAGGTGTTTCTATAAATATATTTAAAAAAATAGAATAAAAAACAAAGGCCTGCCCCGGGGGATGGGGTCCCCGGGGCCATAAGAGGCCTGAGGAGGGGGGCAACATAGCCCCCCCTCCTAAAGAATAAAAAAAAAAGCCCATGACCCAGGGGTTGGGGTCCCCGGGGCCGATTAAGGCCTTGGGAGGGGGGCCACGCGGCCCCCTTCCAAATTTATTTTTTTCAACAACAAAAAATTAGGGTGCGGGCCCTGGGGGATGGGGTCCCCAGGGCCAATAAATTAGAAAAAGAAGGGGGCCCACACAGCCCTCCTTCTTAAAAAAATAAAATAAATAAAAGACAGGCCTCGCGCCGGAGGCCACGCCCCCTCCTTGCAGCACTCTGCAAACGCGCCCCCTAGCCTGTTGTAAGTTGGGGAATTAATTCCCGTTCAATACTGAGGGTCCCTGAGGGCCAACTAGCCCAACAGGTATCTCCAGTATGCGCCAGGGAGCTGCGTTGCAGACAGGTGTTCTGAGGCCACGCCCCTTTTTACACCTCTCTGCAACGCAGCTCTGTGGCGCTTACTGCAGGTATCTAGTGGTCTAGTTGGACCCTAGGGACCCTCAGGAATCAAGGGGACTGAATGTCTCAACTTAGAATGGCCACAGGGCGTGTTTACACAGTGGTGAAGGGAGGGGACGGGCCTGAGGTGATGTGTGCAAACACGCCCTGTGGCGCGTTTTAAGTTGGGGAAATAATTCCCTTTCAATCCTGAGGGACCCTGGGGGCCAACTAGCCCACCAGGTGCTTCCAGTAAGCGCCACTGCTCTGCGTTGCAGAGAAGGGGGTGCAGGCCGTGCCACTTTTTACACCTCTCTGCAATGGCGCTTACTGGACGTACCTAGTGGGCTATTTTGCCCCTAGGGACCCTCAGAATTCAAGGGGACTTAATCTCCCAACTTAAAACGGCCACAGGGAGTGTTTACACAGTGGGGAAGGGAGGGGACGGGGCCTGAGGTGACGTGTGCAAACACGCCCTATGGCACGTTTTAAGTTGGGGAAATAATTCCCCTTCAATCCTGTGGCCCCTGGGGGCTAACTAGCCCACCAGGTGCTTCCAGTATGCGCCACTGACCTGTGTTGCAGAGAGGTGGTCCAGGCCGTGCCACTTTTTACACCTCTCTGCAATGCATCTCTGTGGCGCTTACTGGAGGTACCTAGTGAGCTAGTTGGACCCTAGGGACCCTCAGGATTCAAATGAACTTAATCTCCCAACTAAAACGGCCACAGGGCGTGTTTACACAGTGGTGAAGGGAGGGGACGGGGCCCGAGTTAACGTGTGCAAACACGCCCTGTGGCGCGATTTAAGTTGGGGAAATAATTCCCCTTCAATCCTGAGGGACCCTGGGGTCCAACTAGCCCACCAGGTGCTTCCAGTAAGCGCCACTGCGCAGCGTTGCAGAGAGGTGGTCTAGGCCGTGCCCCTTTTTACATCTCTTTGCAACGCAGCTCTGTGGCGCTTACTGCAGGTATCTAGTGGTCTAGTTGGACCCTAGGGACCCTCAGGAATCAAGGGGACTGAATCTCCCAACTTAAAACGGCCACAGGGCGTGTTTACACAGTGGGGAAGGGAGGGGACGGGGCCTGAGGTGACGTGTGCAAACGCCCTGTGGCACGTTTAAAGAGGTATTTTTAATCCCCTGCCCTATTATATAGTAGGAGCTTTTAGAGGAGGTCATGCTAATCACAGGGGGACCCCAACGCATAGTGTTCCCTAGTGTATGTAGGTGTTTTCACTGTATTCTGAGTGTCTTTTAACATAGCACTGGCTCTAGGACTGGTTAGTCAGACCCAGTTACCACCAGTATCCGTCTGAAAAAGTTGAGGGTACAGGATGATTTTGCAACAAGGCTTCTTTCTGCTCTTCTGTTTGTTCTTTCTGCACGTTATCCTTCTTCCTGCACTTTTCTTTGTCTTTGAGGACTTCTGTTGCTTCTTTCTGCATTTCTTTTTTTTCTTTCTGTGCGATTTTTCTTCTTTCCTCACATGTTCTATCTCTGTAGGCATAGTTAGAAATTAGCATTTAAAAAAACCTTTGAAATTCACAGAAAAAAACATAGGTTTCAGGCACGTTACATTTAGGAATTAGCATTTAAAAACCTTAGAAATTCACTGAAAAAACCATAGGTTTCAGGGGCATTATAGTTAGCTGGACTTTTCACTCGTACAAAACCATTGAAATTCCCCCGTTATAGTTAGGTCAGCTAACTATAACTCGTGCGCCCGCAATGCACTGCTGATGACATCACATATTACATCACTCATGACATGGTCAGTGACGTCACTCATGACATCACTGATGACATCTCAAATGACATCACCGATGACATCACTCATGACATCATCCTTGTGATAGAGTGGCAGACCTCGTCTCCCCCTAATATAACCTTTGATACACACATTCAAAAACAGAAACTAACATTTTCAAAACAATGAACATACCAATACCAGTTACAACAACCTATTCAGTAATTCTAAGATCCACATCCACTCATTCACCAACAGTCCTATACAGTTACTCATACATGTACTCACTCATCATATGTACTCATACACCTATACATCCTGTTACACAATGCCACTCATCCATAGAGTTACTCACACACATAGTCACTCATGCTAATAAAGAATCAAACATCCATTTACTTGCATATACAGTTATACACACACCACCACACTTACTTCTACAGAAACGTACACATACTTAGTCTTTTAAACAATCACTTATAGAAAGACATACTTATTCATAAAGGACCTCTTCCAATCTCTCACTCTCACATTTACTCACTTATATACACCAATAGTCACATATACTAGTTTAAAACATATGTAGTTACTCATAAAGACACTATTGAGACAGTCATTCACTCACTAACACACCCATGAACACACTCATCCACCCATACAGTCCTGCACACATGCTGTCTTCAACACATACAAACAGTGAGTCACTCATTCATGCACCTGTGCACTACGTAATACCCCCACCGAACCATACAGGCACTCAGACACTCATACTGATACTCAAGAAACCAACTAATAACCTATATAGACACTCATGTAGCTACTCACCAACCCATGCAGCCACTTATACACAAAGTGAGACTGATACAGATATTTACATATTTAAATATTACTCACTAAGACATGTATTCACTAAGATACACTTAATCAGTCAGTTATACAATCAATTTTTCAAAAACAAATCATCCATTTAGACACTTATATATCCATTTATTCTTCCATCGACCTTGAGATATACATATATAAAACATGTAATTTTCAGAAAAACACACATTCACTGGATGATGTCATCAGTGATGTCATTTGAGATGTCATCAGTGATGTCATGAGTGATGTCACTGACCATGTCATGAGTGATGTAATATGTGACGTCATCAGCAGTGCATTGCGGGCGCACTTGTTATATTTAGCTGAACTAACTATAACGGGGGAATTTCAATGGTTTTGTACGAGTGAAAAGTCCAGCTAAGTATAACGCCCCTGAAACCTATGGGTTTTTCAGTGAATATATATATATATATATATATATATATATATATATATATATTCACTTAAAAAACCATAGGTTTCACACATGTTATAGTTAGGTGGATATTTCACTCGTAAAAAACCAATGAAATTCCCCCGTTATAGTTACTTCAGATAACTATAACTCGCGTGCCCGCAATCCTGTGCTCATGATGTCACATATTACATCACTCATGACATGGTCAGTGGCATCACCCTTGACATCACTGATGACATCATCCTTGTGATAGAGTGGCGGTCGCGCGAGTTATAGTTATCTGAATTAACTATAACCGGGGAATTTCATTGGTTTTTTACGAGTGAAATATCCACCTAACTATAACATGTGTGAAACCTATGGTTTTTTAAGTGAATTTGCAAGGTTTTTTAAATGCTAATTCCTAACTATAACGTGTGTGAAACCTATATTTTTTTCAGTTAATTTGTACGTTTTTTTAAATGCTAAGTTATGTATGTATTATTATTTTTTTTATATATTTATTTTACAATAAAGTACGTATTAATTTTTTTTTTTTATGGTTTTCACCGTGCGCGCACGGTGCGCGCTCCCCCGCAAATTTTTTACAAAAAAATTTAAATGTCTTTTTCTGCCTTCGGGGTCCTTCAGGGACCCCCTGACAAAGGCTAGGGGGTCAGGAACTCTCTACCCTGCCCACTTTTCACGTTCGCCACCTTCCTTTTCCACTCTCGCACTGATAACAAACAAAATGGCGTCACACACTTCCTGATTTCGACCGATTCGACCGTTGACTGACATGTAACCACCAATCAGAATTACGCTCGCGCACGTTAGGGTGCGCGCACGGTGCGCGCACACGGTGCGCGGCTATAGATATATATGTGCTTTTAAATGCAATTTTCTCAGGAACTACTGAACAGATTGACTCCATATATGCAAAAGGCACTTCCCTGACCTGAGGACTACCTCTCTGCCAAATTTCAAGTAATTCTGTTCAGCCGTTCGGGCTGTACCTTCGACTAAAGGTCCTATGGAAAAATGCATGGGGAAAACATGTTTTGGGACCCCCCTTTTTTCTCGGCCCCCGCTTGACGAATCACCCCGAGACTTTCAGGGTAGGAGCTGAGCGGAGCGCCCCATTAGTTTTGAAAATTGCGCGAAGATTCGTCAACCGGCGCCAAAGTTATTCAAAATAGAATTTTGAGATTTCCTATGGAAACACGGTCCTAACTATAACTATCTACTGGCGACCGCCAGTAGATAATATATATATATATATATATATACCTCAATACCAATAATCAAAGAAAATACCTTCCCTGCTGCAATATCTTCATATTAGCCCACACAAGAATGTCCACCTGGGGACGATCTATGCACCTGTGTCGTGCCGTCAGGAGCCCACCCTGGGTGCGTGTCCCCTCTGTCTACCTGGTGTTTGCCTCTGAGCCTGGACGCTGGGTCTGGTCGCAGGATCTCTACTCAGCCACCTGTTCCTGATACTTGATGAGCAAAGCGTGCACCAACATACTGCGCCGCATGCATCGCGTGCATTGAGCCGATACACCAGAGACTGGCAAACCTGCGTGACATTAGCCTGCTGATTGGTGAGTGCAGAGTGCACCAGCATACTGCCCCTCATGCTCCGTGTGCATTGAGCCCATGCACCAGAGACCGGTAAACCTGCATGACGTCAGCCCTGCTTGGCGGCCATTTTGAGGTCAGGAGGGCCTGCAAATTAGCTGCCAGGACATTTGGGCAGCCTTTTTGAAGTCCGGCACCTGCACAGTAACCAAAGGGGAGCAATCACAGCAAAAAAAAAATGCATCAGTTTTCAAAGGAACCACCACCAAAATTACCTCTTTACGCCATACACCATATACTTACGGCATTGTCACCAACCGACTCCACCCCATCTGTCCGCCAGCCCGTTCTTCCTCGCCTGGCCCGGAAGTCAGGCAGATGGGAGGGGTCACGCTGCAACGCATGACTCGGAACAAAGAGGAGACGAGAGGCCACGCCAGTGGGAGGAGGGAGGAGGAAGAGACGGAAGCGAGAGACGCGAGAGGATGGAAAGCCGAGCAGAGGGAGAAAACGAAGACGCCATCAATGAAGGTGCGTCTGGAGCAACGATCCAGCTGGATCCCGGTTCGCCCACGAAGAAGCAGAGAACCCACGACGAGACGGAGGTTCCTCCCTGCCGCTGGACAACCAACTCCAGCTGCGTCCCAGGAGGGGCGTGGCTTCACCAGGTGCATGCCCGTTTTCTAGGGAAACCGCAAAATTAGTGACAAAAGGGGCAAGAAATGGGGGGAGGGAGAAAGAAGGGTATAACAAAGAGAGAAAGAAAGAAAAAAAAAGAAGCAAGGTGGGGAAAAGAAAAGGAAAGTACAAACTAGAAGGGGAAAACCAGAGAAGTGACCCTGAAAGAAAAGAAAGAGAGAGAAAGAGAGAGGAGGAACTATACACTCCTTCTATTTACTTCCCAATCACCCTAACATGCACTTCCACTGCACAACAGCATAAATACAGCACAGATCTCACGATACTAACCTTCAATTTAAGTCACATAAGTGGACCTGCTTTTCTGTTATCATCGAGGGTGCTGGCGGAGAGGCACGCCAAAAGACCTAAAGAGAAAGAAGAAGATGCTGTGAACTGCAGATCGAAACTCCCATCTTTGTCAACAAGAACCTTATATTCTTCCCTAATAATAAAATATATTATTGAACCCTGTACCGATCTGTAGTACTCCTTTAGCGTTAAAACCTCTGACTCGGTCACAGGCATCTGTTGCATCCGTGGGTACCTGGTCATCCTCTTTACCAGTGGGGGTCACATGTTACAATGCTCTAAAACTTACACTTGAAGCTAAACTCCCCCAGCCGTATTTACAGGCCATGGCAGCCACAGTTCCAGAATTTCACTACAAGAGTGCATTGCCAGTGCCAGTTGATTTGTTTGTGGACCCCTCACGACACAGCACTACTTATGTCGCGGCCAGTTATTAGTGGCATTCTTCGCTTGCACACACAGAAACAAACATGTCCACCTCTCCGACTACCGGGCAACGCCTTGATTCACAGAACAGGGGAGCCAAGTCACAGTCTACTACGTCGTCGTCGCTGGTGGTAGGACACAGACTTGCCATGCTGGGGGTCCCTTTTCTGCGTCTGCCAGAACCTCTAGCTCTTGTACCAGGTGGAGGTATGGGTATTCACTGGCAGGAATGGCTAGAAGATTTTGAAGACTTCATGAAAGATTCACAAGTCTCCGACACTGATCAACAAGTCATTGCACTATGCAATCTCGTCGGTAAAGATATTGGCCAAATCATCAAGGAACTTCCAGCTGATGTTACGTCAAACATGTCCAGATGTGCACAAACCACTCAACAGAAAATTTCTTCACAAACAAAACATTGATTTTGAGCGTTACACCTTCTATCTGGCCTCCCAAGAAAAAGAGGAATCTATGGGAGAATTAATTTCGCACCTCAAACAGCTCAACCAGTACTGTGTCTTTGACTCCTTCATGACCAAAGACGCTCTGCACCTACAAATTATTGAAGGATGTCATTCTGAGTCCCTACGCGGATGTCTTCTAAAGAAGAGCTATTCCTTGTATGAAATTGAAGAAATGACGAGGGTCAATGGTCAAGCAGATGATCACACACACAAAACGGATGGAAGCTGAAAAAGGTGATAAAAGGGAACAAGCTTTCTGGCTTCAATCTTGACACACGGACAGTCATTCCTCCGCAGGGCGACGAACGTCCAGGTCCAAGGAGTACCCTCAACGACCAAGTCATCGTTGCAGTCTCAACATGACTGACAAGAGACCGGAACGCCAGCTCACATGCTATCGTTGTGGACAAGACTTCCCACACACCGAGACGTGTCCGCACTAGGTTAGAAATGTCGTTGATGTGGCAAAGACAACCATTTTGATAAAGTATGCAGAGCAACTCACAAAGACACTCACAGACAATCAGGGCAATCCAGTTCTCAACATCATGCCATGGCATTAAGGGACAGCCGAGACACCTGAGTGAGTGAGACATTTATAAGGCGCAACTATTGCTGAGGCGTCTTGGCGCTGAGCTGCAACGAGAGTGGTAAATGGTATGGAGTGAGCATGAATTGGGTTGATTTAGTTGGAAACAGCCAAGTTTTAAGCAATCTCCTAAACAGAGCTCTGTTAGGTTGTAGCCTAATTGCGACTGGCATTGCGTTCCAGAGTTTGGCTGCCTCGTAGGATTTTGGGACCTGAAGTAGTCCTTTATTGCCTGATCTAAGTTCTCGACGTGGAATATGCCAGCGAAAGAGTTGCTGAAGGTCCAAAGGACCCCCTCCATACAGTGCCTTGTGCACAAAGCATAGCGCTTTGAATTCGATGTGCTTATGCACCGGGAGCCATAAAGCTCCCTGAGAAGGTTCAAGATGGGATGGTATTTCGGGATGTTTAGTAGCACCAAGCGGCGGCATTTTGCAATGCTTGGAGTTTTAGCATTTGACCTTTGTCAATGCCTAGAAATAGCATATTACAACAGTCGATTCTAGAAAGAATCAGTGCTAATACCACCGTTTTGTGAAGGTCTTGAGGAATAAAGGGTAAAACTTTACGCAAAACCTTTAGGAGGAAAAAACATGAGGAGGTCAGAAAATTACACTAGCCAGCAAAATTCGACTGATCATCAAACAGGATTCCTAGGTGTCTCGTCATCCCGGTGACTTCAGGGCATCGCCCAGCATTTGCTGGCCACCATGATTGATTCCAAATGGATGGACCTTTTCCGAATTCCACCACTTCAGTTTTTTCATTATTCAGTTTAAGAAAATTCGAGTGCATCCACTCAATTAAGTGTTTCATAAAGTTGTGAAACCTTTTCGCCTTGCAGGCACATGCATCAAGCCAAAATGTGGTTGCAAAATTAGCGATTAGCAATTTGCGAGCGCATTGTAGCGTTTCCCAATGCATCAACCAAATAACCTATAATCGCAAAAATACCGACTCGCAAATACCGGGAATCCAGAAAGAGCGAATCCTTATCAGCGAAATTATTAAAAGCGTGAGCAAATAAAGAATCGCAATAATTAATCGCTAAACGATGCATCAAAAATCGCAAATAGCGATTTTTCCAAAAATCGCATTTTTGCAAGTGCAGATTAAGGAGAATCAGAAGCAGGTGGTAAAAAAAAAAATCTTTATTTTTCACTACAGCTGATAAGCTGGTGAGGGATATTGCAACTGACCAATGAGTCCATAGAGGACGCACACAATGGCGGCACACTACGTGTTTGTGAGGAGGATGAGGATCCATGCAGCAGGCCAGGGCAGAAGGAGATTCCAGGAGAGGGTATTCTGCCTGCGCATCACTCTGTTGTGACAAACTGATGAGAACATATATGATTAGTACAGGATCAACGCTGCCATGAAACTTTACCTCATAGCTGAATCCGAAACACTAATGCAGCGCAAGACACGTAGGACCCATGCCATCCCTCCCCATGTCCAGGTGTAATGTTGCCTGCACCTACCTGCATCAGGAGGTTTCAAGGGGTTAGTGGCAGTAGCGGGAGGGGTATCAAAAGTCTCCCTCTCACGTTTCTTTAGATCCTTCCTGGCTGCCATGATGACTCTGATCCACAACCACATCAGCCTCCCCACAACCCAAAGGGAATTGAACCCAGCCAAACTCCATTCATATCGAATTGCACAGTTCCCTAATGTGATATGATGCATAGATTGCACCCACGAGCCATATGTCCACCAGCAGTCAATGAGTAGATCTTCCGTAACCGGAAATCGTATCACTCCATCAATGTCCAAGCAATGTGCAATGTGAATAACATCATGACCGACATCGTAGCGCAATATCCTGGGAGCATCCATGATTCATACATCTTCCGATACATTGGCATATACACACGCCTGCTCAGGGGGGGATATGGCGAGGGACACCTGCTAGGTCAGACAATATACTTATGCACACAAAATCATTCTGTAATGGCAATGCATACCTGACACAAACACATTCCACACTACCCTGTAGGTGACAGTGCATACGCCGTGAGGAACTATATCATGACTCCATAGTTGAACCCAGGCTCCCAACAGGAGCAGCGGTACAACGCAGCACACACCAGGACAGGTTATGTGATTGAACGGACATTTGGATAGCTCAAAAGTCGCCTCCACATCCTGCACAGACCTGGTGGTGCGATGCAGTACCAGCCGGTGACCTGCTGTAGGATAGTGGCAGCATGTGCAATGTAGCACAACATAGCTACCACGAGACGCATACCCATATAGGCTTACGGCGCTGCGGACAACTAGCCCCCTGTGCACCCACGACACCCGCATCCTGCAAGCTCAGCAGAGGGGCAGTGGAAACGCGCACACGTCACCCAACATCACTTCAAAGGTACGTAATCATGAGACAGAAACTATCATTCTTTACATGCAAAGTTTTTATTTGCACGTGAACATGGACTGTTGTGGGTCTAAACATACACGGAGCTTAAGGGTACATTCACGGCATGTACCAAGGCACTAATCAAATAAGGATTCGGACTTCATTACCAGTCCCTCTGTATGTCCTGACCATGGTTACGCCACCATGGCTAATTGTCCGGAGGTATGTGTGTGCTCAGCGCTTCCTCCCACACACACCGAGGCGTCTTTCGCCTGCATCGGCATCCCCACCCATTGGTGCAAGTGTAGGTGTCGAACGACGTGTACTACACCTCCTGCCAGTGCTGACTGGTGCAGACTTGCTGCTCAGGCTGGATACCCCCTCACTCCCCTCATCTCCAGTGGCATTGTTGAGGCCACCTGCACCAGCCTGGAGCTGTTCAACAGCAGTGGTAACTTGGCCAAGGGCCCTGGCCACGTCCCCACAACAATGCCCCATGTCAATCTGCATTGCCACTGACCTCCGTGACAGCAGTGCAGTAGCGTTGCACAACTTATTGTTGGATCTTGTATATCCAGCCAGGCGCGCCATGAATTGGCGATGCCTGCTCCTCTTGGTGTTGTGTCCCTCCTGCATCACACGCACGAGCTCGTGCAATGTGGCGTTGGTGTGCCTGTTGCCTTCCACAACTGCTTGAGTGAGTTCACTCACACGATCTGCCATGGTGGAGAAGTTCTTGTTTAATTTAGACATTTGCAGGTTGATGGCTCCCATGTGTCGTGCCTGCTGGCGCTGCACCCTCGTCATCTGCAACTCGACACCTCCCCAGACATTTGGAGTCGATGCCTCCTGTGCTGATATGTGGCCCCTTGCCCTGCGTCTTTGCGTCATCTGGACCGGTGTCTGCAGTGTGGTGGTGGTGGACCTGACACTAGGCAGGCTTTGTGCAGGTGCCCTTTCAGGTTCCGGAATGCTCTCCATTGGCTGAAGGGGAGGGACTGTAGCCCTGCGTCTTGTGGGTGCCTGGGATGTGCTGAGAGGTGTGACTGGTATGGCAACGGCAGTCTCTGCAGTGGTCTGTGTGCTCTCCCTGCATTTGCTCTCATCAGTGTCTCCTTCCTCTGCACCTGTGGTGTGAAACAGTGCAAGATTAATATTTGTTTGGGCTAATGTTTTGCAACATGGTGATTTTGTTAGCTCTTACGTTCTCACTGTCTGTAATCACTGTCTGTAAAGCTTTTTTGGCACAATGGCCACACAAAGTGCAATGTGACTCACTAATTGGTTCAGGGGACTACGAATCCCATGATGCATTAGTAGCTGTATATGAACTGTGGCCTGGGGTTGATTACAGCTGCTTGCCTTCTTATTACTGTATGGGCGCTATTATTATTTACATTGATGGGTATATTATAGTGCCTATTACCTTGTGTACTGCAGGCTGCACCGGATGTATCCATCTGCGTCGCTCCCACTGCAGCTTCTGGCAGGATTGTGCCCTCCACCAGGTCCTCCAGGGCTGTGTTGTCCGGGACTGTTGAGGGTCCTCCTCCAGTGCTCTTTGCCTCCTTCAGCCTCTGTGCAATTTGCTCCTTGGCAAGGCTCCGCAGATCATACCAGCGTTTTTTTAACTCTTCAATGCTGCGGTGTGTCACACCCACAGCATTGACTTTTGTTTTTATCCGGTTCCAGATGCATCTTTTCTCAGCCTCTGGGACTTTTGGGGAGAGCTTCCCAAAGAGCTTGTCATGGCTCTTTACAACCTCTTCAATGAGGTACTCGAGTTCCCTCTCACTGAATTTGATCTTTCTTTTTCTGGCCCCTGCCCCCTCCTCTGCTGATGTGTGGGCCATTTCTGGTGTTAGCAGTAGTCTGGAAGCCAAGTCTTCCTTTGCACAGCTCTCCACAGGCACTCTGCTTCCTGCTCTGGCTTCCTATCGGCACAGACTGCAACATGGGAAGAGTTACTTCTTGCTTGTGAGGTCATCAGGCTGCTCCCAGTGCGACTCGGTAAAATTGCGATCTCGCAATTAGCGATTTCGCTAATAGCGATCTCGCTAATAGCGATCTCGCAGTTTGCTAGATCGCAATTTGTGTGTTTTCAGCGATTAGTGATTTTTTTTGTTTTCTCGCTATTGCGTTTAGCGATTTTTTGCGAATCGGTAATTTTTCGGTATCTGCGTCATGCATAGGAGATACCGCATCCTTATTCGCGATTCCTTAATAATCACAATTAAGGACTCGCTATTTCTTAGCTTGATGCATCTGCCTGATTGTTTCTACATTTGAAGATATAGATATCACTAGCTGCGTATCTTCAGCATACGACATCAAAGCAAAACCATGTGCTTTGATCAGTCTGGCCAGTGGAGTCATGTATATGTTAAACAGGGTCGGTGACAAGGCAGACCGTTGCGGGACTCCACATGGAAGGGAAAAGGCCTCAGATGTCAAGGTACCCCAACACACCCTCTGTTCCCTTTTTGTCAATAATGAATTAAGTAGGGTAAGGGCCATCCCCCCTATTCCATATTCCCTCAGCCTCTGTATTAATACTTGGTGGTTGACTGTATCAAACGCTGCTGAGAGATCCAATAAGATGAGGATGGCTCTCCCCCAACTATCAACTTGTTTGCGGATCTCCTCAGTGGCCAAGGGTAGGGCTGACTCCTTCGAGTGATGCGGTCTGAAACCGTGTTGTGCGGGATCAAGAAGATCGCTGAATTCTAGGTAACTGGTTAGCTGCTGATTGATGGATTTTTCTCAAATTTTTGCCGCCAGCGTTAAACAGGATATGGGTTGTGTCAAGACCTTGAATCCTCTGAGTCGTACGATGCTCAATGGGGTCCACCTCCTGATAGCTCCGCGGTCTGAGTAAAACAACAGACTCAACGGAGTGATCAAGCGAGGGAAGAGAAGGATGGGGTCAGCGAGGAGGGAGATCTGCAATGAGATTAAACAACTATCAGATCAGAGTACATATCCCAAGAGGCACGTTAACAACACTATGCCACATATATCTATAGTACCCCTACCTGTAAAGCAAAATAACTGTTCCTTTAGTGCACTGGTGTCCCCTGCGCCGTGCTGCTACTATTACTCTATGAGTTAGAACAAGATTATTTATTTATTTATTTATTTATTTTTTTTAAAAACCTTTATTGACGTTTCAATCATTTACACGTATGGGCCTACAACCCCCCGGGGCCGGCCGCTAAGCAATCAGAACAATAAAAGCACATGTAAACACAGGCGGCACCTCGGAGAGCAAAGTCTACAATACAGTATAGTCCGGCCAATGAACCGCTCAGGTAGGACACCAGGAGAGAAAGGGTTTTTCATTTTAAAATAAAACAAAACAGTAGGATCAGGTGCCAAACAGTTTCCCAACAGCGATAAGGGGCAAGGATAAGAGACGCAAGCAGCAAGCAGCAATACATTGAATCAATGGCGCAGACACGGGAAAGTACGGATGGGGAGAAATATCAAAGATAGTTGCGCCTACAGGTCCCCGTACCTAAAGCCCAGCGAACCCCCCGGAAACTGTGGCACACATTAAGAGCAAGCGATTCACAATAAGAGAGGTGTACCGCGCTGATCCCAGAAAAACAAGCAAAAAGAAACAGAGAAGAAAAAGGAGGCCATGGAAAAAGAGATAAAGACTAAAGAGTCCCCTCCCCCATCCCCCCACCCTGCACCTCTGCGAATGAGTATGGCCCCACCCCCCAGCAGTGTGCCTGTCGCCCTGGAACTAGACCCGAAATATAGAAGAGACAGGGAAAAAAGGAGTAAGAAAGAGCCCCCCCAGACGGGGGGGGCGGAAGGAATGTAATAAACTGGAGGAGGGCCTTCAAAACATACCCCCGGCTTCTCCCTCCCGCACGGTGAAGTCTCCCCACAGCAAACAATTAGCGGCACCAAGTTGATCATATCAAAAAAAAAGGAGGGGGGGAGTGGGGAGCATTATGCACCAACTATGCGAATAACCATGAGAGCACGCAACCATGAGTCCGCCTGTCTACTAGGTGACCACTCCCGAAGGATCAGCCTCAGCCTTGACCGCTCTTTGCGATTCTGCCCATGCCTGCCCCTCGACCCAGCACCATGTCCGATGTCCCAAGGTACAGGAGTGTCCAAAAACAGTCGGGAAGCGACGCACACAGGTGGGGTGGAAGTCTCTGAGCATCAGCACGGACCGCTTCATGGGGGGGCGTCTTTTCCAGTGCTGCCCCAGGATCTGCACTGCACACAAGGTCCAGACAGGCTGAAGCAGTCAAATGAGACACACGTTGCTGGAATCGTCCCTGGGCCGCCGGAGACCGCGCACGGGACAAGGCCATAGAACAAGATTATTATTATCTAATCATATCACTCCCCCTCACACATAATGAGATGCCAAAACAAGAACAACATACCAATAATAATCTCATGCAGTGCTAAACAGTGGGGGGAGAGGAGATGCCACCTGGATTAGCTCAACGTGCCCCTGCTGTAGGATATATAACAAACATAAGCCAAGACCATGGCCAGATTAGTTAATGCGCTAGGGATTGTTACCCCAGCTGTACATTTGTCATACAGTTGGTTCGCTTGATAGAAAACTCCAATTCTCCTTGGAACCTTTTCGCATAAATCACCAAGTACGGTATGCACAAAGTCATGTAAATCATAAGAATAAAACGCAATGGCTTTATGAGGCAAACTACCACTGCTGTGTCGGCAGATATTGAGCCAGTCTCCAGGTTAAGTAAAGTAATCACCTGGACTGTAACTGGATAACAAAGAGCTCCGTAAAATATCAAGGAAAAACAAATAGTTCAGGAATTCAAGAGTTCGCTTAAGAGAGTACCTAGGTTTTCCCCTAAAGAGGAGTACTCTGGAACGCTGAACAGTCAGCCCCGCAAGAGCCCTTGCTCGGCTCCTCCAACAGGGCTAACCTCAGCGAGACCTCCGCTTGCTCAGATATAGCAGAGTTCACAAAAGGTAGAAAACGAGAAGGAGGAAGTGAAAATGGTGCTTGTAGCACTAGTCATCCTCCTTCGATCGGCGTAGATCTGCATGGATCGGGAATCAACGGCACCCGATCAGTGCCCCGGAAGCCTCCTTATTCCCGGCTTCCTCAACGCGGTGACGTCACGAGCGTCACTCTCCGAAGGCCTCACTGGACTTGTAGTTCAGGAGGCACGGCCGGTCGAGGAAATGCCGGTTCGCGTCTGCAGTGTTCTTCGGCGGCCAGACCGGTGCGCTGCAACAGTACATCCTTCCCCCAAAGAACACTGACAGAGACAAGACTTCCCTGAGTAGCACCTATGAAAGAGCGCTGTGTAACGAGGGGCATGTACAACTGAGGCGGACTCCCAGGAGTTCTGCTCATTTCCATAGCCTTTCTAGGCTACTAGATACCATAACCTACCTCGGAAGTTCTTAGAGTCTATGACACCCCTTACTTCATGTTCCACCTCATTGTTCACATGAACTGGGATTGGGGCACCTCTGACCTTGGCTTGAGATGGTTTAACAAGGGGAGATGTGGAAAGCAGGGTGTATCCATAAAGTGGAGGGCAAAGCTACTTTTACCACTACAGGATTGATGAGCTTGGTCACTTTATACAGGCCAATGTACTTGGGATTAAACACACTATATCTTTTAAACCTGATGCTTTTGGTAGACAACCACACGTAATCCCCCACTTTATACACTGGCCCCAGTCGTCTATGTTTGTCTGCATAAGCCTTGTACTGAATCTTAGCCGCTCTCAGACTGCTCTGTGCTTCCCTCAAAACATTTTGTATATGTGAGATCCTCTCATGTACTTCGGGCACCTGTGTAGACTGTAAAGGGTGTAACAAGGGGGTGAAGCGAGGATGAAACCCATATGAACCAAAAAAAGGTGCGAGTTTAGTCGAGCTGTGGGTCGCGCTGTTATATGCCACTTCAGCTAATCACAATCTATATACCCAGGCCTCCATTGTGTCATTCACATAACACCTGAGTTAATGTTTTAAGGTTTGATTAACCCTCTCTGTCTGGCCATCCGTTTGAGGGTGAAAGCTTGTGGAAATGTTAGAGGCTATCTAGCGCCGTACACCATACCCTCCAAAAGTTGGCAGTAAACTGAGTTCCTCGTCTGAGACTATGAATTTCGGTAGCCCATGCAACCGGACTACGTGTGTCAATAACAAGTGTGCTAGCGTACTCGCTGTGGGGATCTTTTTACAGGCAACAAAACGGGCCATCGAAGTTAGGTAATCCACGACTACTACAATGACTGTACGTCCCTGGTCTGCTGGCATCCCTACCACAAAGTCCACAGAAATGTTCTCCCAGGGTTGAGTTGGAGTAGAAAGCATTTGCAAGAGACCCGCTTGTCGAGCATGCAAGGTTTTCATTTGGTTACAAACTGTGCATTTGTTAACCCATGTGGATATGTCTTTCTTGATGGTTGGCCACCAGAACGGATGCATTACCTTTTTCCAAAGTTTTTTCTCTGCCGTTATGCCCAGCACTGGGCAAGGTGTGACACCAATGGAAGGCTTGCTTACGCAGGGAACAGATAGGTAATAGAAGCTGGTTTCCTCATACCGGGAGAGTCTATGTCATCTTCCACTCCTTATTCTTCTCCAACCAGCCTTTCCACTTCTCATTGAGGACGTTGTGGGCTACGCTCTTATGGAAGGTGTCAGTACAGGTAGCACTTATCACATTCTGGGGATTGATAATGGCGGTTTTTGTACCTTCCTCGAGGCCTACAGGAGTCGATTGTTGGGTTAAGGCATCAGCCTTCTTATTTTCCTTTCCTGTTCTATATGTCACCAGGAAGTTGTATTCCGCGAAGAATAGCATCCACCTCAGTTGCCTTGGTCTCAGATGTCTTGCTGCCGTCATGAATTGGAGGTTTCGGTGATCGGTGAACACGGTCACCACATGCTTGGCCCCATCAGGAAATGTCTCCAATCCAGGAAGGCCTCCTTAATAGCCAGCAGTTCTTTTTCTGCTATCGTGTAATTACGCTCCGCAGGATTGAACTTTCTCGACATATAGGCTATGGGATGCAATTGGTCGGTAGTCGCATGTCGTTGCGAGAGCACAGCTCCCACTGCTGAGTCTGAGGCGTCCGCCTCGACGATGTATGGTCGATCGGGATCAGCATGCACCAACACCGGGGCAGACACAAAAGCGCTCTTTAGGGCCTCAAACGCCTTTTGGGCCTCCTCCGTCCACTGGAAAACGGTCTTCTTCCTCAACAGCCTCGTGAGGGGAGCAGCCAAGTCCGAGAAGTGATTGATGAACCGGCGGTAGAAATTAGCAAAACCCAAAAAGCACTGGATTTTGCGGACTTTCAATGGTTTGGGCCACTCTTTAACAGCGACGATTTCCTTTCGGACATTTCCTGTCCCCAAGGGGTCAACATCACCCCTAGAAATTCGACTGTGGTAACACTGAACTCACATTTGCTGATCTTACAGTACAAATGATGGTCTCGTAGAGTTTGTAAGATGGTACATACCTGTTGTGTCTGAATTTCCACGTTGGACGAATAGATCAGGATGTCGTCGATGTACACCACTACGAACCGGTCCAGGTACTCTCGCAGGACATCATTCAAATAGAACTGAAATGCTGCAGGGGTGTTGCACAAGCCGAAGGGCATCACAAGGTACTAGTATAGTCCAAAGCGGGTCTTGAATGCCGTCTTCCACTCGTCTCCTCTGCGCATCCGGACCAAGTGGTAAGCTCCCTTAAGGTCTAAACGGGTGTAGATTACGGCCCTTTTGAATTGTTCCAGCAATACGTTGATTAAGGCCAATTGATATCGGTTCTTGACAGTGATGGCATTCAAGGATCGAAAGTCCACAGAGGCGTGCAATTCTCCGTTCGCCTTGGGTCTAAAAACAATGGGGAGGCAGCAGGGGACTTTGAGTCACGAATAAACCCAAGAGCTAAGTACTTGTCCAGGTAAGCGCAGAGATGAACATTCTCGGGTTCCGTGAGAGCATACACTTTCCCAGCTGGTATGATGGCACCCGGTACCAAATCTATCTGGCAAAGTTCACAAAAGGTAGAAAACGAGAAGGAGGAAGTGAAAATGGTGCATGTAAAACCCCTACAGGTCCTCTAATCGTCCTCTTCGATCGGCGTAGATCTGCATGGATCGGGAATCAACGGCACCCGATCAGTGCCCCGGAATCCTCCTTATTCCCAGTTTCCTCAACGCGGTGATATCACGAGCGCCACTCTCCCAAGGCTTCACAGGACTTGTAGTTCAGGAGGCACGTCCGGCCGAGGAAATGCCGGTTTGTGTCTGCAGTGTCCTACGGCGGCCAGACCGGTGCGCCGCAACAGGTTGGTAGTTTTTTGCTTCAGCTGGGTCTAAAGAAGGTTTCTTCAAAATGGGTCAAATAGATGCTTTCTTCCATGAGAAGGGGAAGGAACCTGACAGACAGACATTATTAATGAGATGGGTCAGGTATGTGCTTAACCTATCAACAACCATATGAAGAATATGGGGGGGACAGGGATCTGTCGGGGAGCCAGATTTTGTAACTTTTAGCAGTTTGCCTACCATCTCTTGTGTTAATGGCGGGAAGACTGACAGTCGACAAGTGGAGGGGTTGTCCAGGATGGCATCCTCTATTTTCGTCCTGCTATCCATATTAGGGGTAGTTACTGCAAGCTCATTATAGATAGTTTGGACTTTATTCTGAAGAAGTTAGCCAACTTTTTACAGAATACCTGATCTGGGGTAAATTGATTAGCTTGCTGCAGTTTGGAGAGAGTAGTAATGGTTTATACCAGCTCATCCGGTTCGAGTCTCTACTCTCAAGTCACCTACAGGTCGCGATGGTCAGAATCTCGAGAATCAAGGTCTCTCACGCCCATATTGCAAGACAGTGAGGAATATGTCTGCATGGTTGCAGACCCTGACAGGATAAAGAAATACCCATGATTACATCTCCAAATGGGCGAGCACCTAGCTACGTTCGTGCTGGATAGTGTGGCATCCCTCAATTATATTTCGGTTGCAGAATACAACAAAATAAATCCACAACCGCGCCTGCAGAAAGCTGCGGTGCGAGTCTACACATGGATGTCGAAAGAACCTCTTCACTGTCTAGGACAATTTCAGACTTTTCTAACGTACAAAGATATAATGATTCCACCTCATATTCACGTTATCGAGGGGCCAAAAGCTGACTGTCTCCTGAGCTTGCCTACAGAGGAACGACTTCAACTAGTGGAAATACTGTACCGAGTGGATGATGAACCTGACATAGTCCACAAGTTCCCAAAACTGTTCACAGGACATGGAAAAATGCCAATTTTTCTGTTTGTTTGCACATAAATAAACGTGTGACACCCATAGCTCAACATCATAGGAAAATACAGTTTCATCTTCAACAGTCAGTGAAGGAGGAGCTATAAGATCTTCTCCAGGCAGATATCATTGACAGAACTTCAGGACCTACTCCTTGGGTGTCTCCAGTGGTCATAGTACCAAAAAAAGGATCAAAAGGCAAAGTCCGTCTTTGTTTTGACATGAGAGCACCCAATACTGCCATTGAAAGTGAAAGACACCTGGACCTCACATCAGTAATATGATCACATCCTTGAATGGGGCACAAATATTTTCCAAGTTGGATCTTAACAATGGTAATCACCAGCTTGAACTTCACGAAAGATCAAGATACATCACCACCTTCTCGACTCATCAAGGCATATTCAGATACAAAAGGCTCAGCTTCGGAGTATCTTCTGCCACTGAGATTTTCCAAGAGGCAATCAGAAGGGTCATTCATCATATCCCTAACACCCTCAATTACAGTGATGACATTCTCGTATTTGAAGCAGCTGTACAGGAACACAACAAAGCACTGGATCGAGTAAGTCATACACTAATGGAAGCGAACTTAACACTCAATAAAGACAACTGTGAATTTCATAAATAAACATTGAAATTCTATGGACACATCTTCTAAGGCACAGGAATGAGACCTGATCCTGAAAAGATTGCTGCGCTGAATGACACCCCTCGACCTCGAGATGCTGGAGATGTGCGATCATTTCTAGGAATGACCATCTGCTGCGCACGTTATATCAAGGATTACGCCACCATCAGCTATCCACTGAGGAAACTAACTAAACAAGGGCATGCATTCAACTGGACAACAAGATATGATCAAGCATTTCACTCGATCAAAGCATCAGTTGAGTCAACCAAAAACCTTGTTTACTTTAACACTCGTCGTAAGACTGAAATAACTGTGGATGCCAGCCCTGTGGGACTTGGAGCCCTATTGACTCAGTACGACAAGGAAAGTGATCAACGTCACATAGTAGCCTATGCCAGCCGTAGCCTGACTGACACTGAGAGGGCATACTCCCAGCCGGAGAAGGAAAGTCTTACTGTGGTCTGGGCCTGTGAGCACTTTCACATTTTTATCGACGGGAAACATTTTACACTCATCACGGACCACCAAGCCCTGATAATCATATTTGGAAATCCCCAGGCCAAAATGCCACCCAGAATAGAGCGCTGGTGAATTTGTCTTCAAGAATATACCTACACAATCATTCACAAGCCTGGAAAAGCAGCAAATCCAGCTGACTACATGTTGAGACACCCTAAGACATCATCAAGCTCAAACCTGTCATTAGCGGAGGAATATATACATTTTGATGTGGCTCAAGGTAAACCACCTGTAGTCCCTCTTGAAGCTATTATTGAAACCACGGCCGGGATATTAGCTTGCAGGATGTAAGGCACTGCATTCAGACAAACAGCTGGAGACCTCTAGAAGAGCCTGGACACAGTAGACAAGTTGACAACCATGAACTAAACTCTTTCTGGCATGTAAAAGATTAATTGTCCATTTCCAAAGATGGTCTCCTGCTAAGAGACAAAAGGATTGTCATTCCAAAGCAGCTGCATCAAGGAATCGTCAATTTGGCACATGAAGGGCACAGAGGTATTGTAGCTGCAAAGAGAGCATTGTGTGAACGGGTCTAGTTCCCGTCCCTCGATCAGATGGTCGAAGTTACACTGAAAGACTGTCCCCAGTGTCAACTAGTCAGTCGAGAAGAGTCACCTTCACCTCTAGAAATGTCAGAACTGCCGGAGGGCGTTTGGCAACATGTTGCAGTAGATTTCTTTGGCCCATTACAACCCAGTAAATACATTCTTGTCATAATGGATGAATACTCCCGTTTCCCAATTGTGCACCTGATATCATCAACCAGATCAGCCACCACCATACCAGTGTTGGATGTAGTCTTCGCCACCTGGGGAATACCTAAAGCAGTCAAGAGAGATAATGGCCCTCCATGTAATGGACAAGAGTTTGCAACATGTGCTGATCATCTCAATTTTCAACATCGGAAGATCATTCCCATGTGGCCACAGGCCAATGGGATGGTAAAGAGGTTTATGGCCACTCCGAAGAAGGCCATACAGCAAGCGGAACTGTCCAAGCAAGATGTTCAAACAGCACTAAACGAGGTGCTACGATCATATCGAACCACACCACACAGCACTACTGACAGATGTCCAGCACTCTTGATGCTGGGCCGCACTGTGCGCACAAGAATACAGGCTTGGGAAGACTCAACTGGCTGTACTCGTCAGGACTCAGAACATAAAGAATTTTTTTTAACTTGTTTTTATTAGTTTTCATGACCCAGTTTACATCAGTATAGAGAGCAGTATAGACAACACATATGTATCTTCAATTGGCTGATAGCAACTGCTGCCACAGATCACAATAGCATTATAGCATGATAATATTACAGTTAGGATAAACAAAGTAGGATAACGTACTCTAGAACCATAACTTGACAGTCTGCAGAGTTCACTAGTCTGAATGCAAGCAATTACATGTAGGATAGACAGCTGTCATCATCTTTTGGTTTGAGACTCATATGCCATATTATTTTTGGGCCTACCCTGTGCTTCATGTGTTCATTCATTATCCTCACTACCGGCTTGTTTCGCCACTAAATATTGCTCATGTAGACCCCAGAAACCTTTGGGACGACTTTTGGGGGGCATCAGCTCATTATAAACATTTGATTGGGTATTGCGGTAGATCATATCCCGCTCCCATTCTGTCACAGTGGTTATAGGCCCAGGCATCCAGTGCATACCAATCCTGCGCTTAGCTAAGAATAGACCCATGGAGACCAGTCTCCTGACTTTCTTTTTCAGAGGCTTCATGTACCCCAAAAGCGCAAGCAGAGTATCAGGCTCGAGGGATTGGCCTGTAATCTCATTTAATGTATGAAAAATGTGTTTCCAAAATTCTGCTACTGGTTGGCACAACCATGCCAAATGCAAAAAAACTGCCCCTGCCTCCCCACAGCATTTGCAACAGTCTGTATCCCTAAACCACATATTGAAATAATCTTTGCGGCGTGTAGTGAACTCTATTGAGATAGTTGAAATTGGCCAATCTGCGCCTTCCATTACGGGAAATCTCTTGTGTAGAGTCACAACAGTAATGCCGAATGTCATCAGTGAGGTCCACCCCAATATCATGTTGCCACTCTAGTCTTGCTTTGGTGTATTGCGTATGTTTAAATGCTTGTGAGTTGGCATATATTTTCGAAACTAGCTTGGTGGGGGAATCTGAGCGTAGCACCAACGAAAGAGAGGGTAAGTCAGGAGGTTCTTGTAATCTGTCTCCAAGTAAGGCCCTCAGTGCATGACGAACTCTAAAGAAGTGAAATTGTGTGAGAGGGGTGATGTCGGCTATACCCTCCGCTGCCACCTCCCAAGTGCGTATTCTTCCTTCCACAAACAAATCGCCCATCACGTGTATCTGTAGAGCTCCCAGCGAGCGGAGCGCCCCTCTTTCAGTACTAATGCTAAGCCAATGGCAACATTCTGCCGGCATTAGCGGGGAGTATAATACTTTACCTACCTATTTTCTTAACAAGACGTGCCAGGCATGAACAATAGAATTAACTGAGTCCAGGACACTACAGTGCCTAATTGGCGCCTGAAAAAGACAACAAGGGAGGGGTCAGAGCTTACTGCTACCTTCTCTATTTAGAGATGAGGCAGATTGTGG
This sequence comes from Triturus cristatus, assembly GCF_964204655.1. NCBI lineage: Eukaryota > Metazoa > Chordata > Amphibia > Caudata > Salamandridae > Triturus > Triturus cristatus. The sequence goes on from NC_140594.1 coordinate 648,341,287, forward strand.
ACCGAGGATCCAAGGATAAGCGTGCGAGCTCTGTGCCGCACGGTAATATAGCTCCAGGTCTGGTGCCCCCAGGCCCCCTGCCGAATAAGGCAAAGTTAGTATGTCCAATTTACCACGTGGGTTTTTACCAGCCCAAGTCAATTTACCCAGCAGCGTTCGTAGTACTTTAAAGATTTTTTGGGGTACTACCACCGGAATATTATCAAGGACACCGGCCCCACAAGAGAGAGAGGAAGGCGAATCCACCTCTCTATGTCTTCCTTGAACTTAGTAATAGCTCTGCCATAATTTGCCTTGAGTACTTGTTCCGCATCGGAGTGGACCTGTATACCCAAGTATCAGAACATTAAGAGTTAGCAGCCATAGATGGATCCAGAAAGGCCAAGATGAAAGAATATGTGGACAATCGTCGGAAAGCCAAACCATCATCCATCCAAGAAGGAGACTGGGTGCTTGTCCGGCAAGAGCAACAAAGGAAATCTGATAGTCGATATCATGCTCACCCACTGCTAGTAACCAAACAAAAGGGGACTATAATCACGACTGCCTCAGATGACAAGAGATTAACAAGGTATGTTGCACACTTTCACAGATGCATGCCAACCACAAGAGAGACACTGGATGAGCCAGACAGTGCAATGAAGGAAGACACACACGTGAAGGGAAGTGAGCACACGTCTTCTTTACTCTCTGCTGAAAAGGAAAGAACTGATCAAGATTTTGCCCGCCGGCCACACCGTACTCATCGGAGGCCTACACATCTCATTGAAGAACAGTTTTTTTGGTTTGTTTCAATGTTTATTGAGAACTTAGTCCAAGTTATCTAAGTGGGGAGATGTAATGTTGTAGCCAATTCAGGTAAGGGGAGTGATGGAGCAAGGACTCTTAGAAAAGAGACTTGCTTGTAAGCGATCCTCTCCTATAACTCATAACGTCGTACTAATTGTGTATTGTGTAATTAATATGCACTACATTACATTTATAGAGAAGAGGAGAAGCTTGCCTACGTGTCTTATTAACAAGTAACTTGAGTGAAATATACAATGCCCGCTAACGCGGGAAACTGTAATGCGCATGCGTCAACTGCATCTACGCAGTATGACAAGCTGTCGCTTGGAGGGAATTTTCTGCACCTGCGCAGATGCATCTAAAATGGCCGCTTGCAAGCTCACATGCTAAGCATCTGCTTTGCTGAAACTAAACAAAACTATTTTACTAATTGCTAATGTGGGGAGAGCATTTAAATGTAAATGGGAATAGAGTAGAGATAGGTGGTATACAGTGAAATCATTTTAATTTGAAATTAGCATTCTTCTTTTTGACTTTTGTTATTAGTTCGTATTCGGACCTCTGTAAAAGACCGAAGTCCATATCCCATGTGACCGTTACACATGCGCAATCTAACTGAGCCAGAAGTCGCAAATTAAATCCTTGAATGCCATCCAAGAAAGAAACAGCAACATACCCTGGGAACCAACACGATGTCCTGTGAAAGGAAGAGAATTTATATGAAATGTGTACTTTGTGTGCGATAAAAATGTGAATACGTGTGGGAATAAAGATTTTGAAAAGAAAATTAAGGGGTGGGATCATTAGACAATGAACTAAGGAAATTATTGAAAATCTGACATGGTGTGATGATCATTCCCTTTGCCTGTCCAACCAGAATTGGGAGTTTTAGGAAATTGAAACATTAATGGGTGGTACATGGCATTAGAAAGGTATAATTGAGGTAGTTTAGTTAGCTAGTTAGCAGAGAGACCGGAATGCTGCAGAGCTTGGAATGCTGCAGAGCTTGGGATGCTGTAGGAGTGACGAGCGAATGCTGAAGAAGAATCGTATTGCAGACTTCAAATTAAGTAAATTAATTAGAAGAAGATTGCGGAAGAATCAAGGAGGGAAATAAGCCAAATAATTAGAAGAAGATCGCAGAAGAATCGAGGAGGAAGATAGTGTCAGAGAGGGGTGCGACGCAGGCGTCGCATCTAGAAGAGGTCACCTTATCCTGTCCTGAAACCTGTCCTGAATTCTGAAGCCTTTGTCACCTGGCCTTTCCGGGGACCTAGTCCAGCTCCTTGGCCAAGGGGTTGGTTTCACACCATTTTATGTAACTATAATTCTGAGTATTTACAATTGTACTTCTCTCTCTATCCTCTCTTTTCTGAGTATCGTCATTGAAAATAGTACTAGTTGAATTTTCCTTCTTTGGGTGACGGAGACCATACCGTACTTTGAGTTTGGCTCACATGAATTTAATTTAGATAAATCATTTAAAATTTTCCCGAGTCTGTGGTCATTTCATTAGAGTTTTTCTGGTAGCAGAGCTATAGTTATTATTGACTAGTTTGGTGATAAGTTTTGAATATTGATTATTGATTTATGTTTTAACAAACCCGTTAATGTCTTGTTTTATGTTGTTTGGAAATTCCCGGGAAATGAATAGCGGGTGGTAAAATAGAAGCCACGCTGCAGTGAGGTTACTCGTCTGTTAGAAAAGTGCTGAGAAGCTATGCAGAGTTGCCAGTGCTAAATTAGGGACTATTTTTCAGTGTGAAAGTGAGAGTGATTGATAGCAAAGGGTTCGCTGGTGAAACTTTAGTCTTATATCATCTAGAAAGGGGAACACCGAAGGAGTAACAGGTTCTTCTGAGCTTGGATGAAGAGTAAGCGGAAGGTTTTACTCGCAGTATATGAAGAGTAAGCGGAAGGTTTTACTTGTAGCAAAAGGAATAATCTATTCTTTGGTTTTAATGGAACAGACAGAGTAGCGAATGTTTTATGTTGTTATTAATTAAAACGTAATGCAAATTTAAGAAAGAGTATGTTTTTCGTATTACCTTGTAATGGAGGAGTCAGTAGTAAGGAGTAGTACTGACGTCACTGGGAGCCGCGCTGGGATTGGTTGAAGCAGCGGGCATGTGAAAAGAAAGAGATTTGTAAAGGAGGGGTCAGTTGTAAGGAGTTATACTGACGTCACAAAAGGCCACGCTGGCATTGGTCAGATTACGAGTGTGAGCCGGAATTCGATTGGGAGTTTGGATAAAAGCTGATTTTGGATTGGTAGGTGAAAATTTGTATGGTTGATTCTGATTTGCCATTTGGTGCAAGTCGACCTGACAGAAAAGCTCGAGGTTTTGCCGATTGTTTTATGTATTCACAGTATAGAATGTATGGAGAAAAGAGAAAAATGTCATTTATGAAGAGAATTAAGAATTTCTTTAAGAAAGATAAGCCAGTATTGACTAGAGAGGGGATTCCTATTCCTCTGCCCAAGACACCTGCTTAATTTATGATGATGAAAAGAGGATATCATACGTGTGTATAAATGGAGAATTGGATAGAGTATACAAAAGGGGATGTTGTTTTGGCTTTTCCAGAACATGGTACATTTAATGGAAGAATTTTGCAAAATTTGAGATTGCGGATGAATGATTTGAATCCGATACCCAGAATGACACAGTATGAGTCACTAGAAGAATGGGAGACTGAATCACATGAGAGAGAAAAGAAAAGAAGTGGAAGGTACATGGGTCATTTTCCCAGGTATTTGCGTAAGTCACAAGAGGGTCAGATGAAGCAATGGAGAAAAGCAATGGTTTCAGAAGGGTTATATCCAGTATTAACGGTTGATGAACAGGTAGGAGGAAAATGTAAGGAGAAAACTAAACACTTGACAATGACAGGTTTTGGAGAAACGGAAGATACATTTATGGAGGACATTTTAACTAAAAACCCTCCACCGTATCAGGAAGAACCCAGTAGGGTTGCTCCAAGTGCACCCGTTTTTGGAACACCTTTGGTGCCGCAGATTTTACATGATACAGCAGTCAATAGGGTACTTCAGGACAAGGAAAGAGAAGCATTGAATAAAAACAGAGAAGAATTGATACAGAAAATATCCCAAATGAATGTACACCCTGACGCATTAACTATACCAGTAACCATAGGTCCCGTAGTTCCATTGTATGGAGATAAAGTAAACTGTCCAAACCCGCCAGTTGTAACCACTCCCTTGAATAAACCTAGGAAAGAAATTGTAATAACTGATGATCAAATCAGTGAATGTGATTCAGTAATATCCTTAATGGATTTGCCAATAAGAGAACAAACAAATGAAATCCCGAGAAGAGTTCTACCTAGTTGTTCAAAAGAAGGAAGATCAGTGGCATCTTCAGGAGTCAGAAGTGCAACAGCAGTAACTCCAGAGGATCTAGAGAGATGGGCACAGGGAATAGAAAAGCGAAGTTCAACCCCAAAGATTTTAGACATTTTCAAATTAAAAGTGGAATTGGAAGAGATGATATATGGAAATGTGGGAATAGATAGGCTAAATACTTACAGTGAGGAAGAGTTGTTATTCATATGTAGAAGCATAACTAGAAATGCAAAGATATTTCATGAAAAATTGACAGAACTCGCCTCTAAAATGGGGATTGAGATAGGGAGATTAAAGGTATTGCAGAAACCATATAGAGCAGAATTTACTGACAAAGATCTGGAAAATATTAATGTCTCTGCAAAGAAATTACAGATTAAGGAGTTAATGACCATTTTACAGAAGTGGGGAGACTTAGACAGGGAAGACTAGGTGGACAAAGAAGAAGGAAGAAGCACAGGCAAGTCGGACAGCATCTGAATATTTACTAAAAGAATCAGGGAAGGCAGAGAGATTGTGCCCGATGAGAGAAGTTCCCAGAGAGGGATATGTACATGTTGCATGGAGTCGACAAGATATTATGTCATTTACCAATGATTTTCCCAAAACTGAGAGAAAAAACTGTTGAATTGTACAAGCAGGTTGAAATGTTTGTGGAGGTTTCGAAGGTTTTGTTGAAAGACTTGGATGGTCTGTTTGACATAGTGATACCTGCTGATTTGTGGACAGAATGCGAAATCAGTTGATTGGCCTAGCGAAGAGTACCCGAGAGATTCAAAAACAGAAGCCCCTTCAGATGAGTTAATGAAGAAATATCACCAAGTGATTACCTTTCACCAAAAGAAACAGATTGGGTAAAAATAGATAGAACAACACAAGAATCAAATGGGTCTGTACATGCTTATTATGAACGCCTGTTGCAGGTGTTCAAGCAGTATAGCGGATTTGAAAACATTGGAGATAAGGACATGGGTCATTTTGTGTATCGTTTTGTGTATGGCTTAAGACCAGAAATTAGTCCAATGATTCAGCAGCACATGTTGTGCTGGCAGGGAAAACCCATGGACGACATACTAAAGTATGTGCTGAGTTTACAAGGTCCAGGGGTCCCAGTTCCAGATAGAATTGCCCAATGTATGTATAAATTATTTTTAGAGAAGATCGGCTCGAGGCACTGGACCTCTATGGCCTCAAGGGAAAGTTCATGTGTAGGGTTATGAGTCAATGCTCCTCCTCAGTTCGTTTGATGTAAGAATAGTCAGAGAGACCATTAGGTCTGATTGATAGAAAACACGTGTCGGCTGTTAGCTCTGTTTCAGTGTGAAAAAATAAAGACAAAAAAACAGCAAACAGAATTAAGGGGTGCCGCTCGCAGCCGGAGGCGCATTTGGAAAACTTCACCGGACTTTGCCTGTTTCCTGAAAGCCGGGTGGGACTGCGAGGACCAGCATTCCGCAGGTCACCTGCTGGTTCCTCTTCCCGCCCGCCCTTTGCTCCATATAGCGGCTCGCGGCTCCCGCTTCGCGGGGGCTGCTCGCAGCCGGAGGCGCATTTGGAAAACTTCACCGGACTTTGCCTGTTTCCTGAAAGCCGGGTGGGACTGCGAGGACCAGCATTCCGCAGGTCACCTGCTGGTTCCTCTTCCCGCCCCGCCCTTTGCTCCATATAGCGGCTCGCGGCCCCTGCTTCGCGGGGGCCGCTGGCAGCCGGAGGCGCATTTGTAAAACTTCACCGGACTTTGCCTGTTTCCTGAAAGCCGGGTGGGACTGCGAGGACCAGCATTCCGCAGGTCACCTGCTGGTTCCTCTTCCCGCCCCGCCCTTTGCTCCATATAGCGGCTCGCGACCTCCGCTTCGCGGGGGCCGCTCGCAGCCGGAGGCGCATTTGGAAAACTTCACCGGACTTTGCCTGTTTCCTGAAAGCCGGGTGGGACTGCGAGGACCAGCATTCCGCAGGTCACCTGCTGCTTCCTCTTCCCGCCCCGCCCTTTGCTCCATATAGCGGCTCGCGGCACCCGCTTCGCGGGAGGTGCTCGCAGCCGGAGGCGCATTTGGAAAACTTCACCGGACTTTGCCTGTTTCCTGAAAGCCGGGTGGGACTGCGAGGACCAGCATTCCGCAGGTCACCTGCTGGTTCCTCTTCCCGCCCCGTCCTTTGCTCCATATAGCGGCTCGCGGCCCCCGCTTTGCGGGGGCCGCTCGCAGCCGGAGGCGCATTTGGAAAACTTCACCAGACTTTGCCTGTTTCCTGAAAGCCGGGTGGGACTGCGAGGACCAGCATTCCGCAGGTCACCTGCTGGTTCCTCTTCCCGCCCCGCCTTCTTCTTTTTTTCATTGCTTCCGACACCTCCCACTGCGCGGGACGCGCGCGGGCAGTGCCGGGCGAAGCCCGGTCCAAGGGCGGGCCCGTTTGTGCCCGTTCGGGACCGAAGGAGACCGGGCCGGGCCACCCCTCTGTCATTAGCGCCCTGAAAACGAGGATCGACGGACCAGACCAGCAAGTATCTGTTCTCAAATCCAAGTTTAAAGTACACTTGTTGACCACTTTGTATAAATAATAATGTCTACCACAATGACACGAAGCAAGGCACCCATACCTGGTGGGCTCATTACCGGGACTTTGGACAACTTTATTGTTAGAGCTAATTTCCTGCTGGGTCATGAGATATCAATTCTAGAACGCCGCCTTTCGTCAGGCATTGAAGCGGTCAAGAGATCTTCACTAGGGCATATAGCAAATGCAAAATCACCTGTTACTTGTCAAGGCCCACTTAGCTTAATTCCGGGTAGTCCTGGGGAAGGGTCACACGTAGACTTAGATATCGTAGATTTGCCATCAGCACCACACCCGATTGGCAAAGGGAGTTCCCCATGCATATTAGACACTACCAGGCCGCCAGGGGAGGGGGATACATTAGATTCAGATCAGCCCTCCAGGCTCGCAGTTCGGCTGACACGGGGGGCCGCGGAGGGTGCTGTCCCTAAAAGAAAACGAGGACCTGTTAGGGGAGGCGGCAGACAACCAAAAGTCCCTAAATACTCTTATAAAAATGATAAGTCCGATGGTAGCAAGAGGGAGACTGTAATTGCGACATTGAACGTGGATACTGATCACCTTTTACCATCAACCGGCGCTAGTACAGGGGCCTATTTAGGTGACTTAAATTCCAGGGAAGCGTCTCTAAGCCAACATCTGGGAGATTTACTTAAGTCCATCCTCTCCCCCCTTGCGGAGAGTTTGCTTCAGATCGAAACTAGACTTAGTAATATCGAAAAAGTAATCTGCTCGATAAGCAATCAAACAAAAAATACTCCTCCAGCTGGTCCGGGTACTACTAACTATCTTACACGAGGGAAATTATTAACCCCTGCACCCCTAATTGATACCCTTCTCCCCCAGTCGCTCCCAGTAGAGAAGGCGACTCGTGATCCGCCCCCAGACATATCTAAAAAGGGCGAGACCTCGACTATAAAGGGAACTCCTGTGCCTTTGAATATAGCCTCTAGAGGCCAGGAAGTTCAATCACACCCTAGAATTGACCTGCCCCCGAATCTAGCACCTATACAGTGGTCCTCACAGGGGTGCCAGAGTTGACCATTACCCAAAGAGAATCTTACCAATCCCTCAAAAATAAAACCTTGGATTGGCTCAATAAGCACAGGCCACTCCCAACCCATGCAACAAGCAAAATAATTATGGTTAGGAGGGTCTCATGGGTGGGACAAGGCCCGAAGCGCATTGGGGGAGACTGTGTGGTGGTCAATTTTAGGGACCCTCGCACGGTCTCCTACATATGCGATTGGGAAGAAAGGGATCAAGGAATAAGCATACGGACACTTCCTCTGTCATTCTTTTATCCCCCAGTTTTCCCGTATAGTAGCATAGGGCGAGACGCAGAGTGGACCAGAGTGGGTAACAGAGGGAGGATATGGCATGACCTAGGAAGGCCCACTTACCCTCCCTATACGCACCACAACTTCACGACCTATAATCGTTACAGTTGTCTGGAGGACGTTGATTGACTCCTATTTGACCTTGGAGCAAATGGCGCTGTAGACGATGCGGCCCAGGGCTTAAGTTTCCTGAACATGCCGAGGGGTTCACTGGCACCGGACATTCCCTTGTCGCATCGTGGAGAATGTCTACCCCCGAAACTTGGGTTGCCCCCACAATTGCCCATGGCTGTCCAGGACAAAGGGATACATAAAGCCCCCATATCGTGCAACCTGTCAAGAATTCCTGTCATGCGAGGGGAGGAAAACGGTAACCAGCGAAAACGGACTACATCTCCCAGGATGCTTAGCGGTTGAGAGGTTATGTAAACAGGAGAACTGTTACATAACTCAAGGAAAACACGCCCTTATGTAAACAGGAGAGCTATTACATAACTCAAGGAAAACACGCCCTTATGTAAACAGGAGAGCTGTTACATAACTCAAGGAAAACACGCCCTATAAAGGGAGGAACCGGGAGGTACAACGCTGTCGGATATTGTGTTTACACCGACGTACCTGCTTCGTGAAGAGCAGTGTTCCGGAGTGGTGCTCCAGTAAGGCAAGAACGGAGGTAGGTCGAGTCGTTACTCCCTGGGCCGTGTCTTGCCCCATCGTCACCTGTGAAGGACCCGGAAGCTCTACCGGTCAACCATTGAGCTTCGCTTTTTGACTCGGCAGAGTCAAAGCGCAGTGGCGCTTTTGCTGGTTGGAGTCGTAACTCCCAGCCCGACCAGAGATACAGGGACTGCCAGCTGTAACGCACACCAGGAGGTGTTTGCCGCGTTACAGACTCGGAAGTCCACAGGATCGATCGAGCGGCTGCTCTCGGTTCAGTCTTCTTGCTTTTGAGTGGGGTATCGGTGACGCATCACCAGGAGGTGACTCCGCGTCCCGGTGCAGTCTGAGGAAGAGGTTGAGCGGCTGCTCCCTTCAGGTAGAGACCCCTGCTGGGTGTTTCCCTGACTCCTCGATTCTCCCCAACACTCTTCGTGCCCCTCACAGCCTACCGATTGGCATTGTCGGCCATTTCATTTCTGCCCTCTGTTGGCATACGCCGGGATCGGCGTATATGCAGACGACGGTTAGGACCATCCGTGCTGTGGGCTGGTAACGTACTTAGCCTGGAGGATTCCAGTGACTATAACTTTTGTTTATTCTTTGTATTAGTTTTGCCTTCATTAAAATAACTAACCCTTCACAAGTGGTTGCGTCCTCATTATCGTGTCTGTTAAACGATCCTGAGACGTTCAGGGCGTTACAAAATATCCGACCATAATAACACTAACTGTCTCCCGGTCGATAACAGACATGGCAACACTTGATGATGTGCTGGCTGCTTTAGCGACCGTGCAAGCTGAAGTGGCTGCCTCTAGGCAAGAAACAGCCGATGTAAAAGCCAGACTGGATGCTATCCAATTGGACCCGCTCACGCCCAGCACCTCCCTCACGAACCAGACCCCTGCGGTAGTAGTGGAAATGCCGGTAGCCATCCCCTTGGCAACACCAGAGAGGTACAGTGGGGATCCTAACACAGTGCAGGTATTCCTCACACAAGTGGCGCTACATTTATCGTGCAAACCAAAGGCGTTCCCCACGAGCCAGGCTCTTGTGGCTTTCCTTATTTCCTATCTGGCTGGAAACGCGGCACAATGGGCCGTACCTCTGGTGAGCAGGGACGACCTCATCTTATGCGATTGGGGTGCTTTTCGCGAGGAATTCCTGAAGGTATTCGACAGAAGGGCTGACTCGTACACGGCGGACCGTGAAATGCTTGAGTTGAGACAGGGATCCAACGACCTGGTGCAGTATCTCAACGCGTTCCGAAGGCTGGTTGCGGAAACCAAGTGGCCTGTTGCTAAACAGACGGCGCTCTTCCATCAAGGGCTGTGCGATGAGCTCAAGGACGCCGTTGCTCATATTGACCCTCAACCCAAGACATGTGAGGGCCTTATCAACCTGGTATTACGGCTGGAACATAGGCTAAGTGAAAGAAAGGGGGATCATGGGAGAAAAGGAAAATCCTTTCCATCCTATGTGACGGTGGGAAGTCCTGAAACTTCCACCGCATCCAAGGGAGAACCCATGGACATCGGCGCAATACGAGCGAGCCTCACAGCCACGGAGAAAGAGTCACGCCGTAAACAAGGATTGTGCCTATATTGTGGCAAAAAAGGCCACTACGTACGTGAATGCCCTGCCAAACCGAAGACGTCACGTTATCGGGCCAACCGGTCGGTAACAGCCGTGGTGGACATACTGGCGGAAAACTAGAGGACTCCCAGACCAAAGAAGGGGCATCTCGGAGTCACTCATCCATCCCTTCACTTTCCAACTCGGTCACTAAGGGACAACGACACCTGTTTCTCACGGTGCACGTGGGAGTGCATGACCAGTGGATACCCGTTGTGGCCATGGTGGATTCAGGGGCCACTGGCATGTTTATGGACCACAACGAGGCATGCAGGCTAGGGCTAGTGCTTCTTCCCAAAGCTGTACCCGAAGACGTCTATGCTGTAGACGGAAGGCGATTGGTGACGGGGCCCATCGGGCAGCACACGGGGGTCCTTCCGATGAGATATGGGAGGAACCATTTGGAACAAATCGATTTTAACATCATCCGAGCGCCCCAATATGGCGTCATATTGGGATTGCCGTGGCTACAGAAACACAACCCCGCTGTGGATTGGCCAACACATCGCATCGAAATGACGTCACAGTATTGCATCTTGCATTGTGGAATAAGAACGGAATCCCTTGACGCAGATGAGAGCGGGAGTCAGACGGTGGCTACAGCGGCAGAAAAAGATGTGGCTCTCCCCCATGCTTATCACAGTTTTGAGGACGTATTTGATGAGGTGAAGGCGGAAGTGCTACCACCACATAGACAGTTTGACTGCCAGATCGACCTGGTGCCAGGGGCCAGCGTTCCCAGCGGCAGGCTGTATGCCCTGACGGAGCCTGAAAACGTGCATCTCCGGGGGTACCTGGATAAACTCCTCAAGCTAGGATTCATCCGCCCGTCCAAGTCTCCGGCCGCCTCGCCGCTCTTCTTCATCCTGAAGGCTAATGGGGAGCTGAGAGCCTGTGTGGACTTTAGGGCATTGAATGCGATAACCATAAAAAAATCGGTACCCCTTGCCTCTCATCAGTGTACTTCTGGAACAGGTCAAGAAAGCTCGTATCTACACCAAGTTGGATTTGAAAGGGGCATATCATCTGGTGCGCATGAGGGACGGAGACGAGTGGAAGACCGCCTTTAAGACCAGGTTCGGCCTTTTTGAGTACCTCGTCATGCCGTTCGGTCTGTGCAACGCCCCGGCAGCCTTTCAGTACTTTTTGAATGAGGTATTCAGAGAGGAGTTGGATATCTACGTGGTCGTATATATCGACGACATCCTCATCTATTCGTCCAGTGTGGAGGAGCACGTACACCACGTCAAAGCTGTGCTCCAAAAGCTGAGGGAAAACATGCTGTTTTGTAAACTCAGCAAGTGTGACTTCCACGTCACATCCGTGGAATTCCTCGGAGTGATGCTGAGTCCGGAGGGACAGGAGATGGCAGAACGAAAGATCAAGGCGGTGAAAGAATGGCCGGTGCCCCAAAGCGTGAAGGACGTCCAAAGTTTCATTGGCTTCGCCAACTTTTACAGGCGGTTTATAGATGGATTTTCAGGATTGGTGGCCCCAATCACACAGCTACTGAGGAAGTCCAAGGAGTTTGTCTGGTCCCCTGAAGCGAACAAAGCCTTTGAGGCCCTGAAAAGCGCCTTTGGTAAGGCGCCGGTGTTGGCTCACCCCGATCCGGATCTCCCCTACGTGGTGGAAGCGGACGCATCGGATGTGGCGCTGGGGGCTATCTTGTCCCAACGCAACCACGACACAGGGGTGCTTCATCCCGTTGCGTACATGTCCCGCAAACTCAACGACGCCGAACGCAACTACCATATTGCGGAGAAGGAGCTTCTCGCAATCAAGGACGCCTTCACCGAATGGAGGCATTGGTTGATGGGGGCAAGACATGTGGTATCGGTGTACACGGACCATCGGAACCTACAGTTCATGACGGCCACAAGACACCTTTCTCCCAGGCAGCTGCGGTGGATGATCTTCTTTGCGGGGTTCAACTTCCGCATCACATATCGGCCGGGGACGGAAAACCGGAAGGCGGACGCCCTGTCCCGTCAATCTGCAGTTAAGGAACCATTGCCTGCGACCGAGCGTTCCATCATTTCCCCGAGGATGGTATTGGGGGTTATCCAACCGGATACTTTCCTGAGGGGAATAAAGAGAGGGATCAGGTCATTCGCATGGCGGAGGTGGCTCCTCAGTCACAGAGAATGGCAGCTGAAGGACGGGATACCCCTGAAGGGCAGGTGCCTATTGATACCCACGCCTAGGCTAAGGAAACAAGCATTCATCTGGTGCCATGACTCTCCATGCGCAGGTCATTTGGGCTTTGAAAAAACGGTGGCTAGCATGGGACGGCATTTCTGGTGGCCGACCATGAGAGTGGATGTCAGGAGGTGGGGACAGGAGTGTCCTCCGTGTGCTACCATGAAGGCCGACCATGGCCGAACCCAAGGGCTCTTACATCCACTTCCAACCCCGGATAGACCATGGGATAGCATATCACTGGACTTCGTGGTGGGCCTACCGGTAGACCAGGGGATGACGGCAATACTGGTGGTGGTGGATTACTTGACGAAAATGGGGCACTTCATCCCCTGCAAGAGAGTCCCTACGGCCGGGGAATTGGCGTCACTACTCCTAAAGAATGTGGTACGACTGCATGGATTACCTGGGGTGATCGTGTCGGAACGGGGGTCGCAGTTTACTGCGCAATTCTGGAAGACTTGGTGCACTGCGCTGCATGTTAAGACCGCCCTGTCCACCAGCTACCACCCTCAAACGGACGGCCAAACCGAGCACCTGAACCAAACGCTCAAACAGTATCTGCGATGTTTTGTGGACCAGGGCAGGGAAGAATGGGTCGACTTGCTATGGGTTGCAGAGATAGCCTATAACAACGCCACTCACAGCTCCACACAGTCATCTCCGTTCTATAGCAACTATGGCCAACATCCCAGGTTCTTGCCATTTCTACATCCGTTCAGAGAGGACAGGATTCCCGCCACAGCGGACAGGGTGGCACACATAAAAGACACGTTGATGCGCTCAAGGGCTGTCCTAATAGAGGCCAAGAGAAGATACAAGGCTGCGGCAGACAGGAAGAGAAGGCCCGGGCCACTGTACCGCACTGGAGACTACGTCTGGATATCCACAAGAAACATGAGGTTTCGAAAGAACGGTGTGTTCCATCCCAAGTACATGGGCCCCTATCGAATTACCAAGTGTATGGGTCCCGTGAACGTGAAGGTGTGCTTGCCCCAGTCATTGCGGATACACCCTGTCTTTCATGTATCATTGCTCAAACCAGCACCCTCCAAGCCGTCTGGGACACCTAGGCCGGTATGCGTGGAGTCGGAGGTGGAGTATGAAGTGTCGGGCATACGGGCGTCCAAATGGCGCAGGGGGAAGCTGTGGTACCTGGTTGCGTGGAAGGGCTATGGCCCGGAGGAGCAATCATGGGAACCGGCTGAAGGGGTTCATGCTCCGCGCTTGGTCTCCTTGTTCCATCGGCGTTTTCCTGCCAGCGCTGGACCCGTGGGGAGCCGCTGAGAGGGAGGATGTACTGTCAAGAATTCCTGTCATGCGAGGGGAGGAAAACGGTAACCAGCGAAAACGGACTACATCTCCCAGGATGCTTAGCGGTTGAGAGGTTATGTAAACAGGAGAACTGTTACATAACTCAATGAAAACACGCCCTTATGTAAACAGGAGAGCTGTTACATAACTCAAGGAAAACACGCCCTTATGTAAACAGGAGAGCTGTTACATAACTCAAGGAAAACACGCCCTATAAAGGGAGGAACCGGGAGGTACAACGCTGTCGGATATTGTGTTTACACCGACGTATCTGCTTCGTGAAGAGCAGTGTTCCGGAGTGGTGCTCCAGTAAGGCAAGAACGGAGGTAGGTCGAGTCGTTACTCCCTGGGCCGTGTCTTGCCCCATCGTCACCTGTGAAGGACCCGGAAGCTCTACCGGTCAACCATTGAGCTTCGCTTTTTGACTCGGCAGAGTCAAAGCGCAGTGGCGCTTTTGCTGGTAGGAGTCGTAACTCCCAGCCCGACCAGAGATACAGGGACTGCCAGCTGTAACGCACACCAGGAGGTGTTTGCCGCGTTACAGACTCGGAAGTCCACAGGATCGATCGAGCGGCTGCTCTCGGTTCAGTCATCTTGCTTTTGAGTGGGGTATCGGTGACGCATCACCAGGAGGTGACTCCGCGTCCCGGTGCAGTCTGAGGAAGAGGTTGAGCGGCTGCTCCCTTCAGGTAGAGACCCCGGCTGGGTGTTTCCCTGACTCCTCGATTCTCCCCAACACTCTTCGTGCCCCTCACAGCCTACCGATTGGCATTGTCGGCCATTTCATTTCTGCCCTCTGTTGGCATACGCCGGGATCGGCGTATATGCAGAGGACGGTTAGGACCATCCGTGCTGTGGGCTGGTAACGTACTTAGCCTGGAGGATTCCAGTGACTATAACTTTTGTTTATTCTTTGTATTAGTTTTGCCTTCATTAAAATAACTAACCCTTCACAAGTGGTTGCGTCCTCATTATCGTGTCTGTTAAACGATCCTGAGACGTTCAGGGCGTTACACAACCAGCACATGGAAAGGGCTAGCGAGCCCATATCCGCCAAGTGTCCTGGAGCGGGGGCACTTAGTGTGTCCCCAAGGGAGGTAATAGAGCGCCCCCTGCTTAAAATACTTGCCTGGAATGTGGCGGGTTTGTCCAACAAACTGGCGTGTCCTGATTGGGGATCATTCATTGATGAGTGTGATGTATGCCTCTTGCAGGAGACATGGGCCTGCGAAGAAACCCTATGTAGGGGATTTGACTCATTCAGTATTCCGGCGAGCTGGGGCGGAAGGGGCCGTCCATCAGGGGGGTTGACCATATGGGTTGGATCACACTTGGGGTGCAGCGCAACTGCGATGGGCACTAGCTCCCAAGATGTCCAATGTGTGGTCCTTGAATGGCCAAATTCAAGTAAACTCGCATTGGTCAATGTATATGCCCGCCCGGTTGCCTCAAATAAAGAATCAACAACAATCACGGAACTGGCTGCTTTCTTGCAAACCATACCGAGTGGTGTATATCTCGTGGTTGGCGGGGATTTGAACTGCCACTACGAGCCTCTCAATGGTTTGAGAGATGGCATTTCGCTGACAGAGGACGAAGCCTGGGCAATTCCTCCTGTGATGGGAATGAAATCGGGGTCGTGGTCCCCCCTGGCCATTCAAATAACCTCCCTAACCCTAAAATTTTCAATTCGGGCCTGTAATGGCCGATTCCCATTGGACATACCTGCGAAACAAACATTTAATAGACCAGGATCAGAATCTCACCTGGATTATATTATGGCAGAAACCAGGTAATGGCCTAGGGTTATCGACTTCGTAGTGGTGCCAAGACCGGAGAGTGACCACAACGCTCTAATCCTGGAGCTCAGTATGGCTGGGTTCTCTTTCATTAAGGAACCAAGCCCTGGGGACCCCGATCTGAGATTGACGGTGACTAATAATAGGCGCAGGGTGAGGTGGAACAAACTAGTTGATCATCCGGAAGATCTACAAAAACTGTACTCTAGAGCAGTCCCCGTTTTCGAAAAGTTGAATGCTGTAATTGTCCACCCGAGCCCCAATGGATCTGACTCCAAACTTTTGGCCTTGCATGAGGAGTTGATCGGCTCCCTGGCTGAAGTACTGAACCCAGAGAAACCTGCTCGCCCCTTGAAAATTCGATCGCCCTCATGGTATAATGCTGCCTGTAGGCAAGCAAAGACCAGATTAATACAGGCACTAAAAATGAACAACAAACAGCTAGTCAAGGCAAGGAGGGTTGAGTACAGGAGAATGCTCGACCTTGCCAAAACGGAGTGGGACCACGACAAATGGTCCAAGTTGACCTCTGCCCTGGCATCCAAGAATCATCGCGAGTTTTGGGCAACTGTCAATACCGGATCTGGGGAGGCGATGACAGCTATCGAGCCTAACATTGCGGCGGAGGTATGGGAGGAGCACTTTCGCAATTTGTACAGCTCAGTTACTGACCCAGCCAGCTCCCCTATTGTGTGGTCTGTGAAACAAGACCAGCTGGAGTTCACTCACGAGGATGTATGTGCAGCGATTGCGAAGGTTACGCCAGGGAAGGCGCCGGGTCTGGACAAACTGCCGGGACACCTTTTTAGGCATGAGCCAAAGATTTGGGCCCCGTACTTGACCATCCTGTACAACGCAATCTTAAGAGGGATGGGGCTGCCCAGTACTTGGCTGGGAGCAGAAATAGTCCCTATCTTCAAAAAGGATTCTGCTCTTCTCCCAGCCAACTACAGGCCAATCAGCCTGATAGATGTTCCTCAGAAAATATTTGCCAGGCTGATATTAGATCATCTTCAGGACTGGTTGGAGGAGCACTCAGTGCTGAGCCCCTTCCAAGCGGGGTTCAGAAAAAATACATCAACTGTTGACCAGATCTTCCGCTTATGCCTTATATACTGGAAGACAGTCACCATAGAGGGTGGACGTCTTCACACAGTGTTCGTGGACCTCCGTGCGGCCTTCGACCTGGTTCCACGACACAAGTTATGGAGTGTGTTGGATGAATTGGGCCTGCCACACCACCTGTTGCACATCCTGACCAGGCTCCATGACTCGAACTATGCTCAGATTAGGTTTGGGAAGCATGGGGCTCTAACGAAGCAATTCCCCGTTGGTAGGGGGGTAAGACAGGGCTGTGTTTTGGCACCGACCCTGTTTTGCCTCTATATCAACGGGATGATTGAATATCTGAATAAGGTCAAGGACATGGGGGGAGGAGAGTGCCGGCAATTATGTTTGCTGACGACACTCTTCTCCTCTCAAAATCACCTATGGGCATCCAGCGTGTTCTCTCCGGCTTTGAGTCCTTTTGTATTA
The DNA here is from genome assembly GCF_964204655.1 of Triturus cristatus. Taxonomy (NCBI): domain Eukaryota; kingdom Metazoa; phylum Chordata; class Amphibia; order Caudata; family Salamandridae; genus Triturus; species Triturus cristatus. The sequence continues at coordinate 648,358,479 of NC_140594.1, forward strand.
GTCGAGGGTTGGAGATCAATGCACTGAAAACCAAGTTCATGATCTTCAACCCTCCGAAGACCACTCGCCCAAATCCCTGCATAGGCTCTACCACACTTGAGAGAGTCCACACCTTTGACTATCTAGGGGTAACCCTGGGTGAGGACTTGGCGTGGTATCCCCAGCAAATCAAGTCTCAGCTAAGATTGGTGCAGATGACCGGGGGAATCTTGAAACTCGCGAACAAGTCGACCATTAGGCCGATTGGACCACCCCTTGAAATCTATAAATCCCAAGCCAGTGGAGCAGTAATGTATGGGGGAGAATTATGGGGCCACGCTTGCCATGCGAAAATCACACTAGCTGAAAACAAGTTTTTAAGACAAATACTGGCCCTTCCCCCTAGCACTCCATTACTCCCACTGAGATTAGACCTAGGCTTGCGACCAATTGCCCAGGAACTGGGTATTAAACCCATTAGATTCTGGAGAAGGCTTTGGGTAACCCGAGAACTAATCAATTATAGGCAGGAGCTGATCGAGATTCTAGACTCTCAAATGATCAAGAAGATACCCTGGCTCATGTACGTCAAGTCCGAAAGCAGGCGGATAGGACTGCCGGGCATTTGGGATGCTCCTGCCACGCACTGCATTGCAATTTCTAAAAACCAACTTTCCACACTGTTCTATGAGAGCAAGCTTGAGCAGACCATACTCAAAGTAGAGGCGGGTTCCCTAATAGATGTTTTTCTCTCTAGCAAGTGTGTTTATTTTCAAGAACCTTTCCTGGACGATATATTTCCCGTGCTTGCCAGGAAACTGTTCTTGCTATGGAGATACAGTACATTACCACTAAGGGCATTCACATGTGGTTGGTCAACCAACTCCATTCTAAAATGCCCTGGCTGCTCCTGCAATCTAGAGAATGACTTGCACGTTCTATTCTTCTGCCCGGCTTATCACAATATCCGGAGATATTGGCTTGTCCCACTGTGTAGGAACCTGGGGTTTGTAGGTTGTTTGCCGGCATATAGGATACTCAAAACTGATGTGAATAGACCAATTATATTCGCTGTTGCAAAATTCCTGCTAGCAATGTGGACCAAAAGAAGGAAATTGCTAACGATTGAGTCACCTTCAGTTTAGATGTACCTCTCTTCCTGCTCAGTCTACGATGTTTTTTTAATAATACTAATTAATTAATTGATTTTTAGACTGATTAACCAGGTTCTAATGGCTCCAATTTTTGTCGTTTTATTCCACATATTTATGGTTGATTGCATAACATAGGAACAATGAATTCTAGATGTCTTACCTTTTTTAGATATTTTTTATATGCGTTTTAAATAGAGTGATGCACCCTTTTACAAGAGGTAGGAGCGATGGGAATTATACCAAAGGAAAATAGTCATCTGATTACATGGGACTATTCAAAGAATTTTATAATCCTATGAAATGAATTGACTGTCTCTGTAATTGATGTTTTGTATTGTACCTATATTTTATCTATTTTTTTTTTCTTCTTTTATGGCAAATATGCCGAAATAAGGACAAGATTGATTGATGTAACTCTTATGTTGGATTTCTTTAAAAAAAAACTCTATTCTATAACAAATAAAACAACTTTCTCTATCAACCAGACCTAATGGTCTCTCTGACTATTCTTACATCAAACGAACTGAGGAGGAGCATTGATAATACTTGGCATACTAAAGTATGCCAAGTATTTCAGGGATGATATTGAGGCCAGACATAAAAAGTTAAAAGAGAAAATGATGTGGGCACAAGTGAAATTGGCAGAACATTAAGAGCTTAAATTAAATAGTCAGACCAATGGTCAATCGAAAGAACAGGGTCAGAATGATAATGCAGCGAATGGGGTTAAACCAAGAGGACGAATGAGTAGAGAGGATGCAAAGAAGACATTTCCTTGTCATGGGTGCGGAAAATTGAGACAGTGGAAAAACGAGTGTATAAATATTCAGAATAATAGTGGCCCAAATCAAAATTTAAATCCACAGATGCAGAATGAGGTGCAAATGAATCAACCGCAGCTGGTTGTTAATCAGCAGTGTCAGGTGCCACCTGCCCCTATGCAAAACCAGGGTACAGTGCGGACGCCGAATTTGAAATAGGAAGTGGTAAGAAAAATTCTGTAACTTCACAATTTCTTCTGCAAAATAGTTGCAACAGCGACGATGAACAATAACGGTGCCTGAGGGGGAGGAAGAGGAGTGAGTACTTAGCGCATCCATGCCGGTAGATCGGTCAGGTCCATCTCACTTTTCTGTTGGACACTGGTACTACCGGTTCTACTGTGAGAACAGCAGACATCCCAAACCTACCCCTCTCGGGAGAAGCAATCCAAGTAGCAGACGTACCTAACAAACAGATTATAACCCCGATTACAGAACCAATGGAGGTGCGCATTGACAATTTCAGAGAAATGCACAAATTTGTGGTGTGTAACTCTAGTCCAGTAAACTTGTTAGGAAGAGACTTATTGTGCAAGATGAACTGCACAATTTATTGCACACCGGATGGTGTTGCTATTCAGATCCCTGATGAAGACAGTGTCTACAAGATCATGTTGGCAAAACAAGGCACAGAGGTAGATGAGATGTATTCATTAATGACAAAAGACAACTGGCCAGAAGAATTAAAAGCAACTGTGAATCCAGAAGTGTGGGATTACACTGGAAAAGAAGTAGAATTAATGGTAAATGTAGACCCAGGGAAGGTGTCTGTAAAAGAAGGTGCAGTTTATCCTAACACCAGACAGTACAAAATGAATCCTGAAGTCAAAGCAGGAGTTGCATCCGAAATTGATCGTATGATTAAACATGGCATTTTAAAAGAAATAATGAAATAATTTGTCTATAATTGGTCTTAAAAAGCCTAGCGGAAAATATAGGATAGTGCAATATTTAAGGAAGATAAATAAGATTGTGGTACCTTGTTCCCCTGTAGTACCGAACTCAGAAGTGATTCTGTATCAGATATCCTGGAATGCGGGATGGTTTACAGTCATTGATTTATGTCAAGCATTTTTTTCCATTCCTTTACATCCAGACAGTCAGTATCTCTTTTCCGTTAAATTTGAAGATCGTATTTTATCATGGAATCGCGTTCCTCAAGGGTATACAGACAGTCCTTCAATTTTAAAGCAGATTTTGAAAAAGTGTCTAGAAAAACTAGTTATGCCTAGGAATTCAGTTTTGGTCCAATATATAGATGAATTACTAATAGCATCAAAGTCTCGATATGACTGTGTTACTGATTCAATCGCATTATTAAATCATTTGGATGATGGAGGACATAAAGTATCCCCAGAGAAGTAAAAAAAAATTTGAACTGGAGTCAAATATTTGGGACACCAAATAGAAAGAGTGAGGAAAGTAACCCCTGAAAGAATAAAAATAATAAAACAGATGCAGTTGCCACAAACTCAGAGAGAGATCAGAATGTTTCTTGGAGTAGTGGGGTACTGTAGGCAGTGGATTGTGGGGTTTCCTTTATTGGCAAAGCCTTTAATTCAGATGACACGGAAAAGAGCCAAGGACACAATAGTTTGGGATGATTAGAGTGTGGAAGCATTTGTAAAATTACGAAATTGTTTGTGTGAGGCCCCTGCTTTAGGCATGCCTGACTATACGAAAGAATATGCACTATTCTATTGTGAGAGAGAGAGTTGTGCACTCTCCGTTTTGACCCAAAGACATGGGTTGAGCACACGTCCTGTAGCATATTTTTCTGCCACTTTGGATCCTGTAGCTTCAGCATTACCTGGTTGCCTAAAAGCAGTGTCTGCTACTTGCATGAGTCTAGAACAAAGTGAGTCAATTGTGATGGGACATCCAGTAAAGGTATATGTTCCACATTCAGTTGAGATACTTTTAACAAGAACTCAAATACAGTATCTTACACCTAGTCGGATGACTAAGTATGAAAGAATAATTTTGGGAGCCGAAAATGTGACAGTGGTTAGGTGTACCATGTTAAACCCTGCTACTCTATTACCTGATGTACATGGTGAAGAAGTGAGAGATGAAGTTAAACATGATTGCTTAGATGTGACAGAGCTATGCACTAAGCCCCGTCCTGACATACAGGAAGAAGCACTGAAAGAATCTGACCATGACCTTTTTGTCGATGGCTCATGTTTGAGACATGAGAAAGGAGGATTAAGTGCAGCTTATGCAGTATGTAAAATCACTGGAGTTGTTGAAGCATCCTGTTTACCTGGAGTGAAGTCTGCACAAGTAGCCAAATTAATAGGTTTAATTAAAGCCTGCAAAATTGGGAAAAATTGGAAAGTGACCATATTTACTGATAGTCAATATGGTTACGGGGTTGTGAATGACTTTGGCAAGCTCTTGATGCAGAGGGATTTCATGACTTCTTCAGGATCCCCTATTAAAATGGAAAATTTGTAAAAGATTTGTTAGAAGCAATACAATTACCAATGGAATAAGCAGTGGTCAAGTGTGCTGTTCACCAGTCAGGAAATGATTATGTGGTAGCTGGTAATCGATACGCTGACCAGGTTGCTCAATATTGTGCAAAAAATAAAATGGAAATTAACAAGAAAATTGAAACAGGTGGAATCAGCTGCCAAATTATGTTATTCTCAGCATGAGATGAGGTGAGACAATTACAGGATGAGGTGGAAATGAGTGAAAGGGAAGGTTGGATAAAATCAGGATGTAAAGGAAGGGCAGAAGATGACATGTTGATTTATCCAGATGGCAGACCAGTCATGCCAGACTGCTTGCTTTCACAAATGGCCAGAATGTATCATGGAGACACACATGTAGGCAGGGATGCCATGATCAGACTTTTCAGACAAAAATGCTACAATCCAAGATTTAGGGCAGTCGCAGAGAGCCTTTGCCAGCGATGTTTAATTCGTCAACAGATAAATCCAGGCAGGAAAACAGTGGTCAGTTGGGGAAAAATTGGAAGAGCAGAAGGACCATTTGTGAGGTTGCAGGTAGATTTCCTACAATTACCGCCATGCAGGGGATTGAAGTATGTTCTTGTTATAGTATGTTTGTTTTCATGGTGGGTGGAGGCCTACCTTACTAAGAGAAATGACAGCATAACCATTGCCAGACTATTGAGGGAGCTAATTCCGCAATTTAGTTTTCCTGTAACTTTGGAATCAGATAGAGAGTCTCACTTTAACAATGAAATAATTTGGTTAATCTGTGAAGCATTAAAAATTGAACAAAAACTGCATTTTGCATAACGCCCAGATGCTTCTGGAGTGGTGGAACAAATGAATGGCACAATCAAGACAAGACTGGCAAAGATGTGTGAATCCACTTCACTGTGTTGACCAGATGCATTACCTCTTGTTCTGATGGGACTCAGAAGCATTCCTGACAGAAACACAGGACTGAGCCCCCTTGAGATCCTTATGGGAAGAGCAATGAGACAAGCATTTATACCAGGACCAAAACTGTTGAATATAACTGATGATCTGGGATTAGATTATTGTAAAGGGTTGGCTGACCTACTGCGTTCTGTCTCTCACCAGGTTGGAGAAGACGCAGTTGCCAGGCAGCCAGATCAAGCACATGATCTGAGTCCCGGAGACTGGGTGGTAGTGAAGAATCACACCAGAGAGTCATGTCTAACACCAAGATGGGTTGAGCCGCGACTGATCACAACAACAGCAGTAAAATGTGCAGGGTTGCCTAACTGGATACATGCCAGTCATACCAAAAGAGTTCCAGCACCTGAGAAAGAGAAACCACAACTGACACAAACAGTTGAGGCCGCTGAAGGTTGTGCAGCTGAAGAATCTAGAATAATAAATTCTGAAGAAGCTGACTGAGAACAACCGAGCACAAGTCAGGAAGACTGGATACCAGTGGTTGACATACCTGAGGTGATTGTTTTGTTTTTTTAAAATTATTTTTATTTGCATTTTAAACCACCAAAAAACAATAAGTATGTCACATTTGGTTACAGTTGTGCCAAGACATTTATGTACCATCCACACCATAAAAAACTCCACCTCCTCCCACTTTCGGGCTGTGTAAATCTGCAGTTACCCAGCAATTATTGATTCTTGCAAAGGCCCCCCCCCACATCGTGCGTCTTCCCCACAGGTCTGAAAAATAGGCCCATTGGCCCCCTCGGTAAAGGTACAACATGGTCCCATTCAGTGGCTGGCTAGTCGGCTCCCAGCCCTCCATCCATCCCATAATATTCTCTCCATTTACCCCATACCCTATGGAATTTTTGCGGGCACCCTCTCACTTTGTATGTGACCCTTTCTGCCGCCATATAAATATCCATCCCCATCTTCCACTCTCGAAGCTGGGGGGGGAACCGTCGCCCCGCAAGTGCGGGCCCCATCTCGTTTCGCTACCGCCAGCGCCAACATTGCAAAAATAAGCTGTGGGCGGCCCAAGTCTACATCTCCGGATATGCCCAATAGTATGAATTTGGGTCTAGGGGTAGGGTTTCGCCAAGTACTTAGCCCAGTTCTCCCAATACTAGTTCCCTGTCTGGATGACGGGGCAATCCCAGATAGTATGATAGAAGTCCCCCTGTGGCTGTCCGCATCTCATGCAATTCAGGTCGTTGGCTCGGCCCATGCGATAGTCGGCCCTGTCATAGCATACTCTGTGTAGTATCTTATATTGGATAAGGCGGAGGCGGGATTTAATAGCCACCTCCCTGTGATGCATCAGAGCCGCTTCCCAGTCAATGTTTTCTAATGTACCCAGGTTCTGTTCCCACGATTTCCTCAGCTTCCCCAGTCTATCTGGCATGTTGTTATTCAGGGTTCGGTATGTTAGAGAGCCTTATTGAATACCTGCTCTTGCAATAGGCGTCCCTCCAGTGGTGCATATTCCGGCAGTTGGGTGGAGAGCGAGCTCTCGGCTAACCAAGCATGTCTTAGCTGCGCATATTTAAAAAATTGGGAAGTGTGTAATCCGAATTCTGTCGTTAATGCCCTGAAACTTTTGATTTGTCCCCTGCCTACTACATCTCGTATGGTGGAGATGCCTATAGCATCCCATCCCCCAAAGCCCCTAAGTTTGTGGAGCTCCTTCAACCAGTAGCAGTGCCAGATTGGCGTCTGCTTTGTTGGTTTGCGTGCCCAGCCCATTATCTTAGTCGCTCTGTCCCAGACTTCCAATGTGACTTGTGTGCTTGGGAGTAGGCGACCCTTACCTCGGCCCCCATATAGGAAATATAGGCATGTACGCTGTGTCATGGTATCTCTCTCTAGTCTATAAGTGGGGTGGTCTGCTTCAGCATGTATCCATTCGTTCACCTGTGTCAGGTGTTCTGCCCAATAATAGGCCTCAATATCTGGCAAGGGTATCCCCCTATTAAATTGGTTCCGCTGTAGCATGGTAAGCGCGACCCTCGGTTGCTTCCCAAGCCACAACAGGGAGCGCAATTCCGTGTCTATCACCCGGAATGTCTGCCTGGAGAGGAGGAAATATTCATTTTGTAGGGCATATAGGAAGCGGGGCAAGGTAATCATTTTAAACTTTGCCAAGTGACCGAGGGAGTGCCTTCCACCTCAACACATCGGCCGCAAAATTAGATATGACCCGCTGGATATTAATCTGATACAAGAGTTTTCTGTCGGTGGTGAGGTAAATCCCCAAATAAGTGAACCCCGCCTGTGCTACCTGAAGGGCCCCCGAGAGAGAGGGCCAGACCTCTAAGCCTCTTGGGCTATATATGACCGATTTGTGCCAGTTTATGGCATATCCTGAGAAGGACCCGAATCTACCCATGAGCTCAAACAGGGCAGGGATTGTGTCATCCGGTCGGGTAACATATAATGGGATGTCATTTGCATAGAGTGAGATCTTTTCTTCCCCTACGTCAGTCGGAGTAATTTGGAACCCTCGTATCTCCGCTCGCTGTCGAATCTCGCATGTCACTATTTCTATTGTGAGGGTGAAAAGTAGGGGGGACAGCGGGCAGCCCTGCCGGGTCCCCCGTCTGATGGGAAAATCTTCGGACAGCTGTCAATTCACCTTAACTCGAGCACGAGGATCCACATACAGGAGGCCTATCCAGTGTCGAAACTTGGGACCAATACCAAACTTGACCAGAGTAGCCTCTAGGAAAGGCCAGTGTACAGCGTCAAATGCTTTTTCAGCGTCTAAGGAGAGGAACATATGTGGATCTTCCCATGATCCAATTGTGGGTCCTGCGTAATTTCAGCCTAGTCGCCCGACCCGGCAGGAAACCCGTCTGGTCCCGATGCACCTGGGTAGTGATGACCTGATAGAGACGGAGAGCCAGGATAGTTGCCAAGAGTTTGACCTTTATGTTGAGGAGGGAAATTGGGCGGTAGGAAGCGCAATCTTCGGGGGGTTACCTGAAGTGATTGTTAAGACAAGAAGCAGAACCAGATTAGAAAGACAGGAAACTAGAGAGGATCCGGCAGGTGTAGAAGAACAAGCTCTGGAAAGCGTGAATAAAACTGTTGGAGACCCTCAGCAGGACCAGAAAGGGAAAGAGAACAATACTCAGGCAAACAACAAAATAAATGAGCTTGAGCAGGGACAGACAGGTATAGAAGAATACGTTCAGGCTGCAGAAAAGCAAAGTACAGTAAGACCTGAACAGGACAAGATAGAAGTAGAAGAACATGTTCAGGCGAATGAAGCCACAATAGTAAGCCCTGAACAAGGACAGATAGAAAGGGACTCTGAAGATGAAGAAAATCAAATTGTGCCACAACATAAAGAAAATAAAAGGGTTCTCGAAAGAGACGAGGAAAGTGAAAGTGCAGTGCAAGCTAAGAAGGTCAGAAAAGGTGTCAAGTTACTTTATTGCATATAGTTAATTAAAACTATTACAATTTGTGTTAAAAATCATTGATTTGTCAGTCACAATGAGTGATTAATAAAATTGGGAGGAATCCATTTTTCAAAATTCTACATTCATTAACGTAGGTCAACAATAATCTGTGTATAAATGATTTCTCTATTTTGTCCATCTTTTGGCATATGTCTAAAATCATGTGCTAAAATCATAGGCAGTGTTGTAATTCGCAATACAATGCTGTCGCTCATTGTTGGCGGACATCAACTTTCTATGTAATGATAATGTGAGAAAAGTGTGAACGCACGCGGATCCTCAAAGATGTTGCTAAAATCATGTATTTAGCAATAGTTGTGTATTTGGGTGCTAAGTGTGCATAAGTCATCAAATACTTGACTGAAGTTATGTGCAAAGTGCAATTGTAAACTTAATATTTCAAAACCTCCGGTTATCAATCATCTATTACAGGGTTCAAAGTTTGTGCAAATAGCAGGATGGTTAAAAAGCCGTATTCAAGTTGCATGTCTACTTGTCGCTATGCTACTATGATATACCTGTAAACACTATGTGTTTGATTTTGATAGTAGGTGGTTAACTTTCTGCAGAACTCTGGCTGCCCTACATGAGATCTGCAATGAATGGCTGTTTAGTAGTAGCATTATGGCTGGTCGACAAGATCTAACTTGGAAGGAACGGAATGTGTAAAGTAAGTAATGCCTTCTCAAGTGGTTCACAGCTGGACAAATACACACTAGGTGTATAAGGGATTCTTCCGCCTGTCCACACAGTCTGCAAAGCGTGGTTGGCCATGATTGTTTCCATGTGGGAACCTGGTCTTTTGATGTAAATGCTCCCAGTCTAGCCAAGAGTAGCTGATGCTGGATTGATGGAGTTAAATGCTGGACAAGATATGGTTGGGGCAATCGAGTCTCATATGTTGATAGGACCATCCAGCCGTGTTTTTTCTTTGATAGAACAGCTTTGTACATTATCCAAGCCTTTTGTTTCGCAGCGTTGTTGACTATTTTTTTAAACGTGGTGAAACTGTAATCAGTGTCCCAGGCGTTGTGCATGTCTAGCGTTGTTAGTGCGTTTTCGAGGACAGTATACCAGACTTTTGTTCCTTTGGGTTGGTTCTTCATTTCTGTCCAACAATACCCCAACAAGGAATCCTCTTGCGCTGCTTTTAATTTCCAGCACATTTTTATTATCGCGGCTTGTCTAACGGGATGTTGATTTAAGAACCCGAATTCTAAGCGAACTTGAGATTGTGACGTGAACTGCGGCATCCGGAAAATTCGTTTGAATAAACCTGACTGTTGGAGATTCAGGAAGTTGGCGTCTTGACCTTTGAATAATTCAGAGCCGTAAGTTAGAATCAGGAGAAACTTGGCAGCAATGACTTTTATCAGGTGCGAATTTGAAGGACACTGTAGTTTCTGTTTTACCCTGTTTAATGCAAAACGGAGTTTGTTTGCTTGAGCTTTTCTGAGGTTTAGATGTTCTTTGAGAGAGAACCTCTTGTCAACTACTACTCCCAGATATTTGTAGGAGTCACTCTGCTCTATTCTGTTTCCTGCTGCGTACCACTGATATTTTTTCCTGTTTGGTACTGTCTTTGCTGAGAAACACATAACCTTATTTTTATTCAGATTCAACGACAAGCCGTGGTCTTCGGTATATTCGACCAGCTTTGTGATCAAGCGCTGTAGGCCTGCTGTCATCTGGCTGCATAGAATGATATTGTCTGAGTATTGCAGGCTTCTTATTTTACATTGAGCGATTTTCGAGGGGTCACTTTGAACTTCTAAGAGCCTCTTGTCCAGGTCTGTGGTAAAGATGTTAAAAAGACTGGGAGCCAGCACGCATCCCTGGTTTAGGCCGATGTATGTAGGAATCCTTGCCGTGGTACATTCTCCGTTACCCAGTTTTATCTGGACCCATGTGGATGTGTACAAATTTAAGATGGCCCGTAGTAGTGGTGGCGGAACGCCCCAATTCGCCATTTTTTGCCACAGCAGTTGTCTGGGTACCATGTCAAATGCTGCTTTTAGGTCAATAAAGCTGGCTTTTTCAACCAAAAGATTCAATGCGAGAAGGTTGCACATCGTGTTAGTACCTGGTCTGAAACCTGTCTGTGTAACTGGGATGATCTTGCTAGCAGCGACCCAATCTTCTAAGGCAATAAGAAAGTTTGATGCATATAATTTTGTTTCTACATCTATTTAAGCAATTAATCTGAAGTTCGCTGGGCCCGACTTTGCACCCGCAAAATGCTGCCTCTCCAAGATGCTGGCACGCTGTTAGTTTGGAAGGCGTGATTCTACAATGGTGTAAAAAAATTGGCCCAGAATGATCTGTCTTGCTTGAATAGTCCATTCGGTAGGCCGTTTGGACCTGGCGCTCCGTTGGATCTTAATTTTTTTATGATCAATTCAATATGGTTGGATCAAATCCAGTTGTCCTCATACTGGTTTTCTTTGTCGTCCTTTTTTGGTTGATATGCTGCGTTGCTATCTGTATTCTTATTTTGATAATTGGTGTTCTTGTCTTTGTGGTTTTTGGTTAGGTGGGCTATCCAGTCTGCCTCTAGGATATTTGCGTTGTGTTGACGAAAGGATCCATTTGCTATGCTATTTATTTCTGCCCAGAATATTTTGCTATTATTTGATTTGCTTGTTTCCAGTAGTTTTAGCCAGATTTCAGTTTGTCGTTTTTTCTTTTACATCCAAACCTCTTTTTTTTATAATTCTGTCTCAACTGGTATATTTGTTGCTTTTCCCCTTCACTGGTGGTTAAAGCATTTTTACGTAATTTTCTCATTTCTCAGTTCAATGTCCTTTTTTTCACTACCATGGAGTCTAAGTGCTCTGTTGTTTTTTTTGCATGCTGATTGCTCCCTTGTTGTCTGTTCTGCAATGGAAATTTGGAGATCAGCTTCGTGGTCATGTTTACCAAACTTGCCCATGACTGTGTCGAATTTTGTAATTGAGTGATCGATGGTAAATGTTTTAGATAATTCATTATTTCATCCATGTTTTTTCCATTCCACGCAAGCCTTTTTAGATTGTACGGGCTCGAAATTTCACACAGATCATTGCTTCTCTACGGCTCTTCGTGTGTGAATTTGAAGTTCGATTGACTGTGGGCTATGGTCGCTCTCTAGACAGTGTATTGTTTGATAGCTTGAGATCTTAGGTAACAGCTCGATGTCCACTATTGTATAGTCTAGAACAGAGTGTGTATGTTTGGATATTCTGGTTGGTTTTACTGGTTGATCTTGAGGGAAGCGACCATTTAGGGTTATCATTTCTGTCTCAGCTAATATTGAAGCACAGAATTGGCCCTTGTGATGTTTTTAATGATAATTTGTGATTACTGGGGGAATATTTTACCAATTTAATTTGGTTTGTTGTTTCATTTGCACCTGGTCCTCTTGAAGTAAAAACATATTGAAGTCACCTGACAGCATGATTCCTGCTTGCAGGAAGGATAATTGCAGTGATTTAATCAATACTTTGAGAGCCATAATTTTCTCTTGTTTTTCTTTTGGAGCTGGATGAATGTAAATGTTAAAAATTATTAGGAGCCTTTCCTCTTTGTTATGCTACTGGCGATAGAGGGGACCTTGCGAAAGTGACATTTTTATACATTGAATCCAAGATTTTCTCAGCTCGATCTGTTCGTAGGACCATAGTATTTTTGTGCTGAGGTAGATTGATAGGCCGCCGGATGGTCTGCCTGATGTTTTACCTTTTATGGCGGTTTGCTGGAGTTCTTTGAAACCGCTGATCTGCGTTGGTGCCGTGGTCCAGGTTTCCTGGAGTAGTAGTATGTAAAAAAAATTAAGAAAAGTTTGTAAATCTGCCTCATCTGCCTTTCTGCCTAAGCCGTTAATGTTCCAGGAGCACAGTTGTTATTTATTTTTTCATGCTTTGTTTATCTTAATCTCCATGTCCCCAGTACATGAAAAAAGGACTTTTCGCGCTTGACTAGTTACTTCTGATGTATCTTGGTTTACTATACGTAGGTTTGACCAACTTTCTTGGGCCGGTCGGTCTGAATATCCGAGCTATGCCTAGGTTTCGGTGGGTCCTGCTGTTCTACCACTTTTTTACTGGTTTGGGCTTTTGCTTGCTTGGAAAAGGATTGGGATATGCTTTGATGTTCTGCTCGTGGGGTTTGCTGTAATTTTCCGTGTTTATTTTGGTGCTTAGTAGAAGAGACCGGTTGCCCGGGGTCTTTTTAGTTGATAGTTTGCATTGTTGTCCGGTTTGACGGTCGAGTAATGATTTCACGAATAATGAGTTGATATTTTGATTCAGACGACTTTTCAATGTTTTGCTTATTTGCCATATCGTCCACTAGCCCGTTTCCTGGAGTTAATTCCTGCGGGGTCATCTCGTAGTCACTTATAGTAGATTGTTCTTGGGCCTGTTTTTGAGACATCTGAGTTGTTGCTTAACCTCTTATTTCCTTATTATGCCTTGACTTTCTCAGTCTTTTGCGTTCTCGTTTTGTTAGTTGGTTACTGGAATTTTGTTGCTTTGATTTTAAAACTGCTGCCTCGGGTCCTGGGGCGTCATGATGTTGTTCGTTTTGGAGATTGCTTCGGCTCAATGAGTTGTTTGATGTATCTGTCAGGGTATCGGGGTTTAGTTCTCTTAATTTACCAGCCGTTCCCTCTGTGTTTTCCAATGGGCCAGGAGTAAATGTGGGGTTCTACTGAGTCACCGTTGTTTTTGTGTGAAAGTTATCCACCGGTGTGACCATGTCTGTTGTTGTTTTCTTCTTTACTACTGACAGTATGTCTGTGTGAATCTCCGGGATGGACTTTAGTTGATACATGGTGCTTGTACATTGGCACTCATGATACCTGATGTGTGGGTCTTTTTGCACCCGCTCAATGATGGAATTAAGTACTTGAATTTTTCTTTCTATACGGGAGACGCGTAGGGCAAGGGCTTGCAGGAGATCTACTTGTAACTCTAGTTTTTCTGAGTGTTGGAATAAGGCTGATGAAATTGTTTCCATTATGTCGATGAATTGTGGCCATAACGGAGCTTGTGAAAGTGAAAACTAGTCTGAAAGGTGGTCTGTCTGATTAGCATCCAGTTGTTGGCTTGGGTGAGAGTCGTCACCTGGATTGTTCGCCGTGCTGTCATTAGGGTCTCCTATCGGGCTTTTGCTTGTACTTGAGTGAGTGGTAGGGCCCGACCCTGATCGAGACTTTGTTAATTGTTCTGTACTTGGATTAACTACGGGTTCAATCCCTGTTTGGGACTTTATTGGGGACAGTGGAATGTTGTAATCATGATTGTAGTCATAGAGGAGTCTTGTCAATGGTTGGTATTTTAGTGGGTCTTTTCGGGGTGAAGAGAGAAATTTCTGCCATTGGGGTTTCTTGTTTTAGCCCAAATGGGCTTGTTTGGCCCTCCTGGGTTCCTGATGCTAGTCTGGGCAGGGTTACCAATGGTCCCCCCCGAGATGTTTTCTTTTCTCTTATTCATGCGATCCACTCTGGCTTTGGAAGGAACACATCTTTGGCCTTCACTGGGTTCGGTCCACGGGTACTTGGGAGTGCCCCGAGATTTGCAGACCACCTCTTTGTGGTAGCTTCTTGCGTAACTTTTTTTTAACTCATTGGTGATTTTTGTAGGGCTTCACAGCTGTGCTGCAGCTGTCTTCCAGTGGAATTTCAATTTGTGCTCTTTTCATGTCGGATGGTGGTTTGGATCCTTCTAAAAAATACATATTTGTGATTTTATCTTGAGATCTCGGTGTTCTTTTCTGAGTTTTGAGGCTGGTAACGGTGTTGGCAGTGCTACTGGCGATGGTTCCGGATTTTCTTTCAATTGTGTCGCTTCTGTGAGTGGGATAAAGTCTCTTCTGGTGTTTCTCCTACTGTTTTGTCTGGCTTTTTTCTTTGGCTTGACCTCGGTTCTAACTTCCCCAGATCGCATAGCATCCTTGTTCCCTCACTTTTTACACCTCCGTTTGCACTTCGTTTGCACTTCTTTACTCTTGTTGCTTTTCTTGTTGCTTTCTTATTGCTTTCATGCTTTACTCTTTTTACTTTGCTTCCCTTGTTTTACGTATTTCTTTCTTATTTAATTTTTTTATTTGTAATTGAGTTGATCTGTAGTTGATTTGATTATTAGTAGGTCCTTATGGTGCTTGTGACCATTATTGTTTAATTGCACGGTCCTTAGTGTTTTCCTTTGGGAGGTTCCGTATGAGATGTAGAGATAAAGGTGAAAGTTGGTTTGGTGAGTTTTGAAGTGAGACAGGGGGAAAAATGAGACGGGGGAAAAGTTGCTGGCAGTGCGCACCGAACACCAAGGGTGAGCAGAAGAGGGAGCAGGGCACTCAAGACTGACCACAAGCCTTGCCCAACCTAGTTTGGGCCGCTTCCGCAATCAACTGGGCTCAACACTCAGCGGCCGCCACTAGAAAGCGGCCTCGCTCTCTACGCTCTACGGTCTTGGCTCTGCAACTCTGCGCTCTTCACTTCTCTTTTCCACACTCCTTTTCCACACTCCTCTACCCACTCTTTGATGGTGATGACTGGCTGGCTGCGACTGGCTCCGACTGCAACTGTGTCTGCCACTGTGTCTGCGATCTCCGAATCCTCTCTTGCCAGTTGCCAGCCGCGAGTCAGCAAAGGTTGACTCGCAAGGGTTGGTCCCGTCTGCTAAGACCTTGCGCTTTTCTTTTGACGAGGTCAGGGGTCTCGAGAGTCAAATTTCTTAGTGTGGCTTAGTGTGTTTAGTGCTTAGTGTGGCTCAGGAAGTCGGGGTCTGGGTCTGGGTATCAGGAGCTCCCCCACTCCTCGCTGACCGCTACACCAACAGTCGGAGCCGGACCGGGAGCTGGAAGAAGCTGAAACCCCGAGAGCCTGAGGCGGGGGCGGGGGGCGGGGGAGGTACCTCACTCCGCTCCTCTGCTCTGCTCTGACCGCTGTTTCGCCCGCTCACTCGTGCTCAATTGCTGTCTGTGTGCTCTGAGAGCCGAGTGGTGGGGGGCGGGGGAAGCTCCTCACCGCTCCTCACTCTGCTTTGCTTGCTTGCTCTGATTGCCCGCTGTTCGCCCGTTGTCCTCCGCTCGCTCACTCACGTCTGTGTCCCCCGGAGCCGGAAGAACACCGTTGGCGCGAACGGTTGGAGTCTGCAGTAGAAACAGTCAGAAAAGGTGATAACTGGTCAGGTGGTGTCAAAAGGTTAAAATATCACTTAAAAACAATAAGTGAGGAACCTGAACAAATAAATGAAGTCACTGGTCAGTCTGGGCAATTGACTGAGAGAGTTAGACGAAGAAGCCAAAGACTGAGAATATTGAACAATAAGTTCAAGGGTCCCGAACGGACCTATGTGATTCTTGAAGAACTCGAGAATCTAGATATAAATGAAGGAGGTGACGAATAAATAATTGCAGAAAAAGAATGATGAAGGAGAAATGAGACCTCCTTGAAGTATCAAAAGAAATAAAGTTCATAAAGCAAAGTGAAGAGAAGAAGAGAAATCTTCTTAAACTAAAATTGCTGAAGATAGGTGTGGCGGGGCCGATGGAAACACAGAGACAGTTTTAGATGGTAATGAAGGTTTTATTGGTCTTAAGGCCCTTTGTTTGTAACTCGCCGGTCTATGGTAAGGTAAGGGGGAGTCCGACTCTTGCTCCGGGGACACACGGCCTCTATAAAATGCCTTTCCTCGTCTGGTCCGCTTCAGGATGCCGTCGTCTCCGGAGGACAGCTCTCAGTAAAGCGGCGTAAAAGAAAAAAAAAGAAAAGGGAGACTGTAATCAGTCGGGTGCCCACTTCGTGATTTAAGTGAGGGAAGGGTAGTGAGGAGACACACAGTGCTCTTTCCAAACTTCTAGGTGTCGGTGGTGTTCGGGATGGGGTATAAGGGGAGTCGAAACACGTCTTTTACGGTTTTGTCAGCCCCTTTCGACCCGCCCAACCCGAAATACGTGATCGTACCTGTTTGAGCCATGCTTCTCCTGAAACGTGGCTGGGCGAGTCGCAGAGTCGTTGGCCACCTGCCTCCGGTATCCTCGGGGTCGGTTTCGCACACGTTCCTCCGTCGTC
This sequence comes from Triturus cristatus, assembly GCF_964204655.1. Lineage (NCBI taxonomy): Eukaryota > Metazoa > Chordata > Amphibia > Caudata > Salamandridae > Triturus > Triturus cristatus. The sequence goes on from NC_140594.1 coordinate 648,375,360, forward strand.
TGCCTCCCTCTCACTTTCGTCCCCAGGAATCTCTCTTCTCTCGTTCTCTTCGTCGCTGGTAAAGGATCACCTCCGACTCTCCCTACTTCCTGGATTTGAGCTCCTCTCCTTTCCTACGTCACCGGTGTAGGCGGGGTATGATGAGAACTCGGCCCAGTTAAAGAAACACGGGCCCCCTTTTTTTCCCGCGGCTCGTGTTTGAAGTTCAGCTTTCCAGGCTTCAGGCTGCTGGAGGGAGAGAGGGGAGAGGGGATAGTTCACGTACTCTCTTACAAGAGGTAGGCACCCATCCTCGTCTGTCCGGGCCTCCTCGTCACAATAGGCTTACTGGAGGACCAAAACAAAATTGTGTAAACAAGTGCTGTAGAATCTGTATATGTAGCATATTATTAGTAATCATAGTTTGGTTAGTTTTAACAATAGCGATTCCTTATCTTATGATAACAGATAAGAAAATAACACAGACACTAATGGAAAGTTAACTAACATAAAGGGAGATAGAGTAGAATTAGAAGCACCAGATGAGTTAGATTTACATCACACTGTGACAGATAATTACACTGCTTTAAATGTATTCACAAAGTTATTATTTCAGTGTGTAGACACCATGGAAATTAGTGATTGCTATGTTTGTATGAAATTACCAGCTTCAGTAGCAGAGGGCATTACATACCATAATTTACCATTAACATATGGTATTTCATGTAGTATACTTATAGAACAGGAAAGCTACAGTATTATTATTCAAATTTAGATGTGATATGTTCAGAGATTCCTATTCGAAAGAGTATGAATCCAGTGCTTACTACTAAAGATGCACAGTTTATAGGTGAATATTTCTTAACTATAAAGTCAATAGATTTTGAGAAGGTACACAATAATAACTTGACATGCTCATTAAAAGAAGAAGAAAATATATTTTTGAGTTTAGTTGAAGAAAGGAGACAGGACTTCCAAAAGAAAGCTTCTGAACAGAAAACCCATATTCAACCATGGGCTGAGAAAGAGGGAATTTATACAGCTGGCAAGACTCATGCTGCGATGTCCCTAGATTTTGTAAAGAAAGGGAAGATCTGCCTTCATGGATTACAGACTGACTATAACAATGTATTTTTGGGTTCCAGTGAATGTGAACATAACTTATGGATTATTGGAGGTTGGGGACTAAAAGGGGTAACCGACCCAGTCTTTCCTGGGGTTTATTATGTGTGTGGGAATAAAGCTTATTATAAGCTGCCTGCACGGTGGTACGGAGTTGCTATTTCGGAATAGTGTTCCCTAAAGTTTATCATGTAAAAAGAATCACTGGAAGCAATGAAAACACTAAAGAACTAACACGTAGAAAGAGAGCTCGTTTTTCAGAAATAGTAGGTGATATATTTAGTGCATTGATACCTTCAGTGGGAATTATTCTGAATTCACGTAGAATTTGTCAATTATCTACAGTAGTTGATCGACAATCGACTGATACTGCTGGAGGTTTCTTAATGATCAATACAGAAATGGTTGCAATTAAGTCTATGGTTTTACAAAATCGACTTGCGCTTGATTTATTATTAGCAAAAGAGGGCGGAGTCTGTAAAATGTTGAAAGCGCAACATTGTTGCACTTATATACCGGACAAAAGTATAGAAATTGGAGATATATTAAAAATATTACAAAAATTGAAGAAGTATTAAAACCGTTGGAAGTTGATAATGTATGGGAAAAATTAACGAAAATTACTGGTAACGTTTTATAGGCCAAATAATATTGCCTTTAGTTGGTATAACCATATTAGTCTTATCAATAATGATATGGTGCAAATGCTGCAGAAAGAGAAAGAGATATGAAGTAAATGGAAAGGGAAAGAAAAGAAAGTATGTTGAGATACAGTTAGAAGAAATGAAAGGTGACATACAAAAGAATGAAAAACCAAAAAAGAAAAGGATGAAGATGGGAACGAAAAGACTGAAAAGGGAATTGAGATGTGCTAAAGTTGGCATCTGGTTTTTGTGATGGGTAATTTTGTGATGGCACAAAACTGCCATCAGAGAGGGGATTGATGGAGCAAGGACTCGTAGAAAAGAGACTTGCTTGTAAGCAATACTCTCCTATAACTCATAATGTCGTACTAATTGTGTATCGTGTAAATAATATGCACTACATTACATTTATAGAGAAGAGGAGAAGCTTGCCTACGTGTCTTATTAACAAGTAACTTGAGTGAAATATAAAATGGCCGCTAACGTGGGAAACTGTAATGCGCCTGCGTCAACTGCATCTACGCAGTATGACGAGCTGTCGCTTGGAGGGAATTTTCTGCACCTGCGCAGACGCATCTAACATGGCCGCTTGCAAGCTCACATGCTAAGCATCTGCTTTGCTGAAACTAAACAAAGCTATTTTACTAATTGCTAATGTGGGGAGAACATTTAAAAGTAAATGGGAATAGAGTAGAGATAGGTGGAATACAGTGAAATCATTTTATTTTGAAATTAATATCCTTCTTTTTGACTTTTCTTATTAGTTCGTATTCGGGCCTCTGTAAAAGACCGAAGTCCATATCCCATGTGACCGTTACACATGCGCAGTCTAAGTGAACTAGAAATCGCGAATGTAATCCTTGAATGTCATCCAAGAAAGAAACAGTAACATACCCTGGGAACCAACACTATGTCCTGTGAAAGAAGAGAATTTATATGAAATTTATACTTTGTGTTCGATAAAAATGTGAACACGGGTGGGAATAAAAATTTTGTATAGAAAATTAAGGGCGGAATCATTAGACAACGAACTAAGGAAATTTTTCAAAATCTGACATGGTGTGATGATCATCCCCTTTGCCTGTCCAACCAGAATTGGGAGTTTTAGGAAATTGAAACATTAATGGGTGGTACATGGCATTAGAAAGGTATAATTGGGGTAGTTTAGTTAGCTAGTTAGCAGAGAGACCGGAATGCTGCAGAGCTTGGAATGCTGTCAGAGTGACGAGCGAATGCTGAAGAAGAATCGTATTTCAGACTTCAAATTAAGCAAATTAATTAGAAGAAGATCGCGGAAGAATCGAGGAGGGAAATAAGCCAAATAATTAGAAGAAGATCGCGGAAGAATCGAGGAGGAAGATAATGTCAGAGAGGGGTGTGACGCAGGCGTCCGATCTAGAAGAGGTCACCTTATCCTTTTCTGAAACCTGTCCTGAATCCTTTGTCACCTGGCTTTTCCTGGGGACCCATTCCAGCTCCTCAGCCAAGGGGTTGGTTTCACACCATTTTAGGTAACTATAATTCTGAGTATTTACAATTGTACTTCTCTCTCTATCCTCTCCTTTCTGAGGATCGTCATTGAAAATCGTACTAATACAATTTTCCTTCTTTGGGTGACGGAGACCATACTGTTCTTTGAGTTTGGCTCACATGAATTTAATTTAGAGAAAGCATTTAAAATGTTCCTGTGTCTGTGGTCATATCATTATTAAAAGAAGTTTTACTTATGTCATTTCACCATCAACTAGTTCAACTTATGGTCCATTGATCATAGGAAAGAACTTATTGATTAGTGAAAGATTGGTTAAGGATGACAGGTAACTAATCTTAGAAAGAGAATATATGAAAATTGACCCCAGCGGATTTAACTGGTCTGTGTGTGTGCATGTGTGTATATGGGCCCAGGTGAGTATATGGTATATTGAGTATCTGATGCTGGGTTATCGCTGGATCAGGCGTTAGGACCTGAAAGAAAGAAAGTAAGAGGACGAAGCGGAAAGGTGTTAGGCGAAGGGGCGGAGACAAGAGAGGAAGCAGGTTTAAGGCTGGCTATTATAGGAGAAGGAGTGAATCATTAAAGCTCCATACTAAAAAATTACTGCTGTGTCGTCTGGGATACCGCCTAGACACGACAACCACCACTGTACTCACCCAAAAACATAACTAGCAATTGTCCCACAAAAATAATCAGTATCTCTTAAAATAGGATACCCTTAGCATCTACACATTTACACTTTATATATCAAGCGCACATTGCATTGCTGGCTTGTCAGGGACACCTCGGCTCACCTATAGCTGTGAATTGTTGGATAGCAATATTACGTTAATTGGATACCGACAAGAGTAGCCCCTGCCCATCTCTTTTTGAAGCAGAAGGGAATGGGGCGAAGGAAAGTTGGTGTATGTATTTTGTTAGACATGTGGTTAAGTTTAACACTACAAGCTGATCACAGATTGCTTAGTTTCATAAGAAAGATGTACATAGCTGCCATGAAGAGACAGGACTCCCAGAGACGGCAGATGTCTCCCTAACCCCAGTGCCTAATTTAAACACATGATTGCATTTGGTGGGAACGGGCACTCATTTTATTGGACCAAGACTTTTATTTCATCATCAGAATTTGACCTGGGCTTAGCGAGATAAAGAAAAAAAGAAGGAAGGAAGGAAGTTTGAAAAAAGAGTGACAACGACAGAAAACGGGGTTGTAAAAGAACCTGCAAGAGGGAGATAGACAGTAAGAGTACAGTGGTGATAGAAAGAGGCAGGATGTGAAATGAAGACTAGGCATCCGTAATATTTTCTGCCATGGACTAAAACACCAATGATCATTTGGAATAGAGTGGCCCTCTATCTTGGGACTCACACTTTCATTTGCTAAAAGAATATAGTTGGCTTCATATAGATTATTTTTATTTAATATCAAGTGGACTTTTTACATTTTAAAATCTCACTGGTATCCTGTAAGGTATTGAAGTCTAATCACCCTTAACTGAGCCAGCTTTTCATTTAACCCAGATCTCTTGACTGGGGGTGAATGTATGATTAATTCAGCATTCCGTCCATCATTTGTTTGCGTAAAACTTACATAAGTGAGCAGCATATACTAGCCTCCTACAGAAGGGGCAGGTGGGGCATTTACAGTACAGGGTTTAGAACATGTTCCTGGTGGTTCTGTAATGCAAACCCCTTGTCCTTCCTCCCTCCCAGCCCCCATTCTGCATGGAACCCCGTCTGTGACCAAAGGCCTAGTTTATCAGTGAAGTAGCCTAAAAAGAGCACATAGTACCGGCACTTTCAATCTCAGTGGTCATAGAGACTATGTTGCGGGGCAGGGAAGAGGGGCATCATTTTGGCATTTTAATTACATTTGCTGGTTAAAAAAAATGCTGGCAAGTTGAAATTGGAGCCACTGTCAAGAAAAGAAACTCTGGTACCCTTTAGTGTTTAAAACAAATTATCCTCCCGGTGGGTGAGGAGGGCACTCCCACTCCTTTGCTTGCTATAGTCAAAGTAAATAATTTCTTCCCTGGCAGCACAAACCTTCATTCAAATAAGAGCAGAATAACTCATTCAGAAAAATAAAAACACCAGCGCTTATTAGCAAAGAAGCATGCTTGTCACACCGCCACATCTGCAAATACAAGCATTAATTTCACTTAAAACGTCAATCATACACTTTAAATAGCAAAGATTGTCGCCCAGTTAAATTGAAGTCTCAGAAAATATACAAAGGCAAAAACGTAAACAACCACAGTACTTCTACTAGTGAACGGCATATACTCAACTACTCGACTTCACAGGCTAGCACCAGGGCCGGACTGGGAACTGAAATCGGCCCTGTCAAACTTCTCGGACGCACCCCCCCCCCCCCCCCCCTCCCCGAGGGGCAGAGGGGGTGCGGCCGAGCTGTTTGAAAGTGCCGATTTTGGCCCAAAACCGGCCCCCGAGGGGCCCAAAACCGGCCCACCCGGGGAAACCCACGGTGCCCGCTACGGCCAGTCCGGCCCTGGCTAGCACCACTTAGAGCGAGAAAAAATAGAAACACCCTATTTACTCTAGAGTACAACGTGGTCAGATTGCGTGCTTCCACAAATTAACTCAGTATTTAATCATCAGTGCTTTGTAGCGTTTGGTAGTATATTGGAGTAACAACACGCCCATATGGCCAGTCCGAAACTGTAAAATCACTAACTGCTAAGAAAGGGGGCTGAAAGCGTAAATCTAGGCACGTCTCCCAACTGTACTTGGTACATCCAGCAGTGGACGCAATTAGTTTACTAAAGAACGGAGCTAGAATGGGGGTCCTGGTGGTGTCATTCAAAGGATGTTCACCCCTGGGGTACTTCGGGCAGGTGGTTGTTACGTAATGATGAACAAAGTCCAAAAAATATTTCCAAAGTTTTATTGAAGTCAGAAGGCATCAACAGAGCACACCATCTTCAGTCCTTCTCCCTGGCGCACCGCAATAAGGATAGCTGGTTGCCAAGGAAAATGATTGGAGAATGGAACATATAATTTAAATGAACACAAATAGAAATACAGTCCTCGTGCAAGGCACGAGATATACAATGTGCTTACAGTCCTCGCGCAAAGGCATAAGGTATACAAAATGCTAAAAAAGAGAGAAAAGGGGACACAACACATCTTCCCCCTTAAAATATATACGAAAACAGTTAAATAATTAATTACAAAGTAAAAATCAATTGGATTGATCATCACAAACATAGCCATCTAACCATTTGGGTTTAGTGTGATTGCGAGTACAGCGGTCACTTACACCACCTATATCAACTTTAAAATCATTAATGTTATCACTTTCCACACTAGTATTATCAAAACGTACGCCTGCACTAGCATCAAAAACCACCCCAGATTCTCCTGCACTAGCACCAGTTAGGCTACACTCAGAATCAGCAACCTCGTTGATTTCCACAGAGGAAGATCCTGCAGCACAGTGACCACTGGTGTCAGCAAAGAAAAACTCTCCTATGGTATGACCCCTAGTGCTAGCATCAGCATAAATAGTAGAGTGGTTAATGTTGGTACCATCAAAAGAGTCACTTTGAATGAGATCATCATCAATAATAAAATATTGAGAAGCTTTTCTTGAGAGAGCGGGACCTTCACTCTTGTTATACAAATGAACATCACTCTTAAGCGCCGCAATGCGTTTCAAATTCCATACATTTCCATCACTTAGTTGTACTGCATTGCGTAAGACTTTAATTACTTTCATGGGTTCAGAGTACTGACTCTCTCCCTTCCTTACCTTCCAAGGTTTCTTAACTTTAACCCAAGTACCTACGTTAACATCACATATTTTGACATTATGCTTAAGATCATAAGCTTCTTTGATCTTTAAATGTTTGTTCTCAATTCTAGACCTTAAGATTCCCATGGATACACAAGGATTGGAAACATTAAATAACCATTCTGGGTTACATTTAGTACAAACAGCCCTTCCCCTCATGACCTCAAATGGTGACACTCCTAAAACATCATGAGGAGAGGTTCTGTACATCCACACAGTCTTAAACAATTGCGACTCCCAATCACAATTGTTACTGATGGCAGAATGTATTGCATTTTTTAACACTCTGCTAAAACGTTCAATCATGCCAGTTCCACTTGGGTTGTATAGAGATGTAGTGCAATGTCTAATACCCACTTTATCAAAGTATTCCTTCGCAAATTTAGAAGTAAATTGGACGCCATTGGCACTTACAGGAAGTGCAGGGAGTCCTTCACCCACAAAAACACAATCAAGAAACCTTATAGCTTCCTCAGAATTTACTTTGTCAACAATTTTTAAAACTGGCCATCTTGAGAAAATATCTATCAAAGCGTACACATATTTATTCTGAGAGCCAATTATATCGATAGCCACTGTGTGCCATGGTAGTCTGGGAATAATTGGATTAGCCATAGGGGGATTAAGAGTAACAAGAGTCTTGTCAGAGTTAGCACACAATACACAATTCCTTATAGATCTTTCAATAGATAAATCCATTCCTGGCCACCAATACCACTGCTTTATTCTCGGTTTAGTTTTGACTATACCACTGTGACTCTCATGACAAATTTTAACAATGCTACTTCTGAGTTGAAAAGGAGGAATGACCCTTTCTCCTCTTACTATGTCGCCATGAGATATAGAAAGCTCATCGCAAACTTCCCAAAACTGTCTAAGCTCATCTGCCAAACCATTTTTAGATGGCCAACCAAACAATTGCTGTAACAGTTTATCTTCTTTGTAAAACTTTTTCCATTCATCTTTGTCAACAATAGGTAACCCTTGATCATGAACCAATGCAACTTGAACATTCTCCCACTCATGGTCAGAACTGTCTTGCAAATTGGTAGGCATGCGTGACAGAAAATCAGCAACTACATTTTCCTTACCATGGACATAAACAATATTATAAATGTAGTCCTGCAATCTCAGTGACATTCTAGCAATTCTAGGGGAAGCATTGAATAAACCTTCTGTGGTCAAAAGTCTCACCAATGGTTTGTGGTCTGTGCGAAGGGTACATTGCTTGCCCCAAACAAACGCTCTAAAATGTTCAAGAGCCCAAATACAAGCTAAGGTTTCCTTCTCAATTACTGAAAATTTCTCTTCAGTGGGTGATAAAGTGCGAGAAGAATAAGCAATGTTAAATTCCTTTCCTTCACGATTAATTTGAGAAAGTACTCCACCCAAACCTTTATGACTGGCATCTACAGTGATGCAATTCTTAAGTTCAGGATCGAAAGCACTTAAGCCTGGAGCAGGTGAAATAGCTTTCTTCTGGAGAATTGATGCACAAATTTGGAGTAAAACTCCACTAACCCAATGAAAGAACGTACCTCATCTTTATTCTTTGGGTGAGGTGCATTTAAAACAGAATCAACTAATGCAGGTTTTGTGGATACTCCTTCTCCACTGACAACATGTCCCAAGTAGGTTATGGACTCAACACCAAATTTACATTTTGTGTGTTCAACAGTTAAACCTTTCTGTTCCAAAACTCCTAACACTTCCTTTAGTACATAATCAAGTTCTTGTCTATCTTTTCCAAAGACTAAAATATCGTCCTGAAAGCACCATACTTTGTCACACTTGCTAAAAAGTTGATGCATTAGTCTCTGAAAAATCGCCGCAGCAGAGGCGAGACCGAAAGGTAAGCGTTTATATTGAAAACATCCGAATGGAGTTATAAATGCAGTTAAGGGTTGCTGTCATCTGTGAGAGGTATCTGATGATATGCTGCAGATAAGTCCATTGTAGAAAACCAATTCACATCTTTAATAAGACCAAGCATCTCTGAAATCTTGGGCAACGGAAACTTATCCACAACAATATTGTTGTTCAAATGTCTCAAATCAATACAGAGCCTCAATTTTCCATTGCTGCGTCTCGCAACGACAATTGGAGAAATCCATTGGGAGGACTCAATAGGTTCTATTATATTGACTTTAACTAATTTGTCAAGTTCTAACTCTACTTCCTTCCTTAAAAAAATAGGTATGTGTCTTACCTTGTGAACTTTAGGGCATGCATCCGGTTTCAACACTATTCGGTGTTTGTAATCATTGATTTTTCCTATTTCTTTACAGAATACCTTTGGAAACACATTTAAGATTTCCTTACACAATTCAGAATTGTCATCCAACAACATGACTGGATCATCACCAACCAGGTCAATCTTCTCACCTGAGAAGCCTTCTGGATGAATGTCTGGAGGAAGTAATTCATCCTCTAATTTATTAGTAAACTTACTTACCCAAACCTCCTCATTAACTATTGTATAGGGTGATCCAGAGTCTGCATACATTTGTACATTAACACCACCTAAAGATATAGAACACAAAGGTTTCTTTTTGTTCTCCACTTTCTTGTCGATTATATTTAGTTAAAAAAAGTTCTCTGGACTCATAATCACGGCTACGTGAATTTTCTGTATCAGTGATTATGTGAGATGAGAGTTTTTTGACCAATTGTTCCTCATCACTAGAAATTGTTTCATCTTCAAAAACTCATTTTAATTTGCCATGCTGTTTCCTGTTGCACACTTTGGAGAAATGGCCTGTAATATTACAGTTGGAACATCTTTGTTTTAATACAGGACAAAACTTGCTAGAAGCTAAATGTGAATCACTACCACAACGATAACATTTAAAATTATCATTCTTTTTGAAGGAGTCGTAACTTCTTGGTTTGGGATTACATTTTTTTGTTTTATCCTTAGACTTGTTTTTAATTTTGCTAATAGTAACTTCAGATTTTTCTTCCACTTTTGAGTCACTTTTAAGTACTTTAGCACTGCGGCTAGACAATTCTGCCATTCTCACAAGTGCTAGGATAACCTTTAGATCTACATCACCGTTGATCCATAAGCGATCCTGAATAGCTTGGTCTCTGGTGTGCATAACCACTTGGTCTCTAGTGAATTGATCTTGCAAATGCTCGAATTTGCAGTCATAAGCAAGAAGCTTTAGAGAAGCCACATAGTCATCAATAGTTTCATTTTGTTCTTGCTTTCGATGAAAAAATTTATATCTCGTTATGCCAATACAAACGTAAGGCGCAAAATGGTTGTCAAAGTCTTTTAGAATGGCAAGAAACTCCTTGGTGTCTCCACTCACTACACTCTTATGCATCTGATCATGTATGAAAAGAGTCTTTTTCTTTTAGCAGACATCTTGTTATCTTCATCAACTGCACTGATGAAATTTAAAAAATAAGCTTTCCATTCCAAACATTTTATGCAAGGTGTGACTCCAGCTGGCCAAAAGATTGAGGAAGTTGGATTGTGAAACTCTGTGTTGCCATACTAAAGTGGAAAACAATCTGTACGTTGTAGAATAAAGCTGAATAAACTTGAATTAAAGAAAAAGTACTTAGTAAAAAGAATTAAAATATACAGTACCAGTACCAGTAGCGGTGAGCAGCGTAGAAGTAGTGGTGTGCAGCGTAGCGGTGAAACAAACTGTCGGTAACAATGAAATTGACCAATGCAATTAATAGTGAAATCGTCAGCAACATTGAAACTGACCAAAATAATGAAAACAAAATGGTGTCACGCAAATGCGCTTGTGCGTGACCCTGAATGACGAGAGGAATACCGAAACAGACACATGTAACGTAGCAACGTAGCGATGCGTGTGAGGATACAGCACTGTAACCACTACGTATCAACAGTTGTGCCTTCTGACGATGTTGAAGGTCCTAAGCAACTCGTGTTGCAGACTCGTGCTTGCGGAGCCCGATTCAAATGATGTTCCGGGGAAGGGAACAAACAAAAGGATCCAATCGAAGTAAATTTTGCGCTGAAAAGGATACTCAGCACAAATACGAGGTGACAACCATCCGCAGAGTAGAAATGCAGAAATACGAATAATAATCCAATATTCTGCAATTTTCAGGAAAGGCAATCAAAACGTGGATTCTTGAAGTTGATGCCTTCTTTGAGATTGTCGCCATAATTGTTATGTAATGATGAACAAAGTCCAAAGAATATTTCCAAAGTTTTATTGAAGTCAGAAGGCATCAACGGAGCACACCACCTTCAGTCCTTCTCCCTGGCGCACCGCAGTAAGGAAAACAGAGAGAGAAGGGGACACAACAGTGGTGCGCTCCAGTCCAGGGGTCGAGCCCTATAAGTCAATTTAGGTTCAGGGGCGGGGTTTAAGGGATAGTTTAGGGTCAATGCAAAAGGTAGGGTGCCAACTGCCACCATTTTAGCCCATTGAACGCAAAGAGGTTCAGCATTTTCAACAGTGGTGACAAAACAATATCCAAAACAGTGAGCACACAAGAAGATGTTCAGATCCCAGATGTTGGTTTCTTAACAGGATTGTTCTTTATTGAGTTTTTTTTTTTTAATTAAAAGGACCATAGCCCACGCGTTTCGTCTCACACCGAGACTTCTTCAGGGCTATCAAAAGATCACATACAAATACCATTTTAAAACCAAATTCTCATATATACAAAAAGCAATTTATTAATTGTTAAAAAACACATATTTCCAAATTTATATACAAAACACCCTATCCTCATTAAGAAAGAAGATTTAATTCGATATCACTTTAATCTGTAATTGGGCCTATTTACAGTTATTAACACAATCGGGACAATTTCATTGATAGTTAAAGAATTTCAACTCATAACATTTTGTTGAAATACAGAAGATAATGTGAGAAAATATTATTAAGTAAAGGAAGTCTCATAATAGTTATTAGTGTCATACCTTATGTAAGTCACAGAAAAAGCGTATTCAAAGATGTTGAATGTTCCAACAAATTGTCATAGTTTCCATGTTGAGAAGACTTTTATACAGTAGGCATTACCTAGAACCATAGATATATGCAGCATGAAGACATATCTATTTAACAATCGGCTATGGACCTTTGAATTTTTAAAAAAAACTTAATAAGCACCATTTGTCAATTTCTGACAGTGGATGTGTTGCGGGTGTGTGGTATCTCTGCTACTATGGTTACTTACTCCATAGTGACCATTATTGTGCATCACTATGTATTCTAGAATCTAGTTGAGTCAGTTGAGCCAGGAGCTCCCTGCTGTGTGGATGTACCTGCTTGTCTCCAATAAATCCTACTTACTACTACTACTGGATTTGAGCTTCATTACATTTTGGCGACGACCTGATGGGATTTTAAACCACCTAAACCAACAGAAGAACTTACTACTGGAATTCTTCGCATACCAAGATTTTTTACACAACGGAGCAGTTTTTAGAGCAAGCAGAGCAAAAACTGCTCATCATCAATAATTACTATGGACGTACCCTTGTTCGGGAGTGTTATCCACACAGAAACTGAAAATTTCTAAAGACAAATTGCCTTCTTGACACAGCAAACCTCCCTACAACGGATTTCCTGGCTTTTCTACAAAGACGTTTCTGGCGTTTTCACAAACAGAAGTCGAACCCGAATGGCACCAATACTTATGCTACGGTGCGAACTTACAATGTTAAAAGGTATGTGGGACGGTACCTACAACTTCTAAACAGCCGTTATTCGTTCTCCTTCCGCATTTTTCGAGCGGCGGAGAATGTTCTGTGAGCTTCTCGTGAGGGCATCTCTTCATTTGAATGTTCCGACTTGCCTGACGCATCATTCCGGTGACGCATACACCGACGTAGGCAATAGAACAACAGTACCTCACAGCGTCTGCACGTCATTACGCGAGGTCACCCAACATGACCATGCATGGCAGCCATTTTGGAAACTTGGTTGTCACCTAGCAACAAGCAAACATCGACTCACACGTCCACCGACTTTAATCTATGACACTGGATTTAAAGAAGCTACAACAACGCTTTAGAACAACGCAATTTACACGGTAACTCTCTGGTGATATGTACACCCAAAATAATTGTGTGCATATTTAATTTCTTCACATTTTAAAGAGCTTATAATTGACAGAAAGGAATTCTACGGCGATGTGCACACCATTGGCTATTTAAATCCACATATTTTTCTTTTCCTTCTTGGTCTTCAACTGTATTGTAGTTTACAACAATATTTACTGCATTTACTACAATCTGACATTTTGACATGGCTTCTCAGGGTTCTGGGTTAGTTCCTCCTGTACCATTCCTCATTCCTCCTGGTGAACCAGTATTGAAATGGTTAGATTGGAAGGAATATTTTTAAATTATATTTCAGCATTAGAAGAAGAAAACGAAGATGAGTTTTCTCCTTCTAGAAAAAGGAAAATGTTATTACACAGCTTAGGCGCTGAAGGTTCTAGGGTTTATTATCAAATGGAAAAGAAAACAAGAGCAAGTGAGAACTCTAACGTATCACCCTAGCTGATCTTGATGCCTATTATCAAACCACTGTATGTATGTGTAGGAATTAGTAGATATGATTTTTTTCAAGTAAACAAAAAAAGTCAGAATCTGTAGAAAACGGTGTCTTCTTAGAAAAAATTATCTATTAATTGTCAATTTGGTGACCTACATGATAGTTTCATTAGAGACCAACTTGTAATGCATTCAAATAATACAGATCTTCAAGAAAAAATATGGGTCTGCGGTGATGCACCTTTAAACAAAATAATTGCTTTTGTTAAAAAGGGTGCGATGTCCAAAAGATGTGCACAAGTTGCATTAAAGAAAAGTGAAGAAAACAATGTGGTTGCCAAAGTCTATCTCCAAAAAAATGAAGGGAGGAAACTTGACAATCGCTCCTACAAAGAAGTCAGCAAGAAAACTGCTAACTTCAATAGAAATGATAAAGATGACAAGCGTCCTGTATGTTACAGATGTGGATATAAAGGCCACAATGCCACAGAAAAATGGTGTCCTTCAATTAAATCTAGATGCACCTTTAGTGGAATTGTTGGTCACTTCTCAAAAGTTTGTAGAAGAAGAATAAATCGAGGTAAAAAGAAAGTGGTGGGTTGTATAGGAGAAAAATGAAGAAATTGTTGAAAATGATTCAGCTTCTGACGATAGCATATTATGTATTGATGACACAGAGGATGCAGGAAATGTAATTCTAAATATCAACTCCACAGGAAGGAAGAAACCAATTTGTGAAATAAGCATAGGTGGAGTAGCTTTACAAATTGTACCTGATTCAGGTTCTCCTTACACTATTGTCCAACATTCTGTATTGGGAGAATACATTTGCTTGTGTTCTTAAACAGATATTAAAACCTCCAGACATTCAACCAGTAACTTTTACTGGTGAAAACATTCCTATGGTAGGTTATATTGAAGAGGTCTTTAAGTTTAAAGACAGGTCTGCTAGAGGCAAGTTATATGTTGCTGAAAATGGACCCTCAGCATTAGGGTGGATTGATCAAGGTGAACTAGGAATAATCTTAAACCCTAAATTAGATGACCAAGTCATGCTTTTGGAAGAGGGGGACAAGAGTTTCATTGATGATATGACCAAACAATTTCCCAGTGTTTTTTCAGGAGAAGTAGGAAAACTGAATGGGTTTACACATAAGACAGTTCTTAAAGAAAATGCAGTTCCAGTAAGCCATAAAGCTAGGAACATTCTTTTAAGTGTCAGGGAAGGCATCATTACAGACGTGGATGCATTGAAAAAAAAAGGAATTATAGAGCCAGTACAAAGTGCGAAATGGTTGGCTCCCTTAGTCGTGGCACGCAAACCTGACGGCCGTTTGCGCTTATGCATCGACTTGAGGGATCTCAACAAGAACATTCTAGTTGACAAATTCCCTCTTCCCAGAATAGATGAGTTATTGGCACAAACTAAGAGCATCAAATGGTTTTCAACAGTAGATTTAACATCTGCCTATCATCAGATTCAATTACACGACAGCAGCAGAAGTTTAACAGCATTTATTACACCCTTTGGATGTTACCGCTTTGTAAGGATGCCATTCGGTCTTGCTTCAGCTGCTGCCATATTTGAAAGATTAATGCATAAACTGTTTAAAGGCATAAAAGGCATAACCTATTTCCAAGACGAAATCTTAATATCTTAATAATGGGTCGTAACATAAATGAGCATGATGAAAAACTAACAATGGTACTAAATAGGCAGGAAAAAGGTTAACTGCTGAACTTAAAAAATGCAAATTTACAACGATGTCTGTAACATATCTAGGTCATGAAGTAGGTGGTGATGGTATCTCTCCAAAGAAATGTTTAATTGATGCTATTCAAAAAGCGTCTTCACCCAAATCCAAAGATGAAGTACGATCCTTTCTTGGGTTGGCGGAATTCTATTCCAAATTTGTAAAGAATTTTACCACAATAACATACAATTTAAGACAATTGCTGAAAGTCAAACAAGAATTTGTCTGGAATGATGAACTTGAATGTGATTTTAAGAAAATTAAGACCAATCTCACTTCTGCTTTTCCACTTCAAGCCTTTGACAACCTTGCACATAGCATCATTACGACCGATGCTAGCGGCAAGGGTCTAGGAGCTGTACTTTCACAAATAAATGATGATGGTGAAGAAGTAACCATCGCATTTGCTTCTCGTTCGTTATCTCCAGCTGAGGAAAAGTACTCGGTGATAGAAAAAGAGATGCTAGCCACTGTATGGTGAATGGAAAAATGTAGACAATTTGTTTGGGGTACTAGGTTTACCCTCCGTACAGACCATAAACCATTGCATAAAGTATTAACTTCAGAAGGAATACTCAAAGCCACCCCGAGGATTGCAAACTGAATTTGAGGTTATTGGACTTCACCTATGAGGTTGTGTATTTACCTGGGAAGAGAAATCAGGTGGTGGACTACCTTAGTAGATCCCCATTACCTTATGAATCTGATTTATGTCTAGATTCGGATGATTTCAACGTAGCTGTTGTATTTGATGACACTTGTGCAATTACTAAAGAAGAATGGGACAGTGGTTATTCACATGATGAAGTGCTGTGTAAAGCTTCAAGTCTCATCACCAAAGGTTGGTCAAACAAAAATGATCTACAAGGAGATCTAAGGGCCATGTGGGAGATCCAGGATGAACTATCTATTGACAACTCAGGTTATATCTGTAGGGGTGAAAGAATTATTGTTCCCACTAAACTACGTCCAAAAGTGCTAGTAAAAAATCGTGAGGGTCATCTTGGTATCATAAAGTTGAAGTCCAGAATCAAAATGTTCTATTGGTGGCCAGGTATGGACAGAGATATTGAAAACTTTGTTAAGCTTTGTTCCATTTGTGCTGATGCAGATAAGTTCCAGCGAGTACTTAGACCCACACTTGGCACCAGAGTTCTTCCAGATTGTCCGTGGGAAAATCTCAGCATTGACTGGTTAGGTCCAATTGAAGATGAAGAAGGAAATCATAAACACATTCATTCTTGTAGTCACAGATGATTATTCTAAATGGCCTGAAATTAAATTACTGAAAGTTTTGATACTAAACAAGTCATCAATTTTTTAGAAAGTTTGTTTCTGCGGGAGGGAATTTCCAAAACAATTCTAAGTGACAACAGGCCACAATTTACATCTGGGAAATATATAACTCTTTTAGAGAGAAATGGCATTTGCAGAAATAATACAACAGTCTATCATCCTGCTGGGAATGGAATTGTTGAAAGGTTCAGCAGAGTTATTATAGGCAGTATTCAAGCATCTATGAATGCAGGTAAAAATTGGGAAAAGGACTCATGAGTACACTTTGGGCTTATAGGATCACACCTGCTGGCACAGGTTAGAGCCCTTTCAGAATGTTAAGAGGCAGAGAACCTTTTACCAAGGACAATGTAGCTTGGAACACGATGAAAGTATGCAGCAAATGGTCCCCTGCTCTAGTCAGATCCAATTTAAGGAAGATGCATGAAACCTGCAAATTTCACTTTGATGAGACACACAACACTAATGACATTAAATTGAAAACAGGTGATTGGGTTAAAGTAAAAATATCTTCGAAAGTTAAAAAAGGTCAAAGCAAATATTCTGCACCGCTACAAGTCATTTCTCCTTACGCAAAATCTGCCAAACTAAGCGATGGGAATGTTTGGCATTAAAAAAGAATGGCTTAGTGTGGTGATTCTTGCTCAGGAAAAAAACTTTTAAAACCTGTTTCCTCCATGAATTGGATGTGGGATGGAGTCATAAGTTCATCTAATACTAATTATGGGTCCTTCAGTTCTCAGCCAGCAAGAGTCATCTCCAATGCTTCTGTTCAACCTTCAAGTTGCACTAGTAGATTAACATGAGCTGGTAGAACAATAAGCTTACCAGCAAAGTACAGGAGTTATGTAATGTAATTAATGAATGAATTGCAAAGGAAGGGGATAGAGGTTTACTTTGCAATTTTTGTCTTTTCTTATATCTTGCAATCTTTTTGTTGGTTAAATTATAGTTTATTAATTGAATTATACTCTTGTGCTTCTTTTGTTTTATTTCTTATTCAATGTTATTATTATCTTCATTTAAAGAGAGAAGATGTGGTATCTCTGCTACTATGGTTACTTACTCCAGAGTGACCATTATTGTGCATGACTATGTATTCTAGAACCTAGTTGAGTCAGTTGAGCCAGGAGCTGCCAGCCGTGTGAATGTACCTACTTGTCGCCAATAAATCCTACTAACTACTACTACTGGATTTGAGCTTCATTACAGGAGGGTTGTGTGAAAGATTTAAATATGGGGCAGGAGCAAAAGTGCAGCCGAAGAAAGGTAGGTTGATGTGTTGGGGTTGATACATTATGCACGGGAGGCAGATTATCAGGCTCCTAGGTGTACAAGTCAACTGGCAGTGTGGCACCAGTTTTTAAGACTCAGAATGTTGGTGGATTTTCTGGCCTGGCAAAGACCGGAAGGTAGGTATAGGTAGAGGATATTGAAGATTCTTTTAAATCAGAAGTTGGAGTAGGTAGATAAGGGACTAGGACCACAGATACTGCAGGTTGGGGTGACTTGCAGGGCAATGTTGGGAGCAAACCACAGGGAGAAGGCAGCTGTGGTAAAGGTGAACCCGCCAGGTTATTGATGACCAGGCCCACCCAGCCTGAAGGGAGGGAGAGGTTTCGGGCAACCATCCCGACATCGTGGATGACATGGCAATGCTAAAAGATGCAATAGTTCAGGATATTGATTGGAAGAATTTTGATGGGGTGTGGGTGATGTCGAAAGACCAGGTGTGAGTGGTTATGATGAAGGTGTGAGGGAGTGTGAACTGGATTATGATGAAGAGGAAAAAGAGCTTGAAGAGGGAAACGGGGACAGTGGGTGGGTTATAATAATTCTCGGTCTAGTGTTGTTTTGCAGAAGGAATTGAGGGCTGTGAAGGAATCATTGCGGGGGCGTTCGTTGAAACCAGTTACATGGAAAGGAGAATGAAGGAAGCCATATCAAGAAGAGAATAGATTGAGACCAGGGGAGAACCATTGGTGGAGTAGTTGGGACTAGGTAAAAGACAACTTTCAAGACAAATCATTTGTGGATGTGGGGGTGGGGACTTCAACAGTGGATAGAGAGGTTGGTCCTGATGGTAGTGACACGATGATAAAAAGAGGAAGACGTTACATAGCGACTCGAAGACGTCACAATATAAGGTAAAGATGAGAGAGGGGAGGCCCTAACAGAAAAGGAGACATTTAAAGGGGACTCTGCAAAGAAGGATAAGAATTAAGGTTTTAAGAGATTACCGTAATGGGATTTTCCATGCTTTTGGGTTCTCTTTTATCAAATGCAACAAAGGAGAAGATTTAGAAGGGAGATTTTGTGGATGTTTTTAAATTACACCACAGGGAATTGCAATCTAAAGAGGGCTCGAGGAAAGAGGCTTGGGAGCTTGCCAAGAGACCAAGGGTACCAACCACCACTGACACTTGGACATCTGCATTTTTCGGTTGAGCCTAGCGGCAGCGCGCACGCACTACTCGCTCTGTGAGACTGTTGTAGTAGAGTATGGGAGAGAAGCTGCACCCACTCTCCTCCCATATTTTTCATTGGCTTGTGTCATTGTCTTTCATAAATGCTGCCTTCGGATTCGTTAATAGGCTTGTTAGTACCTCCTTAGTACGGCTTTATCTTCATTTGTACTCTCCCATGGCGACTTGCCCTTTTACTTCGGTTGTTACATGGGACCTGATATTTAGTCTCTATGCACTATTTATTTCATTGAGTTTCGCTTACTGCAGGCCAGACATGCACTGCTTCAGCTGAAACCGCTTGTGTTTTTTTAAGCAGCACGGCCGCCTGCTTTCAGTCATTTTAACCAAGCATCATCTTGTGTCTGTTTCAACCCCCACCCCGACTAAAATGGATTTAGAAATGATTAGCGAATTAGGTCATGTGAGTTCCAGGTAGCTCATAATCCTATGCTAATGGGCTGAAGCTGACAACAGCACATCTGTGTTACATGTCATCTGTACTAAAGCCACCTGACAGGTTGTTTTCAAAAGCCTATTTTTTTAACAACACCACCATCACCACCAATACCACCACCATCAATACCACCACCTCCACCAATACCACCACCACTGCCAATACCACTATCACCACCGCTACCACCAGCACCAACAATACCACCAACAATACCATCAATACCACCACCACCAATACCACCACCAATACAACCACTACCAACACCACCAAAACCACCAATACCACCGCCAATACCACCACCATCAATACCACCACAACCACTATTACCAGCACCACTAATGCCACCACCAATACCAATAGCAGCACCAATAGCACCACTATCAATATCACTACCACCACCACCAATACCTCCACCAATACTGCCACCACCACCAATACCACTACCACCATTACCACCACAATCCATACCACCAACACCACCACCACCATCAATACCACCACCTCTACCAATACCACCACCATCAATACCATCACCTCCACCACCAATACCAATAACACTACCAACACCACCACCCAAACCACCAACACCACCCATACCACCACCACCACCCCCAATAACACCACCAACACCACCACCATCATCAATACCACCACCATCAATACCATCACCTCCACCACCAATATCAATAACACTACCAACACCACCAAAACCATGACCAATACCACCACCACCAAACCACTAATACCACCACCACCAATACCACCAACATCAATACCACTGCCAACCCCACCAATACCACCACCAATATCACCACCACCACACCAACACCACCAATACCACCACCACCAATACTACCACCAATACCAAAACCACCACCACCAATACCACCACTAATACCATTACCACCACTAATACCACCACCAATACCACCAATACCACCACCATTACCACCACCACCAATACCACCACCACCATCAATACCCCCACCACCAACACCACCACCCATACCACCAACACCACCCATACCACCACCACCACTCCCAATAACACCACCAATACCACCACCATCATCATCAATACCACCACCATCAATACCATCACCTCCACCACCAATACCAATAACACTACCAACACCACCAAAACCATGACCAATACCACCACCACCAAACCACTAATACCACCACCACCAATACCACCAACATCAATACCACTGCCAACCCCACCAATACCACCACCAATAGCACCACCACCACACCAACACCACCAATACCACCACCACCAATATCACTACCATCACCACCATTACCACCACCACCAATACCACCACCACCACCACCAATTCCACCACCACCAATATCACCGCCAATACCAATATCATCACCAATACCACCACCAATACCATCACCACTAATATCACCACCACCAATACTACCACCAATACCAAAACCACCACCACCAATACCACCACTAATACCACTACCACCACTAATACCACCACCAATACCAACATCAATATCACTACCACCACCAATACGACCGCCACCAATACTGCCTCCACCAATACTGCCACCACCAATACCACCACCACCAATACCACTACCACCACCAACATTACCACCGCCACCAATACAACCACCACCAATACCACCTCCACCACTACCAATAACACCACCAATACCAGCACCACCAATACTACCACCACCACCATCAATACCACCACCTCCAACACCACCAACACCACCAATACCACCTCCAATACCAATATCACCACCACCAATACTACCACCACCAATACCACCAATACCACCATCAATACCACCACCACTAATACCACCACCAATACAACCACCAATACCAAAACCACCACCACCAATACCACAACTAATACCACCACCAATACCACCACCACCAATACCATCACTAATACGACCACCACCAATACCGCCACCACCAATACCACCACCACCAATACCACTACCACCACCATTACCACCACCACCGATACCACCACCACCATCAATACCACCACCACCTCCACCACCAAAACCACCACCACCAATACTACCACCAACAATGCCACCACCAATACCACCGCCAATACCAATATCACCACCAATACCACCACCACCAATACCACCACCACCAATACCACCACCACCACCAATACCACCATCAATACCACCACCAATACCACCAATAACACCACCACCAATATCACCACCACCACTATTACGACCACCACCAATACCGTCACCAAAACCACTACCACCAGTTCCACCACCAATACCACCACTAATACCACCACCACCAATATCACCACCACCAATACCACCACCAATACGACCACCACCAATACTGCAACCACCAATACCGCCACTGCCAATACCACCACCACCAATACTATCACCACTAATACCACCACCACCAATACTACCACCAATACCAAAACCACCATCACCAATACCACCACTAATACCACTACCACCACTAATATCACCATCAATATCACTACCACCACCAATACGACCACCATCATTACCGCCACCACCGATACTGCCACCACCAATACCACCACCACCAATACCACTACCACCACCACCATTACCATCATTACTACCGCCACCAATACAACCACCACCAATACCACCTCCACCACCAACAATAACACCACCAATACCAACACCACCAATACCAGCACCATCAATACCAGCACCAATACCACCACCACCATCAATACCACCACCTCCAACACCACCAATACCAACACCACCAATACCCCCTCCAATACCAATATCACCACCAATACCAATACCACCACCACCAATACTACCACCACCAATACCACCAATACCAATACCACCAATACCACCACTAATACTACCACCACCACCAATACCACCACCACCAATACCAAAACCACCACCATTACCACCACTAATACCACCACCAATACCACCACCACCAATACCATCACTAATACGACCACCACCAATACCGCCACCACCAATACCACCACCACCAATACCACTACCACCACCATTACCACCACCACTGATACCACCACTACCAATACCACCACCACCATCAATACCACCACCACCTCCACCACCAATACCACCACCAATACTTCCACCAACAATGCCACCACCAATACCACCGCCAATACCAATATCACCACCAATACCACCACCACCAATACCACCATCAATACCACCACCACCAATACCACCACCAATAACACCACCACCAATATCACCACCACCACTAATACGACCACCACCAATACCGTCACCAAAACCACTACCACCAATTCCACCACCAATACCACCACTAATACCACCACCACTAATACCACCACCACCAATATCACCACCACCAATAACACCACGAATACAACCCCCACCAATACCGCCACCGCCAATACCACCACCACCAATACCATCACCACTAATACCACCACCACCAATACTACCACCAATACCAAAACCACCACCACCAATACGACCACTAATATCATTACCACCACTAATACCACCACCAATACCACCACCATTACCACCACCACCAATACCACCACCACCATCAATACCACCACCACCAATACCACCACTAATACCACTACCACCACTAATACCACCACCAATACCACCATCAATATCACCACCACCAATACCACCACCAATACCACCACCACCAATACCGCCACCACCAATACCATCACCACCAATATCACCACCACCAATACCAGAAACACGAATACCAACACCACCAATATCAGCACCAATACCACCACCACCATCAATACCACCACCTCCAACACCACCAATACCACCACCACCAATACCACCACCACCAATACCAATACCACCACCACCACCAATATTACCACCACCAATACCATCACCACCAATACCACCACCATCAATACCACCACCACTAATACCAATACCAAAACCACCACCACCAATACCACCACCAATAGCACCACCACCAATAGCACCACCAATACCACCACCACCAATACCACCACCATCAATACCACCACAACCAATAACAACACAACCAATATCACCACTAATACCACCAATACAAATACCACCACCACCAAACCACCACCACCAATACCACCATCAATACCACAACCACTAATACCACCACCACTAATACCACCAATACCACCATCACTATCACCACCACCAATACCACCATCAATATGACCACCACCAATACCGCCACCACCAATACCACCACCACCAATACCACTACCACCACCACCATTACCACCAATGCCACCACCAATACCAGCACCAATACCACCACTCTAAATACCAACACCTCCAACACCACCAATACCACCACCACCAATACCACCACCACCAATACTACCACCACCAACACCACCAATACCATCGCCAATACCAATATCACCACCAATACCACCACCACCACCAATACTACCACCACCAATACCACCACCAATAACACCAATACCACCACCATCAATACCACCATCACTAATACCACCACCACCAATACCAAAACCACCACCACTAATACCACCACCAATACCACCACTAATACTATCACCACCAATACCGCCACCACCAATACCACCACCACCAATACCACCACCACCATCAATACCACCACCAATACTACCACCACCAATACCACCGCCAATACCAATATCACCGCCAATACCACCACCACCAATACTACCACCACCAATACCACCATCAATACCCCCACCACCAATACCACCACCAATATCACCACCACCAATACCACCACTAATACGACCACCACCAATACCGCCACCACCAATACTGCCACCACCACCACCAATACCACCACCAAAACCACTACCACCAATACCACCACTAATAACACCAATACCACCACCAATATAACCACCACCAATACGACCACCAACAATACCGCCATCACCAATACCGCCACCGCTAATCCCAGCACCTCCAATACCACCACCAATACCACCAGTGCCAATACCAATACCACCACTAATACCAATACCACCACCACCATTACCACCACCTCCACCAATACCACCACCAATATCACCACCACAAATTCCAGCATCACCAATACCACCAACACCTATACCACCAATACCACCACCACCAATACCACAACATGAACGCCTCCCGCTCACTAGTAATAGCAGGGGCACTGAACAAGGCCGGAGCTGCAGCTGAGACCATCCCTCCCTCCCTCCATGCCTGCCATAAAGCACAGCCCTCCCTTCACCAGGAGGTGAAGCCAGGGCCCTACTACAGCCGGAGTGTTTTTTATTAGGCCAAAGATAGCAATGACATTACACAATGCCACACTGCACATTCAAATCATGGAGAGGGCAGGAAATAGCTCCCCCATCCCGCTCTTCTTCCTGAGCCACGGTAGTGTAATCACACAGAGTGAATGGTGTTGGAGTGCTTTGTTGGTGTTTATAGCTCGGATCATATGTAACTCTCACTTCACACTTTGTGTCTGTGTAATTTACAACACTTACACATCTTCACTGCACTATTTATTATTACTTTGAAGACGCCGCAGGCCAGTCTCTTCCTCTGATATGTACATTCTAACAAGTGGTCAAGAAGGCCCTTTATTGCAATGCAATAGGTCTCACATTTGCGAGAGTTTAAGCAATTAGTATTGTAAATGACAATGTTCCAAAACATAAATATAAGTCATTGTCATTTACAATGCCAATAGCTCATACTCGCGTGAATGCGAGACCTATTGCATTGCAAATGCTTGTTAATTTATGGAAGTGTTTGTCAAAAAGTTCCCAGAGTGATCGGTGTTCATTTTTAAGTATATGGACACAATTAGGAAAGCACATATGGAATTTGGGGGTTTGCGTGGTTACATTACGATGAAGAGTTTAGAACAAGAAGATGAAGAGTTTAGAGCAAGAATAGTTTTGAAACCAGACAAACCATGGGGGGAGATTAATCAGGAGTTATGGGTCCAGTGGATGTATTCTCAAAGGCCTCCACCAGCCAGGTATATGGTCAGTGGTTTGGCAGTTTAATATTGGTCCTTTCAAGGGGGCCCACCTTGGGGGAGGTGAGTAACTGGGACAGAGGTCAGGGGTTGAACCCAGAGGCTTGTTGGAGCTTCAATAGAGGTTTCTGTCCCAGGAACTAATGTAAGTACATATATGAATGTGCAAAATGTGGTGGGTAACATGCCGTGCTGCAATGTTTTAGAGAACAAACTGTATTTACAGGGAGTGGGCAAGGAAGAGGAAGGAGACCTTACATGCCTGGCAACAATGGCTTTTACTCCATTAAATTGGAAGTTCTGAGGCAATGGTTGGCATACTATTCTAATAGAGAAGATGCATTAACACTACGATGGGGTTTGGAGGTAGGATTTTGCCTGGGTTACCAGGGTCCAAGAACTAGAAAATTGGCAAACAATGTAAAATCGGCCCAAGAACATCATACAGTGGTGCGAGACAAGTTAGAGAAGGAGGTCAAGGAGGGAAGGATGGGAGGTCCTTTTGGTTTTTGGCCTTTACCAAACCTGATGATGTCTCCCCTAGTGGTAGTCCCTAAAAAACAGGAAGGCAAATTTAGATTTATTCATCATCTTTCTTGGCCAGAAGGCTTTTCGGTGAATGATTTTATTGGCAGAGAAGACAGTGTAGTACAATGTGCGTCCTTGGATGTAGCTATTGAGTTGATAAGAAAGGTAGGATAGGGTGCTGAGTTGGCGAAATGTGACATCAAGTCAGCCTTCCGACTTCTGCTGGTTCATCCAAGTGATTTTTCTCTATTAGGAATTCAGTTTCAGGTTAAGTTGTATGTTGACAAGGTGCTCAGTATGGGTTGTGCCATCTTCTGTCGCATTTTTGAAACATTTAGTTGTTTTTTGCAATGGTGTTTTTTCTTCAGGGCAGGTCATGAGCTTGTCACCCATTACCTTGATGACTTTTTGTTCATCGGTCGGGTGGTAGTTCTGATTGGGGATCTGCATTACAGGCTTTCCAGGAGATGTCGAAAAATTTGGGAGTACCCTTAGTTCCAGAAAAAATAGAAGGCCCCAGCACTTCTTAGTTGTTTTTTGGGCATTGAATTGCATACCATTAAAATGGAAGCAACTAGCATTTCTCTTGGGGTAGGAGGCGGAAAGGGAAGAGGCAGGGGGTGTTTGTTTGGGGGTTTCCTGATGCTATGTGAAGCAATATGATGGCCGTTGGCCTGTGACATGAGCCTCATCTCTTGCTGCATCTTGTTTGTTAATAACTCAATAAACAGATTTAAAACTAAAATGGAAGCAAGACTACCTATTCAGAAAGTACAGGAGATGGTGGTTCTGTTGAAATAGGCAATATCTACTAACAAGTTGCGGTTGCGCTAGTTACAATAGTTACTCGGCCATATCAACTTTGCCTGCAGAGTAGTGTGAGTGAGTAGAGCTTTTTGTCGTGGCATTGGTTTTGCCATGTCAGGAGCACAGCTACCGCACGACTGAATGAGGATTACGGTTGAATTGAGCGCAGATTTTCAATTGTGGTTGATATTTGTATGTGGTTTCAATAGCATTTCGATGAGGATTTTCATTGGTCAGTGCAAATTTACTCAGATGCGGCAAGCTCTGAAGGCTTTGGCATATTTTGGGATGGTAGATGGTGTGCAGAGAAGTGGCCAGCACAATGGGTGAAGGTAGGAGTATTGCTTTCTTTGCTTTCTTACCATTAATTGTGGCTATTGCGGTGTGGGGCAGAGAACTGGGGAATAAAAGAGTGACATTCAATGTGGATAATCAAACTGTGGTACACTAGGTGAATGGTCAAAAGGCAAAAGACAAACAAATATTGAAACTGCTTCAGAGATTTATGCTAGGTTGTCATCATTTTTAGAGATTGTCATGTGCCAAGTGCGAACAATAACTTTGAAGATGCTTTGTCTTGTTCGCAGTGGCAGAGATTCTGTGGTATGGCGCCTGGAGCAGCCTCCCAGAAGACATGGGTACCACAGGAGGGTTGGGAGCAAGCAAAATTAGGATCATGGGACTGGTAGAAAATCGAGAGTGGCTTTGACAACCTTAATGAGGCCTAAAAGGGAAGGGGGACTGGCGGTGCCGGATTTCGAATATTACTACTTAGCTGCTCAACTACAATGGCTGACAAAATGGGTATCCAGCCACCTACGGGCAACAATACAGAGAGGTGATGGATGCCCCGCTTCCGGATCTCCTTCCCAGAATAGTATTGAAACTACCTATACCAGAGAGAGAGATGAACGCGGAAGCACATGTGGATCACAAAGGCTGGATCA
Source organism: Triturus cristatus (assembly GCF_964204655.1). Lineage (NCBI taxonomy): Eukaryota > Metazoa > Chordata > Amphibia > Caudata > Salamandridae > Triturus > Triturus cristatus. The sequence goes on from NC_140594.1 coordinate 648,403,204, forward strand.
GGAAGTCGCAGAGAGCTAAAGTGAGGCGCCTGTATGCACCGGAGATACCATTAAAATATTGCATGGCATTGCCTCATAGAGTAGACTGGAGGAAGCTGGGAGCATGGGAAGAAGCCGGAGTGCTCACCATAGGGCACCTGTATCACGAAAGCGTGTTATTACAATTCACAGACTTAAGTCATCAAAATTAAATAGCAGGGGGCGATTTCTTGCTTCATGCAGCCTTAATTGCCACAATACGTAAGCATTGGGGGATGGTCCTGGCTGAACCTGGATTGGATGAGGTGTGTCAATATGTGGTAACGGCAGCGGGGACGGTCAAAGCGGTCACCTGCTTGTATAGGAAATTGAGTTGTGCAGTACTTCTTCCACTTAGTGGACTGCAACAGAAATGGGAAGATGACTTAGGAGAACCCTTGGATGATAAGACATGGGTAGAGTTAACAGAGAGGGTCAGTAATGTCACTAGAAATGCCCGATTTCAGCGGGTTAATTTTTACATATTCCATAGGGCGTATCCCTCCCCCGGACACATTAACAAGTATTTTAACACGCCCGCGGCCATGTGTCCCCGGTGTGGCGAAGTTGGAGCGGAGTTCCTCCATATGTTCTGGAGTTGCCCATAAATAGAGAATTATTGGTGGGAGGTGACGGAACTTACTGGGAAAGAAGTAACTAAGACAGAAGGATATTGCTTGCTACACAGATTTCCACATACGTCTAAGAACAAGATTACTAGCAAATTTCAAGATCTAGGTCTAGTATTAGCCAAATGAGATATCACCAGTCATTGGAAAGCGAGGGGGGAGTCCCAGCATCCTTAGGTGGAGAAGAGATTTTGAGCGTTGGGCAGGTAGCGAAGGAACGGTTCACTTACTGAATGATAGGAGAAGTGGGAGTAACAAGGTACTAGAAACAGCCAGGGCATGGGAGGCTTTAACGCTGCAATTGAAATTGCTCATTGACATCTTAAAAGAGTGAGACCGAGAATATTTGGGCCCGGATGGGTGGTTTCACGTATTACAAATCGATGCATAAGCAGAGAGACGGGAGGGCTGCGGAACGGGTTCCCAGCGGACGACTCAATAGGACCCTCAGAGTCCAAACGGTTTAGATGGGGAAAACTGGACGACATCCCGAAGAGGGATGCGGATGCTTAATAACTCAAGACACGCCTGGGGGGGAGGGGAGGGAGTTCGAGGGTGGGGGGAGTTATTGATTAGAGGGGGAGGGGTTTGCATTATTCAATTATTGTTTTGCTCGTAGACATGTTCTCAGTTAACATACAATACTGGAGTCGGAGCATGGACATTTACATAAACACTCCAGAGCTATATGTGTATTAGAGATGTATTTTCGCTGGTGGAGCCAGCACATATTCTGTATGATGCCTCATTTTTCAAATGATCAATAAAGTCTGTTTACAAAGAAAAATGGGACTGGCATAAAATTCCATTGCAGTGAACCCGTAGAAGACCTATCAGTGAGCTTGGTCAGAATTTGTTGATGGCGGTGCAACTTACAGAACCAATGATGCACAAGGGCAAATAGCAAAGTGGGACGATGACGTTAGGTTTATTATGATGAACATAGATGAGAAAGTGTCAGCAACTACTATTTCAGGTAAATTGGCAGGTATTCGATTTTATGGAAAGTTCTTTTGGGGGATATGAACCCTCAGCGGGTGAAATGGGTAGACATATTGTGACAGGTTGGGCAAAAGAAAGGAAGAGAAGAGAGTACACAAGAGAACCAGTTACGATGAGCCGTTTGATATTGTTGATTAATGGTTTGAGCAGTTTCTGGTATTCTGCTTTTGTGCTGAAGTTATTTAGACTATGTGTGTCTTGTTTATTCTTTGATGCTTTTCTGATTTCTAAACATTTAGGATCAGGCAAAGAAGGGGGTCTAAGAGTTCAAAACGTAACAGGGTCTGGTCAGTTTGTGAGGATTTTCCTATCTCATTCAAAAACAGATCAGGTTGTGAAAGGTGCCGCCATTCTTTTCAGCATGCTTGGAGGGCCAGTATGGCGGGGGGGGGGGGGCGGACAGGGGCGCAAGGAGTTTTTGTTTTCAGGCATATAGACAAATCATGCTTAACATCAGAGCAGGTGTTGTCAGTCATGAGGAAAATTCTACAGGCTGTGGGGGAAAATCCGATTAATTTCGGCACTCATTTTTAGGTCTCGGCTGCGAAGGCTGCGCTTGCGCAGTCTCGCTCCGAGATTTAATGACTTTGAGAAGAGGGGCTTGCACCCGCCCCTCTTCTCTCCTGTTCTCCATTGGCTGGCCTCTTAAATGCTGGCCAGCCACTGGAGAAGAGGTACAGTCACTCCGTTGAAGCCCCGTCCTTTTCGGATCGGGGGCGTGTTTTTTGCGAGAAGTCTCAGGGAGGAGACAACAGCAAAACACGCCCCCAAATCCGAAAAGGACGTGGCGTTTCTCCGAGGCATTTTCTGCTGTGCCTCGGAGAAAGGCAGTGGTGTCCCGGCGTTGCTCCCTCACCTGATCTCCTGTGATCAGCAACCCAAGACGTTACATCAGTGGTGCCTGCGAGAAGCAGAACGAGCAGCGGAGTTTCGAAGCAGGCCTGGCGGTGAAAACGTTTTGGCTCTCTTCTAGCATGCTCTGTGGCCTCCAAGCCCAGGCGACACCCTACTGCTGAATGCCGCTCCCTAACGTGAGGCGCGCGCTTATATACCAGTGGAGGGGTGCAACTAATTATTAATAGAAGGCGAAGGAACAACGACTTTACCGTCATCAAACACGAAATTTCATAAACTGGGGATGCTCAAAATAGAAGCGGCGCCAAGAGAACAGCAACACGTCCGCCTCAGAGCGCAGATTTTTAAACGCTGATTGATTTATCTTTCGAAACAGACAGTTATTCACCCCGCCTCCCCCCAACCCCGGTCGGGCAGTCTTGCCACGCCCCCTACTCCTGGTCCTGAGCGGCGAAGGTCTGGGCGCATGCGCAGTGCTGGGTTGCCGTTAGCCCGGTTCTTCCAGCGGTGGGGGCGAGCAAGCGCCGCCGCCGACGCCAGGCACAACGGTATCACCGGCAACCGGCAGCAGAGCGAGCAGCCCGGGGGAAGCAGCTGTAGCCCCGCCTTCCAGGGAGCCATGTGAAGCTTCTTGAATTGGGGAGGAAAGGCCGAAGCAGGGTCTGCTGCGGGGGTGAGTGCTGGCCGTGTCAGGGGGTGCATGGCAGGAGAAGAGGAGTGCACCAGCAGACTGGGTTACGTGTCATTGACTCTCATAGATGAGTATTGGGAGGCTCTAGTTTCGGACATCCTCTTCATCACAAGGCAATTAAATGAACGTGATAAAGCGTAGCTTAGAATATATATGCATTTTGTATATAATATGTATTGCTTTGTCCTTTTTCTAGAGTTGTAATAATTAGATGTGTACGTTCACTTAATCTTCCCCGTGCCTAACAAAGAATGATTGTGTGTCCTAATGTAACGTAACAGGTGCTATGTAAGGCGCTCTGATACCTGATTGGATTCGGGTCAAGTTCGCGCTATATAAAAACTCAGCAAAAAAACAAAAGGGTCCCTGGTATCTAAAAGAAAGTTTTGGGCTGACATGGAGGTGTGAGAACATAAGGGAAACACGAGGCAGACTGATTCACTCTTGCACTGTCAGGGCACCAACTACCAAGTGCTTTACGCTCGCCCTCGCATATGGAAGGTGGCAGACTGGCTTGGGTCCGAGCCATAACCAGACTGGGACGTGGGACATGAACCCCCGTTCAAAATTCTACTTTCCTCAACCCTGCAGAATAGGTGGAATCTGGGACGTTGCAAAATCCCTTAGTTACTGCTCAGGCGCAAGCTTTTCCACTTCCTTGGTAATAGGCTGCATTTGTTCAGCACTAGGCAGTAACCTACCTTAAAAAGAACAAGCATTTACAATGCAACGGTCTCGGGATTGTTAAAGTTAGAGCTATTGGCATTGCTCATGACATTGATTTTGTTTATGTTTTTGTTTTTAAAACATATAGAGAAACGTCATTGTTATTTACAATGTCAATAGCTTAATCAGTGTGTGTGTAGGTGGCTCTGTGTGTGGGTGCAAATGAAATAGGTCTCGCATTTGAGAGTGATTAAGCTATTGACATTGTAAATAACAATGGCGTTTTTTTAAATGTCTTAAACATAAACAAAAATAATGTCATGAGCAATGCCAATAGCTCTAACTTTACCAATGCCGAGACCATTGCATTGTAAATGCTTGTTCTGGATTGGAGAGGCATCGAGAGCAGCTAGATTGAGATCCTCAATACAAGAAGTTAGGAAATTGGGATGGTGGTCACTGGACTGTTGTTTACAATACATCAGAGAGTCGGACACCCTTTGAATCCCTATGGCTAATTTTTGTTTTTAATTTCAGGTTGTATTGCGGGCCGATGGTGTTTGCTTTGTCCATTTGGATAGTCGGGCACTTCTTCAGAAAATGGGCGGCGAAACATGCGGATTAAAGACCATGTGGAAGAAATATGGGTTTCGTTTTGAGGACATACGAATTGATAGGTGGGGTTGGGGGAAGATGATATGGGGACAGTTGCTGCCTAGTCTGTCAAATTTGGTTCTGTTCGACGTTGTCCTGATGTTTTGCCTATTCACCTGGGGGAAAACGATTTAGTGCAGTAATCCGGCCTGCGTATTTTGAAAGAGATGTTTATTTGTATTAGTGATATTTTTAAATGTTTGTAATCATTTTTGCATAGTCTGCTTGCTTGACCTAATAAAGCAGCCTTTTTTATCTCTGAATTGGTCTGGTTATTGTGTACCATCCTGTCCAATAAAAGCAGCTCCAAGTCGGACACCAGAGTTCCAGAAAAGAGGACACAGCCCAGGGGCGGCTCCTCCACTAGGGCGGAGAAGCGTCGCCCCAGTGCTTTCTCACAGTGCGAGAAGCAGAAACATCAAATGGTAATAACTTCCTTTTATTACCATTTTATGTTTAGTTGTGGGTGGGCAGGGCTGCTCTGCGAGCAGGGGAGGAGTGGTTTGCCCACTCCTGAGGTTGCCATGACTGTTTGGTCGAACCAGTCATGCGCACTCTGCCCTTTCTTAGCGCAGGCTGCAATACAACCTGCATGGAGAACATGGACTCCCCGTAAGCCCCTAGGTGGGCGGCGTCCCCACCAATCACAATGCTGCCATTGCAGCGTTGTGCTTGGCTTAGGGGAGGGGAGGGAGGCTGCCTGCTTCCTGTTCCTGCCAGAGGAGGGAGAGCAGGAGACAAGAAAACACGGGACCAGGCCGACGGACAGGTATGTTTTATTAAATTAACTCCCTGTGCGACCTCAACCTGTGATTGATCCCGGCTGCAACTGATCCAGCCAAGGGGTGGGGCTGCTTGTGACTTATTCAGGTAGCCTGTCTTCTGGCTCTCTGGTTATCTTCCACTCCGAGAAAGTTGTTCTTATTATTTTTTTTAAATGCAACTGTTCAAGCGCAAGTCTTAACTAATGAAATTGCTGTGCATTCTCCTCCTGAAGGCCAAGATATTGTCTCCTTAAAATGTTGGTGCCATAGCAAAAACAACATACGCAAAAAAGGAACCTTAAAAAAAATATATAAAATTCTACAAATGTCGTAGACATAAGAAAGCCTTGCTAAACCAAGGTAGTATATTATAAAGAAAACACGCATCGCACACAAGCATACAAAAAAGAGTGTGCAAACACAAAGGAAAGAAAACACTGCAGAGAAAAGAGACTAGTAATAGGCCAATACTCCAAGGGAGGGAACTAGCTACGAGAAGGAGGAACAATGAACATATAAGTAAAACAAACCACATATTAACAGAATCAGTAGCCAGGGGCGGCATGAAAGCCCACCTAGTGAGAGAGGATGTGGCCTAAGGGCCAGAGCAGTCGACCTTGGCTCTAGGGAACCAGGTTTAAGTCTGAGCATGGGCTCAACATCCTGTGATTCGGGGCAAATCACTTGGTCTCCCCATGTCTACCAAAAAATGAATGTGTCCTTGTGTAATGCAACTGGTGCTCATATAAAGCCAAATATATTAGTAGAGTTTGAATGCGCACAAGCTCTTTAGTTTGAGGATTGAAAAGTTGTCACGTGCCACGGAGGTATCACTCTCTGAACCTTGGAGTGTTATCGTCATAAATTCATTCATGCGTTCTCTACCATTAATTAGAGAACGTCCCTCTGGGCGCTGCGGTGTGTGAATCGCATAGGCGAGATTCAGTTTCTTGAATGATTGGATCGAAAGCAGTGATTGAATATGTGTGATTGAAGGTTGGATTTGATCTTTATTCCTGTCATAAAGATGAGTTCTTTTCGCATCAACGTGGGAATATCATCCTGATAAGGTCAATCATATTTTTTGTCAATAATACCAATGCATTTCGGGCTCAACTGGGGCCCTTCATCAGGGGGATCTAAACAATAAAACAACATTTATCAGGGCAGGGTTTCGCCCACAAGTGTCGCATGAGTCTAAATCGTATTCCCTTTATAATATTGTATCTGTAGAACGTGTCTGATTGCTACCAATGTACTCTTTTGATCTGCAAAAATGTTATAAACTTGATTATCAAAAAAACAACATTTATCAAATGAGGGACCACGTCTTGTGAAACATTATTCTGATTCACAAGCTATTTGTTAAAGTACAAGAAATTAACTATGTATAGCATAAGTGAGCCAGCTAACTCTGATGGTGTGCCGCCGTGATTCATGCCAAATTTCAAGTGAAGGTGGGGTTAGATGCATCGCAAACGTTTAAAAGGATCGGTGAAAAAGATCCTTGCCTCAGTGTGCGACACTGACCAGTGTCTCCCATCTATCGTGCATGATTGAAAAAACTAAGGTTTAGTCACTCGAAAAGTTTGGTTGTATTTGGCTGTAACGCTCGTGTGATTCAAAATGCGGGTGATGTGAACGCGATCAGAAAATAAATGAAGTAACTACAAGTGTGCAGCGGTGAGCGCCGGGTTAAAAACAACGAAGTTGTGTCTAATGGTACCTTATATCCCGTTTGTTCTCTTGAAAGAGCGAGTGTCTTACCTTCCGTCTCTTGAATATAAAAGTAACATACGCACGAAGAACATCAAGTCAACAGTAGCTGCACATTTTAATGATAATCATCACAACATTGCACAATTGAAGTTTACCATTCTTGGGGTTGTAGAAAAATCAGAAGGGAAAGACAATAATAACACTCTTTTGCAAAGAGAAAATTACTGGATTTACCGTTTGGAATCTATGAAACCAAAGGGACTCAATGACCGCATAGAATTTGCGTGCTATTTGTAATTTTAAGCATGCACAAATGTAGTGGTTTATTCAGCGTTTAGCATCGCACATGGAGTATGAATTTGCCTCATTCACATTAACCCATCATTGTATATACATTCTTTATTAATTATTCCATTGATTTTCCATTAATCATTCCATTGTTTGTTGTTGATTATTCGAATCATATATCGATCACTTACATGTCATGCACATAGCAAACCACTTAACAAGATGGCACTGACTTTCTAGCTTTCCATTCAGATGAGGGCGCACAAGTGGTGCGTTCTTGCTGTTTCGTGGCTCACAGTCCGTTTTTACTTTCTATCACTTTTATTAACAACAATACACATTACACGGACACAAACGCCAACGCGAAGCATGGTGCACACTTTGTACTAACTCCACAAGAGACGGAAGGTAGGGCGCGTGGCTTGGCGCCGATGTAAGCAGCAGCGGACCTCGGAGCTCCTCCGTGGCTGCCTCTGCCGTAGATCATCCTGACGAGCTACGGAGGCCCCTGATACCGCAGACTAGAGCGGAATACCGGGTGCCCTCCTGGATGAACTTTTGAGGCGAGAGATGCGCTGGCAATGGGAGAAAATTGCGATCTCTCTGTGTGTTGCTCCTCATCGAATCGGGACCCAAAATGGCGGCTGTGATGGGAGGAGGAGACACCAGCCGTTAGGGACTGCAAGTGCCCCTGGCACGACTGTTGGCTGTCATACCCCAACTGCTCGGAGGTAGGATCCTGCCTGGGAACCCTGTGGTCGGTGAAGCTGCGGGGCGGAGAGGACAGACTCGCCTCGGTGGGCTGACTGGCTGAGGCTGCCTGACGCTAAGATGGCGGAAGGAGGGACCCTGCCTGTGCAGCAGTGAAACTACTGAAATCCAGACCGCCTGTCCTGCACAAGACGACTGCCGGCACAGATTAGCGCTCTATCCTGCTGAGGCGGCAGATTGCAGCGATACCTGACTGCACTGGTGCTGGGGCGGAAGGAGAAGTTCCCTTGGCCGGAGCTACTGAGGTTTGCGCGCCTGGTGGTGCTGCAGCCTGCTGACTTGCACAGTGCGTGGAGGGTCTGGTGATTGCCGCGACTGCCCTGGGCTCACGGAGGCCTTGTGGTGCGGTCAGGTGGGAGAATGACGGACGGAGGCGCGAGTGGCCAAAGATTGGAAGCACCTAAAGTAGCCTGCTATTCCAGGATTCGGTGATTTGTGCGCACAAACTACCCCTGGTGAGTGCTGGCGGGTGCCTTACATGCCCATGCTGAGTGGTACAGAGACATGGCAAGACAGCGGTGCTGAGCGAGAGCGTGGGGGCTGGATTGGATGAGGACACCGCTCAAAGCATGATTGTACTGGCGCTGGAGGCGCACTGCGACGGACTGCCATGCAGTGGGTGAGGCAAGGTCTAACATCAATGGAAGCGCAGGAACATCCTTTCGCCTGAGCCGGTCATTGCGAGCGCCATCACAGTGCCTGGGGGGTGCCGGGCCCGGACTCTGCTACACTGAAGGGCCACAGTGATAGCGCTGCAGGTCTTCCTATTTCCTGCACTGCTGCGGGGGCGAGCTCTCTGTTTCTAGATGGACCATCCGTCACACTACTGAGGGAGCTGGGGCAACTTCCGAGGGCTACTACGGATTGGAGTCGCCTGGCCCACGTACTGCCAGACAAGTCACGCGTGGGCTGAGGGGCAGGTGCCATTGCACCCACTGGAGGACGGCGGCATCGCACTTGGCCGGTGAGGGCGGGGCCCAAGGACCTCACGCACGCATCTGTAGCGATCACCAGAGCAATAGCGCAAACATTGGCCCAACAGCGTGGAGCGCAAGAGCCCCGTTCCAGACTCCAACAGCAGAAACATGTAAAAAACTACATTTCCCTGCATGCACTGGGGCGCAAACCCCGGAAGATACTACTTAAGCACTTCCGCTGGAAGCGGAAGGTGCTTGTCAATTGTATTCAGTGAAGACAAATGGCGGAGGGTGTTCCCCGCCGGAATTCAGCTTGAAGCATTTTCAGCGTTTCGTCCAGAGGAGAGACCCGTTTTACCCAGAAGACAGTGACGAGTGAAGAGACGAGACAAGTCGAAGGAACCCGCGGAACAGACCAGGTAACCCGGGAGAGACGCCCGGGAGTTCCTCTCCAAAGTTCGCTTCCTGCTTTATTTTCGAGTAACTCAGAGACAAGCACATGCGTGCTGATTCCGTGCCGTTGATTTTTCTATCATTAGTGATCTATAGAGGCGTTCAGTACTAGTACGCTTACGTCGTGGCACCCTTTGATTATAGTGGGACCGGGGTCAAGAACTCTTCCCCGTTCTCGTACACTAAAGCATTCGAGTGTGATGTAACACTCCTCCTGGTAGTACTATCGAGACATTGCGAGCAGTGCTAGCCTATCATTTATTTTCCTACGGTAACAGAGGGGAAGGCGTTCTGGTATTCCTATGTGAGACGCTACCAAGTACTTGTGATATTCATAGGAGAAGTCTCTTATGTGATATACTCAGTAAACAAACTCCTTCACCACACCAGAGGGGTTGTTCCCGGACTATTAGGAGACAATGTAGGGAGAGTAGCACGAAGGGACTTCTTTTCTCTCGGATGGTATCCACACCTCCTGTGTCGTAACAGGTGGGTATATAACCAGGGAGCGTGAAGCTTCAATACTTACGTGTAGCGATCATCACTGCATCCTTGACTCTCGCTTTCTCGTCCCTGCAGGTGGCAAGCCTCCCAGGAACTCCCTACCTCCCAGCCACTGCTCCGAAGGGATTCTCCTCCTCCCAGTCCCGTGTGTTTTTTGTTCTTCCTTTCCCCCTGGGTCCAGTCTCCGGTAGTTGAGTTTCCATTCTCCTGCCGGGGTTGTACTCTGGGGAATTGGGGATATTATCTGCACTCATCGTCCCCGCTGAGATCAAGACAACAGGTCAGTGGTGCGCTCACTGTGTGTGCGACTGACAGTCTGACAAACTTGACAGCATGGCCCTACTTCCGACAATAGCTTTGAAAACGGGAAGAGTGTCCAGGAGCAGGAGATACGAGGTTCTGTGGCCGACCGAACCGGAACAACACACAAACGATGAGGAGAGTACAGCTCTCATTGGGTGACATCATGCAGGCCATTATATCCTCACGGGAGGCGTTGGAGGCGAGGATGGACGCCATTGGGTCGGATCTCACCCTCTTGAAAGATGACCACCGGAAACTTAAAGAGAGGGTAGTAACCAACGAGACTATCATGAAGGACATACCAGATGCGGTCACCATCCTTCAAAGCTCACTGAAAGAAGTGGTGAACAGGGTTAAGGTGCTAGAGATGAGAGATGAGGACAGCGAAGGACGTTCGAGAAGGAATAACCTCTGCATCGTAGGCGTCCCGGAACGAGAGGAAGGGGCTGATGCGGTTCAGTACTTGGAAACATGGCTGAAAACGGAGGTGGCACCGGAGGGTCTCTCCCCCTTCTATGCACTGGAACGTGCTCACAGGGTCCCGAATCGCCCAACTAGACCTGGAGCCCCACCCCGTCCACTTGTGGTACGGCTACTGCATTACCGGGTTCGGGACTTTCTTCTACAGAGGGCCCGCGAGAAACAGAACCTACAGATCGGGAACAGCAAGGTGATGATATTCCCGGATTATACTAGGGAAGTGCAGCGCCAAAGATCCTCCCTCCTGGCTGTTAAGCGGAAACTGCGCCAACTTCATCTTCCCTATGCAATGCCGTTCCCGGCCCACCTTAGGGTAACTTCAGGGGCAAAGACGCACTTCTTTCTCACCCCGCAAGCCGCTTGGGACTGGTTGGAAACCCGAGGCGACACTGAGCCACGCTCGCCACACCTGAATTCACCCCAGCGGCGGTTGTCTCCTGTTTCACCCCCACGGAGGTCCATTTCTCCTGCTGGCCGCCGACGGGAACGAGATAGGGCGGTTTTGGCAGTGGCAGCCATTAGCCATGGGAATGGCAGTCCGACTGGCAATGACACTGACCGCGAGAGGCAGGGGGCGGCTGGTGAAATTTGAAAGTGGTAGGGCGTAAAAGTTTGGGATCAGTGACCTGTAGCGAGCAAGCTCGACTGTCATAATGGGGGTCCGAGGGGATTATACCCCTGCAAAAAAATAAACAAAGCTTGGCAAATGGTGCATTTTAAAGCATATTTGAGCAAGCAAGAAGGTTAATAAGGCAATTGTGAAAGTGCAGTTCTGACATCAGTAAAGAGATTTCATATGATGACGTACATAGCTGCTTATTCAGTATAGCCCCTGCCTACTTTTGATCACAATACGATCCTGCAGTGACCGGTTATTACATTCCCCATGAGTGTGTCCAGTCAATGTTATAGAGCTATTTGTGCGAGAGCAAAAATGCAAGAAAAGAACGGTGAAAAACTGCAAAAAAATAGGTCGTATTATCCTTATGCAGTATGTTACGTGCGTACTGGAGTTGGAAAGTCTGAAATGCCTAAAAAAAATACATAGAGTGGGCTTTGGCTCCACCCAAAGAGTGGGAAGCGGACCTTGGGATCCCTATAGAGGAGAGGCCGTGGAGGAGCTGATGGAGCAGGCGTGGAAATGCTCTAGAAATGCGAGATTTCAGGTGATACAGTTTTATGTCTTCCACAGGGCGTATCTCTCCCCGCACAAAATCAACAAATTTTTCGGGTCCCTAACTGCCTGTCCACGTTGTAAATTAGAGAATGCTACATTTTTACACATGTTCTGGGAGTGTCCATTGCTGCACGAGTATTGGGGGGAGGTAACGGCTAAACTGGGCGAAATAACGGATAGGGACATTGATCAGACCCTGGGTTTTTGTTTAATTCACTAGTTCCCTCACACTGCCCGTAACAAAGTTACCAGTAAATTCACAGACTTGGGGCTAGTCCTTGCTACAAGAGAAATCACCTGTCATTGGAAGGCGGTCACGGCACCTAATGCTGCACGATGGCTGCGAGAGTTTATAAAGTGGGACGACTGCGAGGGGATTCTCAGACTACAAATGGCCCAGAGAGCCAATAATGACAAAATGTTGACCGCAGCCAGAGCATGGGTGGCGATGGTGGACTTGCTTAAGAACCCGACGGACGACAATGACTGATCCCCTCCACGAGAAGGCTTGCGCACATGAACGGCTGCATTGCCCTTATGGAACGGGTAGCGGGGTTGGAAGGCAGTGGGTACTAAGTGGTAGCTCCCGTCCTTTTGTCCCCTGACATTGAGATACCAGTAGTTCAATCAGTGTGACTCACTCAATACCGGGAGATGGCGGAAGGAGCGACATGTCTGACGGTGGCGGGGGGGGAAGTTGTAGGGGTGAGGGGCGGGTAGGGGGTGTTTTGTTGACCCGTTAACTATTGAGGTGGTTTAGAGAGAGGCCTCGCAGGGACGCTTATGAACTGGATCCTCCGGATGGGGTTATAGATCGTGCCTAACCTGGAACTGCCGACTACGTGAATGGTCGCAGGTATGAGATGGGAAATAGGGATATCGGGAGTGATGTTACTTTCAAGTATATTTGATATTGCATGTACAGGACGAGAATTCATTACTGAATGTTTGGGAAATTATCCTGTCTCATGATGATACTAGTAGAGGCATACTGAAACAATAAAATTTGTTTGAAAAAAACAAAAAGAGACGGAAGGTAAGACACTCACTCTTTCAAGAGAACAAACGGGATATAAGGTACCGTTAGACACAACTTAGTTGTTTTTAGCCCGGCGCTCACCGATGCACACTTGTAGTTACTTCATTTATTTTCCGATTGCTTTCACGTCACCCGCATTTTGAATCACACGAGCGTTACAGCCAAATACAACCGAACTTTTCAAGTGACTAAACCTTAGTTTTTTTAATCATGCACGATAGATGGGAGACACTGGTCAGTGGCCAACACTGAGGCAACGATCTTTTTCACCGATCCTTTTAAACGTTTGCGATGCATCTAACCCCACCTTCACTTGAAATTTGGCATGAATCACGGCGGCACACCATCAGAGTTAGCTGGCTCACTTATGCTATACACAGTTCATTTCTTGTACTTTAACAAATAGCTTGTGAATCAGAATAATGTTTCACAAGACGTGGTCCCTCATTTGATAAATGTTGTTTTATTGTTTATATTCCCCTGATGAAGGGCCCCAGTGGAGCCCGAAATGCATTGGGATCATTGACAAAAAATATGATTGACCTTATCAGGATGATATTTCCACGTTGATGCGAAAAGAACTCATCTTTATGATATGAATGAAGATCAAATCCAACCTTCAATCACACGTTTTCAATCACTGCTTTCGATCCAATCATTCAAGAAACTTAATCTCGCCTATGTGATTCACACACCGCAGTGCCCATAGGGAAGTTCTCTAATGGTAGAGAACGCATGAATGAGCTCACATAAAGCCCCATTCGGGTCGAGCTCGCACTACATAAAACTACAAAAAACAAGCATTGGCATAGCCAATAGGTCTCGCCTTTGGGACCTTATAAGTGTTTAGCCATGCAACAGTTGCATAACTAAATACTTATAAGGTCCCAAAAGCGAGACCTATTGGCTATACCAAGCGGCCCTGCGGCCCCGAAGGTGATCGCAATCATGATCAAACATCAAAGCGGCCGCTAAAGTGAAAGTAAGTGCGGTCAAGCGCGGCGCGCACATGCACTGTTGCTCTAGGCTGGCCTGGTAGCACTTTTTGAAGCCCTCTCAAAAAGTCTCACCAGAGCAACGCATGCGCTGGGTCAGGCGAGACCTAAACAGCATGGCTCAAAGATCGCGCATGCGCGTTGCCTAGGCTCGACCTAACAACGCATCAGAAGCAACAGCACAGCACTTGCGTAATTTGCGTTTCCTCAAACGAAACCTAAAGATGGGCTCTAAGGTCACGTAATGCAAGAGGGCCAATCATATTGGAAAATAAATTAAATTAGAACCCTTAAGTACTCCGGGATAGTTGTTGCTGTTTGAAGGACATTTCGCGGCTATCGTGAGGTAGCGCTTTGTGAAAGTTACCTATTTTTATGTCTCTGGTTGCTTCGTTTTGTCCGTGCTGCTGTATCAAAAAAAAATCTACAAAAGGCATTGATTTATAATATATTAGCACACATAATAACATGGGAATGTTACAGATAGGCAAACAAAAAACGTGGCCGCTAAGACATTTAGACCTCATGAAACCGTTCACTTTGTTGGTTCGATTCGTCTTTAGAGCTTGGTCGGACTCTTCCAATTAATTCTCTGGATGGTATTCTTCGCGCAGACAGTGACGTGCATACTTACCTATTACCTCTAAAATGGTCACTCGCCAGATACAGTAACAGCTCATTACGCGCTCTAGTTGTTACGTTGATGTAGCTTTCAGCAGTGGGCGGGCGGAGGAGGAGGAGGAAGGCTTTCGCAGAAGGTGAAAAATATGCTTGACCTACACCTTGCAGAGGGCTGTACGTCCCGGAATGAGGAGGGATGGGTTAGCTAAGGATCGCACGAAAGAAACCTCCAAGGGAGTCTTGAGCCGCTGCCATGTTAAGATCAGGCAACACAGGTGTTTACTGTACATTTGAAATATGAAAGTAGTGTCAAAGTGGCTGTTCATCCATGCAGCGGCACTGCCACAATTAAAGAAGTCGAGACCATCGTTTTACCCAGACTCATTGGTGCCTGAACACTGGTGTTATTGCGATCTTTTGTGAAAGGCTGCAAAACAGTTCGGTGTTTTAAACGGCAAACTATAGGGATTCAAGTGCACTGCAAATCTTACTTAAAGGATAATGGGGAGTCAGGTGAAAAGTCGAAAATGTGATGGGAGGGGGTAAATTGACGGTAAAATAAAAAACTGGTGCATGGGGGCAAGTTGAAGGTTGGGCTGAGATTTTAGAAGGGTGGGAACTCTGCGGGTTTTAGCGCTGAGATACTTCACTGAAAAAGTGTTGTGATTCCACTCATGTTTATTACAACAAAAAGCTTGAAGGGCTGGGCCTGAGTGCGGTACTTTACAGTGGCTGACCGTTTATTATGTATTTATATTTATAGAAATGGCCTGGGATGTTGGTGTTCTGACAATGATACATTTTCTTGTGAGTGAAGATACTTAGTTGCTTGGGCTGGGCTAGTAACGTTTTGACTGACAGGATCGATAAAGCAAAGGCTGCGCTGTAAGGCTTTTTTTTGCTCTCGGGGGCGGACGCGAGCTCACTCGAGGCGCGGTTATTAAAGAGCCTGAAAATTCTGCGGGGCGGGGTTACGAGGGCGGGATTAAGGAGCAGGACTGGGAGTTTACAGTCAGCACGAAAGAGTCCCCGGAGCGGAGGAGGGCGAGGGAGCAGGACGGGAGCAAAGAAAGGTGAGGAATTTCCCATACGAACGGAGTAGGGCCTCTGTTGCGTTCTCTCACGTCCCCTTACAGAGCGCTCCTGTCATCTAACCTGTTGCAATCTTTCCACGCTCCTGGTTGGTCCTGCTTGATTTACCCTGCAATCTATCAAACTCAATGAACTGCCCCTTCAGTCTGCTTCTCTAGTTTCCCCAATCATGTATTTCCCTCCATATCTTGTTTTGTCCCCCCCTTCCCTTCCGTTCAGTTTATCTCTTTCTACTCCTTCACTTTTCCGTTCACTCGTTAGACTTCCTCAACTGAAACCTCCGAGATTTGTTTTGTCATAGGGACATTTTGGGTCCACCCCGCGGTCTTGCAGTTATAATAAATGCTTTCTGTGAGTTGTAGTAAGCTTAGTTCCCGTCTGTAAAACCAACTGGACTAACTCAAAGGAAAACTATTATTTAGTGGAAAAAAGATTAGGACTCCAAGCGTTGGATCCCAATGACATAGAATCACGTACATATCCTCCCCTTGGGCGCAGATTTCCCAGATTGATCTTGTTCAACTTTTTCAACCTTATTGCCTCTTCTGTGCCCCGCATTCACACTATATGCTGCCTCCCATCCACCCATTTCGCACCAATGCTTCACAATTGTTTACTCCTTTGCTTCTCCACTGTACCAGCTGCAACCCTTCCGTGCAGCAGAATCTTCATGATACCACTTCATCCAGTTGATTGTAACTGCTGTTGTTCACTGCCTCAGGTACTGTCGTTTCACCTCCTTCCTAGACCACCACAGTCATTTGTCCCACTGCTGCTCTTACACTTACTCCATATCAAGTCCATGGACCATGTTTTACCCACCCGTCTGACCAGAATTTCACCAGCTTCTCTCATATCCATTAGACTCCAGTGTACTAAACTTTCGTCCCTCGAGTCCCACCCGGCCCCATCATCCTCATTCGGTCACTTTTTACATCCCACTGGTCACATTCGATATTACCTGGCTGTCTCTTTTCTCCCACGTTTCTAATTTCATGGTACCTCGTATTTATCTACTACGTTGTTCACTGTTACACCTCTTGACCACCCTTGTATTCTTTAATACCTTCCGGATTGCGCTCTCTATTCCCTCCTGATCCACGTTTCTATTATCACTGCTTCTGTTCATGCTGCCTTTAATAAGATTTTTTTATTTTTTGGGACAATGTGTTGAACTCATACACAAAACATAAAGGGTAGAAGTCCTAAATGTGGAAATTGCGCTTAACTGAATTATGCAAATATATTTTGTAAGCATTGAAATGAAAGATGAAAGATTGCTGGCCGGGCCCTTAAGACATTCCTCTCTTCTGCAAGATGATTACTTGGGGACTAAAGGTCAGCGTGAAGGAAGTTTGTGTGAGGGTATAGTCTTTGCCACAATTGCCGTTTGAAACTGGACCAATTAGTATTGTAGTGTGTAGCATTTCTATAGTTTTTCGTATATCGTTGTTGGGCCTATTTTCGTATGTGCAGACCTACACCATTGAGGTGTGCCCGGTTGGTGCAGGGATGCTTTTATCTTGCCTTGAGGTGCAGTGGATACAATTGTGATGGATGTGGTAGCACCAGAGCCTCACATAATTTAGTTGTAATTAGTTGAGGTTTATAATTTACTTAGCAGGTTCCATGCTATGCTTCAAGCTTTCTCTCCACAAATAGCAAAAGACACACAAATGATGGATGGAATGCAGCAGCAGAACAAATCAAAACATTCACCCCCCCCCCCCCCCTCAAGAGATCTGAGTTAAATCCAACGTTCTTTGCTCACCATGCCACCCCAGTTTAGACCCAGCCATATGCAAATCATTCATGACCCTGTGCCTCATGGGAACAGTCCAGCCCGAACTGCCAAGGATCCGATCCCAGGATGCTTGTTTCCGGTCCAGGTAGGACCTGTCTTGGCAGTTCAGGCTGGACTGTCCCCATGAGGTCAAGACTGATTTGCATATGGCTGCGTCTAAACTGGGGTGGCATGGTGAGCAAAAGAACAATGGATTTACCCCGAATCGCTTGACTGGGGGTGAGTGTTTGATTTGCTTTGCATTCCGTCCATCATTTGTGTGTCTTTTGCTTTCTCTTACGAAATAGGCAGGCATTTACCTGCATGGTCTTTTGGTCTAGGTTTTCAGTCCTCGTACAGGGGGACACAGCCCATACCCTCCGATCATCAGTGTTACTAAGTGATCAGTAATAAAGGATGATCATTAAAAATATTACAAATCTTACAATATGTAGAAACAAGACTCTCTTTTTTTCATCTTTGACTTTGCTGTTAATATTATAAACACTTGTTTTCTTTTTCAAAAGTACAAATGCAATAAATTCCTCTGCAATTTTTATTATAAATGTATTTACCATATAACAGTTGGGAAAAAATGGTACCGCAAGACTTATTCACAATATAAATAGTACTGTCTGATATATAGATCTCTATTTCCGCCTAAGCATTAAACAGCCTCCCTCACCACATCAGAGCCTCTTCATTGCTTCTTGACTCCTCTAGTTACCACAGACGTGACTTTTCAAATAATCATGCTGAGTAGGCATACTTAAGCTGATATAAAATATTCTCAAATTGATTGTACACAAAAATATATACTTTTTTTGTAACCATTCTCACCCCAAGCTGTCAAAAAATAGGAGCCTTTTGTGCTCTTAAGTCTTGATGCACTGGTCAAAATAGTATAAAGCTCTCCTCAGTTTTGAACACTCACCAGTTTGCGATCCCCTGCACAACTGCAAGTTAGTTGGCGTGCAGTTTCATCCCATTTTTGCAGACCAATCTTTTTTTTTTATGTGAGACTTGCATCCAATCTGTGAAATGTAAGCTAATAAACAACCATCATGTAGTACTGTACTCATTCCACATCTCATGCAGAGAAGTCTTCAATAGGCAGAAACTGAGAAAGGGGCTTCTGTGTTTGAGTGAAGATACATATTAGCAATTACCTATTACATATTTAACCAGGAGATCATCAACCGGAGAACAGCCACTTTTGGGCATTTATCACAGTATACATCTCCGGGAAGGAAAATTTGATAAATCTATGGCGACTGGGAAGGCGCCTTTCAAAGGTAGATGATTGTAAGCAGAAATACTGCAAGAGATATGTTGGTACTTTTTGGTTTCAGAGAAGTCTTGCAGAGGTGTGGCCTATTGGAAAGTGTGCTGCCGTGACTCCCAAATCCCCTGGTATATCCCATGGCATCCCCTCACTTAATATATTGGTTGTTAAAGAGATAAACATTTGTCCATTTTACAGAGCTACGTACTCAAAAGTTGAGCCGTCAGTGTCATGGCAGAACTGATCAATTTCCCTTGAAGCCAACAGCAGACTCACTATAGTAAGGATTTCCGAGTAGGTAGTTGAAAAGAATTAGGTGACAGTAAGAGGAAATAGCCACCTCCTTTAGGGACATGAAGGCATCTTGCCGATATTCATCCTTTTTATGTTCCCACATTATCCTCCCAGACTTCACATAATTTATTAAAGGTATAGGCAGAGTTGATAGTTTGCATTCAAATGTATTTCAGAGATTTTTTCACTTTGCCATGGTAGCACATTGCTAGTTTGCCCTCTAATGGGGTAAGCTTTGTTTCATCCTGGTCCTTGAAGTGGTGGGTGATGGCATGTTGGAGCTGTGGATAGCAGTATAATTAATTGAGATCCACGCAGAGCATACGCTACTTTGAGATCTGTGAATGAGTGCAAGTGTGAGAGAGATATTGCAAGTGTGAGAGAGATATTGCATCTCTGAGTTGATATATCAATGGTATCCCATCCTCTGAATCTCTTGAGAGGAACTGTCACCCCGTCTTGTCCCGACCCCTAAGTGAGATGTGGGGGTGGGAGAGGTTTCTCTGTCAATTTGCCATACCAAAGGTTTTCATGTAGTGAGTTGCACCAGATAACTTGTGGCATGCCTGGGGTGGTGCACAGCACTCAGAAAGGTAGTTTAAGGAAAAAACACAGCCCGCCTCTCAGTAGCTTAACCACGGTCATTTTGTGGACAGAAGAACCACTCATTAAGAATGACTTTGTTTGAGGCTCTGTAGTAAGAAATGTCAGTTATCCCCCAGACCACCATCAAACAGGTTCTTGTAGCATTTCGTCATGGATGCTGCATGAGTCTTGTACTCCCACAGAAAATTTCGAAGCAAAGCATTCACTATTTGAAAGAAGGATGGTGGGATGTTGGAGGGATAGTTTTGTAATGCATAAAGTAACTTGGGTAGGGACACCATTTTAGTGATGGCTACTCGTTCCATTGTTAAGGGGAACAAGTTCCTGTGGGAATGTTACATTGTCAACTGCTGAGAAATGATGGTGACACATATGCTCCCAAGTACCATAATCTAACAGAGGTTATTATCAGTTCCAGTTACCATATGGTTGTATCTCAGGCATCTCACCGAGGGTAAAGGATCAATTCTGATTGATAATCTGCAGGCCAGTCCTGACTGCGGCCTTATTAGGGTGCATCATTTTCAATCTCTGGTAGGTCTAGTGTTTTAAAAATGTTTATAGTTTGAACTTAAAATGTCTTTTCTGTATTGTACTGGCCAATCAATCATGAATAGCAGCTATTTTAAAACACAACAGCTCAGCTTCTCCACACTGTAAGAAAAGGTACCTGCTGCATTAGATCTACATGAAATGTGACCGCATTGTACTCTTGTTTTTCATTAAATAAACCCTTTTTTAGGTCTCGCCTGGCGTTAGCAGTGTGCATGCGCTGCGCTCGCCATGCGAGGGCTTCTTGGAATCAATACGGATTCCAAAGCTTTCAGAGGTGGACTTGAAGCCCCGCCCATCTTTTTCATTCGCTGGTGTCATCTTCCTAAACGTTGGCTCACGATTGGAAAGGAGGCTTATTGCTCCCTCCTTGTTACCGCTCTGTCCACTTTTGGCCACCTCCCACCGGTACTGGATTGTGTACTCGCGGAGTTTACACGCTCTCCTTTAAAATGCTGGAAGCACTCTTTCTTTGTCATTGTGAGCGCAGTCCGTGTGGGAAGCACTTGTTTAAGTCAGTAACCACTTTTTTTTGTTATTAAAAGAGGACCGCGCTTGTTTTGTTTTGTTATTGATGCTCACTAGCATGCCGTATTTCAGCTGGAACAATGGGGGCTGCGCGCCATTCTTAATTCGCGGCTCACAAAATCATTTCTTTATTCAAATTAAACTTTATTATCCAGCTGCAGGCCACAGTTGTTGTTCATGGCGGCCACCCACTTTCACCGCGGCTCCCTTCCCCCGCCCCTCAGGAGAAAGAGACGCTGCTGCTCGCCAAATCATTTTTACTTTTCTTACGCTCTCCTCCTATTTTCATCTCCTGGCAGTGTTGATTTTTTTGTTAGTTAAGTGATATGGGTTATGGGGACTTCTTCCGGACAGTGGTATGAGTTTGGGAGCCCGGAAATGGTGGAACTGTGGAAGGTTTGGGGTCTCTGCACAGAGTCATGGCGCCGGGAAGCAGCAACTAGTTGTCGGGTATGAACGTGGTGCTGTTCATGGCATAAGGCAGTTTGGTGAGGAAAACAAAAAAACACTGGGAGCTGGTGTATTGCAGAGCATTAACGTTTGTTGCAGGAGATCCCTGATCATGCTTTTTTGGAACATTCTATATAATTGTCAAAATCAAAACTGGAAGTCCCATAACAGTGTGCTAGGACACCCACAAAACGTTTTCGTTAGAGGTTTTAGGACACGCTGATTTCAATGGCCGCAGCACTCCGCTTACCCGACATCACCAGGGAGGCTTTGCTCGTAGTTGTGCAGCACTAGTGCTTCCCGTTTATTGTAAGCAATCCCCCTTCCCTGCTGCTTTTCCATATTGGTTCCCTCGAACCGGGTGATTTTACAACTGTGACTTTGTGGTTTGTTGCAGATGTCACATACAGGGTACATCACATTATCAGCCCTCCCGCACCCTCCAAACACAAACAGTCCTCTGGTGGGTTTGCTTTTTTTCTTTTCTTACGCTCTCACTTAACATGCTTTTTTGGAACATTCTTTATAATTGTCAAAAGCAAAACTGGAAGTGCCATAACAGTGTGCTAGGACACCCACAAAACTTTTTCGTTAGGGGCTGCATAGTGTGGCCAATTAACTCGGTCAGATGTCCATGTAAATAAAAATCTGTATGAACAAGAGGGCTTGATGCATATAGGTGCTGCGCTACTAATAAGTCCACAGTGCTTTAGAGGTGATGACTCGCCTTCCTATTGTAGTTCTAAAAGCATAACTACCACCCCCCAAAAAATAACCCTAACTGCTAGTCAAGTACGAATTAGTTGTGCATTTGGTTACACTTCATAATTCTGTATGGAGGGAATCTAGTGACCCTGCATATTTATGAGAGTGTGTAAAGCTATGTTTCTGAAAGGCTTTAAATACATGTCTTAACAGCCCCTTTGAAAACTGATTTTATGTTTTTTAATACACCAAGAAACAAATACTTCAGAGTTTACTCTTAATTACTCCTTACTATCCAGTATGCTCACATTGGTGTCATAAGTAGTTCTTTTTACAAGTAGAAGATATAGTGTGGTTCCTGCTTGTTCTGTAGTGTGTTAAAAGTATGCAACGTTTCATTGGTGTTTTTATTAGTGTAGAAGCTTCCATGTTGCAGCACCCAGAATAATGTGCTGCATGGCTAAATACTTATAAGGTCCCAAAGGTGAGACCGATTGCATTGCAAATGCTTGTTTGAATTGAGTTATTCAGTGTGCATCCCAGTCATTAGCGCTGTGTCTGAAAGCACTAGAGAAGTAAACGTCGCAAGTGTACCAGGTGCAGATAAACTGCTTCTTCCAAGCTTCAAGTTTTGCAAGTGATGTTACCAATACATTGTGAATCATCAATCATTTGTCATTGCTTTTAATTAGTTGTGCTAGTTCTTATTGCTCAATATTCTTCATGGTATACATTGTGTGGCAGTTTAAACTATGGTCACTCCAAAACCCAAAGAATTTCGGGTCATCCAAGACCCTTCAGCAGGGGTCTCTCAATTACAGTCTACAGCAAAAAATAAAACCGAAGACAGCTCAATCCAGGCCTCGGAATTCAAACAAGAACTGAGAATTTAACGTCAAGGAATATTTCCAATATTCTCCCATGTGCATGAAAAAAATACTGGATAGGCGAAAGTTGTTAAAATAAACCTCAACCCACCAAAGACAGTGCAATGATGTGTATATTAAAACATTCCACTAAAGCTCATTACATTAAAACCATTATCATGAAACATTGGGCCATTATCCACACTGAACCTGATCTTCAACAATTATTTAACCAAAAACATGCTTTTCATTGATCCAGAAATCTCAAAGAACTTTTGACAAAAAAGAAAAAAAAATGACGTCACTCATTAAGGGATGCAAAGGTGTGCAAACTGTCTACAAAGTAATAATATAATAACTGGTAATTGTTTCACCCACCCGACCAAAGGTACAACATTCAAGCACGTGTAGTACATCCAATGTCATTTATGCATTGAAATGTCCATGTGGAAAACTGTATGTGGGGAAAAACCGAACTCAAGATAAAAATCCGGATAGCGGAGCATAAAAGCAATGTTAGAAATCATAATATCAAGTCAACTGTGGCAAAGCACTGGCCGCAAGCAGGACATAATGTAGCACAATTGCACTTCACTATTCTGGAAGCCTTAAAACCTAGATCATAAACAAGTCGCAAGATCTGAATCCACACGGATTAAAAAACTTAACGCCATGCAGCCGCATGGGATGAATGATAGACTGGAATTTGTTTGTTTTCTCTAAGCCTCTGCTGAAATATGCAAGAGTTCAATTATTAGAGATGATGGTGCTATAATCACACTGTATCACATGTTATGGAAGATTTACACCTGTACCACTACTTTGCCATTAAAACTTCATTTACTCTTTCACTGGGCTTTTGTTTTATATTGTATTCGTGTTTTGGTTTTTATTTAGTTAGCTATCACTTTAAGAACGCACCCTCTGACCACGTCGTAACGACCGTAACGTCACGCACACCTTGATAACTAATCAGTATGTCGGAACAGCTTTGAATGTTTTGCTTCGTCCCGAAGTGGGAACGCGCAAAGTAGCAGTTTATTGGGTAAGTGTATTATCCATAAACCAACGTATGCATGTAACCTCGTTAACACTATGACCTGATATTACGTGAGAATGTTTCGAATTACTTTGTACTCTATATACCGATGTCACTAAAACTTGGCGGTCTGTTAATCACTTGTATACCAAGCGAAGTTTTGCGTAGCATGTTTATTTACAGGATGTCTTGTTTAAAACTACACAATTACACGGAGCATGTTTTTGTGCATGCGGGAACGCAGAAAGTAACAGTTTATCGGACAAGCGTATGAGCTGAAGGCCACCGTATGCATGAAACCTCGTAAACCCTATGGCATGATATGTGAGAATGTTTTGAATAACTTACACTCGAAAAATCTGTGTCTCTAAAACCTAGCAGTTTGTTAATCACCAGTGTACTAAGTGTCCGTTTGCGCGCAGAATGTTTATTTACAGCACGTTCTGTCTGTTGAAAGCCACACAATTACACGGAGTATGTCTTCGAGCAGACGCACGATTTTCTTTTTCACAATATAGTTTGGAAAAGGTTGAACTGGATGATTTCTTTTACTCATCACGATAAGCGGCAGTGTTCTAGTTTTGGAGAGCTGTTCTACCAGTGGTTGCCATACATGTGTAAATTTGGTTTCAGAGTGCGTGATACGACAAGTTAAGAGCTCCAGGCGATAGTTAGTTTTGCTACCCCCAGCATGTGGAAGATCAGGCGCCAGTCAGTATGCGTCATAGCTTTGAGAGATTGGGGCTGGATCCCTAATTTAGTTACCTGTGGCGTACTCTGTATGGGGAACCCCACTGTGTCTTTGATGTGGATCAGCACCTTTTTCCAAAAGAGGGTGACAAGTGGGCAGGACCACCAAATATGAATGAAGGAGCCCGTGGCGGATTTGCATCACCAACACAGAGGTGAGGAGGTAGGGAACATTCTCCACAACAGGACAGGCGTGTAATACCAGCGGGTCATGACTGTATAGGCAGTTTTGCACTGAGAAATGCTTTTATGAATCCTAGGGATGTCACGCCAAAGCTGTTCCCACTGTTCCGAAGGGATAACATCTGGAACGTCTGAGTGCCACTGCGTTTGGTAAGGATTGAGCGGCATAGGGTTAGAGTGTTGTAGGACCTGGGATGTATGCGAGATAACTCCCCGGGAACCATCAAAGGAGCGCACCAGTGCCTCAAAGGAGGTGAGCTAGCCCGTGGCCACCCTGTGTATTAGTGGGTGTAAGCAGCCAATATTGGAGCTGAAAATATTGTAGTTGTGCCAGGGAGGTGATGGTCTTGTGTGCATTGGTCGAAAGTTAAAGATTTCCCCCTCAAAGAGATCACTGATTGTATGACATTCCCTTTCCCCCCAGTTTAAGAAGGAGTGGGGTTGCAGGGCCGGAGGGAAATCGGGGTTCTAAGACAGTAGGGTGTTGGGGGAAGGGAAGTAAGTGAGACCCTGGCGACAGCAACTTTGTCCCCTATATCCAGGACCGTTTTTGTAGGGGTGGCAATGTAGGAACTGCATTGTCTTAGCCTTTTCGGCAACCAGGCCAGATCCCAAATAGGTCTGCATGCCACTGCCCTGTTCATATGAAACCAATGTTTTTTGCTTTCGTGAACCACCCATTCCGAGATGTAGCATAGGTGCGCCACCCACTAGTAAACAGGTAGATTGGGACAGGCAAGCCCCCCCCCCCGATCTCGGGTTGGCATGAGTATCTTATTGGAGCACCGTGTACAACCTTTCCCCCGGATAAAGGAGTTCACATCCCTCTGGAGGCCTGTGATAGCTGTTTGGGGAATGGGCGTAGGAAGAGTTTGAAAGAGATAAAGCACTTTCGACAGTAGCGACATCTTTACTGCATTAAGTCGACCAAGCCACGACATGGGGATTGACTTCCATTGCCTCAGGTCTTCCATGACAGAGTGCAGGAATTCCGGCCAGTTAGCTTGAGGCCATGTAGCCAGCGTAGGAGTCACGTTGAGGCCCAGATATCGGATTGAGTGAGTTGCCCATTTGATCGGAGAGAGTGACTGCAGCTGTAGAACCTCCTGTGGTGAAAGTGTTCAGTTCAATGCTTGCCATTTGGTTGTCTTAATCTTGAGGCCTGAAATTGGTTGAACTGTTTGAAGGAGCGAAATCAGGGTAGGGAAGGAATCACTGGGATTGGTCAAAGTGAGCAGAAGAGCATCCGCAAATAGTGTGACTTTGTGATCGTCGCCGCCAAAGGGGATACCCTTGATGTTAGATGCCTGATGAATGGCTATCGCCAGAGGTTCCACTGCTAGGGTGAAGAGTAGGGGGGGGAGAGTAGACATCCTTGTTCGGTGCCTGTTAGACCTGGCACCATTGGCGTGGGCTTCCCCTGTATTTTTAGGTCTCGCCTGACCCAGCGCATGCGCTGGTCTGGCGAGACTTTTTGTGAGGGCTTAAAAAAATGCTACCATGGCCGGCCTAGAGCTACAGTGCATGTGCGCGGGCGCGCGCCGCGCTTGATCGCTATTGCGATCACTTTCACTCTTGCGGCTGCACGGCCGCTTTGATGTTCTCCGTGAGCCAATGCTTGTTTAAATATGCTTCTAGTACTTTTCTAAAAATATATATATATATATATATATATATATATATATATATATGTTCCAAATAATACAAGAAAAACATGTGATTTATATCTCTAGGCTTGTGGAAACCGAGCACTAGAGAGTGCTATCACTCAAGGTACTAGTTTTTTTTTTTATTTCCTTCCTTTGAGGGACACAAAATGTGGCACATCTATAACCAAATGAGGCGTTATTCTATCTGCCCTGATTAACTTCTTCAGTTCCTTCCTCCTTGGAAGTCCATTAGCTGAAGAAAGCCAATCAGTTACTCCTTTCCACTAACCCATTACCTTGGGGTCTGAAAAGCGCCACTGTTCCTATTTTGACAAGACTTCTGTCATCTCTTTGGAGGTGAATTGCACTCAATTAGTTGAAACTAAATATTTTCGGAATTACCTTTTCCCATACAAATGTCCTCTAATAACTTGATGAAATGTGAAGTATTCCTATGCTGCATAGTTTTAACAACAAGCTAGTTTGTATGTTGATCAACCAGAATTAGGATATATGTATCCGTGGACCCCACTTCTATTGCGTCATGAAAGTGAATTGCCACCCTTTCCCAAGGTCCACCCATCTCAAAGGAGGATGACTTACTTGACAGAGCTTGAGGTCTCTTCTTTTTTTAAGTAGACATCACACTAGAGACTCCTGTAAATCTTCATTTCATGAATGCTTTTATTCAAAATAGTTTCCCCCAAAAATCAAATCTTTTTCGCTCAAAACGAAGATCCTCTTTTATTCAAAATAGTTATGCAAAAAATGTAATCTTTCCTTCTCAGAACAAAGGGCCAACACGTATTTCTCAACTATGTAATGTTGCTTCCTAAGTGCCAAAGAGTGATTACAATAACACTATTGAAAACAGAACTTTCTCTAAAATAATTCGGAGGAAAAAGTCCAATTAGAAATTAAATATTCAATCCCCTGAATAACCACTTGCTGAGTAACTTCAAATGCAAGATATAACGAACAGTTCATGCAGGTCTAAGGTTAATTTCCTGCATGGTAACCGGATCCACCATTACTGTAGGTTGCTTTACTGTTTTGGTTTTTATCCCTATTAACCCGTGCATAACATTTTTTTAATACGTCCTCAAACCGCAGCATGCATCCTCAGCCTCCAGATCTCACAATCCTCTCCACATTTCAACTAGGATGTCTTTAATAAACTATAATGATAATGCGTGTGCAAAGCCCTCCAGGCGGTACAATCTGATTTCTCCTCATAAACTTTCTACCTAAAATACTCTATTTGTCCCTTACTTCATAGTACTCTCTCATGTCTTTTTCCTGATTCATCTCTCTATTCCACCCTTGTCTTACCCTCGCTTTGACTTCTTTCCTCTGGGTTTCTTCATCGATGGTCGCTTCCCATTCTTTTTTACTGTGTGCCATTTCATTCGGAACCCTTTATTATATTTTTCTCATGCAACACGAACGTTTGCTCAATATCAACCATCCGCACTTTCTACATTCGTTCTAAAACAAAAATGTTCACTCCTTTCACGTACTCCCACTCTCTCCCCCCCCCTCCTAAAAATTGAGTTCCATTACAGATAACATACATCTTAGTAATATTTCATTCCAAACCCTTCCCTTCTTCAAACAAACTTATTAAAGGTTTGTGGTCCTTTCCGATTCTAAAATGCAACCACCATTTGAAGTATGTGAAATGTTTGATTCTCCAGCAGCATGCAAGGGCCTCCCTTTCTGTAACAGAGAATGATGTTTCAGCATTTTGTAAGCATCCTGATGCAAATCTTACCACTTGTTCCTCCCCTTTCGTGTTAGTAACGCTAAATTCCTACATTACTTGCATCAGTTGTGATGCACGTCTTTCTCAACACATTGAAATATCTTGGTACTGGTGCTTGCACTTTACATTCTTTTACTTTCTCATATACTTTCTAACATTCTCTACTCCACTCAAAAAATATTTTTTCCATTATCGTTCTAAGAGGTTGTTCTATTTCGGCAGAATTCATTACAGATTTTAAACATTATTTGGCAAGGTCCCAAAATTACTTCTACTGTTCCTTGTTGGCAGGTCATGGTACTTTTTAGGCCTCGCCTACGCAGCGCTGCATTGGAGGACCTTTAGCCGTCGTTCTGCTCTTTTTCGAAGCACATACTCGTGCTTGTGGCGGCATCCACCTTGCGGGAGCGAGCAGGGGTATGCCACAAGCACAAGTATGTGCTTCGAAAAAGAGTAGACTGCTCTCCCCAGCGAGTGCGCGCACCACTCCCGGGCTCACCTCCAGCTACCCCTCTCTCTCACAATTAACTTTCGCGGCCGCTCTCCTTGGCCCAGCCCCTCCTCCCTCCACTCAATTGCTGCTAGTCACACGCCAACGCGAGTATAAACAGATGCTTTAAACACATGCTCGACAGGCCTGTTCGGCTGTAGCTGCTAGACCTATACCTAAATTACACGTTGAAAATGCAAAATGATGCCGTTATTTTTTTTCATCACTCACAGAATTCCCGTGTCTTGCAATGTGATTGGAGGATCCTAAAATATGTTTTAAATGATTTTACGCGTTCATATTTATTGCCTGCTTTTTTTCTAGCACATTTAGAACGTGACACGTTAGCATTGATTCGGGTCTGTCTGCTGTGTACTGCTTTCTGCTGGACTTGGGTAGTTCTATTTTAGCAGCGCTGTGTGTGTGTCTCCCTGCTACTGCCTCAAATGTCATAGCTGCTGGCCGGGATGATATCAGAGCCCGCTTTCCTCTCTGAGTACACTATCTTTGCCGTGGAGGATCCCAAGCGGCCTAAGCTACAGACTGGCAGCGCGGTGAGTGCCGCCCTCCCCGCAGCAATGCCTGTAGCTGTGGGATGACAGTAATTCTAGGACGCAAACTAGTACTGCTGCTTCTGGCTTTTAGTTTCACAAAGGTCTGCTGTGCAGCCTCCTCTTCTCGTCTCCCTTGACCTTTAACCTGTACTAAGATTAGCTCTGCTGTTACCCGCGTATGCACTGACCTTTTAACAAAAATATTAACATCTGCCTACCTTTCATGAGCAACCGTTTCCTGCTCTATGACAACATAGTCACGGACGCAGTCGTAAGCCTTGACGAAGACACAGTGCTTTCTACGACTGAGGTAAGTGTGCAACGCCCACTGCTGCGAGCCCTTCAGCGTGCAGTGAGTGTGCACTGCACCACGATCACAACGGGTGTGTTCAACTTGTCTCTCTGTTGAGTAGGTTCTCTCCTCACTTCTCTGTCGAGCTCTCTGCTTGTTGCCTAGTTTCTCCCTTCGCTCCTTTTCTCGCTTTCCGGCAGTGCTTCATTTCATGTTCTTCCTTCTCTTCCCACTCTCGGGTACTACTTCCCTTCACTCCTCTCTGTCCATCTTTCGATCGGTCTTTCTTTTCGCTCGACTGTCTCTTGAGCTGCCCGCTCCACCCCCGTCCCCCGCTCAGCCCCTCCACTTCTTTTGCCACCCCATGCCACCTTTTCATTTCCTTTCCCTCTTGTTGTTTCTTTTCCCCATCCCTTGCTCCCTTGAATTACTCAGCCTCTTCCACTGTTTGCTGTCTCTCCCCCTCAGAAGTCACATCATGTTACTTCACATCCTACACTGTGTCTCATGTGATGTCATGCACCCACACCCAGCAACCAGAGGACATGTTACACAGACTTTTCACATCGACCCAACACAGTGCAGGAAGGACGCTTACACCACCCACTAGCCCCAGTCAATGCATTCACTTACGACCATGCTGGGCACCCTACAAGCCAGACATCCCAGATACCCCCTATGCACATCTGGAGTCCCCAGGCCACACCCAGAAAAACAAGCATTGGCATAGCCAATAGGTCTCGCCTTTGGGACCTTATAAGTATTTAGTTATGCAGCACAATATCCTTACTGCAACAACACTAACTGTTGCATGACTAAACACTTATAAGGTCCCAAAGGCGAGACCTATTGGCTGTGCCAATGCTTGTTTCCTTTGCCTCCTGTGTTTTTGCTGGTTGTTGGACTGCGTTTTTGCTGGTCTAGATGCTTTGGGCACTTTGCCACTGCTGTTCAGTGCCAAAGTGCAGGTGCTCCCTCTGTAAATTATTGTTTTAGTAATTCCATGTTTGGTATATTTGATTTACTAGTCAGTCCCTAGTACAGTGCACTGTGTGTGACCAGGGCCTGTAAATCAAATGCTGCTAAGTGGGATTGCAGCACTGATTGTGCCACCCACATCTGCAGCCTGTGAATGGGACTCCGATCTGCCATTGCTGTATCTGTATTCCCTCTAGTGCTACCATGTCGACTCAACAAGTGGACCCACTTGCCACGCCCTACCCTTCCCTTTTCTTACTTGTTAGTCACCCCCTAAGGTAGGCCCAAGGTACCCCTGTGGGCAGGGTGCAGTGTATGTGAAAGGTAGGACATGCCCTGATAGTGAAATACTGCCAATTTCGTTTTTCACTATTGCAGGGCTACCTGTTCGCATAGGATAGAATGGGGAGTTTGCTTATAACCTCTTATAAACATAACTAGCCCTGGGAACAAGGTAGGAAAATAAAGTTTAGTATGCCTGAACTCAGAACGTTAAAATGCCCCTTTTAGTGAGGGTGTTTTTTACATTCTGTGTTTGAAAATACCACTTTTAGAAAGTAGATATTTTCTTCCTTACACATCCTAGCAGAGGTACACTGGATGGCTATTGACTGTCTGGCTTTGGAGTGACGGGCTGGGGATGGGCAGTGGCTCCAGAGAGTTTGGATGAGTCAGGGCTGGGCTGAATAGGACTGGGCTGCATTTAGAGTAGCACGGGAGATTTCATTTCTCCTGAATGGGCCTGGTCTGCCTTCCACAATGCTGTCTCCATCTCCTGCCCAGAAGCTGCACCAGAGAGGACAGAACTGGTTTTGACTAAGCACAGGGCTTCTCTGCCACCAGTGAACAAAGGATTTTGCTGTATACATTTTGGGGCCCAGACCCCACAATTTTAGATCACTTTTGGACTTTAAGAGGAACATCGTTCTAGGAGAAGAGCTGGAGAAACTGGAGGAGGAGTACTGCCCCTTTGCTTGTGCTGTCTAGGGTTGGCCTGCAGTGGCTGTTTCTGCCAAGGAGAGGAACTGTGTGTTATCCTGCTTGAGAAAGTATCTCCAAGGGCTTGAAGGGGATCTTGCCCCCTGTTCAAGAGGTCTCAGGAACAGTGAAGATCTCAGCATCCTTCTGGGCACCGTCTCTGGTTCCAGTCACCACAGAAGAAAAGGGGAACCGACTCTGTCACCGAGTCTGTCGCAGACTCCGTGTCCTGAAGGCACCGCAGAGGGCACCGCCTCACTTCGCAATGAAACCCTGGTCTCACCGACTCTGTAAATCAGCTGCTGCTTGCACCGCGTGCTGTTATCACCGCACTCTGCACCGCTTCGCTACAGGCTGCAAAGACGTCACCGACTCTGTCGCTGTCCAGCTCAAACATCAACTGACTATGTTGCCGCACTGCGACCCGCAAGCACTGCATCGAGCACCGCCTCACCCTGCTACGCAAGCCTTGGCCACACCTGCCCCGTCAACGAGCCGCTGCCTGCACCGAGCCGCGCGGACCCCGCACACTGCAACGTTTCCATCTCACATCGCAACCGCAATGGTTGCCACTGACCGGCTCGTACCATTGTGTCGCCTGCAACAGTACTGTCCCAGAGTCTGTCAACGCTTTAGCTAACCTGTACCAACGCTGTTGGCTGGAATTGTTAGACTCTGTTGTCTTCAGTATTGCGGTAGCTCCCAAAGGAGCTAACGAGTCGGAGGAACTGTGTTTTTATTTTAATTTTTGTGTTTTTTTTACTAATTTCCGGGATTTATTCTCCATAACAAACTGAAACCATGTTTTAGTTATTTACAATCACTTAGATGTGTGTTTCACGTTATTCCTGCAAATTAAAGGTTATTTTGCACAGTAACTATTTTTTATAGTATTGTATGTTGGACTCTTGTCGTTTTTGGTCTTTTGTGGTCTAGATAACGTTTTACTTATTTTTCTAAACTGGTGTGGTGTCCATTTGTAGTGTTTTCACTGTGTTACTGTATGCATGCACAAATGCTGTACAAACTGCCTCTGAGTTAAGCCTGTCTGCTTGTGCCAACCTACCAAGGGGGTGAGCTGGGGTTATTTTAGAAATGTATCCCCCTTACCCTGACTAGGAAGAAGGGTCCCTCCTTGGACAAAGGTACCTACCTCTGCAAACTAGAGACCCCTATTTCTAGCAGTGCCCCTGCGGATGTGCACTGGGGGGAGAGAAGACTGTTGACCTGATTTGCGCTGTAGGGGCAACTTAAGATGGCATTATCAGGGATACCATGATGGGTTTAAGCACGATCTTCAGCAGGACTACTCTCAGAAAGAACCAATCTATTCTATCGAAAGCTTTTTCAGCATCCAGGGAGAGGAGGCACGCCGAGGTATCCCGTCACTGGACATTATTCACCAGGTGGGACAGGCAGTGGATGTTGTCTGCCCCATGGCTCTGATGTATAAACCCGACCTGGTCTGAGTAAATCAGATGGGTAGGTGTGGCTCCAATTGGTTAGCCAGGAGTTTGGTGTAGATCTTGGCATCCGTGTTGAGCAGGGAGATAGGGCGATATGATGCGAAGAGTGATGGGTCCTTCCACAACTTGGGTATTAGAATTATCTCAGCCATGGTCATCCTAGGCATCCAGCTAGGATTGTCGGAGAAGGAATTGAAAAGGTTAAGAAAATGGTCCTGTATTTGAGGTAAAAATAAGCAATAGAAAAATACCATAAGCCCTTATAGGCTCGGGGCTCTGCCCACCGGCAGGTCCTTTATTGCCTGACGCATTTCATCCAGTGTATACGGGGCCTCCAGACTGTGTATGGACACGGTCCAGAGGCGGTCATGGGCACGAAGCAAGGAAGGGACCCACTTCTCCTTGGGATGTATCCCCTTGGCTATATAGGGTGGAATGGAATCTGTGGAATGCCTGCTGTTTGTCAGTTTTAGAGGCTTCCCACGTGCCATTCTCATTTTTGACCTTGGAGATGTGGGCACAAGAGATTCGGGTGCGAATTTGGCTGACCAGAAGGGAACCAACCTTATTCCCTCCTTCGTAATTTTTTTGCCTCAATGCAAGAAATGAGTGTTTCGCCCCCAATAAGACGAGAGTTTAAGTGCTCTTCATTCATTTGCTGGCCTGCACAAAGTAAGGCAGGGCAATGTAAGGTTGTCTTATAAGACTCTTACTTACCTTTACATGGAAAATACTGGTTGGGTTAGGTGTGTTCTGGAAAAAACTGAAGAGCGTGACCTCTGCAAAGATATGCAAATGCTTAATTCTGTTTTACAAAACATTTTAGACCCACTGCTGTAAAAACGCCTATGTTTTACTCAAACTCCTTTCACCGCTTTATTTCTCTCCTCTGCATTACTGCTAGCATGCAGAAAATTAATCTGAAACTTTGCAGTGATAGTTGGCACTTGAAATACAATGATTTTGTACACTTTTAGCAGGGTCACAACATTGAAGTGTCTGTTTTACTGATGAGAGGTATGTTGTTAAAGCTTTAGTGAAAGATCACTCAAATAGAAACTTTCTCTCCGCTTCTTCCGGCCACTTTGAGGCCACCATTGTGCTAGTACAGACTAAATGATTTACAGCATACAACTTGTTGCAATTCTCAACATAGTGTCTGGAGATTTTGAATGTAGCTTGCCAATTCTAAGCTTGCCAATCACGTGGACCTATTCGCCTCCCAATGGCTTGAGCACCTTTGAAAAGCTCTAACAAGGTTATCCCTTAAGCACAAGTAATTGGAACTTTGAGCATCATATTTCCTGAGTTGATTGTAGTGTATATATACTTTGATCAAGCGCTCTGCCCTTTTCAGAGTATTGATCACAACTTCATAGATCATTGAGGAGAATCCTGCCTGGTTTTCTTCTTTATGACACTGCAGACCATATTGTAACTTCAATTAAGTTTAAGGGGACTGAAGATCAAATGAAGGTTATCTCTGGATTCCTGCTCAATCTCCCGTCTCTTAATGTACTCCATTTGTCCAATCCTCTGATTCAAAATAAACTTTTTGTATTGATGGATAAATCTTTGGTCTGTCTATGTTCCAAGGATGGTATGGTGCTGATTTTGGCTGCACCTGTATGCAACTGGGAACAAGGACAAAATAAAAGAATAGTTATTATTTATCAGTAAGCTTCTTATTACTAAAACCTTTATAGGTGTTGTCCCTACCCGGTTGGAGGAAGGTCTCAACCCTGAGTTCAGTGATTCAGATTTCTGTTACTATTTTACCAAACTGTAATTATATCCCCAGGAAAGTGCTTCAGACCAGACTTTAATATTAGCAGCAAACAATGCTTTTTACATTATATTAGAGCTAGTGATGTGCCTGTTCATTGGAGCTGAACCATTGAGTTTTAGTGAGCTTCACTGGGGATCATTCTTAAGGCGTTGATTGGGGCCAATGGGAAGTTGGTCACCTAAGAACTTGGAGACATGAAATATGACTACCTTCTTTTTCCACATGAACAAAATATGTCATTCTTTGGATGGGACTGTCTCCTGAATGGTAAACGGGAGTGTACCCCATCCCTGAGTGCCATACAGCTTGTGAAACTGCTAGCCTAACTTTTTGCTTTGGCCCTAGCATCACACTAATCTAGCGTTCACGCAAACACCTGTCTCTGGTAATGTGATGCCCAGAACTGGTCTTATCATCTAAACGAGTGCACCAAACATGCCTTCATAGTGGGCATTGAACTACTGTCACTGCCATGGGGTCCATCACTCAAAGTGGTGGTGGCAGGTTACTGTGTGCTCTGGCTCTTTAGTGTGACCAGATCTTTTCTCCTGTGTTAGAGGGAGTGCGGTCTACTGGCTCAACCTGTGTAACTTTCCACTGTAAGGTGACACCCAGTACATTGCGCTGACTTTTCTTCTGCATGCCTAGTGCATATATGTGCATTAATTGTCTGGCAAACGTGTGGTAGTAGGATTGAGTGTGGTATCAAATTAAGTACTTGGATCAGTGGTATCATTTTGGATGCCTCCGGGTTAGCATGACACTAGATGGAGAATGAGTACAGCTTCCTCAAACTGTGAAAGTATATTGCTTGTTTTCTTGTGGCTGAAGGCCTAGACATTAAAGTGAGTGAGAATGGAGACTCCACTCTCTTTTGAAATTCAATGCTGATCTTGTAAGCAAAGGGCTGCTGATTAGTTTTTTCTGAGCACTGCCATTTGGTAGATATTAGGTGAGCGAGGTGGGACAGAAGTTTCTGTTGTTCAAGGTGAGGATATTAGTAGGGAGGGCCTACCTACCCTTGTCTGTTCCGGATTACTATGTCAGGAAGTGTGACGATAGGTGCAGAAACCTCACACTTCATTCGATACGTCTTTTAGAAGACAGCAGCATTTCTACTTTCTGTGAGAGCATCAACTTACAAGGGTGAGCAGCCAGAGAATGATATTTGAGAGTGCACCAATCTAAACCAGTTCTGAGCTCTTAGACATTTGATCCACACCCCCTACCTGGAAATTGTCTAGAAAAGAGGGATGAAATCACCCCACTTTGTTCCTGTCCAGGGTCTTCTTGACCAAGGGAGGGTGGGCTCTGCAGAGTACATGAAAAGCTGTGCTTGACTGGGGCTGCTGTCTGAATGACAGCCAGTCTTTTTCGAGTACGGCTACTTCAACTGCAGTTTGCACAGCTTGATGAGAAGAGCTGCCTAGTACCAATACGCCTCCATGGATGGTCCAAAAGAGAAGAGTGCCTGTCCCTGCAGAAGAAGAGACTGTTTAGCTATGTTCCTAGCGTGAAAAACACCAATTTACTGATTGCCCTTCAGAGAAAGCTGGAGCTGACTTGTGTCACAAGGGGTCTCCTGGTCTCCAATGTCAACCTTTGCAGTGGACAATGTACAGAAACCATCCTGTGCCACCCGGCACCCATGTGATGCCCATAGGTTTGGTGTTGCTCTTGCTGCCTAAGGAGTTGCTGTTGTCACTGAAGCAGAAGCCAAACACGGCCCAGAGGCTGCAACTGTCTAAAGAAGCAGGTCTCTCTGGTCTTGCCCTGGATACCAGAACTGCCTGTGACGAGCACGGTCAGCTCGCAGCTTGGAGGACACACGTGCCAGAATTGGTGGCTGCGGAGCTGGCCTGCAGTTCTCCTCCTCCACTGCAGCTCCAGTCGCACGTGAAACAGCCACTGAGGTCTTGTCAGTGGAGATGCCGTTGGGAGCATCAGCCAGAAGAGTGCCAGCCAATTGCAATAGCTTTAGCAGGTATTGGTGCCTTGCACAAAAGACTGAACTTCGCACACAATCTGTGTTCTGCATTGGGTTCAGACTGTTGCCTAAGTGATCCCAATAATTTGGAAATGGATTATTGAACTGACCGGCAAACTACTTCAAGTGGGTAAAGACCTAATAAATAGTATCTAGTAACCTAATCTGTG
The DNA here is from genome assembly GCF_964204655.1 of Triturus cristatus. Taxonomy (NCBI): domain Eukaryota; kingdom Metazoa; phylum Chordata; class Amphibia; order Caudata; family Salamandridae; genus Triturus; species Triturus cristatus. The sequence goes on from NC_140594.1 coordinate 648,440,001, forward strand.
CCTATGACTACATTAGAGTAGAATTATAGACCCAATAACAACTCCTAGAATAGGGAAAGAGTGCCAAAGTTTATAAGATGTTTAGGCGGGTGTAAGGATTTAAATCCTTGCAGCTGAGCCCCTTGAATTTTCGCATTATGTTGTACTGTACTTTCTTTTTTACTAAGATGACCCTGGCCTGAACAGAGTGTTTGTGTCTGTTGGTTGACTGTCAAGTTCTGAGGTTGTGTCCCTCACATTACCTCCAAGAGAAACCTTTGACGGCTTGGCCTTGCTACACTGAGAGTGAAGGTCATAAAGTATGTACTTGATCCCATTTTCAGTGCCACAGTAGGACAAACACTTGTGGGGAAGAACCTCATCCAGAGCCCCTTTCTGACAATCATCCTGGCCATATTACTTTATATCCCGTGCCTCAGTTAACTTGACTGCAAAAAAAATTCAGGCTTTTTAAAATTCTGTAAAATTCTCTGAAATCAAAAAGAGATGAGTGAAGGGTGCAGGTGTACTCTGTTCAGGTTGCTGCATGCTTTGTGCATGTAAAACCTGGTTTAACACACTGCGGAAGTTTTGCACCTGTTCACTTTTACCGATGTACCTATTTCAGAAGCTTTGACTTTGTTCCCCCAAAAAAAGTAAACACAAAAAGGTAGAATACTTTTTGCGTGACCAAATTACTTAGTTACAAAGCTATAACCGACCACAAGGTTTTGAATACAGCAGTTTCTTGCAGTGTGTTCAGACCACCGCTCAGCATGCTCTATCAGATGTGGTTTGAGGAAGCCACCATGTGGGACTAAATAGTGTAGCTGTCTGAAAGTTTGCTATTGTGTTGTTTTTGTGTTTTTAGTTTTTTTAACACCCTTTTTAGGTTGAAGCCTACCAGTCAGCTGTGGCAAAGACATCTTGTGGACATTCAGAAAGCTGAGCTAGGAATGTTTTCCGCCTGTTGCATACCCTTGGCTTTGTGGTTTGTAACTCACACATTCTGCTTTTCTACTTGTTGGCTTTATTTGCTTTTTGAGGTTCAGTTTGAGTTTGATCCTCCTGTTGCACAAACCTTGTTGTAACCCGGCACCTCCCGCGGCCGGGAATTCCAATTTGGTGCCCACGATCGGGCACCAGGAAAAGGAGGTCGGTGGTCCAGCCCCGGTATGCAGGGGAATGCCTGCTCAGAAAGAGGAGGGGGGAGAAGGAGGAGAAGAGGACGCCACTGAGCCGGTCGGGGTGCTGCTACTGCAGAGAGAGAACCCAGAGGGGATGGAGCTGCGGAGGGAGAGAGAAGCGCTGGGGAAAGGAATCCGGGAAGAAGACGCCCGACCAAAGAACCGCCTAGAGGTAAAGGACCCAGAGTCAATCCGGCCTGAAGAGGAGGATGGCGGTGAGGCTCCCCCTGCCACAACCATGGAGGGCCGTGGCCACAGGCAAGCGCCTTTCTTTACTTATTTTTCCACGGGTTGGTGGAGGTTGGAGTGGTGAAGGGCATCTGTATGTGCATATGCACCAAGGTCCTTATTCCCTCCACTCATCCCCCGAAACCTTGCACAACACAGCCACTTTTAACCCTGCAACATCCGACCCCAGGTGACAGTACACTGACTGCCTCAACCCCTGAATACCTGATCCCTGTCTGTCTTTTTCCTCAGAGGGCCTGGTCTACTGACCCTTCTCCCTACATCCAGTGGGGCTGGAAGAACAGAACACGAGGACGTCTCCTAGCAAGAGAACGGGAGGGATAGACTGACCTAGAAGTCTAGAGACTGAGACGAAGGACAAAGAGTCCTCCAGCTTATATGATTTATTGTCTTTGCTGAACCTTTGCTTTGCTTCCACGTATTTCTTTTGATTTCACCATTACCACTATTCCTGACTCGCTGTTCTGTATAACCATGCGACCACACTTGTTTACTGTATTCTTCCACAAACATGCTTTATGTAAATGGGCCTTTAAATCTTGTTCTTATCTTGTCACATTTGTTGTGCATTCAAAGACTGAGGTCAACTGTCAAGCTGCGTCTTCCAGGGAGCTTGGTGTTTAGTTTTATTTCTCTGACTTCTAAGTGAGAGGATTTATGTGACAATCATGCTGGCTAGTGGGGGTGTGCTTGAGGGGAAGGCTGTACAGATGTGATTTTTGTTTTCCAGACTACAAAATTGAAACGTCTGTAAATGAACTGTGCTGATGATCAAATTAATGCATTGGTGATGACATTTCCACACATCTTTTGTGCACTCCAATCTACACCATTTACTCCACAATACACCCCTCCACACCACTTACACCACTTACTCCACTCCTCTCCAATCTGTTCCACTCAACTCCACTCTACTTCACTCCAGTCTACCCCAACCCAATTTATCCACCCCACTCAACTCTACCCCAATCAACTCTACCCCACTCCAATCTATTCTACTCTAATCTACCCCACTTCAGTATAACCTATTCCACTCCAGTCTACCCCAGTCAACTCCTCTGTGATCCAGTCTACCCCACTCCACTGAATCCACCCCAATCAACCCCACTGTACTCTACCCCAATCTGCAGCACTCTGCTCCAGTCTACCTCACTCCTCTCAACTCCAATCTACCCAATCCACCCAACTCCAATTTACCCTCATCCAAATAGCTCCACTCTAGTCTACTGCAGTCCCAATTTACTCCACTACAATTTACCCCACTCCACTGCAATCTATCCAACTGCTATCCACTCTAATATACCACACTCCACCCCACTCACCACAATCTACCCCTCTCCAATCTACCACACTCCCATCTGACTCAATTCACCCCTCTCAAATCTTCCACACTCCAATCCATCCAATCTACCCCACTCCACTCGAATCTACCCTATTATACCAAGCTCTGCTTCGCTCGTATCTATCCCATTTCCACCCCACTCAATCCAGCCTAATCAACCTCATTGCACTCCAATCTTCAGCACTCCAACCAAATCTACAGCACTCTGTTCCAGGCTTAGCCAGTCTACCCCATGCCACTCCAATACACCCCACTCACATCTAACCCAATTCACCCCACCCCAATGTACCCCCTTCCAACCCACTCCTATCTACCCCAGTCCAGTTTACCCGACTCCATTCCTATTTACCCCACTCCATTCCAAACTCCACTGCAATTTACCCAACTCCTCTCCACTCTACCACTCTCCACCCCATTCTACAACACTTCACCACTCTCCACCCCATTCTACAACACTCCACCACAATCTACCCAACTCCAATATACCACAATCCACACCACTCAAATCTACCAAACTCCAATACACCCAATCTATCACATTCCACGCCACTCCTATCTACCCCACTCCAATCTACCACACTCACTCAAATCTCCCTACTCCATTCCAGTCTAACCCACTCTACTGCACTGCAATCTACCTCACACCACCCCAATCCAAACCTACCCAATCTACTCGAATCCAACCCACTCCACTCGAACACCATACATCTGATCTACCTCACTCTGCCCCAATGTTCCCCACTCCATCCCACTTCACTCTACCCCCACTCCACTCCAGTCATCCCTCTTAATTCTACCCCACTCTACTCTCTTAATTCCACTCTAACCTACTCTAATCCACCCCCCTCTTCTCCTACCTAATCTATCTCTCTCAACTCCAATCTCGACTCCACTCCAATCTATCCCACTCCACTCCACCCCACCCCACCCCACCCCAATATATGCCACTTCGATCAACCCACTCCAGTTCACCCCTCTCCACGGCAATCTACCACAATCCATTCCTTTCTACCCTACTCCACTTCAATCTACCACATGCCACCGAAATCTACCACAGTCCAGTCTAACCCACCGCATCCCAATCCAACCCACTCTAATCTACTCTACCACACTCCACTCCAAGCAAACCTACTCCAATCTACCCCATCCAATCTGCCCATCTCCAATATACCCCCACACAACTCTATGCAATTCCACTTCAATCTCCTCCACCCCTCTCCAAAAGTCCCCACTCCTATCTATCCTACTCCAGTCTACCCCACTCCCAGTGTATCCCTCCCCAATCTACCCTACCATAATCCACTCCAATCTACCCCATTCCACTTCATACTACCCCACTCTGCTCCAATCTAACCCTTACAAAACTAAAACAGTACCCTTTATAACCATGCAGTAACCATACACATTCATGTATTCATTCATTCAAGCAAAATATGCCACTGGCCTATATAACAAAAACTACGTACGTCAGTTGAGCACAGTTAAAAATTAAACCATTCCAAAAACCGAACGTATTAAAAAAGCATAATTTTTTTTATTGTTCTATACAAAAAAGTGGGATTAGCCTCCACAATTTTTAAAAAAACAATTAAAAACAATTCATATACAGAAAAGTCAAATCCTTGCCACTCCGATCAACTCCACTACAATCTACTCTATCTGACCTGCCCCACTCCAATATACCCCATTCCCCCACTCCATCCGACCCCAGTCTACTCTACCCAGTCTACCACCAACCATCCCAGTCTACAACACTCCACTCCATTCAATCAAGTCCACTCCACCCAATCTACCCCACTTTAGCCTAACCCATTCCACTTCACTCTACCCCGATCCAATCTACCGCCATCTTCCGCACTCCTCCCCAATCTTCCGCACTCCACCCCTATCTGTCCCATTCATATATACCACAATCCACCCCACTCCAATGTACCCCAATCCAACTTACTCCACTTTACCCAAATCCAATTTACCCCACTCCAGTACAAAGCTCAATTGCAATCTCCCTAACTACTTTCCACTCTAATCAACCACACTCCTCTCCAGTCTACCCCACTCCACCACAATCCACCCCACTCCAATCTACCACACTCCAATCCACCCAGTCTACCCCACGCCACTCTAATCTACCCAATCCACTGCACTTAACTCCTAGCTACCACACTCCACTCAAATCTGCCATACTCCATTCCAATCTAACCCTCTCCACCGAACTCCAGTCCTCCACAACCCACTCTAATCCAATTTAGCATACTATATCCAATCTTCCCCACTCCACTCCAAACTAACTCACTCCAGTCATTCCTCTTTATTCTACCCCACTCCACTCTTCCCCAATCAATCTCCCTCCACTGCAATCTACCCCACTTCAACCTATTCACTCCAGTCCACCCCTCCACAACAGTCTGCCACACTCCATTAGTTCTACCCAATCTACCCTACTCCACTTCACATTAACCTACCACATGCCACCCAAATGTACCCCCTCCAGTCCAATCAAACCCACTGCACCCCAACCCACCCTAATCTACCCAATCACACTCCTCCCAAAAGTTTCCATCTTTTCGATTTCAATAACTTTTATTGGTTTTCAAACGCAAAACAAATAAAAGGACACAGAGCAAAGAAATTAAAATACAGCAATTCATCAAATGTCACATTGATAAAGGCAGTAGATGAGCTAGTTTTACAAGTGATACAGTGACGATTAATGAAGTGGCCAACCGGACTGGAGAGAATACATATGTTAAGTTAATTAACTAGCCAAAATACAAATATCTCACAAGAGCTAGCAAATATAGAATACAGAGACAATTTTGAGTACTCATGTTGGTTTAACCGTTGCAGACTAATGTACATTGGGTCCGTTGCAGGGGTTTAAATAGTGATCGATGAGACCAAGGTTCAAAAGTATCCATTGTATCATTAGTAAGAGCATGTTTCATAATATAAACATTTCTGGTGGATTTCCTTTATCCTCCTTAAAGCGTGAGGAGAATCGAAAGAGAAAACGATGACAGTAAAAAAATAAATACTAACTAATGAAATGAAGTAAAGGAAAAGAATGAGCTCGGGGTCAAGGGGCACACCTATAAACTAGTGTTGGATGGTTCATTGATCTAACCTTATTCTGATAGCTTAACTGTCGCTGAGTCCTAGTTGGGCTGCTTATATTTTCGCTGAGGCGGTCTGCGATTTAGTATGGTGGTAATCACGTTTGGGACGGATACTTCAAGGGGATTTAAAAACCATAGAGGCAGAATCAAGCGATTTCCGTGTTTTCCTGTTTTTAGGTTTCCGAGGGGAGGTATTTCAGTCAATATTGTGTGCTCCTCTTGAGAAGGTTAGCCATTCTTGCCATTTTTTTAATGACATTTTCTTAAAACCTTTCCAGTTACACAGGACTATTTTACAGGCCAAGATCAGCATTAAGTCAATCAGAAAGCTGTCATCCTCTCCCGTTAGGTCCGGATCCAGGAAGCCTGCTAAAATATATGATGACTCTTTAACTGATGAGATGTTGAATGTCTGGGTGATGTATTTGAAGTTTTTATTCCAAATGTTTTGTAGCATTGGACACAATAGGAGCATGTGTGATAAGTCACCTGTTTGAGAGTTGCAGTTCCAGCATCGTGGGGACTGGACTAATTTAATCTTGTATAGTCTGGCAGGGGTGGCAGCTTGGGCGGGAGCACTACTCAAATGGGGTGCAGCAGAGGAAGAGACACTACGAGAGGAAGAGGTAAAGGGCACCCGTAAACATCCAATATCCATAGAATGGGCGCAGCTCCTAATTCACTTCAAGCAGGAGCGAGAGCAGATGGGGAAACACGGGAAATGACGCAGCCTGCTCCCCACACACCCCCCTTCCTTTCCACCACCACTCAGGACCCAATAACAATGATAGCGGTACAACAGACAAGTAGAAGAATCAACTAGGAGAGATGGGCGAGACCCCCTGAGTTTATCGCTCGCCCTTATGAAGACCCACTTCCCCCCTAGATCACCTCGGGACGCATCCGACGTACCTACACACAGTCAACGCGCCACCCACCACGACCGCTTATCCTTGCCCGCCCTACATGTACTCCTCCCCCCCCCCCCATGCTCCTCTTATTGATTTCCCTCCTCCCCTTTTTTCTTTATCCTTCTTTATTGTTTTTCCTCTCCTTCCCACAGTTCATAGTTAATTCCATCGGCAGTTCAAAAACCGATACACTAGTTAAACGGAATAGATGTTCACATACGTCATAAGGGAAGAGCTACACAGACAGAAACGGAGAGAACGAGCTAACCCTAGCTTTCACGTGACACACCGGTACAGTCGCAATGGTGCACAATACAGCCCATTGGAACAAACCAGTAGTAGATTTACGATCTTAGCAAGGTCAAGGGGTTCCGGGGACTAGGCAACCAAGGTAATCACCCTTCGTAAACAGTAATGATACTTTACAATGATGTAAAAAGTGATTCATCGATGATATATTTGATGTACATTATGGAATGTTGTATGCAAAACCCTAATAAAAAAATTCAAACAAAAAAATATAGTCTGGCAGGGGTCCAGTAGTTCCTATTTATAATCATGAATTTTGTTTGTGAGAGAATAGGGGAGATTTTGTGTTTGAAAGGCATCATATGTATTTGTGTCCAATCTAGTGTAATTGCTTTGCTGTTCGGTTATGTCTCCCACTTGCTACGTTAGTCAAATGATGCTTACTCGGAACGGGGAGTAATAACTTATAGATCCTTGAGACCGTGTGACCAGCGTTGAGCAATTTGGATAGCTTGGAAGGGAGCGAGGGGATGAGTGAATTAGAGTTTAGTTTGGAGATCTGTACTTTAAGTTTCAGGAACTCGTAAAAGTCTAATTCAGTTAAATCTTTTTCATATTTAAGGGCAGAGAAGGGGATGGGTGAGTCATTATTATAAAGGTCCATGATAAAGTTAATGCCTTTATGGGACCGCTCTCTCCAGAATCTTGTTTTCTTATTTATTTTTATCAAAGGATTGTGGGTGTATTTGAAGCGCCCATTTTTAATTTGGGTAATGTGTCCAGCCGTGCCAAAGCTTTCTTCGTGTTTAAAATGACACATTTAGAGTGCTCCAATAGAGAGACCTGCATTGTTATAATTGCCAGAAGGGGGATCTCCTTGATAAGTTATAGTTCTAAGTCTAGCCATTGGAGTCTGTAATCAAGTTTGTCCCTTGGTAGTTCCTTAGGTTTGGTATGCCTACCCCTCCATTGTTTTTGGTGAGTCTAAGCTTATTTAAGGAAATCCTCGCTTTTTTTTCCCTTGCCATCAAAATTTACTGATAACTTTACCTATCTTCTTTAAGAAGTTATCTGAGAGCATCATAGGAAGCATACCAACAAGATAATTTATGAGAGGCGATATCATCATCTTGATCATTTCTATTCTCCCCCACCAAGATAGGAATTTGGATGACCATCCCTCTAAGAGGTTCGAATTTTTTTTTAATGGATTGTAGTTACACTTTCCTCAAGTGTGGAGATAAGATCGCTTGAGAATTCTATGCCTAGGTATTTAATTGTACCTGGCTGCCATGTCAACCCTGAATCTCCCAGGATCCGCATAAATTAAGTAATTTAACCTCTGTCTTATCCTTATTGAGGGTGTAGCCCGATACTTCTGCATAGTCATGAATTGATTTCATAAGGGCCAGGATAGCTAGGGCTGCTTCTTTGGATCCCACCAATATATCATCTGCATAGGCCGCGACCTTGAATGAGGAGGAGTTGGAGGAATGGTTCAATATCCAAGAGGAAGAGAGATGGGGACAGTGGGCAACCTTGTCTGGTACCTTGTCTTAATGGTAAGGAAGCAGAGCGTGCTCCTTCCCCCCCCCCCCCCCCCCCCCCGCCCTCACTCTAGCCCTCAGACTATGGTACAGTGCCATGATCATCTGGATCAAATGATCTCCTAGGTTGAATTTCTTGGGTGTTGCGTTTAGGAACGGCCAATCAACTTTATCAGACGCTTTTTCTGCGACCAGCGTCATGGCAACAGTAGGGGAGTTAAGTAGTTTTGCTGTTTAGATTGCACGGCAAAACATTCTGGTGTTGTCAATGGACAACCTATGCTTTAGGAATCCTGTTTGTGACGTATGTATAAGTTTAGCAATGTGTTTTTGTATTCGATTGGATAAAATTATGGCATATATTTTACAGTCCAGATTTATGAGTGAAATTGGTCTGTAATTCTTTGTCAGTAATACGCCGATGCCCTCTTTTGGGATAACGGTAATTATTGCTTCCGCTAGGGTACCAGTTATTTGTCCAGAAGAGACGAATTGGTGATAGAGGAGTAGTAGCGGATCACACAAGTGCTCTTCAAATATTTTATAAAAGGATATATTACCCGTCAGGGCCCAGTGCTTTACCTGTTTTAAGTTTCCTAATGGCTGCCTTAAGTTCTTCCATCGTAATTGTACCATTAATAAAATCCCTTTCCTGATAACTTAAAGGGTTAATTGAAGCCTCCTAAAGATATTTCTGTATCTTGTGGAGTTTCCCTTCGGGGTTGGGGCTACATAGTTTTTGCCATTTTGTTTGGGTTTGTGTGGACGGTTTCTTCCTCATCATTGATCACGTTTCTTTGGCATTTGAACTTTAAATAAGAGACCAGTGATTTGCCAGCTTTATTCGCCTCACAAAGGCGAAGACTTCTTTATTTATTTATCCAGATACCCGCTCTTGTGCTAATTATCTTATTGTATTCGTATTTTTTTGGATCATTATTTTTAATTTGCATTTTTTCCAGTCTTGAGATATCTTTCTCTAATTACAGTAATTGTGAGTTTGCCTCTTTATTCATGTTGGCCTTGATTTTTATAATTATTCCTCTAACAGTGGATTTTAATGCCTCCCATCTTGTGAGGTGAGAGGTGTCATTCTCTTTGTTGTCAATTAGGTAGTTTTTGATTGTATCTTCAATTACTTTTTTGTTTTCAAGAGAGGCTAATACCTCATCATTGAATTTCTAAAGAGGTTCCTTGTTCTGTGTGGTTGGGTCTGTGAGAGTTAGTGTGATACAGGAGAGATCGGATACCACTTTTGGTTCTATGTTTGATTGTTTGACCCTACTTATGATGTTCCCTGAAATTAAAAAGCAATCTATATGGGAGTATGAGTTGTGGGGGAAAGAGTAAAATGTGTCGTCCCTTTCAGTCGGGTTCTGTAATCTCCAAGCATCTAGCATATTGAATCTATTACAGAGGTGAATGAGCGCTTTGTGTGATTTGTTCACTTGGAATTTGCAGGAAGGGTTCCTGTCTAAACATGGATCCAGTGGGAGGTTGAAGTCACCTGCAATAATTGAGGGGGCAGTGTCTCGAATCATGTTGATATTCTCCTCTAGGTCCTCCCAGAAATCACTGTCGTCATTCGTAGGAGCTTAAATATTAGTTACGAAAAGGACAGAGTTCTCGTTCTGTAGCTTCGAGATAATCCATCTCGCTTGTTTATCTGAGTGTGATAATAAGTCTATTCTAGATCTGTTTGAGATCACGGTTATGACCCCATTTGTTTTCCCTATGGCACTAGAACATAGAACCTCAGTGTATTGACTGCCTTTCAGCGATTCTGCGAGTTTGTCGAGTTTTGTCTGCTGTAGAAGAATGATGTCCCCCCTCTGCTTATAGATATAATCCATATTTTTTTTTTCTTTTGACCGGGTGGTTCAGGTCCTTAACGTTTAAAAAGACAATTTTAAAATATTTGAGTAAGGAATTCATTATTATGGTTATAAAATGTTGTTGTCTAACGCACGAGTATTCACAACAGAGCACGGAATGGAATGATTAAGACTCGGTTTAAGTCTCGGTCTAAGTCTCAGTCTATGGTGTCCAGAAACAGCCACCGTGATTTCTGAAATATTCTGAGCCTTAGGAGAACTATGGTTGAGTAGAGGCATGAAGCCCCTTTGGTGGGATTGGGGATTGGAGGTATATAAGAACCTTGTGCCCCTTTGACCACCGAGCAGAAAAAAGAAATAAAAATGAAAGAAACCTATACTGTAAAAGAAGATGAGCTGCAGAAGCAATTATAAACAACATCAAACCCCACCCTCTATCTCCCATCCGTCCCAACCCTCCCTCAAAAAGAACAGCAATAGACGTGGCGATTGCAAGAAAGTGACAACTCCCTCACAGGTACAAATATAACATTGTAATGTTGATCAAACTCTTTTAATAATCAAGATCATGTGTAATTATGTGTGACGACGCAAGACCGGGATGTAGGTAGGAACAAAATTGTATCTAAACAAAATTACACCATTCAGTTGATCTGGGGTGAGTAAGTGAGTCTTGTACGTCCTTGCTAGGATATGTTCACTCTGCCATAATGGATTTCACTTTTCCTTAAATTATATGATTAACGGGTCACGGTGGTCTGGTTAGAGACCCAGATAACGGTTAGAGACATTATAGTTTCAGGTGTTATTTGATTAATTTGTTTCATTTCATCTCTTGGATGCTGGCCAGTGTAGTGTATGTAGTGGATAATCTCGACAGACGGATCCTGGCAGATTCTGTATCCCCAGGTAGAAAATCTCATCTGAAAGTTGCTGTAATATAGAGCATATAGCCTATAGTAGTTAGTCTCAGCTGGTGGATATTGTCTTATATAATAGATAACTACAAAATGTTATATTGTTGGACTGCTTGTCTGCAGTGGCCTAGATAGTGAGTCGGGTATCAGGGTGTATGTTTGGTGCGGTAGCGGGGACAGGACCAGTGGCAGTCACCCGTTGGGCACGCGATCAGTTGACGCATTTGCCATGCTGAGATGGTTGCCGGTATGAGGGATCTATGCAACCATTTGGTTTGATGTGATTTTTCACAAGAAGTCTGTATTGGAACCCCAAGAGCCCTGAAGAAGTTGCGTGACTTGATTGCAACGAAACATGTTGGCTTTGAAATTGATTATGGTTTGATTGAAACCATTTTTAGTTGGGACGGCTTACAGCACAAAATAAAGTTACGCCAAGCTAGTAAGTCCTACCCATTTTTGAATTGTGAGAATTGTTGGTTTGATTCTCACATGGGGTCCTTTGGGCATTAATATTGACACTATGCACTAACAGCTTTTTTATTTTGACTGTTTTCCTTCTCTTTACTTTATTGGGTTGGAGACTTCCACGATAGAATACACACATTTTTCTAGTAGGGGAGAAAGTAACCGATAAGTGGGTGTGCAGGCGAGTACCAGCCAGCAACCCCCCTGGTGTTACGACCGTGAGGGGCTTTCTTCCCTGTCTCTCTTTTTTTTTCTTTTTCTTTCACTTGTTCAGTATTGGTGGTGAGACTGATGGTATGTTGACATTTTTTGGTTGAGAAATTGACGCACCATGACACTTGTTGACTATCAATGAGGAGTATACATGTGAGAGGGTTACAAATATGGGAAACCCCTCCAGTGTCAACAGTGATGAGTAGGGTGTGTTTTTTGGTCAGGCCACTGTTTTGATGTTTTTGTATGTTTGGTGAGCCATAAACTCGTGGACTGTCTGAACAGCTACAATTAGCAAATGTTTTAGAGATGGCATATTTTGTATCATATGAGGGAAGCATAGTAATTATAGCAAGTAACTCCGGTTGTAGTGAATCTTAGGAGAGTATTAAAAAAAGAAATTCTTTAATAAGAAAAAATGTAACCTTTGTGACTTACTCGCATACATTTACTCTACTGTAAGGCTAACAGAGTATATAAAACATGGGTGTATACAACCGTAATTCCTGCATCAACGTTGATTTTTAGACCCAGGCTCCAGTATGTTAGATGTGTCCATTGGGTGCTCATTGAAGCTGTCCAGAAACTGTTTAAGAGCTGCGCCATCATTAAAAAGACCAGGTGTGCTGTGAGCCCCCACCCGATACCTTCCTGGACCCGCAAAGGAGTATTGTAAGCCCATCTCTTTCATTCTGGGACGAAGAGCTAGGAAACTTTTCCTTGTATCAACTGTGGCCTTGGAGTAGGCTTGTGAGACGAAAATTGTGTTTTTGTTCCAAAGCAAGTGATTTTGTTTCCTCATGAATGAGACTATAACATCAAGGTGTTGGAATCGTAACGGTTTACAAACAATGGGTCTGGGTTGAGATTGCTTTTGATTCTTCCTGGTAGGAACTCTGTGAGCCCGATCGAACTCCATCGGTTTGTCAAATTTAAGCTTCGTCATCAATGGTATCCACTTTTCTAGAAAGACAAGGCATCCACCTGCTTCGTCCTCATTTCCATCTGGAATTCCAAAGGTACGGAGATTCCCCCTTCTGTTTCTGTCTTCCAATTCTGCAATCTGTTTGCCAAATAATTGCGATTTTAGATCTAGACTTGTGACTGCTTTCTTTGTGGTGACCATCTTTAATCTACCCCATCCAATCAGCCCATCTCCAATCTACCCCACTTCAATGTACCCCAATCTACTCCACTCAATCGACCCCCACCCCATAACAATTTACCGCACACCACTCTATCCAACTCAAATTCAATCTGCTCCACTCCAAACGTCCCCACTCCTATCTGTCGCATTCCAATATACCGCGCTTCACTCTACCACACTCTGCCCTAATCTACCCTCTAATCTACTCCTCTTCACTCCACTCCGATCTCCTCCTTGCCATTCCAATCTACCCCTTGCCACTCCAATCTACCCCAATATATCCTAATCCACTCTATCCGATCTGCCCCATTCCCCCACTCTTCTTTGATCTACTCAATCTACCCCAAACATTCTATAACTATATCTACAATTGCTTCACTAGCTTCACTATTGATTGACTATATAATCTCGGCAAATCTCCTGGAAACCGCCCTGCTTGCACAAAACACTGTGATTCAGGATGAAACAGAAGAACACACACACAAATCCTTTGAGAAGCTATTTATTTCAGACTACAGCTGCTTCCATGCAAGTGCAGGGTGCATGTAAAACCCCAAAGCAGACCTATGTGTTTCGGCCGTAGCCTTCTATGGTTTAAAGTACAACAACACTTGAAAGCCAGGGTTTAATTTATTCAGCTCTAATCTACATATACTACCTTAATTTATGCATTTATATACCCCCAGGTAATTGTGTATCTATATCTTTATTACTTTTGGATCTATATATTTATTACTTTTTATTTATTGATTTCTTCTAATTTAGCATATCCAGTGCACTGCCTGATTTTTCACCATATACCGCTCTCAATATATCCTCTACCTCAACTCTCTGACAAATCTCAAACCTCTTTCTGCTACTCTTTCCAATGCACTACCCTATTTATCACCCTATACCTCTATGAATATATCCATCAACTCCACTTTCTTCGCAAACCCCATACCACTACTATGATTTCCCCAAATAACCCTTTTTTAGACTCTTCCCTACTCCACCCCTCCTTGAATCATCTCGTACCTCTTTTTACTATACTGACCCTCCAAAACAAGCTTTTCTAAACCCTCCCTCTGTTTCTCCCTCCACCTCCCTTTTACTCATCCACCTCCCTTTTAATCCTTCCCAAACCCCCTCCTACTGCTATGACCTCCCCCCCCCCCCCCAAAAAAAAATTCAAAATCTTTCCCCGCTATCCCTCCACTATCCTTCTCAATCCAAATAACAGACTAACATGTCCCCCACTCGAATTAAATTCCTATTTCACTATACTAATTCAACATTAATCCTTTGACTTCCGGAGTAGTGTGCTACTTGCCGAAAAAGCACTTCAACACCTCATCAAGGGTAGCAAGTGTTACATAAATGCAGATACAATACAATACAATACCCTACTATAATCCATCAAATCTACCCCACTCCACTCCTGTCTATCCCACTCCAATCTACCCCAATCCACCCCACTCTTCCCTATCTACCCCACTCCATTCTAATCTGTCACAATATATTCCACCCCAATCTACTCCACACCAGTCCACCCCACTCCAAACTACCCCCCCCCATTCCATTCTACCCTACTATAATCCACTCCAGTCTACCTCACTCCACTCCAGTCTTCCCAACTCCGCTCAAATCTGTGAGAAGTTGGCCTGGCATATGCTGTCCACTAGTTATAGTGGGCACCTTACACCAGTCCAAACAACCCTTATTGATGATAGGTTTAAAGACAACCTTTATTGAAAGCTATCCTAGTGGTAGCTATGGAGTGGAGCCTTCAGGCTAAGTCTTGAAGGAAGGTAAAGCAGCTTGGTTTACCAGATTATAACCTCCTGAGTTACAAAATGAAAGGAGAACCACACAAGGTATATATATTAAATATATGTATTTATTTCTAAACCCTCTCTACTAACCTCTTTATGAAGTTAGAGGGCAAGGCACACAATAATACAGTTCCAAAACATCAGTAAATAGCACAATATACAATGGGCCCTAGGGGCGGACCAAACCACATATTAAGATAGTGGTATAAGAATCACGACTTGACTAGACACAAGGCCAAGAGCCTGTAGAAACGCTGGGACACCAAGGAACCACCCACGGGGTCCGTGTGCAGTGTGAGAACCCACCCGTGAGCTCCGTTAGTTTCTGTGGGCAAAGTCGCGGTTGGAATTTTAAAGTTCAAGGACACTTAGGAGTGAACTAGGAACAAACCCTTTTGGATTTAGATGGTTCTAGGGCCAACACCCACGGGAGCACCGGAGTACTTGTGTTACCTTACCCAGGGAAGCCGGGTGCATAGGTTTCAAAAGGTGTTGGGTTGTGATGTCGTTTTCAGTGGCAGCTTGCTGAAAAGTGCTGCTGCCGGGATGATGAGAAGTGTCCGAGGAGATCCAAGCCTGGATCGAAGATGTGAAGAACCTGAAAGCAGAGGGGACAGAGTCTGGGTCACTTGCCAGTGACCAGGGGCACGATAGACGAATGCCCATCGATGTCCAGTGTTTCAGGTGCGAAGAGGTGAAGCTTGACTCTGCGGCCACGAGGACCAGGAGGCGTCGAGGACAACCAGGAGCTGGATTCGAGCGGTCCCACGAAGGATGTCGAGTGCTGCGGTGTCGGTGCCTGGATTGGACCCAACAAGCCTTGGCAACAGCAACCTATGCAAGAAGAGAAATTATGCTTCGGTGCGGACCAGCAAGGTCCTGGGGACTCCCCAAGTGACGGAGAGTCAGGGCACATCTGGAGCAACCAGGTAAGCCCAATCAGAGTTAGAGTTGCCTTCGCAGGGACCCACCAGTCGACGGACTAGGGATCGCGAAGGGACCTCAAGAGAAAACACAAAGGGCCAGCTCACGGAGCACTCGTGGAGTGTAGGCGGGCAATCTTCGGTGCAAATGCTGCTCGGGGTCTGGGCTACAAGTAACCCAAAGCTCAGCTTCAGGAGTCGCTGGCAAGCTGATGCTTCTGGAAATGGTCGCGGTGTCCAGGGGTTCGGGTTGCACAGTCTTCCACATGGGATACGGGCCTCAGAATTGCTGAGTGTGCAGATCGACCTCAGAGACCACGGAAACCCACCTCCTGTGTTGCAAAATTCTTCGGAGTCCAGCGGGAGATTCAGAGATGCAAACCGGACCGATGCATCTTTGGTGCCTGCCAAGCAGGGGAGTAACCCCTTTACTCCAAGGGAGATTCTTCAGTCATCTAGTTCAGGGTAGATCGTCGAAGTTCCAGGATTCAGTGTCAGTTTCGTCCAAGTGTAATCTAAAGTCATGTTGCAGGGGTTCCTTTCTTATACCCAAGGAAGGGGTTGGACATACTCTGGGGACCCACCTATGGGAGGGACAGGAAAGAGGGGTGGCTACACCCATTTTCTTAGTCCAGTTTCGTGCCAGTGCAGGGGCTGGTAGCCCCTGCAAACGGTTTGAGCTGGACTATGCACCGGGACACCAAATGTGCCCCCAGTGCAGACTTCAAAGCACTCTTGGAGTGCACCCACCCAGCCCTGATACACTAATGCCTGTCTGGGAGGTGGTGACGCCTCCCTGTGACAGGAAACCTATTGTCCAGGCCTCCCCTGCCGGAGTTTCAGTCAGCAGCAGGAGGCCAGACCCGTGTCTGTGGCTGGCAGCATCCATTTTGTGATGCCTGGGCTCTGTTAGCTGGTACCGGGTATACCGGTGCTGTCATGGCTCTCCCTCTAGAAGGGTGGGATCATACTCCCACACCAGTTACTGGTGTGGGGGTATGATTTCAAATTGTTTGACACCAAACACAACATGTTTCCGTGCAGCCATTCCAAAGTTAGCCTTTACCGTTTAGTTATAATGCACTTAAGAGTATATTGTTTGGTTGCATCACAAACAACTCCGAAATGAAGATTCTTTTTTTTTTCTTTTTTTCCAAAACCTTTATTCAGCATATGACGTCAGTACACAGCATAGTGCCTACAACCACAAGTGGAAGCAGCGTGCTATAAGAAGTGAAAAGCAGTGGTGTACACAGCGGTTCGCCTACAACCCAAAAAGGGCCGGCCGCGTCACGGTAATTGCAGGTTTGCAGTTTGATAGCACAAAGGAACCCAATCCCCGACAACTTTGCAGAACAACTTAAACAAAACCCCGCCCCGCTAGCCTCACAGTGAGAGTGATACAGAAGGTTAACACTGCGTGTTGACGCATTGAGCACCTAAAATAATAAAACTCAGTCTATCTGGATGGGGAGGGGGGGGCAGCCTCGCCCGGTAGCTGTGGGGTCAGTAGCAAGTAGGTCTTCAGGGGCCCCCAAATGTCCCGGGGCCGGGAAGCCGGCGGCAGAAGGTCAGAGTACAAGGCAAGCTGATCCTGCCAAAAAATCATTGTCTCTAGCCAATCTTTGAACTTAGGCGCCCTCCCTCTGCCCCATCTGCAGGCCACCCTCCACTTGGCAAGAAGGAAACAGACAGAGGCAAACCTCCTATGTATCACAGGAAGCTTTTCGGTATAGCCCAGGATACCCATCAGTGGAGACGGCGGCAGCGGGGCACCCAACATTTTCCCAACTGCATCAAATATCTGTTCCCAATACTCCTGAAGGGCCGGGCAGCTCCAGGCTAGGTGCAGCATGTCCGCGCCATCCGCCCGGCACCTGTCGCATCTGGCGTCCGCCCGCATCCCAAACCGCCTCAGACGGGCGGGCGTGTAATAGTATCTCTGCAAGTATTTAAAGTGCGTGATGCGCAGCCTGCTGCAAGCAGACACCTTCTCTATTTGCGTGCAACAATAGAGCCACTCCCGGTCTGAGATTTCTTGTCCCAGGTCCTGAGACCATTTAGTTCGCGCAGCGCTCTGCGATGTGCCAATTTCAACGTATATTGACCTATAGAGGGTGGACACCAAGTGGGACGCAGTCTTCGCCCCCGTCAGTACATGCATCTGGGGGAGCACCGGCGGTTCCTGCGGGTATTCCGGGGTGCAGGCTCGCATCCCCTCCCGCAGACGGGCATACAAGAATGTTTCCATAGCGGCAGGGGAGGATCCAGACATAGCTGCTTGAGGGTAGAAAATGTCCCGTTTGGATATATATCTCCCCACGTGCTAATTCCCCATTGTCGTTTGAATTTGTGGAAGATGCCCTCCCGCAGGAGGGACAGTTGGGGATGAAACACCAGCGGCATCCGGGGGGAGTAGATCATTGGGGCCTGCATTTTGTGCGCGATCCATCCCCCTGCCCGCACCGTGCAATCTATAGTTGTGGGGTCCCGCGCACGCCGCGGTGTATGTTGCAAAAGCGCCCCCTCCAACGGGACGGGGTCAGCTAGCCAGTGCTCCACAGCCACATGAGCCGTGTATTTCGGACCATTAAACCAATAGTGCGCCTGTGCGCACATATAGTATAGTTCAAAGTTAGGAAGTTCAAGCCCTCCTGCCGCATATGGGCTGGCCAACGTTACCCATTTTATCGGTGGCTGTTTGCCGCCCCAAACAAGGCGCAGAAGTTCCGTGTGCAATGCAGAGAAGTAGGGTCGGCCCGGGAAATCTGGAATGTTCAGGAAGTAATAAAGGAACTTAGGTAGCACAACCATCTTGACCAAAGAGATCCTGTCAGCAATGGAGAGCGGCATGGGTATCCATCTTGTTATTGTGTCACAGAGCGTGTCCATGGCACGCCCATAATTGTCTCGGATCACCTCCTCCCGGTCCACAGTGACATTCACACCCAGGTACCGGACGGTGGTAACACACCACTCCAGCGGGAAGTCGATTGCAAAGGGAACAACGGCAGGAGTGAGCGGAAAGATCTGAGATTTCGACCAGTTGATCTGTATACCAGATAGTCCCCCCAAAGCGCACGAACTCCCGCAGAATCGGGTTAAGGTTATGCTTCGGGTCCTTCACATATAGGGTAACATCATCCGCGTAAAACGAAATCAAGATGGGGAGCAACAGACATCGCAAAGCTTTCTCCTGATGGTATTGGCGCACCCTAGCCGCTAGTGGTTCCATCACCAGGGCAAACAGCAACGGCGACAACGGGCAGCCTTGCCTCAGCGGTATTTTCTCAGACGTGTGCCCGTTCATTTGCACCCGGGCAGCTGGAGCAGTATAGATCAGCTTAATCCAAGCTGAAAAACTCACCGGGAACCCCATATTACGCAGGACAGCGTGCAGGTATTCCCACTCTACCGAGTCGAAGGCCTTGGTGGCGTCCAAGAAAACAGCCGCCAACGGCAATTACGGGGCCACCTGCTGTATGATCGAAAAGAGGGTGCGGAGGCTATGGGACGTGGATCTCTCGGGAATGAAGCCTGCCTGGTCTGGTAACACCAGCTTATCCATCAGGAGGTTCAGTCTGTTGGCCAACATTTTTGTAAGTATTTTACTGTCCACGTTGATGAGGGACAGGGTCCGGTACGAGTCACACTTGTTGGCAGGCTTTCCTGGCTTCAGGATGGATATAATAAGGGCCTCCCTCATTGTGGACGGCAGTGCCTGCGTCTCCAGAGCCTCTGCGTACACCTCTTGCAGGATGGGGCCGAGCAGATCCAAATATTGTTTGTAGAAATCGCTCGGAAGGCCATCCGGCCCGGGCGTCTTCCCGGATCGTAGCTGAAGGACAGCCTCCCGTAATTCATCATTCGTGAATGGTGCACAGAGAAATTCTCTTTGATTGTCCTCTAGAAACCCCAGCGTAATGTCACCAAAAAAGTGTGGGAAGTCTGTCGCGTTGGCCCCCTTAGAGCGGTAGAGCTCCGCATAAAAGTCGGTAAAGGTCTGCAGTATCCGGGCACCGTCTTTATGGCAAGTACCCTCTTCATCCTCCACCTCCAGTATGTAATTAGCGTGTCTGGGCAGTCTAATGTCCTGCGCCAAAGCCTTCCCAGTTCTACGTCCCTCCCCGTACCGTCGCGCCTGGGCATACTTCCCTCTAAATTTTACCTCTCTGTCAGCTGTTTCAGTGTATTCTGTCATGAGCTCCCTCATCTTGGCCCTTCCTTCCCCATCATCCTGCCGCCAGATATCTGCCTCCAATTCCTTAAGTACCCCCTCCAGCCGTCGGAGCCTTCGGCGAATATCTCTCAAGACCCCAAAGCTCTTGGCCATGCAGATCCCTCGTATGGTCACCTTAAATGCCTCCCAAAGCGTGCCCACCCGCTCGACTTATTCCTTTCGAAGAAGTCAACTATAGCCTCCTCTAATTCTGTCTTAAATACCTCATCAAGCAGCGCCTCCGGAGCAAGTCTCCAGCACCTAGAGCTGGCCTGCGCGTTGGGAATAACCAGAGTGAGACACACCGGAGAGTGGTCAGACAGTGCACGGGCTAAATGATCAACAGTCCGCACCCAAGTACAGACCCCCCTTGACGCAAGCCAGTAATCCAGCCTCGACCATGATGCATGTATGGTCGAGTGGAAGGTCCCCTCCCGTCTCTCTGACTGCCTGTATCTCCACAGGTCGACTAATCCCCCGTCCTCTGTCAGTCCCCGTAGTGCTCCCTGGCTGCACGTGTAGTGGTGGGATAAGTGTGAAGACTGATCCTTAGTAGGATCACAGACCGTGTTAAAGTCACCCGCCCTTAAGACATGAGTGGCCCCCACCTTCAATATCTGTCCCCACAATACGTTTAAGATGTCAGGGCTATCAGTGTTGGGGCCGTAATAGTTGACGATGACCACCGAATGTTCGCCCAGGGTGCCCCACATCATGCAGTATCTGCCCTCTCCGTCCCCCCGCATTCCTCCGCATCTAAAAGGTGTCCCTCTCCTGACCAGAATGGCCGTACCTCGCGCGTATGTGGAGTAGGCTGAAAAAATTCTATTGGAGGCCCATCTACTTCCAAAAGTCGGGGGTTTCGGGGATCTGTATGAGTCTCCTGTAGCGCTGCTATGCTTATATCATGTCGGTCAAGGTAAGAAAGGATCTGTCTTTTCTTCCTGGGAACCCGCAGCCCCCTCACATTCCATGACAGAAGCTTCATCGCATCTCGTCGGGTCCCCTCCATGTTACGCAAGCAGCGTCAGAGGTGTGTGCCCGCGAGGGCATAGAGCATGGTGGAACATCCCACCAGCCTGTGTGGTAGAAGGCAGACGCAGCTCTAGCCGCACAGTGCTGCGAGGTTCCCAAATTGCGTCAGGGCTTGTTATACAATATTCGTCTCTCCATTCCCCGTGAGGCTTCCTCGTGATTATCCCACCCTCCTGCCCCTCCCACAACAGTGCCCCAATCACGCCAGAATCCCAAAACCCTCCCCCCCCCCTCTCTCCCCAACATTAACATGCGCAAAACTCAAAACAGTCTAGATTCAAAGCTTCTGTAACCTTGTTACCCGTAGGTATAGGGGACTTCCTTAGTGGGGCGCTGGTGTGCCTCTTAAGCCCTCTTGTCCCACCGGTCAGCAGAACTCCCCAGACCTTCCCCGGTGGATCTGGGATGGAGGAGGCCCAGGGTAGAGGGTGCCCAACCGTAATTGGAAAGACCCCTGCAAGCCCACCCCAAATGAACACATATATCAGGGCTGTGTGGATAGGGACAGTGTGTGCCATACAATGACGTGGCTGCATCTAGGCAATAATGTCATAACACAGTTCAACACCAGGCACTGGTACTTATCTGACGGCGGCAGCGCAGGCTCAGGATCATCGTCCCTCCGGCGCAGGCGCGATATGCTACGCGGGCGACCACTGCCCACAAGTCCGTACATTATCAGTCTTGCCTCAACATGCCCAGGGGATCGCTTCATCTCTGTCGCCGCAGCGGTGCACAGACAACACCCAACAGTCCTGGCCCTGACCGCCAGCGGCGGTGGAACACAATGCTCAGTTGACGCCCGTGGGAGACTGTGAATCCGTCCAGCCACCATTATTGGCGTGGGCAGGGGAGGATCGTCGAAGAGTCCCAAGGAACTCCTCCGCCTGCCATGGAGTGGTGCAGATTATCGTACGGTCTCGGTGACGTATCCGTAGTTTGCAGAGCGTACTCTATGTTCTCTTTACCCAGCTTCTGCTTCACCTGGACATATTTCCGCCGCGCTTCTTGTACCGCCAGCGTGAAATCTGGATAGATGGAGAACGAGTTTCCCTCATATTGCAGTTCCGGGACATCTCGAGCTCTCCGTAAAGCTACATCGCGGTCTCGATAATTAAGCAATCTGGCCACTATGGGTCTTGGCGGTGCGCCGACCGGAGGCCGCGGACCCAACGATCTATGCGCCTGCTCCACTATCAGATGCGCCGAGAAGGAGTCTGCTCCCAGAGTGGAGGTGAGCAGCCGCTCCACATAGTCTTCCATGCGCCCTGTGGCCGTAGTATCCGGAATCCCTATCAGGCGGATGTTGTTTCTTCGGCTGCGCGCTTCTAAGTCCTCGTTTTTGGCCGCAATCACCTTTAGCAGCTTATCCATTTGTGTCATTTGCGAGGCCATAGCGGTGGCGGTGTCCTCGGTGGCAGAGATCCTCCTCTCCGCTTCCTTAATCTGTTCCTCGTGTTTGTCCACTTTCAGCACTAAGAAGTCGAGCCGGGTATTCATGGTGTCCATTTTCCCTGAGAGGGCATTTAGACTCTGCTGCATCACTATGAGCATGTTCTTCAATTCTTCACTAGGGTTAGTCTCCGAGGGATTCGTCTGCACCGGGGCAGGCTCCCCCGCATCCTCAGCAGCGGAACGTGTGGCTGCCTTCTTTTGCTCAAAGGGCAGTTTAGATTGACGTGCGTCAGTTTTACCCATGATGCTGTCCCAGCACGCACCTGCTCAGTAAGGTGGCCCACGATAGCCTCACTCGCAAAGTGTCTCCTTAGGTGCACCAGATTCCTGATACTAGCACTATCCGCGCTCTCCTGCATTCGTGTTGCACGTTTTGTCCTATGGATAGGCTCCCCAATGTCGCGCTTACGCTTGTTGTCTGTGAGGCACGGTGTTAGAGTCCCACCTCGACAAATAGCCTGCCAGCCTACCAGGAACATATACGTGCCTCCTTACAGGTCGTTGTCGCGCCGTACTCAGGCCATCATTCGCCTCATGCTTCCCTCATGTATTATAAAGCGAGTGTCTCAGTGGGCCCCAGGCGGTGCGCCGCCCTCCGCTAGCCCCCCGCCGATGCGGCAACAGCCGAGCGCTCTTCCCGCCGTCAGCTCCCAGAGGCTCCGCGTCGTTCTCTGCGCTGTGTTCCTCAGACCCAGCGGCAATTCACCGGTGCCCAGAGCGTCCCGCCCCACGCCGCATCCACCAGCACTCACCATTCAGGCCCCGGCGACGCCAGCACATCGGAGGCCCCCCGGGCACCTCTCACGAGGGAATCTCAGACCTCAAGGCTCCAAGGCAGGCCCAGCCGTCACCGCCGCTCCCGGCAAGGGGATCGCCGGGGCACCGATCGCTCACAGGGCCCGCCAGCGCAGTGGCCTCTTCCGCGGGGCAGCTCCGTCTTTCTCTCTCTCCAGGAGGAGCCGCGACCCGCGACACGTTCTGCGCAGTCCCAGGCCCAGCACCGCGTGGGCGCCCCGGCGCTAGAGTAGCGGCAGCAGCCGCAAGGAGCCTCCAGCAGTAGGGGCCGTCTCTCCTCTTGGCCTCAACTATGCTCGGTATCTCCGCCGGGGAATCGCCAATCCAGTATCTAGCGCATTTGCGCAAGCAAAGCGACGGTGGGCGAGGGGTCCATGGGCGGATAATTAATGCTTGATCGGGTCGGGCAGCCAGAGCCTCACATCAACGCGGCCATCTTGGTCCGGCGCCACCTAGCCCCCCCCCGAAATGAAGATTCTGAAGGTTCCAGAGGGGCTCTGCTCATGCATGGGCACCCTCTCACATAAAACCAAGCACCCTGCCTTCAGGATTAGTAAGGCTGCCATAGGGGTGACTGATAGGTTTATATGTGCAGTGATATGGAGAGATATAGTAAACCTATATCTCAGTAAGGGGTGCATGCACCACCTTACCCAGGCTGCTTTAGCAGTCCTGTGGTGTCATATTGGAAGGCTTCCCAGGGTGGCATAATACATGCTGGAGCCCCTGGTAGGCCTCTGGGGTACCTATGCCCTGGGTACATAGGATACCACATACTAGGACCTTTTAAGGGTACCCCAGAATCCAATCTGGAGTGTACCTAAAGTACTGGGAATCGATTTAGAGAGGAAGCAGCTAGGCTGGGGACCTGAATAGCAGGTGCCCAGCCACACTAAATCAAAAACCATCAAAACACCAGGAAAAAAGTGGGGGCAACCATGTAGTCAGATTCCACCTTCCTACAAAATATACTTGCGCCACTTCAATCTAACCTATCACACTCCACTCCAATCTACCCTACTCCAGTCTACCCCACTCCATTCCAATCTACCCCAACCAACTCCAATCCACCCCACTCCAATCTACCCCACCCCATTCTAATCTACCTTAATCCACCCCACTCTGATCTACCCAAATCCACCCTACTCCACTCTACCCCACTCCACTCTACGCCCACCCCAATCTACACCACCCCAATCTATCCAACTCCAACCCACATACCCCAAATCAATCTACCATGCTAATCTACTCAACTCCCCCACAGCAATCTACTCCAATCTACCCAATTCCACTCTCCCCCAATCTACCCCACTCCAATTTACCCCACTAACTCCTGAACTGCAGCCACACTGGTGTACATAATGGTTAAAACACATTGCCAAAAAACATGTTTTTTAAAAAAAAAAAACACATTGCCAAAACCAATATCTCTCGAATAGGCGAGATTTATTGGCTTTGCCATTGCTTGTTATTGTCAGTTTTTGGCTTAACAATACAGTATGCCAAGCAGTTATTAATGTCCGTGTTTGGGGGAAACCCTTACTGTCAACCAACAATCCAACATTCTCATCACAACTAACTATGACGTCATGCAAAAGATTGTTTCCATTCCCAGCAGATGCCGCTGCATGGTACAATGATCACCTGTAAGTGGAAGAAAATTGCTCATATTCCCGGTAGCTCCTCCAAGTTCTCCATAACTTCCGGATCCAAGCCCTTCGTATACCTATATTTTAGTATCCATATTTCAGTCCATATCTTTTCTCCATCTAAGTTATGGCTTTGTGGACGATCCCTACAGTTGTGCTACATTGTGTCAGGCCGCCACCATGCCTACATTACAAAATTAACATTGCTATCGGGTACCCTCCTGATCAGCCAAGCTTCCCAAAATGAACAGTTTCTGGTTCAAAGGTAAAGTCAGCATCGTAACAGCCTCAATACTACCCATCCCTTCAATACAATAGTATTTGATCTCAGGGCAATCCCATATTATATGCACATGCCCGACCTTCTTCATCCGTTTTCTTGTAAAGTTCACTCTGGAGTACCTTCAGTTATGGTAGCCTAAATCCTGCCCTGGTCACCACCACCTGTGTCCCCTGCAGTGCCTCACAATAATTTTCCTTTGTTAAATACTCAGTTTCATTCCCATGCCTCTCTCCAACCCATCAGAGCGTCTTCTAAGTTATTTATTATTTTCCTGTTTACGAGGGTGGTTGTTCTTTGCTGTAAAGGTCAGGCTAATATTTTGACCTTTAAAGGATTGGAATCGTCTCTTCCAGAAGGGCCTTTTGTGGGGCTTCTGACTGAGCCTCAGATAGCTGAAAACGTCCCCTTCAAGCATTTCATATTCATCCTTGAGGGCCTGAAAGTAGTCAGTCTTGTGCCTTCCCAAACATCCCCCAACTTGATGAAATCTATTCGATCCCGCCCTCAAATCCCGTCAGGCAGTACTTTTCAGTTAAGCGATGGGAGTCCCAGAGGGGGGTTTCTTTTGTTAAAGTTGCCTGCCACCCTAATTTTTCTGAGTACTTTGTCCCAGATCTGCACCACCACCTTCATGTATCCTCATTTACCATAAATGATGGCCTAGTAACCTTGTGCTCCCATCCAATGTCTATCATACCTGACTGAAGGTTTCTCTGGTCAGCATAGACCCAGCCATTGACAATCCCTTAATAGTTGTCCAGTAGTAACTCGTATCAGGAAGAGTTTTTCCACCAACATAGACCCCCTCTGCCGCATGACTAGTTTTCATAATGCAATTCTCAGGGTACCAACGACCCACAGCTGTCTCCATTCCACGTACACATTTTAATAGAAGCCGGTTGGGACAGGTTAGGGTGTAATTTGCATCTGATAAATGAATTTGGCCAGAGCTATCATGTTAAACAGGACTGCTCTGTCAAGCAGTGAGAATGGCCTGGTTTTCCAACTATGTGCATCTTATCTCAAATGTTCTAGCACACTATACAGATTTTGCTTAAGGAAATCTTCCAAGCCTCCTTTAACAAACTTTCCTTGGTAGCGAGATCCCTGGCGACAAATCTGTATTTACCCCTAATCGAAGCTCTGGGAACCCAGCTAGGCCGTGCATAAATTATTGATTCTGTTCAGTTTTTATGTGGAACCCACTGTATCTCCCAAATATCTATATTTGCATTATCTGATCTGTAGAAACGGCCGTATCATAGACTGAACAGAATGTCAACTGCATACAGTGAAATCCACTCCTACAAGGCTGTGTCCCATCTCCGGCCCTGTATCAGGGGATCTTCCCTCACCCAGCGTGCAAAAAGTTGCATTGCTAGAGCAAAGAGTGTAATGTGGCCAGGGGACACCCCTGTTAAGAATCTTTGTAAAGGAGGAACATCTTGAAGTTGACTCTATTTACTCTAACACAAGCAATGAGGTTTGGGTAGAGTAATTTCACCTAGTTCATATATTTGGAGCCAGAATTAATCCTTTTTGTTACCTAGAATAGGTAGGACCATTCAACTGATTCAAAGACGTTTGATGCATCTATTGACACTGCCATTGTTGGGTCTGTCAATGTTTCAGAATGTGACATACACCCCAAAAAAGTATTACATTTAGTGGTGTACTCCTCCCAAAAATAAAACCAGATTGGTCTCATTGTGTACCAGTTTAACTATTACTCACGACAGCCTGTGTGTAAGGGCTTTGGCAAATATTTTGTCTCTACATTCCAAAGGAATATTGGACTATATGAGGCACACGTGGTTTGTGAATGACTGGTGAGTGCTTAAAGGAGCTTTCTTGCCATGTAGACTGGCTGCCTCATTGATTGAATTATTTATATTTAAGAGATGAGGCAATAGTTTTCTAGCCATGATTTTGAAGATTTTGTCAATTTCTTCAGTCGTTATCTGCGAGCATTGAGCAACCTCACCTAGTCATCAATATGCTATATTGATATATTTACCAAGAAATCTCCCCCTTCTCATCTGAGCACTCCAAGGTTGAGACTTATGGGCATCTGTAATGGTTAGCGAACACCCAAGCAATATTGAGATTCCTAGTGATCCTTGTACCTGCAGCTATCTAGATCTCACTTTCCCAGTTTGCTTCACTCTTTCTCTTGTCCAGTCATGCTAATAACTTTCTGGCTTTGTCGCCCACCTCGTATATTTTTAGATACTGCCTGGGCAGCGCATGTGCTGTTCTGCGTGGCATACTGTATTAGAGTATGGACTTGACGCCCTGCCCATATTTTTCATTGGCTTGCGTCATTGCCCTTCGTAAACGCTGACTTCTGATTCGTTAATAGGCTTGTTAGTCTCTCCCTAGTACCGCCTTGTCTTCATTCGTAATCTCCCGTGAGTACTGGCCCTTTTACTTCTGTTGTTTAGTCTGTAAGCACTTTTTTCTTTAACGAGTTTCTCTTATTGCAGGCACGACGTGCTTTCCAGCAACAATAGCTGCTCTCTCGCCTCTTTGCTACAGCTCCATCCCTTCCCCCTTCACTGCTTGCCACCTCTTTTTTTCTTTCTCTTCCCCCACCTGACCACGCTGTTTTTTTAATTTTTGTTTACATTAAAGTGATTTGATGTTGAGCCAATGCCGAGGCTCGAACACTGGTCCCTGCTCTTGAGTCGGTAACTCTGACCACTGAGCCATATCCTCTTCCTCTGGGAGCAGCACAATATTATATATATTTGTTTGTCTTTAAAGCGCCCCATGCAGCGCTTTCACTTTAATATTAGCCAGGCACCTTTCTTTACACAAGCCGCATCGAAAGAAATGGGCGGCGGCCGACATTAAAGTGAAAGGACCGTATGGAGCGCTCTTACAAAAAAAAAAGATTTGTTTGTCAACTTGACAAACAAATGCTTCTTTTTTTTTTGTAAAAGCGCCCCATGCCGTGCTTTCACTTTAACGTGGCTCGTCTAAGGAAAGGGGTGCGGGCGGCCGACTTTAAATTGAAAGCGCCGCATGGGCACTTTGGAAAACCAGCATTTGCAATGTAATCGGTCTTGCGTTTGCAAGAGTTTCGTAAATGTTAGACCTATTGCATTGCAAATGCTTGTTTTTGTGTTGCCAAGTAACTGCTTTGGGCTGCCTGTGGCTTTTGACCCCTCTCTCCATATATCAGTCTTTGTTACTGCTTCAAACACTCTAAAACATAGTTGAGAGTTTATAATTAGAGTTTGTGTGTCACATTTTTCTGACATTTGTTTTAGTTGTATTGTAGAAATTATATTCCTTTGTATTGACCTCTCTTCCTCCATCTGTTCGTGTTGCCTTACTCTCTCCCTCCTCCCACCCTCTGTCCACGAGCCATTGCCCCCCTACCTCCCACCCGCTACCCCTATGGCTTTTGATACCTCTCTGATACCATACCATGCTAGACATTTACAGTGACAGACCATACCGTACTATACAACATTTTCCCAGGGACCAAAACATATGGTCTGTGGTGTGACTGAAGGCGGCATTGATGCATGGGAGGTGTAGGGGCAAGGGTGAATTTAGGGAAAGCATGTACATAGTATGCACAGTGAGTAGAGCAGTTATTTTAAGGGTTTCTTTCCATATTGTTCTCTAAATTAAGCCTCTAGTCTCTAGAAGAGTTGTGTTGTGCTGTATTTAAGTCACTATCCAGCCATCGCTCACTCTGATAATCCTTTTCTGCTTGCTGTCACTACCTTTGGTGAGTCATGTGTGTAAAGAAAGTAACTTGATTATTGAATTGGAATCTCCCTATGCCTTTAATCTCTTATCTGTAAACATTTGGAGTGCTTAGAAGCAGGGATCAAACCTGGGATCTATCTTGGCATCCCCAGTTGAGCAAATTATTTAATCCTAGGCAATTGTTTTATTTCAACTTGCCTTGTATTTCTTCATTATCACATATGAAAGCGAAATTAGTTCAGGATGTGTGCTGTACAAAACGTTGTGTTAGATTGAATACATTATAATGTTGTTACATGTGTCATAATAATCTAGGCCACATAAAGGGTGCATATGACAAGTGACTTGCCTCTTGGTTCACTAATGGCATTGTTGTCATGGTGGGGAAGGCATCAATGTTTCCAAGTTCATGCTTGAGAACTGGCAAATCTAAATAATGCTTTTTAATGCAGTGATATAATATGGTGCGCTAAGGTTAAACTCTTCCGCAAGTTAATGAAAATAACTTTTTCGAATTTTGAAGAGCCTTTATCATATTTTTACGTGTATACAATACCTTTAGAATTAAGGTTTGTCAAAAGAAAATTGACGCAGACCACCTTCTTTACCTGTTTTCCTTTTACTTCAGTAAAGGTGGGAATACATACTTGTCAGTTTAACAACTTTCTGAATGTCACTGGTAAGTCAAATAAACAGCAGCCACTGTTAAGGTCAGGAGGGCCGCAAGCAGCCACCCAGCTGTTCTTTATGGAACCCTGCTATACAATGAAAAGCTATACCATAATATACACTGATGGACCATACCATACCATACTATACCTTACTATACAGTGACATACTATACCATAAAATGCCATACTATGCAATGCCGTATCACACTAATAATAATAATAATAATAATAATACTGATATTTGTAAAGCGCGAACAGCTACCTCACGAGGAGGTGTCCCGGCGCTATAGACTGCTGGGGAACCCGTCCTGGCTATCCCTGTGAGATGGTCCCTTTCTGGGTATCTCCAAGGTGAAACCAGGCATCCCCAGCATCTGTGGGGGGCCGTTGTAGAGATGAGGCAAGCTTAATGCCCAGAGTTGCCGAGTGTGTTCCTGGTTAGAGTAGGTACCGAGGTGAGAATTATCAAGTCCGTTTTGACCCTGGTCCACAACCCTGCCGCGTCGGGAATTGAACCCTGGTCCCTGGCCAATTCTCTGCTTACGGGTCTGCCGCCTCTATCCAGTGAGCCACACCTCTCTACTCCAGTGAGCCACACACTATACAATGGTAGAACATACCAAACCAAATCACACTACATACAGAGTTGACCCCCCCAAAAACACCACATAGGTTAATGACAGCATAAAAAAAAGCAAAATCAACCTCAACAATATATACAACGCACATTGAGAAAAGCAGGAGATGAAACTGACAAAAGCATGCTGCAGGACTATAACAGAGCCTATAGTGAACCATAAGAACCACAAAAAGATACCACAACTTCATGTGCATAATGGAAACAGACTGCCCTTCCAAAGAACTCCATAAACTTCTATCAGAATTCCACAATCCTTTGTGCCTAAACACAAAAACACCACAAAAGACTTTTCTGACAACATCTCCAATTAATTAATCTAAAAAATGATAAAGATTACAAACTACCTGAATGAGAACACGGAAAACACCACAAAAATAAATTACCTAATCACCACAGAAAGAGATACCAATAATCATCTAGCAATGCATACCTTTAACATGTCACAAAAAGATTTCCTCAATATCATTGCACTCAGACCATCGATCGCCATCAGACCCCGTGATGCTAAGAATCTTTAGAGATATCCTTCGCTCAACCTGTACTGCAGAGGTAGCATGATGCCTACTCAACACACCCTTAGAAGTAGGTTAATTCCCACCTGAGCTCAAAACCTCCTACATCAGACTTCTTCTCTTACGGTTCATACTAATTCTACAAGTCTTCTCGCAACATAAGCGAGAAAACTATGGAGGACCGAGTCCACTCATACCATTGGAATATGTTCATCTAGGTTCTGGCTAGCTTACATTGCCCCATCTAGACCTCTAAACCTTATGAGGTACCATATAGTGTCTGCAACCTCAGAACATGACAACCCTGATTGCCCAAGGAAATCATGGAATCTACCCTTTCGTAGTTAATGTTGGCATGCCCAATTGGATATACAACAAATACAATTGGCATTTCAAACATTTATTCAAGCAAATGGTTTCTTGTGTAAAATATATGTGCTGCAGTTATGAGTAGAAAGAAGCAGAGCATAGCAACCAGCATTACAAGAATGATGAAAAAGATAAACAATTCAACCATTGTGCATTTACATTGATTATATGAATATAAATAATTGTACTCCTAGCTAGCACTGCCTAGCCAAGGGAGAGCATAGGGTGAATGCGATTCTGCCAGATACCAGAGAGTGGCCTAAATCCCCATTTTCTGCCGTGCGTGTGTGTCATCTGGTAACCTGTCTTGGTGTAGAGCAGGCGCTGTCCCTCTCAGGATAACGATGGATTTCAGCAGGGCTAGAATTCGGGCACGGGGCGACCGCAGCTATTAATCGAAATGCTCCTCTGTCTAAACAAAGGCTTGGTGTAGTTTATATAATAATAGAGTTCTGGTCCGGCTGTCCTTGTTGATTCTACCACTCAGGGCGGTCGCTGAACAGACAACACCACACAAGGCCAGTGTGCGCTTACGGGCGTGCACGCGAATTTGTGCTAAATTTCACGGTTTACGAAAATGTCAACTATAAATGTGAACATCTAAAAAGGTAGTGTTCGTGCACAGGGCCTATTAACCTCACAACACTCTCTTCAAAATAAAAAACTGTGACCAGTCTGATCCAGGAAACTACAGGCCCATATCAAATGGGGCATTCTTAGATGTGTATTTTTTTGAGAAAGCAGTGCTTACTCAACCTCTAAATTTAACGAACATTATGCCTTGCTATAAGACCAGCAGTCCGTTTTCAGTCTAGGCAGAGGCACAGAGTCAGCTATCTTACCCATCTGGGATGATCTAAAACTTTCAATGCCCAAAAAGGAAGTAGCTGCCTTATTACTTCTAGATTTATCAGCTGCATTTGACACTGTCAACCACCACATGCTACTAAAAAGACTTAATAATAATGGAAACAGTAAAAATGCTTTAAAAAGTCTCATAGACAAAGTATAGACTACCCGCCCCTCTTTTACATCACCTCCTCACACACAACACTTTGGCATTCCTCAGGGTTCTAAAATATCACCTCTAATATTCAACATCTACCTAATCCCTTTACCAAATCTGTTTAAATCATACAAACGTACTTGTTACAATTATGCAGGTGACGCCCAAAAAATTTTAAAAATCAATAGCCCGAAGACCTCTACAGTTTAGAACTGTGACGGTCTTCGTGCCATAAACACATGGATGACGAATAACCATATAAAGCGCAATTCCACAATGACAGATTATGATGTGCAGACAATGACAAAACTACCAGCCTCCCACCATATGGCTTAAGGAACTTTAAGCCCCTCCGACAACATCAAGAGAAGTTGGAAACCTAGGAATAACTATAGATTCGGACCTATCCTTGATACCACATGCTAACCATGTCACTAAGTGACTTCCACTCAGTGAAAACACTATGTTGCATCTTCCTATACCTTGCATACCAACATAAACTGCAAACCATAGACAGGCTCGTAATCTTTAATCTAGACTATGCTAGCAGTCTATATCTTGGCCCACTCGCATCCATTATATGCAAAATACTACTCATCCAAAATGCTATTGTAAAGCTTCTTTTTTGCCTTCTCTCAAGAGAACGCATGACTCCAGTCCTGCAATCACTCCACTGACTACCTATAGCTAGAGGGCCAATGTGCAAAGCACCCTGCATTGTCCATAGAGCCTCCAAAGGAAAAGGGGTGCTAAACCTAAAAGATAAATTCAGGAAATGCGAACCAAATGGGACACTGCTCCAGGCTTGCACCAGATATCATACCATCTTACTATAAGAATTCCATAGGAGGCACTGTCTTCTCAGTGCAAGCTTTCAACCCCTGGAATTCACTACCAGCAGCATTAGAAGCACCAAGGACCATATACATTTGGGAAAACTTGGCTGTTTCGTAGACCACCGCAGCACCACCTTTATCCTGGCAACAAAGCCCAGAAAACAGAGACATCCTCAAGTGCAATCCTTAGCTTACAACCCACAAATTGCAAACAATTCAACCAGCAAACTCCTTTTATTATACAGGTAAGCAACAAAAACAAGCATTGGCATAGCCAATAGGTCTCGCTTTTGGGACCTTATAAGTATTTAGTTATGCAACTGTTGCATGGATAAACACTTATAAGGTCCTAAAGGCGAGACCTATTGGCTATGCCAATGCTTGTTTTCTTTCTAATCGCGGCACCAGTGATTTACTTTTAACATTAAAAGTAAAGCGCGGGTGCCGCGATTATAGCAGCAGTAAAGAAATAGATGTTTGTTTCTATTCCTTTACCTTTGCTTTAACTGAGGCACCGGCACTTTACGTTTAATGTTAAAAGTAAAGCACCGGTGCCGCGATTTAGCAAGCTAAAAATGCTACTGCTGGCCACAGCTTGCAGTGCATGTGCGCGAATGGTGCGTGCGCAGCAGTAATCACGCCATATGGCGCCTCTGCTGAAGCGCGCTTGTCCGCACACATGCACTGCAAGCTGTAGCTGGCGGTAGCATTTTTTAAAGCCCTTACTAAAGTCTCTCCGAGCAGCGCATGCGCGCTGACTCAGCGAGACCTTATGGTTCACTGTCGCATTATATAGTTATGCACTTTCATAAGAGTTAATGCCCACAATAATACTAAAAGCGTAATATGCAGCAGTCCGCAACAAAGTGTAACTTATACCTATTACATTCACATAAGACTTACCTGCTATGATGGTTATCCATGACTTGCATTGTACAGCCAAACATCAGTAAATGATCAGATCCCGAATAACTGAAGAGATCTGTCGTACATTACTGGACAATTCTGGAAGACTTTAATATAGCCTATTCAATACAGTTCACAAATATATATATTACCCATTGGCAGTCGCCAGTAGGTAGTTATAGTTAGCACCTATTTTCCATAGGAAATCCGCAACATTCTATTTGGAATAACGTTGGTGCCGATTGACGAATCTTCGCGAACTTTTCCAAACTTTTGTCTAGCTACGGTACGCTCCTATCCTGAAAATTTCACGGTGATTCGTCAAGCGGGGGCCGAGAAAAAAGGGGGGTCCCAAAACGCGTTTTCCCTATGCATTTTCCCATAGGACCTGTTGACGCAGCTACAGCCCGAACTGCTGAACGGAATTACACCAAATTTGGCAAAGAGGTATTCCTCAGTTCAGACTCGTGCCTTTTGCTTAAATGGTGTAAATCCGTTCAGTAGTTCCTGAGAAAATTAGAGTTAAAAAGATAGATATATTTGGGCGGAGCCTAACCACACATCTCATCGTTAGATCTGATTGGCTGTCCGTACTTCATCCAAGAAGTGTTGGCAGCCATCTTGGGACCAATATACATGATAGCACCTCATTAAAAAGCATTGCAGTTAATAGAAGGTTTTAAGACTTTAGTTACATTATAAATCATTTGTTGATGGTACCATACTCATTTTAGGAATTGTGGTGTGTTCTAAGGTGATTTTACCATGTGAAAAAGCCTTCTGCTGTGATATATTGAACCATGTTTGAGAGAGAACTAATTTCTCATGCTTTTCCCACAGAGGTTTGGAAGGTGGATCTATAAGCTAAACTGAGAGCATATTTTCTGTAAATTCACATTATCTTTCTCAGTCATGTTAGAATGAAGTCTGACATTCTCAGTAAAACATGTACATCCAACAAGGGCAGAAACTGTCAGTGGATTCCTTTGTGTTTAACTGCAGCTTCCCATTGTTCTAAAGAACAACTAGAGCGCTAACAGTCTTACTTATGACAAAAGTATGGCACACCTGAAGTCATCTTGATTGGAATAAACTGGTAACACTTAAAACGTTTAATTTAAAAAGGAACACAATGAGGGGGTTCATTTTGCCATAGAAATTATGATTAGTGCTGAAGAAAGAAAAATTAGGGCACATTTTGAGTGACTTCTCAAATCCTCTTCTATTTCATTAAACAATTCTGATATGCAGACTGAAACATGCACTTTTAATACCAGCAGCAGACTTCCGTGGTGAGCAGTAGCTTTACTACAGTGATCTAATGAGCAACTAGAGTGCTAACGTTCAGAATTTATGGCAAATGTGTGACATATCTGAATACCTTCTTGATGGAATCAAAGTAAAAACTGAAAGCATTACCTACTGAGGAGACTGCAGTAAATGAGGAAATTAGGAAACTTCATAACCAATAAATCTCCCAAGATGGCCACCAGAGACAAAAGAGCCCAAATGCAGCACAAATATCACCCAAATGTAGCCCACATGTAGCCCAATGATAGAAGTGTGCAAAACACTTATTTTATGTGTATTTGCAGTTTTATATAGTGCAGACTTGTCAGATATTGGAGTGCTTTACGTGAGCATTGGTTACATCACACACGATCAAATTAATTTTGGTTTTTTAGACATGGGGAGATTAAGTGATTTGACCAGAATCGCAGAATGTTGTGCTGAAGCAGAAACTCCAACCTGGTTCCCCAGTTGCAAAGTCTGCAGCTCTTGAAGTAATACCACATCCTCTCCCTTAAGTGCAACATTTAATCAAGTGGTCAACTGGATAAAAAAACATAAAGATTACAAATAATTTAAAAGTTATTTGTCGCTATTTGAAAACTCAGAAAATATGTCCTCATTTTAGTTTTTTAGAGCACTAACCATAATTTTGAGGCAAATAAGACCCTCTCATATATGTAATTTCTAAAGGAAATGCTCTAGGTATTACAGTGTTGATTACTTCAAGATGACGTCAGGCGTTCCACACTTTTGTAATAAATATAGAATGTTAGCAATCTAGTTGTTCATTGGGATACTGTTGAGAGGCAGAGGCCAGGGGCACATACTCTGAAAATTGAAGGCAGGTAGGAGAGTGCAGAGGCAACAATCTGACCACACTAGGCAGGCAGGAAGGGCAGTGGCAGCACAACAGACTATGGAGGGCAGTGGAAAGGGGGGCAGGGGCAACAAACCAACAATACAGGGCTGGCAAGAGAGGCTGTGGCAATATAATACACCATTGTGGGCAGAAGGAAGAGGCAGTGTTAGTACAACCATACATGCCAACAGACCCGTTTCAGCCAGGAAACGTCCAATGTTTTTAAGCTCAAATGGACTTTATTTGATCTGTCTCCTATCTCCTCTTTTTCAATGTAACTCAAAGGGGAAAATCAATACCCCAGTTCTTTTTAAAAATCTCCCTCTTACCAAGTTCAAAATGTTCGCAAGTATGGTACATTGGATCATGGTAGGCAGGAGGAATTGGGGTAGGGACATGGACTCGGATAACAGAGGACAGGAGGGACATGGAGAGGTGCACCAAACTGACCCTACAGGGCAGGCATCACGGTTTGCAGCAGCACAATACACCACACAGGGCATGCGGGACGGGAGTGCAGCACAACAATCCATAGAAAGCAATAGGGAGGGGACAGGACCATGCACATGGACAACAGAGAACAGAGGGGAAAGAGGCAATGGTAGCTAGCTGACCATAATGGACAGACAGGAGAGAAAGCTGCAGCATAACAGACCATAAAGGGCAGGAGGGACGGATCAGGGACATTACAATGGAACAGACAAGCCAGGAGGGAGGGAATAGGGGTTTGCACATGGAAACGGAGGGCTGGGGGCAAGGGGGCAGGGCAGGAGCAGCAAGATGACCATGGAGGTGAGGCAGGATGGGCACTAGAAACAAGAAACACCATGGAGAGCAACAGTGAGACTATGATGGCATACACACAGACCTTGAAGGGAAGGTGGGAGAGGGTCAGGGGCAGCTAGCTGACCACACGGGGGAGGTGGGAGGGGCCATGGCAGCACAGAAGACCATGCATGTCAAGCGGGAGGGTTAGTGGCAGCACAATGGCTATGATGGGCAAGAAGGAGGGTGCAGGGGCATGCACAAAGGACAATGGAGGATAGAAGGGAGGGTCAGGACCTGGGCACAGACGAGAGTTCAGGGGAAGGGGCCTCATAACAGACCACGTGCAGCAGGCAGGAGGAGCAGTTGCAGCACAACAGACCAGGGAGGGCAGAAGGGTGTGGCAGTAAAATGGACCATGGAGGACAGGAGGAAGGGGATAGGGGCATGGCATGTGGACAGGCAGGGTGGAGGTGGCAGGGACAGGTTACAGTCATCTGACCATGCTAGGCAGATGGGAGGGGAGAGGCAGCTCAACAGAACACTCAGAGTAGATAGGAGTGGCAGGTCCATGGAACATGGTGGACAAAAAGGATGGAGCAGGGGAATGCACAAAGACATCGGAGGGCAGGGGGAAGGAGAATAGGGGCAGCAAGCTAAGCACAGAGGCTAAGCAGGAGGTCAATGATGGGCCATAGAATTGGGCAATGGAGGGCAGGAGGAGTGGACTGGTACATCATGCTAAATGGAGGGCAGTGGCAGCACATCAGACCATGCATGGCAGGAGGGAGGAGGTTAGTCCATGGATTCAGACAACAGAGGATAGGGAGGAGGTGGAGGGGGCAGCAAGCTAACTGTTCAGAGAAGGTGGGTATTAGGAACTTTGTTTTTAAAATGTGTGTCTGTGCGAACTACTTAAAATATGAACAAGTATGCAGCATAATCTCACTTTTATTCAGGAAGAAGAGGACGTTTGTGACTGTGACTCCGGGCTCACTTGGCAGAAACACCCCCTGACCCTCTACCCCCCATCGCAAAATGTAATGCCCGTGAAAAGGGTAGGTGGACGCAGTGTTATATAGAACATAGTCCTGAGAGCACGATTGAAAATGAAAACTAGAAGAGGGAGGAGCCTAGCGCGCAACCAAGATGGCCGCGTAGGTGCGAGGCTCCCGAGGACCACCACGACCTCCTGAATTAATCCTGGCTATATCCTGTCCTTGTTGAGGGGACTGCATCGGTGAACCCGAGCTGAGGCGCCATCCGTTTTTCGTTTTCGAATCGGACCCCGGACACCGGTGGGAGCACCGATTGAAGGTTGCGGCCCTCTCCGCGCTGGCCCCCCGGATTGGAGTAGTGGGGCGATCCGGGGACAAAGCGAACAACAGCGGCGGGCAGGGCTGGGCGACTCGCGTATCCCGTGCTTTCACTTTCGCTTTTGCGCTCTCCTTGCCCTCAAGCGAGGTAGGGTTGCGTAGCGGGGTGCGGTGGTGTGGCCTTGTCCAGGTGCCCGGCTGACCCGCCGGCCGTGAGTCGTCCTGCGGCCCAGTGGTCGCCCTCCCCCCCCGGAACCCGTGAACTGGTTTATCGGCCCTTTCGAGGAGATTGGCACGACGGTGGGAGAGCAGGCATGTCCACCAAACAAGATGGCGACCGGGCGAAGGTGAAGACGACCCGCCGCGGCCCGGCGCCTCAATCCAACAGTATGGACCGCTACACCCTCCAGAAGGGATCTCCGGAGACATCGCGCACATCCCCGGCGGGCCCGACGGAGGCATCTGCTCAACCGGTGGATCTGACCCTCCGGGACGTCATGGGCGCCATCGCAGAGATGAAGGCCTCGGTGGACCAGCGCTTCGACACCCTAGCGCAAAAGATAGACTCGGTCCTGGTGGATGTTAGCCTTGTGAGGGCTGACTTGTCCAAAACCAACGACCGGGTCGATTCCCTGGCCCACACCACAACGAGCCTCACGACGGACGTGGTGGCCCTCCAAAAGGAGGTGCGCCGGCTTGGCCAGGCGAGCGCCCTGATGGACCGGCGACTGGAGGATTCCGAGGGTCGGGCCCGGAGGAATAACGTTCGCATTGTGGGGGTGCCGGAGGGACGAGAGGCGGAGGCGGCAGATCTTTTTGTGGAAGAATTGATCCTTACCCATCTCCAGCCCCGGGGGCTGAGTAAGCTTTTTGCGGTGGAACGTGCTCACCGGGTCCCTGGGGGCAGACCTAAGGCCGGTGCCCCGCCGCGGCCTCTCATTGCCCGGATTTTTAATTTTCGGGACAGAGACGCTATCCTGCAGACCTCCAGGCAACAGGGACCGGTCAAGCTTGATAACATGGATGTGCATTTCTACCCAGACTTTACTCCGGCGGTCCAAAAACAGAGATTGAGTTTTCTCGGAGTTAAACGTCGCCTACGGGACCTGAACCTTAAGTACTCAATGCTTTTTCCAGCTAAGCTAAGGGTGGAGGTGGATGGGCGCACGCACTTTTTTGACCGACCCGAGGCGGCTGGGGACTGGTTGGACACTCTGCCTGGAGATCGGGGCCGAGGGGGTGGGGGGGGTGCGGTTGGCGGGGAGGGCCCGCCGGATCAGAACTGAGGGGTGAAGAATAGGCCTTGCTCTGGACAACATTCCTTTACCATTTACTGATCGTTTATGTTCCCCTCCTATGGAGGTCGTGTGGGGTCTGTTGGGGGCTTCCCTCCTCCTCTGGGGGACTAGTTAGTTTTTCATCTATGGGGCGACAGGCACACTGCACTTTGGGGGGGCTGTCGGGGCTCATGCAGGGGTGCAGGGAGGGGGGAGTTCTGTTGGGATGGGGGGGTGGGGGGGGTGTGTTGTTTGTTTGCACCGCAAGGCAAGCCCTTTACTGTATTGTTGCTCTCGAGATGCTCTGTTGGGGACGACTGATTGCTTCTACGTATGATGGGGGGGTAGGGATTTGACCGTGTTGTCATGGAATGTTAACGGCCTGGGGGACAGGATTAAGCGTGGTGTGGTCCTGCAGTACCTGAAACGTATCTCACCAGATGTTATCTTCCTGCAGGAGACACACCTTATAGGTAACTCATTTCATGCCATGAATCGGCGAGGCTATCGTTTGGTGGCCCACTCGGGCTTCACCTCGGGCTCGCGGGGGGTGGGTATCATGATTAAGAACTCGCTCCCGTTGGAGATTGATGAGGTGCGCCATGATGAGAGGGGACGCTACACTGTTCTGGTGGGTAGAATGGAGGGTAGAGTGTTTGTTTTTATATCAGTGTACGTCCCGCCTGGGTTACAATCTACTACATTTGCGGACTTGGGGCGCCTCCTCCTGGACCTCCCGGGTGGCCTGCTAGTGGTTGGGGGGGACTTTAATGCGGTAGTTTCTGGGTCTATGGATCGCCATCCCCCTAGGGACCTCCCCCGGGCACAGGCCTGGCTGTCCGGCCTTTTAGATACACTGGGCCTGGTGGATTGCTGGCGACTAAAGCATCCCGCACAGCGGCAATACACCTTCCACTCGGGTGCCCATGGTAGCCTCTCGCGGCTTGATTACATCCTTGTCCCGGCGGCCTATGCTGGGAGGGTGGGAGAGGTGTGCCATCTGGCGCGGGGCATTTCAGATCACTCCCCATTACTGTTACATTTCGATGTCTTCCCTAGGGGGGAGGGCAGGGTGGCGCCAATCAATGCTTGGTACTTGCGTGACCCCACTATTCGTGCCGACTTGATCAAATCCTTACAGCGATACTTTGATGAGAATGTGGGGTCTGTCCCTTCGGCCGTCTCCCTGTGGGAGGCTTTTAAGGTAGTTCTCAGAGGGGAGGCCCTCTCCTTTATCTCCCAGGCCCGGAGGCGCGAGCGGGAGGAGGTAACCCGGGTGGAGGCCGAAATTGCGGAACTAGAGGGTGACCTGGGGAGCGGGGTAACAGACGCCAAGTTGCATGTTCTGCACCTCAAGCAGGCGGCCTATAGGGCCCTCGTCATGGAGGCGGCCAGGGGCCTCAGTAGAGAGCAACAGGGGCGACTGTATGATGTGGGTGATAAGGCTGGTAAATTGATTGCGTGGTTGGACAAGAGGGAGAGAGCGAGTCGTGTGGTTCCTTTGATTGAGGGGATGGATGGTGTGCCTGTCACCGAGCCAGAAGCCATTGTCTCCTGCTTCGCGGATCACTTCCGCGAGGTGTACTCCCCGGTTTCTCCCTGCTCGGAG
The DNA here is from genome assembly GCF_964204655.1 of Triturus cristatus. Taxonomy (NCBI): domain Eukaryota; kingdom Metazoa; phylum Chordata; class Amphibia; order Caudata; family Salamandridae; genus Triturus; species Triturus cristatus. The sequence goes on from NC_140594.1 coordinate 648,481,119, forward strand.
GAAGATTCCCATGCCCTGCTTCGGGACATCGCGCTGCCCTCCCTTACGGTGGAGGACGGGGATTTGCTGGACGCTCCTCCCACCTCGGACGAAATTGCCCTGGCTATTCGCTCAGTCGCATCCGGCAAGGCCATGGGCCCCAATGGTATCCCCATCGAGCTTTACAAGCTGCGACCGGATGTACTGGCGCCCCACCTGCGCGCGATGTTCCTGGCGGCCCACTCGCAGGGTTCCCTCCCGCCGGACCAGCGTCTGGCCACAATCGTGGTGATCCACAAGGAGGGGAGACCCCGTGAGCGGGTTACATCCTATAGGCCTATCTCGCTCTTGAATGCGGAGCCCAAAATCCTCGCCAAGGTACTGGCCAACCGGCTGGTTGGCGTGGTGGGCGATTTGGTCCACCAAGACCAATCTGGCTTTATACCCCATCGCAACACGGCTCTTAATCTGCGACGCTTGCACGGGGTGCTCGCGCGTGTCCCGTTTGTGCGGGAGCCGGCCATCTTGGCGTCCTTAGACGCCACCATGGCGTTTGACACGCTTGAATGGCCATACATCTGGGCGATGCTGGCGAAATTTGGATTTGGACCGGGATTCATTAGCTGGGTCAAACTGTTGTATTCGGGCCCATTGGCGCAGGTGGTGGTGAATGGGCGAGTCTCGGCCCCCTTCGCGCTGGGGCGGGGCACGCGTCAGGGTTGCCCCTTGTCACCGCTCCTGTTTGCATTGGCCTTGGAGCCCTTGGCGGAGTGGCTGCGGTGGCACCCCTCTATCCGTGGTCTCCGCTGGACCCCCGAGCATGAGGACCGCGTGTCCCTCTACGCCGATGATATCCTTTTGTATCTCGCCTCCCCGCGTAACTCGCTGATTGTCCTGGTTGATGTTTTGCGCTCCTTCGGTCGTAACTCAGGCCTTGTCATCAACTGGGCGAAATCCTGCGTGTATGTGCTTTCCGGGGAGGCTCCGACCCTACCACGGGACTGCCCGATCCAGATTGCCTCCCAGGGGTTCCGGTACCTAGGTATATATATTACTCTAGACCCGGAGGCCCGCTACGAGCGGAACTTGCTACCCCCCCTCCAGCGCTTGCGGGAGGACGTGGCGCGTTGGCTGCGTCTTCCGCTTTCGCCGCTTGGCCGAGCGGCCTTGTTTAAGATGATGTCCTTGCCGCGCTTTCTGTATGCGCTTCAGAACACTATGGACTTGGTTCCGGCGCGCTACTTCCGTGAGGTGGAGAGCCTGCAGCGGCGCCTGTTCTGGGACGGGAGGCCGCGTATTGCTCTGGCTAAATTGACGCTCCCGTGGTACGATGGGGGAGTTGCCCTCCCGGACATTAAACGGTATTACTGGGCCTCCCAGCTAGCTGCGATTAATCATGGCCTTTACGGGCCCGCCCTGAACCCGGCATTTGAAATGGACAAGATGCTCCTGCCCGGTGGCGACTACAATCGAGCGCTCTACTCTGGCGCGCCCGACTCCCGTCTGACGGGACCGACGCGTGTCATGGTGCGTGTCTGGCACGCGGCTAATGCAGCTATGGGGTGGAAGGACCGTTTGACCCGGGCGACACCGCTATATGCGTCTGAGAGGTTGGGCTCCCTGTGGACATCGAAGGGCTTCGAGAAGTGGGACACGATCGGAATCAGCACAGTGGGAGACCTCTGGACGAGGGGTGGATTCAAAACCTTTGAGACGCTGCAGACGGAATTTCAGCTGCAAGGCAGTGAGTACTTTCGGTACTTACAAGTCCGCCACGCGCTGGGCTCCGTCTTCCCTGATGTCGCGTCCATTCCGGAGTCTTCCCCCCTGGAGGACAGAGTGCTGGATGGCCATGTCCCAGACAGCACGATCTCCCTTATATATAAAAAACTGATCAACGACAGATCGTGCCTGCTGACTAGTCTCCGCGAGGCCTGGGTTGCCGACGGGCTGGAACGGGACGACGAGGACTGGATTTCCGCGGTGGCCTCTCCGAAGGAGGTGGCCATCCCGGCTCGCCTCCGCTTCGTCCAGCTTAAGATCCTCCACCGGGTTTACGTGACGGGGCCAAGGCTTCTACGTATGGGCTTTGTCGGTGACGGATTGTGTAAGCGTGGCTGTGGTGCCTTGGCAACTTTCATGCATATTCTGTGGGAATGCCCACAGGTGGAGCGATTCTGGCGTGGTGTGCATGAGGTCCTGCGTGTGGTGACGCGTGTTGCGCTGTTGCCTGAAGCGAGGAGATGCTTGCTGAATGTGTGGGAACCAAATGACTATTCGGTCCCGCAGACGCGGTGGGTGACTCTGGGATACATGATAGCTAAGCGTGACATTGCTCAATTGTGGGGATCTCAGAGGCCCCCAGCGGTGTTGGCCTGGAAAGAACATATGGATTGGTGTATGTTTCGTGAAAAGGTAGTGTATGTGGCGAGGGGTAAGCCTGGGGCGTGGGTGAAAATCTGGGGCCCCTGGAACGCCTATCGCGGGGGTATTTGTGAGCCGCCACTGCTGCCGGCCGCCTCACCAGCTCCGTCCCCCTAGCCGACCCCCTCCCCCAGTTACGGGCATGTGGTTCCCCAGTCCCTGATCTATTCCCATTCCCCTCTTCAGAGTTTGGCTGCTGGTTGGGATCCCCCACTTAAGGAGCACGTACCGTCACTTTGGATGGCGGGTTGCCTTGCGGGTGTGGTTTTTTGTGTTGTTCTGTTTTGAAAAAAAGGAAACCGTATTGTGGGCTTGGAGTTATGTGGCCTGCGCTATTGATATCTCCTGATTTACCGATCTGCACCGCCAAGAGACTCTTACTGTAGGTATGTCATATGCTTCTGCCACTCTAGCGGCCGGCCGGATGGTTGTAGGCCCATACTTGTAACCTTTTTAAAATGTAATAAACGGTTTAAAAAAAAAAATAAAAAAAATAAAAAAAAAAAATGAAAACTAGATATAGTATATGGTATAAACTATGCACCAAAAAGTGTGATATAAGATGAACCGGGGCGTGAAATATAATATGCAATACATTGTGTGCAATGACAGATTCATTGGAGAGCGCGAGATGGCACAGGCACTAGCGCGTGCTATGCGATATGCGCCTTGGAGTGTAATATGCACAGGTCAGTGTTGTGTAACCTAACTAGTCTCTCTAAAGTTCTAATATAAAATATGTGCTGGGGAGTGTAACGTTGCATATGCACTGTGACAAAGATATGGATCCCAGATTGTAATATGTATGGCATAGCGCTGTGCGTTATAACATAGGCATCGAGGAAGGCACGTTAGATGGGGCAATATAACCCGTGCGAAGGCAAGTGTGGCATGACATATTCACAGGGTGGTGTTACAGTGCACATGGGCTAGAGAGTGTCATAGCATACGCACTAGTTGCTAGAATACAACACAGAGTTGTGTGGCACTCGGCGGGCACTGGTAAATGTAAATGTCAAGGTACTTATAGAGCGCACTGTCACCAGACGGACACCTTGCGGTGTCGCCTTTGCGGTTTCCTGGCGCTGATACTCATACCGCTGTGGAACCCCTCCTGACTTTCCCTGTGAAGTGTCCACTCCTGTGCACCCCAAGCTATTGCCCAGAGTTGCAGCGCGGGGCCCGTGATTAGAATAGGCACCGAGGCGAGAATAGACAGGTCCGAGGAAATTGAGCCCGAGCCCCGCCGAGGCGGGAATCGAACCCTGGTCCCTGGCCAGAACTCTGCTTCAGGGTCTGCCGCTCTAACCATTGAGCCACACTCCTCCACTCCTCTGGTGGGTGTAACACAGCATTGGGCTCAGCCAGGAGCACGCTGTGACTCAAGTGAGGTTCGTCTCCTTTCCAGAGAGTAAAATAAAAAGTATTACACATCCGGCGGTGGATGTGTGTTTTATTAACCATGAGGGGGGTTTCTTGCATAGTTTGGTCGAATTTTTGTCAAATCCCTTTTTGAATAGCTTGGTGTGCTTGTGTATTAAATGTGCCCGTCAATAGCTACCCATGTTTGTATAAATAAACGACAAGGGTGTCTACTTGGAGAGTACCCACCGGCGGGGGCGCCGGGATTAGGCACGGTAGGGCGTCCGACACGTCAGAGCTTCACTAGCGGTGTAAATGCATTCCACGTGGATTCATTGTATGCATAGTCGCCTTTTAATGAATATCACGCACATCGTCATGGTGATAGGTACATACGGTTTTTCCAGCATGTCCTAGGTGTTTCTATAAATATATATATTTTTAAAATAATAAAAAACAAAGGCCGGCCCCGTGGGATGGGGTCCCCGGGGCCATAAGTGGCCTGAGGAGGGGGGCAACACAGCCCCCCTCCTAAAGAATTAAAAAAAAAAAAAAAAGGCCATGACCCAGGGGCCTTGGGAGGGGGGCCACGCTGCCCCCTTCCAAATTAATTTTTTTTCAACAAAAAAAATTAGGGTGCATGCCCTGGGGGATGGGGTCCCCAGGGCCAATAAATTAGAAAAAGAAGGGGTGGCCACACAGCCCTCCTTCTTAAAAAAATTTAATAAATAAAAGACAGGCATCGCGCCTGAGGCCATGCAGCACTCTGCAAACGTGCCCCCTGGCCAGTTGTAAGTTGGGGAATTAATTCCCCTTCAATACTGAGGGCCCCTGAGGGCCAACTAGCCCAACAGGTATCTCCAGTATGTGCCAGGGAGCTGCGTTGCAGACAGGTATTCTGAGGCCACGCCCCTTTTTACACCTCTATGCAACGCAGCTCTGTGGCGCTTACTGGAGGTACCTAGTGGGCTAGTTTGACCCTAGGGACCCTTAGGATTCAAGGGGACTTAATCTCTCAACTTAGAACGGCCACAGGGCGCGTTTACACAGTGGTGAAGGGAGGGGACGGGGCCTGAGGTGACGTGTGCAAACACGCCCTGTGGCGCGTTTTAAGTTGGGGAAATAATTCCCTTTCAATCCTGAGGGTCTCTGGGAGCCAACTAGCCCACCAGGTGCTTCTAGTAAGCGCCACTGCTCTGCGTTGCAGAGAGGTGGTCCAGGCCGTGCCACTTTTTACACCTCTCTGCAATGCAGCTCTGTGGCGCTTACTGGAGGTACCTAGTGGGCTAGTTGGACCCTAGGGACCCTCAGGATTCAAGGGGACTTAATCTCCCAACTTAAAACGGCCACAGGGCGTGTTTACACAGTGGGGAAGGGAGGGGACGGGGCCTGAGGTGACGTGTGCAAACACGCCCTGTGGCGCGTTTTAAGAGGTAGTTTTAATCCCCTGCCCTATTATATACTAGGGGCTTATAGAGGAGGTCATTCTAATCACAGGGTGACCCCAACACATAGTGTTCCCTAGTGTATATAGGTGTTTTCACTGTATTCTGAGTGTCTTTTAACATAGCACTGGCTCTAGGACTGGTTAGTCAGACTCAGTTACCACCAGTATGCGTCTGAAAAAGTTGAGGGTACAGGATGATTTTGCAACAAGGCTTCTTGCTGCTCTTCTGTTTGTTCTTTCTGCACGTTATCCTTCTTCGTGCACTTTTCTTCATCTTTGAGGACTTCTGTTGCTTCTTTCTTTTTTTCTTTTTTTCTTTCTGTGCGTTTTTTCTTCTTTCTTCACATGTCCTATCTCTGTAGGCATAGTTAGAAATTAGCATTTAAAAAACCTTTGAAATTCACTGAAAAAGCCATAGGTTTCAGGCACATTAAAGTTAGGAATTAGCATTTAAAAACCTTAGAAATTCACTGAAAAAACCATAGGTTTCAGGGGCGTTCTAGTTAACTGGACTTTTCACTCGTACAAAACCATTGAAATTCCCCCGTTATAGTTAGTTCAGCTAACTATAACTTGCGTGCCCGCAATGCACTGCTGATGACGTCACATATTACATCACTCATGACATCACAGGGTGCAGCCGGTCATACAGCCATCGGTTATAGCACTGTAGTTGGACAGCAAAGTAACAGGCCTCTATGTCTGGTGCCTCTAGTCCTCCATCAGACGTGGGGCATTGCAGTTTAGTCAAGGCCACTCTGCGCCTTCCCTTCCCCATGTACTATCTATTAAGAGAGAGTTCACCTCAGAAATGATTTTGCGGGTAATAATGAGGGATATGGTCGAAAAATAGGAAAGTAGTTGGGGCAGCGTCGCCATTTTCGCAACCGCCACCCACCCCGCAACGGACAGAGGAAGTGCCCCTAAAGGTTTATGCTGGTACAGAGCGCTCAAACCGCTGCTCTGATCTTACTGTCAAGTATGTCATTTAGTTTGTGGTATATTTTGACCCCCAGGTTTGTCGTACATGAGCTCTTCCAAGTGAGTCCAGGTAAATCAGCTGGGATAGGCATTGTGTTGGGAGGAATATTAATGATTTGTGCCAGTTGATACACAGGCCTGAATTAGTGGCAAAGTGTCTCAGTAGTGATATTGCCTCCAGGAGGTACTCTCTCACATTGTTGAGACAGAGGAACATGTCGTCTGCGTACAATGTTATTTTATTTTTATGGCAGATCCCATGGCATTTCAATCCCATGTTGCCCTCTTCCCCGCATGCCTCGCTAGCCTGGGGTTCCATTGCGATAGCAAACAGTAGTGGGGATAGAAGGCAGCTCTGTCGAGTACCCCTCCCCACCCTGTAAGAATGGGAGATCATTCCCCGCATGGAACCGCACCGTTGGGTTGGCATAGAGACGTTTTGTCAAGCCGCCTCTTAGTCCCATTTTGTCTAGTAGACAATAGAGGCAATTTCAACTGAGGCTATAGAATGCTTTTTCGATATTGGTGGAAACAGTTGCTGCAGAATCCTCTCCTGGTCTAGATGTCTTCATTATGTACAGGAGTTGGCGAATGTTCAATGCTGTTTCTCCCTGGTATAAACCCACTCTGATCTCTTTGGACAAGCGTAGACATATGGGGAAGGAGGTGAGTCACCAAAATTAGTCTTAAGATGTTGTAATCCATATTTGGCATTGATAATGGATAAGAGCAGACATCTTGAGGAGGCGCATTTGGTTTGAGCAATGGGATCACTAGTGCCCTGATGTGTCTTGCTCTGCGTGCGCTCTGGTCCTATTTTCACGATGGTGGAAACAGCTGAGTTTGTCTGTGCCTGCTGCCAGTGTCTCCCTGGCCTCCATAAGCTGGCGCTGCAAGTCTGGTCATCTCGGGTGTCTCCTTTCTAATTTTTGCACCTCGCCTTTTTGGACCTGCACTTCTGCTGTCTAAGTGCGCTTCTCTCCCACTACCTCAGAGAGGCATCTACCCCCAATGACTGCCTTGCAGGCATCCTATTCCGTCAGGACATAGGCCTTTGTCTGGGCATTATCTGCTAAATCGTCGCAAATGGCGTCCCCTATTATCTACCGAAAATCTGGGTCCTCTGATGTCCCTACTTTGAGACGCCAGTCTGGAATCACTGGCCTCTCTCTCTACCAGTCCAACGTGATCATTATCTGGTTATGGTTGTATATCGTGCGACATGGATATTCCGAATGACGTATGTGTCCCTGTTCTTCAGGGGGGCAGAGGAAGGTGTCCAACCGGACATGAAGTTCACGCATTCCTGAGGAACAATAGTCCCTGGCTCCCAGGTGCATACGACGCCTGGCATTTACAAGACCCCACTGCTTTTGCCAGTCTCAAAAAACATGTGCCACTCTCGTCACTTGTGAGTCCCTAAAGGGTGGGTGAGAGCAGCCCATTGCAGGGTCAGTAATGCAGTTGAAACCCTACCTAAGATAATGGGATTTATAAGGTGTGGTTCCATTCTACTTGATATGTCTGAAAAGAATCCCCCCTGCTCCGAGTTATGGGAAGAAAATCCCACTAGTACCAGGTTGCGCCCGCTAGCCTGCCTGAAACTAGAACATATCTTCCATTTGGATCTAAGAGATCACATGTTTTCTGAAATGGGACCCCCAGATGAACCCAGATCAATAACACCACAGGCAACTGTCCTCTCCACCTCTTGTGCAGCGCATCTCATTCAGGATCAGTGGATATATGCACTTCTCTCCTTTTAAGGTAAGAATGCAGTTTGTACCGCTTGGACATATTGTTCAGGCCTCTGACATTCCAGCTTATGAATGTGTACGTTAGAGGGGTTGTCATATCGGGTCCCTACAATAGTGTTGCATGCGAAGTAACTTCTGGTGTGCACCATGTCTGCTGACTGTAGTTATCTGCCATATTTTAGTGTTACGCTCTCCAGGAACAGGAAAGATAAAAAGTATATTGCCCCAAAAACTTAGATAAAACCTTAAACCCCCCGTCCCCAGGACAACAAGTGAAACCACCACCATCCAAACTTGCCAAACTGATGGCATCAGTCGTACACAGCTTCTTCTCACAAACCTAGTGAAGTTTGGGGGGTGTCTTCAATCCGCTGCCATCAGGGTGCAACCTTTACCATCCAGTTATTTCATAACCATGTTGTGCCACATGTCCATCTTATTTCCTCAAACTGTAGGTAGCTGTGCGATGCTCCCACCTCCCTTATTGGAGCCAACGGACCCTCCTATAGTAGTTACACCTCACCAAGTTCATTGTCTTAAGATCAGTTCATCTGCAGGTCCTAGTGTGACATGTAGAACAAAGGTGGTGGTTGTGCAAGAGGAGAGTGAGTCAAGATCAGTTTCTGCATTCTGCTGCTCTTCTTTTAGTCAGATGGAGGCCTCTACCCCATCCGCTCCTTGACACCCCCGTAACGCCTGAACCTGGGAAAGCACCATTGATACGCTGCTTTCCACCTTTGGTGGTCATAGGTGTTGCTGTGATTTCTCTGCATCTTGCTGTGGTAACTGATGGATCCAATTACAGACCTGTGTTGGCTTTGTGAAGAAATGTGTTGTGTCTTCATGAGTGACCTTAAGGCGTACTGGTAACAACATTGCTTAAGTGATTCCAATGCTTCTGAGCCATTTATTAGCTTCTGTAAAGTATGCTTGTTGCCGCAGGACCTCCTGTGTCTGATGGACCCCCCCCCTTGATGCGTGCTTGAGTCAGGACATGGTCTCGGTTTTTGTAATGAAATATTTAAGCAACATTTTTCCCGATAGGATGTCATGTCTGTTCCCGGTCCTTCATTGTGCTCCGGCAGCCCAGTTATTCGTATTTTGCTTCTGACTCTGTTTTCAGGGTAATTGGCGTGTATTTCCAACGAGGGCTCCTGGGGATGGCATTCGCAGAATGTTCACCCCGGGCAACTTCGGGCTATGGCACATTGCTAAGGACGGGCAGATGTTTCTGATTGGTGCGCGTGTCGCGAGACCGTTAAAACGCGAACTTTCGGTTCGCCAGTCAGAGGCAAGAGGTTGGCGCGCTGGTTTGAGTGTTGTCCTTCCTACCCACCCTAAAATCTTGCATTATAGACTTTTTTTATTTGCTCAGGGAATGTTTAAATATCTGATATTTATCGTCACTTGGACAGGTGGCAGAATTTGAGGAGATCGAGACAGGCAGGAAGGGTTGGGGACATTCAGACTAGTTTCGGACAGAGGTAAACAGGACAGCAAGGAATGAGGCAGGAGGAAGGCAGGGGACGAAAGATAGGGGTTGGGAAGGAGGCTTAGTTAGAACAATGTTGGGGAAGTTTGCTGTGGGGAATCGTTTAAGGGCGTGGGGGGGGGGGTGATAGAATATGACTCTTTATTAGTGAGGCCTTGTTTGCATTATTGTAACACTTGAAACTGCTTACCTGTCCACTGTTCAATAAAGCAGCCTTTTACCCCATGTGGGCTGATGGATGTGTTTATTGCCCGATGTCTGCACTTCTACGTGCCATCGTTGTCCATTCCTTTTTCATTGCTCTCAGATCTGTTGCCGTTTTCAGAGTGCGCTCAGATGCAGTGACGCGCTCTGCCAAATGTCTGTGGTCATCTCTTAGGAGGTTGTGGTCTGTTAAGTTTATTGGGGGGAGGGGTTAGGATTCCAAGAGGGCATTTGTGCTAGTGCTTTTTTTCCTTCATGTACCAGGCAGTGACAGTTCTCAGTGGTTGATCCATGCAACTCCGGCCAATCAGTTGCGTTACACTCAGCGACCCTGGGCCTTCAAGTGTGTGCGACCCACTGGTGCTGGCAAACGGTGGACAGATTAGTCAGAGCTATATATTATTGTTGTTGTTTCTGTGACCTGGCTGAAGAGTCCTATGTGCTGTGAAGGTGATATTCAGAGTTGTGCCCCTTCTGGATGCGCCCTCGTGTGCCAAATATCCGTTTGTTCGCGCGGCCCTCGCTTCTCAGCGAGGACACCGACCGTGGCCCTCTACGAAGTCCCGCAATAGTCTCTGCTAGTAGCTCATCCCTCAGAATACCTAATCTCATATATTGGCAATAAGTCTATATGTTATGCTCGTTTTCTCACTTTTGGTTGGAGGTATCTCTTAAAGTTGGGGCAGGTGTGAGGAGACCCTCCTATTTCATCCCGGCTCAGTATAATAAGGGTCTGGTGCGCTCATGTCCTGCTCACTTACTTTGAGACATCCCCCGCAGATAATAGAGTTGCAGGAAGCCCAGTCCCGGCCAGCTGCCTGTTGTTGCATTAGGTCCCATGCTGCTCCGCATCTGACGTCCCGGTCCGATTTCAGGCAGTAGATTGAATGCACGTTCGATCACACATCCCTCTGCATCGGGTTAGCTCTGAGTTTTGGAGGAAATTTGTACTGTTCTAGAAGGGCTAGAGGTATACATAGTAAACTGCTACATTTAGCTAAGTTTCAATTAAAAAACACAGGTCAAGAGAGAGGGAAATTAAGAGATCCCAAAGTTACTTTGAGTGCTTAGACATGGATCTAATATTGCAATATAGGCTTCTTAAGATACTAGGAGCGACCGGAGAAGGGCCGTTACAGACTGTTGAGAGTTTAAGTCTGTGTCCTTATTGGTGTATAGGTCCTTAAAGGTGGCTAATAGGGAATTGGCTCCCTGTTCAGTGAAAGGTAAAGAAGATTTAGAGGAGCAGGAAAACTTTCTGTTTAGACAAGATACAAGACCTTCCAGAATAAAGGGAAAGTGGCCTGTACAACACTTAGGTGAGAGGCCAGCCTAACTAAATTTGGAATTGAGGTTGTGTAAATCGGTCAAGTAGTTGTGTACTTTAGAAGTGATGGCGATGCTTCCAGTTGAGATGGCAGGATTCCTAGCACCTGGCAACGTTGGGGTGCAGACGGGCTTGCCCTTGGCACGCGGGCTGCTTGCATCTGCATCGGTCTGAAATAGGCTGCTCTCGCCAAAGAAAAGGGCACATAGACCATAAAACTCCCCCAAGATGGCGACTCAGTGACAACCCGGAGATGAGGAGCAAAAACCCTGCAACTATAAATACAGATTAGTCATCTAGCTGGATATCTTAATTCTCCTTTCTTTTACACATGATTATTATACAATTTAGCCCTATATTAATTAGCGACGTGGCACAAACAAAAATATGTTTTTCTTTTTCAGGACGTTTGTTCAAATTTAGATTTAAAAAAAATAGGTACAGTTCTGTCTTGTTTGCATGGTATGAATTTTAAATTGTTTTCCAAGTGCACAAATTGATTGCTTGTTGAACCCTGTTGTGTTCCTGGGTAAGGGCTTTTTCGCATTCTGCACCTTATTGTTGATTTTTGAGATGAACATGTTTGAGTTTGTTTGACTCCACTTGTTTTCCCTTTACAGGTCGCATTACCATTGTTGACGAGTGAAAGATGGGGGAAATTGAGGGGACATATCGTGTACTTCAAACACCGGGCTCCCGTCTAGGGCCCCAGAAGAGTTCTGGCATCAGCACTCTGGAGCCTGGCCAGAACCTGTGGACAACTTCTTCATCTGTGCCTGTTAAGAATGGTGATTTACAGCTAAAGGTGAAGCTGTTGGACGAGACCATGGAAGCTGTGAATGTGGAGGTAAGGACTTACCCCGAGACTGATTGCTCTTCCTGAGGCTGGCAGTGATACAGCTTATTGCAGTATAACCATCTTTCTTATACAAAACGTGTGCAAAATTTATGCAGAATATATATAGCAGTTGAAATCAGCATTTGAATATTGAAAATTGAAAAATCCAGATTGACATTCCCCCATACTCATTCACACCTCTACTCACTCCGCATCCTTGTCACTTGCACTCTATACACTCACACTAAACATCCCCCAAACCAGACTACATGCACAGATGGAACCATTGGGGTGAAGGGCTCAACCCTCGAATGCTGTGCTGAGAGCTGGGGCGTTTCACTCAGACTGGTCAACGCACGTTTCGATGGCTTATTCTAATTTTATTGCCATCTTCTTCAGGACCTATTACTTTGTGGACTTGTAATGGGCAGAATGAAGGGCGAGAGAAGATTTTATGTTTTACACATCAATAGATGGTTTTGGGGTGTTTAGTGTGAGTGTATAGAGTGCAAGTGACATGGATGTGGAGTGAGTAGAGATGTGAATGAGTATGGGGGAATGTCAATCTGGATTTTTCAATTAATTGTCAATATTCAAATGCTGATTTCAACTGCTATATATATTCTGCATACATTTTGCACAAGTTTTGTATAAGAAAGATGGTTATACTTTTGTAAAATTGATCAATTTTAACACTGGTTTTGTATGTAACAATGTAATAGAGGAATGATTAAAAAATGAAAAAAATTAAATGTGAAAAAAGAAATATCAGTTCTGTGTGTAGAAGTGTGTTCCTTATGCCCCAGTAATGAGCTCGTTAAAGCCTTATTGAAATAAATATAGGTCTAGAGGGGTTATACTTATTTGAAGTTTCACTAACACAGAAATGACTGCATTTGTTGTCTTGTTTTTAGCTGTGTAACACAAAAACTTGACAACCCAATGCGTTATAATTGCTACGATGCACAGAGTTCTTGGTGTGGATCCACAAAGAAAGTTGCATCACCAGTTTACTGTTCATTACCTGCCCTCACACTTGTTCTAACCTGTAGCTTTGCTTAGAAAAAAGGCGTGCAAAACCCATTGGACTAAGCCCTCCCCATGTTGGCTGTTGTGGCCTGGCCAAGTCTGGCCTGCATGTCAGTCCTAGTAAAGTATTCCTTTTGCCTCCCACGAGAACTCAAGCACGATGGCCTTGCATTTGATTTTAGATCGCAGCCTACCAGACAGCGCAACTGTCTGGTTTACAAAAGGCATCTTGGGGACATTCAGAAAGTTGACCTAGGAATGCATTCCGCCCATTGCTGACCATTGGCTTTCTGTTTCTGGCTTTATTTGCTTTTGGCTGTCCAGCTCAAGTTCATCCCTCTAGTTGCCAAAACCTTGTTTATTGTATTCTTCCACAAACTCACTTTCTGTAAACGGGCCTTTAAATCCTGTTCTTATCTTGTCACATTTGCTATGCATTCAAAGACAGGGTTCAAATGTCAGGCTGTATCTTCCAGGGAGTTTGCTGTTGATTTTTCTTTCTCTGACTTCAAAGTGAGAGGATTTGTGTGACAATCATACTGGCTAGAGGGGGTGTGCTTGAGGAAGCCTGTACAGATGTGGTTTTCTAGCGCACAAATGTCTATAAATGAACTGTGCTGACAATAAAATCAATAAATTGGATGATGACATTTCCACACATTATCTTTTGTGCACTTTATACTTTTATCAGTACAACTGTATGTGAGTGCAAATGTAATGATCTTTCAGTTGTAATTGCATTTATATAGTGCTTACTACCCCTGGTGAGGTGTTAAAGCTCTTTTCGGTGAATAGCACGCTACTCTGGTACCCAAAAAGGATTAGTGTTGAATTAGTATAGGGAAATACGAAATAAATTAATTTGAGCTGTGGACATGCAAGTCTGTTATTTAGATTGAAAAAGTATAGTGGAGGGATAGTAGAGGGAAGGGTTCGCATCTATGTAGCACTTGCTCCCCTTGCTGACGCGTCAAAGCGCTTAGTGAGTAGCACGCTATTCTGGTACCCAAACAGGATTAGTTGTTAATTAGTATAGGGAAATATTACATTAATATGAGCGGTTGACATGTGAGCCTTTTAGTTGGATTGAAAAAGGAAAGTGGAGGGATAGAAGAGGGAAGGTTCTAGAAAGTATTTATTTAGAGATCATAGAAGTAGGAGGATGTTTGGGATGAGTAAAGGCGAGGTATAGGGGGTAGAAGATTCTGAGGGAAGGGTTTAGAAAGGCTTGTTTGGGAGATCTGAAGTGTAAAAGAGGTTTGAGATGATGCAAGGAGGGGTAGGGGAAGGACTAGTCTAGAAAGGGTTATTTTGGGGATCCTAGTAGTAGAATGGCGTTTGGGATGAGTCGGAGAGTGGAGGTAGAGGATATATTGGGCAAGGTATGGGGTGAGATAACAAAGGTACATGGAATGTATAGATGTATAAGAAAGGTAATCTAGCTAGATTCAAGTTGTATTTAAAAAAACTCCGATTTTCAAGTGTTGCTGTACTTTAAGCTAATTCATTTTTTTAAATATTTATATATTTTTTTTAATTAAATAGTGGGGTACTTTTAGATAGTTATGAAACATGTACTTATTTATGCAGTCACCTACACATACATGTTAAACATAGGATAATATAACAATAAGTAATCTGTACATTTGTTACGTAGAACTAACTAATATCTATACATTTATAAACATAATTATTATACACATTTATCCACAGGAATAAACATATCTAGGTACACATATATAATCCAAATAAATGCTTATATACACAGGGATATGCTGTAGATTTATGTTAGAGTACAGTGGTTATGTGGGAAAGAGCCAAATCTTGAATAGTCTTCTTCTGAAGGTAAGGCAATTATCCGTGGATCTTATGTTTGGGGATAAAGAATTCCACAGTTTGGCTGCTTTAACAGAGAAGGATATGCCATGTATGTTTTTTCTTTTATGGTGGGATTTTGAGGCGAAGTGCCAATCTAGAATGGAGGTTCCTTGAATGTATTTTGTGATTTTATTCCTGATGAAGAGTGGCCCTGTTCCATGTATTGCTTTGTGGGTGATACAAAACCGCTTGAACGTAGATCTTCTGGCAACCGGTAACCAATGTAGGGCCTTCAAGGCAAGGGAGATTTGGGCTTGTGGCTTTATATGTAAGAGCAGTCTAGCAGCAGATTTCTGAATCCGCTGTAGTCTTTTCATAGTTGTTAAAGATGATGCATGGTAGAGGCTATTGGCGTAATCGAGTTTAGACAGAACAAGAGAGATAGTAGCCTGGACCTTGTGTGGAAATCCTAGGTGGGGAAGATGTGTCAGTCATTTTAGGTCTTGCCTAGAGTTGCAGCGCATGCGCTGCTCGCTCGGCGAGACATAGTGAGAGAGGAGATTTCAGAAGGGGACTTGAAGCCCCACCCCTCTTTTTCATTGGCTGGCGTCACCTGCCATTGGAAATGAGGTTTTTTTTGTTGCCGCCCTTTCCCCTTTTCGTCCGGCCCATCCGGACTGGCTTGTCTGCTTCACGGCTGTCGTGAAGCAATTTCTTATCTTAACATCTGTGTTTATTTTTGCATCGCGCTTTCACTTAAAGTGAAAGTGAAAGCGCGATGCAAATATAAACAAGCAGCTGCCTTACCGCAATGGAGAGCGCTTGTTTAATCTCAAACCGGGGACCTTTTCCCATTCACATTTTACTTGTAATCCTGATTCGAGCGTATCCATGACTCTAAGTAGAATCAGTAAAGTTGCAAGGACATATACAACACGAAACACACAGGAATTTTGTTTTCTTTATTGAAGTAAGAGCAAGATTACACGATGACTTTAGAAAGCAAAATAGCATTGTGTTTCATAAATGCACCGCAGTCTCTTTTTTTTTTCCAAAGTTTTTCTTGTCTCAGGGTTTATCCCCCCCCCTTTTCCTCCGATTTGTCGTGGTCGCTGTAAAACCTAAATCAGGATGGGTTTAGTAGTGTGTCGAGGACCCGGTTTCCTCGTGCCTCGGTGACACTAATCAGAGCACACCATTTGGATCTGTGCTGCACGTTCTGCTCTGGGCTCTGTTTGTGGGAGGCTTCAGTGGGTGGGGATGTGCTGCAGTCTAGAGAAGGTGCTTTGTTGTAACCTGAGATTTGGAAGTTGGTAACCGTGGCCACAGGTACACATGAGAGGGAGGCGCACAGGTTGTTCACACGATAGCCCTCCCTGCACAAGTGCGACGTACGTTCCCTGCTCGCAGAGACCAGGCAGACAGATCGACCGACAGACACCATGCATCGGTTTAGGGGCACCGTGGCCTGCCTCTTGCTCCTCTTCCTCCCCTCTCTCGGGTTCGCCCAGACCAGTATCCCCCCTCACCCAGCAGGCGACCAGCGATGCCTCGCAGTTCTTTAACACGGCCACCCGGGAGTGCAGCAGCTGTGGGGCTAACAGCATCAAGAGTGCTGATGGTGAGTGTTTGGGAAAGTGTGTGGGGGTGGGGAGTAGGGGATGGAGTTGCTTGGGTCAAGGTTGCTGATGTAGGAAACCTGTAAACAAAGCTTTTTTCAAATTATTTGCTTTGCCTTTGCTTGGCAAAAGGCCATATGCTTGCAGAATGACAAGTCGCATGATACTACTCCAAATTTAAACATAAACTCCACTAAATGGAGTGCGGTTGGTTATTCCCAACAGGGGATTGTGCCAGGGTTGGATTGGGGTCACAATTCGGCCCGGGCAGCCAAATAAAAGTGGCCCACATTCGCAGATAGCAACTTTTAGTTAGGATAATGGAGATAAATGATGACAAACGTTTGTGGTTGCTTGTGTTGATGTTTCCCTCTCTGGCTCGCACTTCGAGTTATGGGGTCGATACCTAGCACCCCACATGTGATGTGTAGTGCCGACTGGAGACCGCATCGGGACCAATAGCGTAGGGGGAGTGAGGGCAGGGAGTCCCGGGCTCACTCTGCCTTCCAACTGAACTGCTCTCTAACGAGGTCTCCAAATGTTGCGTTTCCGCCATCGCCACCCGGCTTCGCAACTTTCCTGCCGCTGGCAGCCATGACCTTGTGTGACACCGCTTCCCACACTAGGAACAATTGGTCTTCTAGCGGCTAGAATACCTGGGAAGAACTGTAGTTTAGTTCCTATTTCCCTTATAGGCTCTGCGCATTGGAATAATATACACTATAGTTTTTGCATAGGACTAGGGTCAGTATGCCTCTATTGAGTACATTAAACTTAATTACTCTATGTGCCAGCTAACTCAGAGGTCACTAGAAACTTCTCGAATAAACAAGAAGGGAGTAGTTTCTGACAACCGCATAAACATGACAACTTTGTTTCCCTTAGAATCGGAACGTGTCTCAGAATCGTGGAAACAATAGATAACCGTTTCACTCAGTCAGTCGTGCATGCTTAGTTTCTTCAGAGTTACACAGAAATAGATAGACGGGCATTTCAATAAAAGGATTTATTGAACAGTCTTGTTTTTATCGTGTAAGAGATATGAGCTGTTACAATCATTAGACAGTAAGCAAGATATATGTACAGCGTAAGCAGTAAGAAGAAATAATACTGCAATAGCGTTGTCTTTTAGCTATGACATATATTCATATATACATACATAAATAACAAAGGCTAAAATGTGAATACTCGCCTGATGCTTCTACATAGTTCTACTCCAGTGTACCTAACCTAAGTGTAGTACAAGGAAAGAAGTAGGTGCTGTTTTCTATAGTATGGTATATACTAAGTTTATATGCCAAGAATCCCTCTAGGTTCTAGTCAGCTCCATACCTTAGAATGAGAGAGGTGGGAATCTCTTTCCGAATCTCAAACTCCCAACACCCCGCAAAGGGAGTCAGAAAACTGGAAGCTGGATTCTCTGCACGCAGGGATGACAGCGTCTGCTCAGTGCATCAGGCGGGAACTCGAATTCCTTCTGAACTTGCCGTGGCGAGCTGTGTCGAGCTGTGCCGTGCTGTGCTTGCCATGGTAAGGGAAGGTATATTTATACCTGGAAGGTGCTTAGGAATGCAAGCATTGACGTAAAGTCAGGCAGAGGAAGACATCATGAATGAACCCCTAAGGAATAGTAGTTCATGCATAATAGATGAGTTCTTGGAAAAATCAATAATCCTAGCTAGGGAAAGTCACGATGGCTTAAGGGTCTGGTTTCTAAGAACTCGTTGTGACGTGGGATGGACGGATGTAGGTGACCATGCCTGTATTTGGATAGCATGGCTAATGCCTTAATAAGGACTGGGATTCTATTCCTAAATAAGGGCAATGCGAATTGTGCCTATATAAGGACATGATTCAGGGAAATCTATGTACGGGCATCTAAATCAAAACACAACACTCACTCCATTGACAAATGATCGATATTACTAAATGCTAAACATGCTAAAAGCATAAAATTGAGTCACATGTTCACTAAAAACATTTGTAAAAGTAAACTTAAAAATAAGTTAAGAATGCAAAGGTGCTGTACATATTTAAAGTAATGTTTCATCCGAAGCATATGTTTACAATGGATGCTAAATGAATGCACAGAAAAATACACATATATAATGAAAGGAAACAAATAGTTCAGAGCCATTTCATGTCATGATTACATAAATGCGAAGAAAAGGTGACAGTGTCCCTGGAAGTGTTCAAAGAAGTCTGTTCTCTATGAATAGTTCTACTGTAAGCAGAGTTTTTTTTTTCTTTCAGCCATAAAAGAAAAAGTTAATTATCTGAAAACGGTTCCAAATTTTGACTTTTGTTTTGAAAACTGTGAGCCAAATCAAAAGTCAGTGTAAGATGCTGGTGAATACATGAAATCTTCTATTCCTGTAGACAAAAAATCGTCTATCCATGTTGGTGATAGGTTGATTACCTTGTTTAGAAGACTAAATGCACATAGATGTGACGCATCGTCAGTAGCAGTGTTCGTTACCTATACATGTGTGCCTGTTGATCCATCTCGTACCTCAGCAGTAGCATGTTGCGTCTGTGAGATCTCGATGAATGCCGTCATCAGGATTGGTAGCCTCTGGGGACAACACAGAGCATGGGCCGTTATCGGGTCCAGCAGAGTATCGATATCCGTTGGCATGACTGATGGGACTGTTGAACAGATGTCTAGCACGAATTCATCACTGCAAAGCAGGCAGCATAGAACAGGTAAGATGCAATCTTGCCAGATTGATCTGAACAACAGAAACCATGTGGTATTTAGTTCTCGTAGACTAGGTAAACCCAATAGCTGTACTATGCGCTCACGACATTTCCTTTCCAGGAGAGCTTTCTCCAAGTCGCAGGGAGTGACGCTGGTGGATTGGCATGCCATAGCGTAGTAGTAGGAATAAAAATAGGATTCCTGCAACGAGTGCTAGATTTAGCGGCAGACCACCAAACACCGAGTGCATGAACTTTGGAATAATTCCGAGGACTTTTTGAAAAGGTGGTAATAGTCCTGAACATATGGTCTTAAATACATGCACAATACCACTCGTATCAGACCTGTTTAAGATACGTCCCAACATTTCTGTGAAATGTGTAGGGCAGTTTGTACTTAACAGAGCCTGTATCTCAGCCAAAGTCTTTGCAATTTGTAGATCATAGGTTTCTTTGGCCGAGATCAAAGGCACGGTTTGTTGTAAAAGAATGGCTTTTATTCTGCTTAAAGTATCAATTCGTATAGAAGAGATGTTCAGTGAAGGCCATAAAGGCGACTCCCTGACTGTCTATTTGGGGGAACAAGACTTGCATACAGCAAGTGACCCTGGAACTAACCGTTACTAGATATGGGATACCTGGCAACATGCCACAACAGCTCTGATCATTCAACATGAGGTAATTCCCATTTGAAAGTTGTCCAAACGTTGGATTAATCACAGCGGTCGGTGAACCTTGCAGGTGGCAAGATGAAATTGCAGTGGAACTGCTACAGGCCCCGTGTAAACTAATATCCCGACATATGAGTGAACCGCTCAGTGTAATTTCACAGTGTGTACCGCTAAGAAGCACTCTTCACGCCCCCACTCCAACATCTGTGTGTGTAAGGTAAATCCAAGGATGTCCTGATGTATTCTTTACCCAACCTTTCATATTTGCCTGCTGGCATGTGTTTGAGGCAATACTGAAAATGGAAAGTTGTAACGGGCAGAGTTATTTTGCCATGAATTATCCATTCTGCAGCTGTTTTTTCTGCTACCGTAAATGGCAATTTTTCCAGTGTTTCAATGCTCAGCACTGTATACTTTGCTCCCCTTTGTGCCAGTTCTATCTGTTTATCAGTGAGATTATATTCAGAAAACAGAGAAGACGTGTTGATGAAACGCCAAGGCACGTAGCCTGCATGCAAGTTTTGTAGCGTCCAGCCTAATAACAGAATAGAACGTAATTGAGCCTGGCCTTGTCGTAACAGGACCAAATCTTGTTCCACAATGTCTATAGCAGAGGATACAATGTTGCCCAATGAATATATCCTGGATGACAGTCGTTAACCCATTGTCGACCACAGCAAGAGATTTCTCTAAATGAATACGATAAATTTCTCGTATTCTGTGGCGTTTGCTTGGGTAGCCTTCCATATTTCATTATAAGCAGCATATATGCTGGCATATATGAAACGTTTTTGACGCGGTTTTCTTGGACCTAGCAAGAAATCCCTAAGGTTTGCGTCTTCTTTAAGTAAAGATGAGTGTTGTTTCACATCCTCTGGTGTAGATGTCTGTAGCCAATCAAGGCATAATTTCTCTACACTGTATGCTGTTACTACCCCTGGATGCTGTCTTTGAACATAGCGTGGGTCTGGCCTATTGATAGTAAAACCCTGCGTTTTGTTCAGGAATCTTTCTTGACAGATGTTTGTGTCTGTGGGCCAGAGCAACCATTTTTCCCATTCAGGGTCTGATCTGTTGTTTTGTAGAATAGTATGTACGTCGACCTCCCCCTGTGTAGTGCTATTACTTGCAGGTGTAGGTATGGATGGTGTGTTCATGTCTTTGATCTTGGCTAACCCAAGGCAAGACGTTTGTTGGACAGTGTCATTCAAAAACGTTATCTGCTGTGGGATGATGCTGGCTCTGAACAATGCTTTTATCCCCTGCACTTGCCAATCTTTTTTTACCCCAGACAGATTTTGTGTCAATTGGGTTTTTCCAAAACTCAAAACCCTGTCTAGACAGTTGGGCAATAAAGGCTGCAGAATAAATCTGTTTTGTACTAGTTAACATATTTTTAGTTCCTGTTTTGTTCTCATTTTTAAAGTAAAACTTTTCCGGATTGGATGTATTGTACCCTGAAAAATATGGAATTTCATTGCAAACGTTTTTGAGCTACCCCTTGGTGGTGTAGGACAATGTTCCCATTGGTTATACATAAATACATTTCTAGGTGTTGCAGATGTATGCAAGAAATGATGACCATAGTGGTTGTAACAAAAAAGCTGTTCATAGTCAGTTGAACCCTCGAAGTCAGTGATTCCCTAACTTTTTCGACTCGCGGCTCCCTCGACCCATTGGCCACGACTCCCCACTGTTACTTTTTTTTTGGGAGGGTGGGGGGGGGGGGATGTAAGCCCGGCCTTGTGAGTAATTGCATTTTTCTCCGTGAAAATAATTAGGATAAAGCTAATGAAGGTATTATAATCCTATACGCATAGTGTTTTGTATTACTAAGGCGGCGCTATAAAACATTCCTAGTTACACTTCTTTGCCCATGCCTATCTCAGAGAACCCTCTCACACTTTTTTTTATCCCACTTACAGTACTAGATAGCACTCCTATGCATGTATGCCCCACTGCCAAAGTGTTTCTGCACTTGAAGAATATTTGCATACACTTCCATTCCTACCCATGCCATACATTCCAGTGGCACCTGTCTCAGCAGGGTGACACATGATCTTTTAATTTACATACAGCTTTATTTTAGCTGTCTTCTCCCTAGTATTGTATCAAATTCAATGCAAGCCAAATAAATCCTTTTTAACATACCTCTTTCTTGTTTCCAAATGTTGGCATTATGCCCTATATGGTGTTTTACTTCCCTGTGCTCATAGAGAGAGCTGGCCTGTCTGGAAATGTGTTTGTACTGAAAGAAATGTGTACTGGAAGTACCTATGGTTCAAGCACACATTTCAATACTTAATATCACTAAGTGGTTTGAGAGACAGGACAAATGTACTTTTCCTGATAACGTGCTTTGGTGTAAATTGCATTTTGAAAAAAACTAAACTATCAACAAGTCTAACAAAATAAATCGGGCATCTTCCGGCATACTTTGGGAGTGTTGGAACGTGAGGATCCAGTGAAATATAGACGTCATCTCCCTCAACATGCCATCAATTAAGCACTACGTTTCCAGCTTTAGGCATGTCACTTACAAATCATCGACATCATGAATTTATGTCTAATTAGTTTAACTGCAGTCAACAAACCCTTCAACATTAAATGCATTAAAGTGCTTGGTGTCTAGCTCTCCTAGTTAGTTTTGACGGTTCCCTAGAACACAGATTGGGAACCACTGCTCTAAGTATTCGTGGTTAGAGAATGCAGCAGACCTTTCTAGATCAGACATCATGTTATTAACAGTCTCAAAGTCCCAATCATCAGAATAGGTACTGGAGGTAATAAAGTCACTTAATGAAAGTTTAAATAAGTGTGGAATCTTCAAGAGTTCCGACGGGCCGAATATATCATCATCCGTTTTGTCCCAAACTATACCATCTTGTATAGGAACGGCTGTGATGTTCACTGCTGACAAGTCTCTTGCTTCACGATGGGATGATTTGTGTGGTTTCAAAAGTAAGTTCACATTTTTACTTCCTGTGTCCAAATGAATATATATTCCATTTATCAGCATGCTCAGAGTCATCACTAAAGCTAGCCAAAGCAGAAAGAAAGATATTCCAGAAATAATCCATAATTCAATCCATGGTGAAACCAGATAAGTATTTTTCACGTGATGAAAGAAGTCTTGTGCTAGTTCTTTGACATTTTTTTTTTTTTGGGCTGGCGTCGTTTCTAGTTCACTTGGATCCTCAGAAAACGTATCAAAGTTAATGAAATAGCCAGAGGCAGTTCTGTCAATGGTTGAAATTGCATCAGGATTCGTTGAAATCGCTGGCACCAGTTGATCACGTGTTACGTTGGTGTAGACAGATGTAGCAGGACGAACTGTTATGTGGGTTTCAAGAGGAATGAGCTCCATAGCATCGTTGCTTAGTCCTTCATTACTTACTGTTGAACTCTCAACGGTGATGAGTCTTTTAGTTTGAACCTCTTGGATAGTAGCTAGAGGAGTGCGTCTGCTACTTGGTCAGAGTCCACAAGGCCTACTGCTTAGTATTGGCCACATAGTGTGGTTTGATGAGGTCGATGGCCACAAATCATTTCTCCTTTTTACCAGCAAGGGGCGGCAGAAGTACTGTTCTTGTTCCATGAATGGCTAGGACAGGTACTGGTTGTCTGTCAGAAGGGCCAAATTCCTTCTTGTCCGCGATCTTCTCTCTGACTAGATCCCCAAGCTTTGGGATCCAGACAGGCCTTGCTGGGACGGCTGGATTTTCCCCAGTGGGGGTTGGCTTCAGGAACACGTTACTTTGTGTCGATCTTAGTTCATTTAAATCCTGTAAAACAGCCAAACGATCTTTGATATCAAATGGTTTATTTCCCACCACTGTGCCTTTACATTCGAGATCAGGAACCCACATTCTTGTCCCAAATAGGACCTCATATGGAGTGACCCCCCCCCCCCCCCCCTTCCCCCCCGAGAACTTCTTGGCAAATTGTTTAATCAGCGTTGGACCCCATAAAGATGTTTGACCCACCCATTACCCGAACCTAATACTCTAGCTGTTATAGACCGCTTTATGTCCCGGTTTTTCCTTTCCACAACAGAATTTCCCTCAGGATGGAATGGAGAGGAGTACCCTAATGCAACGCCCACACTGGCCATGGCTTCTTTGTAAGCCTGAGAGCTAAACGCAGGATCAGAGTGTAGCGTGCCTATTGAGTATGTGCCGATAAAGACTCGCAAATCTTTTATAACAGTTCGAGCGTCAGCCGAACGCTGAGGCCACATCCATAGGAACCTTGAGCACGAATCCACTGCGACCAAGATATATTTATAGTTACCATCCCTTTGTAAGGGACCGCAGTGATCCAGGTAAACACAAGCTAATGGTTTATCTGAAATTAACAGGGACGTCTGCGCAGGACGCTTCACTGTCGAGACATATTTTGGCATATTTCACATTCCAAAACATAGTTTTTGGTCTGTTTCCTGATGCCGGGCCACCAATATCTCTGTTTTAATAACGATACTGTGGCGGAAACACCTGCATGGTGAGAGGCTATCCCTTCATGTGCTGCTAGGATTAGTCCTAATCTACGGGGAATTACCCTATCCCCCACTCCAGGGATTCGAGCAAACGGAATGTTGTTCGCATCAATTATATACGCGTATTTGAGTAGAAATTTTTTAGGTAACGCTGTACCACTGCCTTTGCTTGAAGAATTGACAGCCAATAATATCTCACTGTCTATTCTCGTTTTTGAACGAGTGATTGCAGCTACGGAAGCCGTTTGCACAGCCCCCTTCGCGGCTTCGTCAGCCAATGAATACCCTGCAACGTGAGTGTTTTGTAGTCCGTCTCGCAACTGAACTACTTGTTCCCAAAGCATTTTATGCTTGATTGTGCCACCTTTTGCATCGTTGAAACCATTTTGAAGCCAATTCTGTAAATATTAATTGTAGGATTGAACACAGTAAAAAGAATCACACACTATAAGTGTGGGGAATTCGCGATCCATATTTTCAAGTGCCAATTTGAATGCTTGTAGTTCAGCTCGCTGAGCAGTACAATCCCCAAGAGATTTTGTTTTAGTGACCATCGGTCTGAATTTACCATCGCGCATGCGACCTTAAACGATTGCGCACGCTGCACTGTAAGCTTGCTTACTTCCCGTAGCGGGTTGTGCTGATCCGTCAGTATAAATTATACATTCGTACTGATCAAGAGGGAGAATCTCAATAGGCAGAGGACATTCGTGGTCGTATTGCAGGAATGCTTGCGTTTTTAAATGAGGATCAAAAAGGTATTCAACATCTGTTGCAGCAAGAGAATTAACCCATTGTATCCATCTTGGATGTAAAGCTTTTGCATTTGGAATGCTCGCTTTTATAACTGCCTCTAAGGCTGGTACCGGAGTCACGACAATAATGCTTTTCCCCTGAGCTAGAGCTCTTTCTTTTGCTACAGCGGTTTGAACTGCTGTCTGAATTTTTTCTGTCGAAGTGAAGCGCATTCCGCTTGTGTATACAAAATGTGATTTGTATGCAATTGGTACTTTTTCACCCTCATAAAAAGTTAAGTATGTGGATCCGCATTGACCCGAAATTATTCGGATCACTAAATTTCGTGTATTTACGCGTTTGTAAGTGATTTGTTGCTAACATGTCAGCTTGTAGTGAACGCAGGATATCTGTGTATTCCTGTGTCCAATTTTTTATTTTGAAATCAGGGTTGATTAGTTCGTAGAGAGGTTTAATCCTTTCTGCGTAATTTAGAATGTAAGTTCTTCCAAAATTTAGGAAACCTAGAATCGACTGTAAATTTTTCAGCTGTTTTGGAGGTTGGAGCAGTGCACACTTTTTTCTAAAAGGTTTGCTGCCAGGCTTTTGCCTTCACTTGAAAGCTCATATCCTAGGAAAAGGACATTGATATGGGCAATTCTTGATTTTATAATTGAATTTGTAGCCCTCATAGGCAAAGCCTAGTATAATGGTATTTACCCTGTTCAAGTGCCTATCCAGGTCATCGTCTGTCAGATAGATATCATCGACATATGACAATGCCTCGTCATCTTAAATTTGTAGTAACTCTGTTACTCTTGCAGAGAATAACCCCGGGCTGTTCTTGAACACTTGTGGAAGTCGACAGAAGTGACGCTGGGTCCCCATTATTGAGAAAGCTGTCAAGTACCTACTTTCAGGTGCTATGTTTTGACAAAAGAAACCATTTGAAATATCTAATGTGGTTTTATATTTTTTACACACAATGTTATTCATTAATGCTGTACTGTGTGCGTTTTGCACAGCAAATGTCTTAGAACAAGTGCTCAGGTGTCTGTAATCCAAAACTAGATGATATGTGTTGTCTGGTTTGGAAACAGGAAACAAAGGATTGTTCATTGATGAGGTGCATGTTTCAATCACCCCTTGGTATTCAAGTTGATCTAAGATCTCCCAGACCTGTTTTTTAGCTTCTTGCTTAATTGGGTACCGTTTTTGTGCAGTAGGTTGACATTTTAATTGGATTTTATGGTGAGGTGAGTCCTCATCCCATCCTACGTCATTTTTCGGTCTCGTGCCTAGCGTTGCACTGCGTAGTTATTTTGTCCGGGGTTCAGAAATGGACCGTGGAATCGTACACGCTCGTGCGTGTGTTTTTTGTTTTGTCTTCTATTATTGGGATTTTAGTGGCTGTATTTTTTAGACAGAGCACGCAATAGGCCAAAGGCGGGCGCATCGCTCCGCCCACTATTGGTGTCTGTTACGCGCACTAAAGCCTATCTGGTTTCAATTATCGTGCCCAGACACGGGCGCGATAATTTAAAGCATATGGCTCTCTGTGGCGCGCGCACCATTGGTGGCTGTCTCTGCTTCCAAAAGCGATTTGCTTTCGGTTTTGCAATCGCTTTACTTGTGGCTTTGCTTTCAGTTTTGCGATCACTTTACTTGTGGCTTTGCAGCTGCAATACAGTTTGATGCTTAATTGGGAGGAATGCGTGGCTAATCTTTACGCAGGTACAAGGTAAAATAAATTAAGGCGGTTACAAGGCAAAGTAAATGAAAATGCGCTGCAAATATTTACTTCGTTACAAGGTAAACAATGCGTGCCTAATAATAGCACTATACTTCTCTTTTTCTAAAGTCGCGTCAGGCTTACTGAAATAATTGACTGTATCTGCTTAGCTACAAAACAAGGACTCGTTGGGGCTAAGTCATAATTTCTGACTGGACTGAAAACGTGATTTTGGATAGAGTTCTTTCTCTTTCCGTTACCCGATTCCCTTACGTTGTGTGTGGTTGTGGGTGTGGGTGTGTGTGTGTGTGTGTGGTTGTGTGGGTGGCTGTGTGTGTGTGCTTGTGGTTGTGTGTGTGTGTGTGGTTGTGGTTGTGTTTGTGGTGGTTGTTTGTGTGTGGTTGTGTGGTTGTGGTTGTTTGTGTGGTTGTGTGGGTGTGGTTGTGTGATTACACATCACATAATTACACTGTATTCAATACAACATAAATACACTCCACATACCACTCAGTACTAAATAACTGCACGTCACATAATTACTCTACTTAATGTAAGATAAATACACTCCACACAATCCCACTCTGTACCACATAATAACACAACACATAATTACACTGTACTCAGTGCAACATAAATACACACCTTTCACTCAAGTTCGTGCTATATAAAAAACAATTGCAATGCAATAGGTCTCACATTACTGAATCTTAGACCTGCTATTGGTGTTGCATTGTTATTGGCAATGCAAACAGCTCAAACTTTAATAATGCAAGACCTTTTGCATTGAAAATTCTTGTTGTATAATGCTGGGGCCTGGGCTACTGCCCATTTCCTGGCATAAGTATATTTTAAATTAATAGGAACCTGGTTGGAGACGGCTGGCATAACGATGTGTTCATGAACAAATGGAGCGTGGTTACACTCCAAACACAGTGCACAGCTTTGAAAAGGGAATTGTCCCACTGTATCAAATTTCTTAAATTTTTAACGATGATTAATCAAAGTGCTCCAACATTTTTGTAAAACTTTGTTTATTCTCTCAATTTCTTTCACACGTGAGATGCTAATGGGTTTTACAGCTTCTCATGCCGCTGATATGCCCATCCGGGCCTTTTTCCGGACACGCCAAAACACACAAAACATCCTCAGTAGCTAATCTATGTTATACCCAATTCATTTCGGGCTATTTGGAAAGCTCTTCTTCAGGGGTTCACTACAATGAAAAGAAATCACAATTAACATACGGTTTCAAACGCTCTGATTCACTAGAAAATACGAGCTAACAATTCCATACCATGTATTCAAATTGCCCTTTCAAACAACGCTTTCCCTCTACAGCGCGGTGCAAAATGCTACCGCGACTATTGCTTAAAGCACACCCTTGCCTTTGCTTATTAATCTTAACTTTCCCCTTTTTAGGTTTCGTGCCTAGCGCTGCAGTGCGGAGCACTGCTCGCGCAGCGTGTGACTTCATGTAGGGGCTTCTGAAAGCTGACCACACGCTTGTGCGTGTGGTTTTGTTATTGTTACAGGCTATTGGGCGTTGCGTGCGTCTTTCTAACAAAGACCGCACGCAACTGGGCAAATGCGGGCGCATGTGCCGCATTTGCCCCGCCCATGGCCTATTGGTGTCTGTTACCCGCACGGCTGACATCTGTTTTGCATTACCGTGCCCAGACTCGTGCGCTATAATGCAAAACCGATGGCCTGCTCCCTCACACAAGCACGCTCTTGCGCACCACTCGCGGCTTGTTAGTTTTCTCTTTGCCACCTCCGGCTTCTAATTGTATTTCTAGAAAGCTGTGAAACAGGTGTTTTTTTCTATTTAAAGCTCGTATCTGAGGAAACTCTTTGTGAATAAAAGAAAGCCAGATGAATAATGCAACCTTAGATCCCATCTAACCCGGCACTAGTGACTAGCTGTGTTCTCTCGTCTGTACAAATGGATGGCGCTGAAATTCACGAGTTAGGAAGCTGCTCTGTGCCAATCTGGCTTCTCACGTCAGTCTAAAGGAGCATCATTGTGCATAAAACATGAAGGATGTCACGTATGTGTGTGCCTTTGTGTGTGGAGGAAAGGCTACTGGGAGCATATTTAAAAACAATCTAAATATTCCATCCTAGTGACCGTGCGCTAGACATTATTGTACTGTACGTTAAAATAGCTGCCATGGCTAGATGAAAAGGATGCAAAAAGGTGTCCCTTGGTTCTAACTGAAGTAAGCCCTGCAATCAGCAAGAACCCGCGGAGTGTATTGGAGTGTATTTTTAAAGCTGAAGTTATCAATAGGTTATCATACCAGATGGTGAAGTACGTTCTTGCGCCAGGCCAATACACAGGAAGTCCCTCGGTTATTATACCCCCCCCAGGCACTGCTATGGCTGCTGGCCACTTTAACTTCCGATTGCCAAAGTCAGTGGAGTCATAACTTACAAACCTTCGACTTTCTCAGCATGGTGGGCTACAGTGCGCTTTGTTGAATAAAGACATAAAGCATAAGTACAATGAAGCCTCCATCTTTGCTTGAATGTAGTGCATCAGACAGGGTGCGAGTCACACTGGCACTGCGCCGTGCTTAGAGAGCCTCTCGTTGAAATGTAGTTTTGTGCGGGTTAACGAAGGTGGCCCGAGTTCTTGTAGTGCCTAATGGATAGTTGGTCCTGACGGTGCATGGCATATTCTCGTGGAGTAGGGCACTGGCAGTATAGAAGACGAGATATCCCCTCCTCTGGGCAGAACTCATTGAGAACTTGGGGCCGAAGATGGAAATGCACTCTTTCTAGAAGTGCCAAATCACTACACTTATCGGCACGTCTCAGCGCATCGTATCCGCAGTCTTACCGCTGCTTTGTAGATTACAAGAGCGAATGAATGCCCTCAGGTTGAACCTTTACCATGTCAGCACTGTTGTATCACCTGACTTGGTACAGGCTTGTGTGTGTACTCAGACAGGGCCTTAAGTAGTCCGATTCTCAGACCCTGTAGTAATTAAAAACAGACTTGACCATTATATAATTCTTTAATGCTTGAATAATAAAATCCATTTCAGTGTAATACATGATGAGTACCTTAGAACAGTAATATATACAATTGAACCATCAACATAAATTCATAGCAATAAACTCAATAAAAACCTGTACCTCCAGCCTCGGGAGCCTCATTCATCAGACAGTGCAACGGCGTGCTAAGAGTTAAAGTGCGGATGCTCCATTCGAGTCCAGGGCTGGTGAGGACAGATTGAATACATCCTATTGGGATCAGTACCCTACTTAGTTTAAAATACGAGTGCTTATTATATGATCAAAAGAAAGGTAAACATTTTAGGAAACAGAGACCATTATTGAGATGGAAGTGCAGATACTCATTGAGCGATCTAGGACGGTGCATTATGAAAAAGTAAGATGCAAGTGCTGCTTTATAAAATCAGATTTTCAAAAATGTAGTGCACTGGTGCTTATGATGAAATCTAGGACAAGTTCAAGGCATGAGATGAGCGACCATTATAGAGATGAAGGTCCTTAGTGTTCATTAAGAGGTACATTTTTAGAGGTAAAGTGCAAGTGCTGTTTTGAAATACAGGGCGAAAATCAAGGGCAATGCTCTCTTCTCAGGACTTTGAAACGGGGCCATGTATTTATGACCTAATTTTATAGGCAGAAAGATCCACCGAATGATGAACAATGAGTGTAAAAAAGTTAAAATAATCCATGTCGTTCATATATATTTCACATGCTTCTCTTACTCTTGCATTCCCTAATAGTGTTCGATATTTCCAGGATGTTGTGCAAAGGTATTTTCTTTTTTTTTTCAGGCAGCATACTACTTTTTTCTAATACATACTTTGAACCAGCGTCGGATTTGAACCAGCGTCGGATTTAAATAGCGCAAACTCGACCAAAGGTATTAGAGCGCTTTACATGGGCACCAGTTACCTTACACAAGGACACATTCATTTTGTTTTTGGTAGGCACAGGGAGATTAAGTGATTTGCCCAGAATCACAAGATGTGAAGTCGACCCCCAGACTCGAACCTTGGTTTTACCAGCTCCACAGTCGGCAGTCTAGCTGTGAGACCATAATAAACTTGCGTCTTCGTTAAGTGGTAGGCAATTTATTTTTAGGTCTGACTTCAAACCGATGTAGCCATCATTAGAAGCTCATGTCTAGGGCTGAGGTATTTTTTTTATTCGGTTGTATACAGAAGTGAGTAGCTTTAAAATTATGTAAAATTTGCTTCCATCTACCACAGAAGACCTTTTTTTGCTAGGGAGAACCACACAACAACTCAGAAAAACAGAGAGGGACCCCTTGTAACCAAAGTAATGGGATTCAAATAACCAATAAAAAACAAAGCTTTCTTTGGTATACTCAATAATATGCACCACTTGCAAACAGTCACCAAACCACTTGATCCCACATCAACTGAACACAAGGGAGTCTAGTTGCCAACCCAAAACCAGTACACAAGTGGTAGGAATTATATATGTCTTTTTATTAAATGCATTAAAAACATATAGCAAAATTAAAAACAAGATTTAAAAAAATCACATAAAAGTTTGAGCTATTGGCGTTGCAAATGATAATGCAACGCCAATACCTCAAACTTTCTATAATGCAAGACCTATTGCATTGCAAATGCTTGTTTTTCATCTCATGACCCGGCGTTTGTCCAAAAACACCTTCCTATTACCCCCTCTCTACAACCCAAACATTATAGCCGTAAGTTTGTACCTTCACTACTTCTTTCCGCATGTATCCCTCGAGAGAGTTCCCTTTGTCAGTGACTGTTACAAAGCACATCGTAACTTCCCTTTGTTTTTAAACCATGTGACATCGTCCCGCCTCTAGGGTTAATCCTTAACGTTCGTAACTTCAAAACCCATAGTGCACCTCTTTCTGAATTACCATAAACACGGTGTCATTCTTACATCTTTTTCTCGATCTTTTCCTCAGTATATTTCTCTCATTAACAAGGGTACCGTGTTACCCCAGGCGTTTAGTACTGTGCCCCGCCCATCCATATGGTGTTAAACATTACATTGTGAATCGGATCTTTGCATTGCAATTTGGATAAAAGTAAGGCTGTGAACACTTATAAACCAGCATGTGATATTTTAAACAACCATTACTCGAGTGTTCAAACATAGTTAAATACGTAGCATATCTTTATCAACTGCTTTTCAAGTCCATCAGCTGAATAGAACCAACTGTTTATTCGCAAAATTGCTACCGCGACTATTGCCTAAAGCACGCCCTTGCCTTTGCTTATTAATCTTAACTTTCCCCTTTTTTTTTCCATCTCATGTCCCTGCGTTTGTCCAAAAACACCTTCCTATTACCCCCTCTCTACAACCCAAACATTATAGCTGTAAGTTTGTACCTTCACTACTTCTTTCCGCATGTATCCCTCGAGAGAGTACCCTTCGTCAGTGACTTACAAAGCACATCGTAACTTCCCTTTGTTTTTAAACCATGTGACATGAAATGAGATGGAAAAAAAAGGGGAAAGTTCAGGTTAATAAGCAACGGCAAGGGCGTGCTTTAGGCAATAGTCGTGGTAGTATTTTGCACTGCGCTGTAGAGGGAAAGCGTTGTTTGAAAGGGCAATTTGAATACATGGTATGGATTTGTTAGCTCGTATTTTCTAGTGAATCAGAGGGTTTGAAACCGTATGTTAATTTTGATTTCTTTTCATTGTAGTGAATCCCTGAAGAAAGGCTTTCCAAATAGCCCGAAATGCATTGGATATAACATTGATTAGCTACTGAGGATGTTTTTATGTGTTTTGGCGTGTCCGGAAAAAGGCCCGGATGGGCATATCCGTGGCATGAGAAGCTGTAAAACCCATTAGCCTCTCACGTGTGAAAGAAATTGAGAAAATAAACGTAGTTTTACAAAAATATTGGAGCACTTTGATCATCGTTAAAAATTTAAGAAATTTGAAACAGTGGGACAATTCCCTTTTCAAAGCTGTGCACTGGGTTTGGAGTGTATCCACGCTCCACTTGTTCATGTTGACCATTAAAACAGCGTGAAAATAGGGTGGATCACGCGACTCAGGAAGCATGCAAAATGGACAATTCGTGATGATTATGAATTAACAAGAAAAAAGCGGGAGAACGGAGGTGTGCACTGCAACCATTGTGATGTATAACAATGTCTTCGCCATGTGGGCACTCCCTGACAAATTTTGGTGGCCAGTCCTGTTCTGCTAGAAGTATGTCATAACCCCTCGAAAGTTTTTCCCAAAAGAGTGCTTTCACTTTTCTTGGTATGTCTCCTTCCATCCGGAGTGTTATTTCATATAACCTTTGTGGAGTACTAACCCTGGTGTCTACAGTCTCAACTGTGATGTACTCATTCAAGTCCACTATCTCCAGAAGTTCCTTCAGGTTCTGGCGAGCTATTGTTACTTCTGCTGCACTGTCCAGCATTGTGTGAGCCCATTCTCTGTTCTTGAGTTGTGTTCTCAGAATTCTCGGCATGTCTGATCTTCAGACCTGCTACCTTTTTCTTAGTGAATTGAGGTTTTGGTTTGTTTTTCTGAACGTGTTGATCGTCTTTGAAATTCAAGCGTTCTTCTTTGTGATCTAACCGTCCTCTTCTTTTGGATGTCTGTGATGATATCTGAAAGGTACGAGAGGAACGTGCATCAGTATCTTGATACCTGTCAGGTTTTCTCAAATTATCCCTATTCCTGAGGTTATACCTCCTTTCAGATGGCTCCTTTTGAGGAGATCTACCTCTGGATTGAGAACGTTTCTCTTTTGAATGTTGTTTGTTATTTTCCCACTTCTTTTTAGAAGATGTAGGATTGTGTTTAATAGAGTCCTTCTCAGGACCTTCAGACAGTTGTGGTTTAACTGTGTAATTCTATTAATTCTTGTATTTGATTAAGTAATTCTTTGTCTGACATTGCTTCAATGTCAGGATGAGGTGTCTAGTCGGCTATAATCGTCGATGTTGCTCCTGGTCTACCTAGTTGACCGAGCATGGTAATGTGATTGTAATGTTTTAGGGTGCCTTTAAACCAGAGCTGATGCTCCTGGTATGTGAGTGGAATTTCAACATCCTCGAAGGGAATGTATTCCTCAGGTGGTTCATCTTCTTTGAAGAAGTGAACATATGTGTTACTTAATTTGATTCTGGGAATACTATCCATGAATAGAATACCTCTGTCTGAAAAGATTCATGTGCCTCTATCACAAAAACTGCTCTACCACCTCTTGGTGTTAGGCCATGTTTTATAAGTTTTAGAGTGATGGCTCTCCTTAAGTTTGGAGGGATGTTTATAACACCCTCATCGGTTTCATTTAAACCTGTAGTATTAAAAGCTGTTACGACTTGGTTAGTCGCAGCCTCACCGGTCACGGCATTATTATCCCCGTTTTGGGACATTGTTTTTTGAAAATGTGCAACAAGTTTCAAGGAAACACAAATAAGGTGCACAATATTTTGTAACACTGTATCCTTCAACATTGAACAAACCTAACCGCTAATACATAGGATTCTCGTCCTACTCCGCTATGGTGGATATTAACCCTACCCACTCCAGACGTCTTATGGAGAATTATGAGTAGGGGTTTCTGAGAAAAGCACGACTGAGTTACTTCAGTATCTAGCGATAAATTAGTGCCTTACCAAACCGTTGGGCGCCATGAAGTATAGTTCCTATTTCCTTTATAGGCTCTGCGCATTGGAATAATATACACTATAGTTTTTGCATAGGACTGAGGTCAGTATGCCTCTATCGAGTACATTAAACTTAATTACATACTTTATGTGCCAGCTAACTCAGAGGTCACTAGAAACTTCTTGAATAAACAAGAAGGGAGTAGTTTCTGACAACCGCATAAACATGACAACTTTGTATCCCTTAGAATCGGAACGTGTCTCAGAATCGTGGAAACAATAGATAATAGTTTCACTCAGTCAAACGTGCATGCTTAGTTTCTTCAGAGTTACACAGAAATAGATAGACGGGCATTTCAATAAAAGGATTTATTGAACAGTCTTGTTTCTCGTGTAAGAGATATGAGCTGTTACAATCATTAGACAGTAAGCAAGATATAATACGTACAGCGTAAGCAGTAAGAAGAAATAATACTGCAATAGCATTGTCTTTTAGCTATGACATATATTCATACATAAATAACACAGGCTAAAAAGTGAATACTCGTCTGATGCTTCTAAATAGTTTGACCCCAGTGTACCTAACCTAAGTGTAGTACAAGGAAAGAAGTAGGTGCTGTTTTCTATAGTATGGTATATACTAAGTTTATATGCCAAGAGTCCCTCTAGGTTCTAGTCAGCTCCATATCTTCGAATGAGAGCAGTGGGAATCTCTTTCCGAATCTCAAACTCCAACACCCCCCCAAAGGAAGTCAGAACACTGGAAGCTGGATTCTCTGCGAGCAGGGATGACAGCGTCTGGTCAGTGCATCAGGTGGGAACTCGAATTCCTTCCGAACTTGCCGTGGCGAGCCGTATCGAGCTGTGCCCTGCTTGCCATGGTAAGGGAAGGTATATTTATACCTGGAAGGTGCTTAGGAATGCAAGCATTGACATAAAGTCGGGCAGCGGAAGACGTCCTGAATGAACCCCCTAAGGAATAGTAGTTCATGCATAATAGATGAGTTCTTGGAGAAATCAATAATCCTAGCTAGGGAAAGTCCCGATGGATTAAGGATCTGGTTTCTAAGAACTCTTTGTGACGTGGGATGGACGGATGTAGGTGACCGTGCCTGTATTTGGATAGCATGGCTAATGCCTAAATAAGGACTGGGATTTTATGCCTAAATAAGGGCAATGCGACTTGTGCCTATGTAAGGACGTGATTCAGGGAAACCTATGTACGGGCATCTAAATCGAAACACAACAAAACATTTAGTAGGCCTCCAACACAGTTCAAAACTGACACTAGTACAAATGCAATGCAATAGATTTCGCAGTTATAACAAAGTGAGCTGTTGCTATTTTGCCTTACACCCTTTGATTAATGCTTCACAAAGGGAAATAAAAAAAAAAAACAATGACATTTACAATGCCAATAGCTCAAAATAATGTCGTTGCTAGAACTATTGCATTGTAAATGCTTGTTTTAGTATGCTATAGATCCAAACCAATTACATATATTAATGGGGAGTAAAACTATAAACTAGCCAAGACTGTGTAGATGTTTCCAACATTTTCAAAACATCACCGCTCTGTGCTGTCAAGACTTTCCAGAATCTACATGAACGAATATATCAAAACAGATTTACTTCATGATGTACAGCAAAGAAACACAAGCAGCTTACCCCTTGAATCAACAGACACAAACTACAGCCGAAATACTGTGAAGGAACTGAGGAGGACTTTAAATATTCTATAAGCTACTTTACATAAAACAAAGACCTAAATAGTGAAGTTGGCTTCTTGGGTACTACAATCAACCTTGAACCTGCCTAAATCGCCACAACAGCAATGACGGGATGAAATCATGATATATGGGTAACTTATTGGACTATCCCAATACCACCTGTAGCTCACCACCTCCTAGAATGCTTAAAACATCACACTATTGCATATTGGCAAACACATTATAAGGTGATGTTTTATGAGTTAGGTACTCTACATAGGCTCCATATCAATGTTTTCTCCCGAGACGCACTTGGATATTATTTTAAGGTCACAGAAATTGTGAATTCTCATGTAGTGTAATGGATCTGATAAAAATAGTCCTTGGCCTGAATGGGGCTTTCAGGCCCAACTTCGGGTAAGTCTGAACATGACATAATTATGATGCAACCCTCAACAAAACCATTGCACAGTACCCCGTTAAACATTTTGAGACTACCACTCCCTGCTACTCCACTACTTGGATATTTAGGGCATAGTCTGTAGTAGTTGGAGTGTAGTCATTTAAAGACTCAGTTGAGCTGAGAACCACAGTTCACACCTGAATCACACTGGTGTAACCATGGCACCATTCACTGCTCGTAATATATTTCTCACATGCACTTCAGAAACAATGTACTTACATTTGATTCTGCACCATTGCTAAAGACCTGGCTCTTCGACTGAGACCTGCAGCAAGCACCTTGATACCCTCTCTCGGGTGACAAGCCACGCTCTACAAGTACGACTTGTTTAATTGATTGAGCATAGTAAAACTAAATGTGACTCTTTATGTAATCTATCAATAATCTGATATACAGTGTATAGTCCAGGGGTTCCCTGATAAGTGGACAGGGGCTTGGTCTAGCAATCGACAATGTGCTTTATTAGGGGTAGTGTGGTCAAGCAGCCTTGGGCTTAACCGAGAGGAGTGCAAGACATTTGCAAACACACGCAATCAATAAATGACACAAGGAGATCCACACCAATTTATAAAAAATAGCAAGTATCTTTGTATATGTTTAGGCATCAGAGAAAAATTGGAGTCTGCAGGGACAACTGTACGCCAGAGAGAGATTTCAGATATTCGTTAGGACTGGAGTGATGGTCTCCAATGTCACACTGATAGTTCTCATGGAACAGTGATCTGGAGAGAGTAAGATTTGATAGACAACACATTCCTGTCTACAGAAGTAGTGGACAAAGGAAAAACAAATCAACTTACTACAAAAATGGGGAAGATTAGTGAGAATTGAAGGGAGAAGTGTCTAAGGATGGTACAAAGTCTGTAGGAAAATTGAAGCGCAGTAGAGCAGGCTTCTGAACTTGCTGTGAGAGACTGAAAGGTCCTTAACAGTGCTGAAGATTTTTTTTTTTACTGTGTTTTGAGCACACAGAATACAAGTGACCAAGTCCTTTGACTGGGCTTCACCTGCCTATGGTACAGAAAGCTTCGGCAAGAACAACCCTCTTAGCTATTATCTAGATAAGACCAAAAGTTGGCATATTATAGGTACTAATAAAAAAAGGATTAAAGATCTAGTTACTTTTTTTGTAACAATGCCCACAGGTTCGGAATCCTGAGTGTTTTAACGAAGGTCTAGGAAAAGGGGGCACAAAGAGCAAACCCCATTCAATTAACGTAATCCTTATGCTGACTGGGACATCACACGTAATATAAAGTCAGTCTCATCGAGTGGTTGGATTTGTTTTTATGTACACTGCAAACTGCCCCAGAAGTTAGTTAATCAAGTGGTGCTTTGATGTAGGGAAGAGAAAAAAAATGGACACAATATTTTAGAAATCTGCCAAATCTTGTCCCCTGTATGTTTAAGTATCTACTGCACACAGCCGCCCCCACCTCTTTTGCAAAACACTGCAATGCTATTCTAGCTCAAATTGACCATGTGTTCCTAGTTTAAAACCACCAAAAGCAGGTATCTTTGCCAAAAAAAGGACAACCACAAAGTAGGTTCCAGAACATGAGGTGAAAAGTAGGGTATCCAAACCAGCAACGTGTGTGCTGGAAGGCAAGGTCAAGCCACAAGATACTTGACAATGGTGGTTGACTGCTTTGAGTAGTTTTTTCTAGTTCAGCAACAAGATAACCATTGCTAGAAAGAAAATGGTAAAGTGATTTGTCTAAAGTGAATGATGGCAAAGAAAGTCATGGACACCCTCTTTTCAGTAACTTCGACTGTAACCTAGGATGCTGCATGTAATCACCTATACAATTAAATCAGAAAAATAGAATGCTCCACTCTCTGTAAAAGCCCACCATTCACTTAAAAATCTCAATGGGATATGGTCTAAGCTGTATCTTTTGCACGTATAGAGTTAAAATGTAGGAAGGCAGGAAATCGTGATAAGAGTGAAAACATAACAATAATTGCTAAATATATACAAGCTAAGAACGTACTCAGTCCAGGATGATGGTTACGATGTGCAATACACATACAGCAGCTGCCAGAGTCCTTACCTCTTCCATTTTCAATGCGTCTCCTGTTTTAAGATCTGTTGTCTTTTGGCAGTACACTACCATACCATGCATACTCCAGGTTACCCCACTCAACTCCACGAAAACTGCACTCTACTCTTCACTACTCCACACTACGCCACTCTACTCCACACTAACTCTCTGTACTACTCCACTCTACTCTACATCATGCCACTGCACTCTATGCCCCAGTGCAATCTACGCCAAAGTACTCTGCACCAAATCACTTTCCGCCACTATACTCTGCCACTTTACACTATGCCACTCTATTCTCCTCTGCATCACTGTACTCTAAATCACTGCTCTCTACACCACTGTACTCTGCACAACTACACTCTTCGCCACTTTACTCCGTGCCACTGCACGCCAATACACTCCACTATACTCCGCTGCACTCTACGACTCAGTCTGTGCCACTCTATACGACTCTTCGTCACATCACTCTACGCTAATCCACTCTATGCCAATCTAATCTACTCTGCCTCACTGCACTCTAAGTCACATCACTGTACTCTGAAACAATCTACTTTGCCACTGCAGTCTGCGCCACTCTATTGAACTCCGCACCACCCTACACTACACTTCTCTGCACCATTGCACCATACTCTGCACCATACTCTGCACAACTGCACTCTACTTTTCTCCATTCTACTCACTCTTCCGCACTCTATGCCACTCTAATCTACTATGCACTACTGCACTCTATGCCTCTATACTCTACATCACTAGGCTCTATGCCAGTGCACTCTACCCCACTCTACTATGCACTACTGCACTCTCCACCACTCATGCCACTCCACCACACAGCTCTCTATGCCAATGCACTCTATGTCAATGCACTCTACACCACTACTCTACTCCACCCACTCTATCCTGCACCACTCCCCTTCACTGTACTCTGAAACATTCTATGCCACTGCATTTTATGCAACTCTAGTCTGCGCCTCTCCACACCACTGCAAACGTTACACCACCCTACTCCACTCTACTCAATGCCACT
Organism: Triturus cristatus; assembly: GCF_964204655.1. Taxonomy (NCBI): domain Eukaryota; kingdom Metazoa; phylum Chordata; class Amphibia; order Caudata; family Salamandridae; genus Triturus; species Triturus cristatus. The sequence goes on from NC_140594.1 coordinate 648,520,608, forward strand.
CTTCTCGATGCCACTCTGCTCGATGCCACTTAGCACTACTATCTACACCACAACGCTCTACGCCATTACTCTATGCCACTGCACTCTGCCCTGCCCTGCAATACTCTGCCCTGCCCTGCAATACTCTGCCCTGCCCTGCAATACTCTGCCCTGCACCGCAATACTCTGCCCTGCACCGCAATACTCTGCCCTGCACCGCAATACTCTGCCCTGCACCGCAATACTCTGCCCTGCACCGCAATACTCTGCCCTGCACCGCAATACTCTGCCCTGCACCGCAATACTCTGCCCTGCACCGCAATACTCTGCCCTGCCCTGCAATACTCTGCCCTGCACCGCAATACTCTGCCCTGCACCACTCCGCTCTGCCCTGCACCACTCCGCTCTGCCCTGCACCACTCCGCTCTGCCTTGCACCTCTCCGCTCTACCCTTCACCTCTCCGCTCTACCCTGCACCTCTCCGCTCTGCCCTGCACCTCTCCGCTCTGCCCTGCACCTCTCCGCTCTGCCCTGCACCTCTCCGCTCTGCCCTGCACCTCTCCGCTCTGCCCTGCACCTCTCCGCTCTGCCCTGCACCTCTCCGCTCTGCCCTGCACCACTCCGCTCTGCACCACTCCGCTCTGCCCTGCACCGCTCCGCTCTGCCCTACTCCGCTCTGCCCTGCACCACTCCGCTCTACCCTGCACCACTCCGCTCTACCCTGCACCACTCCGCTCTACCCTGCACCACTCCGCTCTACCCTGCACCACTCCGCTCTACCCTGCACCACTCCGCTCTACCCTGCACCACTCCGCTCTACCCTGCACCACTCCGCTCTACCCTGCACCACTCCGCTCTACCCTGCACCACTCCGCTCTACCCTGCACCACTCCGCTCTACCCTGCACCACTCTAGCCTATGCCTCTTCACTCTGTGCCACTGCACTCTATGCTACTCTGCGCCTCTCCAAATCACTGCACTCTATGCTATGTCACTCTACTAGAAACCACTGCACTTCACGACAATTCACTCTACACCACTTTACTTAAAACCAGTGCACCCTACGCCACTGGACCTATGCCACCTACTTTGCACCACTGCACTTTACGCCACTATACAACATTCTACCTTATGCCACTGCACTCTGCGCCACTGCACGCTACATCACTCTACGTCACTGCACTCTACACGACTATTCTACTCTACACCACTGTACTCTGCTTCACTGCTCTCTGCACATTCTACTCTACACCAGTGTACGACCCTGCACTCTACGACCCTGCACTCTACCTTTCACCACTCCACTCTGTGCCACTCCACGCAACTCTGCTCCATTCTACTCCACTCTACCCCATGCCACTGTACACCACTCCACGCCACACCACTGCACTCTATGCCACTGCAATCTACTCTGCATCACTATACTCCATGCCACTGCACTCTGTGCCAATGCACTCTATACCAATCTACTCTACTCTGAACTACTGTACTTTACGCCACTTCACTCTAGGCCACTCTACTCCCCTCCTCTACGGCACGACATTGCATGATACTCCACTCTATGATGCTCTACTTCATTAAACTCTGCTTCACTGACACTACTTTAGTCTATACTACTCCACAGCACTCTACGCCACTCTACGACAGTACTCTGCTCTACGACCGTACTCGGCTCCATGACACTCCACTCTCTAATGGTCTACTCCATTAAACTCTGCTCCACTGACTCTACTCCACTCTATGCCACTGCGCTCTTCAGCACTCTACTCCACTCTATGTATCTCCATCTATGCCACTTTACTCCACTATATTCTATTATACAGTACTCCACTGTACTCTGACAGCCTACTCCACTCTACACAACGCAACAACCTCTACACCACTCGACTCTGCTCTACACCACTAAATAACACTATGCCACTCAACTCTGACACTCTGCTCCACTCTACACCACTCAGCTCTATGCTCTTCCACTCTACAACACTCTACTCCCTCCACAACTCTGTACGCTACTTCATGCCACTCCACTCTACTGTATGCCACTCCATTGCACTCCACTGTACACCATTTTAGTACACTTAACTCCATGCCACTCTATTTTTACCATCTAACATTTAGCCATGGTGAGTAGCAGTCTCTCTTGTGTACAACATGGCTAAAACATATTGACAAGGCCAATAGCTCTTGCATAGGCTAGACCTAGTGACTTTGCCAGTGCTTTTTTTTTAATGACTTCACGTTTTGAACAACATGAAATTTGCACTTTATTTTTTACCACCTGAGTGGAATTTGGGTTGCTCCAGTACTCCATAGGTAGAAAAAAAGAAAGCCCAACAACAGTTGCTGTAGAAGCACTGTAAGATGTTAGGCAATGTATTTGCCTTAATTTTAATTGCATTAAGGTTAGGACATTGCTTTGATGCAGTATCAGGAGGACAGGGAGTGTAGTTCACTGGTATGAATGTGTAATGTTTGTGCTATCGTAGATGGACAGTTTCAAATGTACTTGGTTGGTTTGAATGGCCTCTGGTTAGAATTAATCTACATTTGTTTTGCCGAATATTAATTCTTTAGAGCAAATGAACATTTCAATTATGCCAAGTGTGGTGTTTAACAAATAGCTTTCATTGTATTGTGGTTGCTTTATACCCCCGATGAGGCCCTGGATTCCTCTTGGCAGACAGAAAACAGGCTATTTCTTTGATTGTGTGTCTTTGGTTGAGTGTAGGTTTATAGAGTGACCTGACTGGTTGGAAAGAATATTGGTGTCAACACTGGGAACCCTTGGGGTGTTCCTGTTGTGACACATTACACATGTAGACGTGCTTAATCGCAGAGTGAAGCAAGATTAATGGGCAATGTAGTCCTTTATGCGTATGCATGCCATACTTGTTCTTGGTTGGTAGAGTGTATGTTTGTATTGTGACTTGTAGCCTTGGAGGGGAGCCTAAAGGAGTGATTTATGCTATCTGCCATCTGCATGTGGATGACTGACTCTGCTTTGTGGGCGTGTTAGTCTGACTCTGCTTTGCTGTCTGGCTGTGATATGTTAGGAAACAGCCAGGCCTTTACTCCTTCCTGACTGTCTGGGGCTCTTGGGTGTTTCTTTTATTTGCTTGGAGAAAGTTCTAAACTGTTGCTGTCCGAACAGAGAAAGAGGTTCCACCGATGTGCATCTCCCTGAAAGGCAATTTTAACGGCAAGCTTTTTTTGGGTTCCCTTGTAGGGATTGTAAAGTGCTTTGAAGGACTGGTTGGTGTAATACGGTGGCTTGTATGTGCTTGCAGTAACTACCATGCTGCTGCATTTTCTATCTTGTAGGTAGATAGTGGTGCATTCTAATGAGTGCTTTGGCCTTATGCAGATGTGATCGAACGAGGGACAATGGAGGTTCTTCTTAGGGGAACCTTGATGTAAAAAAAAATATTCAGAGGGTTGGCCTGGTGAAAGGAAGTGCTTCGGTTAACTTTGTTCCTTTGAAGGAGAAAGGTGGGATAAAGTTCATGATCATCCAAAGTTTCTTACCTAAGTTGATGTCATTGGTGCTGACAAGGTCCCTGGGTTCTGGTGGCCATTGTGGATCTCCGTTTTGGATGAGTGGAATGTCGGGTGGCTGATTAAATTTGCCTTGTATTCCACCTTGATGATGATGATGATGATGTATGTGTTGTCTGTGTAGTTGTAGTCGATTAGATTGAAGGAGTTGATGAGGTCTGGTAATGGGCTAAGGTAATCACTGCCTTCATCGCCCCTGAGAAGAGGGGTAGGAGGGGTAGGAAGGGCAGTGTCATGGTCACCGAATGGCAGACAAGGGGTGGACTAGCTTTCCCTGTTAATCCCTTATTGGGGAGTGCCTTTGATATTAAATCTTGTGTGCCCAGTTTTTTCCTTCAGGATATTATTACAATAAATCTTTCCAAACATGGGTTGCTTTTTAGGCTATATGACTACCCAAACATTTTGAAAATTAAGAATATTTGATGGAAAGTGTAGCGTGAAGTACTACGGAATGTGAAGCATGCACCCACAAGACGGCAAAAGCGCTGTCTACTGTACTAACATTCTATTTTTTTTTTAAATGTTGTGTGGAGGTTAATGGACTGTGAACCGAACAATAACAAAAGCAATTTTCTTAAACTGCATATTTTGCTACCAATTTTCCAAACTTCATTTTGGGGGGAGGGGGTGGGGGAGAAGAGAGACTCAAATCTTTTTAAAGTTGTTTTTCCAGTCCTTTTATGTTGATGCAGCCGATTAATTGCCATAAGTTGTCTTAGAAACTAGAACCTGACTTATTAGGTCTACTGGCCCAATGTGTGTTCAAATATAATAATTGTTACTCGTGCAAAAATTCCTTGAAAGAGTACCCTGAAGACAAAAAATTGTATTAAGTTCTGTTTTGCTGAGAACAATCTTACGTTCCTGTGTACTTCAACCTGAGCATATTCCACCCGGACAGCGAAGTGAGCCCTCCCCCGGGTCACCCCCAAAGTTTGTCACATTGCACCTGTTTACAGAAGAGTTTTACTTGGCACTGTGTCCAAATTGTTAATTTTTGTGCCTTGAATCAACCACAGATCTCTGGTATCCGATGCTCCTATTTACCTGATATCAAAAATGCTTTAGTTGCCTCTGGTTGGAGCCGTCCTAATTTTAACAGAGCATGCAGTGGTGTGTTTGACAGTGTGGCCCAGAAGAGTCCCCGCTGCAGCAACCTCCAGAAGCTTCGAGTGCCTGGTATGCTGAAAAAACAAAGGGAATGCTGGGGAAATTATGTTGATGAGATAGTGTAGTAGTTTCTCTATGTACTTGCTGTCTATCTACCCTGTGCCACCTATGATGTCACTGTCTTTGTAATGGAATGTTATGGTTTGAATCCCAGGATTGTCAGTTCCTGGAAGCTGTAGAGATGAACAGTCAATAAAGCATGTGCTCTTACACTTACCTGGCCTGGTGTAATCACCACAGATAGCCTTGAAGTTGTTTTAAAGGTGTTGCACTTGTTTTTCTTTTTTTTGAAATATTTTTATTAATTTTGCAAACAAAAAACACCACTCATCTAGTGTCAGGCTTAGCAGGAAATTACCCCAAAAGTATTGCAACAATTCAGTACAGGCATAGTTGAGACACAAAGACATTCCATATGTATCGTACAGTCGTTCCCATCCCCGACCACTGTTGGCGGAAGGATAACTATTCTTGGTCACTGAGTTCTGATTCTGAGGCATCGGGCTGGGGCTCACATATATTCCCTCTGTACACATTCCACCCACCCCACACCTGGGACTATTTTCTGGGGCACCCTCTATGCATATATACAGTTTTTTCAACCACCATTACATAGTCCATGTCCTGGATCCATTGCGCCAGGGTAGGCGCCTGCCCCGATCCCCATCGCTGGGCTATATTGCGTTTTGCCAGCATGAGCCCCAACGTCACCCAGAGCTGTGTCACTCTCTTGTGGTCCGTTTGTTCCCAGATATTGAGGAGACACCGCCGAGGCTCCGGGAGCATCAGGACTCTGGTCACCAGGGAGAGCGTGTGCAACACCCCCTTCCAATAAAGCGCTATGACTGGGCATTCCCATAGGGTGTGAAAGAACGTTCCCTCGTGTCCACATTTCCTAAGACATTGCGGGGACTCCGCCCGTTGCAATTTAAATAGGAGTGTACGGGTGTAATAGGTGCGGTGCAGAATTTTAAGTTGGACCAGCCTTAGTTTGGACGATATGCCCACCTCTTTGGGGGAGGACAGCGCGGACTGCCACTCCGCCTCATCTAAGTCTCCGAGTTCTGCCTGCCATTTACTCTTAAGGGTCAAGAAAGGATCAGGGCGATTATTTATTATTTTCCGGTAGGTTAGGGACGTCGCTCTTTGAGTTAGATGTTCTGTGAGGAGCCGGTCTTCCAGGGGCGATGACTCCGGTAGCCGTGTCCCAGGTGGAATCGCCGCCCGGAGTGCGTGGTGGATTTGTAAGTATCGGAAACGTTCGGTATCTGCCAAGTCGTAGTCTGCCTGTAATTGGGTAAAAGTGATCACCTCTCCCCTCTTCCAGAGGTCCCCGACCCTGGAGATACCAATTAGATCCCACTGGTGGAATCCCTTGGTGGTGCGTAGTACCCCGAGCTGTTTTGTGTCCCAGAGAGGCGTAGCCTGGGTAATCCTCCCCGCCCAACCCATTGTTCGCTGTGCCGCAAACCATATCCAGAGGGTGTGCGCTGCGGGCCCCGCCGGAACGTGACCTCTTTTGGGGTTGTAGAGTGCTCCCACAACCCCCTCTGCCCCTAGCAGTTGCCTATCCATACGGTAAGCAGGGTCGTCTCCCGGCACATGGAGCCATTGGTTTATAATCATAAGTTGCGACGCCCAGTAATAGGTTTTGATATCTGGGAGGGCTATACCGCCATCGTACCACCCACTGGTGAGCTTGTGGAGAGCTATCCGCGGCGCCCTGTCCTCCCATAAGAGGCCAGTGACCTCTGCGTTGACAGCCGCGAAATAAGAGGGCGCAACCGGGAAAGGGGTATTTTGTAGCACGTATAGGAATCTAGGTAGGGCCAACATTTTGAAAAGCGAAGCCCTTCCCAGCAGTGTCAGGGGCAAGGAGCGCCAGTGCTTGACGGCGGTACGAAGCCTTTGCAGGGGCTTCATTAGATTTTCAGCCACAAATTTGTCGCGATCCGCAGTTACATATATGCCGAGATATTTGAATCCTTCATTGGCCACCCGAATATTGCAGCCCCTCGGAAGCCGAGGCGGGGAGCCTCGGAGCATATATATGATGGATTTCTCCCAATTGATCTCATAGCCTGACCTCTTCCCGTACGACGCACAAATGTCGAGGAGGCAGGCGATGGAGCGTGCCGGCGAGGCAAGGTATAGCAGGACGTCGTCCGCATAGAGGGAGATACGATCCTCCCATCCCATCGTCCATTTGAGGCCCCGGATCACTGGGTCCTGTCGCACCCACGCCGCCAAAGGCTCCAGAGCCAGAGCAAAAAGGAGCAGGGAAAGGGGGCATCCCTGTCTCGTCCCCCGACCCAAAGGAAAGGCGTCCGAAACGTGGCCGTTTACTACCACCTGTGCAAGTGGCTGGGTGTATAGAAGCCGAATCCAAGCGCAAATCTTGGGGCCAAGTCCCATGTGGCGGAGAACGGCAAACAGGAAAGGCCATTCTACCCTATCGAACGCCATCCGTACATCCAATGACAGGATAGCCGCGTCCTCCTCTATCGAGGAGCGGCACGCAATAATTCCATGGAGACGCCGTATATTCAGCGCTGTGTTTCGATGGGGCATAAATCCCGACTGGTCCGGGTGTATTAGGGTCGAGAGGTATGGCTGTAGTCTTGTCGCCAGTACCTTGGCTAGAATCTTCGCCTCTGCGTTCAACAACGAAATCGGGCGATAAGATGAGCACTCGTGCGTCGGTTTGTTAGGTTTCGGGATCGCCACTATCGTAGCCATCCTCTGATCGCGGGGGAGGATCCCGGTCGATAGACCGTCCCTATACATGGCCAGTAGGTGCGGGACCACTAGTGAGGAGTTTTGCTTATAGTATTCAATCGGAATTCCATTAGGCCCCATCGCCTTCCCGGTGCGAAGGGCCAGAATCGCCAGTGTGATCTCCTCAGCCGTCAGGTCCGCCTCCAGGGCCTCGGCCCCTGAAGGGGTCAGTCGCGGCATTGCTATGTCCCGAAGGAAGATCTCATTATCGGCAACGGTAGAGGAGGCCTCCGGTGTATATATCATTTTGTAGTGGGCCGCGAAAGCCCCCGCTATTTGCCGTGGCTCCGAGGTAAATTCCCCGGTGTCTAGCCGAATCCGAGCCACCCACCGCGCCGCGCGGTCCCCCCTCTCCAGCCATGCCAGCAGTTTGCCTGCTTTGTCCCCCAGTTCGTAAATCGTATGTTGAGTCGCCACCTGTTTAGCACGTGCTCCCTCCCAAAGATGGGACCTGTATTCCTGCTGCGCCATGCGGACTTTATGTGCCGAATCATCATCTGCTTGTGTTGCATGGATTGCTTCCGCCTCACTCACCCCTCGCTCTAGCTCCAGCACCGCGCGTCGCTGGGTTTTCTTGTGATCAGTAATTATGGAGATGGCCTGTCCGCGGAGGACTGTTTTAAAAGCCTCCCAGAGGGTCGCCGGGCTCCTGACGGAATCGGTATTTTCAGTGAAATAGTGTTTGGTCGCCGCTTTAAGGGCCTTGCTGATTTTAGGGATTTTGAGGTATCCGGGGTGGACCGGGAACACAGTGAGTTTACGCGGGTCAATGGTCGCAAACGTGCTGACCACAGGCGAGTGGTCCGAAATACCCCTAGGGAGGTGCGACACTTCGGTCATCCCTTTGAACCCGGCGGGTGATGTGAAAATATAATCTATGCGGGAAAGGGTGTTGTGTGCCCCGGAAAGAAATGTGTACTGTCTCTCCTCTTGCCTATATGCCCTCCAAGTGTCTACGAGGCCCAGCGCCTCCGTAAATTCTCGGAGAATGGAGGTGTCGCCGACATGTGCCCTGTATGATGACCTATCTAGTGTCGGGTCCATGGTTGCATTAAAGTCCCCGCCCATGATAAGCACCCCTTGTGGTAGCGCCAACAGGAATTCACCCAATGCCCTAAAGGAGGTCTGGTGTAGTGTCGGGGGGATGTAGACGGTCACCAAATTGTACACTTTCCCCTCCCATTGGCAGGTCAGTGCCGCAAAGTGACCATGCTCCTCCCTACGAGAGTCAAGAAGAATCAGGGGAGAACGTTTGTTGATCAATATGCCCACCCCTCTGGACCCCGTCGTGAACTCCGAATGTATCGCCATCTTAAACCCCCATCTATCTAGGGCTTTGGTGGTTGTGCCCACTAAATGCGTTTCTTGCAAGAGTGCCACCGCAGGTCCTCTACGCTTGAGATATTGCAGCACTAGCCCCCGTTTGATCTTGTCCCCTAATCCATTAACGTTCCAGGACAGAACACTGAAAGAAGGACAGTGCTGCTGTGTATGGACGTCTAGTATTCTATCAGTGGTCTCCCGGGTCATATTATGTGATGCCGTCGTCGTGGATGGATGTGTGAAGTGCGTACGGTCGTGTGTTTCCCTTGTGTTCCCGTACAAGCCTAGCCAGCCTAATAGACCAATGAGTAGTTGCTGAACCTGCAACAAAACACAAACCAACATTCCAAAAATGCCCCCGTCCCCCCACCCCCCTCCCTGCCACCCTGCCCAGCGGATTTAGAACTAACCGCCACCCCAACTCAGCAGAGTGCTTAGTTCCCATTAACTTGCTACTTGCGTATGGGGGGAAGCCGCTCACTGTTCCGCCGCCGATCCCCACACCATATGCTTGTCCCTTCATGTAGCCGACTGTCCGGAGTGACAAAAAGATCTAGAGTCATCAGCCCCCTGCCGTTTCAGGGCCTCACCGGGCCGCCCGGTGCATTCAGGCCCCGGCCTGTTCACTGTCATCAAGTCCGGTTGTTCCCGTACAGCCTCAACTTCACGGCACGCCACCCTCCGCTCTTGACTCCTCGACGTCCAGGTTCTCGGGGGAGGTGGAATGGCCGCTAGGGGCACGCTCCGCTCGGCCCTTCGTTCTTGCGGGACGCCACCCCTCCAGCCACTCCGAGGCCTCCGCAGGCGATGCAAAGAACCATGTGCACCCCTCCGCCTCTACTCGCAGCTTCGCCGGATATAACATCGAATATTTAAGTTCTCGAGTGCGGAGTTCCGCCTTGACCGCCATGAAGTCTCTCCGTTGCCGCATCACTGTCGCAGTGTAGTCCGGATAGAGGGTGACTGTGCTGTTGTCCACCCGCAGTTACGCGCCGCCTGGAGGATTGCATCCCGGTCGCGAAAGTTGAAAATGCGGGCCAGGATCGGGCGTGGGGGGGCCCCAGGCCGAGGCCTCCCACCCGGTACTCGGTGCGCCCTTTCCACCGAGAAAAATTTTGAGAGCCCACGAGGCTGCAACTGTTCGGTGATTAGTTTTTCCACAAAGAGGTCCAATGCCGGGCCGCGTTCACTCTCCGGCACCCCAACGACACGCACGTTGTTTCTCCTGGACCTGCCTTCCTGGTCATCCAGCTTGGCCAGCAGCTGTTTTTGCACCAGTTCAAGAGTTTGTATCCGTTTTTGGTGGTCGGCCGTGTTGTGGGTGAGGGTTGCCGTGGTGGCCTCGACTTCGGTCAGTCTAGAATTAATTTTAGCGACATCTGCCCTGAGAAGCGCAACATCCGTGGAGATCGTGCCGATTGAGGCCTGCATCTGGGTCAGCGTGGCCATGACATCCGCCAGCGTAAACTCCGTAGTCTTGTCGGGGGGGGGGGACGCATTCCAGTCCTTGAGGAATGCAAACTTTTCCAGCTTCACCTGTGCCCCTCCGCGGAGGCCCTTCCCCCCCCCCATGATGCCCGGCACACTCTGCGTCAGCACCCGGTCTGTCCAGGCCCCGGGCGATCCGGGGAGCGTCTGACACGCGTGCGGGGTGGGCCAGGAGATGTCGCCGCTTGCCCCAGGGGCACCGATATGCCGTCTATATGCCGCTCCCCGGGTTTTTAAAGCACCTACTCTGGAGTCCCTGCAGCACTCGAGCCTCGGGCCGCGTAGCAGCTCCTTACTGGGTCACTCGTTGCTCCTCCACCATCACGGTTTTTCCTTTGGGCTGCACCATGCAATGTCACTCCACTATGCCAGGGTGGCAGGGGGTTATACACTGTTCTGCCTCCTAGGTGTGTTGTTGATGGTATTTATATTGCCACGTGCACATGAGATCCACTCACCGCAGCAACCATATCCCGGTCAGACCCGCACCGACAGACCCCGCGATGGACAGCCAGCTGCACCAGGGGGCACGACTCCCAGCGGGGCGTCCGACCAGTGATCGCAGTCAGCGTTAATCCCGCCACTCCCCAGAAGGCCACAGTGCCCGTCGCCTGCAGAAGCCCATGCGGTGGATGAAGCATATGTTTCCAGTGTCCAGACGTTGCACTGCCACCCCTCGTAGGCGACGTTCTCTGCACGTGACGCTTGAATGTTAGCCTTCCCGGGGGAAATGCAGCCTCAGCCGGGCCTCGTGGAGAGTTCCGCCGCTCATCCGCCTATTGTAGGAGTCAGGCTGTCACCAACACTACTTCCCCAAGGGCAGTGCCCATTATTTCAACGCTCCTTGCGCCAGCCTTCAGTTCGTACATTTGTGCCATCGGGGGCCTTTTCCGTGTGTACCCTCGAGGCAGCAGGCGATCACAGTCCCTCTGGCAGGCCGCAAAATGGCCGCAATGCGCACCCCCCAGGTTTTGCCCGTGCAGTCTGGGTTTGGAGTGCTGTCTTTTCCCTCCACTAACCTCTCACTCGATGGCACCTCCACAACTCCTCTCCCCTGCTGTGGGCCGCCTCGCGGTACGGATCGCGGTCCCAGTCGCCGCAATCACGCCGGGGGGATGGAGGGATATGTAGGCTCCCCTCTGTGTTTTTCTTCCGATGATGAAGCTCTCTCGCTCGTGCCGTGGGGGCAGTCTCAGACCCCTCCTTGATCGGGCCGCAGCTTCGTCTGTGCCCCCGCAGAAACACGCAAAGGGCCGAGCGAATCAAGTCCCCAAAGCGCCGGGGACCGGCTTGTCTTTACAGCGCACTCCTGCACGTAAGGCTACGCAGCTCCGCCTCGCGCCCACTCCAGCTCGGGGAGCCGCGGCCCAGCGCTGCGCCTGCACGTCAGCCCCGTAACTGCAGACAGGGGGGGTCTAGGGAGATCAGAGTCTCATCGCCGGGATGCGGAGGCTTTCCGACTCAGAAATGTCATTCCCAAAATTCGTTTTTGGGTGAAGGGTGCTCGGATAGTTGCAGGATTATTGGCCGGCGTGGAGCAGCTCGAGGCTCAGGCGGCCATGTTCGTCTCGAGCCAAGCTCCGCCCCCCTGCACTTGTTTTTTAAGCTCCTTTTCTTTACTCACTTGAGAAAATAATTAATAAAACAAGTGCTGGTGCTTGTATTTTGAGTTCAGGTTTTTTTTAAAATATGGGATTTCATTTTATAACCTCTGTCTCTGCCCTAGAAAATTGGATTTTCATCGAAACTGAAGTAACTCTTCACAAAGCACTTTTGTTTTCCTGGTCTTTACTTACACGGCCGTGCTTATAAATCATAATGTTGGGGCAGATACCTGGGAATTTGCTTGTTCTTCCAGCAGTCACAATATATTCTTTATTTGACACGGGGAGTGTAGTGGAGAAGTGAGAGAACGAGCTCTGGCAGAGCAGTTCACAAAAGCAAATTGGAGCATGGGCAGTGGTGTAACAAAGGATCCAGCAGCCCCCCATCTCCCCCCCCCCTCCCTAAACACAGTACAATGGCCTGAGAGCTTCTGAGTCCAGAGGGGGCCCTCCATGTACTTGGCAGGGGGGGGGGGGGCAATTAAGTTTCGTTACGCCATTGAGCGCGGGTAGGAGGTGGTCATGGTCTGAACCTGGTATATACATATCTTGAGCACACGCCAAGAAAAAAGACATAATGGCCATATAAGAGTCTGGCAACCAAAAAGGTATATATATGGTTTCAATCTTGAATCGTTTGCAGTGGGGCTAAATGATGAGAGCATGAGTATTTTGAAGGAAGTAAATTAATGAAAAATATATAGACATTTATGTTCTTAAATGTAATATAAAAAACACCCGTTAGTGATTTTGTTTAGTGTACTGTGTCGAAAGGTCCCACTATGGAAATGTAGGGGAGGTAGTCTTGGGGACAGGGCAGAGAGGGTGATTCATTGAAGCCTCTATAGAAGGCGCGAGAGTGATGGAGACCAAACCATTAAATGCATTAAGATACAAACGGGGACAAAAGGAATACGCTGTTGAAAAGTGAGTGGAAAGGTGAAGACAGTCGTAGATAGTTAGGATTCTTGTATTTGTTCCTCCCCCTCGAGTATGGCTTCTTTACCTCCCTTTTGATTGGATTACTTGAATCCTTCCCCTGCTCACATTCAGGAAACTCCAATTATTGCTTTACTTAGAGCATGCCTCTTCGACATATGTATTCATTTTCAAATTAACTCTAAGGTCCTGTAAAGATTAGGCGAAATTACATAAGATTACACCGGCCAAAATTAAATTTCGCCCAAGCTTAATAAAACTTTTACATGGTAGGAAAAAAGTATTATGTCACTACCAAGTCTGCCCCACTCTAAAAAGCAATTACTACTCTTGTGCAGCAAGAATGCACCGTGCTTTTATGCAGAACGCTGGTGTTTGTATTTAAGTAAGTTTGCAGCTCATTTGTAAATGTTGCATGCAAGTATTGTTAGAGTAATTTTGCATATTTGACTTTTTTTTGTCCATAAACATGACTGCGATTTCTTCCTTCCTGAAATCCTGGGGTGAATTCACTGCCTCACTGAGTCCACAACTGCTCTCCGGGAAAGCAAGGGATAGCTTTACTGGCTGCCTATCCCCGGAACATGGAAAGCTCCGAGTGTTTGGTGCATTGTACATATTCATTCAAAAAAACGTGTATGTGGCTTATCTAAAAGCGTTGCCCAGTGTCCAAAAACGAAGCATGGATTTACTAGGCTTAGCTGTGACACGTACATGTAATACATGTCTTTTGGTGTGTTTTATGCAAACCCTATGTTTTGAGAAGTCTGTGTGAAACTTTAGTGGAAAAATACGTCCATACTTGCTATTCCTTCCCTCTGTGAATCAGCACGTGACCAAGTACGGACTGCGAAGCTATTGAAGGTAGTCCCTTTTAGGGGTGGGCGGAATTTGCGAAATTAACTTTAGCAAATTATCGCGAAAATGTTTAAAATTATCGCAAACAAGCGGAAATATCGCGAAGATGCGGAAGTTTTTTTCCGGCATGTTCGCGAGATTTTCTGCATGGTTGCGGGTCGCCAACTTACCCATGTGGTTGCTTGCGGGCGCGGCCATCTTGTTTTGAGTTGTCTCGCGGTGCATGATTGCGAGAAGAAAGACGTGATCACGCGACGCATGACGTCACTGCGGGCGCGAACTGTCGCGAGACAGTGCAAATGGCTAAAAACAATACAACATCTCATGGAGAACGCGACCGGATCAAGAAAACTTGTCGGCGAACGCAGGGATTCAGGTAAGGCGATCGCGCGAGAATGTATTATTTTACAGCGCGAGCAAGAAACAAATTATCGCCAAGCTGCGGAAACCGCAATTTTTGACATTTTCGCGCTCTCCGCGGAACGCGAAAATGTCAAATTATCGCAATTTCCGCGAACGGAACGAAATTTTCGCCCAGGCCTAGTCCCTTTCCCTAGTTTCCGTTTGAATTATTACAGTTGGAACGAACCCACCTATTCCGCGGTTTGAGTTGTGTTGCAGATATTTTTATGATGTACATTTAGTGCTTGTCGGAAAGCTTGGTGGTTCTTTATTTCTGCTGTGTAAAACAAACATATTTCCACACTTGCCATTTTAAATATGTGACTGGGAAAAATTGTGAATTTATGTGGCGCAGTGTCAGTGGTGGTGGGGGAAGGAATTAGTGTGACATATTAGCTGACAATGTCTGTTGTGACTTACATCGTACTCAACATCTCTTTTGTTTTTTAACACATCGGCCAACAGCACTTTTATATTTTGACTACTTGTGGTTACAGCCCCACAACGTTGCGCTATTATTAGGAAGAATGCCTTAATTTAACAAGCATCGGAAAAGCCAGTGGTACCGGCGTTGGCAGGCTGTTATAATGGTTCAGTTACTCTTACCTTTTAATTGAAAGCATGTAGCACAAAAAATAAATGGAAATAAAATATGTCACTGCGGAATCAGGTGTTACGCGTTTGCAATTAAAAAAATTACATTTTATCAAACGTTCCCTAATGTGCTGCTTTTAGTAGTGATTAAAAAAAAAAAATAACCACACTTTTGGTTGCGCCTCCCCTTTCATTATTATTTGTAAAAAAGACTAGATTCAATCAGCACCAACCCATGTACTCAACTACAGGCAGCTACTAAGTTACAGAAACACTTTAGAGTATCAACTTTAAAAAAAAAAGTCATAGGAAAATAACTTACCATCTAACTGGTCACCCTATTTCAGACAATATAAATAGCCAGTTTTTAACGTCGATATAAAATAAATATAAAACACACTTTGAACAAGCTTTTTTTTTTCTTTGAGTTTTATATAGCGCGAACTAGACCCAAGAAGTCGGGTATCAGAGTGCTTTACATGAGCACCAGTTTCGTTACAGAAGGACACCTTAATTTTTATTTTTTGGCACGGGGAGATTGTGATTTGCCCAGATTCACAGTATGTTTTAGCGTCGTTGTCGAGACTCGAACCTGGTTCCCCAGCTTCGAGGTCGACCACTCTAGCCGTAGTGCTTTTATACAGAGCGCTGGTACTTGTATTTAAGTAAGTTCGCAGCTGATTTGTAAATGTCTTTGTCAGTGAAGTTGAAGGGACTATTTTTAGGCGGATGTGAAAAATGTGCCTTGCCTTTGTGCAGTCACTTATAGCTAAGGGAGCAAATGGGTAAAGTTTAGTGACAAACTGCCCCATGCTGTATACTTAGTAGTGTCCCATTGCCCGTGCTATATACTTAATACAGTCGCTAAAACCCTGTTGCAAACCTCCTTGGCCTCCTCAAATACCAGGATTTCATATTTGCAGTATATTGTTTCCCACACCCTTTAATAATTAGTACATTTCTCCTTGGAAAATGGCAGAAGTGATACTGGCCCACAAAGCATACACACACATCAATATGCTCCTTCTTTGGTAATGAAGAAAGTTAAAGGCCTGGATTCCTGATACAGAGAGATTAAATGATATGTTGACGACAAATCCAGAGTTGAGAAAATCCTTGATTGTTGTCAGCATTATACTTATGTTGGGCGGAGGATATCTATCCATGCAATTTTTTTTATTCAAATCATGGAGGTTCTCACACAAACCTTGTTGTCCGTTAACCTTCTTGGGTAGCACAGCTGGGGCTAACCATTCTGACGCCTCAATTTCCTTCAATGTTTTTTTTTATCACATAACAACTTTAGTTCTCGTTTCAGGGGTTTTCTCATTATAAAGATACACAACACGCCTTGTATACTTTTCGAGTCACTCTTTCTTTCCGACACAATCTTATGTGTGAACCCTTTGAGCAAGCCACATTTTTTCTTAAAGGCTTATCAAAATCTCTTTTCTCAATCGTTATCAGTGAAAGCATTTCTTTTTATCTCTGCACCCTAAACGTGGTCTGGGTGATTAGCATCTAACCCTGTCAATAAGTCACTTTGCTGAGCTCCCCCCAGTAAGCAGAATCCATCCTTTGCAATGTATACTTTGATAATATCTTGGTTCCCTGAAACTCTAATGATCCTTCAGAATAGCCTAACAACTCAATTTGCTTGTTGCCATAAGCCACTAGCCTAATGTCAGGAGGACTCAAAACACGGTTATGGAATTTAGAGAGATGCTCCTCTGCTGTTAAGGTGTAGCAAAACCAGAATCAGTCATAATTTGTACTTTTACCCCATTGATAAATATGGTACACAAAGGATTGTCCTTATCTTTGAAAGATCCTACTTCACTAACAAGCAATTAAAAACTAATTTATTCTATTTGTATTGTCTTCTCTAAAGGCCGCAATTGTATTCCTTGATCTTCCAAGAAAATGTTCACCCTTTCCTTGAATACACTAGCAAAATGGCTTTTCGTTTAACATTTTCAACACGTCTGACCTATAGCAGAGCAATTGAGTGAGAAGGCCTTTTGAAACCTATTTGTAACAAGATATGTTCTTGTCACTGACTATCACTTTTAGGAGCAGTTTGTATTTCTTTTTTTCGAGTATTAGCTTTAAATATTAGTTCCTTGTACAGCTGCGACTTTTCCAGCATCCCCAGATACCATTACTTTAAACTTTCAGTTGCTTTTTGTAATGTTACTTTCCAGTATTTAATAATTTCTCCTGTGGGTTTCCATGTTAGTTTCTTTCTGCACTAACTGATCCCCCAACATTTCGTAGGGAAAATATTTATAGTTGCAGATAGATGCCAATAGTCCTAAGGCTGCCATGAAGGTGTCCACTGACTCGCCTTACTGTTGACTTCTTCTAAGAAATTGTAACCTTTCACTACTTTGTTTCTTTTCTTACCATAATTGATGTCCAGTTTTTGTATAACCATCTTATAGTCATCGTAGTATACTTCTTCATCATCTACTTCAAGTAGAGGTGGGCGATGTTTGAGATTTCGACGTTACTCTGCCCTAAAGAATGTTTGAGCATTCCCAGCTTGCATGAAGCAGTAAATATGTCTCCACCTACAGTTTTCACATAGGCTTCAAAACCTTCTTTTGAGTCATTTCATTTATTTACAGATTCACCTTGCATGTTTAGGAAAAGTAATGGTGCAATCATACTTTTCGCACTTAAAATTTTAATATCAATTTGTTTTCTCTGTTTCCACAATAGTCTTTAAGACCTTCTGTATAAATAAGTGAATAATCCTCTAGGGACGGGAAGGGCTCACCATGCATGAGAAACAATCCTTTTTGTCGAAAGTGTATGTTAATTTACTTGTGCTGTCTACTACATTGCTCGGCAACAAGGGGCAAAGCAGAATTCAATTCTATATTGTGCTGAGTTGCACCGTGTATCAAGCCAACTTGAAGATGATCACGTGATGAATCTTGCAGTGATATCACTCGCAGTCTTGTGGGCCCCGCCAAAGACAAATGATGGCCTAATAAATAAATCATGCGATCAACCTCAATAGTTGCTGGGAGGGACGTTGAGGCCTAGGGGAATTTCAATTGTCTACCCGTCCAAAACTGCTAGGAATGTTCTGTTCGTTGTTGAGTTAAGTTGCTTTCTGAAGCAACACGTATAACCACACCAAGAGTGAGCTTCCAGCCAACTGACAATAACACCCCTTTCCAAATTCCAACATTTTAGAGAGCGAGAATGTTAGCATAACATTTTCAGTAAGACAGACCAGGACGTAAAATGCATCTCTTTAATGTTGTTTTTTTATTTTGGGGGAAAATCAAGTTACCAGACTACAACTTCTATTTAACCTATTTTTTTTTTCAGTAAATATCTACGTTTAAAAAAAACCTATTTCAGTTTTTTTGACCTATAATCAATCAGAACATTTGTAAAGCGCACTACTCACCCGTGAGGGTCTCAAGGTGCTGGGAGGGGGGGATGCTGCTACTGCTCGAATAGCCAGGTCTTGAGGAGTCTTCTGAAGGTTAGCAGGTCCTGGGTCTGCTGTAGGGGGATGGCGAGGGTGTTCCAGGTCTTGGCGGCAAGGTGGGATAACGATCTGCCGCCGGAGGTCGCTCTTCGGACGCGGGGTACGAGGGCGAGGTCGGCGGAGCGGAGCTGGCGGTTGGGGGTGTAGAAGCTGAGTCGTCTGAGGTATGCTGGTCCGGTGTTGTGGAGTGCCTTGTGTGCGTGGGTGAGGAGCTTGAAGGTGATCCTCTTGTTGACAGGGAGCCAGTGCAGGTCTCTCAGGTGGGGTGTGGCGTGGCTGCAGCGAGGGATGTCGAGGATCAGGCGTGCAAAGGCGTTTTGAAAGCGTTGAAGTTGTTTCAGGAGTTTGTCCGAGGCTCTTGTGTAGAGGGCGTTTCCGTAGTCCAACCTGCTGCTGACGAGGGCCTGGATGACCGTTCTTGTTTTGGTGGGGATCCACCTATAGATCTTGCGGAGCATGTTGAAGCAGGAGGACGAGATGGTGTTGACCTGCTTTGTCATGGAGAGGGTAGAGTCGAGGATGGACCCCAGGTTGCGTGCGTGGTCGGTGGGTGTTGGAGCTGTTCCCAGTGCGGTCGGCCACCAGGAGTCGTCCCAGGCCGAGGGGGTGGAGCAGAGGATGAGGACTTCCGTCTTGTCTGAGTTTAGCTTCAGTCGGCTGTTTTTCATCCACTCAGCGACGGCTTTCATTTCTCCGTGGAGGTTGGTTTTAGCGGTGAGTGGGTCCTTGGTGAGGGAGAGGATCAGCTGGGTGTCGTCGGCGTAGGAGATGATGTTGAGGTCGTGCAGTCGGGCGATGTGGGCGAGCGGTGCCATGTAGATGTTGAACAATGTCGGGCTGAGGGATGAGCCCTGGGGTACGTCGCAGACTATCTCTGTGGCTTCGGAGCGGAAAGTGGGGAGGCGGACGCTCTGGGTGGTGCCGGAGAGGAAGGAGGTGGTCCAGTCCAGGGCCTTGTCTCTAATCCCAGCGTCTTGGAGGCGTGTGCGTAGGGTGTGGTATGGTGGCAGACAGTGTCGAAGGCGGCTGATAGGTCCAGGAGGATGAGGGCTGCGGTTCCTCTGTTGTCCAGCAGGACCTTGATGTCATCGGTGGCGGCGATGAGGGCAGTTTCGGTGCTGTGGTTGCTTCGGAACCCGGACTGGGATGGGTCCAGGATGCTGTTCTCCTCGAGGTAGCGGGTCAGTTGCCTGTTGATGGTCTTCTCGATGACCTTCGCCGGGAACGGGAGCAGGGAGATGGGCCGGAAGTTCTTGAGGTCCTTAGGGTCAGCCTTGGATTTTTTGAGTAGGGCGTTGATCTCGGTGTGCTTCCAGCTCTCCGGGAAGGTCGCTGTCTCGAAGGAGATGTTGATGGCTTTCCGGAGATGGGGTGCGATGGTGGTGCTGGCTTTGTTGAAGATGAGGTGTGGGCATGGGTCTGACAGAGATCCGGAGTGGATGGTGTTCATGATTTGGATGGTGTCGTCGTTGTTTATGTTGGTACAGGAGAGCAGGGGATCGGTGCGGATGGTGGCCGTGGGGACGGAAGTTTCAGTGGTTGTCGGAGTGGTCGTGACGTTGAAGCTGTCGTGGATGTCTGCGATGGAAGAAGGTGGCAAGGGAGTCGCACAGGTCTTGCGAAGGTGGGATGTCGTTGGTGTTGGAGCTGGGGTTGGAGAGTTCCTTCACGACCTATAGAGCCAACACTCCCACTGTGCATGATCTTCGGCCGTTTGCAGCAGGCAATTGGCACAGGCCCACCATGTGCTGGTGCCCAACCCACTTCAGCCTGCCCTCCAAGGTCAGCTTGCTTCTCCTGCCCCTGCTGCTTGCTCTCCGTTCTCCATCTGTGTACCCTTGCCACTACCTCCTGCCCTCCGTAGTGCGGTAGCTGTTCCCCACCCTATTGCCTGCCCTTTGTTCTCGGTCATGTGCCCCTTGTGCCAGCCCTCCATGGTCATCTTGCTGCCCCTGTCCTGCTCACCTATGTCCTCTGTTTTCAGGCATGTGGCCATAGCCCTCACACCTGCCATCCATGGTCAGCTTGCTGTCCCTGCCGCCCTCTCCGCTGCCCTCTGTTTTCTATGCGCATGCACCTGCTGCCTCTTGGCTGCCCTTGTGCTGCCTCTACTCCCTCTGGCCGGTCCTTCCTTGCCTCCTTGCTGCCTCTACCCCTGCTTCTCTCCTGTTCTTTAACTGCATGCCCCTGGCCTTACCATCTGCCCTCTGTTGTCAAATTGCAGCCCCTGCCCGTCCTGTCTGCCCTCTGTTGCCAGTCACATGCCCCTGTTACTTCATGTCTGCCCTCTGGGGTCAGCTTGCTGCCCACTCTCACCTACCCTCTGTTCTCCATGTGCATGCCTCTGCTGCCTCCCTCTTGGCTTCCCTCCGTGGTCCATTGGGCTGCCCCTCCCGATTCATGCATGCCCTCCCTGGTCAGCATGCTTCCCCAGCCTCCCACATCCTTCCCTATCTTCTCCATGTGCATACCTTTGCCTCTTCCCCCCCCGCCCCCCCCCCCACTGTGTGGTGCTGCCCTACCTCGCCAAGCTGGCTTGCTTACCATAGTCAAATTGCTGCCCCTGCCTCTCTTCTGCTTGCCCTCCGGGCCCCATCTGCATACCCCCTGCCCTCTCCAGCCAGCCCGCCTAGGGCAGATTGCTGCCTTACATGATCAGCCTGCTGCCACTGCCACTGCCCCCTCCTTCCTGCCCTTCATTCTCTGTGTGTCCCTACCACCTGTCTGCTGCCACTGCCCATCCAGGTCTTACCTCCGTGGTAAGCTTGTTGCCCCTGCCCCCTGACTTGCTCTTCCTATGGAAAGTTTGCCCTAACTATCATGGCAGAACCGTGTTCGAGTCTAAGCAGGGACGCGGAACATCCTGTGATTCTGGGCAAATCATTTAATCTCCCCATGCCTAACAAAATTAATGTGTCTGTCTGGAACGCAACTGATGCTCCGATACCTTCGGATCAAGTTTGCGGTATATTAAACAAAAAAAAGTGTAATCTATACATAATATCTTTAGAAATCTATAAGTGTGTGTGTGTGTGTGTGTGTGTATATATTACGCGGTGGTGGTAGCCACTCTGGTTAAAGTTAGGGTTACCATAGATAGGAATCCATGGATATTTGCCCATTAATAATGTTGTGCCCATTTGAGGAATCTCCATGAAATTTTGCAGACCTCTTTTTCTTTTTACAGATTACAGCTGTAGTATCTAGGAAGTACCACGGTAACCCTATCATTGGGGAAAAAACAATACAGATCATATAAGGTGGCTCTTAAAAGAGCCTATGTTTGTTTTGAGGGGATAATAAAATTAGATATGTTGGCTAAGTCAACATTAAAGGTTTGAGATAAAGATATGTTCCCCAAGTGAAATGGATTACATCAGGAAGATGTAGTGCTGCTTCAAAAAATCTAATTTAAATGAAAAGTAGAGGACATTCTGTCATTTTGACCTTGTCTGCAAGTTTTTTAAAAAACTTTGCAGCATTTACAGGCGACCTCTCACATTTGTGCCGGACACGTTGAAAAACACAAAATGTGTCTTGGGATATGAAGATATTAACTTTGAAAATGTGCCCTTCATTTTTATTCCTAATCTCGCTCCTGTTAAATCTCTAATATAATTTCCACCACAGTGGATGATCACGAAGTGTGGTCGTTCACATGCAATAATACAGGAAGCTAGAGTAGTAACTGAAGCCATCTCAAAGCTCTTTCCTCAATGTAGGTAATCTCTACTTCTTTCAAACCTAAATTGCCTTCTGAATAGGCTTTCTTTGCATGCTCTCTGGTCCAAAAAATAAAACTATGACCAACAACCCATACACGAACAGGGGTGTGGAATTTAATAAAATATCTACTTGTCCATGGGGCAGGTTACTTCATAAATCTACTGGTCCTGTAACAAAATCCACTTGACCCTTTTGTGCCATGTAATGCGGTGACAAATTATGGCAGCAATACCCTTATATAAGAACTCTGAAATAGCCTCTCTGAATATGCCAGGGCTCCTTCCATAGCAGGGTATGAATACTAGCAATTCCCTTATGTTGCCACGTTTCCGCAGATCTACATACTGGCGCTGAAGTTAAGCAACAGTTTCAGGGTTGGAATGCCCTTTTGAGTCTGTGCAAACCTACTAACTTGCATGTTTTAAGGGTTTTCACCAACTCTTCTCTAATCTTTTCCCATACTGAGAAAGGTTGGATATTTACTCCTGACAATGACAAACATACTTCTTCTTTCGGAGTTGGAAAAAAAGGTTGGAGGGGAAGTAAACTTGCAAACGCTTGGATTTTCACATGAGTAAATCTACACATGCATATTTGCTCATGCTAAAATGCAGTTCACAAATATTTTCTTAGAGTACTATTTCTTGGCCTACTTCTGTAAAGTCTTGTGAATTCAGGAAAGTCGTATATCTGCACTTAATGCAAGGACATCATAAGTGCACTTTTGAGACTTTACTTACTAATTGGCCCCCTAATTAGGTCTGTCGTTAACCATGACATGTTGTGTTTATTAAAATGTCTCTCTCTGTCAGTTGGCTAGCTTCACTGTGAATGACCGCATTCTGTTCTTTCACAAGGAGCATAATTGACACACAGTCGTTTTGTTCAGTGCCAGGAACTACTGTGGCAATGTGTGCTTTTTGAGACCGAAACAATTTTTGCTTTTGCCAATGTTTGTTATAATGATGAGGGCCCAGCAGCACCCACACCAATAAGGTTTTACAAAAAACATGCCAAAACAAGTCACGCATTGATAAAACCAAAAGACTGACCAACAATTTCAGACCAATTGGCTTTACCAATGCTTGTTTATTTTTATTTTCCCATAATCTTATTAAAACTGGTTACAGTGATTTTCCATTATGAATATTTTTGGGAAATACTAGCATGCATCAACACATTTTACTAAATGATGCTGCAGAAAAACGCTACCTAAAATGTTACAGTAGTTTAGCTAAATGTTTTTGCTTTTTTTTGTGAACATTTTATCTTGAAAGCAAAGAATAATCAATCTCGCTTTCAAGCGTCTCCATATATTTGCATCTAATCAGAGAGCATTCTGGGAGCAGTATGCATAGCCTCATATTGCGAAACAATGAAAGCGTGTGCACCCATGTTTATACTTTAATCACTGTCAGTAGTAGTCTGAGCTTACAACATGTACTTAGAAAGCTCACCCTAATAATAAAGGTTTTGCATTTATGAACCATACATAGAAGTTTGAACAGTGTTAAAACATGGAAACAAATATTACCTTAACTGCAGGCAATGCTTTCCCTGATTCATCATGTGGGACTATAAACTGGCAGTCAAAGGGTTTGTGATGTAGGGGGTTGGGCCTACTTGTCCCAAGGACAAAATATACATGGAAACTTGTTGCCCTTGACCCCAAACAATATGTCCCGGGCGTCGGGCTATAGGAATTCCACATCCCTGCACAAACCATCTTGGCCCTGCACTCACATACAAGATAAGGAATAGTCACATACAGAAACAAATATGTGCAAGTGTACACCATTGCCCTCTAGGAAATAATTTTATATTCACAGGTTTTGAACATCGGCCCATGATTGGGTAACATTAATTTTGGGCTACATGTATTGTACAATACTACCAACTTCTGTAATGATCTGACTACATAAACTCTACTGATGCTATGAAGTTCCACATGTACTACAAATCCTTCTAGAACACACATTTATGACCACATGATAATAAAAAGAAATACAGCACCACATAACAAACAGGATAAATACATAAAACGGTATATTATTGGCAGCGTCTCACTCAAACACACCTATAGAAGCAGCTTAGTACTGCTACATACATATTTTGCATCACATGACACTGAAAACCAATAGAAAATTATAAATCACTATTTAACTATGCTTGCCTAATGTCACAAACAATCCTCATGTCCACGAAATTACAAGCACAGTTTTTCAAAACTTTTTTTTATATATTATAAGCCTGATAAAATTGCTAAGTGGGGGAGCGACAGGGGAACTTGTTGCCCAAGATATATGTTATATAACGCTGATTGTGTACATATCTTCTCTACATGTGAAGGATTAACATCGTTAAAGAAAGAGATAGACATTTTTTACCTTTAGTACTTCAAAGCGATATAGCATTGTCTAGCGATGTCATTTTATTAGGGGCGGATCCTAGTAATGCTAGAATAGGCCACAAACTTATTTTTATTGCTATTGCAGTCTTTAGAATGTGTATAGCCTCCGCTTGGCTGGACCCTAACGCACCGTCCATCCAACAGTGGCTAGCTAGGCTATTGGCAATTTCTAATATGGAGGTTGCCATTTACAAACGGAAGGGCAGGAAAAGGCGTAAAAGAGGGCTGAATATCTGGACCCCTCTAGTAGAATGGTGTCAATCACAAGGCCGTATATAGCAGAATGTAAATGCTAATGTATAATGGGGAATTGTTTGCCGGTGTTTCCCTCCTATTTAATTAAATGTATTTTGGAACAAATTGTTAACGAAGGCTACAATACAAAGTGAATAATGAAGCTGTATATATAATTGTCTGACCGGGGGGGGGGGGGGGGGGTGATAATGGTTGGCAAAAACTGAATAAAGATGTTTAAAATAAATAAATAATAGAAATCACTTACTATCAACAATGTTTCCATCATCTCATTGGTTGATATTTCTAAGTGGGCTATCAACACAGCCCAGTGCTACCGAATAATGGCAACCACCGTTGCCATTTTGG
Source organism: Triturus cristatus (assembly GCF_964204655.1). Classification (NCBI taxonomy): domain Eukaryota; kingdom Metazoa; phylum Chordata; class Amphibia; order Caudata; family Salamandridae; genus Triturus; species Triturus cristatus. The sequence continues at coordinate 648,545,551 of NC_140594.1, forward strand.
TGACTTTTGGAAAACAATACAACTTCACTACCTCTGTGCACATATTGCAGTCAATTCGGATTGCAAACATCATTTACATCTACATCTTTCTACATAAGAAGTATGTAGGTTCCTCTCATTGTCAATTTTTCTAATGCAGTGCGAAAAACAATGTAACTACTATATTACAACCATAAATAAGAAAACCCAAATTGCCAATATCTTTTTGTTGCCAGATCTACTCTCAGTGAAACAAACGCCATCAAAACAATACCTCAGGAGAAAAAATGGACTTTGTACAACTGAGAGAACATTTCAAAACCTGTTAAACACAGACGAAGGACACTTACTGAAAGAAAATGCTACTGGTAAAAGTAATTCACAAATTTGTAGTCACTTCAATTATCGTTCTATAACTAGTAGAAAGATTTCTCCTAAACAATTGCCTAAGAGACATCTGGATTCAGTTATACATTGTAAACTATCAGTAAATATACCTTCCAAAAAGCATTAACTTTTACAAGGAGAGACCGCATTAGGAATAGAACAGCAAAGCACTGCAAAACTTGTGTCTCAACAATCTTCTTCAAACCCTTCTATTTATAAGGAAAAACAAGAACACATTGAGATACAAACTCTTATGTTCAACACATTGTGGATAAAGCATTTGTTGTAAAAGGAAAACTGTTCATTTTAATTATGAATTGCATCAAAAGCCTATACCGTTTAATATCAACTTATAAGATACATAAATTACATAAAACTAAACTAAGTTGACTAAACTTCTATAACATTTTTTAAGGCATATGGTTGAATATCACATTAAGATTCTATCCACACACCGTTTGACAATTAGATTACTTGTGTGCACTTTATACTTTGTTCTGGGCTATTGCACTGTTATGAAGTAGTGAACACTATAACACAGGACATACAATCTATATACTTATATGGCATTTCTGAAAGTGATATTCGTCCAGAGGTTGTTTAAACTCAGAATCAATCAGAAAATACTTTGATGGACTTCAGCAATTACTAAATGAATATTCTGAAACTTCAAGACACAATTGTAGAAATTCCAAATAAGATTTGCATTTGCTGTTGAAGAACACTGTTGTGTAGTTCCTACAAATCTATATAGGATCTGCATGTTTAGACAACCTATACTAAGGGATTGGTGTCCAAGACTTATTCCAGACACCCACAAAAGAAATGTTAGTCTGTAGATCAGCTAGCTCACAGTGCCGCTATAAGCCCCACAACCTTACCAAGGAGCAAATAGTTTCTGGCAGCTATCGAACATGACAACTCTGACCCCTCTGGGATCGTGGAAACCGTACAGTACTTTTCGCTCAATCACTCATGCTGACTTTGTCTGAGAGTAACACAGAGAATAAACGGTGGGGACGTTTTCAGTAAGTATTTATTGAACCAGCGTCATTCTAATATAAAATATGTATGCTGCAACAACCATTAGACAGAAGCACTTGTATACGATTACAAGCACCAACAGAGTAACAAAAGGTAGAATTCTACCATTATACTAAAACTGTGAATATATGCAGGCATATAGATACGTGGCAGTAATCATGAGTACTCCTAGGATGCAATCCTTAACTAAATGTACCTAAGTGTACCTAGCATGTATCTAGGTGTAGAGCCAAGAATCCCCCTAGGAAAGAGCCAACCCCATTACCTGATGGGACAGAATAAAGGACCCCATCTTGGTCTCGAGTGGGACACCCTGCGAGGGATATCAGACTCCTGCATGCTGGAGTGTCTGCATGCAGGGACTTCAGCATCTCGTGTCAGCATGCAAGCTTCTCCTCTGTTTTGCCCAGCGATGATGTAGTACTTCTATTCCTGAAAGATCCCCTCAGGGGTTCTACCTAGATGTTTCATTGTACTGTCGTCCAAGAATGATGATAGGGTTGACTTTTGTACAGAGTTATTATACAGAAGATGGTAATCATGCTGTGATACTAAGAATCCTCATGCATAATAAATTAGGCTAGTTTTAAAAGAAAACCACACAACGTTTATTCGGTAACTAACTAGGTAAAAGCCCAGTGCTAGAAGTGCTGTGTATAGATAGGTAGGACAAATGTAGGTAAAAGGTTGTGCAACTACCTAAGCCTATATTGAGGTACATTGGGGCTCATAACAACACATTATAACAAGCAAATAAAAATTATTGATCTTGTTGAGAAAAATGAAAATGAGGATAAAATACCCTGGAGAAATGATACTCGCTATCTATTAATGAAAGAAAGATATAATATTTGCAAATATCAGATAATCAACAATTACTGTCTTGGAAAACTAGACCATAACTAGACGACTTCACGTGGGATTCACAACAATTTGGAAATGTATCCAATCCTAACAGAACTAAGCCAAGTTGATTTATATGATTGCATTTAATTCAAACTGTACATCAGTTTCAAACTATAATTCCATTGTGGCCAAAATCTGGAACATTTCAACCACATGAATAGGTACGTGCACTCAAACGTTTTGTCTTGCATTCGATTTCACTAAAAACATAAACATTCCTGGAATACAACACAAAATGGAGGAACTGTTTTTAGTTTTGTTCAAAGGAGTAACAGAATACAAGAAAGATTGGCAACAAGTAATAAGCATTGACAAAGTTTAGAAATCTATTTCTTACCTTCAGAAAAAAAACATACACTACAAAAATGTGGACATTTCGAACTACATCTCTTCTAACTACTAATCTTTTGACAAAGAAATTGAAAGTGAGCAGTTTTAACCAATTAATCCAGAAGAAGCTGAACAAATATATGAACATTACTGTATACACCTGCTACACTCAAGAAAAATGATGGGTGGTGCTAAGGAACTTTATGAGGTGATGGAAACTAGAGGAGAGCCTGTTAGCATTTAGGAGGGAAAAAGGTTTAGAATCAAAATATTATCCACATTTTATTCCCCACTGGGAAAGGTGAATGATATGATGATAGTCCTGTACAAATGTCTGCATCAGAGTACCAAGCAACAAGATAATATTCTACAGAGCCGCTTTTCTGTCAAACATTCCTTGCAATTGCACATTCCTGTATGAAAGTCCACTTTCTATCACTTACGCTCTTGAACAGGTTACGCTCACTAGAACTAGGTTTAACAATATTACAGCCAAGGATTTTATTGAAAAGGTGCATGACAAAGATGAGATTCTGGAATATAACTTGGTCAACATTCTGGCATGTCAGCAAGGAACAAATTAATATTGGTTTAGAAGACACACAGAACTGAAATGTATGCTCAGAAATTTAGGACCACCTACATAGTTTATTATTTTAAGCTGTGCAGAATACGCATGTATTAATTTCTACTAGAGGCAAATAGTAATATTCCAGATATTGACATCAAACCACCTGCAGAAATATGTTCCTTAAATCTTGCTAATGTTTGCAGATATTTCAACCACAAATTTCAAACAGTGCTTCAATACTACCAACGAAAAGAAAAATCCAGTTGGAAAGGTACTTGATTTCTTTTGGAGTAAAGAGTATCCAGCAAGAGGTGCACCACATATTCATATGCTTCTGTGGATCAAAATTACACCTACGTTTTGATATGACTCAGAGTCTGTTCTACATTTTACTGAATGGATGTCACTTGCGATATACCAAACAAAGAGTACAATCATACATTCTTTGAAAAAGTGTTATGGTATCAATCAAATAAGTGTGGTAAATATTGCTTGAGGAAATAACGGGACAAATTGAAACATTACACTAAGTGTTGCTTTGGATTTACAAGACCAATTATACAAAGCGGAAGAGTGCGGTTACAGGAAATCACCTAGGAATACTTGCAATGTTTGGGGATCACAAGCATCATAATGAATACAACCTACTAATTCTATATATGTGGGACAGTAACATGGATATACAATTTGTTGCAGATAATACTATAGCAGTTGCATATTACAAAGCCTAAAAGACAGATATGATAAAAGTATGGGAAGGGATATCTGCAGACCATTCTTTAAATAAAGGGTTATGCCAATTTAGCCTTAAAATATTATATCACCAAGAGGTCAGAAGCTATTTAGCATGTGATTGTTTGAGTTATTAAAGCTTATACAGAAAATCCCGGTCTTTTATTTGGCTTGGCTTACTTTAGGATTGTCATCGGGACGTTGAAAAGTTCTCAAAGCCTTCTTTAAATAGAGTACCTTGCACATTTTGAGCCAACTAACAGACATTTTAAAAACCAATATGTTTGGCACATATTTAAACAGAAGTCATTTTTTAGGAAACCTATTGCTATAGGAAGTTGCTCAGTTCTACTACTTTCCAAGTAATATAGCAGAAGATATGAACACTGGAAAATTTAGAGTTCAAGGGACCAATGGAAGTATAATACGTCATTGTAAACCTAATCTTTTTAATCACGGGAAACAGAGTTGTGACAGAGGAAAAAAGAAAATTCTACTATTTAGCACTTCTACAACTATTTAAACCACGGCGGAAGGAAGAAGACAGTATAGGCGCCATTGTAGCCTATGAATATGTCTTTCATGTATATAAAAATGGCAGTCTGCTCCCTCAGTTTCACACATATTTAGAAATGCATGAACAAGAAATAGCAGAAGAGATTATCATTAATGCAGAAATATACTGCAATACAGCATCAACTAATAGTATTTCCACTTTCATAAGTGTTAACCCACTTAGACAACCAAAAAGTAGATAATGAAGCTATGGTTGCCGTTGAAAAAATTGGATATGCAATGGACCAAGTGAAAAATGATGTTGAAAATGTGGATAACTTGGTATCACAATTAAATTCGGAACAACTACAAATATACATAGAAATAAAGGGGTTTGTAGATCATGGAGTTCAACATGAAAATAAATTGTGACTGTAGTAGTTTTAACCCGACATTACAATATGTCAGCGGCCAAGCTGGTACAGGGAAAAGTTTTTTAATAAAATTAATTACTGCGTATGAGCATAAGACTACCAGTTCTAATTCATCTTGTGTAGTTACTGCTCCTACTGCATTAGCAGCACATAATATCAGAGGAGTAACTTTACATCATCTACTATTATTGCCTGTGGAGCATCATAATACAGTCGAATATTTAAACTTTGAATACAGATACATGTCAAGAACTTGGAAAACTTTTAAAGAAATATAAAGTTTTTATCACAGATAAAGTCAGCCTGGTTTTAAATTTAATGCTGACTTTTGTTCGTTTGTAGATACAAGAAATACTGCGAACATCTTATGAGGTACTCTGGAGGGAAACCTGTTGGTGAACCAATGTTCAGCCAACCTTTGTAGGAACAAACTCTGAATTCTTTAGGACATATAGGGAATGTAAACATGTGGATGAATTTTATAGAGCATTAACATGGAATATGAGGTAAGCTATTGATTAAGTACATGACAGGCTATTACCAGACATTCGGCTTGGCATTCTTACAAAAGACTGAAAGACGATGTTAAAGGAACGAAGTGTAAGTATATTGTTTCATAACCTTCATACACCTGCTGTTCTTCATTCACAATTATTACCCTTGGTTTGCTCAATGGCAACTCTTCAAGAATGTACTGAAATAAATAATGCAATGCTACATTTGGAAAAACCGAGAAATTGTATGTCTCCCTTGCAATGATAAAGTTGAGTCACGAACTCCACATACCTGTTACCAACACTTTAGCTCCAAAATGAAAAAATATGGAAAAATCTGTTTCACGAACAGCAGTATTGGAGAAAGATTTATATTTGTGTAAAAATTGCTGTATTATTTTACATCACAATTTACATGTAGCAGAAGGACTTGGAAGTGGCACTATGGTATAAAAAAAGAAGAAATTTAATTTATTGTTGTATAATTGGACCACATTGAAGAGCAAAAAAAGTCAATGTACAGCTAGGTTGTTACTTATCAACAATTTATGTATTTGGCGAGAGCAGTTTTCTTCTTCTTTGGCTTAAGCGGTTAAATGCACAAATCACAAGGTCTAAGCTTAGATGGGCAATAATTTACATTAGGCTACAGTATTCAAAGAGGGAATGGCATATGTTCTATCTTGTGTTAAAAAATGAACAGGACTGTATATTATTGATTTAAATGACACAAAAATTAATGCTAACAGTAGCCGTGTGTGCGAATACAGTTGTCTCTGCAACACTTACGCTCCTCATTTCGGTGAATATACCAATTTTACAAAACCAAAACTGTTTTAAAAGAAAAATGACATCAACATACAATTATGAACAGGAGTTGAAGAACCAATACAATTAAACATTAGGAAATTACAGGACATCAGTTTATAAATCTAAATTGGATTAATCGCTGTTGCAGTGCCATTGTTAATTTGCTTCTATACTTACTGCCAGTGAAAAAAGTAAGACAGCAAATGTAGATTAACCTTTCTGCAAGTCTTTATGAACAAATAGTATCACACAACCAAGTATTCCACTCTGCTAGTGGCATTAGAGATATGGTAGATATCTGTACAGGTCAGTTTTATATCAATTAACAGGAAGATGGTCAGGATTTCTTTATGGCTGTTCTCCAAATATCGGCAAACAAACTCAAGCTAATTCTAACCTCTTTAGTGTCAGCTACTCTTGGAAATATGAATGCATCAATTGCCTCCATTCAAGCCCCACTATTGTACAATTTGAAAGATTTTTGTATGTATCTTATTGTAAATTTATTCCATGTAAGACTATAATAGCTAAGGCGGTGCAACTAAACATTTCTTCAGTCTAAGTCTGTAACCCTTCAGTTAACAACGGTAACAAAATATGTAATTTTCATGATTCGAAGATGTAGTGTGAATAACACAACATTTCATATGTGCATTTCTTATTATAATGCCTCTTAGATTTCTATTTGAGGGTGCACTTTTGCTACTACTACTTTTATTTTTCATTATGGAGAGCCCCTAGCACCAGGACACCATACCATCTATTTAAAAATAACACCGGATGGACTAAAGATTTACAAGACCGTTATCTGTTATTTCTGCATCCTAAATTCTGGGTCATAATGTTTGTGGTATAATATACCTACAAAGTTATTAGTGAGTTGCACTGTCTCAATTCAGTAGATAGGTCATTATGTAGCCTTGCATGGTTAATGACATTTGAAAACATCTACTGTAGATAATATTTTGTTAAATGTTCTTCCATATATGTGTACATTTGGATATGCACAGCACTTATGTTTTTTTTCACAATCCATTTGACTTGTCTTTCCCCAGTGTTTCATGATGACTACTATAAAATGATCATCTTGACCTGTAAAGGCTCTACATGATGACATACTTGTGTAACTATTATGTTACTTATGTCTGGGAAACACACAAAAATGAAAAGCAAAGTTGGATTAACCTGTATTCCTGTTTACCAGATACATTGTTCTACTGTGCTATAAACGTTCTAATTTTGAAAATAATTAAATGTGTGTTTTTCTTAGAAGCTGGAAAAAACCGGAATATTATGCTTACGTATATGTAACGGTAGTCACAAACACTTTACATGCTGTATTACACTTCATAACACTCTTTAGATACATACTCCACTGAACACCACTTCTCTCAAACAAGGACAAGCTGAAACAGTTGTTTCTAGCTAATGCTGCCGAAACAAATACTGGTGGCTAATAGACATGAAGTTGCAGTGTCCTTCTGTAAATTGGGGTGATCAAACTTACCTATCTTCAATTCAGAGCCAGCAACACCGTTTTGTTTTAACTAGATTCAGTTTTAATTACCCACCCCTCATGGTGGGTTAACCGTTGCATTGTTACTTCCTGTCAGATTTAAATCCCTGCCCCTGTGATGGTGTATTTATTCAATCTAATTTACACAGTATGTTATTTTGCTCCTTTTATGAGGGTCCCAGAAGAAATTTGATTTGACTACTTTTGAAAGTCTTCAAATGCAGACCGTGCAGACCAGCGCTCCTCTTTCTACAGAAACTGCATTGTTCTTTGGTTTGTTAATCTATGGAGCTTTTTATATGGCAGATTTTAAACTACGGAGGAGTGTACTATATTGACAGATGGCAGAATAGTACTGCATTGTAATTGAAATGTTACCGTATTGTATTTTATTGTAATGACCCCTTTTTAGGTCGTGCCTAGCGCAGCGCACATGCGTTGCGAGGCTTCTTGTAACGACTCTAAACTACTCTGTGTGGGTCTGACTCCCCCCACCCATGCATTGGGTTGGCTTTTACCTGTCATTTTGTAATCGTAGCCTGCAAATGGCTAAAGGTGGTTGTATGTTCCACCTCTATTGCAAAGGTTCACTCCCACGGTGTTTTGCTTGCGAGGGCGAGCAGCGGCGCGCAGGGCGGCAGCTGCAGTGCCTCCTTGTCTCCCTTGCACCACTCCCCCTTGTCTCCCTGTGCCCGCCCCCACCACTCCTCTTGAGCTGCCTATTTCTGGCTACTGTGGGGGTGTCTCCCTGGCCTCATAAGGTCAGTTTGGCTCTGAGCGCAGGAGTCTTGTTTAATTCAGGTAGACTTTGTTTCACCGTCTTTTTCTGCTGCTTAATTTCCATCTGTCCCTCCGCAGTTGCAGAATGGAATACAAATAGCCCCGACTCCCCTCCCATTCTCGCCTCCCCACCCACTGCTCATGGAGCGCTCCGGTTTGGTGCTCCTCGCCACCATATCTCTTTTTCGCCTGGCACAGCACCCAGACCCAAACCAACCTCCTCTGAGCGCAGAGAGCGGCAGTAGCTCGTCTCACTGGACTCGGGGGCTAGAACGTGATCAACCCAGGACCGCTAGAGCATACATTACATTATAACAGGGTTACGTATAGATCAGGGAAATTTATAGCCTAACACATGCATCACTGGCCGCAGATCTGTTTATAACTCCGGGCCGAGGGTTTGCAGGCCTCGGACTGTGAAATAGAACCACATCATAGGCGCAAATGAGGCTTTTAGCTGAAATGTTAATACCTTTTGTGCTTTAAAAGATTGTATTTTTGGGGGTGCCCCCGACCGACTACCCACCCATGACGAGCTCTGCATACCCAGAGAGAGGGGTGTGCTGCGGGTGTTTTAACGCCTGGCTCTGCTGATGCTTCCATTACTGACTGCTCTGCCTTGCTTTTTGCCATGACCTTGTGTGGCTTCTTTGTGCACACTTATAATTGGCAGCACCATGTTAATTACTGCTCTCTGAAACACTTCCCTGTGAGCCAACATGTCTGCCGTATTGGCAGTAGTTTACTGTCTGTACGTCCGCATTACGTGGTTCTGGGCACCATTAAAATAATACATATTACAAGCAAATAACCGATGTTTAAACTTAATACGGGTTTGAGAAACAGGTTTCAGGGCATTTAAATTGCGGAACATGATCATCTGTATGCATGCATACACTGCTCTAAGATGGCCGCAGTTTTGGCAGTAGTCTACTGGCTATACGCCCGCATCACGTGGTTCTGGGTGCCATTTAAATAACACCAGTGCCGTGGACGGGTGTTCGGGGAGGACGAGAGAATGTGAAGATATCTCACGAGTGCGGTAAGGGGGTTCCGATAGAGGATCTCATGGGAAATGGCTTCTCTTCAGTACTGTCTGATGCGGGTGGCTCTCAAAGGGGAGTATGATTGCCACTCGGAACTGGCCCACACGCTTAAAAGCTGGCTAATGTGTTTCTCAAGACTTGCTGGATTATGATGACAACGCGTTACTAGGTGTGTAATAGTGACACTGTTGCCGCATGAGGGGATGCCTGATGAGACTACCGGCCGTTAAGTTAACACACTATTATGTTACCAGAGAAAGCGGCTATTTTTGAGGCTGGAGACCACTTGAGGGTCCCGCTATTAGTAATGGGCAGTGTATAGAAGGAACATTGTAGTACATATGCAATGCGACTGTGTGAAGGCACGTGGCCTTTTAGGAATAATTCATTGTATGTGTGATTTCAGATGGAGACTGACAACTGCAGTCTTTAAAGCGGAACGCGACCATTTGTCGCAGGTTCCTTTACTGAAGGTGGTTGCAGGTACGCTAGGCACAAGCAAATATATGCTTGGAAGAAAGGGGCTGTGAACTTTTATTGTACATAGGGTTGTTCATGATTGGCACGTTCTTTTTATTTTGTCAATAACCACAGATATGGTGTGAAAAAGGACTGAGGTGAAGAAGGTGAAGATTGGTTCCCCAACAGCCCTGATGAAGTTGCCTAGATTGTTTGGCAAAGAAACATGTTGGCCTTTGGCTAGTGAAAGTGGCCAGATACATGCTTGCTTTTTAAATTGAGTAGTTGAAAAAACAGCGGTCTGGGGGAGGCCAGTGGAGTCCGTGGAGTGAATCGGAGGGATCCAGACTGCCCGGGAGGATCAATTGGTTTAGGATAGGAAGGTAGTGGATCCGAGTTACTTCTGGTTCAATGACCGCAACCAGCTACTGGCGCTGGAGTCAGGATCCACTACCTTCCTATCCTGAAACAATTGGTCCTCCCGGGCAGTCTGGATCCCTCCGATTCACTCCACGGACTCTAGCCCACGATTCTAACACCGTAGGAACTGTGGACCGCTCGCCTAAATAATCTCGAACAACACCTCCCACGACGTAGCGATGATCACCGCTTAAAGTATCACGCTCTCAGATCCTACCAGCTCACACGTTCTTTCGTCCTGATGATGGTCTCTAACTAAGGAGACCGAAACGCCGTCGACTTTCACAACCGAAACTCCTTTAACATAACTTGATACTTCTGGAGTTTTTTACAGTGTTGTCAATGCGATGTAAATTTTAAGTCACCAGCACCTATCACTTCACGCGCTTTCACCTTATGTGTGAGCACCAGGACTAGTTCCTAAAAAGTGGATGATATTCTGTTTATGATGTTAATAAATGTGATGTCATTCGTACAACCTTGTGTCCCTTCATACATTGTCACTCCGGTCCTGCTTGGACTCCCTTTTCATTACTAAAACCTAGACAAAGGCTATACTTTAAATAATAGTAACCCTAGCTACCTGAGGACCTCAGTGGCCTCCCCTAGACCAATGTTTTTTCAACTACATATACTACCTCTGGTCTCACTACTGGGGTACCCTTATTCTCTACACATATGCTTTTTAAATTGAGGACGCTCACAACATTGAATAAAGGATGTGCTTTATGTGAGTGATACCTCATTAGGTCTCGCCTGACCCATCACATGCGCTGGTCTGGCGAGACTTATTGAGAGGGCTCCAAAAAGTGCTTCCAGGCCAGCCTAGAGCTACAGTGCATGTGCACGGGCGCGCGCGCCGCGCTTTACCGCAATTACTTTTGGTTTCACGGCCGCTTTGATGTTTGATCGTGATCGCAATCTCGATCACTTTCACGGCCGCAGGGTCGCTTTGCATAGCCAATAGGTCTCGCTTTTGGGACCTAATAAGTATTTAGTTATGCAACTGGTGCATGGCTAAACACTTATAAGGTCCCAAGGGCGAGACCTATTGGCTATGCCAATGCTTGTTTTTAATTTGTGAGAACTTGGTTCTCTTTGCACGGTTGGGGACGAGTGAACACTGAGTGAGCCACAGAGTCTCAGTGTTGTCTGTCACACACTTTTTTGTTTGACTTTCCACCTCTGTGGAATTCTAATACACACCTCCTTTTTCTTTATTCTTTGTTAAGGTTACGAAAGCAACCTATGATGATAACATGGGCATACTGGCGAGTACCATCCAGCAGCCCTGTGGGTTTGCGCACCTGAGGTGCTTACTAGCCTTTCCCACATTTTTTATATTTTTCTCACTTTCTCATTTGTTGAGCTTGGGAATACACATTGATGTGAAGGTTTTATACCACGGTGGTATGTGTATTTGATGTGGTTATTGACAAATCCTTTTAAATTGGAGCAGCAAGGACTAATCAGTTTGTGGATTGTTGAACGGAACAGTACTGGGAATTTTTTTCCAACGGTTATAATAACTCCCAGGAGTCTCAAAAGTTTGTGACAGACTGCTCTTGGAGGTCAGACCTAGCAGTGTTTATAATTGATGGAGTTGGGGGCGGTGCTCTGACTTCTTGATCCTCCTGTTGCTCCCATTGTGGATGTGATTTTTCGGTAGCAGCTTTTCTGACATTGCTCTGATGTTTCCCAATAAACAAAGATTCTGAATTATACATCCGATTTTTCTTCCTGTCTCTAGGGGAAAAACATTCATCTGCCTTTCCCCGGCTTTATATTGTTGCCTTTTTATGTTTTATTTCAGCGTCGATTCTTTGCTCAGAGAGCACGTCCTCAGAATCGAGCAACAAAGGTGAAGCCACATTTTAAATGTAAGGCAATGCTCTCCACAGGTTCCATTTCATGCCTGCCTAGCTGCCCTTATCAACTGCCCAAGTAATACATTCAGGACTATCCCAACCACCCATCCATCGTCTATCCTTCCCTCCATCCATCCACCCACCCACCCACCCAATTATCCACTCATCCACCTTCTGCCCATTTACTAGCCAGTTCTAATTCTAAGCAAATCTCAGCTTCTGTTTTACCTGTTCCTTCCCACACTCCTCTTCTGTTATTCGTTGTCCTCCTTGTTCAAATCATGAATGTCCAGTCACCAAAATGAAAGGAGTGGCAAAGATGATATCACACACTTCTTGACCCCGATTGATAACATCACATGGTTAAAGCCTTGTCCCACCTTCAGCCACTCCACCAAACCCTCATTTCCTGCAGGGCAAGGACTACAACTGACTTCTCAAACAAGTAGCTTGTGAGCGACTGATAGCTCACCAGCTACCTGTAAGCAGCTCTGAACTAAATTAGAAGCTTTTGCCTGTTGAATTAATGTATGTATACCAAAAATGAAAAGAGTGTATTCACTAGGCAGCAAACTGAGCCTCTGCATTCCTTTCCCAACCATTACTGTTGGGATGAACAGGACAGGTCTCTGTCCCAATTCAGGCAAGCTGCGATTGGGAGCTTGTTGGTTAATTGTATTCTTCATCAGGGTTGCTTGGGTATTGGCTCATATAAGGAATTTGTGGAAGCCAATATCCATTCGAAGAACAAAGAGCTACATTTAGCAAAGTTATTTTGGATGGATATGTGGCCGCACGTTGATTCCTTGCCACCCTCCCATGTCCCACCTTGAGGATGGCTGTTCATTTATTTTCTAATACCTATGCCCACCCTTTGTGTTCTTAACTTTTGAGTTGGTGAGTTAAGAATAGGGTTGATTATATTGCTGGCTTCTGTGTACCTTTATATATACTCCCAACATCGTTTCCAGTGACCATGTGACTCCAAATACCATTAAATAGCACTTTGTGCACCTTTGATTTACTGTTACATAAATATCCAGATCCAGTCTGACGGCTGGCAAACAATACAACAAGCATTTGCAATGCTATAGGTCTCGCATTTTGCAAGAGTTTGAGCTATTGGCATTGTAATGACAATGCTTTTTATTTGTGTTTTGAACATTTGCAGTGGTGCTTGTCCTGAGAGTCCTTGCTTACGAGAAACAAAGCTGTCAGTAAAAAAGGCGCAGTTACCTCCAGCCTTGCTTCTCGTAAGCAAGGACTAGAAGTATAAAGTGCCTACAGGTTTTCAAAACACATAATTAAAAGGCATTGTCATTTACAATGCCAATAGTTCAAACTCTCGCAAAGGCCTATTGAATTGCAAATGCTTGTTTGATTACTGCTGATGTTTAGTCAATAATTACACTGCTCTTTGGTCTGTTATTTTATTATGCTCTTTACATGGTTCTTTGATTTAATGAGACGTGTAATAAGCTGATAGGTGGTATGATAGCATTTTATTGTAATTGAAATCCTAATGCATGGTATTTCATCAAATGTTATTGAAATTAAGTTCTTAGTTAAAATTACGTTTTTCAACTTTTATGGCGAAGTATGATTATTGAATGTATTCTTGTTCTCTTTTATCTGTGCTTTTATGCTGCAGAAATGTAGCGAATAAAGATACTTTGACTGACTCCACTCAACAACCCACAACGAAACATCACACTACTAAAAAACCTTTATCACTATCAGACTAAACATCACTATATTCTGCAGCTACTAGATCTCTCCAAGCAACCTGGTCTCAATCAATAATAGTACCTGTTTTTAGAAAGGGCAACAGGCCAGACCCCGCTTGTTTTAGGCCCATCTCCCTGATAGACTCAGAAGTGAAAATTATTGGTCCGATCTTATTAAACCGCCTCTCGGACTGGGTAGAGGAGAAAGGTTTCTTATCCGACCTACAGTACGGATTCTGCCCTGGTTGGGGTACTATAGAACAAACCTTTAATCTTTACTTGTTAATTTGTAAATATACCAAGGCCAAGAAGGGGGCGATCCATCTGGCCTTCATGGATCTTAGCTCGGCTTTTGATAGAGTTACTCGCTCTAAGCTGTGGTCCATGATGGCTCCGATGGATCCGGTTTTAATAAAAAACTTTGTATGACCTGCACAATGACCTGTCAGCTAGTTTTAGGTTTGATCCTAACGCGGAATGCACTGAGCACTTTAAGTTGCAGGTCCGGTAAGGCTGTAGTTTAGCATCTTTTTCATTTATTTTTTATATTAATCAAATAGAGAACACCTTAATGGTTCCGGATGTGGATGTGCCTAAAGTGGGAGGCCGCTCTATACTGGCCCTGCTTTATGCTGATGATACAGTCTTGATCACACAAACAGCTAGAAGCCTACAAAAACTCCTTGACCTCTTTATTCGTTTTCCGAAAAGCCTTGACCTGGCGACAATTTTTTCAAAGTTGCATGTCATAAAGTTAGGTCCAACCAGTACAAAAACAATGAAATATGTAATTGATGGCCATCACAATAGCCAGGTAGACAGATTTTGTTATTTAGGGATGCAACTGGATTCCGGGCTTATTTGGCACTCACTTATAACCCAGAACATTTTGTCCTTTAATAGGGCTATATTCAGCATAGAGGATGTTTCCTGCCGATTCAGGCTCATCCATATACAATCGGTTCTGGAAATCTACAAGACCAAGTGCATCCTTTTAGTGAGCTATGGCAGCGGGATATGGGGATATGGCGAGTTGCCTCAATCCAAGTAGCAGTAAACTAATTTTTAAGGGGCCTTTTAGGTTCCACAAAGTGTACCCTACGAGATTGTCCATGAAGAACTGGGGTTAGATTACATTATTGACCAGCTCCGTCCACGTTCTATCTGGCTAAAAGAGGAATTTGGTTTTAGCAGATTGATCTTGCAGGACTGCTGAAACTGGATAAAATCTACCTGATTGCATGGCTGGCATATGTTGCGCATAATATGCAGCTTCCAGGGAGGTCCGATCTGTATGACAAACCTTCTAATATAACTTGCCTTGATTGCAAATAGGTTTAAAATGCTTTTAGGGATGAGTTGTCGTCAGACCGGGAGGACTCTGCACTAATGAAACACTGTATGTGACATGCGATTTTAGTGAAAACTGCCAACAACATAGAACCCTACTTGACTTGGAATATGACACCTCACCAATGCCGCCTGTTAACTCATTTTAGGTTGAATTTATTTCCCCGATTAGTTCCTTACAATCATGGTTGTTTTACAAATTCTCCCTCAGTCTGTTTCTTTCTTGTGTGCTTTCTTGCGGGGTTTTTTAAATAAGTATGAGTTTGTTGATGATAATTTTGTGTACCAGTTTTAATGTCTTGACTTTTATGATTTTATTTTTAAAATCAAATAAAGACTATGAACTGAACTACAAATCACACAATACGTCACACCACTCCATCATTCACCTTTAACTTACCTTTCGTGACTATAAAATATTCAATTATGTGTTGATGTTACATGTTGAAAAAATGGTTATCAACACAAGCTCTTTATTGTTTGAAATATGTGGGTAGTTTTAGTTTTGAAAAGAACCCTTTTTATCTTTTTTTTTTTCTCAATTTTTTTTCTGGAGGGTAGGTATGCATTGTAGGCCTATGCTGTAGATCGAAAAAACATAGTGTTGTCACGCTTCATTGACTTAGGCCCGGTCACCGCTAAACGCCTGGTCACTAAGTGGTGGAAAAACCCTGAACCCCCATCATGGGAAGCATGGCTTTGCTCCTTCACAAACTGAGCGCAGGGGGAGAGTGTGGTGCTGAGGGGCGAGGACCCCTTGAGATTACACAGAACTCCTCTGGCGTCCGCTTGGGATGCCATGCTCCTAGATCTTCAGAAACCCCGACAGGGATCCCAATCCCCTTGCTCGGAAAATCACAATACGCCTGAGATAGCCAGATTTGGACCTTCGTAGAGGCCAACAACCAATATGAATATAGCATTTTACATCGCATCCTATTACATCGCGTTCCTTTACAACGCGGTCGTTACAACGACCACGTTGTTAGAAAGTGATACTTTTACAACGCAAGTGATTAGATCGACTTGCTGTAGTAGGTGCGCTGAACTTGGTAATAGTATAATTTACAATTCCAACTCCAGCCTGCGCAACAGGAGGGAAGGTGTTGGAATAGTAAATTATACTATTCCTTACTTTAGAGCACCCCCCTACAGCAAGTCGATCTAATGACTTGCGATGTAGAGGCATCGCGTTTTAACAAAGGAACGCAATGTAATGGCAGCGTTATAAACGCTCTTTCCCACCAGTATCCGACCCAATGTGTGTACCCATGTCACCCAAACTGCTCAGTATTACGTGCACCTCACACGCGGGTAGGACGTTGGCCGACAGGGTCTTGGAAAAGGGCAAGAAACTCGGACTGAATTGCTAGGGCATGCAGCTAGACCACTCTGCACAGTTCAGCCCCCCCGTTAACCTCCCCCCTCCTATCCACATGCGCAGTAACAATACACGGTGATCACTATTGGATGCAGTCCTGCTCAGTCGCCACGCGTAAAGAGTCTTTACATGGCACCCGCGACATCACCACCTCATCACTCCACAGCGCCACACAATTGTAAATGCGCGCTATTCGACTGTTAATCAACTGTTGAATTGCCAATATATTCCAGATTGCAAAAGCTGATTGCACTTGAATGTATTGTGTCCCTTGTACACTCTAAAAAAAACTAATAAAGAAATGTAAACAAAATAAAGAAATAGTGACTGGATTATAAAGCAGGGATCCAGAAAAGATTGCTAAAAATGCTTCAGGGTATACCCAAGGGGATTCCCTTTATTGTTGGGTACCCTAGGCACTGATAAAAAGGAAATTGTGGCATGTACCTGAGTTACGACTCACTGCCAACTGTTCTATGCAAACATGTTTCAGCCTGCATTCAGGTCTAAAGCCTTTGTCAGGGCTGTTGGCATCCCTGCCTATTTACGCATTTGTTCTGTTCACAGACGTAAGGCCTAAGGCTCTCACCTGTAAGTAGAATCCTACTGGAGGAAACCCTGAATTTGGGTTGTTTGGGACTCATGCGCGTCTGGTATGAGGGACGCTCCTGTAGTCACACATTCCTCAAGGAGGCATGCCTGTCTGTAGCTCCGATTCGGTATCACTGAAACCACTGAAGAACATGGATCCTGTTTCAAGAGATACACAGGAACAGTGTTACCACGAGCGGGTCCTGAGGGGCCAACCAATGGAATGGTAAAAATCCATATTTGTAAAGCGCAAACCACTCACCCTTATGGGTCTCAAGGCGCTGGGGGCCGTTGTGGAAATTAAGTGAGCTATTGCCCAGAGTCACATGGTGAGGCTGAGCTGCCCCCGGAGCCGGGGATCGAACCGTGAACCCTGTGCTGCAAAGTCAGCTGCCCTGGCCGCTGCACCATACCTCAGGTATTGGAGGTGCAGCAGTTGATCCAGAGTTTGATGGGGCTGTAGTGTCTGACATTCTGGCAGTTGATGTTCCTGCAGCAGCCACCTGTAGTGCCTGCTCCTGCCTCTTCTCGACATGCGCCAGCCTACGGGAGTGGATGGATTGCAGATGTTCTCACATCCCTGATGTCCCAAAGAATACTGCCCCTTGAGATAACCTTCTGGCAAAGGTTACCTCCCCAAAATAATCCCAACAGTTTACTTTTAAATTCTGCCAGGAGGTGACAGGAATAAAATTGTATACAGTCTCCCCCTAGGTAGTTTTAGTATATATGTCTGCACACTTGTGGTCCCTTCTTGAGGGAATATTTTTCTTTACTTTGTTCACTGTCATTATTTGTATTTGTTGTCACCTTTCATCTTTCTGTGACCTCACCACTACTTTCTTCATCTCTCAAAAAACATTGCGCTCCGCCCTCTGTGTTGGTCTGCACGGGGGCGTTTGACGCGGCCCAATGATGAAGCATGACACTGCAAAGTGTGTGAGGGCAGTATTAAAAGAATAATGCTTTTTCCTTTTCACAAACATTCTAGGTTCTGATAGTAAGGGATAACAGTGTGTCTCTCCTACTATCATGGTTACCTGTTACTAAAAAGTTTGGGTAGCTCTTCTCTGTATAGTGAGTTCTAAACGTTTGTTAGGGGAGTCAGAGGAGGCTTTAACTCTTCCTTGTATCTCTTCCTTGTGATAGTAAAGGTTACATATGAACAGAAGAGCATTTAACTTTTTCTTCCCAGGTGCCAGGGGAAAAAATTGCCATACCACCAACTCTTTCCTTTTCTTCTTCCTATCCTAGTCTTCCGGCACCAATTCCTGTTCTGCCTCCTCCTCCTGTTGACTAGGATTCTGTTCATAAGCCATTGTGCTACACAGTACACATAGGTAGTTGACAAAGTGCAGGAGAAAATGAAAAACACCTTCTCCTTTCAAGTTCTCGCTGCAAATGATCCAATCCCTCAGTCTGTCGTAACTACTATCATCCTGGGGAGGGTTTCGGGGCCCGACAAACACTTTCTAGTTTGGAACGTGGGCAAGTTGGTGGGAACCTCCTAGAGAAGTGCAAATATGTGCCGTGTGGCACAGGCATTTTAATTGCTTAAAATTTTTTGGGGGGAAAACCTTGTTTATTGCGTCTATTCTCAAATACAATGCAGAGCCCTGTAACCCAGAGGCTGACTGCTACATAGTACAACATGGATATTGCGTTGACTTTTAATATATGAATTTTACAAAAATGAAATAATAAAGGAACAAAACACCCCCCCAATGCACTGTCCTTGCACCACACAATAAGCAGCGGGTTTTTGCCCACCCATAGATGACAAATCCCGCTGGACCTTTTAGATCCCTGTACGACATTCCTGCCCAATTAACCCAGAACCGCAACATCCCCGCGCGGAGGGGCTCCAGGTATAGGCTTCTATAATTCGCCCACCTCCTCCAGATCTTAAAGTGCTTGTGCGGACACCCCCGAGCTTTAAAAATAGGAGCCTCCAGACCCATATTAAAATCAACTTTTTTTCCGTGCTGACAATGAGGGCGGGGTCTCTGCCTTCCACTTCTGTGCAATGTCTCGTTCGGCAAGCGTAAATCCCAATAGCATCAGGTGGAGCTTATAAATATTTCTCCCCACACCTTCCATAATATGAAGCATCACCAATTTTGGGGAATAGGGGAGCTCCCACCCCAAAACTTCAGCAAGACAGGCCAGTACCCCCCGCCAGAACTACACAATTACCGTACACTGCCAAATCGTATGAAACAGGATGCTATCTTCTTGACCACAACGCAAAGAATGCAGGGACTCTATCAAACCTCAAACCCACCCTCCACAGCCTAACACGCGTATAATAGACCCGGTTTAGGTAATTGAATTCGATCAGACGGAGGCACATTGCTATTACCGCCCCCCCTCCCCTCCCCCAAGGGAAAGCCAGTGCTTCTGTCTAGTCTTCTCCATCCAGAGGGCCAAGGTCTTCCTCCCATATCTCCCTAAGTTTATCTAGTGTAGTGGGGCAGTTTGTCACATGAAACTGGTAAATCTTGGAAATGTTATGGTCCTGTTGGTCACCCATAAACATCTTCGCTTTGATGGGACTGAAATCAGGGAGGGACTCCAAATCTGCAACACTTGCAAGGACAGCTTGCCTAACCTGCAGGTATTTGTAGAATTGTGATTTTGGCATCTGAAATTCGTGCATGAGACTTTGGAACCGTGCCTCGCATAACGTCGGTAGAGATCCCAATGTTATCCCAGTCGCCGAAACCCGCCAGTTGCGGCAACCTACCATTAGACCAAAGGGGAGTCTCCTTCGTCAGCCTACCCCACCATCCCGTCCTTCGCAGGGCCTGTCTTCCCCACCTGAAATACCACCCTCGTGGCGGATGGCAGTGCCCTGCGTATGGGAGCCGAATATAAAGTAGTGTGTAAAGTGTGGGACCCCATGTGCCTCCGCTCCACCGCATGAGCGGAGTCCGGTCTATCCCCGTACCACCAGTCATTCAATATCAGGAGTTGCAAGGCCATATTGTAGGAGTGGACATCCGAAGTGGCCAACCCACCGCAATAGGTGGACTGAAAGCATGTCCGCAGCGTCACTCTGGGTGCCCTCCCCGCCCACAGAAACTGCCCTAGGGCTGAGTTAACCTGGCAAAACCACAAGGGAGGGACGGGGAAGGGATAGTTCTGTAGTTGGTAGAGCAGGCGCGGCAGCGAGACCATCTTGAAGATGGCCGAACGACCAGGGAGAGATAGGGGCATATGGGACCAAGCCCTCAACTCGTTGCGCACATGCGCCCAAACCGGTACAATCTTACGTTACCAGGACACCCCCGACGAGTCGGACAAGAATACCCCCGATACTTTATGCCTACCGCAGTGACCTGCACCGCAGAGGCCAATGCACCCAATTTCACCTGTTGCCCAAGCGTCCACAGAACAGATTTACTCGGGTTCAGGAACAGTCCAGATGTTTCCCCAAAGATCTCCATGATGCGCAGCAACCTTGGTCCCGTTCTAAGAAAAACAGGACATCGTCCGCGTATAATGCAATGCGATCCGATAGTCCCTGGGCCCACGCAAAGCCAGTTACCTGTGCATCAATCCGCACCCATGCCGCCAAAGGCTCCATCGCTAAGGTGAAAATAAATGGCGACAGCGGGCACCCCTGACGGGTGCCCCGTCTAACAGGGAAAATGAAGGAGACCAACCCCACGACATGGACTGACGCCGTGATACTCGTATATCGCAATTTTAAATAGGACAAGAAGTGTGGACCCATATTCAAGTGATCCAAAAGGGCAAATCAGTACGTCCAGCTAAGGGAATTAAATGCCCTGTCCATGTCTGCTAATAGGAGAGCCGCTGGCACATCCAGCCCCCGAATTGTAGCTATGGCAATGTGTGCCCGTCTGATATTATGTCGCATCGCCCTCTGAGGCATAAAACCCGCCTGGTCCAAGTGCACCAATGTGGCAATATGGGAATGGAGGCGGTTGGCCAAGGCCTTGGCCAAGATCTTAGCCTCAATGTTCAGTAGATAAATGGGGCGATACGATGCATGCTGATTGGTGGGTCGGCCCGGCTTATGAAACACGACCACTTCGGCGTGTCTCCAGTCTTGCGGGAGGCACCCTCGTTCCCACGCCAACTCCACCACCCGAAGGAAATGAGGTCCCAGTTTCATCGAGTATCTCTTAAAGAACTTACTTGGGTACCCATTAGGACCCGGGGCCTTCCCAGAATTAAGATCCTCTAGAGCTGAGCCCAGCTCCTCCGCCGTGAGTGTGAGATCCCGCTCTGCCCGAGCCTCGTCGGAGAGTGTCCGGGTGGGAAGTTCCCTATAAAACGCCGGACCATATCCTCCAATAGGGATTCCCTCGGGGTATAAAGTTCTGCATAGTATTGTGCGAAGCTCTCCGTTATTGCAGGGGGATCCCCCAGAGTCCTCCCATCGGGCCGCAA
This sequence comes from Triturus cristatus, assembly GCF_964204655.1. Taxonomy (NCBI): domain Eukaryota; kingdom Metazoa; phylum Chordata; class Amphibia; order Caudata; family Salamandridae; genus Triturus; species Triturus cristatus. The sequence continues at coordinate 648,567,293 of NC_140594.1, forward strand.
AAGCCCACGAAGAACCAGGGGGTGCATGACTCCCTGACACAAACGATGGAGTAACTTACTAGATTCATTGGTAAATCCTGCTACAAGACGCCAGCCATGCCAGTCGAGCCTCGTCCATCAACAAATCTGCTTGTGTTTGTCTCGCCACCATCAACTGTTTACACGCCAGGGCACTACCCCCCCCCCCCCCCCCTGCCAGCCAGTTCCAGCTCCATTATATGAGCCTCCGACCGCAACTATAACTCCTTCTTAACCCGGCGTGCTGCGGAGCAATAGGAGATATCCACACCTCGTATTGTCGACTTCATGGCTTCCCATAGGGGTTCGGCTGCTGCCACCGAGCTGACATTAAGTTCCAGATACTGATCGATGGCCTGACCTATGTGGTCCCTATACTGTTCATCCTGTAGATGCCAAGGGGAGAAACGCCAACGAAAGGGTGGCTGCGGTGGACCAAATTGTAACATAAGCACCACCAGGGAATGGTCTGAAAGATCCCTCGGAAGAATTTCTGCATCTCTCACTCTGCTTGCAACCGCAGACGGTGTGAATATATAGTCCAACCGCGAGAATGATTCGTGGACGGTAGAGATATATGTATAACCCTGTCCCTCCCTATGCAACCGACGCCAGGAGTCCACCCAGCCCAGTCCCGACATCAAGGAAGATAATTTAGGGGTTTGGCCGGTAGTTGGTGTGTCTCCACCCCCCACCCACCCCCTCCCCTCCGTCGCCATCTGTCCCTATCCATTTCCATCACATCATTCCAGTCGCCCCCTATAACCGCCAGCGCCTCCAGAATATCCGTCCACAAAGTCATAATGCGCTCAACCAAAGTCCAAGAGGGGGGGGGGGCGTAGACACTACCCAACACTATCTGTTCCTCATAGATAGACCCCTGAATAAAGACATACCTCCCCTGCGTATCTACCCATGTCCTGGAATGGGTTTATGGGACCCTACGATGAATAAGAATGGCGATCCCTCGTGAGACCAGAGTGGAAAACCTGCGAAAAGCTATACCTAAGAAAGCAGAGGGCCTTAGTCCCCAAGAGATGTGTCTCTTGCAACTTGAGGACATCAGCCCGATAACGTTTAACATAACATAACAGGTGTATTTGTAAAGCGCACGATTACCCGTAGGTGTCTTGGCGCTGAATAACAGATGTTTATTGTTATCCAACTCAATGGTTTGGCCTGATGAAGAATGGCCCCCCTCTTCACTTTGTCCAGCGCCCCCCTGACATTCCAACTCACAATCTGAAGGGCCCCAGCAAGGAGCTGCGAACTAACTACAGGGGCAGGACTGTTGCCATGAGGCACAGGGTCAAGACTGATTTGCATATGGCCAGGTCTAAACTGGTGTGGCATGGTGAGCAAAAGAATGATGGATTTAACCCAGATCTCTTGACTGGGGGTGAATGTTTTGATTTGTTCTGCATTTCGTCCATCAATTGTGTGTCTTTTGCTCTATTGAAACGGCAGCATCAATGAGCAGGACATGTGGCAACCTGTAAAGAAACAGTGGTACATAGCAGCGGTAAGACAGTGCAGTGAAATAAAGACAACCCCTCAGAACGTGGCACTTGAAGCATGCAACATCGGGAAAGCAGGCAAAGGCCCTACTTAATAATGATCCAGTGCAAACAAAAAACAGAAACATCCCAACAAACGCCCACCCCAATACCGCAAAACTACTGAAGTATCTGTTGCAGCAAATGCGGCACGGGGACCCCAACGGGGGCTCCCCGCCACCTCCATCAATGGATCCCCTGGAACCCACCCATAGTGTACTGGCTGCCCCCCGGAATGCTAGGGCCAAATGGGGATGGTAGCCCCAACCATTGCTTGTCGGTCAGATCGGACATGTACGAAAGTTCGCCATCTGAGAGAGTTCCTATTGGGTTACGAGGCCGGTTTCCCGAGGCTGTTCTGCCGGCGTCTCTATGGGACTGCGAGCGGCGTCTGGATCTTGATCATCTGATTCCCTTGGATTTGGGCTTAGGCGGTTTGCGGACAGATTCACTCGTCGAGGAGTCAGACTCCAGCCTGGACGGTGTATGTGATCGCACCCTTACCGTTTCATCTGTCCAATTGAAGACGTCTTCAGGCGAGTCAAAGAACAATGTGTGTGACTGGTAAACTACCCGCAACCTCGCAGGATACAGGAGAGCGTACAGCAACTTCAAATCATGGAGGTGAGCCTTCGCCGCCATAAAAGACTGTTGCTGCTGCTGAACCAGTCAAGTATAATCCGGAAACACAGGGATACGAACGTTGTCAAAATGTAGGGGTACCTGAAGACGGGCCTGTTTCAGGATAGCGTCCTGATTATGATAATTTAAAATTTTCACTATGACTGGTCGTGGCCTAGCTCCTGGGGCGGCTTCTTCATGAGAGCTCTATTCTCCCGCTCAATGACAAAGCAGCTAGACAAAGATTCTGGGGGAAGCCAACTGACGTGCCACTCGGTCAGGAACTGTGCCATATCCCCCCTCACAGCCCTCCGGAAACCCCACAAAGCGCAGAGTGCTCCTCCGTGCCCTTCCTTCGGCATCTTCAACACGAGAAGCCAAGCCATGTGTGATAGTTTTCCAACGTCGCCACCTTCTTTTTCAATGTAGTAACAGAGTCCTCCACCTCTGAGACCCTGTGTTATATGCTGATTTCTACTTGCTGCCACATGAGTTGTCTTTGTTATGCATTCTAGTTCCATTTGGAACCATGGACTAGAATCTGGACTGCGACTGGCCAGTTGTACTGGAGCTGTCTTGGGATCAGTTGTTCCTGTTGCTGTGCTGCTTAATTATACAATAAATCTACTATTTAATTCTGGATTGATGATTTTCTTCAATGGCGACGAGCGGAGGAACATCCTTCTCAACATAAAGAAGCAGCACAGAAGAAGATTGATGTTCCTGAACCCATTTTAAAGAACTGTATTTATTTAAAAAAAAAAAAAAGAATAAACCAAGAAAATATGCTTGGAAACGGTGAAGATACAGCGAGGTAATTTTAATATATAAAAACGGAACGTGGAAGAATTTAGCATTTCAAAGCCGCTTTCACCTATTTCAAAAGGAGGACGGATTAAAGGAATTACAAGGAAAAGGATTAAACAAAGGGAGAGATCGATAATCAAGGTGTCTGGAGACCACTTTACTGTCTGCTGATCTAGTGTCTGCTGATCTACACTAGAAGCACCGATTAACAGCAACGAAAAGGTATTGCAACGTTGGCTAAAAATGGACTGTTAAACTAACTAGACACCGTCTGCATCTTTTGAAAATCGGTGCATGGTCTTCGCGAGTCTCCCTGGAACGCTGGCACCTCGCGGTTCTGCTTCGAGCCCTGGTGTATCGGCTCTGCTCTGTGTTCTCCGCCATTTCTCCGCCATTGCCGCTTCGTGTGGAACTTCGAACTGCAGTCTGGGAACCGGATGGAAGCCTGGAAGTAATCATTGACGTGAAGAACGTGCTTTGCGTGGCGGCCATTTTGGAACAGGATAAAGTATTCAAGAACGCTCTTTGCGTGGCGGCCATTTTGGAACTGGATGAACAGGGTGAGGAAACATAACGTCTGAAAGAGACTGAATTTCATCACCGTTAAAATCTACTGGTACAGGTGACGGTTCGCAGTAACGGTTTCTGAAGTTTGATGTTGTTCAGGGCAGAAACAAGGATTAAACTGTTGTAAGTGTTTTAAATTATTATTTTTTTAGTTTAAAAAAAAAAAAAGGACTTTGGGCAGAGGAACGTTAACAATTGCTGAAGTTTGCTCATTTAAGAATCGGAAGATTTGGTTGCTTCATCTGCAAGAGTGCAGGAGTAAAAGGAAGAAACTGCATGTAGATGAACTGGAAGACTCGGTATTGAAGTGACTTTGGACTATAAAAAAAAAAAAAAGGGCTCAAGGATTTATATATATACATATCTTGTTAAGGTGATTTTTGTAGATTTAGTTTAGATTATTGAACGGATTTTACGAAGAAGAAAATGTATTAAAAAAAATTGTATAAAATGCGGTTAGTCTAGGATTTAAAAGGTTAAGTAAGGTGTTACATGCTTAAGGATATTTAAAAAAATGCAGTTTGAACCACCAGCAAAATTCCTACAAACGAAAGGCGATCCACCTCTTCCATGGGCCAGGTGGAAGGAAGAGTTTATAAATTACATGAAGGCCATAGATGGGGAGAGGATGGGAGCTGAAAGGAAGAAAAGTATTCTGTTACACTGTTTAGGCTCTGAGGGACAGATGGTTTTTAGAGCTTTACCACAAATTACAGTTGCGGAAAATGCTGAAGCAACTAATGTGTACAATGAAGCGTTGATTAGAATAGAAAAAAGATTTAAACCCAGAAGCAAGATAGCACTAAACAGATTTAAGTTTTATACGAGGGTACAGGAAGAAAGTGAGTCATTTGATGATTTTTTAACAGCGTTGCGCAATTTAAGTTTACATTGCAGTTTTGGTAACATTACAGATGAAATGATGATAAGAGATCAAATCATTGTACATGTAAGATGTAAAGAAACACAAAAACAGTTGTGGGCGATGGGGGATCCCAAATTATCAGAAGCAATTTCGACAGCAAAAGCTTTTGAACAAACTGAGAAGTGGATGCATGTGGTTAAGAATAATAGCAAGGTAGATAAAGCGGAAGAGATTGCGTCGGTGAAACGCCAAGATGAGGTTAAAAATGAGGTACATAATCCACTGTCAGGAAGTAATTCTAACTTCAAAAGGTGGGGAAAGAGTGTAACCTGTTACAGATGTGGGAACAGGAACCACATGGCATCATTTCCTGGATGTCCAGCCTTAAAGAGAGAGTGTAAGAATTGTGGTAGGATTGGTCATTTTGTTAACATGTGCAGGGAACAAAGGAAATTTGCAGGTCAATTTCGCCCCAGAATTTCATGTACGTTACAAGGCCCTGTACAAGATTTGGTTGAGGGAGGTAATCTAGACAGGCCACAGAATACAGGGTTTGTGGTTTCGGTGTTGGGTGGCATGGTTGACTGGGAAGAAAATGAGAACATTCCGGCAAAGAATCCTCCCATGTGTGTGGTTCGCGTTTCGGTGGTAGATTTAGATCTTATGGCTGATTCAGGTTCACCATGGACCATTATTGGTAAACAATATTTTGAAGAGAAGCTTGCAGGGGTTTTCGATGTTAATGAGATGTTGCCACCAGACATAAACCTGCTGAGTTATGATGGTTCACGCATAGACAAGGTGGGCTATTTCAAAACATCAGTGACTTTTAAAAACAGGTCGGCAAATATTAATTTATACATTGCAGTCAAGGGTATAAATGTATTGGGCTGGAAGGATCAATGGAAACTTGGGATAATGTTGAATCCAAGACTTAAGGATCCGGTGGTGTTGGATGAGTCTGTTAATGATAGTTACATCTCTTTTACAGGATGTGACAGTATGGAGAACTTCATAAAAGACTCGTACAAAGAAGTTTTTTCAGAATCCTTGGGAAAATTTAAGGATTATTCCCACCAGATTAAATTTAAGAATAATGCCACACCAGTTAGACAAAGGATTAGACCAGTACCCATAAATGTAAGGGATGAGTTGAAAACTATGTTAAAAGATTTGGTATCAGAAGGCATCATAGAGCCCATTAATTCTTCTGAGTGGGTTTCGCCCATTGTTTTAGTCCGGAAACCAGATAAATCTCTGAGGTTGTGTGTAGATTTGAGAGCCTTGAATTCAGAAATAATTGTTGATTGTCACCCATTACCCAATATAAATGAAGTGGTGTCATTGTTGGAAGGGGCAAAAGTATTTTCGACCTTTGACTTAAGGTCAGCATATCACCAAGTCGCGCTAACTGAGGAATCGAAAATGCTAACAGCGTTTATAACTCCACAAGGGTTATTTCAGTATAACAGAATGCCGTTTGGTTTGGCCTCAGCGGCATCGGTATTCCAAAGAATAATGTTTAACATCTTCAAGGACATTGATAACTTCGTGAAGTGCTTTCAGGATGATATATTAATATTTTCACACAATAATGAAGAGCACTTAAAACACTTGGAGGAGGTTTGTCTTAGGCTAAAAAAATGGTTTAACCCTTAAATCTCATAAGTGTAAAATGTTTAAAGAAAGTGTGGAGTATTTGGGGCATACACTAACGGGTGATGGCGTGATTCCAAAAAAATCAAACGTAGATGGAATTTTAAATGCTCCCTCGCCCAAGACTAAGGAACAATTATTGTCTTTCGCAGGAATGTGTGAGTATTATTCGAAATTTGTGTCAAATTTTGCTAATAAAATGGAGCCTTTGAGGAAGTTATTGCGCCAAAATGCTAGTTTTGAATGGTCAGATGAACAACAACAAGCCTTTATGGTGATCAAGAAAGATATTGTCAATGCTCCCATTTTAAGACCTTTTTGTATTAACAAACATTGTGTAATTACAGTAGATGCCAGCTTATATGGTATAGGTGGTGTTCTATCACAGAAATCAGGCAATGAAGAATGGAATGTGTGTTTTGCGTCTAGAACATTAAATGAAACTGAAAGACGTTATGCTGTCATAGAAAAGGAGTTGTTGGCATGTGTCTGGGCGATTGAACACTATAGGAATTACATTTGGGGTGGAAGGTTTACATTGAGGACAGATCATAAACCATTGGTTAACATACTTTCCCCAGGAGGAGGTTGGAATTCCACTGCCAGGATTGCGAGGCTAACTTCGAGATTGCAGGAGTATTGTTTCAAAACGGAGTTTGTACCAGGGAAGAAAAATGTAACTGCTTATTTTATGTCACGTCATCCCTGTGTTTCTTTTCCTAGTAAAAAAGATGATGATGCAGATATTGTCACAACCATTCAGGATGTGGTTGTTGGTGCGTTTGCGGACATATCAGAGGTATCATGGAAATCTAGTGAGGAGAATGATTCTCTATGGGAGTCAGTGAAGAAATTTACTGTGGAAGGATGGCCAAACAGGAAAGATGTGTCAGAAGAGCTTATGCCCTTGTATAATGTGGCGGATGATTTGGAGTTAGAAGGGGATTTTGTGTATAAAGCTGGTAAATGTGTACCACCTTTTGGAGTCCGAGGTATGATTCTCAATTTGGCTCTCAAATCACATCCAGGAATGTCTGCCATGAAGCGATTAATGAGAACTTATTTTTGGTGGCCAGGGATGGATCGCATGGCTGACAGGATAGTTAGAGAGTGTGATGTTTGCATATCTAATGATAAAATGCTTAGGGTCAATGTCCCTCCTCTTAGTCCCACAGTTTGGCCAGAGGAGCCATGGAAGAAACTGACTTTTGATATTTCTGGCCCCTTTTTGAATTTGCCGTTGGATTCACGGTATGCTCTTGTGTTGGTAGATTATCATTCTAAATGGCCAGAAGTAAAATTTGTTTCAATGGCTACCACTTCTAGAGTTTTGGATTTCTTTAAAGAAATTTTTGCAAGGGAAGGTTGTCCTTCGCTCATTGTGACTGGTAATGGGGTCCAGTTGACTTCGAAAGATATGGAGGAATATCTTAAGTGTCACCAGATCAAACATGTTACCACGGCGTTGTATGCGCCACATGAAAATGGGCAGGTTGAGCGTTTCAATCGTGTGTTAAAAGGTTATGTCTCAGAGGTTCTTAAGTATTCTCAGGATTGGAAAGGAGAATTAAGGGAAAGGTTGTGGACGTATAGAATTACGCCACATTCAATTACGGAGGTCAGTCCCTTTTATTTGTTAAGGGGCAGGAATCCTGCTTCTTATATTTGTCCGTGGTGGCTTAAAGAGAAGTGTGACAATAAAATAAGGAATGTCCAGGATATAAATGATACCAGCATTATAGTTAAGGGAAAACAAATTAAGAACAAGGAATGGTATGACCGCAAGTGGAATGTTAAGGAACACAATTTTAAAGTAGGAGAATGGGTGAGAATGAAAAAACCGGGTTTCTTAGGGAAATGCATGAGTAAGTTCTATAAACCCATTAAGATTACCAAAGTCTTTAAGAATTCTCTTATAACCCAGGATGGTAAGCTTTGGAATGTCAGACTGGTTTCTAGATGTCCAACGAATTTTAGATCTCGGGCACAAGGTGATTATAATGATTTACATGCTTCTTCTGCAAAATTACGTTTGGATGGTTGCGCCCAACTGGTAACTTCCAATGGTCTAGATACCACTATACCACATACTGATTCAGTTGCTCATAGAGTAAAAGATTCCACTCGTGCAAGATCTTTTCCTGTGAAGTTCTCAGATTTTGTTTGATAGTTCTGTTATATATAATTGCAGTATATTCATATCTTGTTTTCTTTGTTTTTGTATAGAAGGGGGATATGTTATATGCTGATTTCTACTTGCTGGCACATGAGTTGTCATTTGTTATGCATTCTAGTTCCATTTGGAACCATGGACTAGAATCTGGACTGAGACTGGCCAGTTGTACTGGAGCTGTCTTGGGATCAGTTGTTCCTGTTGCTGTGCTGCTTAATTATACAATAAATCTACTATTTAATTCTGGATTGATGATTTTCTTCACCCTGGTCTCAGCCACTGTAATGCACTCTGTCGTATTCCGCAGGCCTTGTTGGAGAAGTAGAGCTTCGGAGCCCACCTGTCCTATTTTGGTTTCCAGAGCCGTTCTAGACTGCATGATTGCAGCCATGAGCGCAGCATTGTCTGGGACCCCGCCCTGTGCTCCTCCTTGGTCGGTCGCCGAGGCACCAGGCCCAGTATAGCGGTCTAAGGTGCTTTGTTTCACTGAGCCCCCCTTGGGCTTGTCCTTTGTCATGTACGCAATAAGGATTCAGTACAATGAGTTCACCAGCTTGTTTGGACACACATACTCCCAAGCAGAACAGATCGGCTCAATCCTGGGTGTACAATAGCCCCACCCGCCCAAGTTCACTCAGTGTGGGCCGAGGTCGGTATGGCAGCTCCTGAAGAGATAGGACACAGGAGGAGATCTCCTACCCACAAGCCGCACCGAGCTCGCAGTTGCAACTCCCCCCTCCCCCTAACTGGTATCCCCTCTTTGAGCAGGCTGGGAAGCGTTGCACCCACCTGGGCATAGTATCTACCAGTTGTCTGCAAGGTTGCGGCTCAGCAAAGCTCCTCCAACGCCCGTCTGTTTGAGCCGACTGAAGTGCTGCCACCACTCCACTCACCGCCCGCCTCAAATCCTAGTGGGGCCACAGCAGCTCGCTCCCAATGGTCGTAGGGCATGTCACGGCAGCCCAGGATACCTCCCAAATCGGTCAGCTTGTGTCCCCCCCTACCGGGCCACACGCGACCCAAGGAGTGCCACACAGGATGTCTCGGGAGCGCCAACACACCCTCTCTGCACGCGGCCTGAACCAGCCGCCGAATCTCTATAGGGGGCCACAGGGGGGGAGAGGGAGCCGACGGCCCATCCGGGAAAGCCCTTCAATCCAGGAGCCCACAGCCCATACAGGAAAAGCCCTCTGGTCCAGGAATATGGAAGCCTCTGCAGTGTGTACAAGGCAGGCAAAGAACCCCGATATGGCCGCCGATGAATCGCCAGAAAATGTGGGAGGGGTGAAAGCTCAAGTCACACTTCGCCTGGTAATTATGCTGCTCCTGCAGCTAGAACCAGATATGGCATATTGCTGTAGCCCCCAATATAGATTCAGGCTAGAATGCCAATAGCGCCACACAACTGCGCCACTGCACGGCGCCGCCACTCAGCCCCCCCCACATGTATGTGGCCCGATCCGACCACCAAAATAGGGTTGGGCTGAGATAGTGGGGCCAGCTGTCACCCCCAGGATAGCCCAGCACGTCAAAGGGCCCACCGGGACCACGCGCCCACGGGGCAACAGATTCTCCGCAGCCCGGTGCAGCTGCCGAATCCCAGCATAGGGTATAGGGAAGGGAGGGGCCCCCAGAACACTCACCGGTCCGCTGTCTCCCCGCAGCGACGACACCACCAGCACAGCAATCCTGGCCTCTAGGCCGCAAGCAGGGGCCAACGACCGGCACTCGAGCTCATCGTAACGGGGCAGGGCCGCGCCTCGGCTCCAGCGTCGCTCGCGTTTAGCCAGTGCCCACGCCGCACCGCCCCGAGCTCGGCCGCAGGGCCTCCAGGCCACGCACTCCGGTAAGGATGCCTTCTATGTGTACGGGACAGGCCGGTTTTGCTGTCGCCGTGTTCCCTGTACATTCCGCACCCGCCTCAGATGACTTGTAAGGCAGACCGTGCCGACGAAGCAGGATAAATTCAGAATATTGATGACGGGCTCAGCGGAGCTCGCCTAAAACGCTACCTCCATGATGGCTCGCTAGGCCACTTAATTGCTTTAAATTTGATTTTGAGCGAACTCTGTGTGTGCGTAGTCATGCTTCTTGTTTAAGCGTATCTCCCAACAAGAGCAGTTGTTCCCGGATGAGCTGCAATATGGAATCTAAGTGCAACATCTCAAAAACTGTGCTCAGACTAATGTGTGGGAAGCTGACTCACTTTGTGAAACCTTAGGGCATCAGACCACATCACACATGCCTACACTGACTAATTCCCCTCATCTCCCATTGTTAACATCTGTTGCCAGCTCCCCATTTCTAGTGCTTCTCCGCAAACCTGCAGCCATGATGGACACCACCAGACTGGATGCAAAGAGGTGCCAAAAAGACAAAACAAGGCTTCTTTTGCATCCAGAATCTTGATCATTCCCCTATCCACCATGTCTGCCAGTTTAGAAAAGATCTGAAGACCCATCTCTTTAAAGAACACGTCATGATAATGTAACAGGCTACCCCCACTCTGACCCCAGCTTCTGCTACATTCGCTAATTTTACTGTAGTTTTGTTTTTGACCTTTTACAGAGATATGCTGTTTCATTTATGTGATTGTTTTATTTTTTTGATGTCCAGGATACATACATGAGACAGTATAAAATCGAACAGTGGAGGCCGTATCAATCACAGGCTTGAAAAATCTGACTACAATGATCGTTCCATGTCTTTCCCAGTCAGGAGGATCATCGTAGGATAACATATGGATTAGGCCAACTTCGTAGTTGCTGAATTAACAGATTAACATCAGTTTAAAGACCAAAAACTCTGCATAAGTGTCTGTTTCATGCCCCTTTGTGTGAAATAAACTATATCTTAAAACTGCAAAAAGGTGTAAACTCCCAGCCTGAAAGCAGTTTATTATTCAACTCAAATGTGCTTTACATGGGGCCCACACTTTTATATGAAATTTAGCAATTTATCCCTAACCAGGACTGTTAAATATTCCATGGTGTGTACGTTTACGGATGTTTATCAAACACAGTTGTTCTGGGATTTCTTCCTGGGTTTTCCATTTTCGGGCTATGGTGAGTCGTGCAGTTAGGAAAATTGGGGTAATTATTTTGACCTTAGATAAAGGGGGGTTATTGTCCCCCATCACCTGTATAGTCCATGAGGTAGAGCGGCATGTTTAATGAGAACTCCACCCCCCGCCCCACAAAAACACACAATGTTTCCCTGATGATCTTCTGTATCTCCCTCCAAAGTGTAAGCACCGCTAGCAAGCTCACCACATTTTACAATGTGCCACACAGTTTACACTCCCTCCAGCCATAACTGTGATTGCTCCCACCACACATACTTCCCAACCGGGCTGGAGTGTAGCACCAGTGCATTCTGAGCTTATATGCATCTCTTTTGAACTGGGAGCAGATGGAGGACCCCCAATCCCTTCTATCCATAATACTGTCCATGTGTTTTATGGAATAGAAAGCTCCAAGTTTGCCTCACAATCCATAGCCTTTTGGCTAGGGTGATGCTATACAAATACCCACATGAGAACATAAAATGCTTAGGCCTTTTAGCACTGTTGAGAGTGCAAGGTCCATCGCATCTTTCTACACTGGCTCTTGTGAAGTTTATTAACCTTGTTAAGGTAGACCTAAGATAGCAGCGAAGAGGGGAGGCGGAAAGAGTCCCAGTTGGGCGGGGGGTTTACACCTGTGGCTGGAAATTCTAGTCTGAGGGACTACCCCTGCTGCAGGTCATGTGGGAAGAGTAGGGACTCGAGTAATGTCCTGGTGAGCCCCTGCAGTTTGGTGGGATGTAGGTGCCAGTCGCCCCTCTGGTCCCCTCCACGCTCAATCATAGCTAAGATGAGAAAGCTTATAGGCTAGTGGCTGGATAGAACAGCCTCTGAATCGCTGCCCAGCCAGCACTAGAAGTCCCCGGGTTTGTTTTCATAGATTACTGAATTCTCTGCACCACCCTGCAACAGTTAGTTGATAGTTTAATATGTTAATTATCATGCGGGAGGCAACCCCAGTGAAGCTCCTTCTCTAAACCGGTTAGATCACCTTATAATTATAAATACATACAGATTAGTTAATACACCACGATGGCATGATCTCTCACGGCTGTACTGCAGTCACAAAGAGCTGTTAGTTCCACGTGTAATATGATTGTTGTGGACCCTTTCCATTGGCTGGTGGCAAAATAGTTGGATGCAGATTAGCAAAGACTGGTCCCATTTGGGCGTGATACATTGTACCTTGCTTGGTGACTGGAGTGATGCGTTGACTGTCTTTGTTTAACTGCTACTATATTCAAAACTAATAAAAAAAAAAAAAGATTTTAATCTTCTTAAGATAGACCTTTTGACTTATCAAGCTCTAAAGCCTACAGCCAAGCTGTTAGCAGAACTATCAATTTGGACTATTATGTTGCATGATCCCTAGGGATTGGCATTCTTTATCCTGCCACCGTTTTCACACGGAATGCTTGGGGCCTACACCTTTATGAATGGGAAGGATGCAACCTGGATCTCCCTGTTCTTGTCAGTTACGACTGTGCTGTCCTTGCTTCAGCAAATTGTTATTTTCCATGAATGCATGCAGCTTTGAATGCTTCACATCCTGTAATATAACCTCTTACATCCCTAACCCAATAGCTTGCAGTGTAGAGCTCTCATTGAATTCCACTAACACTTACCTGTCTGATTTTGTTTTGCCTTATCCAGTAGCCTACTCCCTGTATCAAATATTCACCTTTCACATGGACAGATAGAGCCTCCATTGACCTGACCCCAACTCCCCCCCCCCCTTCCTTAGCCAAAAGCAATGAAACTAAATGTTTTTTGTTTTGTATAATCTGCTTTCCAGATACATCTTAAAAATGTGTCTTTCAGTAACTTTTCCCGGTAGAATGTTGTGTTTTGTGGTATCACCTTGAATGTCTAAAGTGGTGCAAGGTACCCTTGGTTGTATCATTTGCCGACGATTTGCTAATGGTGGGCACCTTACACCGATTTTAAGATGAATACGCAAGGGCATTGTGGGTAAGGGGGGTGGTTTGAAGGACTGCTGTTGGGTTCGAGAACACCAATGAGAGGTGCATGAGAATAGGTTGCGATACTGAAGTTAAAGAATAGTGTGTCCCACCCTAATTAATTGCCGAGAATAGGCATAAGATCGCCATTAAATCGCACTGCTAACAATTGCTTAACAAATAGCCTGCTGATAAATTCCCAGAGCCATGAAGTTTTCGTTCCTAATGATGTACCCAGTGTGTGGTCGTCTCAACATGAGCGCCTTTCTCTTGCCATCAATGATGCACGCGTGTGTTGACCTGAATCAAGGGTTTTTACGGTGTCTGTGTGTTGGCCACGGTGCTGGGTCTATAGACTGGAGCCATATTGTAATGTTTTATGTTAACTCTGTGTTTTTTTACTTTCATTGCTTGTGACATGGGTGGAGGCTGTATGATTTGTCATGCTCGCCTTTTCAACAAGAAGGCAGGTTGATACACCCCCCCCTTTCCCCAGTGTGAATAGACCATTCAGCTGGAATCTGTATATGCACACATAACTAATGTACAACATTATGGCAAATTGTACAATGCTTTCATTAGACGCCTAGTTCAGTATTGTATGCCCTTGAATAGTGTCTTTTTCCTTAAAGTGTGCAAATTTTACGGTATCCGCACACCCTGCCATAGCTTATGTTTGTGTCTTGTTTTTGGGCCAGGCCCTTCTGTAAACCCACACATCACTCTGTATGCAGCAATGGCTAGGCTCCTGTGGTAGGTATGCTACCAGGAATTCAAGTGCCAGAAGGCCTCACAGATGTAGGACTTTGAGAGCTACAGCATCTGTCCGAGCTCCCATGGAGCAGCGCGAATCAGGAGTAAGTAGCTACCACCTCAAATCGCATTCCGTAAGATACTTCCAGATTCTCTGGCGTCTTTGAGGCGAATTTAAACCCTTAATGTTCCAGGACGCTATGGAGACCATTGACATGCTATACCTCCCCCCTTCCTTTGTGAATCCCTACCTCCCTGCGGGTGTAGCGGCCGCCACCTCTGTCATCCAAGCCGAGCACCCCCCCCCCCCCCCCCCTCCGAACCATGCATATCACACTGTAGCCCCACCTCTCCTGTGGCATATTGCTGTAAAAGTTTAGAACCCTTGAAGCCTCTACCCCACCACCAGGAACCCGTGCCCCCCCCCCCCCCACCCAAACAAAACCCCCAACAAGCCCCAAACAATGTGAGCCGTGCGGCCAACGGGCTTTCAGCTCGAGGTTCTTCCAAATGGTGTAGAAGAACTCTGGGTGATACGGACAAGGCCCGTACCCCCCCCGACTGCTGTGCATCGAGAAGCTAGAAAGCAGTTCTAAAGGAGGAAGGAAAAAAAAAACCTCAATGTCACCGATTAGCAGCTACGGTGGTTCTTCACTCAAAGGGGCATATGCACCTCGACTCCTCCGGGGTCCAGTGGGTCATATCCCAACGGGTGGTCTCTCAGCCCCGTGGCCATTAGGGCCGAATCAAGTATCGAGAGTGTCCCATCAAGTATGACTATCTGGTAGTTTGTCTTGGCTTCGTATCCATGCGCCAGCGCCGTGAGCCACCCCGGGGTTGTTCTGGATTGGTCAGGGATTCTGCGGCGCCCTCATTTTCTGGAGGTGGGAGGCCCAGTACGCGGAGACCCTCCGTCAGATCAGACACGTGGTGCGCCTTATTCTTATAGTCAAAAGCAAGCCCAAAAGGGAACGTCCAACAGTAGCGTATATTTTCCTCTCTTAGCTTAGTGGTAACTGGTCTCAGCAGCTGACGACGCGCCAAGGTGGAGGGGGCTAGGTCTTGGAAAAGGGTGCACTTGTAGCCTTGGAAGGACGTTTCTGCTTTCTTCCTCGCTGCTGTCAGGATAGCCTCCTTTGTTTTAAAAGAATGCAGCTTGACCAAGATGTCCCATGTCTGTTTGCGATCTCCAGACTATGCGGTCCCCACCCGGTGGATTCGGTCTATTTTAATCTTCATCTGGTGCGGGGCTAGGAGCTCTGCAAAGAGGCCTAACACAAATGCCTCCAGGTCCGGACCCTCCGCGCCCTCTGCCAGGTCCCGGATGCGAATGTTCTCCCTTCAGGATATGTTATCCAAATTCTCTGCCTTGAGGATCGCCTGCCGGAGTTGGTCCTCGAGAGCCTGCTGGGATTCCTGTAGCTTTGGAGGAGCGTACCTCCAGATCCTGCGTCTGCTTCTTCACCTCCAATACTCTGGTGCCGACAGCCTCCACGTCTTGCCGAAGAGACGCCATTTTCTCAGTGAGGTCGACTTTAAGTTGGTCCATGGAGGCCCGCAGGTCTTGTTTTATTTCCAGACACAGCTCAGCTTTGAAGCCCCGGAGGGTGGCCACCAGGTCATAACGGGTAAGCGCCATGCTTTTCACTTGTTCAGTCTCCGGAGGTAGGGAGCCCTTTTCTGGTACAGCAAAGTAGCGGGAGACTTTGTTCGTAGGTTTCTTAGGTGGCATAGGGACAGCGCCAAGCGCACCGCAGGTACAGGCGCTCAGAACAAACCCCAGGAAGCGAAGTGAGGAGAACAGGCCTTGCACGTGGGGGAGTCTCTGCGTTGCGGTCAGGCCTCTGTTAATCAGCAAGGATGTCAGCCATGTTGAGGTCAGATACCATGCGGCGAATGATAGCGAGTGGTTGGGATCCCCTGGAAAGGACCACCTTCAGGCAGGTCAGGACAAGCAGAGGGAGGGGGTTTCACTCACCACTCTTCATCCAGTGATCACCGCCGCGGCCAGGAGCGCTCCCCCGTTGTATGCATCAGCGCGTCAGCCCGGGCGCCATTTTAAAGTCGGGCAGGGCCGCAGGGGCAAAGCTCTTCCCGGGCTTCAAGGGCGCTGCAGACGCCGATCCTGGAGGAGACGGACCAGAGCAGGGATATCCATGTGGATGGTAGCGGAGCAGCCGCCACCGTCGCCAGTCGCTCACGCCACCTTCAGCACCGCGACCAGGCCCTCACTGCACCTCCTCAGCATTCCCCGGTCCGATGCAGCAAGAGGGCCCCCACAGCTCCTTTCTGGCGTGAGGTAAGGACCGCCGCTATGCTCCTGCCCCACCGGATAGGCTATATGCTTTGGGCGCCGTTGATGGTCTGTGCCAGTTTCGTCTGAGGTCCGCAGGTCACATTAATGGCCCCTCGAAGCCCGCGCTGTGGTCAACCCTATGTCATTTTAAGAGAGGCCTCGGGTCTCCGGTACGGTTGACCCATGTCCCGTGGGTGCGTCTGCCGCTCAACTTTAGAGCCCGGTGTGAGGCTCCCGCGCCTCCCAAAATACCCCTAAGTGTGAGCCATTGATCAACTGCTCTCTATATGCGGTGAAAACAGCGTGTGGCAGTCGAAGGGGGTCGGAGCTGAGGCGGCTCACGCCTGGTCAGCCATCTTACTTGGCCACACCCCCCTGTTCCCTTTCTTATATATAGGTACTACAATGGATTCCTTCCATGTGTTAATTGGGGCCCCCTTCACAACCGCTTTGTAGACATAAGTAACTAATGAGCCCCAAAACTCCAAATTAGATTTTAACCTGTCAATGGGGACTCTGTCGGGGCCTTGCCAGGGGCATACTCTGAAAAGCTTTAATGGCCACTTTTAAGTCAATAAATTTGCTTAGCCAGACTTTGTCAAAAAATGACTGGGTCAGTTATCGGTTCTGAATGGGTTTCATCGGGATGGTCCTCAGGATTACATTTTTGTGGGCAATGACTTACCCACTCCTGCTCTAGGACGTGATATTCAATTCCGTTTAAGGGGGCCTCTGTGAAGAAAGGTCTGTTGATAACCTCCCAAGAAAGCCTTCTTTCTTTTTGATGGCCCACTTTATCTAGGTCTGCCCACACTTTGTCCCCGATTTCCCTTTTTCTGGTTTCTAGCATTTTTTATAGCAGTTTCGCGCTGACCTTACCTCTTCTGTGATACCCGGGATTCTGTTGGTGACCTTTTTTGAGGGCTTTTAAAGCTGAAGTGCAGTCCTGGTTGAGCCAGGAGTGCAATGTATTGTCTTTAGGTGGCCTGTTGTTTCTCAGTACTCTGGCAGCTGTCTCGCAAATCGCCGATTAACTATCCTGGATCTTATTGGGATCAGCTTCTGATGAGAGGCATTGAGAGAGATCATGACTAGCATCTTTGACTAAGCCTTCGAAGAATTTACTTGGGTCAATTCGATCTCATTTTAACCGTACTCCCTGTTCCAGAGAAAAATGAACTGTGCAATCCAGTAGGCCACTATCCCCCACTTGCAGCTGGATGTCAAAAAATAGGATGATGGGGTTATGATAGCTATGTGGTAAGGGACGCACCTCGTGGTTTAATAATTTCCGTGTAAGATCTTTGAAAAGTATTGCAACGTCAATTGTGCTGCCCTTAACCCTCCCCACAAATGTCTGGACATGTGTGATATTTTGTGAGATAAAATCGGATGACAATGACACATTATTTATAAGAATAATTTTGTTTAATGCTCCCCCATAGGCCGTGTGTTTAAAATGACTTGCCTCTTCCCTTTCTCCATCGGCGACTCCACAAATGTAATTATTGCTATACTTACAAGGCTCAGTATTAAAGTCACTCACCCACATCATTGGTATATAGCACCCTTTGCTACATGAATGGCTTTCCAATAATTCCCCCAATTCCTCTGTGATTCCCACGGGTTGTGCTGAAAAAGAATAAAAATACAAATTTTCCAAAATGACATTGACTGAGTCTGCTGAGACATGTAGAATCAAATAACTTGGCTTCACCCCTAATACTTTTACAGTAAGGTTCTCAAAGTTTACTGATATAAAAACAACCAGACCCCTCCTTGCCCCTCTCTGCTGATGACTTGATTTCCGAAGAGCAATAAGAGATGAATCCATCCATATGTACAGGGTCAATCGCCCAGGTCTCTTGACAGCATACTATATCAAATGTCCGTATGAGGGATACACATTCCTCATTGGCCAACTTTTTGACAAATCCCCGCTATATTACATGATGTCTATTGCAACCTCTGTCGCTGCCTGTCTTTAGTTGAGATGATAGTTTGATCTATTATTTGTATTGAAGAGGATTTCTGTGTTATGTCCAGGGCCGCACAATGTTGTCCTCCCCCAATTCCTGCTGTGTCGGGCAGTCAATCGTTTTCAGTAAGGGTGGAAAGCGCCTCAAAACGATTTGATAGAGCTAAAGATGGGCTGACAACAAGGGCTAATTCTGACCAAATTTTGGGCGGAATGCCTTACTATCTAATATAGTCACTAGAGGGCAATAAAAGTATCCTAACTGATGGGCCTTGGGTAAAAGGTGTATAAGAATTCAGACGTGTCCTCAAATAATTCAGTAGCTCTAGGTCTCTAAAATTCAAGACTGCACAGTCTCCTCATGTGATCTTCTTTGATGAGCTGAACCAATTTACTCTACAGGCCATATTAATTTTGTCCACCAAGTCAGATTTACAAGCAGCATTCACCCTGCGCCAATGAACAGCTTTATTTTTGAGGCTTAAGCAGTCCTCGTAGTACAACACAGCTAATGGAGTGACCCCTTCTAAGATGATTGTGTAAGGGGTACTTTCTGGTGGAATATGTAAATTCATAGGTTGATTCTCAGGGGTTTGTGTACGTCGCCATCCGTGCAGTTGGATCCTCTGGGACAGGCATTGGCTGAGACTGATGGACACCCCCTGTCGTGTTGGCTTGTGTGGGTGGTACTTGGATCCTTTGGGCTATGGCACAGGGGCTCCTTGGATTCTGGAAGGTATATCTACCAGTTTGATTAGTCACTTGGCGGTTAGAACTGGATCATGCTTGGGCTCCTGCTGGCGGAGCTGAGCCTGCTTGCAGCGCCACTGCTAAAGACTAAATTTTGTCTGCTAGACCCTTCACCTGGCCCATCATTTCCTCCCGGACATGTAGCAAAATGTTTTCCACTACGGCAATAGCTGATTGACAACATCCTTTAGGTGTATTAGACCTATTATTTGAATTGTTACGCACTGGTGGCTTGCAGGTAACTGAGGGTTTTTCCAGAGGCTTGCCAGGCACCTTCCCATTACCCCTCTTCCTTTCTGAATGAGGTGTTTTTTCGGTTATGTTGAGTTAATTGAGTCTGTAGAGATCCCATTCATGTCACTGTGAGAGACACCAGGGTTATTTGACTCCTGCTTATTCTGTCTCCAAGGGGACTTGCCGGAAGGTGTGCCTAGCTGGCCTACACTGATAGCGTCCTTCTGTGTATTTAATAAAACCGGGGAGGATGTCAGCAGTGGGTGTTAAACCCACGATTTGCCTTTGAGCAGCCTCAATCTGGTTCTCAACCAGATTCATTTTGCTAGACAGAGCCCCCATTGCTGATGTTAGATATGTGGAAATGGAGGGGTTGAGACAAGAACCTTCTCCTTTCCCTTTTCCATACTGTACAGGGATGTGCAGAATTGTCTTTAGAATGTCACAGCTGCGGTATCCAACAATCAAGTACTCCAATATAACGTGCAGGACCGTGGTGCAGTATCAGCAGCAGTATCAGCCTACAACAAGCAATCGCAGCAAGCCACTTACCTCCTCCCCCTGCCTGTTGCCGCCTCTGCCACCCTCACCACATGGAACAAGAGGCCGCTTTCTGCTATCCAATGTCCGATCTCTGATGTCTGATTGTGAGAAGTTTGCCTGGCATATGCTGTCCACTAGTTATAGTGGGCACCTTGCACCAGTCCAAACAACCCTTATTGATGATGGGTTTAAAGACAACCTTTATTGAAAGCTATCCTAGTGGCAGCTATGGAGAGCAGCCTTCAGGCTAAGTCTTGAAGGAGTGTAAAGCAGCTTGGTTTACCAGATTATAACCTCTTGAATTACTAAATGAAAGGAGAACCGCACAAGGTATACATATATATATATAAAATATATGTATTTGTTTCTAAACACTCACTACTAATCTCTTTATGAGATTGGAGTCCAAGATACACAATAATACAGTTCTAAAACGACAGTACAATGGGCCCTAGGGGAAGACCAAACCATATATTAAGAAAGTGGTATAAGAACTACGACTTGACTATACACAGTGCCTAGAGCACGTAGAATCGCTGAGACCCCAAGGTAGTCTCACAGGAGACCCACGGGGGACTCGTGCAGTGTGAGAACACTGGCACGAGCCCTGTACTATTCTATGGGAAAGTCGCGGTTGGAATTTTAGAAGTTAAGGACACTTAGGAGAGGACTTTGAGCAAACCCCTTTAGACTTAGGGGGTTCTAGGGCCAGCTCCCACGGGAGCACCAGAGTACTCGAGTTACCTCACCCATGGAAGCGGGGTGCATAGGTGTCAAATGGTGTCTGGAATCATTGTTGATTTCAACGGTGATCTGCAGCAAAGTGCTGCTGTGGGAAGGAGAAAAGTGTCAGGTGTGATCCAAGACTGGATCGAAGATCAGAAGAACCTGAAAGCAGAGGGGACAGAGTCTGGGTCACTTGCCAGTGACCAGGGGCACGATATATACGAATGCCCACCGATGTCCGGTGTTTCAGGTGTAAAGAGATGAAGCTTGACTCTGTAGCCACGAGGACCAGGAGGCGTCGACGACGACCAGGAGCTGGATTCGAGCTGTCTCACGAAGGATGTCGAGTGCTGTGGTGTCGGTGCCCGGATTGGACCCAACAAGCCTTGGTAACCGCAACCCACGCATGAAGAGTAAAGATGCTTAGATGCGGACCAGCAAGGTCCTGGGTCTCCCCAAGCGATGGAGAGTCGGGCATGTCTTAAACAACCAGGTAAGCCTAATCAGAGTTGCCTTCACAGGGACCCACCAGTCGACGGCCTAGGTATTGCGAAGGGACCTCGAGAGAAAACACAAAGGGCCAGCTCACGGAACACTTGTGGAGTGTAGGCGGGCAATCTTAGGTGGAATTGCTGCTCGGGGTCAGGGCTACAAGTAACCCAAAGCTTAGCTGCAGGAGTTGCTGGAAAGCTGAGGCTTCTGCAAATTGATTCGGTGTCCAGGGGTTCGGGTTGCACGGTCGCCACGAGGGATACGGGCCTCACACCTCTAAGACCACGGAAACCCACCTCCTGTGTTGCAAAGTTCTTCGGAGTCCTCGGGAGCTTCGGAGATGCAAACCGGTCAGCTGCGTCTTTGGTGCCTGCCTTGCAGGGGAGTAACTCCTTTACTCCAAGGGAGATTCTTCAGTCATCTAGTTCAATGTAGATCGTCAAAGTTCCAGGATTCTGTATCAAAGTTTCGTCCAGGTGTAATCTAAAGTCATGTAGCCAGGGGTTCTTATGTTATACCCAAGGAAGGGGTTGGACAAACTGTAGGGACCCACCTATGGGAGGGTCAGGAAAGAGGGGTGGCTACACCCATTTCCTTTGTCCAGTTTCGCTCCAGAGCAGGGGCTCGTAGACCCTGCAACCGGTTTGAGCTGGAATATGCACAGGGCCACCAAATGTGCCCCCAGTGCAGACATCAAAGCACTCTTGGAGTGCTCCCACCCAGTCCCAATACAGTAAAGCCTGTCTGGGAGGTGGTGACACCTCCCTGTGACAGGAAACCTATTGTCCAGGCCTCCCCGCCGGAGTTTCGTCCAGCAGCAGGAGGGCAGACTCTTGTCTGTGGCTGGCAGCACCCATTTTGTGATGCCAGGGTCTGTTTAGCTGGTACCGGGTATACCGGTGCTGTCATGTCTCTCCCTCTAGAAGGGTGGGATCATACTCCCACACCAGTTACTGGTATGGGGGTATGATTCCAAAGTGATTGACACCAAATCGACATGTTTCCGTGCAGCCATCCCAAAGTTAGCATTTACCGTTTAGTTATAATGCAATTAAGAGTATATGGTTTGGCTGCATCACAAACAACCAAAGGCTGCAGAGGGGCTCTGCTCATGCATGGGCACCCTCTCACATAAAACCCACCACCCTGCCTTCAGGATTGGTAAGGCCTGCCATAGGGGTGACTGATAGGTTTATATGTGCAGTGATATGGAGAGATATAGTGAACCTATATATCAGTAAAGGGTGCATGCACCACCTTACCCAGGCTGCTGTAGCAGTCCTGTGGTGTCATTTTGGATGGCTTCCCAGGGGTGGCATAATTCATGCTGCAGCCCCTGGTAGGCCTCTGGGGTACCTATGCCCTGGGTACATAGTATACCATATACTAGGGACTTATAAGGGTACCCCAGAATCCAATCTGGAGTGTACCTAAAGTACTGGTAATCAATTTAAGGGAGAAAGCAGATAGGCTGGTGTCCTGAATAGCAGGATCCCAGCCAGACTAATTCGAAAACCAGCCAAACACCAGGAAAAAAGTGGGGGCAACCATTCAGTCAGATTCCACCTTCCTACACTGATCCCTTTTGCCATAGAGAGACATGGGGTAGCCTTGAGATGTAATAGCACTCAGTCAGTTCTTAAGCAAAGAGAAGTTTCAGTCTTTAGCCCTCTCTCTCAGACCTCAGTATTTAGTCTTTTGCTCTTCAGTCCATCTCCATCTCTCCATCCCTCACACAATCAAGGGCGGAAAACCAAGAACCAAAACAAAACTAAAACGTATGGAGCTGCCAGGTGCACGGTAGTGTGGCACCTCCAACACCCAACGATGAATGCTTAGCTGCCACTACCGGTCTACATGTCCTGCCGTATCCCCGAACCCCAGATGGGCCAGGTGCAGTAACGTGGCCGGAGCAACAGCCCTCAAAAAGAAATTACAAATGTCGCCGCCTATTTTTTTTTTTTTTTAAATATTTTTATTGAGCACTGCATATATTATACAGGTATACACAGTGAGTTATAAGCGTTTTAGAAACCGTATAAAAGAGCAATTTGGCATGAATCTTATCCACATGTGGTAACCAAGCATACATGAAGTGATAGGACTTTACAGAAAGTGCAGCATTTCTTGCAGCATAAGTGTACAAACTGTAGATTCAAACAGCTAGTAACAACTCTAATAAATGGTATCCAGTGCAGTACCCATTACACCCCCCACCCTAAATAATCCTCCCTAAACAATACCCCAACGAAACAAGTAACTTAAGTGCCGCTATATAGACTAAACACCTCGCTGATGTTCCTGCGCCCGGTGTGTGTCAGGTCTAAGAACCCCAACAAGGGGCGTGTACCGAGGGGAGGGGGGAACTAGGAGGGGAGTAAGAGGAAGGAGGGACAAAAATGGAGGGGGGGGGGTAAAGAAACCGAGCCAGGGATAAGGGAGTGAAAGGGAGGCACTCGGGTAGAGTATGGACATGCACGAGTCCGTCAGCTCCTAGCCAACCACACCACTTTCCTGCAGACCATATTGCGATACCACGGGGTCAACTTCCTCCATCACCTTGAATTGTTCCACTAGGTGTGCCCAGTCCAGCGAGATCGGTCGCTTTCGCAGTCCTCTGTATTCTTCACGGTATAAAGCCTCCCTTTCAGCAACCGCCCATCTGCCCACTTCTTCGCGCCAAGCGCCCTCTCGCGGCGCTAGGGTAGACTTCCAGCATTTTGTGATCATACGTTTTGCCAATATCAGAGCCAACCCTGCAAACCTGAGTAGCAACTTTGCTTTCTCAAATGTCGGCTGCCTATAACCTATGACGGCGTTGTCCGGCTGTGGTCGAGCTCACACTAGGCACAATAAAACAAAACACAGCAGACAGACCAAACTAGACCCTCGATTCAGTCAGGAGGGCTTCAGAGTTTATGGAGGTCATAGGAGAACTGTGCAAAAGGAGGTCCAGCGCCGACATTGAGAGAAATCCAATCCAGGTGCAAGTCCTCCCGCACCTCCGAGACTCCGAATCCTCTCTGTTGCAGTCTACAATGCTGTAGCATGTGGGGAGGTGGGCGGATGGGCAGGAGCACAGCATCCATTGGCACTGGTAATATCGAGGACAGGATATCCTTCATGTTTGTGAAAGTGTACCCCATTCGCTAAACTCTAAATGAGGCCCTTAATGTTTAAGATAAAACAAGTATATTTAAAAATATATATTGTTTAAGTAATACAAATCATACTGTGCGTAGTGCAAACCTCTTTTTCTAAGTTTCCATTAGAATAACTCACTTTAGAGCTCAGCTCCTAAAACCCTTACCCCTCAAAAAGCGTACAGTTTAGATAAAGCCTAAAATGACTATCAATTAAATCCATATACTGCAGCCTTTAAATTTGCTGTAGGCCTTGGTGGTGAACTCCACTCCGTTTGCGGAGTTTTCTACACTCCGTGCTCAGCGGAGCTCGCCGAGTGCAGAAAACTCCGCTCCGCGTAGTGCAGTGCAGTTTTTTCCCTGCTCACCCTTGCTGACGGTAAGTTGGAGAGTGCGAGCTGCTGCTTAGGTAGAATTTCTACTTGAGCTGCAGGAAGATTAGCGCAAACGGCAGTTTGCACTGCACTCAACCACTTGCGGAAATATGCAGAGATTTTTTTGTCACTTTGCGGAGTTCCGCGTTGCGAAACTCTGTGAACTACACCCAGCACAGGCATCGTGGCAAGAGGATTGTTTCTTCTTTGGCTGTCTGCCTCTCCCTGAGCTCCACAGAATAAAAGTCCCCTGTCCTTCCTGTTTATCCAAATGCAGCCTAAGTTACAAATAATCAGTCTTGTAATAGTTGTCAGTTTTTTTTGTTGCTTTTTTTGTAAGTATAGCAACAGTTTGTTGTTGTAAAATTTAAAAATAATTGGAATGTTTTTCCCAAGGGGTCTAGCACAGTTCAACCACTGATACCAAAGACATTTGCTGGTAAAGGAAGCTTTGTTTACTTATTAGGCCTTAAGGTGTTGTTCACTCTCTGCCTAATCAGCCCACTTGCAAGGTGCCCATAAAGACATGTGCTCCAATTGGGAACTGTACAGAGAATTCCAGTGT
Organism: Triturus cristatus; assembly: GCF_964204655.1. Taxonomy (NCBI): domain Eukaryota; kingdom Metazoa; phylum Chordata; class Amphibia; order Caudata; family Salamandridae; genus Triturus; species Triturus cristatus. The sequence goes on from NC_140594.1 coordinate 648,592,435, forward strand.
TGAGTTTTTTATTCCACACCATTATAAGAGGTCCAGTGTTCCTGCAGCCTGATTTACTGGGTGCGAGAAAAACGAACCTGATTTTACCAGCTGTAAAATCCACCCGGTAAAATCACTATGGGAAAAATCTGCATTATAGCCAGGACCCCTGCATCATCTCTGCTCAAACCTCAGACAAGGCACGAGAGAAGCATTACATGCTCCTCCTGTCAGCCAACATTCTCCACTCCTTTCTACATCCCCTGCCGAGTCCCACCTGGTAAAACTAGGTCCACACAGTAATTCTGCATCCTGTGGGGTTTAACTTGTAATTGCATACTGCTTGTGGGTTGTTATTGCATAGTACTGGTAATTAGTGGTGATGATCTTGTACCCTGCAAGTACTCTGCAACTTGTGGTTGGGGGCCATGGTGGGCTACTTTAAAGTACCTGGGAATAGAGAAACAAGGATAGAAGACCCAGTTATCCCATCCCACCATATCCTCCAGTTTTTGGTAGGGGTACTTCACCACCGTTTAGCTAAAGCAAACAAGTGATGCAGTGATATTATGTTGTATTGTCATTTAGTAGCACTTTTTTTTTATTTATTTTTTATATATTTTATTGTGCAGATAAAAAAAGGGTACAAGCACGGGCCTACAACCACCTGGGCCGGCCGCTAGTATGCAGAAATGATCAAGCAGTTCAAAAACAATGACTGGCCCGCGGGGGCTCCGCTAAATAACAGGAGATCAGGCTGCACATAAGGAAAGTCAGGATACACCCTTTTTACATAAATATCAACAAAAGTAAAGAAAAACAAAAAGCAAGGCGAGAAACATTGAAAGGGCGTCTAACCACAGCAGAGGAACTCCACACAGGACCACCCTAGGGTGGTCGATAAAAAAAGGGGGGTCTGAGAGGGAGGGGGGGGCCACGGGTAGTAGCACTTTTTAACTTTTGAGAGGCCCAAAGTTCATACCTGTCAGAAAAATGATTTATTTTGGTAAATCATTGCACCTATTTATATCATCAAGCACAATTTACATTAAAAAAAAAAAACCTAGAAGAAAAAATGATATATTCTGCCATCAGGTTTTAGCAATGATTCTAATTAATGCCCCAGCCCTCCAAACCCTGTCCATTTTCCTGATCCCAGGTAAATGTTGCCATAAGCAAAGTGTATTGGGGCTGCTGTGGGTCCTGTTGTACTTTGGAGTTCCGTTGGCTTTTACCTTCCATGGAGGCTGGTTTGGGTTGATTAGATGGTCTTTTGAGCCTTGTAACTGCCTGAATCCCTCAGTCTGTACCAACGAAGAGTAGCTCCTGTCATCTGTGAGCCTTCTTTGCCAGGTGTTCTATGTGTTTATAACTGTATATGCACAGAACTCCATAGATGGCAGATATCGGCTTGTGCTGCTACCTCTGTCCTTACGATTGCCTCGTCCACCCATGTTTAAGCATAGCTAAACATGTGTTTATGACACAGTTGCAGCCATATTCACACACAAACACTTCGACAAAGGCCAGGCTGCACTCACACACTTCTGTCCCTCAGTTAGAATTTAATGTTTAAGAATACTGTTCCTCGCTCACTCTCTAGTCCAGTCACCCGAAGAACAGCAATACAATGTATTAAATCCATAACTGTAGTCCTGATGCATAACATCATAAAATTCCCCTTACATTTACACCCAGGGGCACTGGAATACCAGAAAATTGTGTGGCCACGGCGATTTTCGCAACTGCTGCATAATTTGCCTTTTCTTGCAGTATAATTAACTCCACATTACTGCTTAATTTGGCCCTGCCCTGCTGCATAATCCCAGAGCCTCTCTAGTCTACAGCGTATTTTTATAATAAATTCAAAGCAAGAAGATACATTTCGTTATTTTAATATAGTTGTGATTGGCTCGTTGGGATCGTCCGACAGAGTCTTTTTGAGATATTGGTACAGTTCAAGGGGTGATGTCACACGTTCATTTAATGTCGGTCCGTTCTAGTTTATCATGGAAGTCCATTGTCTTTCGTCTTGGCCGTCATCCCACAGTGTCCTTGGTTGGGAACACTAGGATCTGGGTTCATGATGAGGTCTGGAAGACTTTGTCACTTCTGCGCACTTCACTCCATGCCTCGTGGGACAGTGGCCACTTCGTTGTGTCGCGTCGGTGGCCATTTTGGGATTTAGGCCCAAACGCCAACTTAAGCGAAACAAACACAAAAGAGTAATTAATGCATGGAAATAATAAATCTAATGTCAACCCCTTACTAATCCCTCTGTGCTTTTATTTATCTAGCGCAGTGGTTCCCAAACTGTGGTCCGCGGACCCCCAGGGGTCCGTGACACATTCCCAGGGGGTCCACAGGCAGCAGTTGTAAAAGCACTGCAAAGTTAATTGTATAGTCAGCAGTTTTATGGCAACAATAAAAGTGCCATGATAACTCCGGTGATTAATGTACTTTCTTATAGAGAATTGGAGTTTTGTCCTGTGGCAGCTTTGAGTCATCTAAGATAGCGCAGAGGGTGAATATGCCTGCTGCAAAGATCGTGTAACATGCATTTCAAAAACATTATTTTATGTGCATAGCTCAGTGGTTAACTGCTTTTGTCATTGAGATTCTGTTGGCAGTGGCACTGTGAAGTTAATAAGTTACAATCGTAATCTAGCATAGTGTGCTATGAACTGGCATCAAAGAGCTGCATGCAAACTGTATGGTACAAGTTAGCAAGTTATATTTTTTCCCAGTCTTTCATTATCGTGATTCTGCTAAAAAAGGTTTGTTTGGGCATAAATACATTCTTATTATTAAAGTCAATGCTGAACACTGTGTTATGTTCTGAATCCTGAGTTTGTGCTTCTCCAGACCAAGCACTCTTAAGGAAAGCCTACCAGTATGGGTGACATGTGAATCCTACACCTTGAAGTCCTCTTTATCTTATGTAACATTCTCTATACACTGAATTACACACGTATGATTTATTGTTTCTTTATGTATGTGGTGAAAAGTGCTATGACACCCTACACTGGTGAGAGAGGTGCTAAGAAACAAATGAAATACATTTAATAGAGGGGCTATGAAGAGATAAGAGTTACAACAAACAAATGATGGACGGAATGCTGACAATGCAGACATTCTCCCCCAGTCAAGAGATCTGGGTTAAATCCATCGTTCTTTTGCCCACTACGCCACCCCAGTTCAGACCTGGCCATATGCAAATCAGTCTTGACCCTGTGTCTCATGGGAACAGTCCAGCCCGAACTGCCAAGCCATGTCTTCCCTGGACCGGAATCAAGCATCCTAGGACCGGTTTCTGGCTATCAGCCGTCATCAGCCAGGATAGCTTGACTCCAGTGGCGTAGTGAGCACGGGTCCCACGTCTGGGAATACCCATCCCACTTAGGGCGAAAAGCGTTACAACAAACAAATGATGGACGGAATGCTGACAATGCAGACATTCTCCCCCAGTCAAGAGATCTGGGTTAAATCCATCGTTCTTTTGCCCACTACGCCACCCCAGTTCAGACATGGCCATATGCAAATCAGTCTTGACCCTGTGTCTCATGGGAACAGTCCAGCCCGAACTGCCAAGCCATGTCTTCCCTGGACCGGAATCAAGCATCCTAGGACCGGTTTCTGGCTATCAGCCGTCATCAGCCAGGATAGCTTGACTCCAGTGGCGTAGTGAGCACGGGTCCCACGTCTGGGAATACCCATCCCACTTAGGGCGAAAAGCGTTACAACAAACAAATGATGGACGGAATGCTGACAATGCAGACATTCTCCCCCAGTCAAGAGATCTGGGTTAAATCCATCGTTCTTTTGCCCACTACGCCACCCCAGTTCAGACATGGCCATATGCAAATCAGTCTTGACCCTGTGTCTCATGGGAACAGTCCAGCCCGAACTGCCAAGCCATGTCTTCCCTGGACCGGAATCAAGCATCCTAGGACCGGTTTCTGGCTATCAGCCGTCATCAGCCAGGATAGCTTGACTCCAGTGGCGTAGTGAGCACGGGTCCCACGTCTGGGAATACCCATCCCACTTAGGGCGAAAAGCGTTACAACAAACAAATGATGGACGGAATGCTGACAATGCAGACATTCTCCCCCAGTCAAGAGATCTGGGTTAAATCCATCGTTCTTTTGCCCACTACGCCACCCCAGTTCAGACATGGCCATATGCAAATCAGTCTTGACCCTGTGTCTCATGGGAACAGTCCAGCCCGAACTGCCAAGCCATGTCTTCCCTGGACCGGAATCAAGCATCCTAGGACCGGTTTCTGGCTATCAGCCGTCATCAGCCAGGATAGCTTGACTCCAGTGGCGTAGTGAGCACGGGTCCCACGTCTGGGAATACCCATCCCACTTAGGGCGAAAAGCGTTACAACAAACAAATGATGGACGGAATGCTGACAATGCAGACATTCTCCCCCAGTCAAGAGATCTGGGTTAAATCCATCGTTCTTTTGCCCACTACGCCACCCCAGTTCAGACATGGCCATATGCAAATCAGTCTTGACCCTGTGTCTCATGGGAACAGTCCAGCCCGAACTGCCAAGCCATGTCTTCCCTGGACCGGAATCAAGCATCCTAGGACCGGTTTCTGGCTATCAGCCGTCATCAGCCAGGATAGCTTGACTCCAGTGGCGTAGTGAGCACGGGTCCCACGTCTGGGAATACCCATCCCACTTAGGGCGAAAAGCGTTACAACAAACAAATGATGGACGGAATGCTGACAATGCAGACATTCTCCCCCAGTCAAGAGATCTGGGTTAAATCCATCGTTCTTTTGCCCACTACGCCACCCCAGTTCAGACATGGCCATATGAGAGATAAGAGGCACAGTTGGAGGGTGATAGTGAGGGAATCATTGAAGAGCCCCAACAAAGATTGCCATATCCTGGTGCACAGTCAGTAATACAATTCAATATATAATGACAAATGTGTTGTAGAATGCACCTTTTTTCCCTAATGTTCTTGGGGGGAGAGGCCTCCGAAGCCCCCTTTGTAATGGTCCGGCTCACTCACTGCACTTGGTGTGCAGCGTACGGGGACTGGTCTGACAACATTTACCAGGCCTGCTATGGGTTTCCAGTCCGGCCATGGCAGGAGTAGGAGCCTCATACCGCGAAATAAAACCAAACATTGAAAAGTTAGTCGCCAAGATGTAGCACCAACCTTCCCATTAAAAATGTTTGATTTTTGCAAAAATGTTCAGTATAAAATAATAACATCTTTAGTAATTCAAGTATTTGTTTGGTGTGCACTTCTTTGTGTATTTTATTGCGAATGACTGTGAAAATGTTTAAAATTTAAATAGTACAAATTGCTTGGGGGTCCCCGGCTTCCAGTAGTGACTCAATGGGGGTCCTCAAGAGTCAAAAGTTTGGGAACCACTGATCTAGCGTATAGCAACATTTAAAGCATTTATATTCACCCTTTTGGTCCTCCTCTCGGGCAACATTACAAAGACATTACAAAAGCAACATATATCATGCAATATTCTATTTATTACATATACTACTGTTAGTATGCGTACGGATTATAGTCATAAGAGGTTTAATATTCATGCAAACTCATTTAATAATATTATAATTAATAGATTATTCAATTAGTATTTTCATGCAGAATAGGGGAGGTATAAAAAATGTTGTACTACCCGCTGCATCAGGTACATCCCTTACAATAGATCAGTCTCAGTTTGGAGTCACCAAGCTCACCTCGTTTGCCCATTTTTCAGCCTGCTGTAACTTCATAGCCTCTTATAGCCTAGATGATATGTCCAGTCAGGGCTCTGAAATCTTTATCTTCAATTTCCACATCTGATTTTACCTTTTCATCTGACACTGTCACTAGTCTAGTTTCACCCCTGCATACACCTTATTATGTAAGTCGGTGGCTTATATCGTCCCCATTTGAAATATTCACGTAATACTCGTGCATTGAGGTGCACAGCCGCCGAGGAGCGCATGCTGGACTTTGAGTCCTCCACATTACAGAGGCGTTCTTTGTTCTTGCAATCAGTCGTATGGAATGCTGGTCGGATACTTTCTCACATCATGATGCACCAGACAGAAAATGAATGGCAGTGATTTTTCACAAAAAAGCCTCGGCTTTTGCGTGCATTGCATGTATGTCTGACCCCCCTCCGAGTTCGCCTTGTCTGCTGTGCGGTTAAAGTGGGCATTCGAAGGGGCGACACCCTTTTTACCGGTGCCTTAGAGGGAGAGCTACGCTACCTACTGTGACGTATTTTGGAAATTGTGCCTATCTTCCGGAAAGGTCCCGCACTGTTGCCGCCGCCATTCCGGGACCTTGCCCGAGGCTGAAGTGTTCAAAGGCTCGATGCATTCCAGGCTCACTATATGTGACGCAGATATACTGAAAGGTCACAGACATCAGAACAGTGTAGCACATGTACGAGCCAGGAATTCTTTAAATGTGCTATAGTTTATGCTGATTTATTTGTTTTGGATGATTGAGTCTCGTATTTCATTGTCTTAGTTGCTATCTGGCCCGTGGCGGAGCGGGGAGCGTCGGATCGGTGTCCTTTTTTCATAGCACCTTGTGCTGGCAGGAGGGACGCGACACACCCAGCCCTTTTCCAGTTTTCCCCGTTTAGGGTTCGAGAGTATTGTGCAATACAAAACTTATCTACACTGCAGGAATGACAAGGGAGGCATTTTGCTCGGTCGGAGTTATTTCCACCCTTCAAAGAGCACTGCATTATCAGTTAAGGCGCGCGAGCCCGCCCTTTACTACTTTAGCATTCCCTTCCTTCGGAGAGGCGTGGCTGTGCAAGGGTCTTGGTTTGTGCGAGTGCTGGTTGAGGCCCGACTCCAGCAGACCCTGGATCTAACCTTGCTTCACAGAGCTTTTTAACCGCTGGACTGTCTGAGCACTCCAAGTGCACTCATTCAGGAAGTAATCTATGAGCTGAACGCCAGCCTTTGATTTCCTGCGACTTCGTAGCACAAAGTTATTTTTTCGAAGATCAGCCACTGTGTAAGGTTAAAAATACACACTTCCCTTTTGAAGCAGCAGGACGAGCCCATGTCACTTCAGCAGAAACCGAATGCTTGAGAAAAAAACCACCGAAATTAGATAATCTATTTTATTTCCGATGATACATTTATATCAATATGTAAATGATTGTCTTTAGTGCTGAAAATGGATAACGTTAATTCGAGCGCCTATAAATTGGGTGCAGGAGAAAAGTATACAGCGCTTTCAATGTGGAAAAAATAAGTGCAGGCACTTGTCATACTGAATTGTGGACAAGGGGGTGGGTGGGTGGGTGTAGGAGAGGCATGCGATTAATGCAATCAAAAGATTTTATAGTTCAATGTGTATGACGGTAGACATTTCTTCCATCTGCTTTTCGAGTCATGCGTGACATCTGTTGTGCTGTGCTCTAACCCTACTGGTGTTGCTTTGATGCCATCCAAATTTTCCTGGAGAGCAATCCTTTTCTGTGTTATGTATATTTGTAAAGCGCACTGTTATGTATGTTTGGAAAGCGCACTATCGCTTACGAGGGTATACTTTTTTTTTTCAGTTCAAAAGTTTTTATTAAATTTAGTGCACAAAATAAGAGGTACAGAGAGCATGTATGTATCCAACGCAAGTATACACAGTGAGTTATATTGAGATTATGAGATTGTTTAAGCAGTGTAAATCACTTCTTTAAGTGTAGACAGTTAGAAGGCCCTAGTTCACTATTGACAAATAAGGCCGGAAGGATCAACAGTCTTAAAACTTGATCACGAGAGGCGGACACTGTGACTATGATGTGTGTATAACTTTCAATATACCGCTTACAAAAAACACTAAATATTCTGTAACATGGAAACAACGAAGGAAAGAAAGAGAAAGCAGAGTAGAAAAGAAGAACCCAGTGTGGAGCCCAAATGCAAGGAAAGGTAGTGATATCTGGAAGAATTACCAGATACCATGGCCAGTGATGGTATGAAGATGCTACAGTGCTCATTAACAGGACGGCAGGTAGAGTTCCTGAAGTATGTAAAGTGTGTCTTCTGAAAACAAATATTATGAGCACTTCTGACATGAAAGAGCCTCTCCCACCATGTGTGAATGGAGACCTTCTGCATATTTTTCTACTCTGATGGGAAAAAAAAAAAGCCAATGACGAGCATACGATCGGCTAATTGAAGATCTGTATTGGGCATACGAGTCACCTCTGGGGCAGTATACATGCGTAAAAGAGACCCACTAGGGTATCCTGCGCTTAGCAGGTGTGTTCCTAGCCCTGCCTAAGGTAGGTTGGTAATTGAAAACCAGGTCTTCAGCTCCTTGCGGAATTCAAGAAGAAAGGTGGAGGCTTATGTTGAGTGGGTTGTTTCACACTTAAGGAGCAATGTAAGAGGACGCCTGCCCTGATCTGCTTCTGTGTATATGTGAGATGTGTGCGAGTAGGAGTCCTGCAGAGTGGAGGTTTCTGAGTGTTTGGTGGAAGGAGATGGAACTGTTCAGGTCTTTGGGGCCTCAACCACGTAGTACCTTGACTGGGTGTGTGAGAAGTTTGAATTGAGCTCTTTTGTGTAGCAGTCAGTGTAGTTCCCTGATGTGTCTTGTGATGCGATTTCTGTGTGGGAGATTGAAGAGGAGTCTGGCTGCCGGGTTCTGGATGGTTTGTAGCCTTTTACTGAGTTGTAGTGATCCTGGCACAGTAGATGTTCTCATAGTCCAACTTGCTGGTGACTTGGGCATGAGATACCATTTTTCTATAGTTGCTTGGGAACCATTTGAAGATCTTCTTCCGCATCTTCAGGGTGTGGAAACAGAATACAGGGACAGCATTGACCTGTGAGGTTATGTTCAGTTTGCCATCACTGATTGATTAATCCGAGGTTCCTAGTGTGTGTTCTGGGTATAGGTCACGATCAGCTGGCCCCCAGCTGGAGTCCCAAGGTGGCGTGTTCTTGCTGAAGATCCCTACTTCTGTTTTGTCAGAATTGAGCTTGAGACTGTCTGTCTCTCTCTATGTGCTTGCCTCTCACTGTGTATTGGTAACTTGGTAGAAGGCTGTGTCAGAATAGAAAAGAAAGCATGAAGCCTGGCAATACTTGATGAGCGCGGCCAACCGCTGAAGATGATGGGTGCATGAAAGAGGAGCTTCCGGGCCCACTGATCCTGCTGAATCTCCGACTTTTCTGAGCCATCTGCCCAGACATTAAACCGCTGACTGCTACTAACTCCCTGCACAACAAGAACTCCAGCCCAGCATCTGCGTAACTACCACGAAGCAGCCATACTCCAGCACGGCCAGGATCGGGGCCAACCTGGCAGGCTAACAGACATATGGCTCCCACTGTCAGTCCAGAAGAAAACAAAAGACTGGCCTGCTGAAACACACAGGGTGAAGGAAGAAGCCCCTGCCCGAGAAACTGGCGGCAATCCAAATCCCATTGCCAACGCCCCGTGTGCATGGGTTCTCCGTAGGAGGAGGCTTCCGCATTGGAGATTGTCCGGCGGGTTTGGCTGGGGCAGCCTCTGACTGGAGTGGGCCACACTTCCGGGGTGGGACAGAGTTGCCACACTGAAGAGTTGAGGAGGAAGGCAGGAGGCTGCTTGCACACCCTTGCATTCTCACACTCGCTGACCTTGGACCTTGTTCGTCGCGGTAGTGGCCGGGGAGTAGGAGAGCTGCCATGGAGGCCCTCAGTTGGAAACGGCATCCGGTCGCCAAGCTGTGGTAGGGCATGCGTGCCCTGTGAGCTTGCTCTGCAGAGACCCTAAGACACCCTTCGCTGCGGTGGAGTTGGACCCTTACGGTCTTGGGTAGGACTGGGGCTTTATCTATTCAACGGCAGGGCCCACGTGAATCTGGCTCTTCTCTGCACTCATTATGGGCCCTAAGCGTGCTGGATGCTCGGAGGCCTGAAGGTGTAGAGAGCCACGCACATGGACACACTGGAGCCTGCGGGGGTCAGAGTGTGTCCTCCCCACCCTCAGAGTGTATAGTACTGCACCCCTTATCAGAGACCAGGACTAAGCCCTTTGTGAGCGGGCCTTGCTTCACTAGCAACTAGGGCCCACGTGGATCTGGCTACTCACTGCACGCAAGCTGCGGACCTGCCCGTGTTGGATGTCTAGACGACTGTAGGGATAGAGAGCCCCGTGCAGGGACATATCGGAGCCTGTGAAGGTTAGTGCGCACACTTACCCCCAGAGCGGATAGAAAAGCATGCCTTGCACGAGGGCCTGAATTAATCCTTAAGTGTGCTGCACAGGTGTAACAGTGTGGCGCTGCCTGTTCCTCGCCATAAATAATGGAAAGACGTGGCTTTGCCTGATCCGGAGGGCCCGGGTGGCAGTAAGAAATCTTCCGGGCCGGGCAGGCCCGATCTCCTCCAGTCTTGCCTCTGGGTGATTGTAGGAGCAGGAGTACGCCAAATCAGCTACGACACTTGCTATGATGGTGCACTTCACCTGCATCTAAGACCTCCCTCTGTTGTGAGGCTGGTGGGCTCCGGTGCCACTACGGCCAGCGGTGTATAGTGTGTGGGAACCGACTGGAGCCGGGGAGAGCTTGGAGTCCGTGGTGCAGCCTTACCCCCATTTTGTGCAAGGTCTGATCCCTGGATGTAAAAAACCCCCATTTATCCTGCCTGGCTTGTTTTCTGGTCAGTGAGACAGGAGGAAGAAGGCGGCAGAGACCCTGCCGGGTCACCCCATCGAGCCAAGGCCATTACACTGTGCTGGGGAAGACACCTAGAGGTCAGGCGCCATCGCAACATGGGCTGCACCAATAGGAAACAAACTGACCAGTGGAGCTGACGGCTCCTCCTCATTTACTGCAGAAGACTACGTGCATCCTACCGCAATGGGCTCTCCCCAGGAGAAACTGGACCTCATACTGAAAGAAATTAGGGAGTCCTGGACAGTTCTGGAACAACAACTGGGGACCCTCACTACTGATGTTGGCCTTCTCAGGGCGGACCATAGAAAGTAGCAGAAAAGGTAAAAGCCAGCAAGGCATCACTAACTGAAATTGCCCCTAGGCGAAAAGAGCAAACGGAAGCAGTTCCATGGCTTCAGCACCAAGTATCCGTGCTGTAGACAGAGTTGAAGACGCTGAAGGGCACTCGCATTGAAATAATGTGAGCATAATTGGCCTGCCCAAAAATTGTGGCGGTCCCAATTCATAGAGACTTGGCTGTGCATGGTGGTGGCCCCGGAGGGGCTAACAGAGTTGTTCAGCATGGAAAGAGCGCACAGAGTCCCCACCAGGGGCAGAACACTGGGTGCACGCCCCCGGCCAATAGTGGCCCGAATACTCAAAGACTAAGACACTCTTCTCGGCAGTGCATGAGAAAATGCACTGATTAAACATAATAATGTCAGAGTTTCCCTGTTACCGGATTATACTTTCAATATCCAGCGTCAGTGAGTATCTTATCAGGGGGTCAAAAAGCACTTCAAAACTCTGAACCTTAAATACGCCCTCCTGTACCTTGCTTGTCTCAAAATTATTTACGAATGGAAAAGCAATTTCTTTGACAAATCAGAAGCAGTGTGGTCTTGGATTGAGCCACACATTCCCGGACCTCGCCATTTCCGATGAGCATAGGTGTCCATCCTTGCAAACACAGCGGACATGCACCAAACAGCGATACACAAAACAGCGTCACCGAGAGGATGATCTGATACCCACGTAGGAGCAGATGCTAGATAGAGTGTCGGAGGGCTATGATCCAGTCTGCAGCCACGCTTGAGGGATGGGAATGCTAGAGGAAGACAGGACTTTATTGGACGGTACGACATTCTCGGACTCTGAAAGCAGCCTGGCAGACTTCCCCTCCATAACCCCACAAACAGCCAATGAGCTGCTGGGCTGAAGAGGACACTGTCAAGCCACCTCTGCTGAGGACTGAGTGGTAACATAGTCCAGCTCATGCCTATTTTGCTATTGGTAATGTATATGCCATGTCAGATGTTCCATTATGCTGTACGGGGTCCTCGCTGCTCGGGAGCCTTGACACACGACTCTACTTTACTGTAGCATCCTTGGACCTGGGGAACGATTAGGCAGATTGCATTTTATAATACATCCTCATGCTTTTTGTCGGGGTTGGAGGGACTCAGGAGAGTGCCCCTACATAGGACAAGGTAACTTGACACACTTGAAGTTGCCGTTGGCTACTACATCAACTTTGACCCCACAAGCAAATGCACACAGATCGATGCAGTTGTTATGTTAGTGTTTAGGTTTGGTCGAACTATGTTTTCCAGTTGAATCGTGCTTCGGGGATTCAAATGGTTAATGTTTGGGATCACAAGACTGGTATACCTTCTGCTTACAATCTCACACATGTGCCACGACTAGACATGCACTCAGGCACCACACAAATTTTAAATTGTCCTCATGGCCACAACTCGCCATTATAATTTCATTACTTGGCATGTCAGAGGGATGGGCTCCATTCATAAACGTCATAGAATTTATGCTCAATTATGTAGATGCAAAGCACAGATAATGTTTACAAAAAGATACGCATTTAACATCCTCGGAGGTCCTCAAGCTCCGGAAAAAATGGCCAGCACAGATATTTCAGACCTTTTACTCTGCGTTAGTGAGGGGAGCTGCGGTGTGGATCAAGGCGGAAATCCCCTTTGAGGCACTGGATACAAGGGTAGATACTAATGGCAGATACACACTGATCGGGGGCATTCTAGATGGCGTGCCGGTAGTACTCGGCAGCCTCTATGCATCGAACACAGAACAAGATGCATTCCTGGCTTGATTTAACACAACATTGGCAGAATGGGTGATGCACCCATGAATACTTGGTGGTGATATTACCCCCCCCCCCCCAACCCCCCCCCCCCCAAATGCCAGGAGCGGCAACATTCCGCCAAGTCAAAGCCTTCTAGTCCTGGTCCCAGGGATGGTCACTAGCAGACACGTGGCGCAGTAGGAACAGGGGAATGCAGGAATACTAATTTTACTGCCAGACACATGCACTGCATACACGGATAGATCATGCTACCCTACATTACTGACCCACATTCTGCATACTAAATATCTCCGGAAAACACTCTCTGATCACAATTCCCTGGAACTTACCCTGTCCTGGGGATGAGTGCCTACACCTGTCCCGACTTGCAAACTAAACACTGGTCTCCTGGAGATGGAGTCTTTCGTGCCCATATGGCTTACACTTGACACAAACACACCCTCCTCACCACTAACAGAATGGGAGGCCTTAACGGTCGTAATAAGGGGGGCGGTGATCAGCTCTGTTGTTGAAGTGCGACAAACAATAAACCTGGACCTGAGGCGGGTGGAGGAGAGTCTGGGCGAACTAGAGCGGGACACAGTATCCAATGCAGATAAATTACCAGAGCTGCAGGCTGCGTGCTTTGAATATGCAGACCTGCTGGAGTACCTGCGCTTAGCGGACTTAGCAGAAGCAGATAAGTCAAGTACAATGCTCGCTCAAATATTTTGAAATGCTCTCCCTTCAGTTCTCATATTTGAAATTACCACCCAATGCATATCCTTGAAGCCACACAAAAAGAAATAAATTTGTTCTAGGAGTATTATAAATCCCTGTATGCGGCTACTCACACGTAGAGCCCCAAGTGATTAAGGACTTCCTAGATGCGGTCCGCCTGCCGCAGCTGACGGCAGCAGATAAGATGGTGTTGGTAGTACAGATCACTGTGGCCAAGATCCGAGAAGGTAATAAAGACCTCCCCCGTAACAAAACCCCGGTGGATTTCTATGCTACCTTTGCCACATAACTGATTCCCTGCTTGGAAAATCTGTATCGCACCTTGCTGAATAAGGGAGTGCTGCCCCCCCCCCTACAGTGCAGGCCCTGGTGACCTCACTGCCGAAGCCTGGTAGAGATTGTACAGACATCACAGCATACAGACCCCTGTTGCTTTTAAACACTGAATATAAAATATTAAGCAAGTTACTAGCATGCCATCTCCTCCATTTTCTACCGAGACTCATACACATGGACCAATGCGGCTTTGCACCTGGCAGGAATACATTGCTAAATATACACAGACTCTACCAAGTCATGAATGCATTCCCTGATGCATCTCTCGCTTTATCTTTGCCAGGCCTTCGATAGATACCCTAAGCTGGGAATACATGTCAACCGCCCTTAAGGGATTTGGTATTCTCCAGGCGTTTCTCCGATCTATCACACTACTCTATACCTCCCCGATGGCTAGGGCTCGTACTGGAGCCCGCATCTCGGGGACTAAATATACAAAGAGGCACAAGACAAGGGTGCCTGCTTTCCCCCATGTTCTTTGTGCTTGCGTTAAAACTACTGGCATAAAGGTACGTTAGGGTGCCCAGGACTGAGGTATACCAATAGGCACCACGACCCATGCACTGTCTCTATATGCAGGTGACATAATACTATACACCAGGGACCTCCAGGAGAATCTACTGACCGTAGCCCACACCTTTTTGCAATTCGAGTCCATCTCCAGGCTGGCCGTCAACATTGGTAAATCCCATGCATTTTCCTTCAAGGGAGATTTTCAACCATATACGATTCCATTTGGAGCGGTAGAGATTACTGTAGCTTCGGGTACATTCAAATATTTGGGAATTCAGGTTTATAGGAACCATTAAGATCTCCTGGAAGGGAACTCCTAAAGAACAATCACCTGCTTACACTCCCAAATCACCTTCTGGACCTCACTCCCACTTTCTGTAGCTGGGTGCCTTTCCATATCTAATATGGGAATGTTCCTTTGCATCCTTTATTTTTTCACCAATCTACTGGTAGTAATCCTGACAAAGTTTTTCAAAATGTTGAACACTCTATTAATAGGCTTAATATGGGGCATGGGTCAGTGACGCGTCAGCCTGGCAAAATTGCAACTGCCGTCGGAGGCTGGAGGTATGTTCGCAGTCTAGTACTGCCGAAATCACTCCCCTAGAAGGGCAAAATCGAGGTCCAAGGGAATACATCTTCATCCAAACCCAAACTCTTACACAACCACATCTCTATTGATATCACACATAAACTCTGGACGGAGATAGGCACTGGCAGACTTCATTGCCGGAATTCCCCCCCCTCTCAACGTAACGACATAGTGAATCACATACATTTGTACCTCGTAACTATGATGTATGTATAGTCAGTGCGATAATGTGAAATGCTACAAAACATATGCTTTATGTATGAAACAAATGCATTTATCTGCTCTTACCTTTCTTTGTAAAACCCAATGAAATGTTACAAAAGAAAAAATGCCTGGCTGTATTTTTTAGCTGCCCTTGAAATAAATAAATAAATAAATAACACAGGAAGTGGGAGGAGGAAGGGAGCATCAGGAAGAGGGGAGGATAAAAAGCACACATGGGTGGATGAAGAGTAGGCCTGGGCGGTAAATTCCGTTCCGTTCGCGGAATTTGCGGAATTTGCGGAATTTCGCGTTCCGCGGAGAACGCGAAATTGCCCAAAAATCTGCGTTCCGCGACTTCGCGAAATTTTTTGCTTGTTCGCGTTCTCAATATGCGTGTTCGCGAGATATTTCACCCCGAGCACGCAAACAGCGATCGCGAACAGGAAAAAAGTATCGCGAGCAAGCAATTCCGTGTGTTCGCGGAATTTCTGCGTGTTCGCGGAGATTTTTTACCGTTTCGCGGAGATTTGCGTAACGCGATTACGCAAATTCCGCCCACCCCTAATGAAGAGTAACAAGCTAGGGGAAGAGCAAGGAAACATACGCGTGTTTATGGAATGCTGAATACAAAATTTGTATTCCCTCGCCACCAAGTGTGACATGGAAGGATGCAACTCATCCAGTCAGAACATTTTGACACTGGTATGCTCCTGGGCGGGACAAAATCAAGAATCGAGTAGGGCTGGGTGGTAAACTCTTCTTTACTAGTAGAGTTTGTGGAAGTCAGGCATTCTGTGGAGGAACGTAGAGTTCCTGAACGAAGCTGCGTGTTTTGTTCTATTCGCGCGCTTGAGTTTTTGTTTTGGTACTCACTTGCGAGTGCCAATATACTCTTGGGCCGCTTGCGAGTGTACGGGAGACTTCTTGCACCGCTAGCGAGTTCCTGCAAGACCTTGCGCTCACTCGCTGGCTTCCGGTCGCTACTGCGCCAATCTAGTGCCGATCGCAAACTGGTTGCTCAAGCAGCTTTTGTGCTTGAGAGGCAGCTGAAAGGCTTTTGAAGTGGATTTTTTTCTCCTAGTGGCCGTTTGAGTAGCCTTTTTTTATTTTTCACTTTTTTCCCAACAGGTAGCAAGTGCCGTGTTCCTGTCCAGCAGGCTCCTCCTAGTGCTTTGTCCCTCTCCTGGTCCCTTTTTCATTGGGATTTGGAGCTGGAACCATCACTCTCCTTGGCTGCTGCATATATACCATTGGATTTAAGGACTTTGTATTTCAGTTTTCACAAGTAAGTTGAAAAACTGGTGTATAAGGGTGTTGTTTATTTGATTGAGGGCATGCACCAAGATTTATGTGTACTTTTATTTGATTTTTAAAATTTATCGTGGAGGGTGGCCTGCAGTTTTAGTAGGGGCCTAGTTTAGCGTTTTTTGCATGTAATTCTTCTTTTGTAAAGGGAAAAATGTTTTACAGTTCAGTACATTTTTCCATGTTTCTTTAATACGTTTACAATATTCATTTAATTCACTATATGGCCTAGTCTGCCAATGGGCCTTTCAGACAGTAGGCCCAGTACTAGTCATTGGTGCATGAAACAATTGTTTCTGTGTTGTCTGTTGAATTGAAACATCATTTAGGCTATTGATGACATTGGATTAAATTAGAAAATGTGTTATTTTTTTTGGGGGGGGGGGTGTATTTCATGTTTTAATTTTCTGCAATCAGTGTATAGGTGGGGTAATTATATTTGATGCCTCTGATGGATGTGTGTTGTAAAATGTCTTAGCCCATTTAATGTTTGTTTTTTGCATTGCTGAATTAATGCTCTTTTTTCTGTGTTATCAAGCCATGCCTCCTTCGTCTGGCCAGTGTGTGAGTGTGTATGCCATAGGCCACCATTTGTCTTTTTTCCCCATGCCATGTGGCCAGGGCCATTTGGTATAGTCAGTGCCCATAGGCCTGCATATTTTCTTTGTGGTCATGCCTCCTTGCTTGCTGTTTGACCATGTGGTCGGTAGCCATTTTGTGTAGCCAGCCACTGTGCTTTTGCCACAGGCCTGTATGTCTTCTTTGTTCCCCATGCCTTCTTGCTTGCTTGTTGTTGCGACCATGTTGCTGGTGGCCATTTTGTGTAGTCAGCCACATACCTGCCAACTCACTGAGCCACCGTGTGACACACAATATCGGTTCCCATCACACTGTCACCCGGTGAGGAGCCGATGTCACACAGTGGCAGGAAAAATGAGCTGAAAACAACAGTAAATAGTGGTTTCCAAGCTCGTTTTCCAAAGCTTTGAAAAGCGGATATCCATTAATGGGTGTGAAAAAACCCCAGGACATCGGCACCAGCCTCAGCAAGCTTTTTTTGGGGCGGAGCGAGGAAGGGGCTTGGAAGACGGATGAAGTTCAAAAGTGCCTCTTAGGTACTTCTCGGCTTGATGCCCTGCTCCTCACACTGTGAGTTTTTTGTTCAGGTTGGCAGGTATGCAGCCAGTGTGCTTTTGCCATAGGCCTGCATGTCTTTTCTTTGTTCCCCTTGCCTTCTGGCTCAGTGTTGTTGTTGACCATGTGGCACTGGCTGGCAGCCATGTGGGTGTCCAGCCAGTGTGTCCCTTTGTCATAGGCTTGCATGGATGGATAATTTCACCTATTTTGAATTTTTTAATTTTAGGTTTTTTAATTGTAATAATTATTTTTGTTTTTTTATTTAATTTTTTTGTTTTGTTCCCTCCCCCCCCCCCCCCCCTCCCCCCATTTTCCTAACATTTGGGATCAACCCCATGTCTGCTGTAGGCGCAAAACAGCATTCATTGTCTAAAGATTATTCCATTGTCACCTGCACCTCCCCGAGTGCCACATCGCAACTTTATGCATGTAAAGCAAACAGTTAGTTACATCTGTACGTTGTTGTTGCTCTTTGTTATCCTTCCTGAGTGTATACCATGAAAGTTTATGTTGTGGTTTTACAAATGGATACACTGTATTGTAATTGTGTATAATAACTTAAGTAACCACACTAAATGATATTGTTTGTTTGTACTACTAATTGAACTGCAACAATGCCACGTTTCACTGATGTTCTTCTTGCTTGTATGCTTTTAGGTGCACAAGAGAAGAGCACCTACAGTACTGCCAGACAGAAGGTTTGTGCATAGTCAGGTTCCACATCTCTTCAGCTTGTGAAGCAAAGTGCCACTGCCAACTGACAGCTTCAAGATGGCCCCCAAAGAAAGGTGCTGCCAGAATGTGGCCAGTGGGGAGGAGAAGAAACGGATTACCACCACTGACGTGCTTACCAGAACCTGTTTTTGGCAAATTTTTGCCTGCCGCACCGGCCTACGGCGAGCAAGCTGAGAGCAGCACTCCTGCATCAACAGCATCACCCCAACCTAAGCCCAGGACCATGTCTGTCAGTGAGGCAGCCACTACAATCAACCCAACGCCGACAATTGGTGATGTTGAATTTGATTTGTCCCTTTTACAAAATCGGTTCAGGGAACAAAGCAAAGTGGACAGCAGCCGCATCCAGCAATAGTATATTTGCCTGATGTTGGAACAGAACAGGAGGTTGAGCTTCCTTCCGAGCAAGAACCTCCTCTTATAGAATCATTGACTACCAGATCTCCAGCAAGGAAAAGGAAGGTATTATTTCGCCGGCTTTCTCCAAGCACCCCTTCTAATGATGATGATGGGGACATGGAGTGGACTGAGGCAGAGTTCAGGAGTCAACAGGAGAGGCAAGGGTAAAGGAAAGGTCCTGAAAGACTTAGACTTATGGAAGGGGATGATGATGAGGATGACGACGACAAGGCAGTCATGGTGGAAGGTGACACAGAGGAGTCTGACATTGCTATTCAACCTGTTCCAAGGAATGTGGCACAGGCAGTACCACCACCAGCTCCCATATCTGCAAAGCCCCAGCTGAGACCTGCACCAGCCCCTACCTCAGGAGAAGCAGAGAGGCAATCGATGACGCACCCTCCTACCTTCAGTTCTTCTTTAGGCATTGGCCGTGGCTCAGTAAAAAAGTACTCCTCTCCAGTTTGGGACTTATGTACAGTTAGCAAAGAGGGGGAGCACATTGCAGTATGCACCATTTGTCACACAAATGTTCGTCGAGGTAAACCTGGTACACATTATGGTTCTAGAGGCCAAGCGACCCATATTAAAGAACATCACAAAATCAAGTGGAAGGGGCTCTTTAAAAGAAATGCTGAATGTGGACGTTTTGGTGAAGAGAGCCAGGGAACATCCGCTACAATTCCAATCCTGGTGGAAGGTGATGAAGAAAAAGAAGAGGGTGATCTCTTCATTCAAAGCAGCCGTATCCCCAATATGTGCACCAGCAGATTTACCCACCTCTGCGACTTCAAAATGGCACAAAATTTGGAGTGAGGTGGAGACACCACATCATACAGTGACTGCCCGACCACAACGCACATTGAGTCTACCACCACCATACACTACTCAAAAGGCGCCTGTGTCAGTGGCCCCAGAAAAGAAGAAAATCTAGGCTACAATTACTGACCTGTTTAGGCAGATGGAGCTCCATGAGCGGAACCACCCAACCACACGTATGTACAATGAAAAGCTGGCAAAAATGTTATCCCTGGACCTCCTCCCCTTTTCTTTTGTTGACGGAGTTGAATTCTTAGAATTTGTGGCAGCCATTTCGCCAAAATGGAAGGTACCAAGTCGGACCTATTTTGCCAGAGTTGCTGTTCTAGCACTGCCTCACGATGTGCTGCAGTTGGGTAGACAAGTTTTGCAGCAAAGTGTTGTTCACACCATCCACCTGACAGACATGTGGACCACTTGTCAGGTGACTGATTACATGTGCATCGCTGCGCACTGGATCTCTTTTGCTGGGGTACAGCAAAAGCATGGAGAAATCACACACAGCTGTATACTTCTTGGAGAAATTTAACAGCAAGGTGTGTGAATGACTGTGACCTAGGGGTCTCAGAATTGGATTTACCACCACGGGCAATGGCTGTAACATAGCCATGTCAGACAGAGGCTATTTCAGGGTCCTGTGTTTGGGCCATTGCATCAACCTGGTGGAGTAAGACTGCCTAAAATAAAAAAAAGACTTAGTCAGCAACATCCTGACCACCAGCCGAAGAATCTGCACTCATTCCAGCCATTCTTTTAAAGCCCAGAAGCAGTTGCGGATTATTCAATGTAATAATAGCGCACCAGTTAAAGACCCTGATACAGGAGGTGCCAGCACAATAGAACTCGACCTATTACATGTTGCAACGTCTGATTGAGCAGTAAAATCGTATCAGTGATTGTTATTCAAAGAGGAGGGGATGTAGTTGGGAAGGCCATGACTATGGAAGCAGACAAATGGGGCTAGTCAAATGCCTGACACAGATGCTACTCCCTTTTGACGTTTTCACATGGGAAGTTAGCAAGGAGGACATTACGATGGGCCAAGCTATCCCGTTGTTGCATCTCCTACAGGAGCAGGTAAAGAAGGTGTCTGAAAGGTTCGCCCTTGCAGGTTTGAATGAAAACACAGAAGCGCATGCCTTGATTGAAACCTTAATCTTTCACTTGGCTTGTAATACAAGGCTGCCACATGTCATCATCTCGTCCAAAGAGCACATCTGTTCCACACTGCTTGATCCACGGTATAAAAAACATTCTACTCACTTTAATTCCTTTTTCTGAGGGGATGTTTTAAAATACAAGAGGTGGATTGTAGAGCAAACCGGATACTTAGAAGAATGGCTGAAACGTCGAGTCTCAACCCGCAGTTCTGGGGTGCTGCCCTCAACTTCCTGTCTCACAGCAGTCAACAACACCATTAACCAGAACACTGGCAACAACAGCATCAAAAGGATCGGACCCAACCCCTGCATTGTATTGGTTTCAATTGGCAGGGCTCAAGTCCAGTGCAGAGGTGATGGCAAAACAGGTTGAGCATGTGGCAGATGCAAAGACCATCCACAGGATGTTCCGGGAGTAGCTGGATGATCCAAAAGAGGTCTATGTTGATCAAATTCCATTGATTTATTTATTGGTATGGGAAGACGCGCCAGTGGCCCGAGCTCAACAGGCTGGCAATAAAGTATCTGGCTTGTCCTGTAGCCAGTGTGTCTGCTGAGCATGTGTGCAGTGAAGTTGGTTGTGGTTGTTACAATGAGAAGGGCCAGTCTCTCACCTCAAAACGTGGAGAGATTGACTAAGATCAAAATGAACCAACATTTTATACCACCCAATTGCACTATTCCTCAAACAACACAGGAAGATAATTGGGCAGAAATTGAATCAAGTGTGTTAGCTGATCAACTTCTGTGTGAACCACTTGAGTTTGAGAACACTCTACTTCCTGAACTGAGTATGCCAGTGCCCCTATAGAACCTTTTAATTATTTCTCATTGAGCTTCTATATATGTGAAAAAAAAGTAGCTAGTTGAACATAATTATTTTTGTGTCAGATTTATGCTGCACCACCCTTTTTTACTCACATATATTGCCGGATTGCAGTTGGACCAGTGTCCATTGAAGAAGCCTCCACAATTCTTTCATGACATTGGAGACAATGACTGCCCGTCTCGCATGCCTATTGCCAATCCCTTTTTGCATCACTTAGCACTAGAAGGTCTGATCCAGAAGATCGTTGATTTACAAGAGTGCCTGCCAATACCACATTCCTATGTGTTGCCTCCATCAAAGATGAATACATAATACTTAAACTACCAGTGCTTGGATTGGAAGAGGTAAAACTACAACTATTGCAACAGTGTGTGAGTGATGATTGATGCCTCGTGTGGTGGCATACAGTGAGGGAGGGTGTTGAACTGTAATGTGAAACTTGCCTGAGATGATTGATTTACAATGTTTGGGGCCTGAGTGATGGGCAATCATTTTTTCCCTGGAGGGGATTGGGCTTCACAAACATACTTGGTGAAAATGAATTAACATGTATGGTCAACTTCTATGATCCTTCTCGGTTTTTTCATTATCTAGGATGGCTGCCCCAGAAAATCCTTTTATTTACAAGACTGCCAAATTCCAATCTGTTGCTTGCATCAAAAGGGAGATGGTGTACCTTCCACCATGCTTGGATTGGAACAGGTAACCATTGCACAAATGAGTGATCTGATTATAAAGTGACTGTGAGTGAGGATCGATGAGGTGGTCACAGTGAGGGAGAGTGTGTTGAACTGTAATGCTGGAGCTTTCTTGAGATGATTATTGATTTGTAATGGTTGGGGGCCTGAGGGATGGGCGATCATTTCTTTTCCAAGGAGGTGATTGGCCCATTTCACACTTAGCCTGATTTAATGACAGGGTCCTCATTTTTTCAAGTTCTTCAGAGACCAGAACAGTCACTTTAGTTAACAAACAAAAACATATGCAAAATACTGCAATTCTGTTTCTTTACTTGTTCTTCACAACAGTGCATTACATGTCGGTCTTGCTTCGGTCATGATGACTGGTCTGTGACGGAGTTACTCTGAGTCATCAACAGCTAGAAGCAATAAGTTATCTACTTCTGTTCAAAGGTAAACCAAGAGCCTGAGACCTAGTGTGGAATGTAGAGAGCTGCATTTGTGAAAAGTTTGTGTTGTGTGTGTGTGTATGTTGGACTTGTGCCAAAAGTGAAACTGAGCCCCCTCTTGTTTTTTTTGCTCTGCCTACGAGTCTTATTGATACACTCCTCGTGAAGCTTACCTTCCTTCTGTACTTCTCTTTGACTCTAAAATACAGTTTCTCTTTTACAATCCGTAGGCCTTCTGCTAGTCTCCTGCACAAACGAAAGGCGAAAGCTGAGCTCAGCAACATTCCTACTTACCTACCGGACCAGTCCAAACAGACACCCAAGATTGGACATTCCAGAGGAGAATGCAGACGCACCAGCTAATTTTGCAATACAGTATCAATGTTCTTTTAACAATTGTATTTGGAGAACTGGGTGGGTAGGTTCGCTCCCAACCTAGAAGACAGAATGTTTAGAAATCTGATAACTTGGATCTTGGTGGCAGAAGGACGGTTAGCAATGCATTTCTGTACTGTCATACGTATTCCGTTGTTTCCTTCTACAGCAGATTGATGACAAATGATAGTGTTTATCTTAAACCTTTCCCCAAATCCCCTTTTCCACTCATTAATCAAACCTCTAACCCTCTTCTCCCGGGCTTTGTAATTTATTGAGGTATGGCTTACTTTACACCATCAATGGATCACACACTAGGTTGGGCAGATGTGGCGAAAGCAACACCAACTTGCAGCACAATCATTTAAGCAATAACCCACACTGGCCCTATTTACCCACCCGCAAATGAAAAGCGATCCATATTTTCGATATAGAATGTTGAACAGCACTCGGCAGCATCATCATTTAGGCATTGTGTTGCGTAACCGTAAACACCTAACCTGAGCTTGTCCACTCCAGACCGTGAGTCCCTTTTTTATAACTTGAGGATTTCATAAATACTACCAGCTCCCCTTTAGCCAAAAATTAGTAGTATTGCTGTTTTTTGTATTTTAGTATTATCTGGAATTCTTGTTGTGTCTTCATGTAGTACTCTGGTGTCAATTCGTTGTAAAGCTTTGATAAAATATTACTTATTAACTCAGTCTTTCTATTTCCATTTAGTTACCTACGATGGATAATCAATCATTCAGATTAATCCTACAGTTGGAGCTCACCCGGGTGGAAGTGGAAGTGGGACCTCACTTGAGAAGTTGTGATGCCTTCCCTGTTATTGCTTCATCTATATTCATGTAAGCCAACTAGTAAGGAGCGAAGTGAACTAGTTAACTTAGTAACTAACTAACTGCTACTATTGTTTAGCCAGCTTGTTGTAGATCGTCATGGCAGCATTCCCCCTAATGTTCAAGATAGTTGGAGACGTATAACTCTATAACTAAAAGCAACACTCTCTCTTACAAGCACATAAACATACTGCATAAAAGCTGAAGGCAGCAGTGCAAAGTGAAAGAAAAACAAACTACTTCAGGCATAATTTTAGATGAAATAAACAAGTTTCCCCCTTTTTTTCTTTTTTGTTACATAGAAACCCATCCTCCGCCCACACGACATGCCCACCCCTTTACCCAAACAAAACTGACCCAAGAAACAATGTCCCAAAATTCAAAATGACCAAAGAAAGTCAAATCTAGTCCCAACTCCCTTCCCACCCTTTCTACCTAGCCCCATCAAACAAGTCCCTCCCACCAAAACAAAAAATGTAAAAAAAAAAAAAAAAGGGCTAGAAGGGGGCATTGTGGATGTCGGTCCGGAGCTGGTCCAGGCTCTGCTCACTTGTGGTGAGCCGGCTCTCGATGGAGTCCAGCCGCTGCAAAATGCGGTGCAGCAATTGCCTGGTGTTGTCAGTGTGGGAGGGGGAGACTGCAGTTAATGGCAGCTGGCAGCGGCAGCAATAGGATGGCCAGGAGGCTGAAAGGGGACTGGCTGCACTGGGGCCCAGCTGAGAGGAGTTTGCTTCCTCCTCCTCTAGGACCACCATCCGCCGGTACTCGTACTGAATACGCTCCAGCCTTTGCCGCTGCAGACGGGCCACTATCTCCTGCCTGGTGGGTGGTCTGGCTGGAGCAGCTATATTGAGAAAGACACATTGTAAATAATGCTTGCTCTGTGCAAACAATTGTTTTAAATTACTGGGTGGCACAGTAGCAGTACATTGCAGGTCCCCTAGGGTCATTGGAATTTGATGTGATTAGGAGAGTCACAAGGTCAATTTTATGTTTTACCCACAAATGTCTTGCTTAAAACACTGACTGTGTGCCAGAAAATTAAGGCAGAAGAACACCGGATAACAAAAACAGTGATTTGATTATTTTTTTCATCTTTTCAAGTAACTATAAACAGACACTTTCTTTGAGTTGAAGAATCAATGACCTCTCATTAATGAGTACGGCGTTATGCGCAATGGAGTACAAGTTGTGCTAAAATAATGAAGCCATGCTCATTGCTGGCCAGCGTGTCTGGTAGGTTGCTATGTCTGCAGCTGGGGAAACTGTAGTTGACACTTGTCTAATTTTAATTCCAATGGCCCTGCTCTGCTCCAAATGCATTTCTCTATCTACCCTGGCTCCAGAGAGGCGGATGCATAATAAAAATAAGATACTATGTCACACACCTCACATATGAAATGCAAATATTAATATTATCATGTCTGTCAAGTAGACATTGGAGAAAATGATGGACTGCACTACA
Organism: Triturus cristatus; assembly: GCF_964204655.1. Classification (NCBI taxonomy): domain Eukaryota; kingdom Metazoa; phylum Chordata; class Amphibia; order Caudata; family Salamandridae; genus Triturus; species Triturus cristatus. Next base: position 648,617,737 of record NC_140594.1, read on the forward strand.
GGGAAAGGAACAGGCTATATAGATGGTATTTGGCACATTCAGCACTGTGTGTACATACGCCAAACTTGACATCAAATCATGCACTTACTCCCACTTTACTCTGTGGCCTCGCCCACCACCACATATTATCAACAAATTCATTCGCTGGGCCAGTAAGCAAGGAAAGGAAACTTGACTTACTCTACTGCAGGAGGTAGGGTAGAGGGGTTAGAACTTTTTTTGATATAGAATAGATGGGCCACTACACTGATCGATTTGTCATCTTTGGCTTATTCAGTCACTGTACAAGTAAAAAGAGAACAATCTGAACACGTGTAAAATAATCTGTTATGGAAAACCATGAAATATATTCTGGAATCACTTCACATGGTCATAAAATTAAATGTGGCACATGCCAAGAATGGATTTTCCAATTTGGTAGGCTGGGACGAAAGAAGGTAAGCAAAAATAAAGGAGTGAATTACTAAGAGGTGACTGAGTTGGCGAAGGGAAACAACACACCTTGTGTGTTCGGTTTTCTGTGCATTGAAAACATTGTAAATGGTGCATTAACTGAAGCAGACGCATATTGCGCCACCAATACTGCGGTCACAAATTGGCTCATATTGCACCTCGGTCATAAGTGCCAAAAATTCCATAGGTGGGGGGTGATGAATGATGGGTGGCTCACTTAAATGCAGCGAGTCAAGGGAGTGGAACAAAAATAAAAAATACCCTCCACTTTAAACCATAGCTTTGATAACCCTACATAAACAAAGTAAGCGATGTAGGTGAGCAGCATGCTCCTCATGTGAAGAGCAGCCTTGCTTATTCATCCAAACAAACAGAATATTCATTCATCCTTTCATTCTAATTCACCCAATGCCACCATAATTAATCTTAACTTTCTCTCATCCAGTTTTTCACCAAAATTTGCAATCCATTATCCATTTATTTAATTATCCATCTTTTCTTCTAACCATTCTTCAGCCCATCCATCCCTTTACCGACCCACGCACACTTATTTCACACACACACCCTTTCACTCGTATATCATTTCCTTCTTTTAACCCTCTATTCTTTCATGTTTTCCTCAAGCCATCAGTGCTCATTATGTGAGCTTTTGGTGAGCTTGGTTGCAGATCTAAGAGGCCATAATGACTCAACCACTGCTAAAGCTAGGGGGGCTCACAGTCACGTGTTGACACCCTGCTACTGACTAGTGAGTATAGCAATTGCTAGAAATTATGCGACTTACCAGTGCCCGTCCCTGTTGCCACTTCTCCCCATCCAAGTGACTCATCTCCTCCTATAGCGGCTCTTGAGCCGGCATCACTGTTTTATGTGGCTAGAATAAAACATTATACAACTTTTAGATGCCGGATACACCACCCGAAATACGATTCCAATACATTACATTATTACAGTTCAGTTAGCACTACAGTATCCTCTAACAAAAATCTCACTCTGGGCATTTGTTTGGTTCACAAAGTTAGGCAAGCCAGGGGTGGAATAATCGTCAATGAAAGATATGACGTTGATTGGCAAATGCAATGGGAGTTGGACCTCATACTTTTTTCCAGGCATGCTGCAGTGTCATGGGAAACTGCTGGTATACTGTATAAATGAATGAGACCACAGCACACTACATTGGAAGAAGTGGTTCATGATGATCTTAGCCACTCTCTCGTGAACTCAACTGTTAAAGCATAAGCGGGAAAAAGAAAGCCTTCTCTCAACAAACATAAATGGTGAATATTATGTTCGAGGCATATGGGCTGCAGAACAAACACTAGTGCATAGATCGCCATCTGGTGGTGGGCTCAGATGATTACATTTTGTTGTTGTCCTGGAAGAGTCTTTGTATGGTAGATGACTCCTCCTCTGGTGTATAGTGCGCATGGGCATCGACTCCATCTTCAGATTGTTTTTTTCCGCCATCGGGCTCGGATGTGTATGTCGCTCCCGCTCGGTTTCATTACCGATCTCATTTCGACGCGCATTTCTTGATTCCTACTGTCTGTATTGTTTTCGATCGAGACTTCCTTATACACGTGTCTCGAACAACCTTCACTTCTTGATTCCGGTGATCGTCGGGGGCAGTCGGGCCTAACTGCGCCATTGGGCCTTCGGCTCATGGAAAGAACACCATTCAAGAAGTGCCCTCAGTGTGGACACAAATTCCCCCACACTGATCTACATGAGGTGTGCAATCTGTGCTTGTCCCCATAGCACGAAAGCTGAGGCCTGTGCTTCGTTTCGGTCGAAAAAGAGAATCGGAGACCGTCGAGCTCGGAGAGTCATGGCACAATCTTCTTCATCGGCACCGGACACCCTCGTTGAGGAGACTCCAGTCCAACCGGAGTCCGAAGAAGAAGAACAGCAGGAAGACGTCATCGTTTCCGAAGCAGAGGCTTCAGCTTCCAGAGCCGACGAGCAGGCAGAAGATGACGATCCCCTTCCAGCTGCTCAACGGGTCGTAAGTTCAGACATCGACCCTCATGATACCACACAGGTTGAGGCTTCGGTTCCACCTCTACCTTCGGGCCCGGGTGCACACCGATCACAAACTTCCGATGCCCCGCCTTCGGGCCCGGCAACGAAGACTTCCAAAAAGCCTGTAGGCGACTTGGGCTCGAGTCATCCTCCAGTCAGTCCCGATAAACAGAAGGTTCTCAAACTGAAAATGAAACCTATACAAACTTCGGCACCTAAAACTGACGAACTAAAGTCAAGTCCGACACCAAAGCAAACTTCGGCACCTAAACGGGCAAACCGAAGCCAAGTCCGGCACCGAAGCAAACTTCGGCACCTAAAACTGTCGACCCGAAACACGCATCGGAACCAACAACTCCAGATCCCCAAAAAATCTCCGATCCGAAGAAAAAACTTGAACCGAAAAAAGCTTCCGACCACAAGTTTTCGGAACCGAAAGCACAATCTACTCCTAAGACTGTACTAAACATTGCTAAACCCAGCAAACAGCTCGATCCCAAATATGACAAGCCGGTTCCGAGAAAGGATTCTCCCATAGAAGAACTTTTCCGTCCAGATCCAAAGCAAAAAACTCTTCTTATTCACCCAAAGACTGGACATATCATCACTTCACCTGCTAAAAGGAAACTGAAACCTCCTTCCACACCTCCAGTCACTCTCAAAAAACATGCTCAAACTTCTCCCATAAGAGTACCTTTACCACTTCCAGAAGTACCAGACCCTTACATTTCCCCCACATACTCACCACTCATCCCACACAGCCCTGCACCAGCAGATAACGATGAGGATGATAATTCTGGGGGGGGGGGCAGAAGTAGGGCAACCCTTAGATGATCCAGATGATATTACTGGCCCATCATATGATCCTTCGGAAGACTACAATGCACCAGACACCCCAGATCTACCCCAAGATGACTCATACCCTTCTAGGCCATCTCCTCCAGATGACACCATAGGGTTCACACAACTCATTCACAGAGCAGCAGCCTTTCATAGGGTCGATCTCCATACTGATCCAGTGTATGACGACTTCCTTATGGACACATTATTACCCTCTCATAAGACCACAACCATCTTACCAATTCTTAAAGGGGTTATAAAACATGCACCAGACGTATTTAAAGATCCCGTCAGGGCTAGGGTAATTAATCCCAGGTTGGAGAAAAAGTACAAAGCCGCTCCAACTGACCCAACCTATATCAAGGGCCAACTACCATTAGATTCTTTAGTGGTCTCAAACGCACAAAAAAGAGCTAACGCTCAGACAACAGGGGACACTCCACCCCCTGATATAAGAATCCAAACTCTTAGATTCTTCAGGCAAACTTATGACATCTCAAGCAGCCAACGTCTGGAGAATCACCAACACCCAAGCTCTGTTGGCAAGATACGATAGGGCTCACTACGATGAGCTTGAAACCCTTATACAACATCTACCAGAGAAATACAAGACCAGGGCTACTGATTTGATACAGGTAGGGAAGGTCATTACTAACACTTCCATCCGTTGCGCTCTAGAGGCTGCTGACACAGCCTCAAGGGCAATAAACATCGGCCTACGTTTATGCAGGCAGGCCTGGCTGCGTATTTCTGGTTTCAAACCAGAAGTACAAATTAGTATTCTCAATCAACCCTTTGACCAACAACATCTGTTTGGTCCCACGGTTGATACCTCTCTCGAAAAAATGAAAAAGGACACTGACACTGCGAAATCCATGGGAGCTTTACAAAATCAAACTCCCAGAGCGTCCTTTTGTCGCTCCTCGTACAGGGGGGCCTCAATAATTTTTCCTAACAATAATGCCTCCTCTTCTTACAAAACTCCCACCCAATCCTCGCCCAATAGAGGTTATTACAAAGGAGAATATAGAGGCAACAATACTAAAGGTAGAGGCAGAGGTAACAACACCCGTACCGCCTCCGCCCCCAAGCAGTGACTTCCCTCCCCTCCCCCCAGACCATTCCAATCCTGTCGGGGGGAGATTACAACAGGTCCTACCTGTCTGGAACTCCATCACAACAGACAGGTGGGTGAGACAAATAATTCAGTCAGGTTATTGTCTGGAGCTCACTTCCACTCCTCCAACAATACCACCTAGACAGCGTCCCATGTCACAAGAGCATCTCACACTCCTAAAACAGGAGGTTGTCGCTCTACTGCACAAACATGCAATAGAACCAGTTCCACTACACCATCAAAACACAGGGGTTTACTCTCTATATTTCCTTATTCCCCAAAAAGACGGCACCCTCAGACCTATACTGGACCTGAGATCCCTGAACCTTTACATACAGCCAGACCACTTCCATTTGGTCACATTACAGCAGGTCCTTCCTCTGCTAAAACAAGGTGATTTCCTTGCTACCCTAGATCTCAAGGATGCCTACTTTCACATTCCCATTCACCAAGCTCACAAAAAGTACCTTCGGTTTGTAGTGGACGGTCAGCATTACCAATTCAAAGTCCTCCCCTTCGGAGTCACTACAGCACCCCGAGGCTTCACTAAGTGTCTTGCGGTAGTAGCAGCACACTTGAGAAGGGAAAACATCCATGTCTTCCCATATCTGGATGACTGGTTAATAAAAGCCAAGTCATACCAGCAATGCGTCCAGCACACATACAAGACCATTTACCTCTTACACAAACTTGGTTTCACTATAAACAAAACAAAGTCGCACCTCCAACCATCCTGGTTTCAACAGTATCTGGGTGCCACAATAGACACCTCCAAAGGACTTGCATCCCCCAATCCAATAAGAATACAAAGCATGCAAGCTCTTATACAAAGATTTCAACCGCAACACTCACTACCAGCTCGAGTGTTCATGCAACTAATTGGAATGATGGCATCTTGCATTTTGGTAGTACCTCACGCAAGACTCCAGATGCGCCCCCTGCAAGAGTGCTTAGCAAACCAGTGGAACTAGGCTCAAGGTCAATTAACAGATCTGGTGGTTGTCGACGGCCAGACACATTGCTCTCTGCAGTGGTGGAACACCAAAAACCTTTCCAAAGGACGGCCGTTCCTCGAGCCAGTTCCACAGGTAGTACTAACCACAGGCACATCCCTCACTGGCTGGGGAGCTCATTTGTCAGAGCACACAGTACAGGGCAGGTGGAAACCACAACAGAAGCTACGCCACATAAACCATCTGGAGTTGCTAGCCATTTGTCTAGCTCTAAAATCATTTCAAAATTACCTATTAGGCAAGGCTGTCTTAGTCCGCACAGACAATATGACAGCCATGTACTACATTCAAAAACAGGGAGGCATACACTCCTTACAGCTCTCCCGGCTGGCGCAGAGCATATGGAGGTGGGCCATTCCTCACAACATCTACCTACTAGCAGAACATCTACCAGGAGTTCGAAATCAAGTTGCGGATCTGTTGAGTCGTCAGAGACAACAGATTCATGAGTGGGAACTTCATCCGCAAGTCCTTCAACCTTTCTTTCAAGTATGGGGACAGCCACAAATGGATCTGTTTGCCACACACCTAATCTCCAAATGCCCAAGCATCGCCGCCAGGTATCCACATCCATTGTCCAAAGGCAATGCGATATGGATGAGTTGGTCAGGAAGATTTGCGTATGCTTTTCCCCCCCTCCCACTCATTCCGTTAGTGGTGCGCAAGCTGCAGCAACACTCCCTCACGCTGATACTCATTGCACCAACATGGGCAAGGCAACAGTGGTACACCACACTACTGAAACTCTCAGTGGTACCACATCAAAAACTGCAACTCTCACCACCACACCTGTTAACACAGAGCCATGGAGAGATCATGCACCCGGACCCCATGCAGGTCAACCTAGCGATTTGGCTCCTGAGGTCTTAGAATTTGGATATCTCAACCTCCCACCTGATTGAATGAACGTTATCAAAGAAGCTAGACATCCCACTACTAGAGCTTGCTAGGCAGCTAAGTGGAAAAGATTTGTTATATATTGCACCAATAACAACATCAACCCACTAGATGTTTCGATACAGAACATCATATGCTACTTGCTGCATCTCCTCAAATGCAGTTTAGCATACTCCTCAATCAGGTTACATCCTGCTGCTATAGCAGCTTACCTTCAAAACAGACAGCATCTATCATTATTCAAAGTTCTTGCCATCAAAGCCTTCATGGAAGGTCTCAAAAGAATAATTCCTCCCAGGGTACCACCCTCCCCTGTATGGAACCTCAACGTTGTCCTCACTAGGCTCATGGGTCCTCCATTTGAAGCTTGCATAAGTGTGAATTACAATTTCTTTCATGGAAAGTTGCTTTTCTAGTGGCTATTACATCACTCAGAAGGGTGAGTGAGATCCAGGCACTAACAATTAAAGAACCGTTCTTGCAACTCCCATCACAACAAGGTGGTTCTAAGGACAAATCCCAAATTCCCTCCAAATGTAATTTCACCATTCCATCTCAATCAATCTGTTGAGTTGCCAGTATTCTTCTCCCAACCTCAAACAATTGCTGAGAGCTCTCCATACATTAGATGTTAAAATAGCTCTCCTCTACTATATTGATAGGACAAAGCCATATTGTAAAACCAAGCAGCTTTTTGTGTCCTTTTCTCCTCCACACAAAGGTAATCCCATTTCAAAAACTGGGATTGCAAGGTGGATAGTTAAATGCATTCAAGTTTGCTGCCAAAAAGCAAAACGCACTCTATCCATTCTAGGGCTCATTCCACCCGTAAACTAGGGGCATCTGTGACATTTTTAGAGAACATTCCCTTAGATAAAATATCTGCAAAGCAGCTACATGGTCTGCACTGCACACATTCACAAAGCACTACTGTGTAGATATTGCAAGCAAAACAACAAGCTAGTGTGGGCCAGGCTGTACTCAAAACACTATTTCAAACCACTGCAACAGATACTGGTACTCGCCGCTAAGGGAGAGAACTGCTATGCAATCAATGCACTAATGGGTGATCTGCAGCCCATATGCCTCGAATGGAAAATGCTACTTACCAGTATGCATCTGTTCTTGGCATGTAGGGCTGCAGATTCACAAACACGCCCTCCCACCTCCCCGGCTACCTCTACTTGTTCCAGTAATATCTTAATTAGATATTAGATGCACTATAAATGAACATCTCTTTCTGTTCTCACACAACTCCATCATTTCCCGTAATGGCGAAAAACAATCTGAAGATGGAGTCGATGCCCATGCGCACTATACTCCAGAGAAGGAGTCATCTGCCATACAAAGACTCTTCCAGAACAACAACAAAGTGTAATCATCCGGGCCCACCACCAGATGGCGATCTATGCACTAGTGTGTGAATCTGCAGCCCTACATGCCAAGAACAGATGCATACTGGTAAGTAGCATTTTCCTTATCATACTAGCTTCCTTCAGTGTGTAATCTTCACGCTAGACAAAGTACCAAAATGTGTTATTTTTCGTCTTACAGTACCACAAGATATATAGGGGCGAGGGAAGGGTACCAACAAAACAGAAGATAAGTGAACTTCAGACTAGAGTAGAGACCGGAAAAACACAGCTATCAAAAAAGGAAACCATATAATATAAGGGAAAAAAAAGAGATAATGTAGAGATAACGGGAATGAAACAAAAATTAACCCATTGTGCTTTGCACAAGTGGGTTTGTATCCTGTCCTTGTTGCCACATGGAAGGAAGACGGCAGGTGAGAGTGTCAGAGAAACTTTATTTCTCACCAGCAACACCAGCCTCCAGGCAGCAACTCCCATCCTGGATCCCAGCACCATTATTCCAATACCCCAAGATTCTACCCTAAGCCCACAACAATCATAAAACTCAACATTAGGGAAATAATAATAAATAATAGGATTTACTGGTGTCAGCAGAGCCCTTGGCAGCGGCACTGGTGGTCGGCGCCGGCTAACCAGCTACTCCCGGACCTGTCTTCTGAACGTCCATCTTGCCCTTGGGTGCTGATGTAAGAAATGAGGATACAAAAAAAATAGATTAGTGATTCAGTTAATCTCCACAAAATATTTGACAAGCAAACGCAGTCATATTGTACTTCTCTAAAATAGATCGCCTACTAGTTTCGAGTCTACTAACTATCGTTGAGTTGCCCATACTAAACCTTAAATCTCTATTCCAAATTTCCATAACAAAAACTGCATTTGGAACTAATGCATTGTAGTGAATGTTCTTTGATTCTATTTCCATTTCTCAACCCCCTTCATGGACCAACTCAGTCTCCCTTTTATGCAGTGCATAGATGCATACTACTCATCACTGTGAAATAACTTGAAACTGTATGAGCTACATAAACAAAGTCACAGAGAGAACGTGCTACTCATTGATGTCACTGATTCATTATAGTGACAGGAGAACAGTCTGCAATGGCTTCTTAATTAGTCAAAGTGCTCACCAATGATGAGTACGATTAGGTAGTGCTGAGTACCTTCCTAGCAGAAACTAGATCACACAATAGTATTTCAACGTAAACTAAACATAACTTACCTCTGAGTGTGAGCAACATGCTATTTAGAAAAGAATGTTAGCCTTGTAGAACACAAACACAATAAATGTTTAATACTCACCGAGCCCTAGAATCTAGATGCCTAGCAGGTCCAACAGGTCCTGTTCCTGGTCCAGGATGTCCCCCAAGTGGTGCGTCAGCTGCTGGACGGTGCCCTGAACCTGACACACGGGCGCATCCTCCCCCAGCACCGCCGACACTCCCTCAGGGGGCATCTGCTACTGGGTCTTCCGCCTGCTGCCAGCATGGAGGGGAGGTGGCGCTGCACAAACCCGGTGCTGCCACCTCCTCAGCAACTATCGCCCGGGGCTGCACACCTGGCTGGTGGCGCCTCCCGCTACGTAGCCGCCCTGCCTCTGCCATGGCACTGGGTTGTTTCTGGAAAAAAATAAAGGAAGGGAAAGGAAAGAAGAAAAGAAGTAAGGGTAAATAAACAAAAAGTTACAAAAAACACATAGAAATGTCCCCAAAAACATAAAATACACAAACTCAAAGACACACACTAATATAACAAGCATTTGCAATGCAATAGGTCTCGCATTTACGCAAGTTTGAGCTATTGGCATTGTAAATGCCAATGCCTTTTATTTATGTTTTGGTTTTTAAAATTGCATTGCAAATGCTTGTTTTGTTTTATAGATTTTAGATTAACGCACCTGAAGTCAATAATTTGTTGGTGAATATTTCAGGACTGGAGACAGTGGTCACCCTACACATTAGACTCCAAATAGAACCCTACAGCTAGCCATCTTGTAGCTGATTCACCAACAAACATCCAGTCAGCAGAAACCTGAAGGAAGATTATTAGGCATTAAGATCCCCAGACTGTAGATCTCTTTAACCCCACCTTGCCAACAGAATTCAACCATAGTCTTGACAAATTACTGGCAAAAACACAACTATTTGGGCTGGCCTTTTTTGAGACGTTGATTCTTCCAAGGTAGCACACAGTGTATACAGCATAGGTGTGTATGCTTCGAATTCCGTTGAATCCTTAACACAAATATCCTCAGCTGATAGTTCCCAGACTCTCTGGCACTCTCCAGCGGTGATAAGGCAGCGTGTGGCTATTTATAAAAGCTGCAAATAAATAAAAAATGCTTCGGCGTGGGCCCTGCTTGAAACGGGTGCCCCACAAATAACACTATGGTGTCTCCAGATGTAAAAAAATAAACTGGACTTTAATGCTTTTGCTACCGTGTAATGAATTTGTAAACCAATTTAAGCTTAAAATAAGAGCATACAATTTGGGCAGGCATCTCATTGGGCGTTAATCACATGAAGCAGAAACCAGTGGTAGCGTTTGGTTGCATTCTCACTTATGCTGCACTGGCGCATTGCTGTCTCCTCTCATTGTATCACTGCAACCCCCTATGGAGAGAGCAGCATGAGGCTGCATAGGCGCAGCATAGATAAGTGCCGGCATATATAGAGAGTTGGTTATCTTTAAGTAGCATGCACACAATGCGTGCGCTCAGATCCCGATTTCAAGCTCCGCGGGTCCTGCCTCCCTGCACTGGGTTGGTTAACGATGGTTGCGGAGACTGGCATCGATACAGTAGACTCACCCCTCCGTGCGCACAATACACGCACAATGTCCAGTGTGCGCAACTGCCAAAGGGGAAAGGCCGTGCAGAGCTCAGAGAATCCGATGAAATGAAGCACCTTCAAATAAATGTAACAGATAGTGGGAATGAACTCATGGGTATGCGTACAGTCACACCACTTAATACACATTCTTGCAACCCGCACACCACATGTACTCCGCACATCAAACATTCACAGTGCAACTATCAGCAATATATGAATCGCGCTAATCACACATTAATAGCACACTCAGTAGACATACCAGACAATTAGACATATAATGTACATATAATAAACTTGACGAATACACACTACACCCGCTAGGCATGTACCCAGCAAACGCACACCAACCAGCACAGATCACGCAAACGCATAAACAACTCACACGCAATGCCTACCACGCATACCCACCAGTCACACCTCGCGAAAACACATCATGAACATATAACAGGCTCGACGCACACACCCTACACCCACCAGGCATGTATTGCACACACACACCAACCGCACACATCACGCACGCACAAACTACGCCACACATACACATCAGTCAAGCGGCAAACACACCATTGTCATTAAGATGCGTGTCTACTGCCTGGTGACGTACACTTCTCTGCTGTTTATGGCACTTGGAGTTGTTACTGCACCCCACACCTCTTGACAGCGGTGCAGCTGGGCACCTGCCTTGGGAAAACCCGGGCTGTCACTCATGTAAATATAATAAAATATAAAATAAAGTTAACAGCACAGTCTATTGTATTTGCCACGGTGTTGCTCCAGACCTATACCAAACTTTGAAGAAGGTTTGTTTAATTTGCATATTTAATAGTGTTAACTGGTGCTTTGCTTCCACGGTGTGTTTGAGTACAGAAAATAGACCCCTGGCACCTGTAGGAAGACAAGCGGATGCGCCTTGAAGATGCAAGTTAGTAATTGACACGAAAGCGGCTTGAAGTATCCACTTTCACACAGTGGACACGGGTGTAAACCCACGGAGTCGGGCGGAGGCATAATTTCGCAATGTGTAAGAGTTGCTTTTAGCCAAAGATGCTCAGGCCAGCAGCCAGACTTTATCACCCTACCCGACGACAACAACGATCTCCCAGTGTAATCTGGTTCCTAGTTTGTAGTTTTAGGAGGGGAAGCTGAGCCTCCTGTACGACGCTTTGGCACCAATGCATCACAAGACACGCATGCGATGTAAACATATTTATTCTATTTTAGTTGGCAACTAAAGAACCCGCAGCCTGAAACTTGGTGAATACACACACAATATCAAAAGAACAAGGTGAGCGTGTAGTTTGATTATATATTGCAGTTTGCTAACGCAGCTTAACTTTCAAGATGAACCACATAGTTCATAGGATGATATAGTTAATCCGCATGCACTGCAGGTTTTGAAATCATTGCTAAGCGGGCAGTGAAACACCCACATCATGTCACGTAGCGGATCAGATCCAGCAACCCCGCAGAAACACGAGATGGAGGAATGACATAGGTCACGCACCAGGAGGAGTGTGCAGGACGGGGGTGCGGAACCGAGGATTATCGGAGCTCATTTTTCGTTGCTTCCAAACAAGCCGCCAGGCATCAGCGGAGACTTTGCACCGCTGTGAAACCGAGCTCTGCCTAGAAGGTCTCTCCGTCTCCATGGACCAACAGCTGGTCCAGCACCTCCCAAAGAACTGGGCACCCATCCGATTGTGCCTGGCGCAGGAGCTGCAAAGCCCAGTAACCTATGCAACTGCCATTGCTGCAGACCGGCTTTGAGCCGGACGCGCGAGGCAGATGTGTTTACATGGCAGCGGCCACAATGCAGCATAGCCTGGCACCATGAAGGGCAAGGCGGGGGACTGTGGCAACGAAGACGCCCAGTGTCCCGCCACTTGCAAAACAGCGCAATACCCGCCTACAGGCCCAGTGTAGCAAAATCCATCCTATCCGCAGCCTTGTGAATGAGAGCAACACGAAGCGAGTGTCATTGAAAGACAAGCGCTCGCCATGACGTTTTCGTTTGGCTTTTTCTGCCGTGGCCTCGCCTGCTAATAGGTTTCTTATCTTTATGGGGCCATGTGTTTGGCCCCATAAAGATAAGAAACCTTTTGCAGCAGAAGGAAGGCAGGCGAGGCCGTCCAAATGGGACAGCTCAAAAAGCCAAGCGAAAACGTCACCAGCAGCTCTTTCCCAATGGCTGGGCGCCTAGCATAAACGGTTACGCCGGCCAATAGGAAAGAGGGGCGGTGCTTAATGCCCTTTACTAAAAAAAAACATAAACATTAAATCTCGCCAGCGAGACTGCGCATGCGCGCAGCCTACGCCAGGCGAGACCTAAAAATGCGGGGTAGATTCGTTTTAAAGGAGAGTATCCCACAGATGAAATAAATTACATTTTAGGCCCAGCACCTCAACAGAGAGCAGGAAAACAAAGATGGCTGCGCCCGCACCAGCAAACTCAACCCGCCAGCGGAACTCCGCGTAGCGTGACAGGTTATTTTAATGATATCACAGAGTTCTGCATAGATCAACTCCGCCCAGGCATAGAATTTAGAGGAAAGCCATTGAATCTGGAGGAAGGAAGTGAAATAGGCAACAACGCCATCCAGTCACAAATGGAGAGCGGACTCAAAACCCACTTGATGTTTGTTGTATATTCAAAACCATAGATATGCCTACAAATAGATGAAGCAGTCTGTAGCAGAGGCCTTAAAATGGAAGTTTTTTTGTAGACCTATAAAATTATAGTTTGTTCATATCATAACAAAATAATTGAGACCTGTAAAATGCAAATCAAAAACCCCAAAGAATCTTATTTGAATGCAGCATTTGTGTTTTATCCATAATACGTCCACATTATTACAACATGAGTTGATGAACCAGTGTGTAACTTTATGGCTCCCCCTTTTGCTCCCACACACCAGAAAAATAAAGTCAACACATTTCTTATACTTGTTTTTCCTTTCTATGAGCATGGTCATGGACAAACTACTTTTGTGATTTGTCATAGTCAACTTAAAAAAGCAATTATTGAATGGGACCGATTAAGCTTTTAACATAAACATTATAGATAATACTTTATCGTAAGCTGAATATTTACTCAGTCCTGGAGGACAATAGCTTACTTATTTCCACCCCTCTAAAGAGCAACAATATACCTTGAACCGTTTACCCCACATCTCTGTCAGATTCCACATGACGACCAGTGGTGCATATGCTGATAATTCTGTGGCAAGTGATGCATGGGTATACCCCAACTGATACACTGGAATTCTAGTTCTCATGCTGGGAGCCAAAGCCAAGGCTAAATAAAGTAAAGCAATCAGTAAAGTAAAGGCAAACCGCAATGCAGCACATGATCTGTTCTGCCCTGATCACAGCTACTAACCTCAGTCCCCCATATTATCTATTTTCCATGCTCAATTGAAGAAAGCACAAGCCACGCATGACGACATTCAAAGCATGTGGAAACCTATATTGTGCAATAGGAAACAATCATTGATCACATAAACATGTATGAGCAAAACTCCAAAGTTTAACCGGGCCAGTTGTAAAACTTCAGGTAGTGTTTTGTCTCCTCCCCCACAGACTTCGAACTCATCAGTGCTGCTGTCCAAAAACTCTAGCACCTTCTATAGCTGTGTTTTCCTGAGGTTCTAAGCCTCCAGTCGTTCCTGACCACCACTGAAAGCATAAGTCTTATTTATAGAATTTTCTCAAAGGGAAGACAAATCCTGAAACACAGAATAGCAGGTGATTTTTGATTCCCAAGTTAAAAGATTTTGAATAACTACCCAATTGAGTTGAACATCCAATGGGGCGCAGGGTTTAACTTGTATATCACTGTGGAGGTTACAGCCTACCCTGCTTTTGTATAGCCTATTAAGGGACATGATGAGGATTACAATAGCCAATTTATTTGAAGCGAATTGGGAAACTTATTGCACTCCCTTAGTGGAGTGGAACACTTTTATAGTGATTGGAGATGCTTATATTCAAGTGATACTGGGAGCTCCAACAGGTTGAACATTCTTTTCTAAAACCAAAGCAAGCTGCAGTTGTAGACACTGAACAATCAGTATTATTTTTCAATGATATTTAAAAACATGCAGCATTGCTAGGTACTGCAAAAAACGCACTCTAGATTACAAACGTGGTAGGATTTTGACTTGGTTGATAAACCCGGAATGCCTGGACACCCCTACACCAGCTATTGAAGATCGAGTGGGCAATACTCTAACTTCACAATTAGAAATTAATACAGCTATCCAGCTATAAAGTGATGCACACAAATGACCCAAGTAACTAAGCATTAGAGCAGTTCCTACAAGAAATAACATTGTCCCAGTTGCCCTTGGTCCAATTAGCGAAGGCGATAACCCCTGACTCAGAGCAGAAAATTAAAGGTGCCCTATTGGGCCTCGTAGTGGAGAAGACACCGGGCTTGGATGGCATGCCTGTGGAATTATATACCACATATGCCACCCAGTTTATCAGCAGATTGGCTGGATCCTTTGAGACAACGCTAGAGGCTGGTTATCATCCTTCTACAACGAATGAAGCTTTCATGATATTAAGCCCCAAGCTGGAACGTGACCCTCCTAGTAATGGCCTCAAATTTACCTTTTGATTTTATTTATTTATTTATTATTATTTTTTTTGAAACCGTTTATTACAAATCTCAAGAATATACAGGTATGGGCCTACAACCTTCCGGCCGGCCGCTAGGATGACAGGAGCATATGACATACGTTCATAAAACACTTGGTGTTGCAGAGGAGCATAATCAGGAGGTATCAATGCCGTAGGCCATATCAGTCAGACCCCACAATACGGTTTCATTTTATACAAACAACAAGAAAAAACCACACCCACAAGGCAACCCGCAATCGACAGTAGCAGCACGTGCTCCCCGAATGGGGGACCCCAAGTAGCCACAGGAGTCTAAAGAGGGGAAGGGGAACAGAGCAAGGACTGGGGGAACCCTGTGCCCGGGGCTGGGGGAAGGAGTCAGCTAAGGGGACGGGGCTGGTGAGGCAGCAGGCAGCAGTGGTGGCGCGCAGATACCCCCACGATAGGCGTTCCAGGGGCCCCATACTTTCACCCATGTCCCAGGCTTACCCCTCGCCACATACACCACCTTCTCTCGAAACATGCACCAGTCCATGTGTTCTTTCCAGGCCGACACCGCCGGGGGCTTCTGGGATCCCCACAGTTGAGCAATATCACGCTTAGCTACCATATATCCCAGAGTCACCCACCACATCTGCGGAGCGGAGTAGTCAGTTGGTTCCCACACATTCAACAGGCACCTCCTCGCTTCAGGCAGCAGCGCGACACGCGTAACCACTCGCAGGACCTCGTGCACACCACGCCAAAATCGCTCCACCTTCGGACATTCCCACAAAATATGCAGAAAGGTCGCCAAAGCACCACACCCACGCTTACACAGCCCATCCTCAGCATAGCCCATACGCAGTAGCCTTGGCCCCGTCATGTAGACCCGGTGGAGTATCTTAAGCTGGACGAAGCGAAGGCGAGCCGGTATGGCCACCTCCTTCGGAGAGGCCACCGCGGAGGTCCAGTCCTCGTCGTCCAACTCCAGCCCATCGGCAACCCAAGCCTCTCGAAGGCCAGTTAGCAAGCCCGAGCGGTCATTGATCAGCTTTTTGTAAATAAGGGAGATCGTGCTGTCTGGGACATGGCCATCTAGCACTCTGTCCTCCAGGGGGGAAGACTCCGGGATGGAGGCAACGTCTGGGAAGACGGAGCCCAGTGCATGACGGACCTGCAGGTACCGAAAGTATTCACTGTCCTGCAGCTGAAACTCCGTCTGCAGCATCTTGAATGTTTTAAATCCCCCCCTCGTCCAGAGATCCCCGACTTTACTGACGCCTATCATGTCCCACTTCTCGAAGCCCTTCGAGGTCCACAGGGAGCCCAACCTCTCAGATGCGTACAGCGGTGACGCCCGGGTCAAACGGTCCTTCCACCCCATAGCTGCATTAGCCGCGTGCCATACTCGCACCATGACACGCGTAGGTCCCGTCAGGCGAGCGTCGGGCGCGCCAGAGTAGAGCGCTCGATTGTAGTCGCCACCGGGCAGTAGCATCTTGTCCATTTCAAATGCCGGGTTCAAGGCGGGCCCGTAAAGGCCATGGTTGATTGCAGCTAACTGGGAGGCCCAGTAATACCGTTTAATATCCGGGAGGGCAATCCCCCCGTCGTACCATGGGAGCGTCAACTTCGCCAGGGCAATACGCGGCCTCCCGTCCCAGAACAGGCGGCGCTGTAGACTCTCCACCTCACGGAAGTAGCGCGCCGGGACTAAGTCCATAGTGTTCTGGAGAGCGTACAGGAAGCGTGGCAACGACATCATTTTAAACAGCGCCGCCCGGCCGAGCGGCGAAAGCGGCAGGCGCCGCCAGCGCGCGACGTCCTCCTTCAGGCGCTGGAGGGGGGGAAGCAAGTTCCGCTCGTAGCGGGCCTCCGGGTCCAGAGTAATGTAGACACCCAGGTACCTAAACCCCTGAGCGGCAATCTGGATCGGACAGCCCCGCGGGAGGACAGGAGCCTCCCCGGAGAGCACATACACACATGATTTAGCCCAGTTGATGACAAGGCCTGAGTTGCGGCCAAATGAACGTAAAACATCAACCAGGACTATTAGTGATTTACGTGGGGAGGCTAGGTACAAAAGGATGTCGTCAGCGTATAGGGACACGCGGTCCTTGTACTCGGGGGTCCAACGGAGACCACGGATGGAAGGATGCCACCGCAGCCACTCCGCCAGGGGCTCCAAGGCCAGCGCAAACAGGAGCGGCGACAAGGGGCAGCCCTGCCGGGTGCCCCGGCCCAGCTCGAATGGGGCCGATACTCTTCCGTTTACCACCACCTGCGCCAATGGGCCCGAATACAACAATTTGACCCAACTGATGAAACCCGGGCCAAATCCAAACTTCGCCAGCATCGCCCAAATGTATGGCCACTCAAGCGTGTCAAACGCCATGGTGGCGTCTAAGGACGCCAGTATGGCCGGCTCCCGCACGAATGGAACACGTGCGAGCACCCCGTGCAAGCGCCGCAGATTAAGGGCTGTGTTGCGATGGGGAATAAAGCCGGACTGGTCTTGATGGACCAGATCGCCCACCACGCCGACCAGCCGATTGGCCAGCACCTTGGCAAGAATTTTGGGCTCCGCATTTAAGAGCGAGATAGGCCGATAGGATGTAACCCGGTCCCGAGGTCTCCCTTCCTTGTGGATCACCACGATTGTAGCCAGACGCTGGTCCAGCGGGAGGGAGCCCAACGAGTGGGCCGCCAGGAACATCGCACGAAGGTGGGGTGCCAATGCATCCGGTCGCAACTTATACAACTCAATAGGGATGCCATTCGGGCCCATGGCCTTGCCAGAGGCGACCGAGTGTATGGCGAGGGCAATTTCGTCGGAGGTGGGAGCGGCATCCAACGACACCCTGTCCTCCTCCGAAAGGGAAGGGAGCGCGATATCCCTAAGCAGGGCATGGGAATCCTCCTCCGAGCAGGGAGAAACCGGGGAATACACTTCACGGACATAATCCGCGAAACAGGAGACAATTTCTTCTGGCTCGGTTACACTCACTCCATCCATCCTCTCAATCAGCGGGACCACACGATTCGCTCTCTCCTTTTTATCCAACCACGCGAGCAGTTTACCAGCCTTATCACCCACATCATACAGCCGCCCCTGTTGCTCCCTACTGAGGCCCCTGGCCGCCTCCGTGACGAGGGCCCTGTAGGCCGCCTGCTTAAGCTGTAGAACATGTAGCGCAGCATCTGTCACCCCACCCTCTAGATCACCCTCCAATTCGACAATTTCGGCCTCCACCCGGGTCACCTCCTCCCGCTCGCGCCTCCGGGCATGGGAAATAAGGGATAGGGCCTCCCCTCTGAGAACTGTCTTGAAGGCTTCTCACAGGGAGATAGCCGAAGGGACGGACCCCACATTCTCATCAAAGTATCGCTGTAAGGATTTAATCAAGTCAGCGCGAATGATGGGGTCGCGCAGGTACCAGGCATTGATTGGAACTACCCTGCCCTCACCCCTCGGGCAGACATCAATGTGTAACAGGAGCGGGGAGTGATCTGAGATACCCCGCGCCAAATGGCGCACCTCTCCTACCCTCCCAACATAGGCCGCCGGGACAAGGACATAATCAAGCCGTGAGAGGCTACCATGGGCCCCCGAGTGGAAAGTGTACTGCAGCTGCGTGGGATGTTTTAAGCGCCAGCAGTCCACCAATCCCAGTGTATCCAAGAGGCCGGACAGCCACGCCTGTGCCCCGGGGAGGTCCCTAGGGGGGTGACGATCCACAGTCCCAGAAACCACCGCATTGAAGTCCCCCCCCAACCACCAGAAGCCCCCCCGGAAGGCCAAGGAGGAGGCGCCCCAGGTCTGCAAAAGTGGTCGACTGTAGCCCCGGTGGGACGTATACTGATACAAAGACAACTACTTTGCCCTCCATTCTCCCCACCAAGACAGTGTAGCGTCCCCTATCATCATGGAGCACCTCATCAATTTCCAACGGGAGCGAGTTCTTCACCATGATGCCCACACCCCGTGAGCCCGACGTGAAGCCCGAGTGGGCCACTAAACGGTAGCCACGCCGATTCATGGCACAAAAAGAATTACCAATAAGGTGTGTCTCCTGCAAAAAGACTACATCGGGTGAGATTCGTTTCAAATACTGCAGGACCACACCTTGTTTGATCCTATCCCCCAGTCCGTTAACGTTCCAAGACAACAAAGTCAAGTCCCTACCCCCCATCACAGACAAAAGCCATCATTCGTCCCCCGAAGAGCACCTTAAGACCAATACAAAAAAGGGTTTGCCTTGTGGTAAAAACGAACAACACCCCACCCCAACCCACCCACCCCAACGGAACTCCCCCCTCCCTGCACCCCTGCATGAGCCCAAACAGCCCCCCCAAAGTGCAGTGTGCCTGTCGCCCCATAGATGGTTAAACTAACTAAGCCCCCAGAGGAGGAGGGAGAACCCCCAAGAGACCCCACACGACCTCCACAAGAGGGGAACTTACTCGAACAGACGAACAGTCCAAAGTGACATCAATTTTGTCCAGAGCGAGGCCTAATATTAGTCCCTCAGTCCTGATCCGGCGAGCCCTCTCCCCCAACCGCTCCCCCCCCCACCCCCCCGAGCCCGATCCCCAGGCAAAGTATCCAGCCAGTCCCCAGCCGCTTCGGGACGATCAAAAAAGTGCGTGCGGCCATCCACCTCCACCCGCAACTTAGCTGGGAAAAGCATCGCATACTTGAGGTTAAGGTCCCATAGACGACGTTTGACTCCGAGAAAGCTCAGTCTCTGCTTTTGGACCGCTGGAGTGAAATCAGGATAAAAATTGATGTCCATGTTGTCGAGTCTGACCGGTCCCTGTAGTCTGGAGGATTGCAGAATAGCATCTCTGTCCCGAAAGTTGAAAATCCGGGCAATGAGAGGCCCCGGAGGGGCTCCGGTCTTAGGCCTTCCCCCGGGAACCCTGTGGGCCCGTTCCACCGCGAAGAATTTACTCAGCCCCCGGGGCTGAAGATGAGTGAGAATCAAGTCCTCCACGAATAGGTCCGCCGCCACCTCCTCACGTCCCTCAGGCACCCCGATAATGCGGACATTGTTCCTCCGGGCCCGACCCTCGGAATCCTCCAAGCGGCGGTCCATCAGCGCACTCGCCTGGCCAAGCCGGCGCACCTCTTTTTGGAGGGTCGCCACATCTGTCGTGAGGCCCGATGTGGTGTGGGCCAAAGAATCGACCCGATCATTGGTCTTGGATAGATCGGCCCTCACCAAGCCAACATCCACGAGGACCGAGTCTATCTTCTGCGCCAGTGTATCAAAACGCTGGCTCACCGAGGCCTTCATCTCGGCGATAGCACCCATGACATCCCGCAGGGTCAGATCCGCGGGCAGGGCAGGAGCATCAGTCGGGCCCTCGGGGGACCTACGCGGCACCTCAGGAGATCCCTTCTGGAGGGTGTAGCGGTCCATGCTGTTAGACTGCTGGGCTGCGCCACGTCGGGTCGATTTCACCTTTGCCCGGTCACCATCTTGCTTTGTGGACATGGTTCCAGTCCCCCGATCGTGCCAATCACGTCGTAAAGGGCAGGCAAGCCGGTTCACGGGCTCCGGGGGGGGGCCACCACAGACCTGCGGGGTGGATCACTGCCGGCGGGCCGGCAGGGTACCCCAACGAGGCCACACCACCTCACAGTGCCCCGCGACCCAACCTCGCCAAGACAGCAAGGAGGGTGCAAAAGCGAAAGTGAAAGTGCGGGGTACGCGAGTCGCCGAGCCCTGCCTGCCGCTGTTGTTCACTTTGTCTCCGGATAGCCCCACAGATCTAATCCGGGGTCCGGCGTGGAGAAGGCCGCAAACCTTGATCGATGTTCCCGCCGGTGTCCGAGGTCCAATTTGGAAGCGGAAAACGGGTGCCGCCTCAGCTCGGGCTCACCAAAACAGTCCCCTCATCTAGGACAGGATATTTTCAGGATATGTGTAGGAGGTCACGGAGGTCCTCGGGAGCCTCGCACCTACGCGGCCATCTTGGTTGCGCGCTAGGCTCCTCCTACTACCTTTTGATTTTAAATACTGAAAATAAGATTATCAGTAAAATACTATTGAATAGAATACTTCCCAGTTTACCAAAGTTAATAGATGCAGACCCAAATTGGTTTATTCCTAGTCACAGAACATCCTTCAATATTAGGAGACTGGTATATCAAAAGAAGGGTCCCTTTCGTTGTCCACTTTCAGGCTATCTGGCCATACATCTAGAAAAGGCCTTTAAAACGCTTAATTGGCTTTATACGATTACAATCTTTGAAAAATTCAGACTTGGGAGGTTTCTGAATCAATTGGTTAAAGTTGTCTCGACCTAGGCCCATGGCCAGAATAGGGCGTATTATGTCTGCATCATACCAGGTCGGCAAAGGTATGGGGCAGAGCTGCCTACCTTGACCCCCTGCTCTTCACCCTGACTGTTGAACCTTTAACTGCCAAAATGTGTGGCACTGGTGAGGAATGGGGTATCCAATTGGTGGGACCACCTATTCTATCTCACTGTATGCATACAATATGTTGGTCTACCTTAATGATATCTACGGTGACCTACCCTCGTTTTCACTCATCCTGGACACCATTAAGGTTTATTAGGTTTGGATGTCAACAGGGGTTGGTGGCGTTTGACAAATCTTCACGATGAACCTTTCCAAAAAAATGTCATCCACTTTAGTTCCTCTTGAAAGTTTTGGGGTCATCCACAAAGTGTGGGCTTAGAAAAAATGCAATTTCCATAGGAATTTTTGAACAACACGACTGCTCAAATGGCTGAAGGGAATTGTACTAAATTTGGCAAAAAGCTAGATCTTTACTCATTGAGTATGCTTTTTGGGATTTTGTGTAAATTCGTTCAATAATCTTTGAGAAATTAAAGTTCATCCCATGTTGCCAAATTAAAAGTCTGAGTTGCTGTCATCCCATGGGACTATCGTGGAAGGCAGCAGAACTCCATTGCTCCTGCGAGAGTCCCACAGAAGTACAGTGGCCATGCTGGTTCCTATGAAAGTCCCTGCGGGATCGGGAAAACATTTTTTTTTAAAAACAAAAAAAGAAACAGGAGGGCTGTCTTGGCGAGTTTGTCCACGTACTGACTTTTTGCCCTGCCAGTAACCCATGCTGCACACAGTCAAAGGCCCTGTGCGATGGGTAGGTGGATGACTGCGGGTGTGGGGTGCAGGCCCTGTGGCCAACCCCATACCGCACATGGCAAAAGGACATTCATGGATTTTGGTTGGCTGCCTGCAGGGGGTTGGGTGCAGGGCCTGGCTTCAGGCCTGGCCCTGCGCTCAATCTCATGATGCGTATGGCCAAAGAACTTCGCAGTGGTGAAGTTGGTTGCCTGCAGAGGGTTGGGCTCGGGCCAGGCCAGGCCAGGCCAGGCCCAGCGGCTAGCCCACATTGTGCATGACCAAGGGCTGTGGACGGAGTCGGGGGGGGGGGGGTGGCTGCCTGCAGGGTTTGGGTGCAGGACCTGGTTCGTAGGCCAAGCTCTGCAAGCATCTCTACGACTGCTGGGCGCTGAGTTGCCATAGGTATGTATTGTAAAACAATATTACTTTACTTAAAAAAACAAAAAAAGAAACCTAGAAATTCAGTGAAAAAACCGAAGCTAAAAGGGACACTATAATATCTTACTTTGCATTAAAAAAAACTCCAAAATTTACTACAAAAATAAGGTTAAAGTCTTTACAGTTAGGTGAAAAAGTCATATATAAACGTAACATTTTAAAGTGAAAAAAACACTGGGATTCACCAATTCTAGTTATTTCAAGTAACTATAACTCGCATCCTTGCCATGCATTCGGGCATTACTTCACTCATGACATGCTCTATGATCTCATTGATAAAATCACTGATGACCTCTGAAATGACATAATTGATGACAACAGAATGCATGATGGGGGTGCGATTTATTTATTTACTTAAAGTAACTAATTAGTGAATTTAATTGCTTTTTTTGTTAAAATGTTACGTTTAAACAACGTCACTTAAACCTTTGTTTTTCAGAGAAAAAAAAAAAATATATATATATATATATATATATAATATACATATTCGTCCAAAAGCATTTGCCCATGCAACGAAGTCGCACTTGGAGCAAGATATCAGGTGCAGGCAAAGTTAGTAATGTTGGAATCTCGGCATTCAGCCTTACGCGTTTCAAACTTTGTCACTCCTTCATCACAGGCTGCGTCCCTCAACATAAACTGCTTCAAACTGCCAGTTAATCAGCAAAATCTTTTTATTGGCCCCAACAGGCCCAATCAGGTACATTTTTGTAGCACAATGCATTCTGGAGCTTGCGGTTTTAATCTTTTCCCCAAATGGGTGTTGTTTTTTCACAGTTAATTATTGCATTTCCTTCGCCCTAGTGGGCTATTCAGTTTTGCCAAAAACATATAAATAGCCCCTCGTCACTCCGTGACTGTCCCTGTAAAAGACAAACGGATAGATATGTATTGCAGTTTTATATATCACAAACACTGCTTAAGGGCATTGGAGCGCTTTACACTAGCACCAGATTACATTGCATAAGGTCAGATTAATTTTAATTCAAGCGCAGGAGATTAAGTGATTTGCTCAGAACCAATACTGGCACTCGAACCTGATTCCCCAGATCCAAAGTCAGCAGCTCTGGTCATTAGACCACATCCATATTTCTCAATTTATGTTAGTCATACACAAGTGGGATGATTGGGTATGACATGCATAGTGAGCACATCCTATGTTGAAATGGCTTTGTGAAGTTAAAAAAACACCGCAGCAATAAATACTGGAAGGTTCACCCGGAGTCTCGCTTGCGAAAACTTATATAGGTTTGTTTGTAAAACTGGACTTGGAGGCATAGTTCAGCATCTTTGCACGAGTGGTGCTAGAACAATTTTCAGATTGGGGGTGCTGATGTCAATGTTACTTCACTGAAATCATAGGGATTTTGAAACATACTAGCTTCACAAAGTGTTGCTAATGTATTCGGCAGGAGAGTGGCAAGGGTGTTGTATGTAGCTGGTGGTGCATTTTGAAGTATTCCGTCGCATAAATATTACTAAAACATGGAGCAGAAGCGCACTGCAATTTGCAGACAGCACATTTTCCATTGAAATGGTCACTACATTTGCACAGACTAACAGTTTTACTGAAAAAAACTATATATCACAGAAATGTTAATGTGTGTGAATTGTTTCAGTGAATATCAGTCTCACATCCCCATGTAAAAGTATCTTGATTTGTTTCGATACCATTACAATATTTTTTCCATCACCCTTCAGAATTACAAAACAATTGCTTAATTTTTACTTTCCTAACTCCTCATATTCTGAAATATATGTATAGTTCATTAAAAGTATTTGCAGTTTGTGTTACAAAAAAATATCATCTACAGCCTTTAATTTCGCACACACTGGCAAGATTGTTCGCATAGTTCACTTTAAAAATTCCTCTCACTTCAGTCCAGGAGGGGGAAAGTGCCAATCCCCATGTTAAAATACTAAGCAGCAATTTGTCAGAAGACCTAGTAATACATTTGATGTCTTCTTTGAAGATCAGCAAATGTGACGAGATAAATAGAAAATGTAAAGGCATCTTTATGTATTGCTCTTTGTTTTACCCACCAGATGTCAGGTAGCAACCCACCAGAGGGTTGAGACCCACATGGGAAAAGCTGCTCTAGAGCATTAACCTCATAGCAACCTTATTGAATGTCTTTTCCTTAGACCTTTATTAGAAGTAATGTTTTACCATACAAGAATTTGATTTGACACTTTGTAACATTTACACTACTTTTGGTAGTGCTCTTGTTGTCAGGTAGCCATTTCAGAGTGCCTCAAGAATCAATCACAAAAGGAAAAGATTAGGTTTATGACAGAGACGGGCCAAGGGGAAATATCAAATAAATCTATTAAGCTAAGGTCAATGGGCCCGATTCACAAAAGTAATCTGAGACAAAATCCTAACTTTGTGACTTTTGGTATTCACAAAAGGCATTTAGGAGTAGTAAAGTTAGGATTTTGTCTGTTAAATTTAAGGTTTGGTCTTAAGTTAAAGACCAAAACTTAAGTTTAACTGAGACAAAATCCCAACTTTACTACTCCTAAATGCCCTTTGTGAATACCAAAAGTCACAAAGTTAGGATTTTGTCTAGGATTACTTTTGTGAATCGGGCCCAATATTCCTAGTGGATTAGATGAGCATGTCAGCATAGACTTGCAGATGTAGTAGTGTGGAAATGTTAACTTTATTCACTTCTTGTATGGTCCCACTTGCCAGCACCATCAACTCCTGTAAGAAAGACTGATAATATTCTGCTTTGCAGATGATATGCCACACTCATTCACAATCTTAGACAAACTCTCATTCCTCCCTGATTTGTTGCACTGCCTGTCACAGGTGCACCACTTGGTGCAGAAAAGCTGACTCCTCTTGAATAGTGATAAAATCAAAATCTCATCCTAGGTACCTTCAAACCACCCCTTTCCAATGATCTGTCCCAAGTCACTCTGCTCCCTCCGCCTCATACCCAGTAGAAAAAGTAAGCAACCTGGGTGCGTGATCCTACAGTGAGCTTTCCTTTATTCATCAAATAAATGCGGTCATCAAATCTGTGTTACATCACTTAAATGGGGGTTCTTTGATTTCTCCTCCTCACCCATAACCTCGTCCTAGTCCTAGTGTTTGCTATTTCCTGTCTGATTACTGCTGTGGCTGCTTTGTCAGCCTCCTCAAAAATCACTTACAAACATCTCAAATCATGCAGCCTGCCTCTTATTTGGGTTGAAACAACAATTGTACATGTTGACTTCATGAAATCCCTTAAGGGCCGCCAGTGGCTTCGGGCAAAAAAAATATAAAAATATACCATCCACTGTCATATACGCAACCTGTTACAAGGCCCTCTGCCCTGAATCGGTTTGTCTCATTGGTTCCTAAGTGATGTCTATAGTTTGCCAAACACACAAAAGTTGATGGGAGTATCTTGCAATAAATCTAACCACTGCCACTCACTCAGGGTAGCATTCCAACCCATCGTTCGTTTGCCCACCATGCCTTCCTCAGATCAAACTCAGCCATATGCAAATTAGTCTTGAACATGCTTCAATAGGAACAGTCCGGCCTGAACCAGGCCTTCTTTGAACCGGAACACAAGAAACCCAAGACCGGTTTCACCCTGATTAGGGTTCTTCGGGTGAGTGCAGCTTGAAGCCAGTGGCACAGTGAGCAAGGGACCCACGTCCGGGCATACCCTTTGTCACATAGGGTGTACATCAAACACACAAAAGTTATTGGTAGGCTGCTTGCAATAAATCGAACCACTGGCATTTGAGGTAGCATTTTTGACCACCATGCCACTTCAAATTAGACTCAGCCATCTTCAAATCAGTCTTGACCATGCTTCAATAGGAACAGTCCAGCCCAAACTGCCAAGCCAGGCCCTCTCTGAACCGGAACACAAGCAACCCAAAACCGGTTTTACCCTGATTGGAGCTCTTCGGTTGAGTTTAGCTTGGGTCCAATGGCACAGTGAGCAAGGGACCCACATCTGGGCATACCCTTGGCCACATTGGGTGGTACATCAAACACACAAAGGTTACTGGTAGGATGCTTGCATTAAATATAACCACTGGCTATCGCTTGGGATAGCTACTCCAACCCATCATTCTTTTGCCCTCATGCTACCTCAGATTAAGACCCAGCCATATGCAAATTGATCTTGATCGTGAACCAATTGGAACAGTTCAGCCCGACCTGCCAAGTCAGTCCCTCTCTGAATCTGAACTCAAGCAATCAAGACTGGTTTCGCCCTGTATGGGGCTCTTTGGTTGGGTGTAACTTGGTTCCAGTGGCACAGTAAGCAAAGAACCCATGTCTGGCATACCCTTTTGTCAATTAAGGCGGTGCAGCAAAGGTTTGACAGTCACCCTCTTCTGTTTCTATGGCCTGCTCTATAAACAAGTAATTCAATGGGAGATCCCTGCATATAAAAGGCATGATTCCTTTATAACTCGCTTCCACTAGTGCTGGCTCAAGGATCTGATTTTCTGAAATTCTGGAAGTCTTAAAAACTTACTTATTTATGACTCATCTGCTTTTCACTAACTCGTATAACTCGATCCGAATTCTGGTTATCTAACTGCCTAAGACTGCCCATTATCTTTCAATACAAGGCTAAATCATTTAAAGCAACAACAACAATAAACACCATATATTAACTTCAAGAAAGTTTATGTTCACCAGCTGCCCTTCCCACAAAGCAGGCTTTTTGACAAATTTCTGTCTCCGCGACTACTTTATATGGCTTCATTCTTCTACCCAAGCCTAAGGCACTCTGGTGCTACGCGAGGTGGCGTGCATGCTTTACAAAAAGACAATCAATTAATAATAGCAAAGGAACCTTGACAGTGAAGGTATCTACAGCCTGAGCAACTATATTTTGGCTGACAGAGGGTCTGCATACTTTGGGATGTTGTTCTTCGGCATCATGTGCTCTGGGAAATCACAATCGCTCTACCATGGACCACTTTGAGGGGTGTCCGGTAGAAAGAGTTGAAATTATTTTTGTATTTTTTTGGCAACCATGTAAAGCTTTTATGGATGGAGCATATTATCAAAAGTACTTAAGATGTGGTGGGAAACATTGTTTGGGGTAGTCCTGGGCTGAAAAGGAAACTTCAATTTGCAGTAAGTGTAAGCAATTACTAGTGAAAAACTGTATTTATATAGGAATCTTCTTCTGCCTACCACAGTCTGGAAAGAAAGGTGATTCAAAGGCTACCTCTCGCAGCAACCAGAGGATCACAGTGCGAGGACGATCTTGGACATAAGTCAGAGATAGTTTATAAAAGGCTTTTCTGATTGGCCACAAGCAGCCAACTAGAAAAGGACAACACACATCGCCCCTCTGACTGGCTTAACGATGGTCAACCATACCACTGCTCATCTAACTGGCCACCCACCAAACAATCAGAATACAGTCATGTGCCAGGCCTGTTCTTATTGGCTACCAACAGCCAATGACAATCACTGTATGTCAGAAGGCTTACTGATTTCTCTCAGTTGGTTAATCACGGGACCTCAGAAATGCTCTGCTCGAACCATGACTAGCCTTATCCGTAATTGAGATTCAGCCCTCACAATAAACACTTTTGAAGAAATTAATGGCCAGAAGAACCCGTTGGCTTTTAAATATTGCACAAAAAAATATAGAGGGACAAAAATTAAAAGAATTGTTCTCTGTAATCTTGATGCTTGAAAATGCGTGCAGGCCCCATGCTTTATATATCTAGGCGTGCAAATGTCAATTGTTTTACACAAGAACCTGGCATCAGATCCTATTTTCACCCATTGGCAACAAGGACCATGTCAGGATAGCACCCTTTAGTGAAGTAATTTAACAGATATTGCTCCTTCTTTATACCTAAACAGTTTGGGGCATATGTATGAACTAACCGTTTTGTGAGTCCTTATTAGCTGTTTTTTGCGAATCGCTATTAAGGACTCGCAAAATGGAATGTATGTAGGAATCGCAATAATAATTCCGATTCCTTAGTATTCCTTAATTGCAAATCGCAAATTGCGATTCGAAGTCAAGGAATGGGAAGACATTAACAATTTGAGAGTACCCATTAGGTACTCACAAATTGCGAATGCAATTTCAAGGGTGCAAGGGTATCAAAATGACACCGTATTGCATTCCTGAAATATGTATGTGTGCAAATGTGGCGCACATACATGCCCTAAGGGCATGTATGTTCGCCACATCGCACTTTGAAAAATGCAAAAAAGTGAATTTTTCAAAGAAATCGCAAATTACCACCAACTTGAAGTTGGTGGTAATTTGCGGTTTCTTAGGGCACATTCGCACAACTTGGGTGCTTCCACAGAATCCCTTGCAAACCTAAAAAATTGTCCAAAAAAACACATTTTCCTATTTCTGTGGTGGAAAGTTCTGGAATCTGCGTGGATCCACAAATTTCCACCCACCCCGCGTTTCCCAAAGTCTTCCGATAAAAATGGTACCTCACTTGTGTGGGAGGCCCAAGTACCCGCAACAGGCTAGGGCCCAAAACGTATTGAGGGGACATCCAAATTGCCTATCACAAAACAACCAGGTTTTTCAAGGGGGGGTCACCTCGGTTTTTGGCCCCGTGCTCGGTGGCCAGCTAGGGAAACCTATCAAACCCACATATTTCTGAAAACTAGACACCCGGGGATTCCAGGGAGGTATGGCTTGCGTGGATTCCCCAACGTTTTCTTACCCAGAATCCCCTGCAAACCTCACATTTAGCTGAAAATATCACCTTTTCCACACATTTTTGTGTGGGAAAGTTGTGGCATCACTGGGCAGACACGAATTTCCTACCGCCCAGCGTTCCCCAAGATCTCCCGATAAAAATGGTGCCTCACTTGTTATTTGTGCTGCATTTGGGCTCTTTTGTCTCTGGTGGCCATCTTGGGAGATTTATTTGTTATGAAGTTTCCTAATTTACTCATTTACTGCAGTCTCCTCAGTAGGAAATGCTTTCAGTTTTTTACTTTGATTCCATCAAGAAGGTATTCAGATATGTCACACATTTGCCATAAATTCTGAATGTTAGCACTCTAGTTGCTCATTAGATCACTGTAGTAAAGCTACTGCGCACCACGGAAGTCTGCTGCTGGTATTAAAAGTGCATGTTTCAGTCTGCATGTCAGAATTTTTTTATGAAATAGAAGAGGATTTGAGAAGTCACTCAATATGTGCCCTAATTTTTCTTTCTTCAGCACTAATCATAATTTCTATGGCAAAATGTACCCCCTCATTGTGTTCCTTTTTAGGTCTCGCCTGGCGTAGGCTGTGCACATGCGCTGGCGAGATTTAATGATTTGGGGTATTTTGTGTAAAGGGCATTAAGCCCTGCCCCTCTTTTCGATAGGCTGGCGTCACCGTTTATGCTAAACGGTGGCCAGCCATTGGAAAAGAGCTGGTTGTGACGTTTTCGTTCGTCTTTTTCTGCCGTCCCACTTGGACAGCCTCGCCTGCTTTCCTTCTGAAGTAAAAGGTTTCTTATCTATATGGGGCCAAACACATGGCCCCATAAAGATAAGAAACCTTTTAGCAGGTGAGGCCGTCCAAGTGGGACGGCAGAAAAAGCCAACGAAAACGTCATGACGAGCGCTTGTTTAAATAGCCGTAACGGAGAATAAGTTCTAACGGCCTACGGGGGTGACGTCACTGCACGTGTTAACCCGCCTTGCGGAGTGCGCAAACTCAATTGAAAGGGCGACGGAAAGGCTGAAGCGTGGAACAGTCAACTTAATCAGTGAGCGGGTTTGTAAATTCGTTGTTTGCGGTGTTCTGTATTAACTATGGTGCCTGAGCATGCAATTCCACCGTGAGCTAATGCAGGGAGCTGTGGTGTGTTTAAGGCAGGGTATGATTGTGAAAGTACTGGCTGGGGTGGAAGTCGGAGAGGCAAAATTGTTGGGATAGAGCAACTATTCAGGCATTTAGAATTGAAATCTATTATTGGCATTTTAATGACTCCGATTGCTCGAATCGGGGGTACTGGGTCATTAATTTTCTTAACGTTAGCACAAAATAAATTGGCAATTTAATATAAAATTCCTTTCGCGAACCTAAGTCTTGAAGGTCACGAGTTCTATTCCTGATGAAATTGATCAGTTGGTTATTCATCTGTTGCAAGGACTTGTAAGCAACCTGCAAAGCAAATGTGGAAGGTCTTGTGTTCTTGAGAGTATGTCAAAATGAGTTTGGTTTAATATTTAACGCTTGATGTAGGTGAGTACGTAAATGGTAATTGTTTGATTAAATTGCACACACTGACGGACGTGGCTTATTTTCTTTAAGTGCGGGGATAGTAAAACTCTACAATTTTGCATTCTCTCTTGGTTAACTTTTGAAGCTAAGCACAGACTGTACTTGAAATTAATTCCCATAATGGACGGCTGAGTCTGACGGTAATGCTTTCCATTTACAATGCAGCTCTGGTTTATTGTGACTGATGACAGGCAGCTAGGGTAGAACTGTGGCAAAAGGAACCCATGAAAGAGGCATTTGCAGCTTGGCATGAATCCTCCACTGCGCTGTTATACTCCATGGACCGAATATGTGTAGGAGCCGTTTTTATGTCGAAGTCTATCCGGCTTGAGGGAAGGCCATATGATGTGTTTTCTAGCACACAACAAAATGTAAATGTTGTAAATGAACGGTTAAGATATTTCACAAAGTCAGAATTAAAAAAGCACAAATGAAGCACATTTTTGGGTAATTCAGAAATGTGGTGAAAATAGATATTTTAAAATGATCAAATTAATACATTAGGTGATGGCAGTTTTAATTGTTCTGCGTTGTATATTTTTTATCAGAATAGTATGTGTGCACAAAGGTCAGTCATTTCAGTTGAAGATGTGTTGTCTGTAACAGCAGTGTTCTTTCTACCACACCATGCATATTCCACTCGACTCCACTGCGCACTATGCTATTGCACTCTACTATGCACCATTCCACTCTATACCATTGCTCTCTGCCCCACACTACTCTGCTGCGCACCACTTGACCGTACACCACTCGGCTCTGTGCCACTCTGTTCTGCAAAACTGTACTCTGTGCCATGCGAATGCACTCTATTCTGAAGCACTCCACTCTGTGCCAATCTGCTCTGTACTCTACACCGCTCCACTCTACCCTGATACAATCTACTCCACGTCACTGCACTTAATGCAGTTGCACTCGGTGCCACTCCACTTCAATGCACTCTACACCTCTTTACTCAAAACCAGTCTGATCTGTGTCAATCTACTCTGCACTACTATGCTCTACAACACTTTATACCACTTCACTCTGTATGACATTGTACTCTACGCCGCTCTATTCTACACCACTGCACTCTACGCCACTCTACTCTGCCACTGCCACTGCATTAATCTCTGTATCCCTGCAGTCAACACCATATTAATCATAAACCAGTCCATTCTACGCCACATCTCTCTATGCAAGTCTACTCTACCACACTATACGGTACTCTGCAACACTTTACGCCACTGCACTCTATACTATTGTGGTCTACGTCCCTGTTCTCTACGCAACTCTATTCTACGCCACAGCACTCTATACTGCGCCAGTCTACTCTACACCACTCTGTGCCACTGCCCTCTACTCTAAACGACTGCAATCTTTTGTCAATCTTCAATGAATGACAATCTTCAGTAATTCCCTCCCTACTACCCTCCAACAGCGCCTCTCATATCTCCATAGCTCCACTGTCACGTATATTTAATTTATCTTATAGCACCTTTCATACCACTGTAGGGTTTCAGAGCACTTTACATCACACACATACAGAGACAATGAATCATACGTGTGTAAATCAGTGAATAGAAATTGTGACATAAGACAAAGAGGACTACAAGGTGTAGGATTCACATTTCATCCATACTGGTAGGCATTTTTTAAGAGTGCTTGGTATAGAGAAGCACAAAGTCAAGATTCAGAACATAACACAGGGGTTAGCGTAGACTATAATAATAATGATTTATTTCTACCCAAACAAACCTTTTTAGCAGCATCGGAATAATGAAAGACTGGGGAAAAAGCATAATTTACTAACTTGTACCATGCAGTTTGTATGCAGCTCTTTAATGGCAGTTTATAGCTCATTGTGCTAGATTAGGATTGGATCTAGTGAACTGCACAATAACAAAATCATCTCAATGGCAAAAGCAGGAACCCACTGAGCTAGGCACAAAACAAAATAGTGCTTTAAAAAAAATGCAAGATAGACATTCATCGCAGCAGGCATATTAACCATCTACGCTTTCTTAGATGAGTCAAAGCTGCCACTGCCCCATCTCTCTCCAGCAGGTACATTAATCACTGGAGTTATCTTGACACTTTTATTGCTGCCCAAAAACTGATGATTATACAAGGAACTATGCAGTGCTTTTGAAACTGCTGCTTGCGGACCCTCTGAGAATGTGTCACGGACCCCTGGGGGTCCGCGGACCCCAGTTTGGGAACCACTGCTCTAGACCATTGCGCTCTGCATCACTGCAATCTACTCTACATCACTGCACTCTATGCCAATCTACTCTGCACCACTTTCATTCACACCACTTCACTCTAGGCAACTTGACTCTACAACACTACACTCTATGATGCTCTACTCCATTAAACTCAATTCCACTTTATGCCACTCTACAACACTGCTCAGCTGACGCTCTACGCAACTCTGTCTATACCAGTCCATGCCAGTTTACTTCACTCTATTCTATGACCCACTACTCCACGTCACTCCACTCTGACACACTATTCCACGCCATTTGACTGTACAACACATCTCCACTCCTGCGATTTCACTCACCTGCACTATTACACTCTTCGACAATCTACACCGCTCTAGCCCCGCCCCCTCCAGAATGCTAAGCCCTTTTTGGGTCTCGCCTGCTTAGGAGTGACCTCTTGGAATCGGTCTGCACTTTTTGGAAAACTCGTGCATGTACTGCACTGTTTCCAGTGAGCGCTCGTGCATGTACGGCATACACATTGCGGGAGCGAGCAGCGGCGCCATCTGTTTGAAATTATGGCGCCCGCGCTTTGGAAACAGATGGCGCCACTGCTCGCTCCCACAAGGTAAACGCTGCACAACTTTTACAAAGATGCTATGAAATTGCGTGTGCGGTTCGTAGGTATCCATGCTGCCTGGAAGGCACTTAGGAGGCATCTTGTGTGAATTAACAGGTCGCAGCCGTCACACAAAATACCGATTGGAGAGTGATTCAGGCATAAATTGCCTCCCGGCCACAGCTTAAATGTGTCCGCGATAAGATTTCTGCTCCGCCCCCTCGGCAGCAGGCAAAAATTAGGCAGAAATTAGACCACAAAAATTAAAAACATTAAAAGATTTCTTTTTTCAAATCACTAAATTCTGTAGTTTTGTTAGATTTCACTCAAGCATTTTTTTTTTTTAACCCGGGCATACTAGATGGCAGAAAACCTTCATTTTTACGTAAACAAAACTTAAAATACTGCAGGAGAGAATTAAAAAAAAAAAAAAAATCCGCATTTACTACGTTTTTCTCCTCTAGATGGTACAAGGCATCTTTCACAGGAATGTAGGCAAATGAATGAGCAGCGATGCTCCCTTGGAACTTACAATACCAAAACAAACATAAAACACTACAAAGGAGTCGAACAATTCTAGGACTTTTTAGGTGACAGTTCTCCAATAAACACTACAATAAATAATTTTCAGTTTTATTTCTGTCACAATCGACGAAATGTAAATGACCGAGAGGTAAAACCATTACTGCGCTTAAGATTTCTACAGGAAACTGGGACTTTTGCTTTTATAACCTCTATTTGCTATTTTTGTATTGTTTTGCAATATATAAAATTGCAAACATTGCAATTGTCAGTTGTACCTTATAAAAGCAAATCCTGTGAAAGATGCATGAAAAACACTTGGATTTCCAATACATGTGTGCTGTGGTTGAGCTAGCCTGACTGTTTTTTTTTGTTGTTGTTGTTTTTTTCCAGTCTCGCACCCTTTGCCCCATAATTTTATGACTCACAATCCACTTTCAAATGGGACACATCCGACACTTTAAAGATGCGAGTTGTAAGGTACAGCCTGAGCTCTTCTAAGCGGGCGAAGATATTGTCATGTGATTTTTCTTTTTTGCAAAAGCCACAAATGGTTTGGGAAAAGACTGAATTTGTGAGATACACCCTTCGCAGAGCTCCTTAAAGCAGAAAGCCACAAGTACACTAAGCACCGGAAACACTGCAGAGAGCCAAACTGTAAGTGACTGGCAGCGGCGGCTTTGCAAGATTCAGGGCCTGTTTCCCATTCCTGGTCGATCGCCTGTCATCAAGTAACACGTCCCTGTGGGGTGCACTCGAGGTCTCTCTACACACTCTGAAAGGCACTGACAAGCTAGCTCCAGTTCTCCAGTCTCCTTTCGTGCACGAGTTGGTAATCCAGTTCAGATTTATTGTTGCACTGTTGGATATGTAGTCCTGATTTACTAAAGGCAGGATTTCAAATCCCAGAATGCAAAGAAACAACCCTGGCTTGGACGATTTACCTAGGCACAGAACTGGGAAATTTGAGAGCTCTGGCTAAGGGGAGGAACTTTGAGGGGGGATCTTTTAGGCTGAGCCAGGAATAAACCATGTTAAGGCATTTAATTTCAGGTAGAGCAGAGCACAGCCACAACATCCTTGTTTATGCAAACACCTAGCTTTCAAACACATCTGTTGTCTGAAGGAGTCTGACGTAAATGTGCTCATACACTCAACATGCTTTAAAGGGACGCTGTCCAACGCGCGTATGAAGCCATCTCGCTTGTTAACACTATTATTCACAGCCGCCTGTGACTGCCGAATACCTTTGAGCCATATCTGACGTGGGCTGCAAATAGCATGACTACGGTCATGTGTGTGTTTGACGGGGGGGGTCACCATTCTAAACTTTTGCCTAGTGTTCTGATGTTCCTAGATGTTGTAGCACCCAGGAGAATGTGTTGCATGGCTAAAAATGTATAAGGTCCCAAAGGTGAGACCTATTGGCTATGCCAGTGCTTTTTAAATTAAATTTTTAAGTGTTACCAGTTTATTCCAATCAAGATGGCTTCAGGTTTGCCATACTTTTGTCATAAGTAAGACAGTAAGCGCTCTAGTTGTTCTTAAGAACACTATGGGACATTCTGCCATTGGGCTATACTTGGGCTACATCTGGGTGATATGTGTGCTACATTTGGGCTCTTTTGTCTCTGGTGGCCATCTTGGTAGACTTATTTGATATGAAGTTTCCCAATTTCCTCATTTACTGCAGTCTCCTCAGTAGGAAATACTTTCAGTTTTTTACTTTGGTTCCATCAAGAAGGCATTCAGATGTGTCACACATTTGCCATAAATTCTGAATGTTCGCACTATAGTTGCTCATTAGATCACTGTAGTAAAGCTACTGCTCACCAGGGAAGTCTGCTGCTTGTATTGAAAGTGCATGTTTCAGTTTGCATGTCAGAATCTTTTAATGAAATAGAAGAGGATTTGAGAAGTCACTCAAAATGTGCCCTAATTTTTCTTTCTGCAGCTCTAATCCTACCTTCTATGGCAAAATGAGCCCCCTCATTTTGTTCCTTTTTAAATTAAATGTTTTAAGAGTTACCTCTTTATTCCAATCAAGATGGCTTCAGGTGTGCAATACGTTTGTCATAAGTAGGACTGTTAGCGCTCTAGTTGTTCTTTAGAACACGCTGGGAAGCTGCAGTAGAACACAAAGGAATCAACTGACAATCTCTGGATGAACATGTTTTACTGAGAATGTCAGACTTCATTTTCACATGACTGAGAAAGATAATGTGAATTTACGGAAAATATGCTCTCAGTTTAGCTTATAGATCACCTTCCAAACCTCTGTGGGAAAAGCATGAGAAAATAGTTTTCTCTCAAACATGATTCATGATATCCCAGCAGAAGGCTTTTTCACATGGTAAAATCACATTAAAACACGCCACAATTCCTAAAATGAGTATGGTACCATCAACAAATGATTTATAATGTAACTAAAGTCTTAAAACCTTCTATTAACTGCAATGCTTTTTAATGAGGTGCTATCATGTATATTGGTCCCAAGATGGCTGCCAACACTTCTTGACAGCCATTCAGATCTCACGATGAGATGTGTGGTTAGGCTCCGCCCAGATATATATATATGTGATTTTACTTTTGATTTTGAACCAAGGTTTACCTTTTCGCTAAATTTGGTGTAATTCCGTTCAACAGTTTGAGCTGTAGCTGCGATTAAAGGTTCCTATGGAAAATTGCTTGGAGAAAACACGTTTTGGGACCCCCCTTTTTACTCCGCCCCCGCTTGACGAATCACCCCGAGACTTTCAGGATAGGAGCGGACCGGAGCGCCCCGCCAGTTTTGAAACTTTCGTGAAGATTCGTCAACCGGCGCCAAAGTTATTCCAAATAGAATGTTGCGTATTTCCTATGGATAATCGTTCCTAACTATTCGCCAGTAGGTAATGTATCTACATATATTTATACATATATATGTATATAGATATATATATCATTCACTCTTTAGACTTATGTATATATATATGTATCTATCAAAGGAGAGACCACTTTACTTGAAAGCAAATCACAAGGACACGGCGGGGAACATGTCGGGAGACTCTTTAATTCACAGGTACAGCATGGCATGATGCATGTCGGCGTGTCAGCCTTCTTCAGATGCCGCTGTTACCACAACTTCACATTTCTCCCTCTTTTGTACATCCTCCGGCGCGCCCATTGGTGGGAGATCAACTGACCCTGCTGCGAAGGGGTTCTGCAGTCAAATGTGAGCCTACAAATCCCAGCGTGCATCTAGTCTGGTAAGTGCGGCAGCTGGATCCAATGTTTTTAAAAAATGATCGCTGAAGTTTGCCTTTGCAAGGGAGGGGCCATGTAGCAGCAGGTGAGGACATATTGTTGGTGTTAAAAGGGCTCCCTCCAGTCCCCTACGTCCAAGCCTCAGAATAGAAGCAAACCGGGCTGTGAGGTGAACTGTGATCATGCTCACCTCCCCATGTAATCATAGGCTGCCATTGGCAGCAGCCACTGGCGTGGTTCCTTCTAGAGGCGGTCCGGGGGCTATCAATCACTTGATATACAAAACAGTCCATTTGCCAGACTTTGCCCAGGACACTTGCAGGACGGGTCCTCGTTTCACGTTGCAGGCGAGCGCGACGAACATCAAAGGAGAGACCACTTTACTTGAAAGCAAATCACAAGGACACGGCGGGGAACATGTCGGGAGACTCTTTAATTCACAGGTACAGCATGGCATGATGCATTTCGGCGTGTCGGCCTTCTTCAGATGCCGCTGTTACCACACCTTCACCTTCTCCCTCCTTTGTACATCCTCCGGCGCTCCCATTGGTGGGAGATCAGCTGACCCTGTATCTATATACATATATCATCTACAGAGAGAAAGAGTCTCTCTCTCTCTCTCTCTCTCTCACCGACCCCCTGCCAATATTGCCACCATTGTACATTTTTCATGTTATTTTTAGCATTTTTGGGGGGCGATCGTGCCCTCAAGGAAAGCCAAGATGTTTAAAAAACAAACATGCCCCCACAGGGGGTCGGCCACTGAGCAGGAGGACCGACCCCCCTGCCAATATCGCCGCCTTTTTTTTATATTTCTTTTTTTTTCTTTCCATTTTTGGGGGGTGATTGCATCCCCCCCCAAGGAAAGCCAACATTCAAAACTAAACAAATATGCCCCCGGGAGGGGGGGCAACCTATTGCCATGAGGGCCGACCCCCCCCCCTTCAAAAAACATCCCTGGTGTCTAGTGGGGTTTCCAGGCCGTGGATCGCAGCGCTGCCTCGATCCACGGCCAGAAAACCCTTTCAGGAAGGACTCGTTTGAAAGGGGAGACTCTTCCCCTTTCAAACGATGCCTCCCTGAAAGCTGGGGAGGCCGTTTTCGGCCAGATTTCCCCATCGGAGTCAAGCGTGGCCTTACCTGCTGCTGTCCTCGGCTCCGGTGGGGAAATCAGTGACGTCAGTGCGCCTCGCAGCGCGCTGACGTCACAGATGGGCGGAAGGGGGAGGGCGGGGGGAGACCCCAAAAGCCTTCCGCGTCTCCCCCAGGGGGAATAAAAAACAAAACAATCTCTGGTGCGATGCACTGGAGGTTTAAAGGGGGCCCTTACTGGTGACGGCCAATGGACGTGCGCTGCACCAGGGAGGTAGTGCTTGCGTCGGCCATTGGCTGACGCAAGCACCAAAGGGGTTAATAAAAAGCGCATTGCAATAATCCACTTTGGAAGAAATAAGGGTTGTGACTACCTTCTTCTGTAGACTTAGTGGAACGTAGGGCAACACTTTTTTGAGAATCTTAAAAATGTAAAAACACGAGGAGGTGGTGTGATTTATCTGTCCTTCAAAGGATAGCTTGGTATTGATAATTACTCCCAGGTTTATTGTTCTGCTACTTGGGGTAGGCAAAATCCCCAATTCCTAAGGCCACCAGTTGGAGGACCAAAAAGAAGGGTTGTTGCTTAACAGCAAGACCTTGGTCTTTGAGGAGTTCAGCTTCAAGCAGTTGCTGCTCATCCACTTCCCGATATGGAGCATACAGTCGTGAAACTGAGCTACCGAGGCTTCAGGATTGTCAGTTATGGACACAACAATCTGCATGTCGTCAGAATACGAGACCAGTGAAGAGACAAAAGATCTAATCCATGCTGCAAGTGGGGTAACATAGAGATTGAATAAAGTGGGGCTCAGAGATGAGCCCTGAGGTATCCCACAAGGCAGCGAGAAGGCTGGAGAGGTAAAATCGCCAAGGGAGACCTTCTTAATTTGGTCAGCTAAAAAAGAGGTTATAAACTTGAGCTTGTTGTCTTTGATCCCAATTGATTTGAGTTGGTCAATCAGAAGAACATGATTGACCATATCAAACGCGGCAGAGAGATCCTGAAGGTTCAAGGTCGCGTTTCCCCCATTATCTATCGTCTGTATGATTTCTTCCGTAGCTGTGATCAACGCTAGCTCAGTACTATGGTGTCTACGAAATCCAAACTGTGTTGAATCAAGACTCTCAGTTTTGTGTAAGTGTAGGACCTGGGGTCTCCAGGCCCTATGGGGCGGTAACGTGACACGAGCGGTCGGGCCACCAAAGGTCTGTGTGTAAAGCAACCATACAACACGCACCTCACATGGGACAAGGAACACACACAATAAGTGACGCCACACGGTAGGAGTTAAGTAAATACTCAAGTTTATCCAAGCAGATCACGTTAGATGCAGTTCATGAGGTAGCAGTACATTTCATAAGCTGGTAATACCACAAATGGCATTCATAACATATCAGTACTGCCTGAGGTACAACTACCCTTCACCTAGAGGTACACGTGCGCTTCACTCTCCTGTAGCGCCTTAGGGGGGTGATTATGGCGCTATGCGCGCTAACTGGTGACGACCTCAGAACGGGGCATCTAGCACAGAGAGCTACTCGTAATAGATGTCATTTAGCATTTCATTATGGAACATGAATAACAGCGCGCTACTCGTAATCAATAGCACGTAGCACTTCAACATGGGCGTGAATAACAGCGCGCTACTCGTAATCAATAGCACGTAGTACTTTAATATGGAACATGAATAACAGAGCACTACTCGTAATCACTAACACGTAGCACTTCAATATGGCACATGAATAACAGAGCGCTACTCGTAACCACTAGCATGTAGCACTTCAATATGGCACAGGAATAACAGAGCGCTACTCGTAATTATTGACATTGAGCACTTCAATCCGGCACAGGAATAACAGAGCGCTACTCGTAATTATTGACATTGAGCACTTCAATCCGGCACAGGAATAACAGAGCGCTACTCAGAATTATGGACATTGAGCACTTCAATCCGGCACAGGAATAACAGAGCGCTACTCGTAACTTTTGACATTGAGCACTTCAATCCGGCACAAGAATAACAGAGCGCTACTCGTAATTATGGACAATGAGCACTTCAATCCGGCACTGGAATAACAGAGCGCTACTCGTAATTATTGACACTGAGTACTTCAATACGGGGTAGGACAGTCAATGCGCCTCACGAAGCTTTTAGCGGGGAGCGCCCGGGACGGGAGGAGCGAGTCTCTCGGCTCCGGTGCAGTTCGTAGGGCACCGCGCTTCAGAGCAGTCACGGGGGCACAAGGAGAGGATCCCTCAGCGGGGTCTCTCCGTCGCGATGGCAGGGGGGAACTCCCACGGAGAGGGGACCCGGGCTGAGGGTGCGGTGCGGTTCCCAACCAGTAGGGGGCGCACCAGGGGCAATCCCAGCCTCCGGGCTTACCTCGTTCTCGGCGTCAGACGGCGTCCGCTCCAGCGACGATGGGGGAA
This sequence comes from Triturus cristatus, assembly GCF_964204655.1. Classification (NCBI taxonomy): domain Eukaryota; kingdom Metazoa; phylum Chordata; class Amphibia; order Caudata; family Salamandridae; genus Triturus; species Triturus cristatus. The sequence goes on from NC_140594.1 coordinate 648,658,797, forward strand.
CTCGGCCCCAGGCCTCGCGCACCTTCTCACACAGCTGTGACGGCAGCGGCGGGGCCCCGGGCTTCTCACGGGCCTCGCGACTCTGCAGGGCACTTCTTCCGGCCTCCGGGCCGCGGCAGTGAGCGCGCTGGCTTCCACGTCACGGGGGGGCTCAAGTTAAGGATGGGGGTTCCGCGCTCAGCGGAGCACGCTGCCGGGGGTCCCAGGCCAGGTCAGGGAGCGCAGGGGTCACAGCGCTAATACCTGGTTGATCCCCGGTGGCTCTTCAATCTGCTTTGCATACGGCTTCAGGGGTCAGTCTGGACACACAGTCTCAGTGCTTGGCATATAAGTTTTAGAGTTCAATCTGGACACGCAGTCTCAGTGCTTGGCATATAAGTTTGAGAGTTCAATCTGGACACGCAGTCTCAGTGCTTGGCATATAAGTCTCTGTTCTCAGATGTTAGATGAAGTCTTGTTGGCGCAGATGTATCTGGCGCCCTTAAAGGGGTTCTGTTACAGGGGGGTAGGGATGGAGAAGGCGACTAGGTCCTTCCTAGTCAGGCTGGGCAGAGGTTCTTTGGATCCTCCTACTGCTGGGCAAGATCAGTGGGTTTCACAGGGTCCCTCACTCACTTAAGAGGCAGCACCTAAATCCTGTCACTCTCAGAGGCATAAGTCCCTGGCTAGGCCCTACCGCCTACACTCCTGGTGGATTCTTCCAGCTCTGCTTCACCCCAATGGCCAACTCACCACAAAAAGTTCCCTCCCTCATTTAAGTAGCCCTAGGTCAGGTGACCTCTGGCCAAGGCGGCAAAAGAAAAACCACACCTCCCTTCTAGAAGGTTCCAGCACATTCCAGGAGCTTCCCCACTCTACCTATGGGACAAAAAGGCGGGCTGGAGTCGCAACATTGTTGTGGGGTTCCAGCCAGCTCCTGGCAGCTAGGGTGCTACTATGAAAGACCACTCTGCAGTAGCAGGGGCCTGTAGCAGCCATCTTGGGAGAAGGGAGCACCTGCACCTTAACTCTGATTGGCAATGAAAAGGCGCCCGGAGACCTAGTCCAACATAAAAATGAGGGTGGAAAAAAATGAGGCACGATACAAAAATAGAAGGGGAGACCACCCTAGGGCTGACAGGTCCAACAGTAAGAAAGTTGTCAGTTCCTGGTTGACAACTTTTTCGACCAGTTTAGCAGGAAATGGTAGTCAAGTGATTGGCCGATAATTATTAGGGTCAGCAGTGTTGTGTCTTTTTTTTTTTTTTATAACAGTGGAAGAATTGACCCTATCTTCCAATCTATTGGAAAATATCCTACTTCAAACAAATTGTTGAAGATGGACGTTAGGTTTGTGGCTATCACCTCTGAAACAAGATAGATTATTCTAGCTGGACAGGGGTCCCTTGGTGAGCCCGATTTGATCTGGGTTAACCCCTTCAGTGCCCATGACGAGCTGGACTCGTCATGGGCCGCGGTGGCGCTGTGCCCATGACGAGTCCAGCTCGTCATAGACCCCGCCCGCTAATGCAACGGCCGGCACAGGGCGGGGAAAGGGGCGGGCACTGAAGGGGTTAATATTTTTTGCATCTGATCCACTCTCAGTGGCCCAAAATGGGATAAAGTGCTAGCATTGTGACTGCAATTAGACGGTCTGCTATTTAAGTCAACAATTTGATTAGAACCTAAGAAGGAGTCGTAGACTGACTTGACTTTGTCGAGAAAATGGAGAGCTAAATTGCTGCAAAATTGTGGACTGATATCCGGGTTCTTTGATTCAGGAAGTTTCGATAATTTTTAAACTGTTGCAAATAATTCCTTAGAGGAATTCATAGCTGCTTCTATTTGTGCGGCAAAATAGTTGGGTTTCTCAGTGTGAATAATTTTTTTTTATAGGACTGTAGGTTGATTTTGTATCTCTTTATCTTCTAATTTGTACTTGAGTCTCCATTTACGTTCCGATCTCCTACATCCCTGTTTTTTCCGTCTGAGATTATCGTTGAACCTGGGTTCAGAGGAGTTATCTTACGACTGAGTTGTTTTACTGAATCGAATTGAGTTAGCGATATGTCAAGCCATTGATGATGATCGCGAACAACTGTATCCAAGTCTGAAGAAATCAGCGCAGTTGATTGGATAAGGGACGAACTAAGCTGACCTGCATCAATGGTGTTCCACGGGCGACGGGTGATACTTCCTATTTGTGGGCAGGGTTTTAATTCCCAGGGTACCCCATTTATCTTGAACATGATCGCCTTATGGCCAGACAATGCCAAGGGGAGAGAGGACGTTCATTTAAGCTGTGGATTGTCCGTAAAAATGCCATCAAGAAGATGAGCAGCTTTGGGTGTGGGGCCCTGAACGATCTGTATTAAACCTGCGCTTGCCATGTGGTCTAGCTGAATTATAGAATCTAAATTAAGTGAGTTTTCCATATGAAAGTTAAAATCGCCCAAAATAGTGAAATCCACTGAATTGACTTTGTTCTATAAGACTACCTATGGATTGCGTTAACGCTGCTCTGGACCCTGGCGGTCGGTAAATAAGAAGTCCATTTAAAGAGTAGTAGCTATTAAGTTCAATTTTAAAGTTTATGGACTCACGGGATAGCATATTAGAAGGAGTATTAAAAGCAGTTTTAAGATGATCTCTGAATTTTACTGCAAGGCCTCCGACCTTTTTTAGTTGGCGGTCATGTCTAAATATCCTAAAGCCTGCATGTAATGGTAGAAGTAAGTCTGGGTCAGATGTTGAATCTGCCTAGGTCTCCGTAACAGAGGCCAGGTCAATGTTCTGGCTCCCCATGAAAACTCTAATGCATTTTTAACAAGTGATCTGGCATTTATAAATGTGCTGCTACAGTTAGTGTTGGATTTTTTACAGGCACACCTATTATTTTAGTGACACAGAGTGACTTACAGTGAAAATTGGTAAGCGAAAGATTATAAGCTGGGCATGTTGCACTTTCGTCACAGCACTAAGGGTCTAACTGAGGGACCATACAGGGCTTATCTGTAGAGTTGATTAGAAGAAAGGTGTCCCTCGAGTAACTGATGGATCCTTTGATTCCTGGGGTCAAACTGGCAGGGGGGCTGGCGCTGAGCATGGTCTGAGCGCGGACAGGTGCAGACGAGCTTGCCATAGGTGCGCCAGAGGCGTACCCTTCTGCTACATGGACACGCTGACAGGCCGGCTTTATAACCCGGCATCAGGTGCCTAAATTGGGCATGGTCTAGAGCGCTCCTCGGGGGGTGGGGGGCCGCAAGAAATGCACTGGAATCACTCTCGGAGATCAGACGGGCCAGTTACAATGTTACAGTGTAGAATAAAAGGTGTGTAAAAGCTGCAATGTGTCCATAAATGGGATCACCAGAGGGCGTGGTCAGTTCTGTAATAGGGGCTGGGTTAGTGTATTGTTGCGCTAGCCCAGCTAAAAGCAGGCCAGATTTGTCCCCTTCCCTGTGAACTTAAGCTCCATGAGCTGTGACATTAAAGCGACAGAGGCATTCTACAAGTTGAGTGTATGAAGCCTTTGCGGCAGCTATTGTGGGATGGATCTTCCCAGGATCTTGATCTGCCGCCTTACTCAATTGTGCAAGGCGATTCTCGGAGACCTTTATTTCTATGTCTAGGGTCCTACCTCTCTATTTCAAATGCGTCTCATTCTGCCATCCTCGTGGAGGCGGTGTCACAGTTCTCCTCAAAATAGTGACTTTCTAGGTGCAATGTTACCCGAGAAAGACTGGATCGTCAAGGCAATCACGTTAGAGTCTCCATTTAGGTATCGGTGGGCTAGGGGACGCCCAATGAAGGTCTATGTAGTGAGCATTGTGATCTGAAATAACAATCTGAATAATCTGAGCGATGTAGGAGGGGAGTTAGTGAGGTTGAGCATAGAAAGCGGTCAAGGCGCGTGTGGAGCCTGTGGGGTATGGAGTAGAACGAGTAGTTTGTGAGTGGGATTATGTAACTGCCAGGAGCCCACCAAGGACCATTGCTGCGTCCAACTGTGTAGATGTGCTGTTTGTGCATGGGGAGCACTTGGTAGGGAGGTGTGATCTCTCAAGGTGGTGATTTAAAGCACAGTTGTAAACTCCGGCAGGCATCCGGGAGAAATACAGTTTTATGGGCGAGGATAGAGGAGAGGGCACCCCAAAGGTCTTGCTGACCAGAGTTGGGGGCATAGATGCTGCCAAGGAGCAACGGCAGGCTGTCGAGGCGCCCTTCCAGTAGAACACATCGACCTTCAGCGTCAATGGTGGTGTCTAGAACCTGTTAGGGGACGCCGGGTCTGACACAAATCGGAGCGCCACGGCGTTTACATACATGTGTCCTCTCCAGCGTTTGCCTGAACGTTCTCGCTCATCTTTTGTGGTGTGGGTCTCTTGTAAAAGAGTATGTGTGCGTGCCGTCTCTTGACATAAGAATATACAGCGTACCTCTTGCAGTCAGTGTGCATATCCCACACATTGAATGTAAAGGATCGATGGGGCGGGGGCGTCTTCGCTCTGTTTGCCAATACCAAGACCCTGTCTAGTTTGTGTGAATGGGGTTGGTGCTGAGAGTCCGCCGTGCTTTGGGTTGGATGCAGGAATAGTGTAGCATATGGTATCAGAAGAAACTAGGTGAGTAGAACAGGTAGGGCTTACAGTAACTACGGTACGCCCAAACAGGCATTAGTAAAAACTCAAAAGAAGAAGGGGGGGGGAGCAACTACAGATGCATGGTGCCAAGATAGGAGTTCCCTCGTGGAAAAAGTATGAGGGCCTGTGGGACTCATGGTGGCTGCCATTGGGGGAGGTCAGGGAAGGTGCATGTGGTCCGAATGTGGTATGTTAGGTAAACCGTACATCTTCAAGGGTCCCACCCAGGACGTCCCAAGTAGGTCAGTGCAACGAGGGCGGGGGATGGAATGGTGGAGCAGCGCATTGGTCAGGATATCAGTGGTGGAGTGAACAAATGCTGCATATGGGTGAGGGAAAATTCAGATGGGATAGCAATATGGCGTTGACGTGAATATGGTATCAAGACAGAATAGCAAAGCATTGTAGTAAAAAACTCTGTATCTTCTTCATACAAGACAAGAATATCTAATGACTGTGGTGGCAATCCAGATCGGCTCTGGGAGCGTCCTTGAGTCATTTGAGAGGAGTGTGTCGTTACTGGTTGCATAGAGGTGGGGTCCTTTTTCATTGTCAGTAGAAATGTTGTTAGGTGTAATGTCCGCCACGGCAAGGTTCGCCACCTGTCTTCGATGATCTGTTTGAGATTCAGGGGTGCTGTTGTGGGTGATCGCTGGGTACCCCTACCAGTACCCCATTCTGTTAGGATTGCTTTAGTTAAGAATAGCTCTGTTAGAAATATAGTTGTGTTTGTAACAACTTGAGGCAATCATACTCCCAGTTTGACTACTATGAAATTTAGGTGCATATTAATGTTTGTATTTAATACGAAAATGGTTTTACAAACTTGGATCGAAAGACTGAGAGACTGAAAGAGTACCTTTGGGTCAGCAAGAACATAAGCGGCACACACGTCAAACTTTACAACAAAGTCAAAACCAAATTATGTATCCAAACAAGTCCAGCAGATGGATGCTAAGAGGGAGAGCATCCACCCTAAAGGCTTTAAAGTCAGAATTCAAAGGTTCCCAATACTAATTTAGCATGAAAGTCGAGTACCGGTCGTTTGAAGGAATTCGATGTTTAGTATAGAAAATTATGTAGGAGCGCAGATTTCAAGTGAATTCCTTTATTCTGATCTTCAGATTGGTGAAGTGGTTTAAGCCAACTCTTTAACCAATAATGCTTACCGCCAACATGTCTTTAGTCTTCTGGGCTATGAACGCAACAAGTTCATCAAAGCTAGGAAGGAGTCTTTGTATCTTATTTTGTACTTAAAAGCAAACACCAGTGAGCAGAGCAAATCACTACACAACAGTGTACAAACCATCAACCAGTGAAACTGGCTTTTAGACATATCTTGCCATTACAGTAAGTTAGATATTCAAACATTTTCCGATAAGTAGCACTTTCACAAGTTTACAAAATGTATTCTGTAAAAGTAAGCTAGCGCTAAAACCAGGTTCCTACGTAGTACCACTTGAACCCAAACGTACTATAACTGAAATTCCTCAGCTAGCAAACCAACCTCCATAATTAAGCAGTTGTGAATAGTAAAGGAGAGTACAATCGAGAACCCAAGAGAAATAGTCAACGCTATAACTCCTTAACCAATCAAGAGGAGAAACTCACTGTCAGTGGTTCTCACTTGTGTTCCAAGGACTGCTGGGGGTCCACAGGGCCATTTCAGTTGGTCTGCAACAGTTTTACGAAACTAAATACTATTAAAATTGATCAGTTAAAATGTATAAAATATATACAAATAAAGAAGCAAAAAATGAAAATTTGAAAACTTTTTTAGTACTTGATTGTGACGTGCACAAAATATTTTAATGTTGCATTTGTTTGGTGTATACTTGTTACTATATTTTTGTGTATTGTTTTGAGGTTCAAATCATAGAAATTACTGTGGCTAGGATCACTGGCTTCCAATAATGACTCAACGTGGGTCCCTGGATTCCAGTAATCATTCAGTGTGGGTCCCCAGAAGTCAATATTTTAAGAACCACTGATCTTTAAGATAAAACCAGTAAAAAGTAAAATGAGGAGACTCAAAATACCTGTCTATTGTGCTAGGAATCCTAAATGTAAAGATAGGGTAAAATGTGCAATACTTTCAAGTAATTATATGTAAGTTTGGTCTTTAAATAAGATAAAACAGTATTATCATCTTCCAATAGAATAATGTACAAGTCCTATAGACAATAAAATACTTGGTCTTGCAACCCTTGAATGTTTATATAAAGTGCTCTAGTGTACTATATTGCATATATTAACAATAAAGAGAAAGTTTACCAATGAGGAATGGTATCCTCACAAAAGAACTGAAGTGTATTGTGGCTTTGGCATGCTGAACGTGTGCTATATTTTCCACTATAAACAGCCACTGAACAGCAGCAAAGGACAAATTGGGACAACACAGGGAATTTTGTCAGTAAAAGAGGTATTCCTTTATTGTATAGACAGATAATAGTACACAACAATCATTTAAAATCAAAGCATAATAACCAGAATAATTAGAAGTATTTTTAGAAACCTCTACGCAACCTAAAATCAAGCTCCCCTATATGTGTAAAAAGTAGCAAAATAATGTGTACCAATGCTGTGCACTAGTAGCCTAGATTGAAGTTGAAGTCTAGTTATTCTGCCATATTGGGATTACTATACAGAAAGTGATAAACGATGTATTAATGTATGCAAGGATAAAGCATCAACCGACTACAAATTATATAAAAGACTCCTTATTAGAAATGACACAGCATTACATAAAAGAAATCCTCTATTAGGTAGACAATATTAATTGATCCTCTCATTCCAAGATACACGAGAACGGTAAGTCATAACGTGCTGCAACAAAATATGCAACTGTAACGTCCTAGAAAATTCTGAATAACCACTAAATATCCACCATTTCATGGTGAGCAGAGTATGTTTAACTGGTCGAGGAGTCGTGAAAAGAGTGAATAGCTTCTAAGAAGTCACCATAACATGAGGACTATATATTGCTCTTTGTCATATACTTAAGAATAGATTTAACATGATGGTCCACTAAAAGCAAATAAGACCACATAAAATGTGTAATATAATCCACTGTTAAAACCTTAATGCGACTGTTCTGAATAGTGCTGACCTAGCAAGAGGTCAGCGCTTAGGCTAAATAGGTAATTCGAAGAATTAAAACAATAGATGAGTGGTATATAATATCCTACAGCAATAAAATAATACTGAGACATAAAGTAGTTGATTGTTGAAAAGAAGAAAATGTAATGTCAAGGTAACAGCAAATACATATTTCTTAGATGGCACATTAGTTGTCACTAATGTATTTAAGTCACCTAAAAAGTCCTGGTATTCATGGTCAATATTCTGTTTTCAACAACTCTGTCTTATGAACCACAGCACCTCATTCCTATGCAGCCGCAGTGCTCTACCAGCACCCGTTCCATCAATGTTGATATTTCACTTTGATTTGAGGCCCCTCTCCATTCTTTCATTGTTTGAATGCAGCGTAAAGAAAAAGGATAATGTGAGACACCTTCTTTAATAGTCCTCATGTGCTCAAGAATTTGTTCCCTTAGTGGTCTAATAGTGCTTCCATCATCAATCCTGCCACATTTACAGATGGTTACATATGTCAAACTTTTGGTTGAGCCAGCCATATACGTATTGAGCAAATGCTTCTTGATCATGTCGTATTGGAAATGTTCACAACCATCAAGCACAAATCAACAGAAAGAGCCATTACCGATATTTGAACTATCCACATTTTCCTATCTCCATTTAATTTTTTGTGGGAGTATCTCAAGTGCGAGCCAGAGCTAACAATATTTGTGTGTTACCTCTACTGTATGTAACATTAGTTCATGGTGTGACCCAGTCAGAAATTGTTCAATCATGTGTTGGCAATTTCCAATGTTTATTCAAAATGTGACTGAATTTCTTATTGCATGCCTATGCCATAAAATGGGATTAATCTGCTGACCAATTTTATTTTTAAGCAGCCTGCTTCCTAATTTGTAGGTACAAGATGACGTTTCTATCCATCTTCAATATTCTTGACATTGCTGTCTCCAAAATGTACAGATCATGTCCACTGGCTTTAAACCTCAATTTCATGTCATACGTGTTTTTGGCAAATTCTAGAGTCTCGCTAGAATTTCTTTTAGTCCTCATCAACTCCCCATAAGGAATAGCATTTATCTCAGACCAGGAGTGTGAATTGGCAGTATTACGAATAGAGTTGTCTCTTTTCAGTATATCCTACTCTCAATAAAGTCTTATATTGGGAACATTGATTCTCTTTTTAGAGAAGTTTAATGTAAACGTAATATTATATTCATTCAAGGATTCTCGCAACTGCCAGAATTCTGAACCAGGAACTATCTGACAACAGGTCAGGAACCTACCCTCCCCTCCTCTCCTGCCACTCTTACCCCACCCCCATCGTTTCCACAGATGGAAAAGCCTAAAAGATTTAGCAATTTCACGTAATGATCCCACACATCAGCCTGCGCGGGCAATCCCTGAGATCCACCATCGAGAGCCATCCCACTGCCCCCCTGTCCTGAGGGAGCAATCTGCGAATTATGGTCTGGGGCCTGTAGCAAGGACATGTTGATTTCTTTTTACATCCTTAAGAGACCAATCTGCCCTCTTATATTAGGGACACTCAACGTGTTCTCAACATTAGTGACATTTTGTGGGATAACGAAATGCTCTATGTAACAGTTGATGTAGTGTCATTATTCTTTAATATATTACAAATATCAATCAATCCGGATTTATAAAGCGCTACTAATCACCCAATAGGGTATCCAAGCACTTGCAGGTGCCGGAGGCTTATTCGAACAGCCAGGTTTTGAGGGGCATTCTGAATTCCGGAAGTGAGGTGATGGTCCGGAGGTGCGTGGGAAAACTGTTCTAGGTCTTTGCTGTGAGGTGGGAGGTGCGTCCTCCACTTCTGCTTCAGTAGATGCGGGGATTATGGGTAAGTGAAATGGAGGTGGAACATAGTCTTCTGGATGGTTGGTGGAAGTTCAGGAGTGGCTAATGTAGGCAGGTCCTTGGTTGTGTCAAGCCTTGTGTGTGTGGGTCAGCAGCTTGAATTGGCATCTCTTCTGTACTGGGAGCCAGTGGAGTTGCTTAAGGTGGAGTGTGATGTGGGTTCATCGGGGAAGGCTGAAGATGAGTCTGACTGTGGTGTTTTGAATGGTCTGAAGTCTCTGTAGGAGGTATGTGGCGATTCCTATGTAGAAGGCGTTGCCTTAGTTCAGTCGGCTGGTGATGAGGTGCATCTCGTCTGTAGGGGTATCCACTTGAAGATCTTATATAGAATGTTCAGAGTGAGGAAGCAGGCAGAGGAGATGCGTTGATCTGTGATTTCATGGTGAGCTTGCTATCAATGATGATTCTGAGGTTTCTGGCGTGGTTTGAGGGAGAAGGGTGCAAGTTAAGTCTGATGGCCACCAGGAGTCGTTCCATGTGTTGCTGCTGTTGCCAAAGATCAGTATGTCTGTCTTGTCTTTGATCAGCTGCAGGCAGTTGTTCTTCATCTAGTCGGCGATGTTTGTCATGCATCTGTGGAAGTTGGGTCTGGTGGTGGTGGGTTCGTCAGTGAGTGGGAGGATCAGTTGAGAGTCGTCTGAGTAGGAAATTGTTGAGATCGTGGGATCTGACTAATTTAGCCAGCGGGGTCATATATGTGTTGAAGAGCATGGGGCTGAGGGATGAGCTCTGAGGGACACACAGGAGATCTCCTTAGGTTCATACGTGAAGGGTGGACCATCTGGACTCTTCCGGTGAGGAAGGGGGTGATCCATTTGAGCGTGCCCCTCTGGAGGCCGATTTGGTGGAGTCTTTCGATCAGCATATGGTGGGATAGAGTGTCGCAGGCTGCTGAGATGTCGAGGAGGATCAAAACTGCGGTTTCTCCTGGGGCAAGGAGGGTTTTGATGTCGTCGGTGGCTGTGATCAGGGCGGTTTCATTGCTGTGATTGCTGTGGAAGCCGGATTGGGAGGTGTTAAGCAGCTGGTTCTGCTCCAGGTATATCATGAGTTGATTGTTGTTGATCTTTTCCAGTACTGTCGCTAGAAATGGGAGCATGGACATTGGCTGGTAGTTTTTGAGTTTGCTGGGGTTGGCAGAACTTAGTTAGTAGAGTTAGTAGTGGTCTGACGTTGGCGTGTTGACAGGTGTCTGGAAATGTTGCATTGGTGATAGGTGTTTAGGAGGGTGGTGAGTTCCTGACCGATCCTTTAGTTTCTGGGGTTGAAGATGTGCTGTGGGCATGGGTCTGTGAGAACTCCAGAGTGGATGGTGAAGGTAGTGTTCTGGGTGTAGAAGATGTTCCAGGTGTTCAGTGTGTGGTTTGTGTCGGTTACCGTGGTGGCATATCTGTTGAGGATTTCCATAGGTGCGGGTTGGGCTTGGAAACTTTTGTATATGGTTCCGATCTTGTGGAAGAAGTAGGCGAGGTTGTCTCGCAGCTCCTGTGAGGTTGAGATGTAGTTTTCGCTGGCAGCCGGGTTGAGGAATTCCTTAGCGATGTTGAAAATGCCCTTTGTGGTCTTGGCGCTGGTTTCGATGTGTGTGGCAAGGGCTGTCTTCTTTGTTACCCTCAGCAGGTGGTGGTAGAGGCGGAGGGAAGTCTTGAAGGCTGCCCTGTCAGGGATGTCCTTGCTGGTGCTCCATCTCCTCTCCAACTGTTTGCTATCTCGGTCCCCTGTTCTGAATTCTTGGGTTTACCAGCTGGCCTTTTTGGAGGATTTTCTCTGGATGTTGCTCTCGAAGGGGGGCGATGCTGTCTGTGCAATTGGTGATCCAGGCGTTGATGTAGTGTGATAATGAGTACAGTGGAAAAATCTTGCATATGTACTTCTCACTAAACAATTTATGTAGAACGGTACACAGGGATGGCCAGAATACCTCATCTTAGAGTAAATATTACATTCAAAATTGAAAAGTGAAATCGGTCTTTCCACTCCCTATGGATTACAACAATGGTGGCATTCGATGAAGAGCCTTGATTTCCGCAGACTTCTCTAAGCGAGATAGGAAGACTTCCAGAAATTTAACACGGAGTCGAGGCATTCCCAGTAGAATCTTGCTTGAAAACTGTCTGATCTTGGAGCTGTCCTCGGTTTTAGTGTGTGCATTGCTTTCATTATTTTGTCTCTCTCTTGAGGTTTATCAGATTCTCTCTTAGTTCTGTAGTTCTTGGTAGTGCTTCCAGGTATGCCTTTAATTCCTCCAGACAGAGTGGCTTATTGGAGTTGTATAGCAACGAGTAAAATTAATGAAAGCTATCAAGGATGGTTGTCATGGAGGTGTGGGTATTTGCAATTTTCTCTTTAACTGCTCATATTCTTGCTTTAGTTTTATTGAACTTAAAGTAATTGGCAAGTGCCTTCCCTACTTTGTTTACATATTTTTTTACCCTTATTCTTATTATTATTATTGTATTCATATTTCATGCTCCTTAATTTGGTTAAAGCTGCTTCAGAGCATTTTGTATGGGTTAATGTGTGTTCAAGATGAGGTATTTTTTTTGTCTAGCCTGTGATGTTTATGTTTACGGGTTTTATATGGCACATAGCTGCCTGAAGGCTTCCCAGCGCTGCGGAGAAACAGGAGGTCCCAGTTAGCATAATTTTTTCGGTAACAACCAGATCTTAATTTTTTTCCTGAATCTAGGTTCATCCGTAAGAAGTCGTAATTCCTTTGGCATGGAGTTCCAGAGTTTAGGTGCCAAGTACAGGAATGATCTTCACTCCATCTGGCTCATCTTATCCTGGTGGTCTTAAGCAAGCGATCTGAAGCGGATCGGAGGGCTTTTATCGGTGTGTATGAAGTGATGAGTGTCCTGAGGGGAGCGGGCCCTTTGCCATTCCATACCCTGTGTGCTATGCATGATGCTTTGAATTTAAGCCTGGCCTGTACTGGCAACCAGTGCAGTGATCTCAGGGCCTCTTCCGCTGACTCATGCCAGGGTATGTTTCTGAGTACCCTGGCGGCTGCATTCTGTAGCACCTGCAACCTGTTCAAAACGTATTTAAGTGACCCCAAAAAGAGAGAGTTACCGTAGTCCATGCGGGAGATCACCAGCAACTGTTTCACTATCTTTCAGGTCTCCTCTGGTATGAGGCCTAGAATTTTACGGAGCATGCGCAAGATTCCAAAACATGTAGCGGTCAATTTTCTGGCCTATGTTTCCATTATCAGGTTGGAGTCTAGCCACATTGTTTTTTTTTTTAAATTGAATAAAGTCAGGTAAACATCTGGTCACATGAAGTAATACGGTTACATTATAAATATACTTGCAATCAAAGCCACAGTACAATACTTTCTTAAACATTCCATATTTACAAATGTATACATTGTTCTCTACATTCCTTTGTTAATCCGTCATAACAATAGGGGTTCCCATATCTTCATACCCTTCTTTCTCGCTTTTTGTTCTTTGCATTTATATAATGAAATTTCCTGCAGACTTATATTCAGTAGTCGGTGGAGCCATAACTGGTATGTAGGTGGCCCTTGTGTCTTTCCATGCTGTGGCTATCAACAGCCGTACTATTGTTAGTGTTATAAATACAAAATCTTTGTGATGTATCGAGATCTGCCCGACTGTTGTGCCCTAGAAGCATCAAGACTGGAGTGATCGTAATTTCCTTATTAAGTGTCTGTAGCCATAAATCCTCTATCCCACTTTTAAGCATTGCGAGCCTAATGCAGGAGTAGAACATGTGTATAATGTCTGACGGGCCTGTTTGCCATCTCGGACATTTGTCGTTCTCCCTCTTCCCCCATCCATGGAGCTTAGCTGGTGTATAGTATAAATTAAACAAGGTTTTTTAGTGCTGGGCTTTTAAAGTGGCTGACAAAATGATCTTAGTCCCTAATTCAAGTGACATGCCCAGTTCGACATCCCCGTCACCCAACTTTTGTACCCATTTTGTTTCTGTTTTTTCCATGTCATCAGGGAGGATCTTGATTAGTTTATGATAATACTCCCTTATCCTACTATCCTGACACTTTATCATTTCCAGCATTGGAATTTTATCCAGACTAGTAGAATCCTCGGGGAGATTTTTTTATAAACCTCTGCACCTGCATATGTTTAAACTGTGTATTATTATTAATACCTTACCTCTGCACGAGCCCTGTAAAATGAGATATGCTCATTGTTCTGAAGTAGATCTGCCACCCTATCTATGCCCGCCTGTTCCCAGCTCCTAGCCATGCCATCATATAATGCTTCCGGTAGTAGAGCTGAGTGCCACAGAGGAGTGTATCTATTATACCTGGAAATCTTCAAGCTCTTACTAACCTTTTTCCAGACCTTCCAGGCCCCCTTAACACACTTAAACCGCGTTTTTTTGTACTCCATAAAGAACCTAGGAATGTGGCTTGTGGAGTGGAGCCACATTCCTAGGTTCTTTATGGAGTTTTTGTGACCCGGCAGAGACACCCCATTCCTTTTGGCCACTGGACGGTGACTTGTGATGGGAGACTATTTCCTAGGAACATAAATTCAGTTTTGTCTCCGTTTAGTTTTAGTTTACAGTTTGTCATCCAACTTGCTACCTTTTCCATGCAGAGAGCCACTTGGTAGTGTTTTGATTTAGGGCCCTCTGCCACTGAGACTACAAATTGTGTCGTCCACATAAGATACAATTGACAACCCAAATTCCTGAACAATCTCCGCCAGGGGTTGCATGTATAGATTAAATAGGGTGGGGCTGAGTGCGGAGCCCTGTGGCACTTCACACGTTACTTCTACGACGTCTGAATAGTGTCCACCTTCTGTGATCTGAAAGGATCTGTCCCTCAGAAACTATCCTAGCCATCGTAGAGCGCTGTCTTGTATGCCTGCTTTTTCAAATTTATGGGTAAGTGTTTTGTGGTCCACCGTATCAAAGGCTGCGCTTAGGTCTAGCAGCAGGATGGCGGCGGTGCCCCCATGATCAAGGATTTCTTGAGTTCCTGTGTGACCCATGATAGGGCAGATTCAGTGCTGTGTGATGGTCTTAACCCCATTTGAGTCTGGTGAAGCACCTCGTTATCCTCCAGGAAATGTGATAGTGTGTTGTTTCCTAGGATGGGCAGGAGTGAGATGGGGCGGTAGTTTCCTAGATCTGTTGGATTTAGTTTGGGTTTTTTCAGCAGTGGCCGGACTATAGCATGTTTCCAAGCCTTTGGCACTTTCCCTTGCATAAGGGATAGTGTAATTATTTCTGTGGCGGTGGTTATTATGGTATCCCCCGCTTGAATCAAAATGTGTGGGGGATCAGATCCTTAGGAGAGCCTGATTTGATGCTTTGTAAAATCTTATATGTGGTGTCTTTGTTTATCAATGGAAATTCCTTTAGGGTGGGTCTTGCCTTATACCATGTGAAGACCTTGGTATTGTGAAGGTCTGGGTTATCGTAGACACCCTTGCATGAAATTATAAATATTTTAGTTTTAAAAAAGACTGCAAGTTCGTTGCATTTCTCCTTCGAGGAGGGTTATGGGGAGGCTTCCGGTTCTGTTGACGTGAGGGATTTAACCACCTTGAACAGTTCTTTCGATGAATGTGTGGCCAAATAATTTTTTTCCTGGAAGTATGTTGCTTGTGCTATTTTAATTTCATTGTGGTAGTGTCTTATCTCTTGTATTGTCCTTTAATCGCAGTGTCATATGTTTTCCACCAATTCCTTTCATTTCTTTTGCAAGCTCTTTTCAGAGAAGCCAGATGGCTAGTAAACCAGGTAGTTTTCCTTCATGCCAGCTTAGTCCCTGTCCTCTCTTTTTTTACAACAATATTCTGTTGCGTCAGTGAGCCATTTATCCCAAAGCCAGTCTGCTTGTTCTACCTCCCCAACCATTTCTGGGGTATTTCTTTCTAGTGCCTCAGTCACTTTCTCTGGAATGGTTCTAGGCCATTTCCTACCTAAGTTAAGTATGTTGCTTCCTGTATTTTGAACCTGTGTCATGATTAGTGACCTAGGGATATAGTGGTGGTCTGACCAGGGCCCTGGTGTAGGATTATCTGTTTTTAGTTGAGATTCGTTGGTGAAAATGACAACTAATATGTGCCCTTTGTCATGTGTTGCTGTTTGCACCATTTGACTAAACTGCATGGCATCCTGGATGAATCTGGGGGTGGTAGGGTCATTTTGTTTATCCAGATGGATGTTTAAATCGCCTTGTATGGTCATTGTTCTTTTTATGGGGATACTCTCAGCTACAAAATCAGGGAAGAGCTCCAAAAACATATTACAGGGTCCAGGTATTCGATAAATAAGCATTCCCAAAAAGGTCTGGGTGGGGATAGCCCCAAGCTAAACAGCTAAACCGTGTGGTGTCTCAGTTGAGCAGGGTCTTGGGTGAGATGTTGCATCTGTAGGTGTCTTTGTAAATGAAGGCTACCAAACCCCCGCCAACCCCCCCCACCCCTGCTTTTCCCTTTCTGTTCTGCTTTTCCCTTTATGTTCTGCTTTCTGATATTGAATCCTTTGGGGAGGGCCAGTGTTATGTCTGGGGTGGACCATTCTTTGAGCCATGTCTCTGTCAAAAATAGGACCTCTAGTTGTTTTTCTTCAATAAGAAAGCTTATCTCTATTTTATGGGCTGGAATGGACCTGCAATTTTTCAGTCCCATTTTCCAGCTAGAATTCCTCTTTTTTTCTGTTTGGGGTCCTATTGGAAGAGAGATCTCCTCACTCACCGTGCCCTTACATTGGACACATGTGATTTTTTTGTCCTGTCATAATTTTGGGTGTGACTGAGTGGGCACATAGTGTTGTGAGATCGGGTCTCAGGTTTATCAGTTCTTTGCACTATATCTGATCACTTCTTGTATTTCAGAGTTGAAATGGACAGGGTTCCTAGCCCCTGGCCCTAGCCGGACGAGGACGGGCACAGACGGTCTTGCCTTTGGCGATTAGTAATGTAATGTAGTAGTGGTAACCATGATATCCCATGTTGTTGCCTTCAAACCATCCCATGTTAGCTCTGGTAGGGAATGTTCCTCACAGATTTCTTGATGAAGTGGTGTAGAGCCATATTTGTTTTTTTATTGTCTTTATCACCCCCTTATTATGGCTTTATTTATTATCCATTCTCTCACAATGGGGGAACATTTTGGCAATTCTAAGTTTGAACAAGATACATGCATGAACAGATATCACTGTTGGGTCTTTTCTTGGGTTTGTTGTATGAGTGAGTAGAACATATATCCTATCTCAGCAGAGTAAAATAAGTCCCATATATCCTTTAGTTGTTGGTTTTTCATAGGTGTTTAATTTGAGCATGAAATCTATTGGGTCTGAAGGTGCACAAGAATTGTCTACTAACTACTCCATCCCATAGGAGATTGAATTCCCCGTCTCAGAATAAACCCTGCTCCTAGCAGAAGATACCCTATTTTTTGCTAAGATTCTCCCAGAAGGCTGGAATGTCAGTCATTTGTGCATAGACACTGATTAAAGTACATATCCGTCCTTTTGAAGTCTTGATATCGCCCATCTCCCTTCTGTGCTGTGTAGAGGATATCACATATAGGCCTGATCTTTTACGGTACCCCCCACCCCCACTTATTTTCTTCTTGTGGTGGGTCAGCATGTGGATTCTTCAGTCCACTGGTCACTCATTTGTATTGTCTTGCTAACACCAATTCTGGTCTCTATGATATGATATCAAATCTAAGTTTATGACAGTGGTCAAGAATATTTTTCCTTTCATCAGAGTATTTGAAACCTTTGGTGTTGAGGGAGAGGATGTTTTCGCTTGAGTGGCGCCTCTGTATGCAAAGTTTGTTTATATACGTATTCTCTGCCTAGCCGCTTGGTAGTTGGGGGCGGCCGGGGATCTCATCTCCCATCTTCATGTCTTCCCCTAAGGTTGCCTTGGTATAATGTGTATATATTCCTTCAGGGAGTCTGGGATGAGAACTACGAAAAGTAAGTCCAAGCCAGAGACCAGAAATAGTGTTAGTGACAGTAGCAGTGAAACTGATAGACACCCAAACCCTCATTCAGATCTCTCCTGCGGAAAGAGACTTTTTTATTGGCTTCATAACATTTAATGGCATACAACTGTTTTCCACCCATCTTCTGCGTTGTGAGCTGCTGAATTTGGTTTGTTTTAAAGTTGTTTTATATTTAGTGTGCTGCATTCATTTAAACGAATGGTGTATGTTGCAGTAGGCTATTTCAATGCATTTGGGAAACTTCCTGCTTTTTCGTTGACTTTCAGAAAAAGTATTAGATTCGTATTTCGGCTAGATTGAGTTCTAGTATAAGTGTTGAATTTGCTTATGAGCTTTTTTAAATATAATCAGTCATAAATATTCTTACTGTTTAAGCCCAATTCAAGATGTCAAAAACACTGCTTCGAGTAGAAAATAATAGGTAATATTTCCTATTATCTAGCTGCACAAGAAGTGACATCACTGGTTTCCTGCTAAGCCCATCTTTAAATGGAGAAGCGAAGCAATAGAACTTTATTTCCCATCATTCATCTGCACACTGCCCAAATCGCTCCCCTTCCAGGGTCGTCTTAATGGCAGCTGCAGTAGGAACGTGCAATGAATACACCCCTGAAGTGCTGAAGGCAAGCCTGTGTGTGACTGAGATGCACCCATCGCCAGGAACCCTTGTCCTACCCATCGCTACACTGCCTCGCTTCTCCAAGCTCTCAACCCTAGCTGCCGCCCTCTGCCCTACTTCCACACTGCACCGCACAACACTGAGGGAGCATTCACAAATGCCTCCTGCGAGTTCTCATGCATTCCCTCGCACCGTACTCCCATGACTCCTGCACCAACACCCAGCCCCCCTCGTTTACACTTACACTAACCAGCCACACACTCATTCCCACACAGACCAATCATCACCCACACAACATGCCGCACTCGAAAGCATGCTCCTATACTCCGCTTCGCTCACCAAAGGCTCCAGAGATATGGATGGTAGTGCACAGCCGTGCTCCGGACTTGCTCTTCCTCACTTAAATATGGCTAAACCTAACTAATCTCTGCACTGGACACCGCTACAGCCATCTATGTTGGCTACAAGATCGCCAGGAAAGACTGTCCGCACAAGACACCATCAGCTGCATTACTTTCATTCCTCCCCCCCAACACCAGCTACATGGAACACCTCACGCTGAAGATGTGCATCACAGCCAACTTCTCCCTCAGCAGAATCCTTGCCTACAGACCACCAGGACTCCGCACCAATTTTGCCAGCAACATCACAGACTTCGTTGTAATCCTCCAACGCCAGCACCTTCATCCTCCTTGGAGGCACTTGGAGTAACTTTCACCTAGAATGCAGCACCGAGCCAAACTCCACAGCCCTTGTAGAAAATCTCGGAAACCTCAGCCTCTCCCTGCACATTACAGAGTCCACACACAGCTGGACACCTATTGGACCCAATTTTCTCTTCAATCAATAGAATCACAGTCGACAAGCCAGCAACTATGACGTGGACAAATCACGCCCTTTTCAGTTTCAGTATATTCATCCTGCACCATCATAGACCTACCACCACTGAACCCACCCTGCACAGTTGGAAAAGCATTACAGTTGAAGACTAGGATCCTGCTCTCTCCGCAAATCGGCCCTAGCACAACAGCAACTTTCTGAAAGCTATCAAGAACCGCAACAGCTCGATCACTGCATTATCTGACACCATGGCTCCCCTCAAGCACAACACAACGGCAAGAGCCTGACCACAGGCCAGCTCGTACACAAAGGTATTCAGGCTGACGCCACTGTAAGCAACAGAAGCGTACGTGCAGAACAAGCCTAGACGGATAAAATCATTTTTTAATTCACCCTAAGACAGTACCACCAGCAGACATGGAACAGCAAGCACACAATTCTTGCAGCTTACATCGACTCTGGCACAAACAGCAGCAAATAAATCTTTGCCATCACCAAAGATTTCACCATGCCTCCAGCAACATCACCCCCTCACAAGACCTTTGCAACAAGCTCTCGACCCCATCACTTCTGGGCATTGTCCTACATCGCTCCTTAAGCGTAGGATGACCTCCCAGCCCATATCAGAGCCTCCTCCTCCTCTTTATTGCCGCAAAAAGCTGATGAGTTAGCTTTTCAATTTAGCAACCTACCCCAAGCAGAGCTAGGCGCACATACCTGCTGAGCACCAGAATACCCCTCATGTGATAGAGCGCTTTACAAATACACATAACATAAGTGTTGAAGGAGTTCCGAATACATATGACTTTAAAATGAACGCATGACTTGTTGCATATTTTGCAGGAAGCAAACGTTATCACCGAGGTCTCCTTGTCTTCCAGCACGAGGTAAAAACGCAAACCAACCACAGCTTCAGATTTTAATTTGAGTGAGCGAGTAGTTATTTCCTTACTTCAGTAAAGACTTCGGACACTGTGTAGGAATGCCCAAGGCACCAAGTACAATAATGTAAAATAATCCAACCCTATTGTTTTAGCTGGGTATATTCACTACTCTGCATTTGGCTTGGATTGGTTTGCTTTCTTGTAGATGTAGGTTTGGCTACTGTTGGCTTTGCAGCTTCTCTGGAGAACACAAGTGTGGTACTCTGCTGGAACATGGGTTGAACCCGTTTTTTCCGCACACCCATTATTTGACATTACTTGACATTACTTCATCATTAAGCATGCACTGATGAGTTTCTCCCATGGCTATGTTTAGTAGGTCTCGCCTGACCTGGTCTGGCGAGACTTACTGAGAGGGCTCCAAAAAGTGCTACCAGACCAGCCTAGAGCTACAGTGCATGTGCGCAGGCGCGTGCGCCGCGCTTTAGCGTGATTACTTTCACTTTCGCGGCCTCACGGCCGCTTTGATGTTTGATCGTGATCGCGATCACTTTCACTTAAGCGGCCTCAGGGCCGCTTTGCATAGCCAATAGGTCTCGCTTTTGGGACCTTATAAGTATATAGTTATGCAACTGTTGCATGGCTAAACACTTATAAGGTCCCAAAGGCGAGACCTATTGGCTATGCCAATGCTTGTTTTCTAAGTTACAGGCAAAAACGTCCTATTTTAGGGCGAGGCGAAACGACCTTTAGCTTTTCAATTATGGAATTCTTGTTGATATAGCAAGAAAGGAAGAATGCTGACCGTGCCACGTGCATTTGTTTCTGCCTGCCGATGTTTTCATTGTTAATCGGCAATTGGTATAGCACAACATGATCTTTGGTATGTGGTGTATACCTAGACAAAAATAAAGTGTGTTCTTTCACATGCTGTTTTTGAAAGAGTAGGTGTTAATATAGCACAGGCAGTTGCAGGCTTCGACAGAGGAAGGCGTGAACAAAGATGCAGGCACTTGTTAAGGAGCAGTACAGTGAGAGGAGGACCCGAGCCTCACTTAGTCGCACATTCCCAGGCCTGCTGCAAAAGCTGGGGGGAAAACCAATACAACCGTCTAGTGGCACAACTGACTCCTTCGGCCTTCTGCATTACACACCGACACCAGCTATGTGCCACCGCTTCCTGAGAAGTATTTCTGTGCACAAACACGAAAGATTTTTATTATAAATAAAATTAAAAAAAACAGACGTTTTGGCTTCATTTGTTTGTGGAAAAAATGCTACATGTTATGATGTTAAAATGGGAGATCTGAACTGTCCGTTTTGAAAACGTCACCACTGACTAAGAGAGGTTTTAAAAATCGTAGCTCAGACTAGTGAAATAAACCACGCAAATAGATGCTGCTTTTATGACTGCTGTCGTCATTGAACCGAGGCCAGCAGACGACGCTTTCTGGCCAGAGACCCGAACCTTTTGTAGGAAACGGTTCGACTTCTGCCCTCGCTGGCGCAGAGTCAGGGCACGGAACACCAACCCCTTTATGCAGCTCGTCTCTCCGCGCATTCAAGAGTTTACTTTCAAAAGGGCCTTTTTGTTGTCTCTTGCGCTGCGAGTATGTGAGAGAGAAGTGGGCGGACAGGCTGCATAGTACAATGCAGTGGAAGAAAGGGTAGTCCATTGCCAGCAGCTCAAAATGTTTTCCTTTCAGAGTCAAATGGAATAGTCTGGATTCCAAAAAGAATTGAAGCCAGATGTTTGCCACCACTGGCTTTTGAAGACCTAAATATGACAGAAATTCTGCTTATAATGGGTTTCTGTGGAGTAGCCTCCCCTTTGATGTTCGAACCCTGTACTGTGGGTTAGAAGATCTTTTAATCGCTTGTTTTGTACACTAAAGATGCTGTTGTTTTGGGACTGATTAAAGACTATATAACTGGGTTCTGGAATTTAGTTGGTGTTTTTTGGTCTCGCCTACCCCATAGCTTTCGGGTTGCGAAAACATTCTTTTGGGCTTCCCAAAACCTTATAGTGGGTTAAGAGCCTGCCTTCCTGTGCTTCTGCCCCCGTCCAATAATCTCACTCTCTGTCTCTCTCTCTCTTTTTCTCTCCTGCCCTCTGTGACTCTTTCCTTGGGGTGCTGCTGTTCCCTTTCCCTCCTCTAACGCTGCTTTATGTTTTTGTACCTCCTCCCAGTCCACTCCCAGTAGCTTCCTCCTTTCTAGGCTCCTATTGTTCTCCTTGCTGTCTCTTTCTTATTTTAATTTTTGAGTGTGGTAGCATATGATGCTGGCCACTCAGCCTTACTAAAAAGTGCTTTCAGCTACTCTAATTTTATTTTTATATTCACACCTTTTCTTTGTTGCTTTTGGCTGATGCTGTACAGCAGCAAAGAGAGGGCAAAACTAGCAGGTCGCAAAGGTGATGCCTATTGGCTTTGCTATCACTTGTTTGTTGCTGTAGCTAGGAAATAATTATTTTGTGAAAGTCATCACAAAGAAAATAGGCGCTTTTGAAAGTGTATGTTGCTTCTCGGGGAGTTGTTTGCCATTGAAAGGACTTTGTAAAACAACATTGGGGCTTATATTCACCAAGAATATGATGGAGCTCATATAATTACAGTTTTATGTTTTTTTCTGGAAGAAGAGTGTTATATTGAAATGTATTTATTTTTATAAAATGTCACTGTAAAAACATTGAGCCATTTAACGAGCATCTTTTTTGGGGGGTGAGCAATAAGTGCAAACCTTGTTGGCAGCACCAGTACTAAAATACTCTGCCCTCTTTTGAGTACAAACTCTTCAAGAAGGCAGGGATAACTCATTGAGTGGTTTTTTTTATAGGTATGGTGGGTGTTTTAGCATTTATATTCTAAATAAAGTTTAAAAATGAGTATCTGCAACTGTATGCATATGACATAGGAAAATAAAATTGGGGGCTAAAAGGGAATACTGATCCAGCAGTAATTTCACGGTAATTTCTCAATACAAAACCTCATTTACCTCTAATTTACTGCTGTAAAGATACTGGACCCTTGCCACTGTATATTACCTTCAGGAAACTTTACATACACATGAAAAATCAAAATACAATTATTATTTAAGCCAATAAAGAGAGTTGGTGAGTATTTTAAAGGGTTTTATTTTCCTAAGTGAAAAGTGAAGTTTTTCTGACCCTTTGTTCATTAGTCAAATATCAATCGGGTTACAGAATTGAAAATTAGGAAAAATAGCATTAATACAGAACATATTACAGTCTGCATATAAATCATCACATGTAGAAAAGAAAATGTGGCACAAAATGTCAGTCAAAACACTTAAAGAGTTTTTGAGAAAAGGGCGAGTCTTGCAAGGCTAATCAATAATTAATAAATGGCAAAAATCTCCCGTAAAGAGAAATAAATGCATAGGACAAATACATCTTTTCAAAAGCTATTAGTCAAAGCATGAAATTTAAAGTTTAGCACTTAAAATCTAAACCTGTTCTGATCCTCTCAGCTCTCGCTCTGCCTCGCTGTGCTGTTATCTGTCTCTCTGTCTCAGGAGCTGCAAAATAGCCCCCACAGATGCAGCCCCTCCTTCTCTCTCTAAGGCTTACAGTTATCTGACTACTGTTCTGCCTGGCGTTCAGGAAAAAATTAGCAAAAAGCCACCCCTCCCACTTGTAAGCCATATTTTAAGCAAGAGTCCACGTGCTTGGTCCTCTTAGCTGGTCCAATCAGAACTTCAAGACACATCGTCTCCCCATGGGCTGACTGGATACGTCATTAATCAGGCGTGTTCCTCTTTACATGACTTCACATCCTTTTACATTTCAAAACAATTACATTTTCTGTAACAAAAAGTATTAATTATGAGTTATTCTCTTCACTCCACTGTTTAAACAGGCTACAAAAGAAAAATAGGCAACATAGTCAAGGTCGAAGAGACGGAAACAGGAGGGCGTGATTTATTAACAAAGCCCTTTAATTGAAAGTTGGTAGGGAATAGGAGCACATTCCATTCTAATCTTCAAGGGCAAAAACTGCAGTAAGCTGAGTCCACTAAAGGAACCTGAAATCACGTGTTTTTTTACAGTGCAAAAACACATTTAAGCACATTTCTATTCTTGCAAAAGTACATGTTAATTCAGTACAATTATATGCTATTTTGAAAGTACAAATATATTTTTTAAATTAATGTGCATTCTATAGTGAGATTACATATTGATTAATCACATTTAAACATGGCTGTTTAATTAATTGAGTGTTTTTTTACATGAAAGCACTTTTAAACTGAAAGCATTCTGACCAGGCCTTATTTCATATTTTCACTTTTAGGTACCAAAAGTGTTACCCTTTAAAAGCGTCTGATTCATGTTTACACTTTTCATGCACCAAAATATGCCACTTAAAAAAGAATACATTTGACCAGGCCTTATGACATGTTTTCATTTTGATTGTGCCAAAATCTGCATGTCTGCAGCTTTTTGTCATATAATAATGCATACATTTTATAGGTGAAATCTGAGCTCCATCAATACCTTAAAGTACAAATACAGTGGTACTTAAATAGGCTGAAATACATGTCATTGTTAAGAATAGCAGAAGTACATTTAAAATGTATCACCACCTATAGTCAGTGGTGACTACGACATCATAAGCCATGCTGTGATAGCTGGTTTTTGGTCATGTGCGCAGCCCTTATCACCTTTACTTCATGGAGGGAAGAAGGCCCTAATGCTCTCTCAAGGAAAATCTCTGTAGTCCTCAATACTGAGGGTTGTTACCCGTCCAACTCCACCTTTACAAGTGTGTTATCTGACTGAAATACTGTATGTAGCTAGAATGGTGTTCAGTTCAATTGGTGTCCTATGCAGGGCACAGTAAATGCTGTGAAAAATAGTGGTTCCTTTCAGTTTGCTTTTGTCCTTTCCTACGGATGTGACTGCCTGCTTCGAGCTGTCCCTGGATATAATTTGCAGAGACCTGTAGATGTCTAGATGTGCTGGTAAAATGTACATCCACTTCCTGTCAAGTACAGCACCTTTTATGCAGAAAAGGTACTCAAGCTCATCTCCCCGCCTCTCCACCATAGTCTTGTGATGATCTTAATTTAGCAACAAGGACGTCTAGGCTGATCGATTAAATCTTCTCTAAAGCAGTCCACATTTCACTGACTATTTGGTTCGCTCCTCTTTCCCTACTGCGTTGTGAAAGCCTGGAAAAGTGGAGGGAAGCCCCTGAATATGGAGGACAATCTACTAAGATGTACTCAGTCCAAATAAAGAGTTGTTTAACTTTTTAAGGTAGCTTGCTTTTCAGTTTGCCTAAGCATTCCTGCAAGTGTTGAATAATGAGAAGTAATACTAGTTCCTTGACCAAGGTACTTCATTGAACTCCAAGGTATGTGTTGATCCAGCAGGTGGAGGCATTGACTAGAAACAGGACTTGTTACTGTTCTACTTCTAGTCTTTGGACAAACCTAAGATCTGGGGGCAAGGTCTACACCTGCTGTGATCTGAAAAATAAGAATGTTAAGCGTGAGACCAACCAAGATTGCCCCAACACGTCTTCAGCCAAGGCTCCTCGAGCGTGTAGAGTATCCTTAATCACCCTATGATTCCCCGTGTGCTGCATCACCAGATAGGAACCAGTGCCACAAAGGAGCAACTGGCGAACACACTGTAGCACAGAATGGCTGGGTAGCCATTTGAGGATGGGGCCTGGTTGTGGGCTCTTCACTAAAGATGGTGGCTAGACCACTCTGATGAGGAACCAATGGATTTGAGCCCCTGCTTCATCCTGGAGCTGCTGCTTGAGGGCTGGATCTGAACTTGGTTGGTAAAGTAAGCTAAAGAACGATGATGGATTCAACCCAGATCTGTGACTGGGGGTGAGAGTTTGAAAAGTTTCAGCGATCCGTCCATCATCTCCTTGCGTTTGATTCATTAAGCTTAAGGCAGCTTTGAACCATCCATTCTGCCAGGTCTACCAAACAAGATCTGAACTGACTTACGGTGGCTTCCTCATCCTGAGATAACGTGATGATTAACTGCGTGTCATCGGCATAAGACATGATACTTAAACTGCGTCGCTCGACAACCTCTGCAAGGGGGTGCACATAAAGATTTAATAGCGTAGGGCTCAGAGCAGAGTCCCGAGGCACCCCCTGCCACAGTGATAGAACCTCAGAGCAGAAGGATGGTTGGGCTACCTGAAAGGTATGTTTTTGAAGAAAGAAAGCCTGCCATCTCAAGACTATGAATCAGACACCGCAATTCCATAGACGCTCTAATAGAAGGCCATTGGAATTGGTGTTGAATGCTGCACTCAAGTTCAGCATTGGCACTGCCTCTTGTTTGTCACTATCAGCAAAGAGTCAAAGGGATTCAGAGGCCAGTAGCAGATCTGATTCCGTGCTATACTGAGCACGGACCCTGATTAGATCTCATGTAGGAGATCCTTGGTCTCTACAAAAGTTAAACAGCTTCTTGTTCACACATTTCTTGGCCAATTTAAAAAAGAAAGGAAGCAGGGAAATGGACCCATAATTTTCAGGAAGAGCCGGATCCCGAGTGGGTTTTTAAGAAGTTGCATGACAATAGCATGTTTCCATCTAGAAGGTATCCGACCCAGTGAGAGAGAGTTGTTAATCAGGTCACAAAATCCCGATAGAATTGTCTCCATAATAAGGGCTAAGATCCTAGATGGGGCTGGGTCAACTGGTGAACCTAATTTCACCATGGTCCGAAGATCCTGTAACTCTTTTAGAGAAAGAGTGTTAAAATTTGAAAGCCCGTCCTTAAAATTGGATGGACTAGACCATGATTCAAGACAGAGTATCCCTAGCTGCTTCAGGGAAAGTGTCATATATTTTAGAAACCTTATCGGAGAAGTGGGCAATCGATTTGCAACTCACAACTGATGGGGCAATATGAGCAGAAACACGCTCCAGGGAGGAGACAGATTTCACAATCGATAAAAGCTCTCACACAGAATTATGTGCTACTTCAATCTTTTGAGCCTAATATTGACTACGTATGATACAAATTTGCTTATAGTAGTCCTTGAGGGCCCTATTGTAATTAGCTTTCCTGTCAACAATAAAATTCCAGGCGTTTACAGCTCTTCTTAAGTAGTAGGAGTTCCTTGTTAAAACAATTTGGCTTATGTCTTAGAACGAGTAACTAAGTGGGTCATCAAAAAGGGCACCTGTGTTCCAGTCCTCCAGTTGCTGGTTTGCTGTGTCAACACTCTCACTCAGAGTGGGACAGTTGGCTATTAGAGCATCTGTAAAGGCCGTGGGGGGGACCTTAATTCATTTACGAGTTTTATGCTGTTAGGTATGCGGGTCATCAAATGAAATTGAAATGGAATGACCTAGTGATCAGACCAGATAACGGGAATGGGGGCACCCACCTTCACTTCTACTGAATTAGAAAAGATACAATCAAACATGTGACCTAAGTTATGCGTTGGCACATAGACAAGTTGTGAAAGCTGGAGGGTCTTGAGGTCCTCAATAAGAATAGTGGTCCAGCAGCACGTTGTCTCGTCAAAATGTACGTTCAAATCACCTACCCCTACAAATTTTGCATAGCGCAGCGAAAAGGAGGGCAGGATATCAGCTAAACAAGAGATCAAGTTAGAAGACAGACCAAGTGGTCTGGCAATAGCTAAAAGGTTTTTCTTCCCAGATATTTATATGCCCTGTGTAATGCAATGTTCCAGATACCAAGCGTGATTGATGGCGAGAGGAGGAGATTGAAAGCCATTTGGTCTCCATGATATGGGCTGGTAAGGGAAGCAGACTAGGGGTGCAGGCATAAAATCTCGGCAGAGTAAGGAGGACTTGGACTTCCTGATTTGGAATTCTGTTACATGGTGATGCAACTCCTGGGGAAAAGACTCCTGGTGGTCGTCTCTGGGATGACTCATTTGCTGTATATCTAAAGGCAGGAGCCCAGCGGGCTCAGCACTACTGTTGTATAGTGTTACTGGCTTCTAAGATAAGGGAGACTGTGGTGAAAGTAGTTATGCCCAGACTTCCTCTCTCTAGAAAGCTGCCAGTCTGGTAGCTGCAGCCGTTCTTGAGAATAAATATCTAGGGTGTGGTGGACAGAGGAAGGGTGTGAGACCCCCTGGGCGACTTAAATCCAGGCGACAGCTGTATACATTCACAGAAGCACAGAATACGTTTAATGAGGCTCCAGGCCAGCTTCTGCAGTTCGCCGTACTAACCCAAATAGCCAGGGACATATTGACATGCTTCCCATTAGCCGCAAAGGAGACTCAAACTTTAAAGGTTCTGCTTGATATGGGGCCAATTATATGTTTGGTGTCCCACCTCTGTGAAGCTTTAAAGAGGGACGGAATACAAAAAGCTCTGAATGAAGAATCCAAGTTGGAGGAAGACCTGCATGAACCCCCATCTGAAGGGCACTGGTGTAAAGAATGTGGGTAGGTACTAGATGTGTCTAGCAATGATCAGTTCAAACTTGCACATTTCTATGTTGGACTGCCCCTTTCTTACACTTACTAGACTGCCTAGAATTTACCACTAGGCTCGACGTATGGCGACAATGTAGGGCTGTGGGTGCTGGATATTTACATATGACTTGGAGCTGCCCTGGGCTTGATTCCTATAGGATGGGATAGTCCAGATATTAAGGGAGGTGTCAGGCATTACAATAGAGATGTCAAGTCATACATTGCCTCCTGATGGGTTATCCCCTCACCCAAGAACAAGAGAAACTGTTAATTTGCTTCATTGGGGGTTGCTTCTGGCAAAGAGAAGTATCCGCATATGATGGTTCGACCCACTATACAAATGTGGACCTGGGACATAGTGGAAAGGGCATTTAGCAGCAGAGAGATGTATGAGAGAGGTACGGACAGGTGATGGGTATTAAGAGGACCGCCTTGTAGGGCCAGAGATGCTACAGGAACTGATAACTCCCATGACAGTAGAGCACACTTTGGGGAGTTAGAATGGAAGTAATCAGACCATTGAGGTAGAAGCATCTGAAATACTTACATTATAGGCCTAGAACTAGGAGGGACTCACTTCCGAGGTACCAGTGGGAAGGGAAATGAATTTTTGTTATACTGTCAATGGATATATTTAGAGTTATACTGTGTACATCTTGACATAAATCGAGTTGCCTTTATATGCGGATGCTGCTATATGTATGTCAGTCATAAAAAAATGTTAAGATTATGAAATCTGTACCCCGCTGCTGGATTTCTGTGGATTTGCCGGTATGTTGATACATCCGGTTGTATTTGGTTTTTGTTAAATGAAGATAAAATTAAGAGAAAAGTGAATATTAAGAGGACAAGTCTGTAGTCAGAAAGATCAGTTAAAGCCTTTGTGGAGGCTGCCCTGAGGAAATTAGGAAATGAGACTCTCAGGAGAAACAAAGGCTTTGCAATCTGGCTGACCAGTTAATGTTATCTAGGAACTCTTGTCCCATCATATAGTTGTATGATCTCTAGAACATTGAAATATGGTGAGATTTCACCCAACTCCTTCTAGCCCTGACTATGAGAGGCCACATCAATAAGCTTCCAGACGCATAACCTTACTCATTGCTTTAGGATAGGCAGCTATGGGCTGGGACCTGTCACCCTGATTCCAGAACTGTTGGAGCTGCTAGTATATCACAGTTTAAAGTTAAGTTAAAACTGTAACTCGTAGATCTTCAAACTCAATGTGTAATCTGGCTGGTCCATTCGATTTCTTTGGTTTGGTGGAAGAATCTGAATGGCCAATTTTAAGATAAAGGGATTTTGTTCCCTCTGGTGGTGGACATGCTTTAGAGCATCAGCCCAAATACAATGCCTGTAGTTTTCAATTTGTACTTAAAGATGAGGTTGGCTCTTAACAGTGTCTAGTGCACAGGACGTCAATTACCGCCAGGGACAAGCAGCGAGGGCCCTGTGTCCCTTTTACTGCACCACCACAGCCTCAGCCCAGCAGCCCGGGCTTGCATTGAAGACAGAGTGTACAAGCTGCAGGTCTGACTTGCATTTGCACTCTTGTCTCCCTCTTTCGTTATTAGACAGGAGAAGGGAAAAGAGTGAGGAAGGGGGATACTATAAACAAGTAAAAGAGAAAGAACGGAAGAAGGGGCCAGGGGTCTAGAGGAAAGGGGAGAAAGGAAGGGAAAAGAAGAGGCAGGGGATCAGAATGGATAAATGAATTGATGAGGAAAGGAGAGAGGATGAAACGAGAGAATAAGGGAAAGTGGAAAGATTACTAAAAAGATTGGCCAGTACACGGAAGGTAGAGGGTCAAAATGAAAGCAGGAAGTGAATAAAGAGAAGTGATGGCAGTGGAAAGGGGGAGTGCAGAATAGAAACATGGTACAATTGAGGGTCATTTGAAGGTGGGGAATACAGAAAGAGGTGGTGAAAGAAAAGTAAGAGGAATAAAGAGGAAAAGAAATGAAAAAGGAAGACAAGTGAAAAAGGAAGACAAGAAAAAAAGAATATGGAAGAGAGGACGAGATAATGACAGAAGTGAAAGAGAGGAAGGTTAGATATAGAATAACTGATTAAGATTGAGGACCAAGTGACGCTTTGGGAAGCAGGGATGGGAAATGGAAGGTCCTAGGAACTGAAGACAGGAGGGTGAGGGAGATGGATGAAAAGAAGTGGAGTTCAGATATAAGGGAAGCTAAATGAGAGACCAGGCGTCAACGGGCAGGGCAAATGAGCATTAAGGAGAGGGAGAGCCGTGCAGAGGGCAGTCCGTTTCAGTGACTTCTGAACGCCAAACATGGTGTCCTCAGCTCCTTTTCAACTCGCCAGTTATCACTTTGAAATTTCAAGGAAAGTGGCCGGTTCCTGGCGTGCGTATTCTTTTTGACTCATACCGTTAGGATGTGAGGATACGGACCCTGGCCTTAGTTCACTTGTGGCTACACATACCCTCAAATAATAAGAGGGCGCCCCGGTCAAGGGAAACAGGAAGAACTGCGTTGCTGTCCTCTTTAAGGTCACCTGACGGGCGTACAGGAAGGGAGACGTGAGCAGACCGAGTCACTGCAACCGTCGAAGCACAAACGCCGCCAGTGATACGTATACAAATAATAATACGACGCCAGAACCGACGCAGGCCTGGGCTGTTTTTTACCAGATTACGCAAATCCGCCTAGGGCTTGCAACTGAGGGTCTA
Organism: Triturus cristatus; assembly: GCF_964204655.1. Taxonomy (NCBI): domain Eukaryota; kingdom Metazoa; phylum Chordata; class Amphibia; order Caudata; family Salamandridae; genus Triturus; species Triturus cristatus. Next base: position 648,689,872 of record NC_140594.1, read on the forward strand.
GTTCAGTGCTTCAGCGTCTCGCAAAGCTGTTGTAACACAAATAGACTTAACTGCACAATTCAGACTAATTGGCCTAAAAGATTAATTAGGACGGCAATCTGAAATGCGTTTGTAAAGTACCTCTGCTAACCCAGTGATGCAGACGGCTCCGCAAGTGAGCAGGAGGTGTACTATTTTAGTACCTCCGCGGCGCGTCCTGACTCTTTGATATGCGTAGAATTAAACACGAGTTTCATGACAAGTTGGACACAAACCTCTACCTCATTAAATACAAAAATAAAAAAGATTGAAAACGTATTGTACTGCCCCCTTTGTGCGTAGAAAGGTTAGTGTTGGTTCCTCCGTGACGAAAGGGCTACATTTGATTCATCCCAGGCCCTCCCGTTGTGCTGTGGGCACTTCCTCCCCCTTATTACCCCAGCTGGACCCATCATCTACGGATTATGCTCGGATATATCCTCATCCAATGTTTATCTTGACTCCGTTTAACAGATATTTCACAGAATATTCTTCCTACTGTTCAATATTTTCCGGTCCCACTCCCAGCACATAATACATTGTCCAGAGAATCATTATTGCACCATGCCCCCCCCCCCCTAATGACTCCTCCCCGGATGTTGTCGCAGCCTCCTTCACCTCATGATCTGAGGTCTTGCATCACCGCTTCTGAGGTTTCTTATATACAAAGACACCCATTTTTATCAACCCTCTGCTTTGCCTTGTGACCTTCCTGTGTTTTTTTTGCCAGCAGTGGGCTCTTCATTATCTTCAATACCTCGTCCTGTTTCTGATCTTTTTATTCTTGAATTCAAAGTACATGTCAAGTGAAAACCTTTCTGTTCTATATGAGGTACATTCGTTCCTCCCGGCACCTAATACTATGATTTTTTTACTGCTGCATTTTAGTCATCGGATCATGACTTTCCCGGCATATTTAATTTTTGTCTATTTACGTGCGTGATTTGGATTTTTAATTGTGCATGTGGGAGTTTTTAATCACTGTATAGTATCTCTTACCAAATGTTTGATATTATGGCTTTTTGTGGCCGAATAAAGTGTCTCTTGACTTGACGAATGTTTGTGTCCTTGGCAAATGGGTTTGGTGTGAACTGTATACATCATTCAGACCTGCTTGTTCTTTTGGTCAGTTCAAGTAGCTGCAAATTGCTGTAGCCTAATCTGTCCCACGTACCTCCTGGGTTTGCTGCTTGCCTCATCGTCTTTTTCTTCTCAAATGTTTTCACTTACTCTCCAGTTTGTTGTTACAAACTTGTCTTCCGCCCTTTCCCTTACTTACCCTATATTTGCAAGAATGTCGAATTCCCCAACACCGTTTCTGATGGATTATGACCAGTTGTTTAGTCAGCTGTGCCCTGTATTGTCTTTGCAGTTCTAGTGGTTAATCGCAAATATTCTACCCTTCACCTATTGCATAGATGTCCTATCTTCCTGGAGACTCTGATCTGCTATTTTTGCCTGGTTCACAACTTTACTCCTCCCTCTGCCTCAGCTTCTTCTGCCTAAATCACTATGATGCGCTTTAACATCTGGTCCTAGGGAAGCTGGAATTGTGTAGTACATTTCCATCATCTGTAGAGCAACAACATTCTGTTACGTTTGTAGTGAGCAACCCGGCTTGTACGTCGTCATGGTCACACATCCGTACATTGGCGATAGATTTGTTGTCAATGAGCGAACAGAAGAGGATGATCTAGAGCGTACAAGTCCCGTCCTGATTAAAGCTCACTCACATCTCCTGTGTCTTTACTTCATGCGCCTATTCGGCCTCACCCCTCTGGCTGCCTGGAGACGGGTCAGTGCATATCCTTTCATATTCCACCCTGTCAGCATGTGGCAGCACTGCCTGTGCCATGTCTGTTGGCAGCAGTCCAAGCTCTGCCACGTGCATTGTCAAGCGTCAGGTGCCTGCACAATCCATGGTTGTGGTGTTGCGTATGGAGATGAGCAGGCCAGCATGAATCTGAAAGCCTGTGCCAGCAGCTCACACACAACAGCTAGGTCTGCAGCAGACCTGCAATATCGCTGAGCTGCTGGACAACACTGGAGGGCAGCAATTATCTGACGCCACATGGTGATCCCACTCACACATCTACGAGGGCCTGCATTATTCTGTCCTCACAGCACACTCGCCCAGAAGTCTCGGGCTTCAAATAAAACATGAACCTATCTTCATGAGTGCCTGTAAATTGGACATTTGCACACAACATAATATGTTAGTGGACATCTGAGAGGTGCCCTTTCTGCCTAGACCAACTAACCAGAAGGATTAAAGAGTGAATGAGAAAGGAAATCACTCACGCCACGGATGATTGACCACATCTGTCCGGAGTGGACTTCACCTGGAATTGTTTCCGCATTAAAATGTACACACATTTCTGAAGATGGATGGGGCAACCAAATGAATTCCAGTCATTCACCTCACCAAGTTGCCCCTCGCCAGCACAGAATGCTGCTCTTGTTGGCATAGCTCTACCAGGTGTGCATATGAGCTCGGTAGCATGTACACTACTCCTATTCAGTGATCCATTTGCGCCAACACCTTGAAATTCAGTATGAATGGGCCACCTCACAAACTTCTTCGACATATGGGACTCAGACCCCAGTGTCATTCTAAGGTGATTATAAAGGCCGAGTATTGGGGTATCGTCTGCAGTAGAAATATTCCAAAACACCTCAAGGGAGATGGTATCTCATGGCTATGAGTGACCAGGTCCTCATCTAAGCCACCAGCCTCACAGAACAGCATCTACTGCAGAAATCCATGGCTCGGACAACGATTCTCTGAGGGAGTCCGAATCATGAAAAGCATCATGAAAAGTGTTACTTTTAGAAAAATCCCATCAATTGTTTTAACTGCGTCTCCATTGACCTGGGTGCTGGTGGAGATCAAAAGACAACGGAGGGCCATTGAAAGAGCTCCTTCCACAGAGAGTGTGCCTAAAGTAGGATTTTTGTTTTAGGCATGGCAAATTACAGAGGGAGGATCATCTCCAATTTAGCAACACTCGCAGCACCCCTTCACAACCTCATACGGATTAGACTGCATTGATATGGTCCACTGATCATGAGAATGCATTCTCAAAAACCATGTCTGTGATACCAAATCAGTGAAGCAGAGCGACACTACCCGAAGGTACTTTGAGCTGAAAGCCAAATTAGTCACTGCGACTCCCGGTTAACTACTGCCGAAGACTTTTTCACATAGTGATGCAGTGCACGTGCCACAAGAGATGTGCTTGCGTAGATAATGAGTTTATTAGCCAGAGAGCAATCTCTAGAAATAGCCTTGACTGCTGCAAAAGAAAACTTAGGGAAGATATTCCTTTCATGACAACGGATCAACACCACTACATTACACACACTCATAGAATTGTGGAGATTGTGCACTGTTCTCAGCAGATTGGTAGTAGGGCTAGTACCGCGCGAGGACTAAAAGAGTAATCCCATCGGTTCTATGAAAGAAAATAATAAAATAGGTACATTATGCTCACTAAGGAACTGCTAAGACAAATGCAAAACTGTGAGAAGGCATGGTTTATTCAGATGATTAGACTACTAGAAGATAGTGTGAGTGGGTGTCACCTATGGAAAGCCATTAACATTCGAACCAGACAAGCCCAGCCCACATCATCAAGGAGGGAGAAAGCACAGTATCCAGGTACAAAATCTGTGCTGATTTTTGCTTATCGCCAGATGGCAGGGACCTACTGGTGTTGAATGTTTAAAATATCCAGTTGCAGAAATTGTCCCATCTACATCCTTTGAGGCTATGAAACCCAAGATACAGAAGGTGGTGGCCACCTATAGACTGTAAGGTACAATCAGTGAAAAATAGCAAGAATTAGGAGTAGATCAGCGCCCTAGGAATTGACCATTGAAATATCATGCCTAGGTGGTCCCCGGCCAATGGTGAATTAGAATGCTTTATGCAAACCTTCAACAAGGTCCTCTGGAGTAGATGAAGAGGTTGAGGGTTCGGTACACAACTTTCTAAGGCTATTTCAGAACACGCCGCACTGCTCCACAACATGCATGCCGTCATCAATACTGTTTGGCTGAGCTGTTAGTGATGTCATTTCTTCGAGAGCAAGACTCTGGAGAGAAGTAGAATAATCAGCTAACAAGTCCGAAAAGATGAACTGGACAGAGCGAAGGGTGCATAGGAAACAAGATTCTCTTGACAGACGGGTAAGAAACAGGCATCTAGGAGGGTAGTTTGAACATCCTGTGAATGTGACCCTTGGATGGTGACTGCTGTCAAAGGCATAATTGTAACGTCCAGGCTTGGACAAGAGAAAGTCACGCAAAAAGAGCCGATGTTCACAAAGGTATGATTATGAGCACTGGTACCAGACGTTAGCAAAGGGGTCCCACTCACAGGAGCAGCCTATCTAAGACACTGGTGTAAGCACTGGGATTCTGAACCTTCATGCCCAGCCCCTTAAGTTCTGTAGAAACTCCTCTAGCATCTCCACCCGATGAGTCTGATGCAGCTCATGGTTTATTAACACAGGGGAAGGCATCTCCAAGGGAGCGGTTTCCTAGGTATACCCTGGGACCACATGCTCGGTCATCCCAAAGGCTAAAGGGCCATGTGTGGTAGTCAGTGGGGTGTCTGCACTAGCATCGGTTGATAGTCCCATTGGTCATGTGTTGGGGAAGAATGTAGTAAGACACTCAGCTCATGCGCCCTGGCACTCATGTATCCATGCACAGAGCAAATAAAAGAGCATATAAAGCGCGAAAGCCCTGTTCTGATTAGAGCTCACGCACATTTCCCATGTTATTTTCCTTCATGCGCTGATGAGATCTCACCACAACTTTTAACCCAGGTCTTTCTCAGCGGCTGTGATCTGCGCTTTGCCTGCCTTCCCTGTGGAGTCTTCACTACTATCAGTTCTTTTAATGCTCAACCCCTATTGTAACTTGGTAATTGTTCTGCATGTTTGCACAGGTCCTTGATGGTCATCTAGTTGTCTACGCAGGCCCTTTTTCTTCATTGTGGGACTCTGATACAGTCTTTAATATTTTGATCATGGAAAAGGAGGAGGTGGAGGTTTGTTTCATCTTTTATTTACTCATGCATAGTCAACAGAATGTTCTCTGTCTAGTAGGAAAGCCACTCGGAATCCATCCTCTTTGGTTATGCTCTCTTTTCAAGTTGTAGTTCTCTTCAGTATCTCTGATTATTATCCTTCGAATCTTCACTCCTTGCCTTCCATCCCTAACACTATTGCAATCCCTATGAGATTGCTACACAGATGTTTTCAGTGGTTCTCCCTGTTCATGCAAGTGGATCATCAACTAAAACTCTACACGTGCCACCGACAGCAGCTGCCCACCTGCGGACCTTGGCTCTGAGCACTGTTTCCACTTTCCTCTGTGTTCGCCTGAACATCTTCTCACTGGCTGCTCCATTTCGTCCACTAGCAGCCCCAGGACCCCTGTTCACTGTCAAGAAGGGTTTGTGTTATAATTTAGTTCTTAGTTTATTTCATCTGTTCCTTTAAAGTATAAGAATGCTAGCACCCTCAGGAATCCTATTGGAATGGTGTTCTGTTGTGAGGTTCTGGTCACTGGCAGTTGGTGTTTGACTGTTGAAGGGAGCATCGCGCTGAAAGCGTGCACAAGTAAATAAAGGCCTAAACCTATTAACCGGTATTGCGACTCATCTTTACAGTTGGCTTCAAATCTGGACTGGCTCTCTTTCTCCCTTTCCTTTTCTCTTTCCTTTTTCGCTAAAGGCCGCTGATCATTCAGTACTCTTAGAATGAACAGGTTGTTTTTTGTTTTTTATAATCCACTTTACTGCGTTTATACAGAAGTACTTCCGTCATCACAATCAACAAAAACTGTCCATTTGGAACCATACTAATATATAAGGGGATTTTGGCAAGAATCAATCATTTCACATCGACTTTTTGTGAAAAGGACCACCACTTCCCTGATATCCTATTGTGTTTGTGAGGACACCCACGTGTAAAATAAGTTGTTTTTTCTTGTTGCGCACACCAATCTACTCCTGGGCGTCCCCGCCAGATCGAGGGGGAGCGTGGTCTCCACAAGCGTTCTACATCCCATTTGGCTACCAAACATACCATCCCAATCAAGGTCTGTTCAGCACGCGGACCTCCATGTTCCTCCACCAGACCTATCAGTACAATACAGGGGTCAACTCAATGGAAAGTCTCAGAACCATTCAAAGTTCCCAACCCACCTCATCCCAGAAGAAACAGTGTTGGGCTGTTCCACGCCATATGGAAGATATCTGCGGCAGGAGGTGTGCAGGTCCTATTTGGTTCATGCAGCATAGGGGGATATGACCAGCATGTAGTAATTTACCTGAATCATGCATCTGTGGGAGGAGATTGCTAATCCCCTGGGCATGAGGCAGACCTCTCTCCAGTAGTCTTCGGCCAAATCACTCACCCAGTTCGCTCATTTCTGTCAAAGAGAATCAAAGCCGTATGGGGCATGGATTATCTGGGAAAGGTATATTCTGGATATTTCTCCTTTTCCCAGGTGTCCCAGGAAAATGTTGGCCTCAAGGGGGCTGTACTTGGAGAGTTGTGTGTCCGGCAAGTGGTGCGACTGCAAGGCATAACAGATCTGAAGGAATCAGAAGAAGTTTGTGTTGGCCAGGGCATAGTGGTCCTTCAGGTCTTGGAAGGGCATCAAATTATCTTTCTTGTAAACATCCCCTAAGTATGTGATTCCAACACATCCCGCTAGGTGAAGTCCTTCGAGGGTGGAGGGATGTTGAAGATACGTACCCTGCCAAAGGTGAGTTATGCCCATTAGGTGGCTGTCCCACGAATAAGGGTAAGGCCACTGTCTAGCAACGAATCAACACCTGGGTGCAGGATAGCATCATCTGGGGTAGCTGAGTGCCATAGAGGAGGCCGAGGCATCCCTTAAAGCGCACCAGGTGGAGCTCCAGGCGGTAGGCAGGGTCATCCCAGCCCCAAGTAAACCAATCATTAATAGGTACCAGTTGTGCCGCCGGATAGTACACATGAATGCCGGACATCCCAAGACCCCAGGTCAAAGGGTGATTTGCTCGCCGAGTGGAATACCTCTTTGTGACGCTTACCAGCCCATTTAAAGGTTGAAAGTTTAGAGGTTAGGGAGTGGAACCACCTTGGGTGAATAGGATAGGGGGAGTTCGCCAGGACATTTAAATAGTGCGGAAGACACAGCATCTTAAAAAGTGGAATGTGCCCCATGGGGTTGAGGGGTAAGTTAGTCCAGCGCCGCAGGTCCAGATCGAGAGGTTCCTCCAGGTGTTTGAAATTAAGGGTCCATGCCAAATCCGGGAGAAGGGACACGTGGATCCCTAAGTATATAAATGAGTTAGACTGAAGGGGAATATTGGGGCACCAGTATCGCCCCTTGGCACCACTTCACACCTGTACCAAAATGAACTTACATGTTTTGATCTGTAGGCCAGAGGCTTCACCGTAGAGCTGTAGAATCGCCAGGCACAGGGGTCCCGAGACGTGTGGGTCACTAAAAAACAAGATAATGTCATTGGTGCATAACGGTATCTGATATTCCACTTCCCCACCTCCATCCTTGTATTTTTGCATTGCACCGTATAAGGCAAGATTAACTTACCAGTAGGATTTGCGCTGCTGTACTCTGAAGCTGTAGCCATTTGCGACCTCATCAGCACGCTGACCTCACCACCCTCACGAAAAGGACAAGGTGCTTGCTGTGGAGCAAGGAGCAGAGAAGAACCCCGGCTCCTCTACTCTTCTGAAGACTGCTGGTAAGAGTAAGGTGAAAGCAAGTCCGCAGACCCGTTTGAGATTTGTTCGAGCTGAGCTGTTTACTGCCTGGAGAGCTCAATACTTTTAAGGCCAAAGACAAACTGTAGTAGTCTTTCTATTGTACATAATAATTAGCTATTCAGAACTGACTATGTCACTGTCATGGAAATAGAATGTTATAGTTTGAACTCCGAGGGGCACTTAGCAGTTGTCCCTGGAAGCTGTGGAGATGGACAGTCAATAAATAAGTCGTTCTCACACTTACCTGTTCCTGTGTGATTACTACACAAACTTTGATGCACATCAATATTGTGGACTTCAACTGGGGTCAGCTTCTAAAATCCACCAGGAACACGGTGTATAGAGTGGAGGAGAAGGCGGAACGAGGGGACTCGCAGGAGGAGCACTGTCATGACCAGGGTGAGTGTGATAGTCTTGAGAGACTACTCATGTGTATTATTTAGTGGGCTATGTTTAGCATGTGTAATAAATACTTCTTTTTACACTACAGATCGATATTGGACTGGACAATTATCTTATAGGGGTAACTGTATTTATTGTGGGTATTTTGAGTTATAAACTCTCATGTACCTTGCTCCTAACTCACACTGAAGAGCCTGTGACTGCTCGACCAGCACTGACTGAGTCAAGTAAGGAAGGGGCTGAGCTTGGCCCAGTTGCTCAGGACCCATGAGCCACTGGACATCAGGAGTAAAAGTACAAACACTCCACATTTGGGCCCAGTAGCTCCTGCTTGCCCCTTGGCCCTCTGAAACAGGCTCTGACGAATATTCTCTTTTGGACTAAATATTACATTTTAAATGTAATCTTTAATTATTACTACCTAGAGCAGGTTGTTAAAATATTTCATTTTAGCATGCAGTCACTTAAAGTGTTTAACTGTACTCCACACCTAATATCAAAGTGTCCAGAAAAAAAACCCCACAATTTAAACCAATTTCAATTTGAGGGGACTATGTCAAGAGTGATAAAAAAACCTGTTCATTCCTGGGCGTGGCCAACGCAGCCAAGATGGCAATTGAGCTCTAACAAGGCTCACATTGCCCAAGTCCAATCTCCACCCATCCTGCCTGACCACGCTCACTGCTCAACCCTTGCCGGGTACCCGATCGTGGGGGGAGCCTCATGGCACCCTACCTGAATACTTTTGGGGCGACGGGAGATGCCCCGACCCACGCTTTTAGAGACGACCGGAGGCCGTGCTGCGAGCAAGATGGAGACTGCGCTGCCACGCCCCGCAGTGCCTAAAGGATGGCTGAATGCTACCTCCACCAGAGCTCGGGGCTGGCGGGTGCCACTCGTCTCGGATCTAATGAGATGTTGCTGGAGGAACCAGCTCAGAAGAGGAGATTTCAGGGAGACGGGCCTGCCACGCGATCCGGCCTAACGACCCTGTGTTGTGCCTGGGACAGCAACCACCTCTGGGTTCACCCGGCCCCGGGCGGCCTCGACAGACATGGCTGCCTGCCTCCCCCCTGTGCAGGTAGGGCAGACTCCCTGTATAGAGACTTGCAGAGGGCCCTGCTCCCTCAGCTCTGCCACCCGGTGAGCTTTGACGGTTGCGGCCCAGTCTCCCCCACACTCTACTGCCAGACTTGATGCTGGCCCAGAAGGGGGCCCATTAGTGAAGATCCTAAGGGACCGGAGGGTATGTAAACAAACTGGCACCACCTGCATGAGACCATCGAGAGTTACTGACAGGGGCCCGTCTTCTGACTTCCTGGAGGGAGCTCCCAGTACGATGAGGTGCCCTGCTGCCTTAAACTCACACTGGCAGTCCAGAACACCACCTGGGTCCTACATTTGGGGTTTACGATCTGCCTGTCCTTGGGCGCCTGTGGAGTGGGCCCTACTTCATTGCTGTGAACTGCGACGGCGACCCCTGGGACTCCCAGCAGGGGGTCCCTGCCTGTACACACCCCTTCCATTGCTCCTCTGCGCTGCTGGGTAGCCTGGCTCATACACAGACTTACCTGCCTGAATGTTAATCAAACGTCTCATGATGACCCGGTCACTGGGGACCCCTCTTGAACTGAAATTTTATTGCAGTACAACAAGAATACAACAAGCCCGTCACTGCTGCGGAGATTACGGGTCATGCTTCCATACCCAGCTGCTGCCTCCCTCCTTGAGTTCTGCCCTGGTGCCGCTGACCTCTCCTGGTGCCTCGAGAGAGGCGAGTGGGTGAGCCCATTTCTCCTGTGCTTAGGACCGACTGCAGGAGTGAGGTGACCACCGGGGGATCCTCCACGGGAGGGCTGCTCGTTCTGCCCTTGTGGCAATCAGACTTAACCTCCTTGACCCTGCCACTCGCTACATTTGGACTGGGGGCTAATTGATGATGGGGTGTGGTAAGCCTTACCCACCCCCACCAGCCCAGACAAAAATGGACCAGTACACCGTCCCCCCTATCGGATACCAGAGATACCACTGGGGTCTCCACAACTGAAGTCATGCCTCACTCCACTGAGAACCTGAGAATGATCCTTAAGGCCATCCAGGACTTGTGAGAGGCCTTGGAATCCAAGGTGAAAGCCTCCCAATGGACCTCTCGCTGCTACATTAAGACCTATGCAAAGTGGCCGATAAAGTGATGGAGGCAGAGACGCGGATCTCCATGAACAAGAACAAAGTCATTACACTCTAATGCCAGGTAACCAAGTTACTGACCTCAGTGGCAGCCTTAAATGAGAGGGTGGAAGACACCGAAAATCGCTCAAGGCGTACAATCTCTGCTTCATTGGACTCCCTGAATCATGGGAAGCCTCAAACCTTACTGAAACTCTGGAGACCTGGTTCCGAACATGGATCCCGGCAGGCAAGCTTTCAGACTTACTTGTTATTGAAAGAGCGCATTGATCTTTAGCCCCCTGACCGGGGCTCCTTTTCAGCCAGTGATACTACACATCCTTAATTTCCTACCCTGGGACATTATCCTGCGTAAAGCGAGCCCAGTCGGACCTCAGACACCTAAACTCCAGAATTTTGATTTTCCCTGACTATACCAAAGCAATGCAACAGCGCCAACGCTCTTTTGAGGACGTGAAACAGAAACTCCATGCCCTTAATCTCTGTAACATGCTTCTCTTCCTGGCTCGCCTGAAGGTCCTCTTCCGTTCTTCCACATTTTTTTGACACCCCAGAACAGGCCTGGTAATTGGCTGCAGAGAAGCGGCCGCTGCATCAAATTGAATTGTGTAATCACCGGGGTGCAGAGTAGGGTGGGGGGGGAGGAGGAGAGAGGGGCGTTTTCCACAGCCCCTTACATGAAATACCTGAGGAAGGTGCTGTAGGTCCAGGAGGCCAAAGATGAACCAGTGGGAAGTGGCCCCGGAGGAGGGAGCCCCAACGTCGATGGAGATGGATGAATCTCTGATGAATAGTCCGCTGATTTTTCGATCCTTTGATGAGGTCCCGGCACTGGCACCCTGTCCCCCACACTGAGTCTGAATACTTAGCGACAACCAGAGACAAATGCAAATGACCAAGAGCATATAGGGTGTTGCTGTGGGGCTTGGCTCTGACCCCCATCGACTGGAGGGAAAGATGGACATCTCTTGCTTAGACTGTTTTCTGTATTCTTTTTAGGTCTGGCGCTTTTGTGTCTCTCCAGCCTTATGCTTTCCAAGCAATCTATAATAAATGGGCATGTATATGAACAGAGGATTTTGGTCAGTCCTTCTCAGTTCTTCATGCATTGGTCTGTTCAAGTGTTGTTCACATTTTGCTGCGCCCCCCCCCCCCCCACACACACATCGCTCCCCTACCGCAGCATTTGGCATGGTGCAGTGGGTAAGCCCACTAGAATGATTGGCTCTTTTCAACTGTGAAGAAAGACCTTTTGATTGTCCACACTTGCCTTAAAAATAGTCTATTTCAGTGCCAGGTTTGGTGGACCCAAATCTGCTTTAATTTCTGCTTATATGTTTATTTTTATTTAATTATTTATTTATGGAGATGGATAACTTTTTTCAATGTTTGTTTTTTGCAAACATATGCATACCACCTTTAGATGGTGGATTAATTTTATTTTTTACTACATTTATACTTTCAATAATTATAGCATATGTCTTCTAAATAATAAAACCAAAACCACAGATCAAGGTCAGGTCTGTAGGTTTTGTCTGGTTGTGTACACTGATTTTGTGTATGTGCTTTTAGGTTATTATTTTTATACTGCATATAAGAGGGGCTGTCTTATGACACGTACAATTTTTAATTGTGTGTTGTTCGAAAAGTACACCATACATAATATGCAGTAACTTCGCATTCTACACTTTGGTTGGTTACTTTCCCTTTTTTGCTACTGACTGATGTCACTGTCCCTCTGAAGTAATGTCACAATGCCAGTGCTTCCCTAAACAGAGCATGATGGCAGCGATCAGCAGGGTGGGTTTATTCAGGGTCATAAGATTGTATTTGTTGAAATAAGAACCTGAAGGAGAAAACATTCCGGAACCTAACATGAATACACATTAACTGACTGCTTTTCTATAACTTTAATCTTTGTTAAACCATCACCCTGTTTTTGGGTGCATGTGCCCCTTCTTTGAAGCATAGATTCTTTTTCATCCTTTTTATTGAATGATTTGTATCCTTGCACACTGACATTAGGAACTACGTTTTTTGTTTTGCTTTGAGCACTCCATGCTATTGAATTTCTTGTCTTGCTCTCCCTCACACCCCGTCCCTCCCAGCCCTGAGTTGAACCTTTTTAGGTGGAGCCTGGCCAACGCATGCTCTGCATACTGTTTTGGAGTATGTACTTGAAGCCCCGCCCACTATCCGCCCATATTTGTCATTGGCTTGTGTCATTGTCCTTCGTAAATGCTGACTTCTGATTCGTTATTAGGCTTGTTAGTCCCTCCTAGTACTGTAGTGTAGTTCCTATATCCCTGATAGGCTCTGCGCATTGGAATAATATACACTATAGATTTGACATAGGACTGAGGTCAGCATGTCTCTATTGAGTACATTAAACTTAATTACTTGAATGTGCCAGCTAACTCAGAGGTCACTAGAAACTTCTCGAATACACAAGAAAGGATTCGTTTCTGACAACCGCATAAACATGACAACTTTGTTTCCCTTAGAATCGGAACAATCTCAGAACCATGGAAACAATAGATAACAGTTTCACTCAGTCAATCGTGCATGCTTGGTTTCTACAGAGTTGCACAGAAATAGAGAGACGGACGTTTCAATAAAAAGGGTTTATTGAACAGTCTTATTTCTCATGCAAGAGATGTGAACTACTACAATCGTAAGACAGGCTGCGAAGTACAATATGTACAGGGTTAGCAGTAAGATAAAATAATACTGCAATAGCATGGTTTGTAGCTATGACATATATTAATTAAATTACATACATAAATAACACCGGCTAAAATGTGGATATTCATCTGATGCTTCTAAATAGTTCTACCCCAGTGTACCTAACCTAAGTGTAGTACGAGGTAAGAAGTAGGTGTTGTTTTCTAAAGTATAGCTAGCTATAGCTATAATTTTAGAGTTACCAAAAGTTTCTCTAACTTCTAGTCTGCTCCATACCTTAGAATGTGCGAGGTTGGAATCTCTTTTCCGTGACTCGATATCTAACAACCCACAAGGGGAGTCAGAAACACTGGAGCTGGATTCTCTGCGAAGAGTATGACAGCGTCTGGTCAGTGCGTCAGGCTGGAACTCGATTTCCTTTCGAACTTGCCGTGGCGAACCGCAAGTAGGCAGTCGAGCTGGATCGTGCCGGAACCGTGGTTTGCCAGGGCAAGTCCAGGTATATTTATACCTTAGAGGTGTTTAGGAATGCCTGTATTGACGTAAAAGTCAGGCATCGGAACGTCATGAATGAACCCCTAAGGAATAGATGTTCATGCATACTAAATGAGTTCGCGGAGAAATCAATATCCAAGCAGGGGAAGTTCCTAAAGGTTTAAGAGTCCGGTTTTCCAAGAACTCGTTGTGACGTGGATGGACGGATGTAGGAGACCATGCCTGTATTTGGTTAGCATGGACAATGCCTAAATAAGGGCTGGATTTTCTATGCCTAAATAAGGGCAATATGAATTGTACCTATATATGGGCATAAATCGGGAAACCTATATACGGAATCTAAATCTACACACAACAGTACCGCCTTGTCTTCATTTGTAACCTCACATGAGGACTGGCCCCTTTACCTCTGTTGTTACACGGTATGTCTTATTTAGTCTGTAAGCACTATTTTATTTAATGTGTTTCTCCTACTGCAGACACGGCGGCATGATTTCCTGCAACATTCAGCATGCCATGTGCTTTACAGGTCGTCACGTGCGCAAATTTTATATACTCTGGGGCCGCTCCGTATTTCAGTACGGCACACACTTTGATGTTTTTTTAAATGTAGTTACTATGGCGCCCGCTTCACGTACATCACACAGTTACTTTTATTTCAAAAACATGTAGGGGATGCTCAGAGCACACGCTTCGTGGGAAGTTATTTTGATTTAATCAAACTCTCACACACTTCGGGCGATATTACTTTTTTTTTTTTTTTAGTTTTTATAAAAGATACTTAGCGTGGTGCCGGATTTATTCGACGTTCCATTGCGGGTGCTTTGAATGTGGCTCAAGCAAACCGGTCATGCAATTAAATAGTGTTTGGTTTACAAACATGACTTCAGCCACAATGACTGTACTGTAGCTAGTAATACATCATTGCGGGGTCGTACTTTGTTCTGCAGAAAGGAAAACCCCTCAAATACTTTAAACTAGTACATGGCAGGGTACTAAAATCCTGCATGTTTACTCGCACTGACTGGATTTCTATCAACAAGCTTTGATGAAGAAAGGTTAACGTACATGATGAGCATTTGTTTTTCCAACTTTTTTATTATTAGTTCTTGTTCCCGGGTGACGCACTTCATTTACTAATGCTGTAAAAAGTGTTTGTGCACATGCCCACCCCTCTGCTGGGTGATGGTAATGGTAAGTTGCGCCACCATTACCGTTTATGGCGTAATTGCCCATTTTGGTGCGAGATAGAAAACATAGTTTAGTTAACTTTTTTGTCTGAATTCTACTAATACAGAGCTGACACTGTCTGTTCACATTTGGAAAGAACTTCTCTCATTCTGATTGATGACAGATTATTCAACTGTCTTTGCAGTGGGCACATTAACGTGGCTCCAACTCTGTATACGTTCTATGTAAATGATGTTGTTGAGGACCTCCAGTATTGTAACGACGACTCCCCTGTATTGAATGGTAGCAAGATTCCTATATCACTTTTTGCTTATGAAACCTTACTCATATTGAAAACCTGCAGCGACCTTCAAAATGTAATTAATAAAATTCTGAACTTTTGTGTGTCTAGGGGACTGGAAATAAAAGTGTCAAAAACTAAATACATAGTACGTATTGTGCCACTTACTACTGTAGCCCTAAACATATGTGTCATGCCTGCACTCCTGCAGCCTACAATTTAGTTTTAAAATTACAATTTCTACCTGGCAGGATAAACCCCTATCAAGCCTTAAATCTTCCTATTTATTACATGTAAGTCAACCCTACAGTAGGCCCTTTCAGCTTAGGGGGCAGGGTGCAGTGTAGTTAAATAGTCAGACATATGTAATTTAAGTTTTACATGTCCTAACAGTGAAAATATCCCAAATTCAGCTTTCACTGTTGCAAGACCTGGCTCTCCCATAGGCTAACACGCATTCACCTTTGTACAAACCACTAAAAGCTAGAATCAGAATAGGTACACAAAAACAAAGAGAGGCACACAAAAAGTCGCATATAATATGCAATCAATGACAAATCTTTCAGAGTCTTCAGTGTGGAGGATTCTTCTTTATTGATTCCACAAGATTAGGGCTACACACAGCCTCAGCCAACACGTTTCGCCCCAACAGGCTTCCTCAGGGCTAAATTAAGAACAGATCGCTCAAAAACCATGGACTGGTATCCGGTCTGCAATCTTCCGCTTGATACTTAAAATTTATTTTTCATCTTTAGACACTAGTCCAAGTCTTGGGCAAATGAATGCTTCAATGAACAGGAATAACTGTTTTTAGAAGAGCTCGGGACGCTCACCAGTATACACCGAGCTCAGGCTGTCATCGCCTAACAAAACATACAGAGTCCGATTGGCGTGTAGGCTGATCCTATCAGACTGTGTTTGTTTCGTTAGGTGATGACAGCCTGAGCTCGGTGTATACTGGTGAGGGTCCCGAGCTCTTCTAAAAACAGTTATTCCTGTTCATTGAAGCATTATTTTGCCCAAGACTTGGACTAGTGTCTAAAGATGAAAAAGAAATTTTAAGTATCAAGCGGAAGATTGAAGACCGGATACCAGTCCATGGTTTTTGAGCGATCTGTTCTTAATTTAGCCCTGGGGAAGCCCATTGGGGTGAAACACGTTGGCTGAGGCTGTGTGTATCCCTCATCTTGTGGGATCAATAAAGAAGATTCCTCCACAACGAAGACTCTGAAAGATTCGTCATTGATTGCATATTATATGCGACTTTTTGTGTGCCTCTTTGTTTTTGTGTATGTGATTGTATTAGGTCTTGTGGCAGTGGACCTTAGAGGTGGGCACGCTTTTGAGTATAATTTCATTCTGAAACACATGTAGTGATTAAGGGGTTAGTGCGGCTTTAATCATCCCTTGCTGCCATTTCTTTAGTTGATAGAATCAGAAAAGGAGCAGCTAGAGAAATATGTCTTACACTTACTTGCATTTAAAATCCACTTTAATGGTAAAGTTTGATTTGAGCTCCTAATGTTAAAAATACCACTTTTAGACAACTGGTATTTTCCTGCCTCTACTCTCTGTGGCCTTTCCTGGGTGTATTTTCATTGCCTGGCACGTTAATGACTGTCTCCCTGGGTTGTGAATTGAAACCAGACTCTAAACAACAGGGACTGGGTGTGGTGAGTTGTGAAGCCATGGGGCAGGTTGAGTGGGTGAAGCTGACATTAACACAGCTTGTATTTCAAAGGCCTGTCTTCACACAGGGACCAACGCACCTGGGCCCAGACATCTTGCCATCAGGGAAGGAGAAAGGAACTGGGCAGGACCGGCTTAGGTGTCAGTACTCTGTCCCCCCCCACTTCAAAGGTTTGCACCTAGATAAAAAGGCCCACCTCAGAGCTTGCCTCCGATCATCTCTGTACTGCAAACCGGAAGACAAGACTGCACAGCTGTGTGCTTTTCTGCATGAGATACTGGACCTGCCAAGACTCCTTAGTGACTCTAAGAACCAATTTACTGTTACCCTGCTTGAACTTTCTGGACTACAGCACGTTCCAAAGCCCTCACTTGCTTTTCCTTGACCAGAACTGGGCATGATCATTGCTTGCTGCTTTTCTTCCTCTGAAGGTGTTAGTCCTGGCCACCCTTGCCTGTCCTTAAGGTCCAGGACCCTTGGGTGGTGTCAGAGGGTGCTCCTTCCTGCAAGTTTCTGCATATCGACTCAGAGCGATGCTGAGAGCTCCGGCTCTGAGGTGGTTCCGATCAACAAATTCTAATGGTCCTGACTCCGATCAAAGGCTACTAGTGGTTCCGAAGTCCAGGGGCCCCCTATCCAACTCTGATGATAGCAGCAGCCATTGATGGCTCCCCAACTCCAATTCCGAAGTGGACCCCAAACAGCAGCTCCTACGCCCTGCGGCTCCTGTCTGACATAGACGATAGTGACCCCAGTCCGACACCTGCGTCAGCTCCGGTGCTGCAGCTTCTTGACTCAGACAACAAGCGGCTCCGATCACCGCACCTTCGATAGTGAGGGGCCATTGCCGGACGGTGCTCCTGACTCCGTGAACTCTTGTATTTTTGGCGCCCAACAAGAAAGTAACTTTTTCACCAGGTTCACATTGGTTCTTGTCGCCGGCACAACGCCTTTATACCCGTCATAACTTTCTCTGGTCTGGTCTGAGTCTGAACGCTTTCCGTTTCTATGCACTATTTTCCTTTAATACTTGAAATTGCATATCTCAAGATCTACTGATTGAATTTTTGTCGTTTCGGTGTAGTTTTATTTATTAAAATATACCCTACTTTTCTAAACCTGTTTGGGAACATTTGTATATTGTGTTTTCACTAGGCCTGGGCGGTAAATTCCGTTCCGCTCGCGGAATTTGGGTAATTTTGCGTTCCGCGGGGAACGCAAAATTGCCCAAAATTCTGCTTTCCGCAACTTCGCGAAATTTTTTGCTTGTTCGCGTTCTCAAAATGCGTGTTCGCGAGATATTTCTCCCCGAGCACGCAAACCGCGATCGCGAACAGGAAAAAAGCAGCGCGAACAAGCAATTCCGCGCGTTCGCGGAATTTCTGCGTGTTCGCAGAGATTTTTTACCGTTTCGCGGAGATTTGCGTAACGCGATTACGCAAATTCCGCCCACCCCTAGTTTTCACTTTATTACTGTTTGTGTGTTGCATAAATACTTCTCACATTGCTCCTAAGTTATGCCTGACTGCTTGTTTCCATGTTACCAGAGGGTTTAGCACAAGGGTTCATTTACAAAAATGATGGTTCACTTTGATTAAGATTGTGGTGCTTTCTTGAAGAGTGGTTACAGTAACACCCACTTCAACCAAGAACCGAGTTCCTAACAATGTTTGATGTTTTCTTCACTCTGGCTGATTGGGCCCTACATCATTGCTTTAAGGGATTTTGTGTGGACATTCTCTTAGTAGTTTTGATGATGTCTCATTCAGATCATGGATTCCACTGCTTGTTCTTCTAACAAAGAAAGAGGCATCCACACTTGCAGGACATAGGCAAGTCCTGGTCTAATACCAGGAGCCGTAAGGATAGGTTAGAGGCATTCTGTCTCTGTTTTTGCCTCCTACACATCAGTAACCACTTGATGCCTTCTGCACTTGACTCCAATGATGATGCCATCAGGAAGCTTGACCTCCCTTCCTGAGAACGAA
Source organism: Triturus cristatus (assembly GCF_964204655.1). Lineage (NCBI taxonomy): Eukaryota > Metazoa > Chordata > Amphibia > Caudata > Salamandridae > Triturus > Triturus cristatus. Next base: position 648,708,604 of record NC_140594.1, read on the forward strand.
CCCACTGTTTAAGCGGATCCAACCATAAAGGCTTTGACCTGGAGAACTGGCCTCAGGGAAATAGCAACAACGAGAACCAATCGGGAGTCTTCTCACTCTTCCTGAAAAAGAAAAGGAGATTTTCTTGCCCAGCATGCAGAAAAGATGCACGTTCAGATCTGGCAAGCAATGTTTTAGGGCCCTGTTCACGAGCTACTTAGGAAGAGTAAAGTTGTTGAAAGTACTAATAAAAATGTCTATATTTACTTGTGTGAAACGTATAAAAATTGCAAATGCATTTGTATGAGTGCCTAGCTCATGTCGCCTTATGTTTTCAAAATTGTACTGGCATCCAAGACCGATCCCAAAGATAGAAGCATGCTTCCCTTCCTCCGGAGTAGGTGTGAAGGAAGTGGTGTGAACCTTCTTCCATTTGGTCCAAATATTACACCCATTTCCCTTTTTCACTATGCCCAGTCTGATGCCAACAATCTGTTCCATAGTATGTTTGTCAACGTCCACTTGGACCAGCGCATGGTTGGCCTTCGGGCTTCATGCTAGTTCTATATTTGTAACTCCTACTTCTCCACTCACCTTCCATTACTACTCTTAGGATTCGGTGTAGGTCGTGTGACCTTATCTGTTCCATGAGCTTTGGGCTTTGGGAAGTAGCTGGATTTGGCTGTGATGTTGGGACTGGATGAAGAGATAAATGTGAGGTGAACCTAAACCATGCAAGTTGATTACAGCTCTGCATTACCCTGTGTAATGTGATCCCCCCCCCCCCATTTTTCCTTGGTTCGTGTCCCACCCGCATTGCACTGGTCGACTTGTGTACTTCTACTACTATTTTTGAGGCACACTTCAAGTAGAGCTGTTTGTCTTTTCAACTGTTTCATGCCTATTGTCAATACTTGCATTGTTTGGATAAGGACCCGTGTTGTTGGGTGAAAAAAGACCACTTTTTTCTGTTCCATTTGTCTAGCTCTGTCCCCTTTATTTTGCATTGTCACTGTCCTACGTGATTCTGCCCTTTTTCATATGTCTTATTGTATTGTTTGCTCCTTTTTAGGTCTGGGTTTTGACCAGGCAGCTGTCAAACAGACCCATTGCCAGGACTACTGAATTATGTGATTCTGCAGCTGCAGCTTTTTGGGCAGAATTATGAATTTGCCGCATTTCCTACATAATCCATTATCTACTGCATAATCTGCAGATTTGAACAAAATAAATTCTATCTCAAATAGACCAAAAGTTAATAAAAACACAGTGACATGTTTGTGCCCTGCAAAGGTTAACTGGTCATCTTTGATGTCCTTATTTCTACATTTAGTTGTCAAACTGACACTTTTGAGATGAAATCTTTGCCCAGACAGTATACTATGTGTAGAAATAATAAAATAATGAATGAATACTATAAAAAATATGCTGCAATATGCCGCAGAATTTGCCTATTTTTGCCGCATAATTAAATCAACCTTACCCCATAATTTGTTGCTCCTCTGCTGCTTAATTCCAGTGGCCCTGTCCATTGCTGAGCGTATTCATAGTATGGGCTTTGAAGCCACGCCTTTCAACCATTTGCTTTCTTCAACGAGCCTCTTACAGCAGTTGGCTGGAGACTTCGACAATTATGCCTTGGCTAAGCTCATTAGAGTATTAATCTCCCTCGCAGTGATTTGGCTGCTGGAGTGTTTGCTTCTGTCCTCTCAAGTGCGTGCACTGAGCTACATGAGGGACTACGTTACGACTTTATGCCTCTCCACTGACTCATTCTCGCTTGTCTTGCTCTAATGTGCTACTTCTGCTTGAGTTAGCGAGGCCAGATGCTCTGGGTCTAAGGTGCTAATACTTGTTCTCTTTGTAGCCTCCGTGTTCTTATAATCTAGTTTGTTTTAATCGATTTCCTGTGCTTTTCATTTATGTTTTTTCTGCCCTTGCTTGTTCTGATTCTCTTTCTCCTCTGTCCTACACTTTCCTGTTTTGCTTTGTCCGGATGTATGTCGTTACAACGCACACTTTTACAACGCATGCACTTAAAACGCATTTTTTACAACGCAACATCCACTACAACGCATTCCATTACATAGCATGACACTACAACGCATGTTTAAAAACTACCTTTACAACGCATACCATTACAACGCATAGTATAAGGGTAAAAATTACTATTCTAACTCCAGGGGGTGCAACAGTAGGGTAAGTGTTGGATTGCGTTGTAATGGTATGCGTTGTAAAGGTAGTTTTTAAACATGCATTGTAGTGTCATGCTATGTAATGGAATGCGTTGTAGTGGATGTTGCGTTGTAAAAATTTCGTTGTAAGTGTAGTGCGTTGTAACAGTTGCGTTGTAAAGGTTGTTCACCGCTTTGTCCTCTTGTCTCGTCTCGTTCTTCCCTTCCCCCACCCTCCCTCCTCTTTGGTGACCTTCACCAGCTATGAGCTTGCAAACATGTCTGTTAATTGCGAGTCCCAGAGGAAGAAGCTGTGGCCGAAGAGCCCGTGTGCTTTGACGACCACTCCAGTGTTGAATATCCCTGTGGGCGGAGCATCAGAAATGAAGCTTGCTTGGAAGAGAAATACATTTTAGTGACAAAGAGAAATAGATTAAAACCGTGAAATCGTGCTTCTCCTCTCTGGGTTATTTCTTTCCCTTCAGCCTTCAGAGGTGTTTTAGCAGTGCACAGGCTTTTTGAGGCCGTCGAGCAGCCAGTGCTCAGTTTGTAAAAGAATAAGTACCACACCTGCCGACTTGAAGCAGTGGCGTAACGAAACCTGAGGGGGCCCCCCTGCAAAGTACATGGAGGGGGCCCCCCACCCACCGCCCAAAAATATGGTATATTTTGAATTGAAACCTCCAACATTTAATGAAATGCCTCTACATCGCGTACTCAAAGTTCGAATGAGAAAGTAAGAAACACTCTTAACATATAAGTTACGCCATTTGCAACATTATTGTCAAGAGCAGATTATTTAACGGAGACAGGAATGAGAGCAATCCCAAGGAGCGGTCCTATTGTTTGAGAAACTGCCTATCACTGAAGAACAACTACATAGTGTCTGAATTAGAATTGACATTGATATAAAATAACTTGAAACTCTGACAGACAAACCCAAATCTGCAATTTAACAGACTCGACTGACAATATACAGGAGCAGTACACAAGGTATAACCCAGTATCCTGCCAGCTCCAAGAGAAATAAACTGGTGTGAATTATCGGCATGCCACATACTTGCGTCTGTCAGGGATTTCGTACGATATTAACCACTCTATAGTATTTAAAATGAACTGAGGAAGCAATTTCTATATAAACCATCGGGGCTTTATTAGTAAGCAGGGCTTAAACAGGCAGCCACACAAGGCTGACGATGAAAACTGCTTGAATGCTTCAGAACATTGATGCAGATGTGTGTATGTATTTATCATTTCTGTATTGTAAACCAAGCTAATCAGCCAATTTCAGGTGCACATATTATAGACAAGTGCAAACTTTACCATCAATAAAGCATCATGTAGGATAAAAACAAACCATATTAGCAAGTACCTAATGACAGAATCTATACTAACTGTAGCTGGTGAAGCAAAGGAACAAGTGCAAATACTTTCAAAGTGCATAATAAAAGAATCGGCAATCCAGCAATATACAAAACTCAAGGATGTTTTGTAAAGCAATCCCCCTTTCTTCTTGCACCAAGGTGAAAACACTTTAATCAAAGTGTGTGATAAAAACAAATCCAGCTGTATGCAGAAATCAAGCCAGGTTGGTCAAACAAATTCCCCTTTGGTTTGTATATAAAGGCACAAATATTTCAAAGTGACTGGTCAAACAATAACAAGCACAACAGCATACAAAAATCAAATCTAACCAGTTTAATCAGACTATGGCCCATTGGTTTGTGAATGAAGGCGCACATATTTCACAATGACTGTTTAAACAATAATAAGTACAGCCGGCAGCAGCATACAAAAATCAAACCAGTTTAGTCAACCAATGCCCCTTTGGTTTGTGCATGAAGGTGCAGATATTCCAAAGTCACTGTTAAAACAATAATAAGTACAGCAGGCAGCAGCATATAAAAATCCCTGTACTGTTCCCTTCCCAGGCACGCACACATCTAGCGCAGAGTCACTGTTCCTGCGCAGCACTGCACATTTACCTGAAGTAGGCCAAGGGTGAGTCAAGCACACAGCAGTGGAACTATAAAGTGAGTGAGCCTGTTGGCCTCACTCCAGTGACCGGGTAAAAAGGATCTGTTCACTACTACTGATCTCTACACAGTATGCTGCTACCACGGCGCTTGTGCTGCTTAACACCTGGCGAAGGCTGTAGCCTTCCACCACTATAAGGATAGCACTTTAGGTGCCCCTCTTGGTCCAACAAGACCGCATACCGTGAAACAGACCTGTGTCATGGCGCACCTGCATGATCTGTGCTCACCTATGAGAACAAAATCAGCCTTAGGGATACAGACAACAGTACAGTACAGTAGAGCCAACAGTGCAGGAGTACACGTTTTTAGACATGCAGAGGACTAGATAGATTCTCTAAGGGGGGAAATGTAATTTGTATGCAATTATGAAGGCATTTGATTGTAGGTTTCGAAAACCTCTCTCTGAAACCATAAATTGAGCTAACACTTCATCCCCTCTTACTTTGTCTATTTTGATTTTCCTGCTAAAAAAGAGCCACAGTAGGAGAGCACCTTTATTTCTCTTCAAGATTAAAATATTCAGCAATCTCTTTTGAAAGCTAAAGTGGTATTTCTCATTATGGTTATAAAAGCAGAACTTGCAGCAGTCATGGGTCGTCTGGTAGGCACTCTGGGTACGCCAATTCAAGGTGTGCCCAAAACTGGTGCAGAGAAAATGAATTGGTTTAAATGAAAGGAAAGATTAAGCCCCCAATTACAGGTGGTCTGCATTGAGATGTCAGGATACTATCCAGACAGAAAGAGCGATTCCAGACGGTATATCCAGACCTGAATCCTGCTGTTCTGAGTACTGGTCTCTAGAATGTGAATTAACATGTGAACTGGGAATTACCTGGTCAAAAACTGCATCTGGAGCCTCCCTTCTGTGGATAAATCTGCTTCGATTCACCATCAGCTATTAGGAGGTGATAAATGGGTGCAGGACCAGGTCAGCCTTTGTAGTGTGGGTAGGGCTTCAGGGGGTATTGGAGGCAATGGGTTCTGATGTTGGAGGAGGGGACCAGAGAATGGCGTGCATTCTTAGGACTGAATTCCAGAAGTAAGCCAAGAGTTTTCCTGGTTTATTAATGACATTTGGAAGTAAGCCAGGAGTACTGCAAGAATACGTCATACCTACTCATAACAAAATCTTTTGTTGAATCAGGCCGTGTGTGAATTGAGCTCCATGAACCAATTCACAAAAGATTTGCTGGGAGTAGGTGAGACTTACACATATAGTACTGTTATCATACTCATGAATTGTAGACATAAGGTAGACTGTTCCTGACTTACTCCTGCCTTCCTTACAGAATGCAAGCATAAGGCAGGAGTACTTGAAAATTAAGTTATAGCAAAAACCTTTGGAGATTGTGGCCTGTATCTTTCCCTCTGCAATGTCATTACACATAGAAAAACTCTTCAAAAGGTAAACTCGCAGACACATTTTTCATCCTGGCTAGCTTTGTTGAAAGTGAAAAAATATATTGCTATGCAGTAGAAATTATCACACTATGCAGAGACAATTTTTTGGGATTGCAATGGGAAACTTTGCAAGCTTCGCAAATGGAAATAATTGGGCGCTATGTAAATCCTTGCAAGTTATAAACAGCACTCTTCTGCACTCTAACCCTTAAACCTGTTGTGCATCAAATGTCCTCTTTTGGCTGACGCCATTACCCTACTCGTTCCTTTTTTGTATGCTTTGTAAAATCAATATTAAGTCGCTCAGAGATGAGACAAATCAATGGCATGAGTGTCTCAAACATACTTTCAAATGCACAGTAAGTAATTTAACTTAAATAAAGGGTCAGTACATACAAAAATAATGCAAAATGCAACTGAAAGCTAAAACTGATGACAAAAAACAACCACTACAATAAAACGAACCCAATCCGAGATCATGATTAGACAGCCCTGCCAAGTGTCACACATCTTGCGTTATACTAACGCATTTTAAGTCAATATACTGCATTACCGCAAGCAAACATATTATCAGGCACATCAGCTTATTATAAAATTTGAGCGTATCACCTGTTTTTGTGATCCATAGTATCAGCTCCCTATGTTTTTTCGTGAGGCTATCGATGGACTTCTGGGTCAAGGGCGCTCAGCAGCAAATTGATGTTCTTACAAGTTATGATGAGGCTGGCTGATTCACTCTGATTGGATGCCATTTTATTTGTTAGCTCAGTGATTGGTCACTACCATTACACACGTGCGTGCTCTGTGCAGCCTGCCCTGCACCACGAGAATCACTGCTGCTCAGCCAGAAGAAGGTGTGCTGGTAAGGGATGTTTGGCAGTCGCTTAAGTATGGCCCACTGGGACTGAGATAAAAAAGCATCTGGGACTGGGACTGAGACAAAAAAGCATCAGAATGCAAGCAAGGGTGTTCTGACTGTGAGACGCTGTGATATCACCTAACAACAACTGTTTGGGTTTTTTCCGAGGTTCGATGGTGCCAGGTGAGCAGATCGCCATATAGGCCCGGCATTTTATGACGTAGAATTTCACTGCATTCTTGAGACACTTGGACTAATAATGGCTTTTCAGTAGCTCTGTATTAAAATGAGGCTTGTACTGCTATTCTCTTTGCTGGGCCTCTTCTGTGTGTATAAGTGAGGATTTCACTGCCGTTGTCTATTTTGCTTTACTGTATGGGACTAGGAATGAAGTTTGTTCCGCCTCCGCTACTTTTGCTGCTCTTCTGTATTTGTGAAGCTTGGGCTGCCTATTCTGTGTGTCTTTTTTAGGTCTCGCCTGACCCAGCGCATGCGTTGGTCTGGCGAGACTTATTGAGAGGGCTCCAAAAAGTGCTACCAGGCCAGCATAGAGCTACAGTGCATGTGCGCTGGTGTGCGCCCCGCGCTTTCCTGCAATCACTTTCACTTTCGCGGCCGCTTTGCATAGCCAATAGGTCTCGCTTTTGGGACCTTATAAGTATTTAGTTATGCAACTGTTGCATAGCTAAACACTTATAAGGTCCCTAAGGCGAGACCTATTGGCTATGCCAATGCTTGTTATGTATATGTTACTAGCACTGCCATCCCAGAAGACCTCTGTGCTCTTCGGGCAGGTCAGGGTCCCAAAGGCGAGACCTATTGGCTATGCCAATGCTTGTTATGTATATGTTGCTAGCACTGCCATCCCAGAAGACCTCTGTGCTCTTCGGGCAGGTCAGTGCCTGGTGCAGAGTGTCCGGCCCAGATTGGTACCGAAGAAGCTTCTGCCTGCCCGCAAGAATAGCTACAAGGGCCGGGTCATGGTGGCAGAAAGATAAGAGGGGCTTTCATTTACACAGCTCGAGGTCCTGAGTTCATCGCTCAGTGACACGCAGACAATGCAGTATAAATGAGAGTATGGGAGTGGTGTGTGGTACAATAACCACCACTGAAGCACAGAATCCACATTAAGTAAACTATTAGTGATTGGAAGCGTTCTCATCAGTCGTGCCCTTCGTAGAACACGATTCTCTACACGGGTCTCTCACTGCAAAACATTAAACAAGCTGCACTGTAAACCATCCTTTCCAGGCCTCTTTGTGCTCTTGTGAGACATGTTTTGCCACAGATGCACCCTACGGGAAAGAGCTCAGTCAGCCTCTCACACAAACCAGCTGAGCTACTTCAGTTGTTGTTGCTTTCAAGTGGCTGTCGTCTTTTCATACTTTGTTTTAACCAGTAGTATCAAAAGTCCCAAAATGCAACGTCATGTATGTTAATAAGTTAGAACTATGACAAGGTGTTACACAGGATAAAGAGCAATGTAGGAAGTAAACATTAAATAAGAGTCTTTCAGAATAAAAGAGTCAGTAGCTCTAAATATGAACAGGAGTCAGACATCAAGACTTGGGAGAGAGGAGAGAGATAGACCAGGGTAAAAGCTGCGCAACCGGAGGAAGTACGGAGAAAAGGAAGAGAGAGAAATGAGTGGAGAGAAAGGAGTAATATAAGAGACAGGGGGTGATGGGAGAGTGATGGGTGGAGAGAGACTGTTTCCCTCATCTTCATTGCTTGATTTTGCACGTGATGATAAAGTGTTACTCATAGTCGTTGAAATATCACTCATAATTCCAATGAAATTATTGAAATGTCACATACCAATCTGAAACCTTGGCAGGTATGATTAGATGAAATGCAGCACTAAATCTAGATCATGATTGTAGGACAGTATCGACGCGCAGCAAGACAGAAAGTATAGAACTGGTCTCTCGATTGTTCTGGTACAATAGAAACTGCTCGGAAAGGAGAAATTAAATACTTGAGAAAAGTTGCAGTGAGCACGAAGCAAGTAAATGTGATAAGGATCAGCAAACCAGTCTAAGGCGAGTGGAACCTTATTGAAAAGGAAAAATCTAATACAGAAAAGTAAAAGAACAAACAACCTCAAGAAGCTGCAGTGTCGAGGATAGGAGGTGTTAGGAAAAGGGAGTTCAACCACCTCCGCACCTGTGAATATTCAGTGATCACACTCAAGGGCGCACTCCTCGACTTCCCAATCAGGCCGGATAATTGCAGTTGAGTTCGCCACGTGCTGCCACCCACAACTGCACCCACAGTCTGCCTCCTGAAACTGTTGTCATGAAAAATGAATACCTCGGAATGGCGGGCAAGATGACAAGAGGCCTTCTTCTGTAGTGTCCACGCACGGGAGCAAGCACAGATGACTGTTGCTGATGCGCGCAAACATGACCCACACTGCCCCACCCTGTAAAGCAATGCGTGATGGCGCGCAGGGGACGCACTACATGTGAACGTGCGTGCAGCCGCGTGATCCCAGCCTCTGCTCTGTCTATGAGGCCGAGGGCCTGTTTTAATAATGGCCTGCTGCCCGTGCACGGAGCCAGCTTTTGCAGTGCATGGGCGGCAGGTCATTATCATTATTGAAATGCTCCTCGGCCTCGGAGATTCTTCCCAGGCGAACCGTGCAGCCAGTCTGCTTTGTGTTGAGGGGGCCCCCTAGACTTGGGGGCCCCCCGCACCGCGGGGGCTGCGGGGCCCTGTGTTTCGCCCCTGGACTGTAACCTGTCCCTGCCACCTCCACCCTGCCTGTCCACATGCCATGCCCCTATCCCCTTCCTCCTGTCCTCCATGGTCCATTTTACTGCCACACCCTTCTGCCCTCCCTGATCTGTTGTGCTGCAACTGCTGCTCCTCCTGCCTGCCCCGCGCGGTCTGTTGTGAGGCCCCTTCCCCTGAACTCTCTTGTCTGTGCCCAGGTCCTGACCCTCCCTTCTATCCTCCATGGTCCTTTGTGCATGCCCCTGCACCCTCCTTCTTGCCCATCATAGCCATTGTGCTGCCACTAACCCTCCCGCTTGCCATGCATGGTCTTCTGTGCTGCCATGGCCCCTCCCACCTTCCCTGTGTGGTCAGCTAGCTGCCCCTGACCCCCTCCCACCTTCGCTCCATGGTCTGTGTGTATGCCACCATAGTCTCATTGTTGCTCTCCATGGTGTGTCTTGTTTCAAGTGCCCATCCTGCCTGACCTCCATGGTCATCTTGCTGCTCCTGCCCTGCCACCTTGCCCCCAGCCCTCTGTTTCCATGTGCAGACCCCCTATTCCCTCCCTCCTGGCTTGTCTGTTCCATTGTAATGCCCCTGATCCGTCCCTCCTGCCCTTTATTGTCTGTTATGCTGCAGCTTTCTCTCCTGTCTGTCCATTATGGTCAGCTAGCTACCATTGCCTCTTTCCCATCTGTTCTCTGCTGTCCATGTGCATGGTCCTGTCCCCTTCCTATTGCTTTCTATGGATTGTTGTGCTGCACTCCCGTCCCGCATGCGCTGTGTGGTGTATTGTGCTGCTGCAAACCCTGATGCCTGCCCTGTAGGGTCAGTTTGGTGCACCTCTCCATGTCCCTCCTGTCCTCTGTTATCCGAGTCCATGTCCCTACCCCAATTCCTCCTGCCTACCATGATTCAATGTACCATACTTGCGAACATTTTGAACTTGGTAAGAGGGAGATTTCGAAAAAAAAACTGGGGTATTGATTTTCCCCTTTGAGTTGCATTGAAAAAGAGGAGAATGTAGACAGGAGACAGATCAAATAAAGCCCATTTGAGCTTAAAAACATTGGACGTTTCGTGGCTGAAACGGGTCTGTTGGCATGTATGGTTGTACTACCACTGCCTCTTCCTTCTGCCCACAATGGTCTATTATATTGCCACAGCCTCTCTTGCCAGTCCTGTATTGTTGGTTTGTTAACCCTGCCCCCTTTCCACTGCCCTCCATAGTCTGTTGTGCTGCCACTGCCCTTCCTGCCTGCCCAGTGTGGTAAAATTGTTGCCTCTGCACTCTCCTACCTGCCTTCAATTTTCAGAGTCCGTGCCCCTGGCCTCTGCCTCTCAACAGTATCCCAATGAACAACTAGATTGCTAACATTCTATATTTATTACAAAAGTGTGGAACGCCTGACGTCATCTTGATGTAATCAAAACTGTAATACCTAGAGTATTTCCTTTAGAAATTACATATATGAGATGGTCTTATTTGCATCAAAATTATGGTTAGTGCTCTAAAAAACTAAAATGAGGACATATTTTCTGAGTTTTCAAATAGCGACAAAGAACTTTTAAATTATTTGTAATTTTGTTTTTTTATCCAGTTGACCACTTGATTAAATGTTGCACCTTGGCGAAAGGATGTTGTGTTACTTCCAGAGCTGCAGACTTTGCAACTGGGGAACCAGGTTGGAGTTTCTGCTTCAGCTCAACATTCTGTGACTGTGGTCAAATCACTTAATCTCCCCATGTCTACAACCAAAATGAATTTGATCTTTTGTGATGTAACCAATGCTCATGTAAAGCATTCCAATACCTGACAAGTCTGCACTATATAAAACTGCAAATACACAAAAGTGTTTTGCACACTTCTGTCATTGGGCTACATGTGGGCTACATCTGGGTGATATTTGTGCTGCATTTAGGCTCTTTTGTGTCTGGTGGTCATCTTGGGAGATTTATTTGTTATGAAGTTTCCTAATTTCCTCATTTACTGCAGTCTCCTCAGTAGGAAATGCTTTCAGTTTTTTACTTTGATTCCATCAAGAAGGTATTCAGATATGTCACACATTTGCCATAAATTCTGGATGTTAGCACTCTAGTTGCTCATTAGATCTCTGTAGTAAAGCTACTGCTCACCACGGAAGTCTGCTGCTGGTATTAAAAGTGCATGTTTCAGTCTGTATATCAGAATTTTTTAATGAAATAGAAGAGGATTTGAGAAGTCACTCAAAATGTGCCCTAATTTTTCTTTCTTCAGCACTAATCATAATTTCTATGGCAACATGAACCCCTTCATTGTGTTCCTTTTTAAATGAAATGTTTTAAGTGTTACCAGTTTTTTCCAATCAAGATGGCTTCAGGTGTGCCATACTTTTGTCATAAGCAAGACAGTAAGCGCTCTAGTTGTTCTTAAGAACACTCTGGGACATTCTGTCATTGGGCTATACTTGGGCTACATCTGGGTGATATTTGGGCTACATTTGGGCTCTTTTGTCTCTGGTGGCCATCTTGGGAGATTTATTTGTTATGAAGTTTCCTAATTTACTCATTTACTGCAGTCTCCTCAGTGGGAATACTTTCAGTTTTTTATTTTGGTTCCATCAAGAAGGCATTCAGATGTGTCACACATTAGCCATAAATTCTGAATGTTAGCACTCTAGTTGCTCATTAGATCACTGTAGTAAAACTACTGCTCACCAGGGAAGTCTGCTGCTGGTATTCAAAGTGCATGTTTCAGTCTGCATGTCAGAATTTGTTTATGAAATAGAAGAGGATTTGAGAAGTCAAAATGTGCCCTAATTTTTCTTTCTGCAGAACTAATCATAATTTCTATGGCAAAATGAACCCCTTCATTTTGTTCCTTTGTAAATTAAACGTTTTAATTGTTACCACTTTATTCCAATCAAGATGGCTTCAGGTGTGCCATACTTTTGTCATAAGTAAGACTGTTAGCGCTCTAGTTGTTTGTTAGAACACTCTGGGACATTCTGTCATTGGGCTATACTTGGGCTACATCTGGGTGATATTTGGGCTACATTTGGGCTCTTTTGTCTCTGGTGGCCATCTTGAGAGATTTATTTGTTATGAAGTTTCCTAATTTCCTCATTTACTGCAGTCTCCTCAGTAGGAAATACTTTCAGTTTTTTACTTGGTTCCATCAAGAAGGCATTCAGATGTGTCACACATTTGCCATAAATTCTGAATGTTAGCACTCTAGTTGCTCATTAGATCACTGTAGTAAAGCTACTGCTCACCAGGGAAGTCTGCTGCTGGTATTCAAAGTGCATGTGTCAGTCTGCATGTCAGAATTTGTTTATGACATAGATGAGGATTTGAGAAGTCAAAATGTGCCCCAATTTTTTTTTCTGCAGCACTAATCATAATTTCTATGGCAAAATGAATCCCCTCATTGTGTTCCTTTGTAAATTAAATGTTTTAAGAATTACCACTTTATTCCAACCAAGATGGCTTCAGGTGTGCCATACGTTTGTCATAAGTAGGACTGTTAGCGCTCTAATTGTTCTTTAGAACACTCTGGGAAGCTGCAGTAGAACACAAAGGAATCAACTGACAGTCTCTGCCCTTGTTGGATGTACATGTTTTACTGAGAATGTCAGACTTCATTCTCACATGATCGAGAAAGATAATGTGAATTTACAGAAAATATGCTCTCAGTTAGCTTATAGATCACCTTCCAAACCTCTGTGGGAAAAGCATGAGAAAATAGTTTTCTCTCAAACATGATTCATGATATCACAGCAGAAGGCTTTTTCACATGGTAAAATCACCTTAGAACACACCACAATTCCTAAAATGAGTATGGTACCATCAACAAATGATTTATAATGTAACTAAAGTCTTAAAACCTTCTATTAACTGCAATGCTTTTTAATGAGGTGCTATCATGTATATTGGTCCCAAGATGGCTGCCAACACTTCTTGGATGAAGTGCTGACAGCCAATCAGATCTCACGATGAGATGTGTGGTTAGGCTCCGCCCAGATACAAATGTGATTTTACTTTTGATTTTCTCAGGAACTACTGAACGGATTTACACCATTTAAGCAAAAGGCACATGCGTGACCTGAGGACTACCTCTTTGCCAAATTTCAAGTAATTCTGTTCAGCCGTTCGGGCTGTACCTTCGACTAAAGGTCCTATGGGAAAATGCATGGGGAAAACGCGTTTTGGGACCCCCCTTTTTTCTCAGCCCCCGCTTGACGAATCACCCCGAAACTTTCAGGGTAGGAGCTGAGCGGAGCGCCCCATTAGTTTTGAAAATTTCACGAAGATAAGTCAACCGGCGCCAAAGTTATTCAAAATAGAATTTTCAGATTTCCTATGGGAACTCGGTCCTAACTATAACTATCTACTGGCGACCGCCAGTAGATAATATTATAGGAAAGGAGCTTTGGGCATTTCATGTTGGGTTGTACAGAAGGTAATAAAAAAAAAAAGAACAAGAGTTTTTTGGGTTAATTAGTAATAGTGGGGTTTATTTAGAGCATTTTTGTTTTATAAGGTTTTCCTGCCTCTTTATATTTGTTATCCAGCCTGCTACTTATCGAGACCACAGTAAAATGTGACTTGCATACATGTTGTCATATTGGAGCCTAAGGTCTTGTAATCGAATTATGGCACATGATGTGCTGTGTTTAGGACCTTGCCGGATCGGTCATCGATGGGCGAAGAACGATCGGGAAAGCCTACTTCTAGCTCGCCATCTTGGCTCCTGTTACGTTCTTTTTTTTGTTTTTTGCAACATAGACTTTTGTTCCATGTTTTAGACCAATTATTCTTAACCTGCGGTCCACAGACAAACCCTCTTCAAGGGGGTCCGTATCAATCTAGAAAATTAAATACGATTAGTAGATTGATGAAGTATAGAGATACATTTCAAAGCAGAAATGCAAATTTTAAAACACTCTGCAAATTTGTAGGAGTTTGAAACTGGAGGCTACAAATTAAGTGGGCCTCGAGCTTCTCGCAAAGATGAAGCTAAAGTACATCAATGAGTAGTATGGACAATTGGTGACCTCAGTTGAGGCACTAACACGTGCTGACATTAGGAGTAAAAAAATACAAAGCAATATGGTGGAGCCTAGCATATTGCTTTGTCTTTTAGAAGTGAACCCACATTCTGAAAAGCTCAAACCTTCCCATTAAAATTAAAAATTTCAATTTTTGTGTGTAAATTAAGTGTTTCCATAATTTATTTATTCGTAGGAGTTATACTTGTTTCAGTAGTTGTGTATTTTTATGAGGTTCACATCTTAGAAATTGTTTAGGCAGGGGTCCCCAGCTTCTAGTGGTGATCCAGTATGTGGAAACAACAATTGATGGACAGAATGCAGAACAATGTCATACATTCACCCCAATACAGAGATCTGGGCCTAAATCCATCGGTTTTTTGCTCACCATGCCGTTCCAGTTTGAACCCAGCCATATGCAAATCAGTCTTGACCCTGTGCCTCATGGGAACAGTCCAGCCCGAACTGCCAAGCCAGGTCCTCCCTGGACTGGAAACAAGCATCCTAGGACCGGTTTCGGGGTTTCACCCCTCTTCAGCCAGGATAGCTTGATTCCAGTGGCATGGAGAGCAAGGGACCCACGTCTGGGCATACCCTTCCCACTCGGGGTGACAAATGCAAAAACAACAATTGATGGACAGAATGCAGAACAATGTCATACATTCACCCCAGTACAGAGATCTGGGACTAAATCCATCGTTTTTTTGCTCACCATGCCGTTCCAGTTTGAACCCAGCCATATGCAAATCAGTCTTGACCCTGTGCCTCATGGGAACAGTCCAGCCCGAACTGCCAAGCCAGGTCCTCCCTGGACTGGAAACAAGCATCCTAGGACCGGTTTCGGGGTTTCACCCCTCTTCAGCCAGGATAGCTTGATTCCAGTGGCATGGAGAGCAAGGGACCCACGTCTGGGCATACCCTTCCCACTCGGGGTGACAAATGCAAAAACAACAATTGATGGACAGAATGCAGAACAATGTCATACATTCACCCCAGTACAGAGATCTGGGCCTAAATGCATCGTTTTTTTGCTCACCATGCCGTTCCAGTTTGAACCCAGCCATATGCAAATCAGTCTTGACCCTGTGCCTCATGGGAACAGTCCAGCCCGAACTGCCAAGCCAGGTCCTCCCTGGACTGGAAACAAGCATCCTAGGACCGGTTTCGGGGTTTCACCCCTCTTCAGCCAGGATAGCTTGATTCCAGTGGCATGGAGAGCAAGGGACCCACGTCTGGGCATACCCTTCCCACTCGGGGTGACAAATGCAAAAACAACAATTGATGGACAGAATGCAGAACAATGTCATACATTCACCCCAGTACAGAGATCTGGGCCTAAATCCATCGTTTTTTTGCTCACCATGCCGTTCCAGTTTGAACCCAGCCATATGCAAATCAGTCTTGACCCTGTGCCTCATGGGAACAGTCCAGCCCGAACTGCCAAGCCAGGTCCTCCCTGGACCAGAAACCAGCATCCTGGGACCGGTTTCGGGCATCACCCCTCCTCAGCCAGGCTAGCTTCAATCCAGTGGCACAGTCAGCCCGGGACCCACATCTGGGCATACCTGACGCACTTAGGGCAAGAAAGCAAAAGACACACAGTTGTTTTTGCATTAATAAGGTGCAGCAAAAATTACCACATATTCAGCTTACCAGGATGTTCAGGGTCACTAAAATCAAAAGGTTAAGAGCCTCTTCTTTAGACTATGTCTACATACAGGCAGCTGAATCGCTGGAAGGTAAATTGATTTTCCACAGTCACACCATATGTTAAGGTAGGTTTAAAATTCTGTCCACCCGTTAGAGTTGTAGACATTTTAGCTACTAGACCTCACCTTTGACTCATTAGAACATTAACTGTTTTTTGGCCATGGAATGTATTTACTTTCTAATGGGTATTTTTGATTGTCTTCAAAAGTTCATAAACGTGTTGCAATTGTTAAGATGTGCTTTTTTGTAATATTTTATGTAGCAATATCTCCAGGTTCTCAAATCAAAAGGATTTCAATGATATTGCATCTTATGCATTGTTTTGTATCGTATTTTTGTGTATACGGTGTCTTTTATACCCTTTGCAAGGCCCAAAGCAGTGAATGATCTAAAACATGCAGGGGGTTTATTTCTATCGCTCACAACGAATCACCATGTGGTGCTCTGTCTGCTAGATGAGAGAAACTAGACACTGTGGCTTTAGTGATTTGGCCAGAGTCGCACGGTGTGGTCTAATGGAGCATGTGGGTTTGGCGCTCCAGTCTCATGGTTTCACAGAGTGCTATTATTTTCAGGGACGCAGCTAGACCTGAACTTCAGGGGGCTGGGGGCTAATGGGTCAACCAGCTGAGGCAGGGCGTGCACTTCAAACAATGGATGAAGATATCCCTAGAGCCAATCCAAGAAAACAAAGTGATACATTGTGCATTTAAGACATGTTGGCCAGATCAGATACGATTACAACAAACGTTTTAGTGAATTTTGACTGTTTATAGGCTACCAGCAGATCTTTAAAAAATGGAATGAGTGATTTAACAGCTAAAAACTAGGCCTTGGCGGAGTTGGAGGAACTCCACAAAGTGACAAAAAACTAAGGAGAGTTCCGCAAGTGGGGGAGTGCAGCGCGAATTCCCGCTGATCTTTCTGCTGCTCGAGTACAAATTCCACCCGAGTGGCAGCTTGTGCTCGCCAACTTACCGTTTAAATGAAAAAGTGCTCATCCATTTTCAGAAAGCTATTTTTGTCTGATGGAATGATCAAATGTATGTTTTGCTGTCTGCTCATCAAGAGGAACACATTGACGGATGCGTATGGGCTCCGCTTTGAGAACAAATATGATTTGCATTGACTACTGGGATTAATGGCAGCTTCTTACTAAGATTTCACGCCGATTTCCCCAGCAGCTTTCTGGATTCATTCCCTTTGAATTGAAGTAGTGACTGACTGCGGATACTTTCAATCCAATAGAATTAGGATTTCAGCGCACGATCACCGGGTATGGATAACCCACCGATTGGGGGCACCATACTTGACAAAGACCTAAGTCCCTCTCCCCCCTCCCCAGTCCTGAAGAAGACCAGCAGCAGAGGAATTCACTTACTCTTTTCGCGCAAGGGTCGAAACGTCGACATTTCACTACTGGCCTGCATTCTAAGTTCATTGCCCTCCCGCCACAGATGAAATTATACTGTACATCCAACCGAGAAATAATTGTTTGAATTTTGACTACAACTGTGTTTAGGGGCAGGCCACCATAATAGGGTTACTGGCTACATTGAAAATCATATCCAGATCTCTCGCATCCTAATGTTTCGGAACATTTCATCCTTAACTGTCTCTTAGGATTTTTATCCTCTTCTTTCGCCTTCACTTGAGCACAACTTTCTCCTCCCTTGGAAGTAGCCGTTTTGATGTGGAGTAACATATATTTTTGTGTTTGTATATGGTTTCCAAAATGTACATATGTTTCATCATCTAATTAAACTATATTTACAATTCAATTGATTTCAAGGATATCTTTCTACCCATGAGACTGCATAGTAGAATGTGCTTTTTTGTTACGTGTGTCTCAACTATATGATTGAATTATCGACCGAAAAACTGTGCGAATTTCGCAAATACTATTAATTTAATTAAGCTCAAATAAGATTGTCCAGGACCACCTGTTTTCTTTACCAGTCTGCTCATCAAGAGGTATGCTTGTTTGAGGCTCCACATATGTGCTTGTTTGAAAAAACTGAGATAACTGGGTTTACACACCTGATTTCGGGATGTGACTATCACTGATATAGGTCAATAAAGCAGAGGAGACAGGATAAAGCAGGTGGAAATGCCATCATTGTAATCTTGACTGATGTAATTCAGTATGCTATTGATCCAGCGGAAAGCCAGGCTGAACATTTTCACAAATCAACAATTTTGTCACACTGGGCCCTTGTACGCATTCCGGTTTCCCGACTGTTCCGCTGGGGGGAGGGGGGTTAGTTTTGTTTCACTTTGATCTGAATTAGTCAATATATAACTAACATTCACAGATCAATACTCTTCCTTTGGTCAATGGACCGTTAGTCGAGTAGTTCATGGTGATATTAACGTATTCACTATCCAATCTTACAACTTTTCAATAAAAGACAAAATGATCACAGACTCCAAGTAAGATTCAATAATTTGTATCTAAAACTCATTGAAATTGAGCGCTCATTTTTACAGATTCACAGTGCAAACTCCATCAACTTTCATGGGAGAGAAAAAATTCATTTATCAAATGACACAAACACATTCAACAATTCAAATGCATAAGGAGTGATAGATGAAGAGACAAAAGACACAATAAATTATACTTTGCAAATTGTAGGTATGCAATTTTAAGTCAGAAATATAATTACTCAGTGGTGAAATGGGGAAACCCAATCCCTGGCCAAAGATTGGTGGAGGTCACCTGATAAAGAGTCAGGAGACAAAGACTATAGAACAGGCACAGGATAGGATTATACTTACTACACTTCTCTAGAACCCGACGCACCGGAGCGCAACCCTCACTTACACTCTCTCCCTCCTCGATATTCTTCTGCAAAGCTTCAATCTAGTCAGGCTGTCTTAAGTATTGAATCTTCTCAGTCTGTTCTTCCCAGCAGCAGCTCTCGCATACTCAGTATTAGCGTCACCTCGTAGTAGCAGGGTCTTTCAGCAAGCCCAACCTCTCAACCCCTCAGATCTCTCAAGTCAGTCAAGTTATAGCCTTTAATTTTGCAATGCCCACCCTCAAAGTTTGCAAATGTCTGCGAATCATGAACTGTGATTGGGCCGGGGTATGGGAGTTGTCATCACCTAATGCGGTCATCCCACAATTCTTAATTAATTCTTTGTTTAGTAAATCCTTCCCACTTAATTTAATCAAAATTTCAAAACACTTCCTTTCACATGCATTCATGAAATAGATACAAATTTTATATAATTTCTTCAGTTGAGGAACTTTTTCCAAGCACACGTCCTTGGGTCTTGGCAGCCGATCACTGTCCTGGTCATCAGGTCATTTCGGACTTTAATGCGCAGTCTCAACTTGTGTCACGTTTCACCCGCCATCTTTTCTTTCAGCTTAGCATATCCGGCCCAAACGCACACTATTAATAAAAGAATCATAAACAAATGTTAATTTCTCAAATATGTTATTATCACTGTTCACCACCCACTTCTACTCAATCCCATGTTATTTTCTTCTTTGTTAAGCCAAAGCATTAGCGGTGACCGCTCCTCCTGGGTCCGGCCAAGCATATGCCAGGCACGTGGTGCCTCGAGACCTACAGTTAGTGACTCCTCGCGCATGCGTGAGAGTTTTCCTCTCACATGGGTTAATCACATGTTTATTTTCGCGGGACGGGTTCGCACATGCGCAAGGCGATTTTCGGTTTTAAGTGGGATTTCAGTTACGTAGCAAATTATTCTTTGTTATTTAAGCAAGCAGTAAGACTTTTCCCCGTATGTGAATGTTGTGTGTGTTAATTTTCTTTCAAGCTTTCTATTTCTACTTGTTAGTATTTGTTAACGAGAGATTGATTCGAGCAAGTTTCTTTTCTTTGAATCCTTGCTCCATCACTATAAGGGCAGTCTCAGTGGCTAAACCGGGATGAACACTCATCTGTCCAGCATTTAGTATCTGGTGCTCTTCAAGATATTTAGAAAGCTGGTGAGCCAGAACTTCTCATCCCTTTTAGTGACTTCTTACAAAAGATGAGCCTATAGTTAGCTTTGCACATATAGTTACCTCTGCTCTGTGGTCCACGTTTGACTTCTTCGAAAGGAGTTTGACGACCCCTTAATTCCATCGACTAGTGACAGTGTCAGATGAAAACAGGTGTTACGGATGAAGGTAAAATCAGATGTAGCAGTTGTAGATAAAGATTTTGGAGTCCTGACTGAACATATATCATCTAGGCTATAAGAGGCTATGAAGTTACAGCAGGCTGAAAAATGGGAAAACGAGGTGAGCTTGGTGACCCCAAACTGAGACTGATCTGTTGTAACCGATGTACCTTTTTGGATACCATCATAATGGTCATAGAAAGACAGATTAGTAGACTGAGGCTATGGTTCCCAGTTATGTCGAATTCAGGTGATAATGAGTGCACATTATAATTGATGCTACTCTGGTGTGGGTTATTGAATGGGTAATATTTAACTTTTCCTGAACTCCCCACCTCAGAATAAACCCTAACATGTGAACTCGGTGTTTACCACACTGATTACTGCATGTTTTGCATTTATTTCTTAGCATTTTATCCTGATAGATTTCACCCATCAGCGCCAAAGGAAATTTGTCAGGGGATCATTTCTAAATGTGGTGACTGATGCAAAACTCAGAGTTCCGATCTGTATGCAGACATTAATCTGCACATGCAACGGAATTTATAACACAACTTTGAATTAGGGTCTGTGTGTGGTCTGTACATTAATAGAAGGGAGGAAAATGTTATGTCAATAGAGATTTGTCTAGCTCTCTATTGCCAGTGCTGTAGAGTTTGAGTATGTTGTATAGTAGTTGTACTTATACAGTGGTTCATACTCTTAATGGGGCACCAAATAACCTTTGCGGATCAGTAGCACTCTACTTTGTGGAGTGCTATAGATGGAACAGTGCTTTTGTCAAGTGGTTTATATAAGGGGAATTTTATGGTGTTATGTGTCAGGACCAGAGTTATGCATGTAATACATTTTGTTGCTGTTCCTCTGCTGAACTTGAATAGAAAGTGAGTGAGGGAAAGTATTCTTAAACATTCAGGGCCAGATTACGAGTCTGGCAGTCCAAAAACCACCACACTCGTGGTGGCGCAGAGCCGATGTCCAGCCACCACCACGTTGGTGGTCCAACCGCCCCATGAAGACTTTTGCAGCCGGATCGCCACAGGACCACCGTCGCCCCCAGGGAAACCATTGGTCCCTGGCGGTGGTGCAGCAGTCCTGAAGCCGAAATATGCTTGGCAGGACCACCGCAGTCTCGCCAAGCATCCTAAGAGATTCCTCTCCACCACGGTTTTCATGGCGGTTCCACCGCCATGAGAACTGTAGTGGAGAGGAAAGAAACGAAGCCCCACAGGCCCCCTGGTCTCTCACGCCATGTGGATGCATGCAGGGGAGCACAACATGTGCCCTCCTGTGTGCATGCACCCCAGTTCAGGCATGGATGTTAGTCCATACCGTCCAGGAACTGTTTTTGGCGTTCCCATTTTTTTAGAATGCCAAAAACCAGCCCGCCAGACAGGAAGAAACTCCTAATCTGGTAGGCGGCCCGAACACAGCTTTGGCACCAAAAGTCGTAATCGGGCGCTAAATTCTAACTGATGGACAGAAGTGTGTGAGTGCGGTCTTGTCTTTGAAGTGTTTCATTGAATATGGCTACAACTGTCGCATAAACAAGTGTTTTGCTATGCTTACATGTGGGTGGACGAGGAAATTGTAAGGATAGAGGTGGCTGCACAAGCCGATACCTGTTATCTATGGAGCGCTGTATATATACAGTTCTAACCACATAAAACACCGGGCAAAGAAGGCACACAGAGGGAACAGGAGCTACACTTCGTTGGTACAGACTGAGGGATTCAGGCAGTTACAAGGCCCAAGAGTGCACCTAATCAACTCCAAAACAGCTTCCATGGAAGGTAAAATCCATTTGAACTTCACAGTACAACAGGACCCACAGAAGCCACAATACCGTTTGCTTATGGCAACATTTTCCTGGGATCAGGAAATTAAACAGGATTTTGAGGGATGGGTATTAAATGGAATCCTAGTTAAAACCTGGTGGCAGAATATATAATTTTCTTTTAGTTTTTATTTAAATAGTGCCTGATTATATGAATAGGTTCAAAGGGTTAACAAAATAAAATATTTTTCTTCCACCTTGGGCCTATCAAAAGTTAAAAAAGTGCTGCTAAATGACAATACAACCTAATATCACTGTATCACTTTATCACATTCTTATAAAATATTGCATTCACTGTTGTTTTGTTTAGTTAAATTGTGGTGAAATAACCCTACCATATATTTGTAGATGTGATATCTGGGCCTTCTGTCCTTGTTTCTCTATTCCCAGGTACTTTAAAGTAGCCCACCATGGCCCCCAACCACAAGTTGCACAGTATTTGCAGGATACAAGCTCATCTCCACTAATTACCAGTACTATGCAATAACAACCCACAAGCAGTGTGCAATTACGAGTTAAACCCCAGAGGATGCAGAATTACTGTGTGGACCTAGTTTTACCAGGCAGGACTCGTCAGGGGGATGTAGAAAGGAGTGGAAAATGTTGGCTGGCAGGATGAGCATGTAATGCTTCTCTCATTCCTTGTCTGAGGTTTGAGCAGAGATGATGAAGGGGTCCTGGCTATAATGCAGATCTTTCCCACAGTGATTTTACCTGCTTGATTTTCCAGCTTGTACAATCAGGTTTGTCTTTCTCGCACCCAGTAAATCAAGCTGCAGGAATATTGGACCCTTATAATTGTGTGGAATGGAATTCAACACTGGAATTCTCTGTACAGTTCCCAATTGGTGCCCATGTCTTTATGGGCACCTTGAACATGGGCTGATTAGGCAGAGAGTGAACAACACCTTAAGGCCTAATAAGTAAACAAAGCTTCCTTTACCAGCAAATGTCTTTGAATGATCTCAGTGGTTGAATTGTGCTAGACCCCTTGGGAACAACATACCGATTTTCTTTCATTTTACAGTAACAGACATTTCCCATACAAAAAAAGATACAAAATAACAGTTCCATGACAGATCAGTTGGGCCTTAGGGTGACACTGGTTAAAAGGGAAGGGCAGGGGTCTTTTATTCTGTGGAGCTGAGGGAGAGGCAGACAGCAAAAGAAGAAACAATCCTCCTTGCCAGGATGCCTGCTATGTGAAAGAAATGTACATGTGTGTAATTGGTTAATCGGCTAATTTAAAGGCTGCGGTATATGTATTTAATTGACAGTCATTTTTGGCTCTATATAAACTATATGCTTTTAGAGGTAAGGGTTTTATGAGCTGAGCTCTAAATTGGTTATTCTAATAGAAACTTAGAAAAAGAGATTTGCACTATGTACAGTATGGTTTGTGTTACTTAAAAATATATATTTTTAACATAGTTGCTTTATCTTAAAAATTAAGGGCTTGATTTAGAGTTTAGCGAATGGGGTACTCTGTCACAAACATGACTGATATCGCTTCCTCCATATTACAAGTATCAATGGATATAATGCATGTGTTAATACAGCAGCAGAATCGGCTGATACATAACAGTAGTAGTGGGAGGGATGAAAAAATTAAAATTTGCTTACCTTTCCATGGCCGCTGTCTTCCTCCATCGTCTGTCCTTGCTTCTCTTCCTGAAAGCACACAAACTCCCCTAAGCCAATCACAACACTACTGTTTACTGCATCATTATCGGTCTGAGCACCGTGGTTGGGTGCTCAGACGGGGACTGCAAGCCATGGTTGTTCTCGACCCAGGCTGTGAATTTTAGCCCGGTGGAGAATATGCTAAGTGCGCATGACTGTTTGGCCGGCCAAAGACGGCCGGTCAAACCGGCATGCGCACTTAAGTGCACACACCACTCCTTTCCCTGTTGGTTGTGACGTCAGCCAAGCCCTGCCCCGCCCCAAAACTGGCTTCAGCAAGGAAAAATAAAATGATAATACCAGCGAGACGGAGTAGTCTGTCTGCCAACTCTGAATCAGGCTCTAAATCCCTGCACGTTCTGCGGCAGCCGTACATTGTGCGTGTAATACAATTATTAAAATAATGACTTGTTATTCACAGTGCCTTCAGTCAAAAGCTAGGACCTCGTAGCACTAAAAATGTGCATGCCACTGGTCCCCAGTGCACAAACCAGGAATCAGTTTTGTGACCATCTGGTTATACAAAGGCATCAGCAGTGATCACATTAACCAGAAAGCTTTCATATTTTAAGCTTGCATGAAATAATGCATTTCCCACTGTTTAACTTAAGATGTATGTTTCATGTATGGTGTGGTTGTTATATTTTGTTAGGTATTTACTCGAAAGAGGAAGGACAATAAGAATTTGCAGGATAATGTGTCTTTTCTTAGCCCCTTCTAAAGCCCTTTCAGACCGATGGGCCTGGCCCCTCTCACACGAGCTGTGTGCTCCGTCGGATTGTAATCTCAGAAGCTGTGGGCTGTGGTGAAGTATTTCCAGATGCATGGCTTGAAATAGCCAACTGCTTTTTAACATGCTTATGTGACAGTAAGAAGCGCCGAGCGGCTACAGTTTGCACAGCAGGCGCACCACAAGCTTCGGCAACTGATGTTTATCCATCCAGCCTTAACAGATTTTATTTTTAAATCCTCTCGTATAGTAATTTGCTGCAGAATTCTACACGTGGCTCCACCAGAACCAAGTCGGGCGCTTGTGAGTTTCTGCTTCGAATACTGACGTGGCATACTTCAAAGTATACAGATGTGTGGTATTCCCTGCACGAAAGGGCTACGTAGGCAGAATTTCCCGAACTTGCGAAGCGTCGATACAGCCACACGGTGATCGAACCCTGAACTTAAAAATAGCTCCTTCTTGAGTCGCCGCTTCGAGAATTGTCATTTTCCATGTATTGATCGCAGCACACGGAAGTATTGGTATTTTTTTGTGTGCATCTTTTATATAGCGCGGACTCGACCCGAAGGTATTGGAGCGCTGTACATGAGCACCGTATTTACATTACATATTCAGGCACGGGGAGATTAAGTGATTTGCCCAGAATCACAGGATGTGGACGCGACCTCGAGGCTCGAACCCTGGTTTCCTGCACCAAAGTTGGCAGACTAGCCGACGGACCACATCCTCTCCCCAGTGGCATTAGTCTCTCTTGAATGTTTTATCTCCCTGCAGTATTTCTTATCGTCTATTTTGAATAGGGTCTTCGTCCAGGTATTTTTGCGCGTTTGTCGTCGCTGACCTTTGCCCAGCTCAACGTTGGTGTCTGAAATTTGCAGCAAGGTCTTCTCTTGTGTGTAAGGGACAAGCCAGGGAAAGGCACTGCCTAAACCGCTAGACCCTTCATTTTGACTCTTAGTTTTTTGGACTACCATTATGGCAGCAGCGCTGATGCTAAAAGTCACAAGAACTGAACATACCATGAAAGATTTTGAGATGTCACCGTTCATGGTAGTCTAAGCAGGTTACTACAGCCTTTATTTTATTTATTTCTATTTTATTTTATGCGTTGTTATATAGCGCAGACTTTACCCGAAGGTGTCAGAGCGCTTCACAATAGGAACAGTAGAGATACATGAGGAGAAAATTACAAGTGAGCATGTTACAAAAGCATACGTTACGTGAGGCAATAGTGACAATTGTGCAAGTATCAAGAGCAAACAAAGTACAAGAGGTAGCAAAAGATACGTTACAAAAGGAAAAAGTGACGTGTGCAGGTTACAAAAGCGTACAAAGTACAAGTAGAGGTAAAATACTGCAATAAATGGCAGACACTCAAAACACTAAAACAAACGTTACGTTACGTGAGGCAATAGTGACAATTGTGCATGTATCAGAAGCAAACAAAATACAAGAGAGGAAACGATACGTTACAAAAGGAAAGGTGACGTGTGCAGGTTACAAAAGCGTACAAAGTACAAGTAGAGGTAAAATACTGCAATAAATGGCAGACACTCAAAACACTAAAACAAACGTTACGTTACGTGAGGCAATAGTGACAATTGTGCAAGTATCAAGAGCAAACAAAGTACAAGAGGTAGCAAACGATACGTTACAAAAGGAAAAAGTGACGTGTGCAGGTTACAAAAGCGTACAAAGTACAAGTAGAGGTAAAATACTGCAATAAATGGCAGACACTCAAAACACTAAAACAAACGTTACGTTACATGAGGCAATGGTGGCAATTGTGCAAGTATCAAGGGCAAACAAAGTACAAGAGGTAGCAAAAGATACGTTACAAAAGGAAAAAGTGACGTGTGCAGGTTACAAAAGCATACAAAGTACAAGTAGAGGTAAAATACTGCAATAAATGGCAGACACTCAAAACACTAAAACAAACGTTGCGTTACATGAGGCAATGGTGGCAATTGTGCATGTATCAGAAGCAAACAAAATACAAGAGAGGAAACGATACGTTACAAAAGGAAAGGTGACGTGTGCATGTTACAAAAGAGTACAAAGTACAAGTAGAGGTATAATACTGCACTAAATGGCAGACACTCAAAACACAAGAACACACTGGAAAGGCACTTCTATAGGCATGGAGAACAGAATTTCCTATAATGGAAGGACTTCCTTCAGATAATAGAGGGCGTGAATTAAATTTGGAAGTGTCTTTGAAGGAGGAGAGCTTTGAGGTCAGTTTTGAAGGCCTGGGAAGAGGTAGACCTGAACAATAGTTCAAGAACAACACAAATACCTTTTAAGATTTCGTACACAGGGAATGTGCACTGCTTGGCTTTCCCGGTATCGTCCGAAAAGTGCGACTCATCTCTTGCAATATCTATTCAGTGATATTAAGAATATCAGATTTGGGGGGGAGGAGCCTAGCGCTTGACTAAGCTGGCCGTGTGAGCTTAGAGCTCCCGAGACCCTCGCGCCCTCCGTCGACTATCCTGTCTCTAATCCTGATGGTATGCATGGCACCGTGTTGCTGAGTTGTCAGAGAGGCGATTGATGCTACCCACGGTCGGATCGCCCATCGGGAACCGGACTTACGACTGGCGGAAGATTGTGGCCTAACTCCCGGGGATGCCAGGGGCTAGAGTTGGCAGGATGCCCGACTCCTAGTTGATCAACAACGGCCTGGCGAGGTGTGAACTGTCGGACGGAGGTCCTCGCTCTTTCACTTTCGGTTTCGTTCCCTTTGTCTGCCCGGACACTGTAGAGCTCTGGGTGGCTTTGTTACCCCAGGGACGCTCGGCGGGCTGCTCTGGCGGCACAAGGCGGACCTGCTCACTCCTTATTCCTCTCTCTGAGAGGGAACAGTCTTAACTGCCTGGAGTCCATTATGTCGGGCAAAGCAGAAGGGGATCGGCTGAAGACTAAGTCCACCAGGCGGGGAACGTATTCCCAAGTCAACAGTATGGACCGCTACGCCCTCCTGAAAGCATCGCCGAGTGGGTCGAGCCAGGCGCCGGATGCCCAGAAGGAGGACTCGCCTGGGACACCAGAGCTCTCCCTCCAGGATGTCATGGGCGCGCTCGACGGGATGCAGTCCTCGATGGGGAGACAGTTCGAGGCCCTGGCGCATAAGGTGGATGCCATCCTGGTAGATGTCAATCTGATCCGCTCGGATCTGGGCAAGACGAACGAACGCGTCAAGAACCTGGACCACAAGACCACGGGCCTCACTGATGATGTAGCGGATCTGCAGACCGAGGTTCGGAAGTTGAGGGCCGAGAGTGACCTCGCCGCCCGCCGGCTGGAGGACTTCGAGAGCCGGTCCAGGCGCAACAACGTGCGCGTCATCGGGGTCCCGGAGTCCTCGGATGAGGCCTCGGCGGACCTGCTGGTGGAGGATTTGGTCCTCAATCATCTGAAGCCTAAGGGCCTTGGAAAGTTTTTTGCGGTGGAAAGGGCCCATAGGGTGCCGGGCGGGCGGCCCAAGGCGGGTGCCCCGCCGCGGCCGATTGTCGCCCGGCTCTTTCATTTTCGAGATCGGGACGCTATCCTGCAAGCTTCGAGGGTTGCGGGCCCAGTCCCCTTCCAGAATGCGTCGGTGAATTTTTATCCGGACTTCACCCAGCAGGTGCAGAGACAGAGACAGAGCTTCCTGGGGGTGAAGCGGAGACTTCGGGAACTGGATCTGAAGTATGCCATGCTTTTCCCTGCCAGACTACGGGTGGTGCATGAAGATCGGACATTCTTTTTTGACTCTCCTGTTATGGCCGACGAATGGCTGGACGCTTTGCCCCGGCGACGGACCGGGGACGACACAGCCGAGCATGGAGACAGTGGCCGGGATGGACAGGGCTGATATTTCAGAGCCGGCCTGACTTGATTGGACCATACTCGAAGATTTGAACGGAGTGCAGTAACTGTGGAGGGTTGCGGGAGGACGAGGGGTGCTCTTTTCCTCCCTTAGGGTACTTTTTGTAGATTTTTTGTTTTTGTAGGGCGACAGGCACACTGCAAGTTGGGGGGGGCTTTGTAAGCTGCAGCAGGGGTGCAGGGTGGGGGGAGTTTTGGGGATTTTGAGTTTGTTGTTGGGGGGTTTATTTCTGCAAGGCATGATGATTATCCTCAGGGCTGTTCCATGGTGGCTCCTCGGGTGTGGGGTGGGCCTCTTTCCGTTTGAGGATGGGGGGTAGGGGCTTAAGTGTTATAAGCTGGAATGTTAATGGTTTGGGGGATCGCATCAAGAGGGGGATTGTTTTGCAATTTTTGAAACGCTCAATGCCAGATGTTGTCCTGCTGCAGGAGACGCATCTCATAGGTAATACGTGCTATGCCCTGAATAGGAAGGGGTATAAATTCATTGCACACTCGGGATTCTCTTCTGGGTCTAGGGGTGTGGGCATCCTCGTTAGAGCATCGTTGCCTTTTGAGGTGGACTCCACCATTGTTGATGATAGGGGGAGGTTTGTGGCGGTGGCGGGGCGGTGGGAAGGAAGGACTTTGGTTTTGGTTTCGGTTTATGTCCCGCCGGCCCTGCAGGCCTCCACATTTGCTGAACTGGGCAGGGCTTTGCTCACTCTCCCGGGGGGAATGCTGGTGGTGGGAGGGGATTTCAACGCTGTGGGCTCCGGACTGTTGGATAGATACCCGCCCAGGGACACAGGGGGGGCTCAGAAATGGCTTCCAGACTTCCTGGATACGTTTGGTCTGATAGACTGCTGGAGGCTCCGGCACCCCACACAGAGTCAATACACGTTTCACTCCGGGGCGCATGGTAGCCTCTCCAGGATTGATTACCTGCTCACTCTGGCCGCACATGCCTCGTTGATATCCGAGGCGAGGCACATGGCACGCGGCATCTCTGACCATTCCCCAGTGTGGATCCGGCTGGATCTAGATCGGGAGGGAGGAGGGAGGGTGGCCCCCATCAACCCATGGTATTTCCGAGACCCCAAGATGCGCAGCGCCCTGGTAAAGAAGGTAGATAATTACTTTAAGGACAATCTGGGAACCGTGGACTCGGCGGTGTCGCTGTGGGAAGCTTTTAAGACCGTCCTTCGGGGGGAGGCCCTCTCCCTGGTGGTGGCTGCCAAGAATCGGAGGGATGGCGAAGTGCGGCAAGTGGAGGAGGAGATCGCGGCACTTGAGGGGGCTATGGAGGATGAGGTTACAGAGTCCTCACTGCACGAGCTTTGCTTGAAGCAGGCGGAGTACAGGGACCTGGTGACGAACGCCGCTAAGACCCTCAGTAGGGAACAACAGGGCCGCCTGTATGACGTTGGTGATAAGGCAGGGAAACTCCTGGCGTGGTTGGACAGGAAGGAACGGGTCAATAGAGTGGTGCCAGAGTTGACGGGGGAGCGGGGAGAGGCGATTGTGGAACCTGAGGGGATTGTGAAGTGTTTCGCGGAGTATTTTCGTAGGGTTTATTCCTCGGTGTCGGACAGGCCGCCCGAGGACTCGTCTGATCTCCTCCGTGATATCGAGTTGCCCTGCCTCTCTGACATAGATAGGGACGATTTGGATGGTGACATCACGGTTGACGAGGTGGCGGGGGCGATTCGCGCTTTAAACTCAGGTAAGGCCTCTGGACCGAATGGACTGCCGATCGACCTGTACAAACTGTTCCCGGATAGGGTCGCCCCTCACCTGCGCGCCATGTTCTTGGAGGCGCGGGGGGATGGGATCCTTCCGTTGGATCAGCGGCTGGCGTCGATCGTGGTCATACATAAAGAGGGTAAACCCCGAGATAGGTGCGCTTCCTATCGGCCCATTTCACTCCTCAACGCTGAGCCGAAAATTCTGGCCAAACTCCTGGCTACTCGTTTGATTAGGGTACTTGGCGATTTGGTACACCCGGATCAATCTGGCTTCATCCCGCACCGAAACACAGCATTAAACCTTAGGCGTCTTCATGGCGTCATCGCCAGGGCGGGCACGCTGCGGGAACCGGCTATTGTGGCATCTCTTGATGCCACGATGGCCTTTGACACGGTGGAGTGGGCATACTTATGGGCCGTGCTGGCCAAGTTTGGTTTCGGTCGCGGTTTTGTGAGTTGGGTTCGGTTGCTGTACGAGGGGCCACTAGCGAATGTTGTGGTGAATGGTCGGGCATCTACTCCGTTTCAGCTTGGTAGGGGTACTCGGCAGGGTTGCCCCCTGTCGCCTCTGTTGTTCGCCCTCGCCCTTGAACCGTTGGCTGCGTGGATACGTTGGCACTCCGATATACGGGGCCTTCGGTGGTCGCCTGATCACGAGGACCGAATTTCGCTTTATGCCGATGATATCCTGCTGTATCTTGCCTCACCTAAGAAGTCACTTATAGTGGTCTGTGACGTACTCGCCTCGTTCGGTAGGAACTCGGGGCTTGTGATTAATTGGGGCAAATCGTACTTGTACGTTCTTAGTGGCGAGGTCCCACCGATCCCTAGAACATGTTCGATACAGGTTGCCCAGCAGGGTTTCGTGTATTTGGGGATTTTTATATCCATGGATCCTGCTGTGCGCTATGAGAGGAATCTGCTCCCTCCCTTGGCGCGCTTGAGGCGAGATGTTGAAGGTTGGCGGAGGCTGCCGCTCTTCCTTGTTGGGCGTGCGGCCCTGTTCAAAATGATG
The DNA here is from genome assembly GCF_964204655.1 of Triturus cristatus. Taxonomy (NCBI): domain Eukaryota; kingdom Metazoa; phylum Chordata; class Amphibia; order Caudata; family Salamandridae; genus Triturus; species Triturus cristatus. Next base: position 648,739,525 of record NC_140594.1, read on the forward strand.
TCTCTTCCCCGCTTCCTTTACGCCCTCCAGAACACCTTGGACTGGGTACCGGCCAAATACTTTCGGGAGGTCGAAGGCCTCCAACGGACGTTGCTGTGGGATGGGCGGCCGCGAATAGCTATTTCAAAGTTGACGCTCCCATGGTACGATGGGGGCATCGCGCTCCCAGACATCCGACGGTACTATTGGGCCACGCAGCTGAGCGCGATCAACCATGGGCTTTATCGCCCTGCCCTCAGCCCTGGATATGCCATGGATAGGTGGCTGCTGCGTGGCGGCAACTACTACAGGGCGTTGTATTCGCGGTCCTTAGACTCGTCCCTTACGGGGCCCACAGGCGTGGCGGTGCGTGTATGGAAGATGGCGACTGATTCGTTGGGCTGGAAGGGTAGGCTCACCCTCGCTACCCCATTGTTTGAATCGGAAAGATTGGGAAGACTCTGGCATACGAAGGGCTTTGATAAGTGGGACCTGATAGGTATATCCAAGGTGGGAGATGTGCTGCATAAGGGGAGGGTGAAGTCCTTCGAGGAGTTGCAGACTGAGTATGAGCTAGGGCCCTCAGAGTATTTCAGGTATATCCAGCTGCGTCACGCCCTCCGATCAGTCCTCGTTGAGGGTGAGAAGGTGCCGGAGTCCTCTCCCCTTGAGGACCGAGTCCTTGATGGTCATATGCCCGAGAGCACGATCTCGCTTATATATAAGAAGTTGATTAACGTCCGGGCAGACATGCTTTTGGGGCTGAGAGAACAGTGGACTAGGGATGGCCTTGAGTTGGATAATGAGGACTGGCAGTCAGCGGTTTCTTCTCCTAAGGAGGTTGCGATCCCGTCGCGTCTGAGGCTGGTGCAGCTTAAAATACTGCACCGGGTGTACGTGACGGGGCCAAGGCTGGTCCACATGGGATTCTCGGAGGACGGCCTGTGCAGAAGGGGATGTGGTATGGTGGGTACTTTCCTGCACATCATTTGGGAATGTAGTGCCATTGTGGAGTTCTGGAGGAGAGTCCATGCAGTTATGGGGGAGGTGACGGGCACTGCGGTACAGCCGGAGGCGCGGTGTTGCCTCCTGAACGTCTGGGGGCCCACTGACCTCGATGAGGCGCAGACCCAATGGGTGACTCTGGGTAACATGGTAGCAAAAAGGGATATCGCGCGATTGTGGGGCTCCTCGGGACCCCCTACACTGACCGCGTGGAAGGAGAACATGGACTGGAGCATGTTTAGGGAGAAGACGGTCTACTGCTCTAGAGGTCGCCCCCGGAAGTGGCATGCCATCTGGGGCGGTGGAACCAATACAGGGGGGGAATATGTCTTGCCCCGGATCTGGAACCTCCCGAGGAACAGCTTTCCCCCTGACCTACTTTCCAGCACAGTTGGGTTCTAGGAATCGTTTTGGGCCTCTGCTGTCCCCCTTCTTCCTCCGTACATAGTTTTGTAACTAGTAGACGAGTGGGGTCCTGCCTCCCCTGGGGGCATTCGCCATGGGCTTTCAATGTCCTTGCCTTGCTGGGGTTTGTTGTGAGTTTTTTCTGTATTTACTTAAAATTGGACCTTTGCATTACTCTTTGAACTGTATTGGGGACACATCACTGTATCCAACTCTTAATGCTGCCGAACCTCCGGGCTGTCGGCTGAATAGCTGTGTCCTGAATTCTGAAATAAAGGTTTTCAAAAAAAAAAAAAAGAAAAAAAAAAAAAAAAGAATATCAGATTTGGATGAGTGCGCTTCTGCTTCCCTCCCTCACGTCTGCTGATTCATCCGTACTCCCTTCCTTTTAGGTCAGGAGTAGTGATATCATCACTTCAAACTCATGTAATAAAAAATTATAAATAAAAGATGCATACATAGTGTGACTTTAGGTCAGTGCTCATTGTCCATTGGTCTTTTCAGCTGCCATTCACATTTTCCTTCCTCCCACCACTGCAAGCCGCATGGGGCAGTGGCTTACGCAGCATGCTCCATCCATTGGCTTTTTTGCACTTTGAAAGACACCATTTTGCCTGCTCAAATGTGCACATTTGCCTAAAAAAGACTGCACTTCGGTGCCAGATTGCCAGTATTTTACTTTGCTAGTGAGTTTTTGTCCCCATTCTTTATGCTATGCATTAATTTGAACATCCTTTTGGAGGAAGCACATTGGATGTATCTCAACAGGACATCATTCTCTACTCTAGTTGATTTCCCGAGTCCCAGTTAGGTATAGCAGCACTGGAAATTGGCAAGTACCCACTGCGAGTCTACCTGTCCTGAAGTAACACACTTCTTAATGGCTGGATGCAGTTGCAGTACGCAGGTAATGGAGGCGTCCATGATCCAAAGTCAGGGAATGGGCCAGAGAAGGCCAAGGAGATGCAGATTCACTACACTAAGAATCCTGAAATGCTTCCCGCATGCTGCCAGCCATGGTGGCCAATCAAATACCTTAAGGTAGTCTTGGTTAGCTGGTATGCAAGATTCTGGATGGTTCTTTGTGCTCCCCAACCCTGTAGATGCTTCTCTGCAGCCGTCATTTAGCGGAGTCTCGCTTCCTGTACTTCTGGTTAGGGGTCGGCTCCTCTTCATAGGTATGGATCCACCATAAAGCAACCAAAACCGCATACATTGGAATAATAGAGGCTTAACAAACAAGCATTTGCAATGCAATAGGTCTCGCATTTAGGCGAGTTTAAGCTATTGGCATTGTAAATTTCATAAACGAAAACATAAATTAAAGGCATTGTAATTTACAATGCCAATAGCTTAAACTCATGTAAATGCGAGACCTGTTGCATTGCAAATGCTTGTTAATTCTGCTCCGAGTTTCCTTAGTGAAAAGAATTTGAAAAAGAAACCAGGTCATTTATAAAAATTGTAAACATTCAATTTAATCTACAGTTTTGAGATACCATAAGGGTTGTGATTGCTTTTCCTCTAGTATATTAAATAAAAAAAAAAAATTAAACAATACTTTGCACAAACATTGGCAAATCCAACTGTTCAGCACTTGCATTATATAAAGGAAAGACCAACTGGTTTTGTGAATGCTTACTTTAGCTGTGATTACAAATAAAGAGAAACAAGTCAGATAAGTGAGGAGCACGGCGGCAGCAAGAAAAGAATCGGCGAGTAGTTCAAAGAGAAAGAGGGGCGGAAAGCCAAGCAGAAAACAGAGGAGGTGGAAAGGGTCATGAGTGGGAAGACAAAGGTGGGCCATGAACCATGGACAAAGAAGAGACAGATAAAGGAAATGTCTGGAAAATCAGAGTCAGTGAGTGGAGAAAGTCCACAACAGAAAGAAGAGTCGTGCTAGTGAAAGGCTGAAAGTCATGTTATATATTCATACTGTAGAGAGACACGTGGTAAAGCGAGGACCCCAGAGGCTGGAAACAAGTAGAGCAGAGTCACAGTGAAGGTGTGAGAGTGGCGCCTCAAGGGAGAGTCACAGCCGAGATCTGACCGAGGGGGAGAGTCCAAGAGGAAGGTGGGTGAGTGCAGAGCGGTGTAGTCTTTTTGGTTTTAGTTTTGAGAGGTCCACAACATACATCTAGCCCGAACAATGCCAAAGTGCACACACTACCTTCAGCTTGTTACTTGAACAGAATCAACATACTTTTCACCGGTGGCTTCACTGCTCTTCTACAGTCGTTAAAACACAGCAGTGCTCGGACTTAAAATGGACCACTGCCAAAAAAAGAGGCACATCCAAGTGTCAGCTGCACTGGGGGAAAGAGAATACAACCCGGTTTTACAGGTTTGCTAAACTCGCACCACAAGGATTCAGAAGTGTACAGGCCACTTCACAGATACAATCAGTTACCTCTAAGATGGGAGATTCAAAACAAAACACAAGTAAACACAAAAGTGCCAATGAGAAGGCTGGAAACAGGCCGAGGGAGGGACTGCTAAAAGCAAACCAAAGCGCCAGTTGAACAAGAATTGGCCACACACGTGAGCGGCCGCGAGACGCGATCTGTGGTGGGGGAGGGAGAGAAGCGGGAGTTGTGTGCGCGCGTGCGCAAAAGGGAGGAACAAAGCCTGGGAGTTGTGTGTGTGTGTGTGTGCGCGCGCACGCGCGCTAAAAGAAAATTTTAAAAAAGCACGCGAGTGGCAAAGCTGGCGGCTGCACGCATGCTCGCGCGCGTAACCGCAAGCGCTAGGCCAGCAAAAGCGTGTGGCTGCACTATTAAAAGCCACTTACTAAATGTCTTGCAGTGCAGCGCATGCGCTAGCTCAGGCGAGGCCTAAAAATGGTAAATAACATTGAGGAAAGGTGCAATGCATTACATATACAATGTACTGTAATGTATTAAAGGGATTCGTTGTGGTTAGTAGTGGGGAGTGCTTTGGGGGGGTCATTATTTATATTGTCTAGAGTTGTCACTGGGTGGTTAGGGTTGAGAGAGAGTTCTAGGGTTTTGGCTTGTTTTGATGGGGTGTGCTTAACAGTTTACATTTTTGGGGGTTTAGGGTTGTCTTTTTGAGAGTGCTATCTGTTTAGGGCTGTAAAGGAAGATTCAGGGGTTTTGATTGATTTTGGGGTTGTGATTATTTTTCTGAGGGTCAAGGTAGTGTTAACGTCGTAGGTTAGTGGATTATTAGGGATGAATAGTGGTTTTGGGGGGTAATGAGGTTTTAGGGTTCAGGGCTGTGAAGGGTTTTTAGGGGATGGTTTAGGGTTTTGAGTGGATATTGGGATTGTGTTTATTTTTTGGAGTGCAGGATAGTGTTGGAGCACCTGCTATAGGGATTTTAGGGATTAATAGTATGCGGTGATTTGGGGGGATTATGGGTTTGAGGGTTGTGAAGGTCTTTTACAATACGTTAGAAATATATTTATAAACTTCAAACATCTTTTCTTATTAAATTATTTTTGTCCTGCAAAAGAAAGTAAGAAGAAATATGTTTTTTTATACAATTTCCATAATGATATGTAGGAGTTTTTTTCATTTCTCTGTTGGAAAATATTTCGTTTAGGAAGCATGGGCTAGTGGTTTTGTTGTGTTTTTTTGCTCAGGAAACATGTCACTCTCTTCTGATTTTTACCATGGAGGCCCACACTCAAAACAACACATATAAATCTCTATACATTGAAATACATTCCTCTGCATAGTTATGAGGTGCGTCGTAAAGGTTTTTAAAATAAACTCATTGGAGTGGATTCTGATGTTTTACATGCATTGTAAAACATTCCGTGGTAGTAGTATGCATTGTTGTAACTTATAACCCTCTTCTTATCCGTGGTAGAGTTATCAACCAACGTAATTTAATTGTGATTATTATAAGATTTGTGTCTGGGCACTCGATATTTTGATACAATATGTACTCCATTGCTGATATTTTTGTACTGAGCGGGTTGTGGCCATGTTCACTCCAAATTTTAAAATCCCTAGTCAAATGAAACTGTCTCTGGCAGCAAAATAGTCAGTGATTCGCTCTTTTTCAGATCTGTATGCAATCATTTTGTCTCTTTTTTTAGGAAGGTTGGGGGAAGAAAGTCAGTCCAAAAATGGATTAAATATATCCAGCATATTACTTACAGTGCATTAAACATAAAACATTTGCAAAAAAAGTGAAGTTACCTGTGCTAGATGACTGATATTTTAAAATTGTGGTGTAAATTAGCAAATCTCATATATGGCGAAAAACAAAACTTTTTCAACTACTTGACGTTCTTTACATTTCTGTTGCTTTCAATAATTGGGTCCCAGAAATTACCAAGGTTCCCCTTGCCCTCCTTTCAAGCTGCCAATATTGACATTTCCAATCCACAATAGTCCATAGATAGATTACCTTATTGTTTACATTTTGGATAATCTAGTTCAAGCCAGTTCTTAGAAACAGACAATCCTAATCATTGAAATAGCACGCAAAATGATTCTTTCACAACACTATAAACGGTAATGTTGTTGAATACTCCAATACGATTAGTTCAGGGGACGGAGTCAATCCCGTCTTCAAAAGAATATTATATCATTACAATTAGGTCTCCAAAATTCTGAAATCTTGCTGTATCGGAAGAACAGGAAAATCAGTTCTCATTGTCTCATTCACACCTGAAGCATAGAGAATCAGATCTACCAGCCCGCTGGAAAAGGTTCTGTGGTGTAAAAGATCTGAGGACATCCAGCACTGATGTTGTGACCAGCTCCATCCTGTGGCTCTCTCTGAAGCCAGCCTGCAGCCACTGGAGGTAGTTTTTAGCTCCAATGAATGGTTGGAGGTGGGTAAACACCAGTGGTTCTGACTTTTACAAGATATGGCAGGAGGGAGGTAGATCAAAACGTATTTGGATTCACATGGAGTTTCTTGAGAGTGGTTTTATAATGGCTGTGTATCAGTCTTCTGGCTCCCTGCCCTGATTGAGAGGAAGATTGAACAGTAGTGTAATATCTATAGTGAAATAAGGACCAAGTTGCATTATAATATAAGGGGGACATAGGCCCCAAAGGTATCCTGAGTGTTTAACACTAGCCACAGCTTGCTGGACTTCCTGGGTTGATATTTCTCTAAATGAGAAGCTGTTGAGTGGGGGTACATTGAGTGACATGAGGATCCTGCCGTTCTACTATATACTCCCTATAAATAAGCTTGAGAAGGAGACACAGACACGTTGCAAAGCTGTAATTGAGTTTGTTGTACTTGTGGGTCTGCCAGGTCGTCCATAACCTTCAAAAATTCTATGGGTGAGTTTGAGAATTGAACAATTTGAGTTGTGTACTATTTCTGCTTGGTGAAAAGGATGTAAAATATGTGAAGTGCTAGTGCAGCAGTATGCACTGTCTTGAATCAAGAGATTAGTCCCTATGCACCAGCATTCGACTCTTAGGGCTGTTTTGGAGCCAGTTTATCAAAATATTGTTTAATGTTGGAATTAAAAGTTGCCAAAGGGTTTTAACCTCCTCAGATGGGGAGAGTGGAAGAAGAGTTTCAGGGAGATGAACTATGGGCTCTTTTAATCTTTCTCTGAAAAATGACTGTTTCTATTATTCTTAAATGTTGAGTTGACTGGGGTATAATGCTCTATGGAAGTTTGGATGACAAATGGGACTCCCACGTTATCTGAACATGGCAGTGATGTACAGACAAGAAATGCAGTGTATGTCCGAGGAAGTAAGATGTCTCCTTTGTTGTGTCAATTCATGATTAAACTATGAGAGGTCATAAACCTTTAGTTCTTTCAGGCAGTTCTGAACCCTGGTTTGAGAGGATTCCAGATAGAGGTTGAAGGACCCTTGCATTATTCTGTGGCTTTTCTTAAAGATATTATTGCCCATACCATCTAAAAGGGAAGTTAACAAATCCCCAGCATATTGTTTTTCAGATGTTTTCTTTATAAGGGCAAGGTTTGTTTTGTTAATGGCCACGCCTACGCCCGTCTTATTTAATCAGTCTTGCCTCAAGATGGGATAATTAGCAGAAATTAATTCATCTAGATATGTACTTGCAGCCTCACTGCGCGAAGTTTCTGCAATGCAAGTTTGGGTGATTTGCATAAATTGACAATTTCATGTTAGAGCTATACCACAGAACTGGCATTACAAATTGGAACTTTTAATCAGGTGCGATGGTCTTAGCAACCTTGGGAGGAAATTTCTAGTTAATCGAAAATGAGAGTAGCACCCTGATAAAGGAATGAGCTTTTTTTAAGGTTGCTTTAAGGTGTGTGGAGATAGTGTAGTGTAGCATCCCACATTCTAAGGTCATCGCTCATTCATGCTGGTAGTCTGTCATGGTAGTTTTCTTTGGCCAACACTGCAGTCAGGAGGGCTAGCTTATGTGTAAAAATCCACCTTTGTTGCAAACTTCATCTGATCCCCAACAGCTGACTCTCTCTCAAAGGTTGCCTCCTCATGCCACCATTAATGTTATTACTTCCCCAAGGGCCATGACCGTGTCTATGGAGAGCCAGCAAACCCCAGCCAAGAAGGAGATGCAGATTACTGGGCCCACTATTTGCCTCCAGCTAGAGAGGTGCCTGTGGATTCTGCCTAAACCTGGAAGGACTTTAGCAATTTAGCGCATTCCTTAATTTGTGGCTTACTCATGAAGGGGATGTCATCCAGGTAGTTTAACTTCTTCCCTTTCTGGGTACGTTTTGTGTTATGCCCTTTAGGTGAAAAAGATGAACATCACAAAGTGCACCCAGGAAATGGAGCAGTCCATTGGTGTGCATTTATCAAAGTAGACTTTGTTCTGAGCTGAAAACTCTGCAACTGCAAGCTATCTGAAAGAATTACCAAGAGTCTAAATGTAGACCCCATATTGACCTTAGCAATCCGAGCTCTGTCCCTACAGCCACCCCCATATCCACTGCATCATCAACTGATTTCTAAGAAGTGGGCACAGTTGTTGGTCTAGCCCATTATTGACTGATTCGCTGTAGGAAAAGGAGAGGTTATGGCTAAGGCGGTAGTGGTTCTATTCCTTCTTTGGTATGATGATCATTGGGGGGGGGGGTAATAAACTCTTCTAATTTGGGTGTAGGAGGTATTTGAAAGCACTGTGTATTCTTGCTTAGAGGAGCTCTTTTCAACCTTCGCCCTCACTATTTCGGGTAGGTTGCTTGCTGACTTCATTGCTAAACCTGCTGGTTGAGAGAGCCTTGTACTCCTGCCTGAAAGAGGTGGCTGTGTGGCTGATGAGCTATCCTTCCTATGCACTACCGCAGCAGCTCTCACCACCTGAATAAGCTGGCCCACCCCAAGATTCAGGGTATTTGCCTAACCCTGCCCTTCTGTCATCCTCTTGGCTGTTGACTGTCAGTATGGGCTATGAAGGTTGTTGAGTCCAGGCCCAGATCAGCAGAATGTGAGCTCCCTCACTAGAAGAGGTAAGGAAGCTTTGAACACTTGACATGAGGCTCTGAGAATGCCCCCAATCATTTCAACACAGAAGGAACAAATAGCCAAATACATTTAAATGTCCACTTTATGTCTTAAGCAAATTCAAGATAAGGGCATGCGCTATCTCCACTCCTTGGCGTTCTTAAAAGGGAAAACTAGAGCCTCTATGTTTTCTGAAATCCTGGCTCGAACCTCATCCTTTCAGATTTACAGCCTAACAATCACCCAACTGAGCTACTTCGGCAGTCAGGGCCCCACTGGAACTACTTGTTCCCAAAAATACTGTGTCCAGAACATGCTATACCCTGCTTATGCCCTTGTGTCACTAGTGTCACGCATTACTTTGCCCTGCTCATCCGCGTCTGCATAGCAGGTCCCAGGTAGTGCTTGTCTCCTTGTTCCCACCGTGACATCACTGCCGCAAGCTTGACCCGCGCTTCTGATTCTGGTGCAATGCCGCTTCTCTGCCCTCCTTACTAGTCCTCCTTTGCTGTGGAGCGACTCTACTTATCGCTGTTCTTCTCAGCAGCTTCTTTAAATCTATGCGGCAAACAGGACCCAACCTGTCCTGGGCCACACACCTTGCCTGCCTTCTGCAGGGCTGACCATCAAGGATGGCGGCTAGACCTTCTACTTGCCAGCTTCCCACGCTGAGGGTTAGCTCTTTCTCCAGGCTTCCATGCCCACCTGCTGGATCTTTCCAGTGCTGTCCTGGAGTCCGGTTTGGGGGGAAGCCGACAAACCTCTACTGTTTCCACTTCACACTGGGATCTTAACAAGGCTATACACCCCCTCCCCTGCTTCCCAAACTGCGTTCCCGCCTGTCACATCAGCAAGTTAAAAAAAAATAATAATAAATTCTCTTAATGACGCCATCTTGTCAATGATGCACAAAGGAAACTACAGCACGAAATGCAAATGTTTAAATATTTCCATCAGCTTGAGAAGAGGGGTTAATGGTTGCATTAGTAGTACTCTCCAGGCCGAATTTAACATTATTTATAAGTGATGTGAAGGGGTTTTATTCGTGGATCTGTGTCTGCTTCTCCTTGATCACAAGAACAAAGACGTTTTGTAAAATTGGCTTTGTTCTATTTTATTTGTACCTTTACCAGCTTCAGTCAATGAATTCCTTCATCCTGTACCTAGGTGATCTACACGTTACTTATGATGTGTTCAGATTTAAATTTTTACGCACCTTAGGCCAATTCTGTTTAGTACTCATAAGCACACAATTATAATTTTAAGGATGATTTTCATGTTATATTGGGTCATCTAAATTGTCTTCTGGTTGCCATGTCCGACAGATTACAGACTTTTTGAAAACGTCCTGCCCTACCCGCTCTCCCCAACAAAGACCAACAACTACTTCGTTCTCTATGACTTTAATTATTCTGTAAGGCTATTAGTATACAGAATGTATTATAATATACCTATTCTGTCACTCACAACATAGTCAAAGAAAAAAAGTTTCTAATTTTCTGATGGATTGATTATGCGTTGTTCTCTCATAGAGGTGTAGACAAAACGTTGCAAAAAATTAATTTGTAACTCATGGTTCCTTGTTTTTCAAACCGTGTGCAGATACTGATTGTGTTTTTTTCTTCTTTCCAGTTAAAGTGCCAAGGTCAGATATTGTTATCGGAGGTTTTCAAGCACCTGAACTTGATTGAAACCGATTACTTTGGTATCGAGATCCTGACCAAGCAGTCATACTGGGTAAGTAAGAACTAGAGCTGCTCTCTGTCTCCGTGCATTGGTTGCAGTGTTCACCACGAGCCCATGCCCAGAGCGGGCACTCCATGTTATAACTCGAACAGTGCCCTAGAAATTCAAGTTTACAGTTCTCTGCCGTTAACCCTTGCCCAATGAGTAAATGGTGGAGTAGGGGCAGTCTTTAATGGTGAACGGGCTATGCATTTCAGCTTTGTGCTGTATCTAATGCACCAAGTCCAGAATACATGTATGACCGTGAGTGAGCACGTGGTGAGTATGGATAGTTCCACCATGTTCTGCCCGGTGCAGCCAGATCGCGATAGTTGGCAGACCTCCTTTTAAGACTTTTTTGTATCGGTTAACTTAACCTGATGTAGTCAATGGAGCGTTTGTATTGTCACTCATTTAGTAACAGTAGACTCGCTCACCTATGCTCTGGACCCTGAACATCCTGGTAAGCTGAATATGTGGTAATTTTTGCTGCACCTTATTAATGCAAAAACAACTGTGTGTCTTTTGCTTTCTTGCCCTAAGTGCGTCGGGTATGCCCAGATGTGGGTCCCGGGCTGACTGTGCCACTGGATTCAAGCTAGCCTGGCTGAGGAGGGGTGATGCCCGAAACCGGTCCCAGGATGCTTGTTTCTGGTCCAGGGAGGACCTGGCTTGGCAGTTCGCTCTGGACTGTTCCCATGGGGCACAGGATCAAGACTTATTTGCATATGGCTGGGTCTAAACTGGGGTGGCGTGGTGAGCAAAAGAACGATGGATTTACCCAGATCTATTCACTGGGGAGAATGTTTGATTTGCTCTGCATTCTATCCATCATCTCTGTGTCTTTTGCACGTCATTAATGTGCAGTGTCTAGAGCAGTTAAACTAAGCACATACTGAATAGTCCTGAACAGTGTTACCTTGAGCATGTGTGCACCTCAGCTGTAGACTTGAGACTAACACCCTTACACATATTGTATGTGTCGTGAGGTCTCTGTTTCACTTCAAGTAATTAAACATGCATATGCATAGTTAGGGGCAATACCTCTGAGTTTGGGGGGATTAAATATTGCTCAATGCACAGTTTCTCTTAAACTGTGTCCTGTACTGATATTGTCTTTGGTATGTTTCTTCACCAGACTTGGCTTGAACCCATGAAACCAATTGATAAACAAGTCGGAAGTGAGTATATTTTAATTTCAAGAATGATTTAACTTTGTATTTGAATTTTTTGAACTCTTCTCAGGCTGATCTTGTTGACGACTGCTGCTTCAGTAATGTTGTGTCAGGTCTTCAACTATTCGCCTGCCTTAAAGGATTCATACATAGAGATCAGTTTTAAGGTTCTTGAGGTGGGCTTTTGTATACAAGGTTACAAGGCGATTCCTTGACACCAGGGATACTTTATCCAGTATTCTTTCTACAACTCATGGTCCTCTGAAAGTCTTGTCCAGTTGACTCACTTATTATGAACCAAGATTCAAAACATCTAGAAAACATTGGTTTGTTAAATGAAGACGTAGACATTGGAAACTGTGTTATGGATGACAAGTGGTCCTTTGGTAACCTTATTTACTTGTTACTACCATGTATGGATTTTAATTCATGAGTCATAGAAAAATCATTAGATTTCTAAACTTTGAAATAAGTGAGCTTTTTATTTCCAGGTTAACATTACTTGGTGTTGCTTGTGAAGCTTCACATGCTGTCTGAATTTAATTGCCTGAAGAGAGAGTTGGATCACATGCACTTTAGATTGGTTAAGTAGCAGTGGAGGCTCCACTGCTAAGGCGGCGGAGTGTCAACCCAATGCTTTGAAGCAGTGTAAATAAAGGACAAATAAAATGATAATAACTCGATGTTATTATTTTATTTTTTCCTACTGCAGCAGTGCGGCAGCTTGGCGGGGCGACTCTGCTCTCAGAGCCGGGGAGGAGTTGTGGGCACTCTGTAAAGTGTGCATGAATGTTTGGCCGGTCATCTCCCATGCGCACTTTGCATGTTCTCCACCCAGGCTGCATTACTGCCTGGATCAAGAACTTGCCCAGGCCCCCAGTCCCTGTCTGAACCCCGAACCACGACGCTTAGACCAATCACAAATGCGCAAAGTCTTTTTCCCTTGCCTACATAATGAAATTCGAATAAAGAACAGTATTAATCAAGGACAACACCTCCCGACTTATCCTTTTTCAAATACAAATAGCATTTGGCTGATACATACTATTATGTGTTAAGGTTGCCTCTCAATTGTGTGCCTTAAAAAACAATCACAACGCTGCACTGCAGCGTTGTGATTGGCTCAGGGTAGCCTGGAAGCCCGGGTGCTTCCTTTTCCGGTGGAGGGAGGGACTAGAACGAGAAATGAGTGGAGGAGGAGCGATGCAGCAAAGATATAAGTGGTATTTACTTTTTCTCCCCCCCCCCCCCCCCCATCTCGCTTCCGCTACCCCGATCCATGCCAGCCGCCACTGTTAAGTAGTAGCAGTATGTTTCTTTTTACATATATTCTTTGAGTATCTTTAGCATCAGGTCTTCAGGTTTGAAATGTAATAATTTCAGAATTTGACCCATTTAAAGAAATATTCTTACCCAGAAGTAAGAAAATAAAATATAACCGACTTTTCCAATGCTGCTTTTTTACTGAAATTTAAATGTAGTTTATTTTATAAAGATTATGCGTTTAACTTTTTCTTATCCTGGTACAATGATTTTCTCCCTGACTTCAACGTTTTCCTCTATTATGGTTTTCGAAAAGCAATTTGGATTTCAAACCATTGTTGTATTTATTTATTTCAGCTCACTTTTTATTCTCTTTAAAGTTGGCATTATTCCTTTAGCATATAATTTCTGTACTCAGACTTGGTTGTCTTTTTTTGTAAGTTAAGCTTTATTAGATTTTAGTATCAAATAGTTTTGTTATTCTCTTAAAAACAATCTTTGTTGTACACAGCATGCCGCCTACAACCCAAGCCAGGCCTGCCGCATAAAGATGCCATGTGTGTGAAAAGCAGTGTGAACACAGAAAGCCACCTACAACCCACTGGGTCACCCGCATTTATATTGCATGTTGTAATGCCAAAAGCAAATAGCAGTGGTACATCGTAACAACTGATTTTAACCACAAGGAACAATAAAAAGCAACAGGTGACGAACAAAGAAAAATATAAACCTCCCAGTATATGTGCTCTGCCGGTTTATTTTTCCAGGGCGCTTTTGCTAGTCTGTCGCTGTCCCCTCTGCTAACTCGGGTGCTGGGGGATCTAGGAGGAGTCTTAAAATATGCATGTATGTCAGACATGTTACTTCACTGAATTATGTGGAGAGAATTGAAATTAATGGGGCCCATATCTCGGCATAGGAGGAGCTATAAGATGTAGCAGCCATTGACAGTCGCTCCATTCCAAGCAAGAGCCATTGTTGGTGCAGCCACTGCCTGTGATCAAGGTTCTATCCGTGCCCCAGGAAGACAAAATCACCCCAAGTGCTGCGTTCAGTGCGAGGGCTATCTGTCTTTCACGGACGGAGTAGAGTGAGAATGTCACTGCATTGGGGAGTCCTAAAATATAAGCTGGGAAGCGGGGGATGTTTGTATAAAAAGTGGCGTCAATGTCGTCTAGGATCTGGTCCCAGTATTTGGTCAGCTTTGGGCAGTGCCAGAGAAGATGGAGCAGAGTCCCTGAATTGCCACACCCTTGCCAGCAGTCCTCGGTGCAGTGTCTCTTCCACTTCTGAATGCGGGCTGGCGTGTAGTACCAGTAAGAAATAACCTTATTTGCTGTTTTGGTGTGTGCCGTGTGATGAGTTCTATTGAAGATATCCCTCCATTCTTTGTCTGACAGGGTTCTACCCAGTTCTGCCTCCCATCAGGTCTGCCCAGGGGTTTTGTGATGAATTTTAATCAAATGTAGATATATCTCCGAGATTAGCTTTTTATCATCTTTTTGGAGAAACAACCACTGGCTTGCTCCTGTGTGAACCTCTGGCCTGAGCACTCAGTGTCACAGCTGTGTTAGAGAACTGGTCTGTCTCTATTAGGGAGTAGTCCGTTTTGAGTTGATCAAATGCAATCAGACCTTCCTTGTCAAAAAGACATCCCATGCGTTTACAGCCACTTTTGGTCCATCATCTGAAGTTGCTTTGCGTCATGCCCGGGGGGGGGGGCATGCTCCGGGGCAGCCATATGGCCCTCCATATGTGGAAGCCTGCTACTGTTTGGTCCATAAAAACCCAATGCTTCTCATTGAGTGTGCGGTTCCACTCAACTAGATACCAAAGTAGGGCTGCTTGGTAGTTTCTCAGCAACAGGGGCTCTGCTAGGCCCGTCTTGTTTTGCTCGATGTAGGAGCTGTCGCTGTAGCCTGGGCTTTTTACCCCCCACAAATAAGTGTCAACGTTTCTTTGGAGTGTTTGAATCATGCGGGGGGGGGGTGGGGGGGGTGGTGTCTGAAATATATAAAGAGCGCGGGGCAGAACGGTCATTTTCAGGGAGAGTGGTAATCGTTGCCAGTGCGCAAAATCCTTTCGGGTTTGGGCAATCAGCAATGTGTAGTTCACTGCAGGGGTTTTGGAGACGTTGCGTCCCAGTATAAGGCCCAGCTATGGGAGGCCTTCATTGACCCACTGGAAATCAGAATGTAACTGCAATACGCGCTCTGTGTCAGAGGCTATGTTGAGGTTTAGGATTTGGGATTTTTGCATGTTTACACGGAAGCCCAAGATTGCCCCGAATTCTCATAGCTCTGCAATGATAGCATGGAGAGAGGTCAGGGGCTGCTTGACCCAGAGGATGACATTGTCCGTGTATAAGCTAATCAGGTGTTGGTCCGCATCGAAGGGGGTTATCTCTCAGTCTAGCACTAGGGGTTCCATGTAGAGCGCAAAGAGAAGTGGGGAGAGTAGGCAGCCCTGGCGCATGCCCCAGTGGATTGAAAACCTGATGGACCGGACGCCATTCACCCTTACCACCACGCGGGGAGGGCTATAGATTCTCTGAATCCATTGCCCGAAACGCTTACCTATGCCGAACCGTCTGAGAGGGTCTCGAAGAGGTAGGGCCAGTGTACTCGCTCAAAAGCTTGTTCTGTGTAGATGGCCAACAATAGGGCCTCTTCGCGTGACTGGTGAACCTTATCTATTAGTTTGCAGATGCGTTTCTTATTATCACTGCACTGCCAGGAGGTAATAAACCCGGTTTGATCTGGGTAATAAGTCTGTCATAAGGGGATTGAGACGGTGGGCTAGTGCACTTGCAAATAGCTTTGAATTGGTGTTTAATAATAAGATGGGCCGATAAGAGCCACATTGCTTTGGATCTTTCCCTTGTTTGGGTATGACTGATATGGAGGCCTCTAGCATGGATTCCGATAAGGGGCCTGTATTGGTGAAGGAATTCAAAAAGGCATGTGAGTAGCAGAGAGAGTTCAGGGCATAAGGTCTTATAAAATGCTGCGCCGAACAAGGTCCAGAGGTTTCAGTCGAGCGATCACTGAGATTACTTCTTCCACGCAGATGGGCTTATCTAAGGCATCAGTCTCTGACGATGGAAGAGGGGTAACTACCGCGTCACTGAGATATCAACAGATGGGCCGCTGTCTGCGGAGTAGAGCTTTGGTTAAACTACTTGAAAGGCTGCATTGATGCCTTCTGCGCCCTTCACTTCCACCCCAACGTCCGTCTTGATGGACTTAGTCACTGAGTTTGCACATTGTTTACTACATAAACAATGTGATAGCATGCAACCTCCCCCCCCATTGCCCAAAATAAAACTTATGTTTAAGGTGTAGCATAGTATATTCGGCCCTGTCAAGATCAACGCGTTTCAGTTGGAGGCACTCTTTCTCTAGTTCTCTCCATACCCGGGAGCACCAGTGCATTTGTGGATGGTTTCTAGCTCCAGGACCCTTTGCTTAAGGACCTTGTCTCACCGCACTCTATTCTTGTTTGCTGCTCACACAATGAGTTCCCTTGTGCTACCAGTTTCAGGGCCTCCCACACCAACATAAGTACAGTGGAGTCTGTGTCGTTGAGGTTCAGGTATTCCTGAATGGTTTTCCGGAGTGCAAGGACTCTAACCGGGGAATGTAACATGGTTTTGTGTAGAAGCCAGGTCGATGTCTGTTACGGAGAGGGGGTGTATGGAGTGCAGGATTGGATAGAGTGCGGGACTAGATTGTAGAGGTCTTCACTCGATCCCATGCTGACAGGGAGGCCAGGAAATGATCAAGTTGCGCATATGTCTTGTGAGCCACTGAGTAAATAGTGTAGTCCCTATCTCCAGGATGTTGAGAGCTCACACATCTTCTAGGCCACACTCAGCGAGCCATATAAGGTCCCTCAGGGGAGACAGCCCCGGTTTGACCAGATCTATGCCCGAGTGGTCTAGCTCCGTATCCATCATCATGTTAAAGTTGCCCCCGACAATTACTGCTGCATCTGGGGACCGAAGTACCCTGGCAAGGGAGTCAAGTAAAAAGTATTCTTGGCGTTCAAGGCATAGATCGATGCCCACGTTAGGTGAAAAGAGCCTATCTTCAAGCAGAGTGCCGAAAGCCGCCCCTTGATCTCTGCAATCTGACCCAGAACTGTCCCATGAAAGTGTTTAGAGAAGAGAATGCACCCCTGTGGAAATATGGATTTTTCTGATCAGTTATGTCCCCTATCTTGGACCCCAACGGTTTCATGTATGAATCACAAGTACATGTATGTTCCCTCCAGTTCCAGTTATGAAGACGCAAACACATGTGCGTCCACCGTCAACATGTCCTCTTTCAGATCCGCCATGAATAGGCCGGATATTCCATTCCTAAGTACGAAAGGCCACCGGCTTTATATGGTTCACTTATGCCATTTTACAGTCCAGGCAAGTAGGCCCTGATTCTGTCATCAAGCTTTTCTTGCCTTCTGCCTCTGAAAGCTCCAGTCTGAGCCTGCATCTGTGACCATGAACTTTGTCTCATTCCCTGCGCGGCCCACGAAGCCTGACATCAGCCTGATGCCTGCCAAAAACTGTATTTCACCTTCGAAATTATCTGCTTCGCTCCCTGCCCAATGCATTCGTGTCTAGTAGTTTAAGTAAACATTCTTCCAGCTACCGAGCAAAGGCCAGGCTTCTCTGTCTTTATGCAAGTAATTCATAGCCCTATTACTATGGAAGATTTCCGCCCTCGCATCTAGTGTAGACACTTAGACGCTTGTACACGCACTAACAGTCAGTATAGTCAGTATAGAATAAAATTCTACTCTAAGAGACCTCTCTTTTGGATAACATAGTTCTTTAAACATAGGATGTTAGATATGATTTGGGATTAGGTTGACTTGACCCTCCAGACTTCTGTCGCCACATGTAGAGCTAAATGTCAAGTCCCCTTCACCCCCTAGTTGCACGTCAATGACACGTCATGCTGCTGCGCGCGCATTTCTGCCAAGTATTTCTGCTGACATTGCGAAATTCTTTCATGGAACCACCCTATTATGACATCACATCTGATGACGTTCTTTAATCACACCCAGTTACGCCTACTTTTGCTACGCACGTATATCTTATCTACACTATCAATTGTTACGCCTCTTGCATTTGCTTCACTGTAATGCCTATTGTATAAAAGTGATTAATTATCAATAAAGTATGTACTTCACTTCCTGAACCTTCGTGGTGATGGAACTTGGAGCAACCGATTCGAATCGACCATTGGAATAAAGCCCATTCCGAACCTCTAATACCACGGATTCTGCCTCTTATTTACTGAGCTATTTTTATTATGTTTCTGTATCAAATTAAGTCCCGGTAATTAAATTATTTACCACACCCCCCCACCTTTTTTTCCTATCCCGATTATCAATATTGCTGTGGGAAGCGTTTGGATTGCATCCTTTGCAAGTCTCTGGGGAGCAGATGTGTTTC
Source organism: Triturus cristatus (assembly GCF_964204655.1). Classification (NCBI taxonomy): domain Eukaryota; kingdom Metazoa; phylum Chordata; class Amphibia; order Caudata; family Salamandridae; genus Triturus; species Triturus cristatus. The sequence goes on from NC_140594.1 coordinate 648,757,956, forward strand.
TTGCACCAAGCAAATGTCTCCATGTGAGTTTTCATGCAAGGAGAGGACGTCTGACCTCTTTGTTGGCTTATTGAGGCCTCGTAAGTTGAGACTTACCACTTTAATTTCCAGGTTAAGTGCAAGGAGAGGGTCAACGAAGAATCGTCCCGGTTGTCCGCCTGGGGCATAGAGGGGCTCAGGAGAGCCATCCCATGTTATAGGGCAGAGTATGTTCCCTTGAATGTGTTTCATGTGCATGGGAAGGCATGTCCGAAGGAGATTCCCTCAAGCTAACCCCAAGCCCCAACAGTAAGAAAAAAACAACATACATTTGGACATTATATAATAGGATAAAGTCCATTAAGATGGAGAACATGAAAATAGGGGAGCCGACCTCGACCATGATTGCCATCTGTTAGATGTTGGTCACCCACCTCCGCCCCGTCCTCCAATACCATCCATCACAATAGGAAGTCTCTACCATACCTCATGAGGAAGGACCAGCTTTGTCCATTCCTTCTCCAGAGAGAGAGTGGAGAATCGCCAACCTCTCCTTGGCGATGTGTGGGTCAGAGAGATGGGTTTTGGGTGTAGATTTGTGGCGTGCTCTGTACCGATTCCTGCCGTGCAGCCGGTGCCTGTGGAAGTAGGAAGCGAGTCCTGCTCTGTAAGACCCAGATTCGAAACCGTGCATGCTTCCGTTAGGGATTGGATCCGGTAAGGTTTGCCTTCCCAACAGAAGATGAGGCGGAAGGGATGGCCATATAAGAAGGAAGTGCATATCCTTCTCAAGTGGCTCGTGACAGGGCGAAATTCCTTTAATTTCTGCAACGTGATAGCTGCAAGGTCCTGAAAGAGCAGCGGAGAGTGGCCTCGAAACTGGAATTTCTGGGATTCTTGAGCCTTCTGGAGGATTGCTTCCTTGGGTTTGAAGTCATGCACGCAAACCAAGATGTCCGCTGGAGGCCTCACTGCCTCGCGGGGGGCCCACCTGGTGGCATCTATCAAGTTTAAATTCACTTTCAGCTGTGGAGCCCAAGACCGAGCAAAACAAGGCCTGCATGTATTCCTCCAGGTCTGAACCCTCCGAATCGGTTGGGTGTCCCTAATGCAAATATTATTTCTTCTGGATCTGTTTTCAAGATCCTCAGAATAAACTTGTAGTTCAATCTGTTGTTCTTAGATAAAATGTTTTCCTGTTGTACGTTTTCTAATTCTTCATCCTGCGTAGAGTTACCTTCCTCCAGGGCTGCCATCCTCTCCCTGACCTCATCGATTTCTCGTCGGGCCTTACTTAGCTCAAGATCTTTCTTTACCGTCTGTAGGTCTTCACGTAGGGAGGCGAAGAGCGGAATTTGCGGGTTACCGGATTCTCTGGGTTTTCACCTCCGCCTGCTGTTTACGGCTCCCCCTCTTCTGTCTTCTTGCTGGGCACTACAACAGAGGTCTTAAGCAGCATGTCGCACTCTTTTTTAGCTTTAACTGAGGCTATGCTGTCTTTTCCAAAGGCCCGTAGTTAATGGGTAGAGGCACAGAGAGCAGGCACAGGTGAGTTGATGGTTCCGCCTGTTGCTACCTCTGAGAACCTGATGGCATAGAAGTAGAAAAGGTGGAGCAGATCCTCCCCAGGGACGCAACCGCTCCGTACCGACCGCTGCTAAACCTCAAACCGGTTCACAATTCCCATGCATGCTGCTGCACTCCAGCAGGTTCGCCGGGAAGGTCAAAGGTTCAGGCCTCCCAAGGCCTCGCTGCATGCTCACAGATTATCCTGGGGGGGCCACACCATTTAGATCGTGTAATTGTGGAGCTGTGGGATTTCAGACCTCTTCAGAGTGCCCAGCCGCTATCCCAGTGAGACCACATAGGAGCTCTAAGGGGGTGGAGGGAGTTGCAGCTCCAGTGAGGTTAGCTGAGGCACGAGGTGCAGTCTCCACGACCAGAACCAGCTGGTCTCCCCTTCGTGAGTCTGTTCGGAGCCCCCAGATCTACCGAACACCAAGCAGGTAGGGCTGCCAAGCTATTTGTCAGACACCACTAAGGCTCTTCAGGCATGCGGGTGAAGGGGAGAAAAGGGGGTGAGATCTCGGCCCCTCTTGTACCTGAGCGGGACCTCCGGTCGCTCTCCTGACCCTCTGGCCTGCAGTAGTTCAGCTCACCGCTTGGTGCTTGAATGGGTATGCAGGTATTCCGGCCCTCTTGTGTGTCCTAGATGTCTGGTACCGGAGGGGGGACACAGATTCTTTCGGCTGCCTCCAGGGTCTCCGAGCCTTACCCCTCCAACCTCCTCCCTTTCACCAATTGATAGCGACTACTTTGTCATTTATGTTCAACCCTGAGAATTATCCAGGGCTGCCTCATCGATGTGCGATGCAGCTCGAGAAGTAACATTGATCTATCGGTAGATAGGATTAGTACCTGCCCCAGAGGTCAATATTGCTTCTCGAGCCACGTCGCACATCGATGAGGCAGCCCTGGATAATTCTCAGGGTTGGACATAATTGACAAAGTGGTCGCTATCGATTGGTGCAGAGCCGCCTAGACCACATATCTGAATTAGGGTAATATCATAGGGTATATTGTGTGTTCTTGTCGTGAACCCCTGTTCTCATATCTATTTCACTTTTTAACTATCTCACTGGTCCTGACGAAACGCCATAGGATCCACTAGGGACCGACTAGGCATGAAACATGTCGACCTGATTAGACCTGACTGCACATTCGTTACTAGTATTCACTAGAATTTGCCAAAACAAACACTCTACGGCAGAGTTACAAGCTCATTTTTGCCTGTTTTTAATATATCGTACGGGCCCAAGAATAAATACCTATGTGGGTACCAGCACGCTTTTTTTAAATCCACTTACACAGATCCCCGCCACTGAGGCATTCCTCGAAAATATCTCCACCAAAGAGCCCTCTGGCGGGGGCCGTGGGGGACTGCTGCGCCACCCCCACGAGGAGCAATGCCCAATGATGAAGCATGAAACCCTGATGGGTGTGTGAGGGCAACCCTACAATTGGGAGGAATTCTCCCTGCTTCCAACCTTTTGACATAAAGTAAGATAGGCATTTCTCAAACTACACTTGGATCCCTAAGGAGACCTTGAAAAAGGAGTAGGCAGATTGGAGAATCACAGGAAAGTTCAATCAGAACCAGATACCACACTTTAGACCTTCAGATCTGGGTGACTACCACCAACTCCGCTCAATGTCTTCTGACCAGTATGTACAACATCATTGTCATTGCAAACGGGGGCAAGGCATATCCCTTCTCCACCCGTCAGTCCTGAAGGAAAGCATCTGTCGCTGCTGTATTATGGTATGGCGTCCAACTGAAGTACCCTGCTAACTGATGGTCCAGGTGGAAAGCAAATAGGTCCACTATTAAAGGTCACCACCTAGTTTGGAGTTCCTAGAACACCTGAGGGTCCAACTTCAACAGGCTCGCATCTTGCCAATGTCGGGATTGCCTGTCCGCTACCTGATTGGATTTTCCCAGAAGGTTTTCCGCCGTCACGGAGATGTGATTCTCCAGACAATAGACCTAATAGCTCAGAGCCAAATCCAGGAGAGGTTTGGATCTTACCTCCGAGGTGATTGATATAGCATACTTCTGCTACTTTGTCCATCTTCAGGAAGAAACAGCATTGTATATTGTCTTTGATCAAACACTTCACTGCGAAGGACCCTGCCATCAGTCGAGGCAATGTATGTGGAGTGTCTTTTCGGCGGAGGACCACTTTGTCAGTGAAGAACTCCCCACAATGTGCTCCCCATCCTATGCCGCTGACTTCGGATTTGATCACCAGGTCCAATTGTGATCCGAAGATGGCCCGGCCTCAATATGGGCAATTCACCACCTTAGCTTCTCTCTGGCTTCTTTCGACAGTGGGAACCATCTGGGAGTATGCTAGACCTCTCTGAATTTGTAAGGCTTTCCGTCGTTGCAAGGGTCCCGGGAATATAGCCTTCATACAAGATACCAGAAGGCCCACAATCAGGGCTATGTGCCTGTGGGAGGTGGATGGCCTCTCCTCTGTCCTCCTCAGTTTGCACTTGATTTTGTTGAGTTTCCGGGTGGGGGGAGAATCCGGTGGCTCGGACCAAGTTCACTACAAACTCAGAAACACTATAGACTGCATCAGTGACGTTATAGATTTGTGCTCATTGATGACAAACCCCAGGGACTCCCAAGAGGTCGACAGTCATCTGTAGTTGCTCCGACAGCCTCCTTGGGTACTGACCCGTGAGAAGATGTCATTCAGGTACAAGATGAGCTGTATCCCCCTCGCCCAGAGGTGTTACATCACCTGTTTCAGGACTTTGGTAAAATGCCATGGCACCAAAGTCCGCCCGAAGGAGTGTTGTAAACTCAGAAGTCTGGGGATATCATTAAAACATCCATAATGAAAGGAGAGTGAGCTCTACTGGTTCTCGGGGTCTAGGTGTCTCAAGTGTCGACCCGAATCCCTCAGCCAATCTTTCCCACTGGTGGTGTAAGTGATCACCACTATGGTGTCTTGTTGGGTGGCGTCATCATTGGGTTTCACACCTAGGTACTTGCTTCCTTAGGTGAGTACCACCTCCTTCCGAGGGAAAGTGTTGGTGGAATCCGCATTGTGGTGCGTAAGATTACCTCCTGTATCAAAAAATTGACACCTCATTATAGGTGAAGTACACAGGGGTAAGATTAAAAAGTGAATTAGTGATGCTGTTCGGACATGTTAATTGCCCTTAACATCACATCGCCATTGAAACTGCAGGAACCACCAGTGAGGGGGTAGATCGGGATCATGAGATAGGTCTAATTGTTGGTTTGCAGAAAATCTCTGAGGAAGTGGATGCCATCCATCTTGAAGTGACGGAAGACCAGACACTCGGGCTGGACTGTTCCCATGAGGCACAGGGTCAAGACTGATTTGCATATGGCCATGTCTAAACTGGGGTGGTGTAGTGGGCAAAAGAACGATGGATTTAACCCAGATCTCTTGACTGGGGGAGAATGTCTGCATTGTCAGCATTCCGTCCATCATTTGTTTGTTGTAACGCTTTTCGCCCTAAGTGGGATGGGTATTCCCAGACGTGGGACCCGTGCTCACTACGCCACTGGAGTCAAGCTATCCTGGCTGATGACGGCTGATAGCCAGAAACCGGTCCTAGGATGCTTGATTCCGGTCCAGGGAAGACATGGCTTGGCAGTTCGGGCTGGACTGTTCCCATGAGGCACAGGGTCAAGACTGATTTGCATATGGCCATGTCTAAACTGGGGTGGTGTAGTGGGCAAAAGAACGATGGATTTAACCCAGATCTCTTGACTGGGGGAGAATGTCTGCATTGTCAGCATTCCGTCCATCATTTGTTTGTTGTAACGCTTTTCGCCCTAAGTGGGATGGGTATTCCCAGACGTGGGACCCGTGCTCACTACGCCACTGGAGTCAAGCTATCCTGGCTGATGACGGCTGATAGCCAGAAACCGGTCCTAGGATGCTTGATTCCGGTCCAGGGAAGACATGGCTTGGCAGTTCGGGCTGGACTGTTCCCATGAGGCACAGGGTCAAGACTGACTTGCATATGGCCATGTCTAAACTGGGGTGGTGTAGTGGGCAAAAGAACGATGGATTTAACCCAGATCTCTTGACTGGGGGAGAATGTCTGCATTGTCAGCATTCCGTCCATCATTTGTTTGTTGTAACGCTTTTCGCCCTAAGTGGGATGGGTATTCCCAGACGTGGGACCCGTGCTCACTACGCCACTGGAGTCAAGCTATCCTGGCTGATGACGGCTGATAGCCAGAAACCGGTCCTAGGATGCTTGATTCCGGTCCAGGGAAGACATGGCTTGGCAGTTCGGGCTGGACTGTTCCCATGAGGCACAGGGTCAAGACTGATTTGCATATGGCCATGTCTAAACTGGGGTGGTGTAGTGGGCAAAAGAACGATGGATTTAACCCAGATCTCTTGACTGGGGGAGAATGTCTGCATTGTCAGCATTCCGTCCATCATTTGTTTGTTGTAACGCTTTTCGCCCTAAGTGGGATGGGTATTCCCAGACGTGGGACCCGTGCTCACTACGCCACTGGAGTCAAGCTATCCTGGCTGATGACGGCTGATAGCCAGAAACCGGTCCTAGGATGCTTGATTCCGGTCCAGGGAAGACATGGCTTGGCAGTTCGGGCTGGACTGTTCCCATGAGGCACAGGGTCAAGACTGATTTGCATATGGCCATGTCTAAACTGGGGTGGTGTAGTGGGCAAAAGAACGATGGATTTAACCCAGATCTCTTGACTGGGGGAGAATGTCTGCATTGTCAGCATTCCGTCCATCATTTGTTTGTTGTAACGCTTTTCGCCCTAAGTGGGATGGGTATTCCCAGACGTGGGACCCGTGCTCACTACGCCACTGGAGTCAAGCTATCCTGGCTGATGACGGCTGATAGCCAGAAACCGGTCCTAGGATGCTTGATTCCGGTCCAGGGAAGACATGGCTTGGCAGTTCGGGCTGGACTGTTCCCATGAGGCACAGGGTCAAGACTGATTTGCATATGGCCATGTCTAAACTGGGGTGGTGTAGTGGGCAAAAGAACGATGGATTTAACCCAGATCTCTTGACTGGGGGAGAATGTCTGCATTGTCAGCATTCCGTCCATCATTTGTTTGTTGTAACGCTTTTCGCCCTAAGTGGGATGGGTATTCCCAGACGTGGGACCCGTGCTCACTACGCCACTGGAGTCAAGCTATCCTGGCTGATGACGGCTGATAGCCAGAAACCGGTCCTAGGATGCTTGATTCCGGTCCAGGGAAGACATGGCTTGGCAGTTCGGGCTGGACTGTTCCCATGAGGCACAGGGTCAAGACTGATTTGCATATGGCCATGTCTAAACTGGGGTGGTGTAGTGGGCAAAAGAACGATGGATTTAACCCAGATCTCTTGACTGGGGGAGAATGTCTGCATTGTCAGCATTCCGTCCATCATTTGTTTGTTGTAACGCTTTTCGCCCTAAGTGGGATGGGTATTCCCAGACGTGGGACCCGTGCTCACTACGCCACTGGAGTCAAGCTATCCTGGCTGATGACGGCTGATAGCCAGAAACCGGTCCTAGGATGCTTGATTCCGGTCCAGGGAAGACATGGCTTGGCAGTTCGGGCTGGACTGTTCCCATGAGGCACAGGGTCAAGACTGATTTGCATATGGCCATGTCTAAACTGGGGTGGTGTAGTGGGCAAAAGAACGATGGATTTAACCCAGATCTCTTGACTGGGGGAGAATGTCTGCATTGTCAGCATTCCGTCCATCATTTGTTTGTTGTAACGCTTTTCGCCCTAAGTGGGATGGGTATTCCCAGACGTGGGACCCGTGCTCACTACGCCACTGGAGTCAAGCTATCCTGGCTGATGACGGCTGATAGCCAGAAACCGGTCCTAGGATGCTTGATTCCGGTCCAGGGAAGACATGGCTTGGCAGTTCGGGCTGGACTGTTCCCATGAGGCACAGGGTCAAGACTGATTTGCATAAGGCCATGTCTAAACTGGGGTGGTGTAGTGGGCAAAAGAACGATGGATTTAACCCAGATCTCTTGACTGGGGGAGAATGTCTGCATTGTCAGCATTCCGTCCATCATTTGTTTGTTGTAACACTAGGGAGGTAAGTAACACTTTCCTCCTCCATATAGGATGATGCAGATTCCTGCATTTTTGGAGGGCAAAAAATGAATAGGGGTAGCCAAGGGAAAGTACAGGTGAAAGTCCGTAGGACTACAATATAGGTCATGGCCAGGGACCCCAAACTCCCAAGTATTTGAATGGGGAATACCACATATTGCACTTGGCTGGGTTGGTGTCCCAATTATTGTGACAGTCGCGTGGTCACATAAACCAACAATTACAGGCCCCCGCAGGGGCGTTCAGACTCCAGGTGGTTCGGCTCGAAATGAATACTGCAATACTAGATAATTGCTCCAGCTGTACAGAGTTGCAGCCATACACGCTTCTCAATAGAGTTTTGAGGAAATAGACGTGCCAGAAGCAGCAGAAGAGGGGACACAGGAGCACGTTACTGGAAGCACGGAGCCCTCTTGTGGCCAGATGACCGCTCTGCGCTTTGAACCCTCATACCTCAATCAGAGGTGAGATAAAGAACAAAGCGGTCACGAAGGAGTGTCTAGGCATTCCCGGGCTGTGGAGAAAAGCATATGAACAATACAATAAGAAACCATTAACAGATACCAGTTAACAGGCAATATTTAAATAAAGAAATTATTTGGAGAGCTTTTGGGCCGCGATTGAAACTGAGTTAACTGAGGTCCTGGGATGGGAGGTCCCCCATGACCCCAGAATGGCTCTGCTGGGCATAACGGATGGGCTAGACGGGTCCCGTAATGACAAGTACTTTCTGTTTACTGCCCTAATGGTGGCCAAAAGGGATATCGCGGCTGTGTGGAAACAGCCGGACCCGCCCAGGGGTGCTACCTGGAGAAGAGGTGTGGATTGGTGTGCCGCTCAGGAGCGGTCTTTGTATGCTGCTCGGGGCTGCCCCAAAAAATTCCGTAAAGTATGGGGGAAATGGCTTGGGGGTCTGTTTTAAGGGGTGGGGAGTGCGGGGGGCAGGGGACGGGGGTGGAGGGGTGGGTCTTGCAATGGCTTGTCAATGCTTTTATGACTGGTTTTCTTGATGCCAAGTTCAACGAATTGGTGTATGTCATCCTTGACTTTGCTTTCTATAAAGAAATAAAAATTTGCTTATAAAAAAAAAAAAAAAAAAAAGAAATTATTGTGCGAAGTCCCAGGAAACTTAACCGAAGGCTGCTGGAGCAGTGAAGATAAAGGAGGCAGGAGCATCTTTAGGGTATATTAAAGGACAGTACTGAATGTTGTTGAATTGACTGATGTTCCTTTTTCCTGGTTTTCATGAGAAATTAAGTGTTTTATGGTGGTTGTTGTTTCCAATGGCTACTGTATGAATAACGTGAAGAAAGAACAGTGTAATCCTCACCTCCCGTCCAGATATACAATCACAGATAAAATGTGGTGATATTTCTGCTCACAGGCTAAGCATATGCCTTTCACTTAGATGCATGAACTATTGCACTTACATTTCTTCATCGGTACTATTGCACTCCTGAGAGGATTGCTAAATTGACCCCAATAGCCAAATACCCTGTAAGAATTGTGGCATTATTTACGTGGGTTTTTACATTTGGTATGGGAATGTCCCAAAACACACGAGTATTGGGCAGCTATATTTACCCTTCCAGACAGCATGGTGTCCGCGTCTACGTTTCTGCTCAGGGACCCGGGCCTGGCACTGCTGGGGGCCACCACGGAAATTATAAAAAGCAGCAATTTGTCGCTATGACCATTCTAATAGCTAAGCAATGAATTGCATTTACCTGGTGAGTAGAGCTGCAACCACTAACAAGTTGCTGGTTATGTGACATGATATATTCTAGTACGCAGTTTATATTGAAGCCTCACACAGCCCTGCCAAGTAGCACACATCAGGCGTTAGACTAATGCATTTTAGTGTGGTGGTCCGCATCACCGCACTAAAATGCGAAGTCACACATTATAGCGCCTCCTCGAAACGTCAAGCCACGAGACCGGAGTTCTGCTTTAGAAGTAGCACTCAGCAGCGCTCGTACATTGGAGGGGGCACAGCGGAAAGAGCCACACTGGAGCAGACATGTCCAAGCCCTGGTATGTTCATGTGAGGTGCAGCTCGGCGCTGGCTTGGTTCTGTCCCAGGTCTCTGTTGCTAGCACCTCTTTCTCACTTCATGGTTCTATAATTCATGCTCAGCTGTGTTTGGATTTGGACCCTGCTTTTACTAGGAAATAACTTATGTCGACAGATGTTAGTTGCTCCTCAGTCCAAGCGATGAAGTCCCTCAAGAGGTGTGTGGGCTGATTTGTTTGACTGTTTGTGGCTCTGTTGGGTCAGAGCACCAAAATAAAAATGGCCTCACAGCCAAGGAACTTGGAGGACGTTCAGTGCTGCAGTACTGTCCAGTCCTGGCCTCACATTGGGTCACGTTCTCTGCCTGACTTGTTTTCTGTCCTTGTCCAGTCTCGGAGGGATGCGTTTCCTCTCCGGTATGGCTGGCATGCACAGCTGTCAGTCTTCACATTAGCAATCGGTTGTGAGAGCGAATAGGAATGGTTCTGTGGATATCTTATCCATCTTTCCCACTCTTGCTTTGGGAAGCTTCGCACGGTGCAGAAATTCCTCCACTTCCTTCCCCTGGAGTGCTGGCGAATAGTAGTCTATGCTCTAATCACATCCCACCTGGATTACGCCAACAGCGCCTATCTTACTCTGCATCTGCAGATAATACAAAACGCTGCCGCCAATTGATCTGTAAGATACCTTTCCGCCACTCGATTACCCCCTGCCTGAGAAACCTTCACTGGTTACCTGTGATCAAGCGCATTGAATACAAGGCCCTTACCCTGGCATTCAGAGCGTTCCAGGAACTAGGTCCGGCGTACCTGAGAGCTAGACTCAAGCACGACCGGACCCGGAGATCCAACCATCAGTGTATCCTTGCTATTCCCCGCTCTCGTAAGGCCAGGACGGGTATCAGAGCCTTTGCGGTCAGAACCTCTAAACTTTGGAATGCCCTGCCACTCTCCATCCAGTCAGAACTAACTTTTCGGCATGCCCTGAAAACCTGGTCCTTCACCAGCATCTAGTTTTCTTTTTTCACGCCTGTCCTCGGCCGTCTGCCTCAGCGCCGGGACACCCCAGTTGGGGGTAGCTGTGCGCTCTACAAACTCAATAATAATATTTAATCTGTCTGTGGCTTCATTATCGCGGTGCAAAACTTATCCCCAAAACTTTGTCGGACGCAAGAAGCTCCAAATAATGAGAAACCTCTGCATCTCCGCCTCTGTGATTCCCTTACAGCACACCTGGATACATCATGTTGATCCTGTGACCTAAAAATGGCCTCCATTAGCAAATCATAATGTTAAAAAAGAGGACCACGTGTACAAATGGGGCAGTTTGGAAATTGTCAAGAGGCTGTACAGGTGTTTTACAAGCTAAGGGGACATGTGCATTTATGCTTCTTTTCTGGAAAGTCTTAGGGACAGACCGTATACTCCCTATGGTGCCCCGCCGGCGCTTCATATCTAGCTCTGTTTAAATTTCACTAGGATCAGTGAAGAGGTACAGCGCGGTGGGATTGGTCCCTTAACAGGTTACGTTCACTACTACTCTATTAGGTTCTACATTGTTGGGTTTTATCTTGGCTCTAATCCTACATATGTACAGGTGGCGGAGGCATTTTGCTTTTTCGGGGGCTATCTCTTGGTACAATTAAAGACTGCACCTACTGCATGTGGTATCAGTGAACAGATGTAACATGATCCGGCTAATACCTGGGCACCCATGGTGGTCATGTGCTGATACCATGTGTTGTGTAAGAGTGCGCTGTGTAGTGCATGTGGAATACTAGTGTTGGGTTCAGTGTCATTATAGATGACATGGGAGAGGTTCCTACACAAGCACTGCAAATTTCAGGGTAGACTCAATTTGACTGGGCAGATCTTTGAACAAGTATGGATGCGGCCAAACCCACAGTTAACAGAGGGTATACAATTCAACAACAATACATAACTTGTGGAACGTTGTAGGTCTTGGGGATTGATCCAGGAGAGATGTCTGTATTCCTCTGGTGATTGAGGGATTGCTTTACTTTGGAAAGGTTAGAAAGAAGGTTGTGATAAAAGTTCGGGGTCATGGACTTACAACTTGGGTCTTTGTTAGGATTATGGAAATGGTTGCTGGAGAGATGGTGGGCCGCTGTAAAGGTGGTGCACTTTCTTCGTTTGATCGCAGACCTGTTGGCTAAGAGCTGTTGTTTGTTGGTTAGGTTTCCGAAAGCATGTGCATTCTTACGTATCATCATCAACCGTTCTTGGGGATTCCTGTGCCTTTCGTTTTTTAAAGTTGTGATTTTACATTTCATATTTTGTCTTTTTTTGGTGGGCCACAGGAATGTGACCCCCAATCGGGGGGGTCTCCCTTTTTGGGGACAATAAATGTTTATTCATGAGTTGCCTTAATTCTCGCATACTAGTCATCGGTTCCCCTCCTTATCGTAACAGGAAAGGGATGTTTTGTTAAAGGGGGTGGTTTTCGTGAGCCTGTGGATGGTCTGGGCTCTTTAACATTTTATTGGTGTCGCTAGATGGCTAGTGTCCTATCTTCCCTAGTGAAGGAGTGCAGGGCGTGTCTTTACACATGCCCCGGTTGATGTGAAAAGAAGGGGCATGCCGTGACCAGGTGTTGTGGGCTATTGCAGTGTGCTCCAAAAGGGTGGAGGAACCAAGAGCTTTTTTATGAGGTCCTGTACAACGCTCCAAGGTACATACACAAAACCAGGAGTACAGTTCCTCTGGGAAGGGAAAAGGAAGGGGAGGGGAGAGAACGTTATCTCAATATAATGCCCTCACACACCTAGCAAGGTGTCATGCTTCATCATAGGGCTATGCTCCTCGTCGGGCCGGCGCTGCAATGCCCGACAGGCCCCCGCGAAGGGGCTCTTTATCGGAGTTCTTTTTAGAAATAGCCGTATGGGTGCGTGGGGGTAAGTGCAACAACTGTAGTGAGTGTTAGTGAAGTGAGTATAAAATAGGTCTGGTATTGTCAGGCAGAGAACAATTTTATTCTGGTGGTATACCAGCCTAGTTAAAACAATAGGCTCCCGTAGGGATTATAATGTTCCCTCGGGAAGTAAGAGGGTCGACATGTTTCTTGCCGTGTGCCCAGAACGGGTCAGTGGCAATTCTTCAGGACCAGTGACAGGCAGTGCTCAGGTGAGTGAATATATAGTTTCTACTACATATTAGGTGAAAGTAAATTTATACTTCACCATGTGTGTCCATAAGATCCCACAAGGGGGAGTCAGGGAATGGACCCACTGTTGTCACACCTAGATAAGGGAAGAAAAACAAAAACAACACAACAACCAGGGAACAAAACGGACAACAATCAGTAAGGACATAGTAGCTATTGCAGTGTGCTCACAGGTCATGTGTATGCCCCTCTAGTCCTAGCACTCGGTGTGCAGTGGTACCCTCCCTAACTGTGCTAGGTGTCTTGACTGTGCCCTTTTTGTAGAGGTTTTTTTTAGCTGGCTTTGGGCTTCTTTTGCGGGCATCTTGGGAATTTTCCTAGGTTCTTAGGTGATTTGGTTATTTTCATTGTTGTCTACCGGAGGAGGTCGGAGAGCTGTCCTGCGGCCCCCATGTGTTTCTAATATGGTGGTGGATAAGATTAGGCTATTTTGCTCCCCTAGACACTGTGTTATCCGCTTGATCGCTAGGCCGGATGCAGCAGTGAGTCTATTTCTGAGTACCTCGCACAGAGCTGTGATGTATTTTTGCGGACTCTCTCCCTCTTGGCACCCCCCTCTTCCCTTCAACTAAGTCCTGTGCGTGAATTTTTGGGCCTGCTGTCTCTGGCTGTGGCCAGGGACTTCCAACCTGGGATACACCACCTTCGTTGTTTTGGAGGTCCATGACCCGACGAGCAGGCTTTGAGTGTTTAGAGAACTTTGAGGGAAAGTAGGAGGCAAAATGTTGGTAAATGGAGTCTGCTGCATGGCCAAAACTGGTCGAATTTAACCCGATCTGTGCAAAGGACAGGGATGACAGACTGTTCTGGTGAACGGATTTGGCGCCATGGGGTGGGTTGTGATCGGTCGCAGTTTTGTGTACACTGTGGGCGTTATGGGATTTACCCAAGTGTGCGGGAAACCTGGCTCTTTACACTGAAACAATTACTTGTTTTGGATCTGAAAAGGGGCCTCCATTGGCCAGGAGGCTGTTGGCTGCTGTTGGGTCCACATGCCATGCAGAAATGTTGGTCTTGGGCCAAAGGCCTGAGAGTGGGGTCCATTATATCTGGTTATTGGAACCTGCCCCAATTGGACTTGGGCGAGGGGACCTGAGTGCCTGTTTTTAAGGACTTGGATGGGAGCTGCCAGTATAGGCCTAGGTAGATGCACAGCCTTTTACCTACATTTGTTTTACCTCACTCTACATAACAGCTCTGGCGCTGACCTTTTACCTAGTTAGGTACTGAACAAATGTTGTGTGGTTTTCTTCGAAAACTATCCTCATTTATTATGCATGAGAATTCTTAGTATCACAGCAGGAATACCATCTTCCGCATAATAACTCAAAAGTCACCGCTATCGTCATCCTTGGACGACAGGCCCAAAGCACCATGACACATCTAGGTAGAACCCCTGAGGATTCCTTTCGGGTATTTAAGTACCACATATTCGCTGAGCAAACCAGAGGAGAAGCTTCCATGCAGACACGAGATGCTGAAGTCCCTGCACACAGACACTCCCGCATTCAGTAGTCTGACATCCCTTGTGGGGTGTCCAACTCGAGACCAAGATGGGGTCCTTTGTTCTCTCCCATCAGGTAATGGGGTTAGCTCTTTCCTAGGGGTATTCTTGACTTTCTACCTACATAGATGCTACGTACACTTAAGTACACTTAGCTATGGTTAGAATCTTAGGAGCATGCATGGTTTTAGCACCATGGTAGAATTCTACCTTTTATTTACTCTGTTGGTGCTGGTAATCGTATATATCTGTTCCTGTCTAATGGTTGTTGCAGTACACATATTTGATAATAGAATGACGCTGGTTCAATAAATGCTTTTTGAAAACTTTCCCAACATTTATTCTGTATATCTTTTTGAGACAAAGTGACCATGAGTGACTGAGTGAAAAAGTTCTGAACTGTTTCCACAATCCCTTGGGGGTCAGGGTCATCCTGTTCGATAGTTGCTAGAAACTATTTGCTCCTTGGTAAGGTTGGGGGGCTTATAGTGGCACTGTGAGCTAGCTGGTCTTCAGGCGAACATATCCTTTGGGGGTGTCTGGAATCCGCGTGGACTCCAATTCCTTAGTTTATGTTATCTAAACGTGCAGATTCTATATAGTTTTGTAGGAACTACACGACATGGCACCGTCAATGTTGCTTTGGTTCTTATTTAACAGTCAAATCTGAGTAGTTTTCTCAGAGACCCCTACTCACATTTACCCAGAGACGGCTGGAGTGGGGAGAGATATCTGCCACAGCTGAGTAGGAATATCCTATGTATTGGCTGTAGGTTTATTTAAGCTTGAAGGATATAGTTCCCTACATTGTGCAAAACCTTATATCTTTTTTCATAGAACTTCCACCCATAATGTCTCAAAGGGCAGACACAGGTGATAGTGGTACTAGTAGGGAGGAAGTTGAGCAGGAAGGTTCTATAAAAAATTCGACAAATTGAAGAAATGCACTTGCTATAAAATTAGACATTTTTGGTCTCTCAGCATTGGGCGGGACTGTTACCTTTGTGATTGAGGCACACAAGGCATTCAGAACAGAGGTGTTCTATTCTTGGATCAAATTCCCACTTGCAGATGCACGTACAAATACATTTCATTCTTACACTCCAGATGAAATACCTGATGAATACTCTCCATACGAGGACATAGAAGTCCTGTTAACTTACCAAAAGCATATAAATTGGTTTAAAGGCTCGGTCAGCTCTGCAGAGGCGGAGCGACATGGCCAGTTCTAGCTGCTTACACACTGCATCCAGAGATAGTTACATTACCAACAGCAGACTTGCGTCCAATTCGCAAAGAAATAATAAAGCTTTACAGATCTTACACAGTTTGTAATGCGAACACTCACACTTCAACCTACCAGGGTCACTCAAACCGGTAAACTACAAGGTTACGCAACAAAAATCACCCCACAAACGCTAAATGCGATTATGGGAAGAATGCCCACTAAACGTGAGCAAATGCCATTCTGGATAGCACAGAAAATAGCACAGCTCGAGGTATTGTTTCCACACAATGGCCTGCAAGAAAACCACAAAATAGTGGCAATTTGCTTACCAATGGGTATAGCTCCCCTGATAGAGAATTGTACCGCTTTGGGTATTGTTTTTGTTGCCATTTATACCAGAAAGCATGGTACCCCCTAAATAGCAGCCATACCAGAAGTATTGAAACAGAGACAAAATGAGTACGGGCAGAACCTGCCCTGGACTCAGGGATGAAATTGATGAGCAATTTTGCCCAGGTATCAACAATTATGTTAGCCAACATAAAAGGGGAAGCTGCAGCAGTGGCTTTATGCCAATGCCTCAGGGAATGCACTCCTGCACAACAGGAGCTGGAATTACCTAAAATTATTGAAGAGACCTAAGCTTCGCTGGGTAGAGATAATTTGGGAGCTAAACCTGTGAAACCACAATTAATGGGGAATCCGGAAAAGGATAACTTTCTAAATCAAAAAACAATCAGAATTCATCACAATCACGGGGTGTCTCCCCTCAACAGGAGCCCTCTGACAGGAAATATAACCTTAGAAACTGTGACAATATTTAAAAAAACCCAACAGGTTTCAGGATACTGATACACCTTCTTCTCATTCCATTCAGGATTCATCCAAATACTCTGAGAGGGAAGGACGGTCAGAACACAGGTCAAAAGAGCGAGCAAAACCAAGAGACACGCATTGCACTTCAGACTACATTATCAAAAAAGAAGATAAACCCAAAAGTAAACCTCAATTAAAAAAGAAGAAAGTAGCTGGCCTTAAAATAAGAAATGCCCAGGCCACTGAGGACTTAACTATTGAACGGGGAATGGGCTCTGATGATGCTGGACAGCGCAGCAGAAGTAACAATAGCTCGCCAGAACCTGATTGAATTTCTGGTGACAGCAGCGTTGAATGAACATATCATGGTGGAAACACCTGATGCAAGGGTTAGTGTCCCACATTAGTTATATGAAATAACTCTCCCGAGTGGGACATACCAAGGAAGGTGAAGGGTCTCTTTTGGGAGAACCTGACTTATGGATATGATATCCTTTTGGCTGAAAAAGATTGGCCTCCTGAGTTTATGAACTGCCCAAAAGGAGAAGCCGTAATATTTTCAGTCTTCTCCGACCTGTTCCAGAATCACTAAAACACACATAGGAGTGGGCGGTAGCACTAGCTCCTGCATTATACCACAATCATGTAGGGTGGGATGCTGAGTCACTTCACCATGAAATCCTAGTTAAAACTACTCCAACTCCACAGAGGCAGTACCCAATAAAACATGACGCAAAAAAGCAAGTCGGGGAGATCTTAGATCAGCTAGAATATCAAGGTGTATCAGATATTTGACAGCATTTTCGGCCCTAGGCTCTCAGAGTCAATTTTGTAGATTGCCCAAAGGGTATACGATCAGCCCCAGGTTGTTCTAGGCAAGAGTATCAGAGTTACTTCAAAATTACTTCAAAATTTTGATGCAGAGGCATTGTCCTATGTAGATGATATTCATCTGACAGACAAACTATTGGATCATTTGAACAGGGTGAACAACATCATTTTGGGATTCACCTTTGAGGGCTACAAATGTAACTTTAAAAAATCAAACATTGCCCACCTCAATGTCCTATTTTTAGGATATGAGTGGAGGGAATAGCCTTGCAGCAAAAACATTTTTAGAAAAATGTGCGCTGCTCAAACCTCCAAAGACTCTGAAAAACGTACAATTCATTTTAGGATTCCTAAATTTTGGCAGAACATACATACGTTTTGGATTACACAGAAAAAGTAAAACCTTTCTACAACTTAATTAGACCTGAGTTTTTAGTTCGGCATAAGAGCACACAGACAGAAATTCTCAGTTCCTTGAAGGCTGACATGATAGCTTCCAAACACTTACACACATGTGTAAACACCACAAATGTGGTGATCCGTGTAATCGCGAGTCAATCCGTGTATACCTAACTCCCCTTCAATGAAGGCAAAACTGTACCCATTGCATACAAATCACATCTGTACACAAACGCTGAAATGCATTTTGCATCTACAGAAAAAATACTGATAGCAGTACAGACTGCTGTAGTGAGAGAAAGAGCTCTAGCTCAGGGGAATCGCATAATTGTTGTGGCTCCAGTACCGACCTTGGAGGCTGTTACAAAAGCAAGCATTCCAAATGCAAAAGCAAGCATTCCAAATGCAAAAGCATTGCATCCGCGATGGATACAATGGGCTAATTCTCTCACTGCAACAGATGTAGACTACAAATTTGATTCTACATTAAAAACACAGGCATTTCTGCAGTACGAAGAAGAGTATCCTCTCCCGAATTTAATAATGCCTCTAGATCAGTATGAATAAATTTATTCTGACGAATTTGCCCAGCCGGCCGTAAGATGTAAACCGCAATACAGCGCTGTATGTGCGATTATAAAGGGACGTATGCGGGACGGTAAGTTACGTCCTAGCAATCTGCAGACGCAGTCTCGAGTAGAATGCACGGCACGGCACAGCTGGCAGAACTAAAAGCCCTGATACTGGCACTGAAAAATACGGATCAGGAATTCCCAACACTCATTGTGTGTGATTCGTTTTACTGTGTCCAGTCTTACAATGAATATCTTCACTACTGGTGCCAAAGTGGGTTTAGAGATTCTAAAAGTTGCACAGTAAAGCATCAGTTGCTTTGGGAACAAGTGGCAGAGCTGAAGAAAGACTTGCCACGAGCTCATGTAATTCACACATTGAATCATCAGCAGGTTGGCATGCATGTTGAAGGGAATTCACCGGCTGATGAAGCCCCCAAGGCGACAGTGAGAACTGCAACAGTGTTCTGGTATCTGTGATATCTGGTCACAGTAAGTTCCAGGGTTACTTGTTGCATGCAAGGATTGGTATAACCTAAAGTGGGGACGACAGGCATTCCAACATACAGTGGGGGAGGCGCGGATGCCGTTCTAGGATAGGGTTGTTGGTGCGGGCCACCTCAAAGATGGCCCACAGTTCTAAGAGTGCCTCTCCTCTGGTCTTTTTCTGTTCTACGTATTTTGTCCAAATGTGTGTTCTCGTGTGATTGATTATGTTAGTGTCTAAGGTTCTCCCCCCTGGCCAGAGTAGTGCATCTGCCTTAGTATGTGCGTGCCATTCGTGGCAATACTTGCTAGGTTTTTTAATCTGTGATGCTGTTTGCATACCCATTTCCCCATTACTTTACTCTAAAATTTAAATGTGTGAAGGAAGAACATCATTCAGAAATTGCAGGGATGGAACAATTGAGTTTTGGTGTTTCTGGCTTAGAAATTGTAATGGAATTACATTTACAACCGTTGAAAGAGCTGCAACAAAGCGAGGCTCTATAGATTATGCAAAACTCTCAATATGACTCTTGTCACGCTTCTGTTGCTCTGCCAGACATTGTTGTTAGTATCGATTGTCGACTTGTACTCCCATTTTCCCTTCACAAATGTGCAAGTATAAATACCGAAACTTAAATATATTAAAGTGGTCTACCGGTCTTGTCTGGGAGAGCTTCAAATTAGTTGTGTACATAGAGGGCCAAAGTTTTGAGTTTGCCGTTGCTGCAATCACTCGTTCTAGCACGTGAATAGACAGACAGATAATGGTAGCTGTCAACGCTACGCGTAATAACAGCTCAGCCTTGCCAAAAGACTTTACACTCAAATACTCCTACAAGTTAAATGCACAAAATATTCTGTATGCTCAAATTCTAGCAGTGCGCGATAGAGTAATATCAAACGGGGATCGCGGATTAGGTTTAATTCTAGCTGCACACGAGGGTCTGGGTTCAGCACTTGCAGGTATTACTGCAACAGTTTCACAACTGAAACAATGTTATTGGTGGCCAGGTCTTACCAAGCAGACCAAGGGCTTTGTCCTTAAGTGTGACATATGTCAACAGATGAAGGGTTCACCGTAGCACGTCCGCCACAGACACCATTACTGATATCAGACAGACCTCTTGCATGCGTCTATTTGGACCACTGCGGCCCCTTACAATCTGACGGGGCTTACAAGTACATCTCGGTGGCAGTAGATTCATGCTCTAGATTCTTGTGGGTTTGGCCCCAGCGCTTGACTGCCACTCGAATTGTTATAAAGGATCGGCCAGTATTTGTAGGGACATATGCAATTGGCACATTATGTTCCGACCGTGGCCATGCGGTTAGCTCACATGCTTACAAAGAAGCCATAGGATGTTTGGGTGTGGTGTTGTGGTACTCCTCTCTGTATCATCCCGATGAAAATTCCATTGTGTAGAGGAAAAATCGGGACTTAAAGCAATCCTGAAAAGCAAGGGTATTAGGCTCGGGTGGCAGTTGGGTCAATCACCTATATGGGGTCCAGAGGGCACTTAATAACATGTCAAGAAGTTCCCTAGGAGGCGGTACTCCATATGAGGTCCTGTTTGGAACTAGACTGTGGATACCCGACCTCCAGTGTGGCAGCACAGTGGCAGATGAAAAAGCATTTGACATCAGGGATCATTTGGCTGTTTTACAGGAACTCAATGAATTCTGGGCATTAAAAAGCAACGTCCAAGTAAAACGCACCAGCACTGGGGAAGTGAAAGCTGTCCCAGCAAGACCTGTCTGGGTTCAGAATATCGGGGACCTTGTCAGAGAAAAGATAGTGGACAAAAAGAAACTTGGGCCATCTTACAGAGCACCTGTAACTATCCTGGCTGTCAAAGGAACAAGAACAGTGCTTCTTCCGCCCCTTGCCAACAAGAAAGAAAAGAGATTTGTCTCCATTGATCTGATCAGACCACACTCTGTGGCTGATACTGAATAGCAGGCCGCATGGGCTGCTGGGTAGGTGCTGATCTCCTCTCCCTAACATACAGGAAGTTTCAGACAGAAAGATTAATAACCTTTGAAGAGTCTACTCTACAAAGTAATGGAGTTACCAACAACGGAATGGAACTCGTACCTTTTGAAATTGAACAGCAACAAAATACAAATGAAACACAGATCTCATTTCGGCCTAATACCGACATCTATGTGAATATGTCTGAAAACGAGTCATCTGCCAGTTCTATAAAACCTGCTGAGCTCCCAGAGATAGGTTGAACTGCGTCTGGCTACTTCATCGATTTTAATACTTTCTCTTTGGATCTAAGTGAACCCGAGTCACCACCAGCTCCTGTTTCCCACAAACAACAACTTCACTATTTCTACATTTGACTGAAAATACTTATTTTGTCTCTCCCTGGCTACAGCTCAGGATTGCAATTTATCTACTTTTCCTAGTGCTTTTGATAGATGTAGTAACTGTCTTTTTTCTGCTCTTGAATGGATTTTTGTCTTCCAGAATGCTCTGCAGTACAAAATGTGAACTTGGTCCTGAAACCACATACATCATGTCATCGTGAACAGAGACCTCTACTCAGTGAACATTGCAGCCGTTCCGATTCCTGCAGAAATAGTTTGGATAGGGTTGCATATGATGAATATGCTCCAACTGAATTTTTAAAAATACCACACTTGTTTAAATTTTTTTTAAATGATATCATCACCTCCAGTCATTTCTCTGATGAATGGGATTTTGAAACTGTAAATGCTATGCTGTCGATTTAAAACAATATGCTGCATTCTCCAGTAATGAATTTTATGATATCTCTGATTCTGACACTATGTATTGTTACCAACACTATGGTCATCATTTCTTGCACAAAGCAAGTATCCCATGTAATGTTTTCACTTACCATCAATGGGAACATTGCCCAACACCACCAAAAGGTAATTCACAAAAGTTTGCACAGACTTTTGCTTATTTTTCTGTTTTTAACACTTCAGACCTGACATCTTATTATTATAAGGTTGCACCTACACCTACAAAGAAAAATATGCTTACCAACACAAAACAGATATACTTTGCTACCTTTATTTCACAGCTGTCTTTGCAGGGTTTCGACTGTTGGAGGGACACCATACACACAAAATCTGTCTGGGGGACTAAGGATTGGCAAGTTCAGGGAACTGAGGCCTTATTTAGGGCATTCCTCATACTACAGCAAATGTGTATCCTGAACAATAAAGTAGAGGAGACTTCCTGTCTTGGGTTACTCAAGATAAAGGACTTGAACACACCTCGTATTCCCTCACTCACACACTTTGAGGGGTGGCAAAACTGTACACAACATAATGAGAATACGTTAGATGACATTTTACATAATAGTTCATACAATTCATCAGACCCCAATTGGAAGGGCTGGTTGGTTTGGCCTGTCAACACATATAGGTGTCATCAAGATTTAGGGGCACCACCGAAGGGTTTAGTATCCATAAGCCTGATCAACGTTACGTACAAGCAGAACACTCCGGGTGGTGACACTCTTACAGTTGGGAAGTTATACCTAGCGTGGCTAAAGACCTCAACACTGTCCCAGGTGAAACAACACACACTTGACCTTACTGTCCGAAGACATGGATCTTAGTGATGTTTTGTTAGATCCCCATAAACCACATCAGAAGCTCTTCCTTTACGTGATTTACAACGAGGTATGGAAGATCTCAAAGCAGGAGGCTGCTGAGAGATTGCGTGAGATTGACAGGGTTAACCTAGAAAAAGTTTTGACTGTGGTCGATAACAGTATGACCACACTGACTTACAGGATTTATTCACTGAGCAACATTATGTCTTCTGCTATAGATATAATAGAACAGGATTTGTCGATTCTTCAACATAAGCAATCGCAATTGCGATCCATTCTGTTATTAAGATGGACGCTACATTCATTGTACTCTGGTCACATGCCCTGGCGGTACATCAAAAGTACATCTCTGTTTTCTGTTGACAATCTAACAAAAAGATGGACAACAATGGCACGCAAAGATGCAAAATATACACTGCTGCACATTGAAAAATTGGACCAATTACCTTTTACCATGGCTGAGTCACCCTCCACTGAATGGTTAATCCATGGCCACATTATGCTGCCAGTCACGACATTTCAATTTCAGTACTGTCTACAGAACCACCAAGTAGGCAGGTATGAAGCGTTGGGTAAAACACATACATGAATCTTGGTAATTACCGTACAGATTTAGATGCAGGAGTGGAGACCCTGAGGTTTTTCTCAGTGGTTCTGACTGCAAGAATTCCTTGAGTGGATCTTTAATTTGTCAGGATATTTCGCTTCACGGAGTGTGTAATGCTTCAGTTGCAAACTTATTGTGTCACTTAAAAGGATCCCCAGCTGCTGTGATACATCCGGTGTTCAAACTGCTCTTGAATGGGAGTTATTTGATGTTTAATGATCGAGGTTATTGTGGGATGGTAGAAGGCATCGCATATCTGGTCACAGTAAGTTCCAGGGTTACTTGTTGTATGCAAGGATTGGTATAACCTAAAGCGGGAACGACAAGCATTCGAAAGAGCATTTCCATTCCAAGATACAGTGGGGGAGGCGCGGATGCCATTCTAGGATAGGGTTATTGGTGTGGGCCTCCTCAAAGATGGCCCACAGTTCTAACAGTGCCTCTCCTCTGGTTTTTTTCTGTACTACGTATTTTGTCTAAATGCGTGTTCGATTATGTTCGTGTCGAAGGTTCCCCCCTCTGGCCAGAGTAATGCATCTGCCTTAGTGTGTGCGTGCCATTCGTGGCAATACTTGCTAGGTTTTTTAATCTGTGATGTTCTTTGCATACCCATTCCCCGTTACTTTACTCTAAAATTTAAATGTGTGAAAGAAGAACATCATTCAGAAATTGCAGAGATGGAACAAATGAGTTTTGGTGCTTCTGGCTTAGAAATTGTAATGGAATTACATTTACAACAGTTGAAAGAGCTGCAACAAAGCAAGGCTCTATATATTATGCAAAACTCTCAGTATGACTCTTGTCACGCTTCTGTTGCTCTGCCAGACATTGTTGTTAGTATCGATTGTCGACTTGTACTCCCCTTTTCCCTTTACAAATGTGCAAGTATAAATACCGAAATGTAAATATATTAAAGTGGTCTACCGGTCTTGTCTGGGAGAGCTTCAAATTAGCTGTGTACATAGAGGGCCAAAGTTTTGAGTAAATGAGATATATGAAATCTTTCTGTCAACCTCAAGACCAGTGCATCCTTTTGTAGTTTTCTCCAGTTAAGATGCCCTCTTATGACATAAAACTGTTTTTTTTTTTTTTTTTACGAATCTTTTTATTAAACAAACATCGGTGAATGGTACATTACAGAGGACCAGGTAGGCGACATTTCACAATCCGCATGAATGGAAGGATATACAGACAGTACATAAGAGAGGAACATCACGGAGACATAGGGTCATCATGCTGTACATTTCGAGGTAGTGTACAGATCTCTCCTCTATGGATTTTCCATGGGTTCCAGATACGGGACCACTTCTTAGTGCACCCCCTTGCCAAATACACTGTCTTTTCCCTGAACATACACCAAGCGAGGTTTCTTTCCCAGGCGTCTAAAGTGGGTGGATGTGCTGCCCCCCCCAGAGTTGAGCAATGATTATTTTTGCCAACATGAACCCTAGTGTGGCCCATTGTGTCTGGGAAGTGTTTAAGTCCGTGGGCTCCCAGGTGTTTTATTTTTAAACACATGTTTACACCACTGCAAACAATGCAGCCCAACATCACTTGATGTTAATCCTAAAATCATCCACCCAAAATCCACAAAGAACAATAATAAAACCAAGAGGTACGCCTGAAAAGTACTTGCATATGTTGATCTAATCCCGAAGAACATGACCATCCTCATGGGCATCTATGGAGGCATTGTACATAATACTTATAGGGGAACACCTGCCAGACGTAGTAGATACATGCAAAACATGGAAGCACACAACTAAACTGACCAGTGCATGCACCCATAAACAGAAGAAATGGCAAAAGACCAAGGCATGCACAAAAAGCAAACAATATTACTCCATTACTGCAAGTTTTTACCTTATTAGATTACTTGAATGTATCAGACTTTAACAATACAGTTGTATGTCCATTCATCCATACCATCTTTGTTACAGGGATGCAAGGATATTACTGAAATTTAGAAAAAACATTTCTAAATGGGCTGACGTGTATGAAAATCCATGAACCAGAGATTTATATGTTAAACTGTGTACATCTAGCAACCCTACCTTCACCTAAATCTACAGACAATAACTGAACCCAATTGAAGTTGGTACACAAAACAAACATTTAACCTCTTCAGTGCCCATGACGAGATAGTCTCGTCATGGAGCACGGTTGCGCTGTGCCCATGACGAGACTATCTCGTCATGAACCCCACCCACTAGTGCAACGCCCGACACAGGAGGGGGAAAGGGCGTGGCACTGAAGGGGTTAATGTTGGTCATGATTTGCCACCAAGTTCGTAACATTATGCTTCTGAAAACACTGCATGCTTTCGTCACTTTGCAATTGTTATTGAAAAAAAGTTGACTATAGCATTCTTTTTCTGTGTGCAAGCAATATTTTCATAAATGTTGTTTTCCTCTGCTACAAAGACAGCTCATTTCTTGTTTCAGAAGCAGACTAGAACTTAACTACTGATTAAACAAAACCATGAGGCAAGGTTGTACTATGCAAGGCCTACTGCCAATGAATGGCACCACAAGATCAATACATATGTTAACCCTTCTAGTTCCCATACTTAACAATCCGGTTGTAAATTATGGGGATGTTGCTGAAGTGATCACATCCTTCCACCTAATGGTAAGAAACAGTGTTTGAGCATGGTTAATAAACTCATGGACTGTTTCACTACTACCATCCCCATAAATTTCCTGCTTAGTTGGTGCTACAGACTTGTGACTACAGGCCACAATTATTTCCACTACATCACACAAATAGGATGGAATTGCAGCATCGCAGGCGCAAAGACAGGCAGGAGAGGCGCCGTCAATCGAGGAAAAGCTCTCCTTTGAAGCTATGCCTTTTAATTTAAAAAGTCCTTCTCATGAATCATGAAATAACAGTGAAACCCAATCGCAGAGGATAGCGCCCCAGTTAAACTCTCTAGCCTTTAGCAGTATTTTTCTTTGACCCGTAAATCGCGGAGTTGCCCCTTTGATCTGCCCCTGGAGAAAATGGAAGCACGCTAGATGGTCTTAAAGCATCCAAAGAGAGAGCAGAAATTGTGACTTGTTTAGCATTAGTTATTCTAGAGGCACTGTCTGAAAGGGGAAACCCTCCAATTTACAAAGGTTCCCACCATAAATGTTGCCATCCAGCTTCTCCCAGTTCAGCCTCTTTTATTGGTGCTATATGGTGTCACAGCAGTCTCTGGCTTCTAGTGATTTTTCCTTTCCCTTACAGTTGATTATGGGCCAAGCCCTTGATCTGCTCCTAATGGCAGGGAAACGGTTTGCGGCTGATTGGTTAAGGATAAGTTGGAATTTACACCAGCAGGGTTCTTCCTCCTTTATGTTCAGTTTCATCTTCTCCTGTATGAAGGAACTATGCTTGTTTTCACGGTTTTATTGTGGTCCCAAGCAGGTAAACCTTTAGGCATGTGCACCATAGAAAAGAGGAGCTTCTCCCCTTTCCCATCTCTGTGCTCAGGATGCTACATTTCTGGTCCCTTTAACTGGTGCAAACAGGCAACCAGAATTTGACTGTTAAATCTGATTTTATCTTTTATGTGGACATGCAATTGTAAAGTGGGGGGTGCATTTCTTATATGCTCAACCTCTAGAGCAGTAAAGAGACTGTTTGGGGCGGGGTCACTAGTCGAATGAAGCCCTGTGCCAGAGGGGCCATGTCTCTTATGTCTAATTTAATGGTGGATCATTGACTCACGTTGAGCTGTCAGATTGAATACTATGATAATTTGGTGGCGTTCCTAAATTGTTTTTATAGGCCACATAGAAAGCAATCTGTCCAGTTTTTCTCTTTGGCGTTTTCTGAGTTTGGAATTCTGTTTGGTATAATGGATGGTGAAAGGTTATTACTGTGGCAAACATTTACTAGAGGGAGTCGATCTGTCTCTTGGCAGGCACTAAATGTGGGTTCGAATGACCAGTTGATCGAGTCTGTGATAGGATGCCACTTTTTTTGTAGGATCTGGTACTGTACAGGTGTGACTTACTCAGGTTGTATGTGTTAGTTACTCTGCCTGTTGTCTGTTCTAATGAGTAGTACTTATGTATGTTATACAGGTTCAGTGGGCACCTTCATTCCGTGCTATTTCAGAACATTTCTCTATATTTATATTCAGCAGTAAAGAAAGGAGTGTTGATAACTGAAGCCCAATAGTTTTTCCAAAATTACTCAATTGTTGAGGAACTTGAGTCTGCTGGTATTTAATAGGTATGGATATCTCGTTTAAGTAGCCACCTTGATACAACTGAAAGCTCTAGGTGGGAAGCTTCTTTCAAGGTGGCCACTGAGCCTTCCTGTCTCTAATTTTTCTCTGCATGCAGCTCACCCCACACACCTGGTTTTAGGAGTTCTGTTTCTGGAGAGTATGGTTGTTGATAGCTTTCACTGCTTTCCTATCCCCTGCACCTTTCCTCTCGCAGTAATGGCCTAATGTAAATCCCACAATGAGTGCCTCTGCCCTTGGTTCCGATGCATGAATCCTCAATCGAGTGGAAACCGATAGCTGGAAGGATGTATGCTGTTTTCATTTGGCAAGTTAAGAGAACTTATTGGACCAATACTTATTAATGATTTCTTTTAGGAAGGTTGATGGGGCCTGCTTATATTAGCCAGATGGTACCAAATGAGTTTTGAGGCAATTTTCCTTGCTCATGATCAGAATATAGTGTTCATCCTTGCTTTCACTTGCTTTGTGTTTTTTATGGGTATATAAAAAAAAACCTTTGCTGCAGATTGCATACAAGTTGAAACTCAAGAGGCTGTGAAGAAAGGCCATCTTGGCCAAAGCTTTTTCGTAACTGCCAAACAAACGCTATAGTACCTGATAACAGTTGGCACCAAAACTCCCTGCTTAATTGAGTCATCAGTGACTGTACGATTCCCTGCCCCAGATTCTCACTTTAGAGGATACGGAGAACTTGAGACTGTCGCTTCAGCAGGATAATCTTTATTTTCATGATGACCATTGATGAGATACACCCCACACTGTTGGTCCCACAGCGTGGAGGACTCTTGAGAAAGTAAGTCGGTTAAGTCTTTACTCATTTCACTACTATTTACAAAAGGTTGGCATTTTTTTTTCCACAGAAATCCAAGCACTTCATTCATGAGGTGTTGGGGTATGTTGAGGTAGGTTTCATTGGTTGTACAGAAATCCCACCCCAATCAATTGACTGGTGAGATGCGACTTGGCAGGAAATCATGCTCATCTACAACAGGGCCATCGGTGATAGAAACGGGGTCCGAAATGTGCTGGTGAAGTCAAAGTTTTAAAAAAACGGTCTGTGGACAATCCCGAGAAAGTTAATGAGTGGAATGCAGACGTTTTCAATGCAGACTGGCGCTATTAATAGGGAAGGAGTTGGGTTTACCATTTTTCATGTAATTAACATAGGGGCCTTTTTGTTCCACAGGAATCGGGGTATTCAGGGCATAGTTGGCAGTCTTAGGCTGTCCTAAATTCAGGGTAAGAGTTCTGCGTGATGTGGTTACATTTGGGCAAATCAGTGAGATCAAGCACATTTGCATCAGCATTAGGGCAATCCCTCTTCCAGTGCCCCAACTCACCACAGGCATAACATGACCCTCCTTCACCCTGATCTCTCCTTGGCCCTGCCAGTTACACCTCCACAATCGCCACCCCCATACCCCCCACCCTTCTTTCCTCCTTGCAGGTGCTCCCCACCATCTCCCCTTCACAGTTTGCTGGATGTTCGGCAATTTCAAAGATGCTAGTTTAGGTTTAGAGTTCTCTTTCTTTTGAAGCTACTCTGTGATTGGCAACGGTCACTAGCTCTGCCAGTTTCATGAAGCCAGAGGTAGTAAGCATTTTAATGGTCGCAAACGCTCCAGTTCAGCGTCTGCTACAGTTTAAATGCCTTTCCTTATGTACTAATAATCCATTTGTAGACGCAAGAAATGTTTTTCCGACTTCGAAAATGGAATTGCATATGACTAACAGATTCCATGTCTGTAACGGGCATGTTGTAAATCTCCCTTCTGAATGCCAAATTGGTATTTAATATATCAGGATTTGGAGCCAGAAATCACGTTGCAAAACATTGATATGTTACCAACACCTCAAAGGAGGTGGTTAAATATTCACAAAACCCAAAGGGTCCTCTTGGGATCCCTTCCCCTTTGTTTATGTGGGGGGAAAATATTGAAGAGTAGGCAGCGGTCCATGGGACCACTGCCTACTCTTAATTAAACAAAAAAGACATTGTGGTCTGCTAGCCCCAACAGGCCGTGTTGCCTGTGATTCCCTTTAATAGTAGTAAGTTCCAATATGCAAACTGCCTCATTAATATTTATGAGGTAGGCTAGATTGTAATTTTGTAACCCACTGCAATTTGGATTTTAATGAACCGGCCTGTTACTACAAAGGCCAGTTCTTAATTTAAAAAAAAAACTTTTTGCAAAAATACTGGTTACATTTGCGATCAAATATTTATACGGCTGGCCCTTAGTTTGCCATCCAGTAGAAATTGTCATCAGTTGACTAATCACATTTGGTTACTGTTCCTGCCCAAAAGCAGCATCTATAGCTTCCTGAGCCATCTCCATCAGACCGGTAATACTCTAATATTTTCCAAACATATCCTTGAGCCTGTCTAGAGAATCTGCTGGTGATGCACTTTTATTTTGTTTGCAAATTTAAATCTTAGCCTTATCTGTTTTCACCTGGAAAATATCCACAAACACATTCAGTAATGCATCCTTTTCTGTATTCAGTTCAGTTCATAATCTTTTTTTCGATCACTAAGATCACAAAAGAAATTCACAACGATACACACTGATTTCCAATTGGGGGTACGTACACCCTATGATCATAATAAATGGGATATAGACATAGTTATTTACAATTAACATTTTTGGGCTTCAAGGCCATACACAAATAAAAAATTCAGAACTAGTCATAAAACCATTATATCTCATATATAAAACATTAATATAAAAAACTTTAAAATTCTTGTTTCATAAAAATGACATAAAAGAGACCAGTTAAAAAGAGGTAAAAAGGAGAAAAGAAAATATGCGACACCCAATGGCCATACAAAATGTGCAAGGAAACAGTCAAATATACAGCATTATGTACAGCACTAGAATTGGAATACGATTCTATAACTAGGACCATGATTATGCCGGACAGAGGTTTACTATAGACATTACTAGTCAGCAACTAGTGACATTTGCCTAACCATTTTAAACATCAACTTACTATTTTTGCTAATCGCTAGGTTTGATGGGCATCGGGGTCTTTAACATTTTGTCATGAATTAACCACATCCAGCCTAGAAATTTGGCAGTTGCTATTGCACATGATTCATATGTGTTGGTCAACAATATTGTAATTGCAGTGGTGCTGCACCTAGTACCCATATTTCTACATAAAGGTTTCAACCATTTATTCTGGGGGGCCTTCTAGGCCAGGCAAACAAATAACATATGTGAATAGGTCTCCTCCAATTCTACACACAAGTGGCACTTAATAACATAATAACATTTAAATTATGCCATTTGCATTTGAAAGAGTTTACTGGTAGTGAACCTACCCGGAACTGAAAGTAGAGTTGGCTGTCTCTGGGCTTAGATATAACATCCCAGAAGGATTCATACAGAGGACATGGCTTAAACTCTATGAATGTATCTGTCATCGTAGCACTATCGTAAGTTTGGATACTATTCGTTAAACCATGGACCAGTAGAGTTCTTTCATTTCTTTTTTTGAGGGGAACTGTTGACCCTGTGGATCATTCCATAGATGTCGCACTCCCATGTTGACCAATATGTTTTTCACCGATTGCAACTATATAATTTTGCAAGAGGTATTGGCTTTCCAGACATCTTTAAGGGCAGCAGCATAATGTGATAGCTCAGGAGTAGTCCATAATCTTCACCAAAAAGCTATTGGGCGAAACCTGGCTATCTCATCCAATCTATTGCAGCCCAGGTTGTAATATAAAGTGGAGTGTTCTGGGGTAGTCCGGTGATGCCTCTCCAAACTTTGTGTTTGGCTAAAACTAGTGGAATCAAATGTTCATAGCCCTAGAGTTCAGCACCATATAATAACGAAGCTAAGACTTTGGTGTTGTAGAGCTTCAAAACGGGGTTTATAGGCTTAGTTAGTGAGGACTTTTGTTCCTTCAGCAGTACACCTGCTAGTTGGCTATGTTTGACGGCCATGGTTTCAATCTGGGGTTTCCAATTAAGTTTCCGAGTGTGATTCCTAAATAATTAAAAACATCCATTTGGTCAAGATATTCATTATTTAGGGATACCCTCCCTTTGATGGCCCGGTTTTTATGGAGAACCATTAATTTAGTTTTGCTTGTGTTAATCACAAGACCACAGGCCTCACAGAATTCTTCGAACCTCGCTAACGCCCGTTGCCGGCCACTCTGTGTTTGAGATGATAAGTGTGTCATCTGCAAAACAGGAGTATAGGTGTTTTTATGCCTGCAAGAGTGGGTGCATCGGTCGGAAAGGTGGTAAAAAATTAACGACCCCATTGATGAATAGTGAAAATAATGTTGGAGCCATAACACACCCTTGGCGAACCCCTTTGGAAACAGGGATACGATTGGGGATGTTACCCTGTGTACCCCACCAGACCTGTGCGAAGTTTTCCTTGTGCAACCTCACCACAACAGATAAAAGCTCTAGTGGCATCCCAAGATCCTTGAGGACCCACTAAAGTTGATTACGGGGGACCAAATCAAATGCGGATTTCAAATCAACAAAGGCGGCATATATGGTACCTTCCGCCAGCACTACAACGCACCAGTATATTAATACAAAACGAAAGACCTGGTCCTCCGTACTCACATGGGTGTGAAATCCTGCCTATATCTGTGACAGTATATCATTATCTATGATCCATTCCTGGATTCTGCTTGGCACCAGTCTTGCCATTGTTTTTTGTATTGCATCAATAAGGCTTATTGGCCTATAGTTACTAGGGCTTGAACGATCAGCTTTCTTATAAATCGGTAAGATCTCTGCGCCCCTCTAAAAGACAGGTATAGAGGCTCTACTTGCTATTGCATTTATTAACAGTAGTATGTACTTATGCCAGATGACCCTATCATATAAAAACAAATCTGCCGGGATGCTATCCGGGCACGGGGCTCTTCCACTAGTTACTGCACTCAACACTATTTCATCCTCCCCTATATCAAAATGCAATGCAACATCACACCACGGAATTTGGAATAGGTATACGGTTTCCCCACTTCCTCTACAGCAAATTGCTTAGCAAAATGTGAAACTCACTTTTCGAGAGCTACATGATTTTGTGGTTGTGGTGCTTGCTCACCTCTCCCCCATTTGACCAGCTGCCAGAAGTGTTGAAGATTTTTCACTAGGCTGGCCTGATCAAGATCATGCCATCTCAGTTTGTCCCAGTCTTTATTTGCGTTGTGCTTTATAGCTTTATACTTCTGACGAGTTGCTTTGATGGTGGCCAAATCTTTATGTTTAATGGCCACTGCCAAAGACTTGTAAGCTTCTCTGCAGGCCTTATTATACCAGGTTATTTGTTTCTCCACACGTTTACTCGGGTGGCTGAGAGGCTTTATAAAATATTTTTTAATTTTGCCAAATAGGTCTTAATGGGCCCTAGTTATTTTTTGATTTAACTGTGTGTGTGATGCTGGCTCGTAGCACTGTTAATGTGTGAATAACATCTGCCCTTTTGGCTGTGAGTGTTGCTTCGCTTTCCACTATTTTGTTCCATTTTACCCTCCTCAGATCATTACAAAGCACGACATTGTTGGTGGTACAGTGTATTATTGGTGTTGGTAACTGACCTTGAGCTTTCTTTTTTAATGATATGGGGTTGTGATCACTTTCTGCTCTCTCCCAGACCTCCATGTTGATAAGAGAGGACCAGTATTCCAGATTTAGGAGTATATAGTCAATACGACTCTTACTCACACCATTGTTAAAAGTATCGGAACCTACCTTGTCTGACAGAGTATGCCCATTTACTGCCCTGAGACCCCTCCCCATACATAATGCTTTAAGTTGTAAAGCTGCCTCCGTCCATCTCTTAATTGGAGGCGCCTCTAAATAAGGGATGCTCCTTTGCGCATCCTCCTCTTCGGTGAGTTTACTATCGTTTTTTGATCGAGAGGCTCGAAGGTGGTGTTAAAGTCCCCTGCAATTACAAAGTTTGGAGTACCAGTCGTCCTTTCCAGAAAGTTCTCTAAAATTGCTACAGTATTGGACAGTCTTCCACCAGTAAGGCCTCTAGCATAAACATTAAGGACTATTATCTCGTCGTTGGGATTGATCTGTTAACAAATGGCCATAATGTCAGGGCTATCGATGTGGACTTCCTGAGTTTTAAAGCATAGAACCAGTTTTACCCAAATAGTCAGCACATCTGATGGTTTACCTCTCTGCTCTTGGTGTGATGGTTTATAAAAATTAAGATAGGCTGAACAATGTAAAGGGTTTTGGGACCATGTTTCTTGGAACACGCAGATGTCATAACTCTCAATAAATTCAAGCCAATCCCAGGACTCTAATTTTGACTGCAAACTCGCAATGTTCCAAGAAATATATGCAATCTGGGCAGATGTTGGGGAAGATGCTAGATCTATGCTACCTTTTGATTTACAAGGGGTAGCATCCTTACATATTTTGTCTATATAAGGGGTTAAGCGATTGACTAGCCCATTATTACTTGAATAGGGCCAGTGGACTTAAGAATATAGTCAATCACACTGCTCCAGATCACTTAGAGGGGCAAATCTATTCTCGAGGGTTACCCCTGGATTGGCCGTATTGCATGATTCTTCATCCGTCCTTCTCCCTTCCCCCATAGGAGCACTTGTTTCATCAACTAGTGTTTGGGGGTGCCTATAGAAGAATGCATATGGTAGTGCTCTGATTTGTGTGCCTTTAGGGGGGTCCCATCGTAGATGATCTAATAGGGCATTTGATACATGATGGTTATTGAAGTTTATAATCACACGGTCACCCTCCATTATTTTCTTAGTTGGACCCAGCCACTCTACCCTTCTAGCCATTATAATTTGGTTTGACAATGGAACCCCCTTTTTTTTCTCCTACCAGCAGTTTGGGTAGTTAACCAATGCAGAGATTTATCCATTAATTAGGCGTACGTTTCTGACTGCTCGACCCTCAGGATCGGGATATTACCCAGAATCAGTAACAGAGGGGATGAGGCCCGTGGGAGGTGTAAAGACTTATGTGCGTTAGGAGGGCTCCCCAGGTTTTGTCTAAGCTGCTTCGGGTGGGGCTCCCTCTCTCCAGCCCCACGTAAGATTGATCGTGTATTGGAGGCAGGTCCATCTAAGGGGATAGTAGGATGCAACTGGGGGTTTGAAACTGCAGCTAGCTTCGAGGGTTGCCTCATTGGGCAGGAAGGTGTCAATTGTTGGTTGTGACGAGAAGTAGCTGCTTTGTTATGCTCGTTGCTGCCCATATGGGCAAGCTGCCCTTCATTGTTATACTCCTTTGGGCGCCCCACCCCTAGGGATGCTGGTGGTCCCTCTGCTACTCCAAAACATGAGCATAGTCAAGAACATGCACCTTTGTCATGCGTCGGTCTACCCAGCACTTCAATATGTGACAACCTGTCCTCAATTTGGGATAACTTGGTTAATAGTGGACTCAGGAGAACAATAACCTATGTCTCAAGTCTTTTCCATTGATCATCATCACTCCCCTGGATCAGCAAGGTAAGAGTCTCATTACCAGCCTTAGGACATGAATTTAAACTTGAGCCAGGTTCAATGACTCTAGGTCCTCTCTGCTCGATAGCTTCCAGCTTCTGCTTTGGCTTATGGTTTGGGAGAGCACCACCCCTTCTTTTTACTGGTGGCTCACTGATAAAATCTGGTGGAGCGGTTGCGACTTTGCCCCTTGTAGCTGTTTTAGCTCTTGCTGAAGATTTGACTGGAGTATTAACGGGGCCAGGGATTGATACATCTGACAACACAGGGGCCGCTGGCACTGGGGAGGAAGGAATAAGAGTACTATCCACAGATGGATTGCCAAGGGAGCAACGCTTTTGAGTGGCTCGGTTAGTTCGATTTGGTGGGTTAAAACTGAATCTACCCTCGTTAAGAAGGCGTCTAAAGTCCCTGCTATTCCACCTCCCAGATGATCATTCGTGCCTTTATGCTTAACCATTCTATATACGATGGGCTTATATATATAAAAAAGTCAGTTTAAAAAACAAAAAGCATGTACCTTAATGTGATGATCCTTGGAAGCCTCAGTCCTGATGTCGGGGAATGGGCCCAGCCTCCTCTAGGCTCCGACGGGCGTGGATGGGCCTGCCTTTGGCCCGGGTTTAGGCTTGACGTGCCAACGTGCGTCCCGCACTGCGGGAGCCCGAACAGCTTTTATGCGCCCCAGGGGCAAGGAACATTACGTTGGTGCCTTCTGGCGTGTTGAAAGTCAGGGGATGTAGTCCCCTGTAGGCCGGCAGCAATGTAAAGTGTTCAATAGCAAGCTCCCGCACTGCGGGAGCCCGAACAGCCTTTATGTGCCCTCGGTGCAAGGAACGTAATGCTGGCGCCTCCTGACGCATTGAAAGTTGGGGGATGTAGTGCCCTGTAGGCCGGCAGGAAGGTGAAGGGTTCAATAGCTGGCTTCCGTGCTGCGGGGAAGGAACGTAACGTGGCTCCTCCTGAAGCGTTACGTCTTGGGATGTAGGCCGGCAGCAAGGTGAAAGGTTCAATAGCGAGCAGTTTGTGTATTCAGGGCTCCTTCATTCCTAATTCCTCATTGACTCGAGGAATTGTACCTACACCTTTTAAAAAGGCAGTAGTAGTCCCTCTAAAAAATTAAAAAATAAAAACAATTTGATGTCCTGTTACTCTTGAAAAACTACTGCCCTATTTTCTGGCTTCCTTTTCCTGCTAAATTACTAGAAGCAAACATGCCCCAGATGTGCTCTGCTCGGTTTCGTCCTGCTCCCGGTACTGAATCTGTAATTCTCTCTGTAGTGGACGATATGTGTA
The DNA here is from genome assembly GCF_964204655.1 of Triturus cristatus. Lineage (NCBI taxonomy): Eukaryota > Metazoa > Chordata > Amphibia > Caudata > Salamandridae > Triturus > Triturus cristatus. The sequence goes on from NC_140594.1 coordinate 648,793,861, forward strand.
AGGATGACAACATCTTGGCCCCTGCCCTAGTTTTACTTGATCTCTCAGCCACCTTCAACACGGTCAACCATAAATTATTGGTGGACCGTGTGGAGGATGCTGGGCTAAGGGCTCGTTTTGGATTGGATCAAATCTTTTGTGGTGAAGCACACACAGTTGGTTACTTTGGGACCTTTTAAGGCCTCAGCAATTCATCTAGACTGTGGGGTTCCACAGAGCTCCTCTCTTTCCCCACATTTATTTAATATTTACACTAAACCTCTTATTCAAGCCTTAAATTAGATGAATTGTAAATTAGTACAGTAGAATGTTGAGCACTCAATTGCAGACAATGGAGTACTCTGAGCTTCTACGGGCCGGTAGAACCCCGCAGAACAACATTCTAATGTTGTTTTTCATTCACAGCTGGTGCTGTGAACAACCTCTCGGGCCTGAGGGGATTTAAATTCCCTCGGGCTCCGAGAGGCCATTGTTTTGACCAATTAGAACATTGGAATGTTCTAATAGCCCTAGAGCCCTCCTAGCTGGCTCTACCAGCCATTAAAGGCCCGCTCCCTTGTTGGAAGCCCTCCCCTTTGGTTAGGGCCTTTAATGCTGGAGTGGGCCGTTAGTGGCCGCTAGGTCGGGCTCTAAGGCTATAATATATAACTACGCAGCTGCTATTTAGGTTCCAAGACTCGCTGGATTCCCAGAGAAACTTCCAACTTGTTATGCAGTTTATCTGGAACTGGATGGGTAGTAATTTTTTAAAGCTCAATGCCGACAAAGCTTAAATTGTTATCTTAAATAACAAAATCAACACCTGCATTCCCTCAGCCTGGCCTCTTGAAATTACTTCTCAGCTAGATTGTCAGTTCCTTGTATCTTGGTCTCCCCCAAATCCACCATGTACACTGTAGAAGGTCCAGAACCTTATCATTAAGGCACCTCGAAACTGGCATATTACTCCCCTTTTGAGAGTCTTGTGTTCATTGGCTGCCTCTGGAACAGAGTATTCCTTTTAAAGCCTGTTGTATTATTTTTAAGCAGATCTGCGGGAGGGTCCCCAATTTCTGTGAACTAGAGTTATGAAATATTTACCAACTAGAAATGTACGCTCTTCCTCAGCCAAATTATTCACCATCCCCAAGTTTAAGAAGCAACAGTGAGGCGGTGTTAGGTTTTCTGCTTTAGCCCCTACCATATGCAAGTCCCTGCCTCTACCATACGTAATTCTCTGCCTCAACTACTATTTGAAATTATAGAAATAGCTTAAGACCTGGCTATTTAGGCAGGCCTAATAGCCTTCTCCTATCAAGTGTGTACTCCGCTTGTTCCTTACTCTCCTTTTACTTCGCGCCATGCTCTATAAGTGTAACATAAAAATTGTGGGGTCCTGTCTTAGCCATGCGGACTTTCCAAACAATCAGTTTCTCAATTCACTGGGTACTTCTAAACACAATTGATTCACACTAGCCCAGTTTAGTCTATATACTTAAAACGCACTTTGCAGTTTTTCGCAGAGCTGGGTGGGATTTTCTCTAATGTTGGAGAACTGTTTCTTAATGCTCATTATATCAGAAGGGGTCCAAGAGACATGAATGGTGACTATACCTCTTGAGACAGGGTAGTCTCTTAACAGCAAAAGAATAATCAGGAATGGGCGGGTGAGGTCTTCAATTCTACCTTGCCCGAGTGAAGGGAGCTTATAGCCCTCTCCCTCTGAATCTAGCTTCCAGCCAGTTGGTCTGTAGTTCTTCTTAAGCTTTCTCATTTGAACTGCGTTCACAGGGATCTCTATACCCAGCTGAGATTAAACACACTCTTGGCCTAGTCTACTCAACAGTAGTGAAGTTTACATCTTGTCTTGTTATTTGTGCGCTTCTGTTGAGTTCTCCAATTCAATCACTGGCATTACACGGCTCGTTTGTGTTTCATGCTCCATTTGCCGTTAGTCTGCTGGCGCCGCAGATGCACCCAAGTCCTAATCCACCACAAGAAGAAAAACATTCAGCAAACCCTCCTCCTTAGTTTCCTTGCTCTCCTGTTTATGCTTGTGGTTCAGTGATCTGGGGGAATGCATATTGAAGAGGTAGAGCAGTAATCCTTAACTCTCTCCCTAATTTTGTCTTATTTGGTATTCCAGTTTCTCCTGGGTCTGTTTCATACCAGGGACGTGTTCGTGTTTGCCGGCCTCCTCGTGCCGCGGTGACTAGAGTGGCCGTTGCTTGGCCTCTATCTTCTCTTTAGGATCTTTTAACTTTTTTGTAAGTTCCTAATCTCTCTAGATTTAGTAGTCCCCATCCACTGTTTCAGAAATGTGCACATGGGTATAGCGTACCGATTGTACATAGCTTTGGCAGGAGTCCAGTTTAGTGAGAGTCTGTTGTTTAGATTGTTCCGCCCCATCTCTGCTTCTTTATTCAAGCGCAGTGAACAGGAATGGTTACACCAGCATTGTGACCACAGCTTAAAACTAGGAAAGGATTGGGAAGGAAATGCAATGTACGGTAAGGAGTCCGTCAGTTAAGGTATCGCACCTAAAGATTCCCATGTGTTGGGCAACCTTTGGCTCTGTGCACGCATGGGCTATTGAAGTAGCTGGGTGGCTGGACCAGAGGCCTCATTGCGCACACATTGATCCTTCAAGTGTCTGTGCTTCTGGCTCCGACGCTCCTCCCCTTTTCCAGCACTATTTCAAGAGTCTGCTTGCTCTAAACCATGGATTGCACACACACAATCTTTACTAGAGGACTCCACCAATAACTACCTGCTCGACCAGAGAAATTCTATGTTGTTTCCAACCCAAATGGCTCCCTCAGTTCACTTTATCACATTACATACAATAACGAAACAATATGCTAAACACTATTAAACTTCACCTAAGTTTACTTCAACATGCTCACTCTCTTTGGTTGAATCACCAGGTCCAGTTCTTAGCTGTGCTCTTCCCGAGTCCGCTTACAGAAATCTCTACCTTATGTCTGGCACCTGTCCTCGTCGTGAGGAGTTCTGGTTAGAGACTGCCCTGCTCGCTGAGCAAAGGCATTTCCCACCTAACACATCAGATTCTGTAAAAGAAAACAGACATCCGGGATAGCTCATAGAAGACTATTACATGTTTAATGCAAAAGTAGCAAGCATGCATCAGAATAAGCAAAGGCACAGTGCTAGATCAACTGACCACACCTTCCACCCAGGAACCCCCCTCTGAAAGATGGAGACTGTTCAGTTCAGTTTAAATAACTTTATTCGAATCATAAACGTTTACACAATAAAACATCTAAAAACAATTCCAAAACTCACACTTATTCCCTTCCGTAGATCTTAATAAACCAGCAAAATTAATCAAATTAAAAATCATCATAGCTATCCCCACCTCAGTTTGTACAGTTTGAGTAAAAAGAACATTCTTAGTAAAATAAATAAAAGTAGATTCATTTTCACACTTCATAACGTTTCCTGATTATAAATGTAGTTCTAATGAAACTAAGTACTGCTCTAGAGATTACAGCCGTAGATAGTGCCCTTAAATAGGCAGAGCCCTCTTGATAAGAGCAGGGCCTAATAGCGTTCAATATAGGTTTAATAAAACGTGCTCCAGGGTATTTATACAGGGAGCAGAACAACATAAAATGCATTGTACTCTGTTTGGCCAGATTATTACAAGGACAGGGGGCTAGTCTCTCACACCAGCCAGCCTGTTTAGGATAGGCCACTAAAAAATGCAGTGTTCCCAATCGAAATATGGTCAACAGAAAACGGAATTGTACATGCAAAGTAAAAGACAAATAAAATTGCTGGGGACCTAATGCCCCATCATCTAATGTTCCCCTGCCCTGGTCAGACATCCTTAATTCAGTGCAGTATGCATTTTTTATAATCATTTTCATATTAGACTCAATAGTATCTGGGTTATTATACCATTCCTCTAGGCCAATCTTATAAAAAGTATCCCTAACATAACGAAGCCAAGGGAGTGCCATTGCATTATCCAGATTCATGCAATCTTTAAGGATACTCCTAGTGAATGTCAGAGTCTCTGAAGACCAGATTTTCGCCCATAGGATAAGGGGTGCAATGTTTATCCTATCTTTCACGTATTCCAGGCCCACCTCTGAATGACAAAATGAGGTTGAAGCACTACTCGGAATCATTAAAAGCCTTTTTAAAAATGTATTTGCTAAAACCTGAATCTGATAACTCTTATGATAACCCCATACTCCAGCCCCAAAAGTGGCTACAGATAAATATTGGATTTATATAAAATTATTATTTCTGTAACCGGTTTATGTCCCAATTTACAGACTAAACAAAACAGCCCCTCTGTTATTCTACTGGTCTGTTGGGCCCTTGTCATAATTAGTTTATCCCAACTTAATTTGTTGTTAAAAACATTAACTAAATAGGTAAAATTAGGCACCTTCTCAATGATTTTTCCATTCACAATGAACTTCCTAGTTTTAGTTTTTCCTGGACCACAAACCATAATAAATGATTTACCAAAATTTACTTTGAGGTCCAGTCCTAACATAAAATCAGTGAAGGCGGTCAGGGCCCTTTGTAAACTATTGGCCTTTAGGGTCATTAATACCATATCATCGGCATAGGACAACAGAAGGACCGGTCTACCTCCTACTCTTGGAAAACTCAGTTGCTGTTTAGTCAAGAATTACTCTAGACCGTTAAAATATTACAAGAAATAGGAAGGGGGCCAGTATACAACCCTGTCGCACCCCTTCCATGGAGGCAATGGGCCTGGGCTTCTCACCTCCTGGTCCAAAGCGCACAGCCACAGTGGTGGATTCATGTAGCCTGCGTAATAGGGTAATAAGGGGACTGCTGAAATCCATACATTATGGAGTTACATCTATACACTTTTTAGGTCTCGCAATGGCAGCGCATGCAATGCGTGCACTGTCTCAGCGAGACATAAAGTAATCTGTATGTTGGCTTAAACTTAATGTAATCTGTTTTTCCGCTTGCTATTGGCTTACTTGTGGTACTGTTCTTGTTATCTCTCTTTCTGTTGGCTGTTGGTCATTTGCTAACTTCCATGTAGTCTTGATACAGCGGCGCCTAACTACAGTGTTCTTTCGCTCTGCTTGCACTTCTTTTAATTGAAGTGCAGTGGGCCATCTGTTTTTCATGCTGTAGCCTGCCTTTGTAATTGGAGACTTTTGAGCACGCTGTGTGATTCCTACGCTCCTCCACCCCACCGTCTCTGCTTTCACTCCTCCTCGGTCACAGAGGGGGTTTGTACTGCTGTATGAGGCATTTAGCGCGGCTTTCTTCAGACGAGCCGTAAGGTAAGGGGCACGGCCGCCATTAATGTGGGGCACTTTTGTAAACAACCTTTCAATGCACCACCCCCACCTTCAATCGGCCGCCACGGGGCGGCAAACAAAACAGAGAAATCGCCAGAACCTCCCATAGCACTGCCTTTATTCATGGTGTAAACATAGCTGCCATCATTTCAGATCAATCAAACCCAGCTGGCCGGGCTGCCTCTGAATCTCGCTGAGTGAACCACCGTCCACGTTGTTTGCCTCTGTGCCTTCACTGATTTACATAAAAAAAGCACATAGCCTGGCGTGTCTCTGTAGTATGTAGATGTGGGCTGCGCCTTGTGTGTTGTCTTCAGGCACAGGTACCACTACCACCCCAGGTAACAGCTTGACCCAGGCAGACGCTGGTAGGGCGGGCAGCGCCTTTGTTTTAACGCTGCCTGCCTTCGCCAACAGCAGACAAGTGTGGTGCCTCCGTCCACGACCCCTTGCAGTGCTCTCTGTATTGTGGGAGGGTCACCAAGCAGCATGTTGTGTTCCGGTAGCACCCTGCTGCGTCTGGAGTCCTGTCGACGGGCAACCCATCACCCTCTCAACAGGCTGCAATAAAAAGTCCACGGCTCCAGTAAGCTCCGGCGAAGAGGTGGGCAGTGCTCTTGCAGGGGCTTGAGAAATCGTTTTTCAGAATAAGACAGTTCATTTTGTTTACAATTTAAACGAGCTGTCACTAGTCTCCTGTAGAAAACACAAATATGCTCCACCCTCTTAATATGCTAGCATAATAACGAGCAATTGAAGATGTGATGCATAGAATATTAAACTGGTTTAAGTTTAGTTTAGTAAAATCTCAGCCCGTAAGTTTTTCCATTAAAATAGCTTCTGTCTGACTATGTTCACTCAATTAAAAACAACTTTGGCACTTTCAATAATTACAGGGCAGCAATTAAAACCACTCAGAGATCGACGACCTTCAGTGTGCAGTTCCTGGACTCCAACTAAGTTAGAGCTACTACTGCAGAATCATGCACTGCAGAAATCTCTGAGGGCTAGAGTGACAGACAGTGAAATAGCAGAGACCGCTCCAGCTGTATGCAAAATATCACAGACTCTACAAAGAGCGCTCTGCGACAGGATTAATTAGCAGACACAGACGAGATGTGGCTAAACTGCCAGAGGTGCCGACTTTGGAACTGAGGAATCGGGTTTAACTCCCGGCTTCAGCTCAACATTCTGTGACTCTGGGCAAATTACTTAATCTCCCATACCCTTAAAAAAACACACACACAAAAGAAAGCTGGTTCAAGTATAAAGCGCTCCAATGCCCTTGAGGCAGAGTTTGCGCTGTATCAAAAGTACAAACAAGCATTTGCAATGCAATAGTTCGCGCATTTACGCGACTTTCAGCTATTGACATTGCAAATAACAATGTCTTTTATTTTTGTTTTCGTTTTAAAATACATAAATAAAAGGTATTGTCATTTACAATGCCGATAGCTTAAACTCGCGTAAATGCGAGACCTATTGCATTGCAAATGCTTGTTCTCAATGCAATCGACTGAAGCAGGACGACGTGATGGGTTAAAAATACAGATAGGCGCTAATGAGCAGGTACCAAGCTCTTCTTGTGGGGAATACCTTGGCAGATACTTGAAGCTTTCCCTAGTAATAAGGGTGACTAAACCAATTTCTGCAATCCTCTTTTGTTGTCCCAGCTTCAGAACGAGGCTACTCTTACTAACATAGTTGAGCTAAGATATGCAACATACAATAATGGAGAACAAAATAGTAGAGCATTTAAATGGCAGTGCATTTAACCCCTTCGGTGCCCGCCCCTTTCCCCACCCTGTGCCGGCCGTTACATTAGCGGGCGGGGTTTGTGACGAGCTGGACTCGTCATGGGCACAGCGCCACCGCGGCCCATGACGAGTCCAGCTCGTCACGGGCATTGAAGAGGTTAAATTAGCAATGATGCTAATGCTGTCTTGAACCTCAAGCAAGTATAACAAGCATTCAAGATGGCGACCGGAGCAGACGCTTGAGCGGCCGGCTCCGTCGGCCCGTGGCCTCGGACTACTATCCTGATGCCCATCCTCGCCGAATTTCGAGGTGCTACGTATGCGAAGACGTGCTGACCGCGCTGCCGCTTTCCCGGAGTCTCAGCCCGCCCGGATGCCCGAGTTGTGGGTGCTTTTGTCCTCTGCACTAAACCCCTGCGCCATTATGGCCTTTGCCGGCCCCCTGGAAGCTCCGCAGTTACCGGACCAGCTAGCGCTAACCTGAGCCCCGCGGTCCCGATCTCACCTCGCACCACGGATCGTTGCCGGATGAGCCCGGGGAGAGACGGCCGGACACCTTCTGCACCCTGTGCCTGACGGGCTGGAGCTGTGGGGTGGGCCCCGGTGCGGCGGGTCTCCTGCCCCGCTCTGAGGACCGCGCTGTGGGAGGCTGCTGACCCCCTTCACCTATTGCCTAGCCGGCGGCAAAGAGAACCTGCGAGAAGAGAAGCGACTGTCGGCCTTCCCTGCTGCGGCGTAGACCTGAGGGGAATTGACTCCTTGCCACTACCCCCCCCCTGGCCTTTGCAACGTACAGCGGCAAAACATGGCGTTGAGTGCCTGCTCGCGGCTGGGGGGTGATACTCCGGTCTCGCCCGCTGCCCACTTCGCCCTCCCTCTTCCGGACACCAGCTCCACAGTGCCGTCCCGGATTGCTGCCGATGTGGGGGCCCGGCTTCCGCTGACATGCGGCTCCGTTCTGGCTGTCCTGCGGGACTTTCAACTACAAATGTGCGCTGGCCTGCAGGCGCTGAGTGAGCGGTTTGACCCCATACTGTCGGCTGCGGGTCGTGAGCGCTTTGTTTGTCATCCACAGGGCGTGGGTCTCCCGGTGCTTTTGTCCTCTTGCGGGGACACAACGGCGGTGTATGATTGTGCTACACTGGTGCCTTCATCCGGCGTTCCCGGCACCCGGGATCCACCGCTCTCCACCTCAACTGCGGATACTTTGTCCCCCTGGTCATGGCCGCCTGCTTCATTGTTGCCTGCCTCACCGCGTCCGCAAGAGTATCCTGCTGAGCGACACCTAACGGCTTCGAGGAACCGTCCGCGGTGGCCTACTGCTTCCTTTTTGTGGAACTCCTGTTCTTTACTTGCCAGGTTTGGATTTTATGTGGTGCAAAGAGGGACCTCAATAGATGGTCGGCGGCCATTTCGTGATCCTACTTCACCATCTTCTCACAAGCGGCCATCTTGTCTTTGTCTGCTCGGGACACGGGGCCTTCATGTAGGGGCTGGTTTAATCCCAAGCCCGCGATCGGGCCAGGGCTAGATTGACTTCTATCGCCAGGGTTCATGGACGGGCTGGCCTGGGACTGGAACTGTATGTATGTTTTGTGCGCACTCGTCGCGACTTGTCTTCCTTCGCTTAAATTGTGGTGACATGGTATCTTCGCATGCATTTTTTTGGCGTAGTGGGCTCTCAGTTTGTGGAGGCCATAACTGGCTGATGGTTTGGGGCGCTCTGGTGTCCCGTGGGCTCCTCCCCACCTTCTTTTCTGTTTTCTTAATTTCTTTACTCTATTCCTACTTTCTCTCTTGTCTATATTTCGGGTTCATTGGGCGACAGGCACTATGCCGGGGGGGGGGGTAGGCCGTAGCCTCCGCATTGGTGTAGGGTGGGGGGGTAATACTCTGTTCTTAATTAGTTCTATGGGCCTTTTTCTTTTATGTCTCTGTGCTCTACTTGCCTCGATTCGGGGTCCGGGTGTGGGGTGGATCGAGTGGGGGCGGCTCTGGAGGGGTGCGTACTTGCTCATGTGACTATCCTGTTATATCTCTGCACCGCCTCACTGCTTGAGATTTTACTTCCATTGTTGTTTTTACTGATGTTGCTGCTCTCCCGTGTGGTGAAGCTATCTTGCGGACTCGAATCTCCTTTGTTTCTTATCCTTCACTGACCTTTTTTTCCCTGATAAAATTATCTTAAAAACTTAAAATTAACCTTCACTTCTCCTTCCCCGGGTGTCAAAGATATCTCCAGTATGTAACTCATAACCCGTTGCTAATCTTGACCGTTGACGCACGGGGGATGTAATGTGGGTATCAGTGCTTTACTGTATCGTGGCCGGCCTGACGGTTGTAGGCCCGTATTTGTTCTTTTAAGATGCACGAATAAAGGTTTTTAAAAAAAAAAAAAAAAAAAAAAAATGTATAACAAGCATTTACAATGCAATGGTCTCGGCAATATTATAGGTAGAGCTATTGGTATTGCTCATTATTTTTTTATCATTATTGTATCCCTAAATAAATGGCATTGTCATTTCTATTGGTATTAGCTTTTTTTGCATATGTGATACCTATTGCATTAGCAGAGAGAGAGTGAGGTATTGAAATAGAGAGTGAGGTAGTGAGAGAGAGTGAGGTAGATAGAGAGTGAGGTAGTGAGATAGAGAGTGAGGTAGATAGAGAGTGAGATAGAGAGTGAGGTAGTGAGTGATGTTGTGATGTAGTGAGATAGAGAGAGAGGTAGTGAAAGAGAGAGTGAAAGTGAGTTAGTGAGATAGAAAGAGTGAGGTAGTGAGATAGAGAGTGATTGAGGTAGTGAGTGAGAGAGAGTGAAGTTCTGAGGTTGTGAGCTAGAGAGTGAGGTAGTGATGTTTTGAGAGAGAGAAGTTGTGAGATAGTGAGGTAGTGAGATAGAGTGGAGTAGTGAGGTAGAGAGTTATGTAGTGAGAGAGAGTGAGGTAGTGAAACAGTGATGTAGTGAGGGAGAGGGATGTTGTGAAGTAGTGAGATGTAAGCAGAGTGGTGTTGTGATGTAGTGAGATAGAGAGAGGTAGTGAAAGAGACAGTGAAAGTGAGTTAGTGAGATAGAAAGGCGCAGTAGCGACCCCCAGCTCCCCAGGCGAAGACGAGGAGGTTCTTGGCGCCGAGAGCAGTGGCAGGTTAAGGGCTTAAGCAGCGGAGGAGCGGATGCGGTCCGGCGGCTAGATTGCCGACCTTGGTGCGGGAAACCAGAGTTCGACACTCGGGGTCGCGTCCACATGTCGTGATCCTGGCTAAATCCCTTAACCCCCCCTCGTGCCTGAATGCGCAACGTAACCGGCGCGCATGTAAAGCGCTCCAATACCTTCGGGCGAGTTCACGCTATATAAATAAAAAAAATAAAAAAAAGTTAGGACATGTACTTTACTAAAGCTGGCTCCTATTACTCCTTAATGTGCACCGGCATCCCCTCATTCCGAATGCAACGATCGTAAAGGTGTCTCCCCCAAGTGGAATGCTAAGTGGGCGCCATTGGTGCGGAGGGCGCAGGAGTCGGTGGAACAGATGCAAGCTGTGGCCTTAACTCTCGTGATCCTGGGTAAATCACTTAACCCCCCCCCCCTCGTGCCTGAATGGGCAACGTAACCGGCGCGCATGTAAAGCGCTCCAATACCTTCGGGCGAGTTCGCGCTATATAAATAAAAAAAATAAAAAAAAGTTAGGACAAGTACTTTACTAAAGCTGGCTCCTATTACTCCTTAATGTGCACCGGCATCCCCTCATTCCGAATGCAACGATCGTAAAGGTGTCTCCCCCGAGTGGAATGCTAAGTGGGCGCCATTGGTGCGGAGGGCGCAGGAGTCAGTGGAACAGATGCAAGCTGTGGCCTTAACTCTCATGATCCTGGGTAAATCACTTAACCCCCCCCATCGTGCCTGAATGCACAACGTAACCGGCGCGCATGTAAAGCGCTCCAATACCTTCGGGCGAGTTCGCGCTATATAAATAAAATTTAAAAAAAAGTTAGGACAAGTACTTTACTAAAGCTGGCTCCTATTACTCCTTAATGTGCACCGGCATCCCCTCATTCCGAATGCACCGATCATAAAGGAGTCTCCCCCGAGTGGAATGCTAGGTGGGCACCATTGGTGCAGAGGGCGCAGGAGTCGGTGGAACAGATAGTAACAAGCACACCACTGCCTTTCTCCGAGGCGAAGCAGAAATGCCTCGGAGAAACGCAGCGGCGGTTATCAGATTCGGGGGCGTGGCTAAAAAGTGGAAAGAAGAGCAGGGAACACGCCCCCGAATCTGAAAAAGACCGAGCCTATTTGGAGGGACGGCTCTCTCCTCCAATGGCTGGCCTCCGTTTAGGAAGCCAGCCAATGGAGGAGAAGCAAAAAGAGAGGCGGGCTAAATAGCCACTCTAAGAATCATTAAATCTCCGGACTTCCGGTTCTGCCTTCGGCAGACCGGACGGTCCCTCGACCTAAAAACGAAATCTTAATTAAGAACAGTGTGATATGTAAATCTGCACTCTCAGATTTTATAAGGAAGTTGCTTGAAAAGCGATGCCTTCATTTACTATGGGCTCATGTTTACTAGATGTTCCTTTCTGGTGGGGTGAGGGTTAGTTAATCTAAGCATGGGAAGGTGTACAAGTTGTGAACATTGAAGAATCACTGTTAGAGGCAAGTTACTTCAATTCTCATTTTCTTCCTAGGGCCAAAGAATACACTTCTGAGATTGGCTGTAAAGTTTTTTCCCCCTGACCCAGGTCAGCTACAAGAAGAATACACAAGGTAAGGACAGCCCTGTGACCGGTAACCCACGAGTCATCTGCTAGTTTCTGTGCCACAAACATTCAATTTATTGAATCCCCAGAGGTGATCTAAGTCATGCTGTTTTTCTGTTTTGCTTGATGTCTTCACAGTAGCGCACCATGTCTGTATTTCAGTTAATAGCCATTTTATGTTAAACTTTGTATAGTTTGGTTTTGACATTTAACACACACCATTGGTGAAGTCCCAAGGCTGGTGAGGAACTCAACAACCCAAAGGCAATCCCCAACTCCCTACCTCACCTCTGTCAAGACAGAGCAGTGTCACAATCATCAATTATTCTGGCTAGCCTGTGTGTCGCTGCCGAATCACTATACTGTACTGCAAGTAAGCACCTATGCTAATCTTACAAATCCAGTTGGCCGCACACTGCTCGTCACACCAGCATGTTGCCCCAAGGAACTCTGGTCGATGTAGTGGCGACGGCGAGTACGCCTATGCCACAGTGTTGCTAATCTTATCCTACACGACCATGTATTGCAGCCGGGCTGCTAAGAAATACTTTGTTAAGTAAGGTGTGCCAGTTGCCCATTCGAAGTCAGAAGTTAGATACATTTGAATGCTAATGTGGGTTCTTCTACTTATTGCGATCTGGAACCCCCGATGAATAAACTTTAAATCTCTAGCAGCAAGGCCTGCAACAGATGTTAAACCCATGGAAGTTTGGTTGCTTTCACTGCAGCTGGTCTCCCCAGCCAGGTGACAGAACCCATGTGCAGCGCCCATTACGGTTTCTGCAGCTCTTGTAATAGAGGGTAGTAAGTCAACGCTATGATCTTCTCTATGAATGGTGCGATCTGGATTCTCAAAAAAGTAACAGATTTAGGTGCCCAACTAAATGGGGAACTGCACAGTATACCACTATCTTATTTAGAGAAGTATTCACTCAAGGACTTCTGACTTGTGTAGATTGATTTTGAAGCTGGGTGTTCTGTTGTAACTCTGCAAGCACCAGATGCAGGGGGAGGAGTGGATGCGTAACTGAGGTCATTATAGGATTTGCAAACGTATGTTTAAAAATATTGTTTTACAACTTGCACACCATTGGAGTTGTCATTGCAGCACACACTGTCAGCAAAAGAATATTGAGTAAGCACGAACATCTGAGGAGATAAAGGGCACCCCTGGCTCATATCCTTCTGGATTGAATTCCCTAGATTCACCCTATTTCTTGCCCTGGGATTCAGGTGACTCTCTGAGATGTCTCCTGTTATCCAAAAAAATGTGCCTGTTTTACGTTTGAGGCCTTATCAGCCTCTAGCAAAAAAACTAAGATAGTCTTCTCTCTCTGTTTTGCAATCTGATGGATACCTCTAACTGCAGATCACTCACTTTAGAACATCCCTCAGATGCCAGACTGGCTCTGGAGAATATTGTAGCAGCGCTCCTGCTTGCTGCTAGGCGGCCTCCTAGCACTGCTGCCTTCAGTCCCTTCCTTTGTTTCTGACCTGTTGACATGGACCTGGAGCTCTGCTCTTGGTGTTAGTCTTCCAAAGACTCCAAACCATTGGCGAATTATGTCCCCACCAAAGTAGACCAGATTCAAGCCAGGTCGTGACAGCAGGAAGCAGATGTTGATCATTGACTCGTCCAAGGTGTGCAGATACGACTCTAAATCGGGAGGTGAAGTTCTGCCTCGCCGAACACAAGAAGAAGCTGCGGTCTTCGTGCGGATTTATTTATTTATATAAAGTTTTGCATTGCGCGAACAAGACCCTAGTGGGTATCAGAGCACTTTACATGACGAGGAGAAGGGTATCAGTTGGACTGATAAACAAAAGATGCATGTGTGTTTGACAAACATATATGAATGTACATAGAATAAAAAGCTTGATCTCAATTAAAGGCAGTGCGGATCCTGCTCAATCTCACAGGCTGGATTCCGGTCAAGTGGTTGTGCCAGCGACCTCACCCTTTCCAGCTCAAAATCTTCACGTATGTTTAAGGTCAGTGGTATAGCAAGCACTTTGGCCGCCTGTGGCGGTCCCCGTGTTTGCCGCCCCTCTGCGGCTGCATGGGGGGAGGGGGCGGGTGCCGCGCCGAGACGGCATAAGTGTGGGGGGGAGGCTGCCGTCCTCAAAACTCGTGCCACCCGGGGCGCACCCCCGCCTGGCTACGCCACTGTTCAAGTTCAAGCCAAACATAAAGTAAAGCTGGCCTCAATCCTGTGCTAAGGAATGATGATGGATTAAACCCAGATCAGTTGATTGGGGTGAGTGCTTGTAATGTTCAACACTCAGTCCATCATCCCCCCTTTGGATTTGCCTCAATCCTGTGCTGCCACTCTGACTTCAAGGAGAAGCTGTGAGGGCGTCAGATGTTGAGGCCTATGTCGAGGTCAGTGGCCACGAACCCTATTTGTCAATAGCCACACGGTTCATCTAAAGAACAGCAAGCAACAGCACCTCAACCCAACAAAGGACAGCCCGTTTAGTCACTTGCCAAGTAACAACTATGCCTGGCAAACCGAGGCACGTTGACTTTCTAAACTTACAAATGGTCAATACCAAAATGCAATTGAGACTTTTACGATTTTATAGAGTATAAACATTTTCTTTTCTTACACTTACACTATAAATGTAAATAAGGTTTAAACGTCTTTTAACAATGGAAGTTTTAATATTGTGAGTTTTTATTAATTGTACAGTAAATAAATACACTATTTGTCAATAGGTCCAGAGTGCCCCGAGCCCACAGGGCTGTTGTCGACTCGGAACACATTCCAGTGGGACCTGGCTTTAAAGCAATAAGTGCCAAGTTCTTCCTTCGATGCTTTATTGCTGTCGTTTGTGCTCTGGTTTGTGTCACCCACATCTTGTGGCTCCGGATGCAGTAGCCTGCAAATGTGTGCTTGACTCAGCCACCGTAACCAATTATTTGCAGTGTTTTACTAGCACAGACTGCATTTTATGTCTATTTGTTTTCCTCGACCCTATGTTTTTTCCAAATAAATATTTTTTTACATTTCCATGCGCAATAACCAGTACAGGATCACTCCTGTCTCGGCACAGCTGAGGTGACTCAGTTCGTAGAATCCTGGTAGTTACCACATTCATTTGCATTTGTCTGGTTATTCATTACAAGTGTTGTTAAGTGTTATATGTCAATTGACGTTTAAGCATCATACAAACCCGAACCCCTTAGGAAGTGACGCGCACAACTCAGGATATTAACGATTCACAATGCGTTTTAAAAACAAATCTTTGTTTGTATTTTACATGCATTCCTAAACAAATACAAATTCGAGCTGGAGAAACAACAACGGCCCATGTATCATAACTTTATTAACAGATTATATACAATTGCATCATTCTGTATGGCATATTGACACTACTATGATCTGCGTGTCTTGTCTATAACCCGATATTGGTCCCCTCCTCTCGCCCAACGCTTCCTCTAATGGAGAAACTCCCTGGTATGGTCTCCTGGTGCCTCCCTCTCCCTGGAAGTTGGTGTCAAACTTGCTACTTCTCCCGGAGGGAGTGAGTCTCCTACCATATGCCCTTATCTGCTGTATTGATCCACAAGTCAGAGTTTGATTGTGATCAAAAACCGGCCCGGGCGTACCCCCCAAAAAAGTGGCCCACATTTGCGTATTGCCTTTCCGCAAAACAATGCTTCAGCGAAGTTTTATGAAACGAAAGGGGGCGGGGCATGTTTTATTAACTTCGCCTAGATGAATAAAAATGCACAGATTAGTTCACTCCTGAGCCACACATGAATGCAAGTGAGACCGCTTCTGCTCAGACCCCCTGCCCCCGCTCAATCAGCATACATTAATGGGCTGGCCCAGCGAGAGAAAGGGAGAGATACCTCCGCCCATCTGCCTTTAGAAAGGCCACTCAGTCACCCACTGGGCCGCTGGCGGCATCCTAACATCACAGACAGCCCCTAGGCTGCCCAAACAAGCATTGGCATAGCCAATAGGTCTCACCTTTGGGACCTTATAAGTGTTTAGCCAAGCAACAGTTGCGTAACTAAATACTTATAAGGTCCCAAAATCGAGACATATTGGCTATGCCAAGCGGCCTTGCGGCCGTGAAAGTGAAAGTGATCGCGATTGCGATCATGATCAACATCAAAGTGGCCTTGCGGCCGCGAAAGTGAAATTAATTGCGGTAAAACGCAGCGCGCACGCCCGCGCACATGCACTGTAGCTCTAGGCTGGCCTGGTTGCACTTTTTGGAGCCCTCTCAATAAGTCTCGCCAGGCCAGCGCATGCGCTGGGTCAGGCGAGACCTAAAAAGCAGCCCACAGCTAGAACTCGGCTACCAGCCCTTCGGCCATTTCCCAAGTGCCCGCATTAGCAATCCGACCATGCCACGAGTGTATGAGCTTGCTTTAGGGTCTGGAGAGGGCCCCCCCCCTCAGACTCCAACACCTCCGGCGAATTGCGGCCCAGTCCAAGCTGTCTTCCTCCATGTCATCTTCACTCCTGCATGAAGCTCTCCTCAGCCACCACCATTCAATCATGTCTCGAACTCAGGCCTGGAGGGTCAGCCCCACCTCTGCCATTCATCTAATTGCCACCTGCCTTTTTGCCAGTACCAATCCCAGAGGTGCAAATTTATTCCACACATTTCCGTTCTTAGGCGCAGATAACACCCAGAAGAATGCTTCATGGAAACCCCTACCTGGACCCCAGATGCCTCCCTCAGATGCAGCACTACGGCCTGTCTCTACTGCACGACGTTGAAGCAACTCCATATCATGTGTGAAAATCTGCTCCCTCAAGGCCTCCTCTCGGACACTGATCAGTACTATTTGGGTAAATTCCGCTTAACCGTGATGGCGTGATAGGTATGATGCCGCACATAAAAGTGAGCCAGTTTAAAGCTGGAGGTGCCAGACACCTCTCGGACCTGTGCTCATGCCTTAGCCCCTTGCCGCTCTGTCATTGGCTCTAACAGATCTTCTTCCCATTTAGATTCTGCCAGCATGGTAGGTTAACCCTGTTCGCCGTTAGAGTCCCATACAGTCGGGAGACCAGCCTTCTACGTGTGAACATATCTAACAAGACCTCGAGCGTGCGTGTCTCACGCGGTGTCTCAGAGAAACCCGTCGCTATCTCCCTAACAGTCCCTGTCAGCTAGGCAAACTGGAGAAACTGTGCAGGGCCTATCCCAAATCTTTACTGGGTGCACTGTATTTATAGTTGAAATTTGTCACACCGTGTGTGCCACTTAACATCCCCCTGTGACAGATGGACACTCTTCCCCAGTGGTGGCTCCTCCGCTAAGGCGGAGGAGCGTCGCCCCACTGCTCCACACCAGGAAACAAAAAATTGTAATAACTTGCGTTATCATTTTAAGTTTCCTTCTGCTGCGGCAGCTTTCCGAGCGGGGCTGCTCCGAGGACAGAGGAGCAGAGGAGGAGTGGTTTGCCCACTCCTAAGTGCACATGACTGGTCAGCCCTCTCGGGCTCTTTCCATATTCTCCATGCAGGCTGCATTACAGCCTGCATGGAGAACATGCCCAGGCCCCCATTCCCTGGCTAAGCGCTGATCCACGGCGTTCAGACCAATCACAATGCTGCATTGCAGCTTTGTGATTGGCTATCGGGAGCCTAGGAGCCAGGTGCTTTCTGCTGGCTCCTGTATCTTGCCAAAACCGGAGTCCAGAAGAAGAGGACGGAGGAGAGACGGCAGCCGGCCATCACAGGCAAGTGTGGTTTTTTTCCCCACCACTGATCCCCTTGCCCCCGCCCACCACCCGAGTCCGGTAGCAGCCGCTACTGCTCTTCCCATTTGTATGGTCAAAATTATGACATGTGAAACAAGCCCAAGAGATGAATTGAGGGGAAATGAGATATAACTTGATTCCTATGCCACAGAGCGCATGTAACATATCTGGTGCCTGTGTTCTTGTCTGTAAGGGACTGGGCCTGTCAATTCAATCTGGACAGTTCCCACTGGAGCAGTAACAAGACAGATTTTCTTATGGCTAGACTCTGTCTCAAGTGGCATTGTTTGCAGTGCTTTAAATGGGAATAAAATAGTGCAGGTACTCATTTAAATGTGGTGAGTGGGCGGGGCTAGGGGTAAGGCTAAAGGCAAGACATGCAAAGCTTATTGACTTACATAATAGTTGCAGCACACACCAAAACACCCAAAAATTGTTTCTATAAACAAAACAGGTTAATTTGTCATACAAAACGAAAGCTAAACGGTGATATTTTAACATTTCCTTGTGTTGTAATATTTCTGTCATTTTTTTCTCACACAAAAACACGCACACACAAGCAGGCAAACAGACAAACATAAGCAGGCACTCACACAAAAGAATCATCTGGTGGGATTGAAGCCCTTTAAGCTCCTTACCCACCATGACTATCCTCATTGTGCTGTCACTGGGCTGCCTCGATTCCTTGCAACACAGCATGACGGGGAACACCTGGATATCATGCAAATGAGCCAACGCTAAATAGTTCAGCAGGGGCTCAGCTCTGGGCTATAAAAGTGCTTTGGCTGTCAAAGAGACAGGCTACCACCACTAGAGGCCAATGCGCCTACTCTTCATGAGTAACTGTACTCTCCACGGCAGTAGAGAAGTGCCGGTACTCAGAGTGATAAAAAATAAAAGTGCAGGTACTGCGTACTGGTGAATACCGGCCCATTTAAAGCACTGATTCTTGGTGAAAAACAATCGACTTGGGATACAGTGCGAAGCAATCTCTAGCAACTGAGATTAATTCAAGCACTCCTTCCATCACCTTGTTATTTGTTGCAGTAGATCCCCTAAATGTGACAGTTGTACCCAAATGTGGGTCCTCTTCACATTGTGTAAAAGTACTCAAGTCATACCTCACTGATGAGGCTAACGTGGGCTGAACATATCTGGGGTTGCTTGTGTTCCCATCTGGAGAGGACAAGGCCAGGCAGTTAAGACTGGAGTCTAACAGTTTGCCCCAAACTTTTCTTATTGGAGCAGGACCAATACTGAATTGGTTAAGGTTGATTACGGTCTAGAGTGTCACAGGAAGCAATCACTAGTGCCTGAGATTGATTCAGGCATTCCTTCCGCCACCTGTTTGTTGGAGTTGCCTTCGAACAACTGCCTCAGGAATGAGTATTACGTGCAGCTAAATTGAATCATAATGCACCAGTTTGTGTTGATTTTCAAACAAATCTTTGATTTGGTAGCTTGTGTGCTGTGCTCGGTTGCATAGCAAGTTGTTGCAAATCTTGGCTGCAGTGCACAGAGACCCTTCAGTGCAGCACACACAGGAAAATAATTAGCGGGAACATTGCTTGCCACATAGACCATCAAATGACGACAATGCCTCATTTGCACTGGTAGTTCGGAAGGCAGCCAAGCTACTCGAATTACAGCTGCCCTTGGTTGAATGTTTTGACAGCAGTATCTGAGCCCTTACTCCCAGTTAATGATGCCATCACAGATGCTCTTATGGCTTCCTAGTCTAAATCATATTCTTGGCTGCCTTTAAGTCGGCAGGTAGCCACAAGCAATAGGCGTTGTCCTATGATCAGGATTTTTTCACTAAGTACCCTACTACAGAGTACCATTGTACAACCTCAACCAGTAATGTGAATCATAACTATTTAGATTGGTCTAGCAATCTATGCAGTGAGACTTGTGCATTTTATATGGTCTCTCCTTCCTTGCCATGGGGGGAACCCTACACGGCCAAACGAGTTGAATATTGTATAGAATCGTCCCGTTTTTAACCGTTCATATTGCTGGGTTTTTATTATTATTGTATTTATGTGAAATGTGTATATTGGTTTGAATTTTTAATGGAAGTGGGACTGTTCATAACATGTATCTTTTATGGATATTTTTAATATTCGAATAAAGATTATTTGATTTGATTTGAATCATAACTCATTTCAAAACTATCCTGCAGATAGAGAATCCAAAAGGATTAATGCCTCTGTCAAACATGTTTCTATTGGCCAGCTGCGATCTGTTAACGCAAAACCGTATTCTGTCTATAGGACACATATGCCCTTTGGTGCATGGCCAGCAAGATGTGGCCTAGTTCCGGAGGATCTGAGCTACTCACTGGCTCTGATGAACCATGATGGGCAGGACGCAGCTAATCCCTTTATTGACAGGTAGCCGATAACAGCATTGTCCTTTGTATGCATGCCTGGGTGAGGTCCACCAGATTCTCAGTTGATGTACAGGCGTTGCTCATGAATATATGCCCTTTGATTGGTCTTGTCATTTCGGAGAAAAGGCCGACTGGGGTTATGAATTGTTAAAGGCAGCACAGCATCAGAACATTCCATGGGGATTTTGACTCCTGCAGAACATTTTCCGCACCAGTTTGGGAAATTTAGGGCCTATACTAGAGAGCTGGTGTATAAGCAGAGGCAGCCATCACTGCCCCGGATGTAGAAGAGAGCCCAGTCCTTTGGCGCCCATTAATGCACAACCAGTACCCAGCCAGTGGGCCGGGAGGGTTACTAATCTACTAATCTTCCAGCTCCTCTTTCCCAGCTAAGAAGCAGCTTTCATTTTTAACTCAGCTGTACATGCTCAACCAATGGCGACCAGGATCCAGCACTTCCCACCGGGTTGGCAGTCCATCACATTTGACACTTGGGCCTTGTAAATTATTCAAAAATGCTATGCCCTATGATTTCTCCCGCCTCCCCCTCCCCAGTATCTCTTCGACACCAGAGCAAACTTCAGACAAGCATTTGTCCATCCTGCTGCAGGAGATACCCATATTGCTCTAATGGTCCAATAGGGAGGGTACCAGTAAGGCAGGGCTGTTATTCCTGCTGCTTCCTCATTCCGAAAAAGTATATAGACTTCAGACCTAGCCTGGACCTTCGGCCCCTGAATGTCTTCCTTTGGAAGGACAAATTCCAAAGGCTCACGTTGGCCCTGATCCTTTGTGCTATGGACCTAGAAGACTGGTGTCCCTGGACTTGCAGATTGTGTATTTTGATGTACTTGATCTGTAGTCCTACAGGTGTTACCTTTGGTACAGGGAGATCCTTGAGTACTTTCAGGTTGCTGTTCTCCACTTCACCAGCACCTCTCTGCTGTTCACAGAAGTGATGTTGGTGGTTACTGCCTATCTTTGGAGGACAGAGTTCCTGTATTCCATTACCTCGATGACTACCTACTGATGGCAGGCTCGCCACAGTCAGTCATGAACCAACTCCAGATGACAGGGTAACTAACATTGTTGTAGTTTAACATAAACAAGGCCAAAATCCCACTTGATTCCGTCATAGGGACTTCAATTTATTAAGAGGATCCTGGGCAATTCAATGCTTTTCCTCCCACACAGATTCCGGAACCTAGTGGCTTCGACCCTAATATTTCAAGCTTGATCCTGGATTCAAGTGAGAGTGACTCCAATGTTTTCTCCCCTCTTAGCCACATGTATTCTCTTTGTCAACTATGCCAGGTGGCATAAGGAAAAGCCCTCCAGTGGAATCTGAAGTCCCAGTGGGCCCAGTGTCAAGGCCACCATTCTAACACCGTCCATATCTTTGTTCATCAGAGTTAGCTAATCTGTGATGTCTTTGTTGCAGATGGCCACTTTCCCTTTCCACCAAGAGTTAAGAGTTGTGATGGACACATCACTGCTGAGTTTGTGGCTGGGCAGTCAGTTGTGTAATTGAAGATCAGAGGCCTCTTATCTCCAGTGGAAATCAATCTGTTCGAGCTAGGAGCCATTTGTCTGGCCGGTGCAGGTGCAAGTTCTCAGGAACAACACCACAGTGTAGGATCTTGAGTTCTGAGCCAAAAGTTTTTTCATTTCTGGAGGTTGCTAGAGTACCAAGACATCTACCTGGTCGCCAACCACATGGTAGAGGTCCCTGACTGCCAGAGCTGATGAATTGAGCAGGAGTCATGTGGCAGATCATGAGTGGCGTCTATATGCAGAGGTGATGCAGGTCATCTTCCACCACTGTGGAGAGCCCTAACTAGTTTTTTTTGCCAGTGTCAAGACTGCACACTGTGAATGAATTTGCAGCAAGAACACCAGTTAAGAGTCTCTTTCCTGCTGGAATAAGAAATGTGTAGCTTGGTGTTATGCCTGGGGCACTGACACCTTACAGGCACAGCTGTCGGACATCCTTTTGTTTGTTTTGTCCTTAGCCCAAGAAGGCCATTCAGTGGACACATTAAGGGTTACTTGTCGCATCCTTTGGTCTTTCTACATTTGCTGGACCAAACATCCTTGTTTAAATCCCTTATTGTAATATGGTTTATTGAAGGTTTGGCACGCATGCTGTGTGTGATGCTACAGTGAGACCTTAACTTCTTCTTGATTGCTCATGTAAACGCCTTTTGAACCTATGCTTAGCTGCTCACTGCATCTTCTGACCTTGAAGACAGTCTTCCTCACTCAGATTACATCAGCTTGTTGTAAGAGTGAACTGCAGGCACTTTCAGTATAGCTGCTGAACACCACATTTTTTTCAGAACAAATTGGTGCTGAGGGCTCAAGCAGCCTTCTTACTAAAAGTTATGACTTCTTTCCACGTTGGGCAATCAGTCACTTTGCCAGCGTTCTATTTGCCCCTTCAACCGCGAAAGAGGAGAAGAGAGTGTATCGTTGGATCCTAAAAAGGCCATGTGTTTTTTCATTCATTTATTGTACAAATGACTGTTGAGTAGACAATCGACTTTCTGTAGGATTCTCAGAACAAAGACAAAGAAGACTGCGCAGAAGACGAACTTGTAGAGGTGGGTAGTCCTCTGTATCAAGATCAACTATGCATTGGCCAATAAGCAGCCCCCCAAAAGCCTGAGAAGCCCGTTCCCCCACACATCAGCTATCAGGTAGTGGGTAGGCTTTCTGAGTGTTGAAGTGACTTCATTCATGGTACTTCCAGCTACTCATCTGTACTGCAGCGGTGAATCCTGGTTGAGGTGTCCTTGGGAGGTCCTTATACATGGTTCCGGATCTGGATGGTGCAATTTAGAGAGCACTTTTATGATGCCTGCAGAGAAATGCAGGACAAAGAGTAGAAGGGAGAGGGAGAAGTTCTTTTCCCGGAGACTTAGTTTGAATCAGGTGGTAAAGAGCCAACTGTGTTCCATTTGGAGGCTGAAAGAAGAGAACTTACATGAATGTGACACTCTGGTAATAGCAGCCCTGTCATGCACCATATTAATCAAAAAGTTTCATAGATAGAGGTGACACTATTATCTCTCAACAAGCATATTAACTCAGCAGAATCATCTATACAGGGATTACAGTGAAGGTGACATCTTTGAAGACTTCCATTACTTATCTGCCGTAGAGAAATAAAGTGCTTGAGGAGTTAGGAGACCATCCAATTCGTCTATGATACAGCAGGAGATTGCAGGTGGTACACCTTGAGGTCAGTGTTCGGACAGATGACTTTGGGTTACTGTGCATACTGAGTCTACCTGAGGGCCCCCTCTAGAGAGTAGGAATGCAGTGGTTCCTCCGCAAACAGATTTTCTTGTCTAATGTACATGAAAGCACTGTACATCACAGTGCCTTTAGTGGGCTAATTATAGAGGGTTAGTCACTGCTGTTTTGTCTAATGAATCACAAAGAGGCTTGATCCTGAGGGAAGTAAGCAAGTGATGTGGCTTGTCATTGAATTGTGGTAGAGTCCTGAGCTAAGGGAAGGTGTTGGAGTTAACTCCAACACCTTCCCTACTGTTGCACACACTGGAGTTGGAATAGTAAATTATACTATTCCAACTTCCAGCGCACCCCCGACAACAGGCGCACCAAAGGCAAGCCCGTCTGCGCCCGTCAGCGTCCCAGAGGCGACCGGCGTCGGAGATGCTGCCTGTCGTATTGCAGGCAACGCTATTTATCAAACCTCCTGATTTAAGTACAGTAGAGAGAGTCTAGTCGCTCTGGACAAGTGTGTGAGCTGTCACCCTCATTTCTCCTCATCAGTCGACTATAATTTCCTCTCATGCGACAACTTCTCCTGGAGTGTCCATCCATGCCCCAGTGCTGGTCGTGATATAAGAATAGCTGGCCACGCTGCTCGATCCACCCCTCTTAGGCAGGTAAGGATAGAGGGCGATTTGAAGGCAGCTCTCCTCACACAAGATCTATAAAGAAACATGAGTTCCAGCTCTTCGACCTCCTATTGACACTCGGCCAGATATCATGTTTATCACTGAGACCTGGTTTAATGAGGGATCCAGCCCTACCATTGCGAATGCAATTCCCGCTGACTACCTGATAATAAGGAAGGATAGGGCCGGTGGCAGGGGAGGAGGCGTGGCTATTATATACAAAAACTCCCTCTCCTGTTCGCCGCTACCCATGGCTGAAATTGAAGGGGCAGAGGGCCTCGGTTTCCATCTGACAGTGTCAGCTCAATTATCAATTGCCGGCGCGGTTATTTATCGGCCACCGGGGCCGGCTGGTCAGTTTCTGGATTCCCTCGACCCGCCATTTCTCCCATCTTGGCCAATTACAGCCACTGTTTGGTCCTTGGGGATTTCAATATTCACATGGACCAAGCGGCTGACCAGGAGTCCATGAAGTTGTGTGAAACCCTTAGTATTCTTAGTCTAACTCCCTATGTCTCGCACCCTACTTATGAAAAAGGCCACACACTGGACCAGATCTTTTCAACATCCAAGATTGAAACAGATTCTCCCCTTCCTATTATCTGGTCCGACCACTACCTGATTACATTTCGAATAGATAAGAAATCAGGAAGGCCTCCATCCCAGTGAAAATCAAGGGCCAGTAGTCTGAGGTCTTTCGCACAGTTCACGCCAGAGGCGTTAGCCACTATATTGAAGCAACACCCTATCCCCTTTAGTGGCTGCCTTGAGGAAGATGTCCGCTCACTCGAAGGCTGGCTCCTGGAATGGTCGATGCAACTTGTACCTCCGAAAACTCGTGCAGCCAAAGTAAGCCGCTTCTCTGCTCCATGGTTCTCGGAAGCACTCAGGAAAAGTTAAAGCGCATGTAAATGTCTGGAGAGACTGTGGCGAAAGGACTTTGGCCAGACAAAGAAAATCATTTACAAGCTGGTCTTAAAGGCACACTATGTCAAAGTTCGCGAGGGGAAAAAAACCTTCCTGGCTTCAAAAATTGAACAAGCTGGAAATAGGAGCCTCGAATTGTTCAAAATCATCAAGGCTTTCTCCTCCCCAAACGCTATTAAGAGCCCTTTTAACCCTTCATCTAAATGGACAAACCATATTGCTCAATAGTTTTTTACCAAAATTAAAACTATCCAGGACTCTTTCGGGGCTGTGCCCCAAGCCAGTGAGGGCAGCTCAATCCTGCCCCCTCCTGTTCCCCGGAACTCGGAAGAGACTCTTCTGGAGTTTCCACCTATACCCCTGAATACGTCACTCATAATAATGCAAGCACTAAAATCTGGCTCTCCCTCCGATCCTTGCCCAGCCAACGTCCTGGCCTCCATTGCTGTAGTAATCAACCCAGCAGCCAATCTGGTCCTGAACCTCTCTTTGTCTGAGGGAGTGGTGCCTGAGAGCTGGAAACACGGGCAAATTCTTCCACTCTTTAAAAAAAAAAGCCCACGGCAGATCCCTCGATAGCCAGCTATTACAGGCCAATATCACTGCTGCCATACCTCTCCAAGGCCTTGGAGAAGTATGTGAATACTGTGAATACTGTGACTACTGACTTTGTTGAGGCAACCCATGCACTTCACCCTAGTCAATCAGGGTTCAGAGCGAATTATAGCACGGAAACTGCGTTGCTGGAGGTTTCAGACACCATTAAATCCACAGTTGACAGATGGGGAAAGGCGGTACTGATACTGCTGGACCTCTCAGCAGCCTTTGATACCGTTCCCCACAATGCTCTCCTTCACAGACTCCAAGACTGGAGTATCGGGGGCACAGTCCTCCGGTGGTTTACATCTTTTCTGGAAAACCGCCAGCAAACAGTATGGTCCCCGCCTTTCGCCTCACCCATCCCCACCTATGAGGGTCGGAGCGCCACAGGGCTCTGTTCTGAGCCCTACTCTATTCAATCTGTACATGGCTCCCCTGGCACTCCTGGCAGAGCAACACGGTGCAAAAATTATATCCTACGGCTGATGATACGCAGCTGTTGTTTACCTGCGAGAAAAACGCTGCATGGAGTGGAGATGAAATTAACAACTGCCTCTCCAAGGTGTTCTCCTGGCTCAGGCAAAACCAGCTCCGGTGTAATTCCGATAAGTCAGAAATCATCTTTATCGGCCACAGTCCTGGCGAGGAATGGCGTAACTAGTGGCCCCAGGATATGTCCCGTCCCCCCCAGCCAGCCCAGTTACCACCATAAAAAATCTTGGGGTAAAACTGGATGCGGACATATCCATGAAGTCCCAAGTCCAAGCTGTGGCCGGTACCTGTTTCGGACTGCTGAAGATGATGAGGAACTTCCTCCCCCTACTTCCAATTCCGCATAGAAAAACCGTGGTCCAGGCCCTGATAACGTCCAGGCTAGATTACGTCAATGTTTTGTACTTGGGTCTCCCAGACTACCTACTGGGCCGCCTACAGGTAGTCCAAAACACGGCTGCTAGGGCCATCATGATGGTCGATCTTAGGACTCACATGACGCCTCTGTTGATGTCCCTGCACTGACTTCCGGTGCGCAAGAGGGTGAATTGTAAGGCCTTGGTGCTGGCCTTCAAGGCCTTTCACAATATTGGGGCTCCCTACATCAGGAGTAGAATCCAGCCCTATGACCCAACGAGGACCCTGCGGTACTCAACTCAAAGGCTGATGAGCGTGCCAAAGTTCACACGTTCACGTTTGGGCGGACGTTTGTTCCAGGTGGCCGTTGCCATTCTATGGAACAGCTTACAGCCTCCCCGAGAGAGGTGCAGAATATTTTGAGCTTTAGGAGAAAACTAAAAACGTGGCTCTTTCAACAATGTGGCACTCGCGGTTGCGTCTAGCTGTTCTGTCAAATAGGGCACAGTTAGCGCCGGGACACTCCCAGGAGTAGCCGTGCGCTCTGCAAATATCCTACATAACATAACAAGTCGGGGTAAAGGTATGGGTTGTAACAGCATGCGTTGTACTGGCATGCGTTGTAACGGCATGCGTTGTAACGTCATACATTTGTGACCCACATAACTCCATCACATACACAAGAACCTCTGCTAGTAAAGACGCCATGTCGACACAGTCAGCAAACTTTGATACAATAGGCCTTAAAACATTGTAACTGGTCTTGATCTAAGGAAAGATTCCCAGCCAAAGACACATTTTGAGACGAAGACTGGCATGAAATAGATTACCACCGAAATTGACCTAGAAATGGGGTCTACAGTGTCAGTGGCTCTAGGCAAGTGGAGAGAAAATTTTGGAAGACCAATTAATCTTTGAGGGCCAGTATTTCCATTGAAGTGTTCTACTTAGAATGAATTATTTTGAAGCATTTTGTGTGCACAGATTCTTTGTTTATGGTACAATTTGAGGTCTGCATCAGGGGCTTTGAAGTGCTTGCTAGGAGTTGATTTGTGTATGTACTTGGGTTTTTATTATTTCCCTTTGCAGTACATAAGCATAAGGCCCTGTGGAATATTTCAGAACATGATTTAATCTTTAAAACCTGCCAATATAAATTCAAGTGTTGGCTAAAATGTGTAACACTTTCCGGGAGTTTTGATTAAAATCCTGAGCATTGTTTGAAATTACACTTTCTGCCACTGTGTAAAACATTTGTCACTATGAGAATGTAGTTCTACCTTAAACATATCTGGATGGTGAAGTGCAATGTATGTTTTTAAAGGTGGACTTAAAATAGAATACAACACATAGATTTTATTTATTTGTCCTACTCTAATTGTATGAAAAGATATATTGTTGATTGTGTTCATTAATTCTAACTAGTATTCTTTGACAAATGAGCCCGGACGGCAGTCTTCAGAAACGTGTCCATATAGAAAATGCTCTCATCATCAGTGAGTTGGAGCAACTTACTATATGCTTCTCTGAAATTGCTGATGACAAGCCTCTTAATAAGGGGAAGTAAAATGCTCTTTGTGTATTTAGAGTAGATACCTCAGAATTATTTTTTTTAACAAAGATTGACCTGAGCTTCCATTACATGGGCAGGGGGAAGTGTCCAAATTTACCTGAAATCCTAAGGGAAAACATAACAAATATTTTACAGTGCCTACCCTGAAATGAAACAATAAACTTCGCTCCCAATGCCCCATAGATTTTGTTAGATGCCCTGCGATTGATCTGTTAACTCCAATATTCATATAGGCCAACACACTCGACTTTAAAGTCTCTGAAGCTAATCTATCGGCCTGTAGAGATTTATGCAAAACTGCTTGTAACTGTTTTCTACTAATGGTGTATGGTCCATCCGGGTTTTCAAATGACTGTTGTCAATCTGCCTTTCGTAAACATGATTCTACTGTCGCCAACTATGGAATACTCTCACCTTTTTCACAGGTGAGACAGTCTGTGATTATATCTCTAGCGAGACATCTGTGTTTCTCCATATTGTTAACCATAATAACAGGGGACCAACATAAATATAGTCTTCAATAAAAGGGATCGTCATTTCATTATAGCAGATACAATTAGAAGTAGAAATAGGAACCCCTAAGACTCTTCTACAAAATCTGTTTTCTTCTACTTGAATTAAATTGCACTTATTAATACTCCAACCCCAGCCCCGTATGTACCTATTGGTAGGCATTGCATTTTAAAAATCTGCAGAAGGAGGAGAAGAGCTCCACTCCATTTTGGTTGTGGTAAACTGAATAGCGCTTGATAGTTTATTACTACTTTGCATAACATGTGCTGTCCATTAGCCATTGTCAACAAAGATTAGTCCCAGATAAGGGAAAGTGCGAGTGCATTTTAAAATGGACTCACCCACTTTAAGTGAAACCAAATTATGTTTCTTAGGGTCGGAGGTCATTATATAAGATTTAACAAAATTGGTACGCAAATCCAGTGATGCCATAACATTTTCAAAACTTTGTACTAACTGTTGTAGAGCCCTCGGGGTGCGAGCCATTAGTACGGCATCATCGGCTTATAGCAGTGATGGTAAAAGTGAGCCTTTAACTTTAGGGACATCAGGGGTAACAGATGATTTAAAAAAAAAAAAGGGTAGAGATCGTTTATATATAAAATACATATTAGTGGGGCTAAAACACATCCTTGTCTCACTCCCCTAGCAATAACAAATTCCAATGGCCCGAGACACCTCCCCTTGAGTATTTATTCTTATTCTGGCCGTCATGTCCCTGTGCAAATAAGCTATAAAGTGCCCCAGTGCTTTATTCATACCAAGAGCTAAAAGGAGCTTTGAGCGGTTTATACTGTTGAATGCTGTGGCCAGGTCCATAAATGCCAGATATATTGGGTAGTTTTGTGCTATACTAGATTTTCCAATCAGTAAATTAAGATTGAGACACTCAGTCAGTCATATTAGCTTTATTCGACAATATTAGTCATCAAAGCAGCTGTACAAGATTTTAAAAGAGCACATGACCGTTAAATAGTATAACATTGAGATAAAACTTTTTCATTAAAAATATATAATCCATAAAACACATTTAAAACGGTAGTCTATTAAACACTTGTGGATGCTAATTAGATATAAGATATCTTGTAGCACTTATGGCACAATCTACAGAGAAATTCATTATTATCAGCCTTTACCATGTCGTGTTATTAAAGAGCAATATAAAAAGAAAAAGAAATTGATCTAAAAAGTCAGAAGCCAAAAGGCGGCCAGGGATCTAAGGCACATAATAAACACATGATCTCATAATCAAACCATTACCCTACAGAGGTTACTTGGGATCTAATAGACCATGCCCATCCCAAGAACTTTGCCAGTGCAATGACAATGAATGTCGTTGTATCTGAGCGCAATAGTCTAAGCGCCACGTCATTGCTACTGGTTCCCAATGTTCTGCAGATTGGGATCAGCCACATATATCGCGGGGCCGTATAAGCAGGGCAAGCACATAATAGATGGGCCAAAGACTCCAGATGTACATTGCATGCAGGACAGGAAATGTTTGCTTACACTTCCCATCTAGCCGAAAAAGACCTTACTGGCAAAGTGCCAACTCTAAATTGGAAATATAGCTTCCTGTCATGCGGCTTGGATATAATATCCCAGTAAGGTTCCAGTTTTTGTAATGGCTTCATATTTAGAAAGTGCCCCGTTAGTGTTGCTGAATCACTATTTCTGACGATGTTGTCAGTCACCCAGCTCCAGTATCTTTCCTTTACCAGAGCTTTGGTTGGAAACGGGTACTTTCTGGGTTCCCCCATAGTGTTACCATGCCAATGCTTATTAAAGTAAGTCAAATTTCCTGCAACCATGTGATTAATTTTTTTATAGCAATCGGCTCTAATTACATCCTTTAGGCCCACGGCATAAGCTCTCATTTCTGGTGTGGACCAGATTCTCCGCCAATATAGCAGGGGACTCAATCTGGCTATATCAGCCAATGACTTCCTGCCTTGATCATGGAGCAGCGGGCGAACTTACTTTGCGGCAGGTTTGTGATGTTCCGTTGGAACCTATTTTCCGCTGAGGTTAATTTGGAAAGGTTCTTGAATCCCCAGAGCTCTGCTCCATATAGCACGGAGCCAACAACTTTCATGTTGTATATTTGCAAAACTGGACTAACTGGTTTAGTTAGGGAGGCATTAAACTCAGTGTGCAAAGTTCCTGCCAGTTGGCGATGCTTCAGTGTGGACATTTCCGTTTGCTTTTTCCACTTCATGTCTCCTTGCATTATGACCCCTAGATAAATAAAATCTTTTACCTGTTCTAAGGGACGGTTATTCAGAACCACATCTCCTCTAAACGATCTATGAGGGTTAAAAGTCATACATTTCGTTTTTGACACGTTGATTTCCAAACCCCGCAGATGGCAGAACTCTTTAAAGAGCAACAGGGCTCACTGCAAACCGCTCGGTGTTTTAGCTATTATGAACGTGTCGTCCGTGAACATTAGAATGGGAATTTTTTCACCAGCTAGGGCGGGGCATCAGTGGGGGTAGCTTCCATGAATTTTGCAATCTCGTTGATAAACAGGGAAAACAGTGTAGGTGCCATTACGCAACCTTGTCGCACACTTTCTTTCTACAGGGAAGGGGTTAGTAGTCTGTCCTTGTGTGCCCCATCTGATTCTTGCTTAATTTCCCTCATGGAGTCTAGCTATGTGAGATAATAGTTTGTGGGGCATACCCAGGTCTTGCAGTACATATCCACAATCTACTCCGGGAGACCAGGTCAAAAGCTGACCTAAGATCTACAAAGGCAGCATATAAGCTGCCCTTGTCTAAGATCACCGTCTTCCAGTGCAACATTGTGAAACAAAATATCTGGTCGCTAGTACTTGTTCGTGCCCTAAACCCCGCTTGAAGTGGTGATAGTATACCCTGCTCTTCCACCCAATCTTGCACCTTATTTAGTACAAGTCGTCCCATGACCTTTAGTAGGGAATCTATTAAACTAATAGGTCTGTAGTTTCCAGACTGATATTTATCCCTCTTTTTAAAAACCGGGATTACCTCAGCCCCTTTTTCATGAGGCCGGGACTGGTGCACCTTTGCAGTTTCATTTACTAGAGTCATGATATACTGGCTCCACCTAATTTGGTCAAAGAGAAATATGTCCGCTGGTATTCCGTCAGGTCCCGGTGCTTTACCTCCCATTACTGCTCCCAGGGCAAGGCGGACATCGGCCTCATTAAAAGCTGGGCCACGGAAATAGGAATATGAAAGCTCTGCCATCTCATGGTCCTCTATACTGCAAGCATATTGGGGTTTAAAGTAGCTAACCCATTGATCCTGAATTTTTACTTTCACAGGCACGTTTGAGGTCCAACCATCTATTCTCATCCCAGGTTATCTTGGCCTTCTGTTGCACTTTTTTTTTATAGGTTTGCCTTGCAATACGTACTTTAGCGGGGTCCCCTACTCTGATTGCACTCCCTAGGGAACTACGTGCCTCCTGACATTCGGCATTAAACCATTTACAAGTATTGCTAGGATAATTACTCCTTGTCTTATAAAGCTTGTAAATATGAGTACGAAGTTGAATAAAAAATTCTTCATGATATTCTATTATAGACTCGGGGGATGCGGAATTAGCCAAGAGTGCTTATATTGTGGATATAGCACTATTGGTGTCTAAAGACATTTTTTCAAGGGCATCAGTGTTCTCAGGAAGATTTACCCATTTTAATCTCCTCATATCATTTGTAGGGACCACATGTTGTGTAGTTAATTCGCTGTGCGAAGGATTAATTCATTACTTCCTTCGTCACTAGATTAAAAACTGAACACAGTGGGTTGTGGTCGCTCTCTATCCTCTCTTTTACCTCCATGTCCCTTAGCACATTCCAAAGCTGGAGATGAATAATTAGGTAATCAATGCGGCTAGTACTGAGACCATTATTAAATGTACAAGCCCCATGTCTGTCAGATAGGGATCTACCGTTTGACGCCCTTAGACCTTTCTCCAGGCAAATAGAATTTATTTGGATCGCCACGTCCGACCATTTCTTTTATGGAAGGTAGTTCTAGTTTAGGGATACCCCACTGATCATCTTCTTCGTCGGGGAAATTACATTTCTCGTTAGTTAAGGGCTCAAATGTCACATTAAAATCACCCGCAATTATTACATTCCTTCCCCAAGAATTCTGATCTAGTAAAACATCAAGAGCCGCTATAACTTCCGATTTCTTACCGTTTGTCCCCCTTGCGTAGACATTATAGATTTCAATGGTCTCTCGTTGAACCCACTTCACCCTGATATCCAGACTGTCTTGCTATAAGTTTCAAGCATCTGGATAACAAAGCCAATTTCTTGGCGAACCCAAATTGTTAGACCACCCAAGGCTCTCCCTTTCACCCCCACTAATGGCTAGTGTATTGTAATTTAAGTAACCTGGTCGGAAACAAGGTTCCACCATCCAGGTTTCTTGCATGTCATGTTGATCCATAAAAATATGGCAATCATTGATGTAATCTTGGAACTTAACCCTCCTATGTTCCAAGATAGCACAGAGAGTCCAACAGAAATATTACAGCCTGGGATTTTTCCATTAGAGCTATTCGGTGGACTTTCTCTAGGAATACCCTGCTCTTCCAGCGAATTTACTGTTTCCAATATATTATGTAAGGGTAGATCGCTAGTAATACATGGTGTTTTATGGTTAGAGGGGAGACTCGGCGGGAGTCCTCTACTTACTGAAGGAACGTCCTGAATTTCCAGATCTTTGTAGGGAATGATCGCGAGTCAATTGTTAGCCTCCAAAGTCGAGGAGTCTACTTGAAGAGGGTTTTGTTGCCCAGTTGGATGACCATAGCTATTGGTGAGTGGGAAATGTCTAAATTGAATGGGGGAGTGATCTGGGGACGATGTACGGAATTCTAGTGCTAGCATATTTTCTGCAAGTTCTTGTCCCTTAAGCTTTAACTCAATACAGTCTAGTGGATCCGTTTGTGAGGTAAGTCTACATACTCCGCTGATATCTTCTCGGATAACCGAGCGGCACCCCCTCACATAGCGGATCCAGTGTATTACTTTATTAGTAAGAGAATCTGCACTTTCTATACCGTTCTTGTTAACATATTTAGGTACATTTGCCATATAGATTGTAGCAGCCTGTGGCTTGTTAAAACTGGGTGAAATAAATCTGGGCTCTTGAGAGTTTTGTGGGGGATTTCTTGTTCATAGCTGAGAGGGACGCCTGGTACCTGTATGTGCCGAATCCATATTTGAACAAGACACATTTCGGCGACCTGGCCTTACTAGAGGAGTGGTTTCCACTCCCGGCCTGGAGTAACGGCGGGACTGGGAGGAGTTCATACTAACAGTGCCCTCAGTTGCCGAGCCTAACCTATGTGTATGGTGATTCATCTGACTGGGCTTTCTATCCTGCCTCGATTTGGTCTTTATGGCCTCTGCGTTAGTGGGTGCCTTTTGTACAAAAAGCTTGACCATAGATGTTAATTCCACAATCCTTGATCGCAGAGATATTATTTCTAACCCTAGTTCATTAATAAGAGAATGGGTTCCCTGGGGCTCTATAGTTTGGCTGGTACTTAACCATGAGTCAGGCTGGGGGGTGGGCTAGAAGGCGGGGAAGGTGGAGAACACAAAGTGTCCTGCTCGTCTCCAATCAGGAAGGCTGCCAGGGGGTAAACCTGTTGGTACAAGCGACCGCAGCTCCCAGTAACTGAAATGTATCACTCTTATTCTTATTTGGAGCCAGTCTTCCCTCCCCCGTATCTGATATCTCCCTCGTTTTAGTTGTCGGGCTTCCTCCTCCAGCCGACTTATGGAACATTGCTGGAATGGTTAGCTGTCGACCAGGACAATGGTTTGTCGTGCATGCGGGGCCTTCAGTTAGTTCTATAGTTATTAGAGCCTGACCTGATGTATCACCCTCTAATATGCCCTAGCAGTCGCTAATGAGTGTATCTAGTCTATCCAGAACACAATTACTTCCTGGATGTTTATCTTTCTGTATGTGTTTTTTGAATCTTTCTAACCTTTTTCCCCTTGTTATCTTTCCCAACGCTTCCCCTGCCATCCCCTCCTTCACTCCCTTCCATTGATTTCCTTTTTAGGTCTTGCGCCTAGCGATGCAGTGCGCAGCACTACTCGCGCAGCGAGAGTCCTTTTGTCCGGGGTTCCAACACGGAGCCAGGAATCGCACACGCTCATGCGTGTGCTTTTCCTTTTGTGCCCTGCTATTGGCCTTTGCGTGCGAGTTTTTTCCCAAGACAGCACGCAATAAATAGGCCAAAGGCGGGCACATTGCTCCGCCCCTGGCCTATTGGTGTCTATTACACGCACCAAAGGCCATGTGGTTTAAATTATCGTGCCCAGACACAGGCGCGATAATTGAAAACATATGGCTCGCTGTGGCCTCTGTTTCAGCCGACAGCTTTTATTGCCTATTTTGCATTTTTCCCCCTTCCTTATGTCCCCATTTCTTATTCTCTTCTCTTTCCATTTCTTTTCTATTTCCTGACCTGTAAATGTTCGAATCCTGGTCTAAGTCGACGCAATTCTAACCGTTTATGTTTTGCACATTTCGCTAAACAGTATCAAACATCAGTTCATGTTTAATGACGCATCCGTTGACTCAATGACCTTGTGCATCTCTTCCAGTGGCCGACCCCATGGTCTCGGTTTCAAAGTTACCGGGCTTACTCAGCATTTCATCCTTCCGAGAGCGAGAAAATGAGTACCATTGAGTTGATAAAAGAGCCACCTGTTATTCAGCCACAAGATAAGACTTGCAGGGTTAGCGTGCACTTCACAAACATTGAAATTACATTACTATAGCGCTTACTACCCTGACGAGGCGTTGAAATACATGGTTAGGTTATCTATGCATTCAGTTTTAAAGGTAACGGGACTACAACTTGTCGAGCGGGAACGTGACTGGACGGACGGCTGCCTTCCTCAACGTGTGGAGACGTCTTTGTCTTTCTCAGGTGACACGTCCGTGGTTATATTAAGTTACCGCCCACCGACCGTTTCCCGGAAGTTAGACTGGTAGTTTGGGACGGTGGCAATCAACTTAGCACATGCTCCCTTAGTACGTCACTTGTGTGTTGTTCTTTGTTCTTATCATGCACTTTGAATTATGCCCCAATCATAAACACTTTAATTGCAGCATCCTAATGTGGGTTCCATTTCTGTATCAGAAGCTAATGTATGTGGAGTTTCAATGTATTGGGCGGAAAGGTGAACTCTAGCTCAATGTCACTTTACTGCATGTTTCATTTTAATCTCTGGCTGTTTAGTTGTGGAATTACGTTTTCTTAGGTGGTAAATCAACAGAATTTTACCAACAACTGCCACAATGCAAAGACAGACAAAACAAGCATTTGCAATGCAATAGGTCTCGCATTACTGAAAGTTTGAGCTATTGGCGTGGCATTATTGTTTGCAACAGCAATAGCAACAGCAATAACTCAGACTTTCAGTAATGCGAGACCTATTGCATTGCAAATGCTTGTTTATATAACCTTGTGTTTCTTTTGTGGTGTGCCTAGTGTGTTGCTGCTGTGTGTGTGTGTGTGTTGCGCAAACGCTTTACACATTGCCTCTGGGATAAGCCTGACTGCTCATGCCAAGTTACCAAGGGGGTGAGCAGGGGTTATCTTCAGCGTGTAACTCCCTTGCCCTGACTAAAGTGGTGGTTTCTGCCTCGCTTAGGCGCATGCCCTAGCCAACTAGTAATCCCATTTCTAACTTAGAGTAACACAAAAAAATTGATATAATAGATTATTGCACATCTAATTATAAAGTCACCATTGAAAAACATTGTGCATGTTTTAACCATGTTTAAGTTTAGGTGAGTTTACAGACGATTCAAAGCAAAAACATTTTAAAACAGTTGAGAGTGAAAACGTGGTTCGTACCTTTAAAAGAGTGAACTTTCCATTCGTAAAACTGCTTGACAGTCTGCTAAGAGCATGAAACGGTGATGGTTGAAGCCTTCAATGTGGCTCCTTATTAAATTCAGCCATTCTAATCAATTAGTAAAACACCCTGATGCTCTGCTAACAGTGTGAGATGGTTTTCAGTAGCAGCCTTGGGCATTGCACTGTTAGGCGCACATGATTTCTTTCTCAAGGAAAGTTCTACCTTTTTGCTCTTTGCAAGTTTATATGGGCTACTGGTTTTCCTCACTAAACAAATGTATTATCAGGTTGGCTAATACTTTCAAAATAATAGAACCCAGCCAAGCTGTACGATGTAATCAGATTATTTGACTGAAAGTTAACCATTTGCTAATATTTTCAATGCAAGTTGGCTATTGTTTGGACATTTCCCCCTACAATTTTATCATTTGCGGAGTTTTCTGTGTGCAGTGGCAAAACAAAAAACGTTGGCACTTTTGAGAGTTTACTACTTGTTTCATAGCCCGTTCCAAGGTCGCACTTTCATTTACATACTCTCAGCATTTTCAGAGTGGTGCCTCAGAATATTTTTAGAAATGGTGGGGGTCTCATTACAAGTTCTATGTTATCTCCACTTGGAAACACCTGGGTTGGAATGATCTAACCCATCCAGAATCCCCTGTGAGATACAGAGATCACTATTTTGAGTCCCTGGAATGGGAAATAACTTACAGGACCTGGCATTATCGGCCTTCTTGTGCAGGTGTTCACCAGTCACAGAAAGTATAATGGTGATATTTGACACCTGCTCTGAGCATGTGGTAAAAATCTATGGAAGGGGTTGACAGGACAGTTGGCGGGGAAGGTAATGAGGCTGTAGGCTCTCTAGGGGGAGCATTGTATTCTTTCCTGTGTACCTACAAGCAGGCAGAGGTCCAGAAGAAATATGTGGGGACCGAGCTATGCAGCTTTCCTACAGCCCTTGCCCTGTGTTTTTCCAGGTGTGGATCTGCAACTTAATACCAATCTGTTGTATCTGTAGTGGTGCAATTTGTGTCCAGAAAAACCAGACCACTTGAAATTGCCCAGAGTGCTGTCCCACAGGGTTACTACTCCAGGCAATAGAGGCCATAGGGCCTGATTTAGATCTTGGTGAGTCTGGTCCCACCATCCTTTTTTTGATGGTTTCACCGCTTGCCTACTTGGCAGTTCGCCTGCTAGAGTTAGGTTTTTGGCATGTCCATGGACGAAAGATCGTCTGAGTGCCGCAGACTCTGCCTGGATTTCCCTCCTGCATCAACGGTGCCATAGGCAAAAGCGGCAATGGGAGGGAGTCCAACTAAGATTAATGGCAGCCTAATTTCGATGGGTCTTTCCGTCGAGACAACTGTGGTGGAGATACCTCCATAAATGAGTTACTCAATTAGAAGGAAATGAGGTACAAATGTACCTTTTTTCAGTTTCCCACTTTTGTTTCCATCTCGAACCCCATTGTCCAGGTCCATGCTTTGCTGCTAAAACTTGACCACAATGCTAATCAACTCAGGTGTCGCCGGGATCAAAGGTACGTTTTTTACACATATTTTACTATGAATCGTGTGATAGCATTTCCTTTCGCCCCGTGTATTTTTACATTGCCCTTGCATGCATTTTTAGGTCGAGCATTCGAGACCTATTGTAATTTCTTATGTTGGGTTAAAGCCATCCCCCAGCTTTTGATTTGTTTGTTTCAGTGTCCTTCAAAAATCCTTGCTTGCCAGTGGTTAGTCCTGCCTCTTTGTCCCTCCTTTCTCTCTTACGTTCCTCCCATGCAGCAGGGACTAAGTACTGTCTCATCACACTGCAGTTCTTTGTCTGTTCTCTGGGAGACTACTTTATTTCTTTGTTTCCTGCTCTGTTTCTGTTTGCCTGTGTGTAGTTTTGGCACCATAGTTGATTGCATTTAAATATAGTTTCCCTCCCTCCCACCTTCTCCTAATTCCACAGCTGTATTGGGGGTACTTTTTTCGCCATGCCTTCCTCTTCGTACTTATATTTTTTAGTATTTTAGCAATTTTCGCTGTCGGCCGTCATTTGGGCTTTTTTTTTAGTAGGATGTTAGTTGGTTTTGGGTTTCATTTTAAGGAGGATTGGGCTTGTTCCTCTTGTTAAAATGTTGGCATCATACATGAGTATAAGGGACAACCGAGTTGTGTAATAAACGAGTAGCACACGAGTTAGTGTGCCTACAGACGAAGTTGCTATGTAACCACTGCTCTTATTTACGCGTTTGCAGGGCAGTGCGCGTGATAGAGCACAAAAGAATAGTTCTCATAACTCGGTTTTCCATGTTCAATTTAACACTATAACCAAAAATGCTAGGGGTTAGAAATTAAAAGAGAAAACGAAAGTAGGTGTCCTCTGATAATTCCCAAACTACATTTTTCCAAGTGGCCAAGTGAAACTCTTTGTATTGCACAATATGCCACATCGGCAACTTAAAGATGTCAATTTCTGTTAACCTACAACTCACCATTGTCGTCTTTCTTCTACGATCATGCCTCGTCTGCACTGATCACACACTCTTTGTTGTAAACATGCCTGTTGCCTGACGTCGAAATGTGAGTAGCGTCCTCTGTATTGTAAACACACTTCACAGCTGAGCAGGAAATTCAGCATCTCCCCGTCCTGCCTCTGAGATGTGTGGTCGCGTAGGTGTTTTTAAATTACTTTGCCAGACTTAAAAACGCAGACACCACGCATCATCTCTTCTTTGTCAAGTATGGTATTTTTATTTGAAAAAGGTAATCCATTGATTTTTACTATCAGAACATTAAAAAGCAGAAGCCCCCATGTTACCTCTGCACCCCAGCAATCTGCTTGCCAACCAACAAAAGGCAGGCATTCTAGAATCTCCCACCCATTTCAGGCCTACACTTCCAACCTGCAAAACGGTAACGCCACCAAACGAGGAGTGTCGGAGCACTCTGGATTCAGTCACTCTTACCCTAGATTGCACCAGTTCACCAAAAGCCACTATGCACCAAGGCGGGCTCTCACCTTGATCCCTGCTGCAACATGCACAACGGATGCACTACAACCCAAAAGAACAATGGTGAAATCTAGCTGTGGTGACTCGCACACTGTGTACCGAGCCCTCCATCCTCTAGTACCTTTTTTTCATCACACTGGGATGCAACTGTTCATCATATAAAGTGGCGCTGTGAAAATGTCTGTTTGTAGACAAAGAGAACAATGTTACTGTTATAACTCCCCTCATTCTTGTTCTACTCAAGAGGCAAACTAATGTTGCAAGTGCCTTGCAAGTCCGGTCGCTTCTGCCCATAGGGGACAGATACATCCCTCTCCTCTCCTCTCACATGAGCACTACCATGTAGAAGTTGGGGGTCTGGTGGCTTAGTGGACTAATGCGTTCACTGTAGGTACCTGTGTACGACCTCATGGCCACAGCCGGTCCACTCAGCCTTTCATCCATCGGAGGTCGATAAAACGAGTACTATTGAGTCTCTTATTTAGTTTCCAGTTACCATTAGGTGAATGTGCGCTTTACAGATACACATGTTCTGTTATATTATTCATCTCGAGAGCTGTTCACGCTGTGAAGTGCTCTGACAGGTCGTTCTTCATTCCGAGGAAGAAATATGTCAGGAAGACAGCCCTCTATTAGGGACATATTAAAAACACAGGGTTTGTCTTTCTGCAGTACGAGAAGGGTCACATGAGGAAGAAACTTGGGTTCAGTTCCCATTTCTTTGTATTAGAAGAGACGTTCGTTCTGATAACTGAAGTGACTAAACCCTTTTTTGCTTGGCATAAGATAAACCACTTTGGATTCTGCACTGATCCCAGTTTCCTCAGTCACTTTTATCTGGTGGAGTTTCAACATGCATGGCTCTTTCACCTATTGTCTGCTGTCTTTTGTTTTTATCAGGTAACCTTGGTGTTTTTTTTTATTTTAGCGTGGTTCTTGTCAGCCTATTGTTATTCGCTTTGTTGCTGGACTCGTTCTTATTCCATGAGTAGTTCTGAAATGTGGGCACTATGTTTCAGCTTTCTTTGCCTGCCCTGTTTGGATCACACTTTTCAAAGTGCACCTCTTCTCAGTATGATTTCTTTTCATCCCTCTTTATTATTCGCCACCTGCCCTCGAGGCAGTTGAAAGACCTTCACAGAAAGGGAAGTTGTAGGACCTTCGCAAAAAAATCAAAGGCGCGTAAGTAAGTAAGACACTTTACCCCCAAAAGATGGTTGTTCTCTTCCCAGAAACTTTTTTTTCTTGCACAGGCCACTTTGGATAGGCAATGATGCTGTCTATGTTAGGTCTGAAGTGCAACGTACCACAATACTTGGCATTTATTTCTTCAGAGTTGTTTTACCTCTATTTTACTACTTGTATTTACTACTTTTTTAATAAGATCAATTTTGCCCTTTGTATGACACTTTTCCTTAACCCTTTTTGGTTTCTGTTTTTATTCTGCATTTTTTCTTAAAGAAGAAGACAAACCATCTCTAGTTCTCGATTGTTTACTTGTAGCCAACCTGATAGGGGGAGTTTCTGAGGCTGTAGCAGTTCATGAACAGAGTCGTTCACGCTGACCCCATGTGTGACCTTAAGCTAAGTTATATCCCAGTTTAGCCACCACACATTTTGTGAAGAATATCACTGGGTGTCTCAAATTAGGAGACTGCAATCAGAGGTGGTTTCATGCCATTAAAAGACTGCTGGCAAAATAATGCTACGTCTGGAGAATACCAGTGTACATCAGTATGTAATTCCAAAGCTAGTGCGTGCACATTCCAAACTTTTGAATTCTTTACAACAAACTGAAAAGTTGTATGACTGACAAAGCTACCCGTAGTATTTTTGTTTGCAATTGAATTAAATTGGAATTATATAGTGCTTACTACCCCAAAAAGACGTTGATGCACTTTGTCTTTTTTGCTCCCTAGAAACGGTGAACCCAAGCATTGCCTCATTGCCGCCAATTCCTAAGTTTAGATGGTTGTGAAATTGCTCTTCAATCTCTAGCAGCACAGCACCCAGGATAAAGTGCTGCATGGCTAAACACTTATAAGGTCCCAAAGGCGAGACCTATTGGCTATGCCAATGCTTGTTCCCTTGGTCAAGGCACTTAGCTGTTAGAAACACAACCAGACAACTTCACACTATACAAGGCTAATTGTTACCAGACAGCAGTATTTAAGCTGAAGGCTCTTAGAGACTGGTCTACGAGCACGTTGATTATGAAAGATGTCAGAGTTTTTCAAGATAGACGGATCAGCTCGACAAACCTGTCAAGTGTAGATGTGTAGTTGGTTCAGGTCATGAGCAGTCCACTGGATTTAAAGGGGGCGGCCCTGTCCTGTCTCTTCCTGTCAAGGACGTGCCCACCCTTGGCCCGGGCTTCACCCGGGCTCGGCCGTCACGAGCGCTTTTGAGCACGGGACAGCAGCGTGGCTCCTCTCTCCTGGGAGAGCTCAGGATTCTGGGCAATGCAGTCCCAAGCTGCGGCAGCGGTGATGTGACGTCCCACACTGCGGGTGTCACGAGTGCTTTTGAGCGCTGGGCAGCAGCGTGGCTCCTCCCTCCTTGGAGAGCTCAGGATTCTGGGCAATGCAGTCCCCCGGCAGTGGCAATGTGGCGTCCCGCGTTGCGGGTGTCACGAGCGCTTTTGAGCACGGGGCAGCAGCGTGGCTCCTCCCTCCTGGGAGAGGTCAGGATTCTGGGCAGTGGTGATGTGGCGTCTCCTCTACTGTACCAATCGTAGATCTAAAACCGTACTGACAAGGGTAAAAAAATTGACTTCTCATTTGCCCATTCTTTTATCCCATTGTATAGGACCCTTCCCAGAATTTTTTGTATCAATTAAGGAAATGGGCCTATAACTGAGCTGCGAGCGGTCTCCCTTTTTAAAGATAGGAACTATAATTGATGTTGACCATGTACTTTGTAAGGGGTAGTGTCCTAGACTATTAAAAGCATTCAATAACATTGGGGGCCTAAAACCGGGGTTATATTTAAAAAGATCGATCTGTACCCCGTTATGTATTTAAACAGTTGACTGCAGTTAATGTAATCTTATGAATTAGTTGTATTCATGTTTTATTATGTATGGTTCTGTAGAAATAAATAAAAATAAAAAATATGTATGACACTATAAACCCTTAGATGATGGTATATCCCGAGACCCTCTGCTTTAAAATTGCCAAGAAAAGAACAGACCTCATAAAAAAGACTACTCCTACTTCAAAGAAAGGTTTGAGATAGGTGGTGGTGATGGTAAGCAGAAGAGACAGTGCCCCAAATGAGGGGCTTGGTCTGTCATTGACACCAAAGACCAAATCCCTTTGGGTTTCAACATGATGATTCCCACATGTTCTGCTTGGGCTACCTTAGTCCTAAATTGCCATACATGCATGGAGTGCAATTCAGTGCACTGAGAGCCCTGGTAGAACCATATTCTTGTGTGAGATGGAAGCTGTTGAGAGTAGCATCAACAGTGGCCCTGATGAATTGGGATAGATGTGAGGCGAAGGGACAAAGTCAGATTCAGGATGCAGTGCCACCCATTGCCTGACTGCCGACTCACAACCCGGGCTGAACAGGGACAAACATTTCTTTTCACGCTTAAGCAATACATAATGTGCCAAAAAAAATAAAAATTGCTAATACCAAAGGGTAAGAGTGGCTCCTTCACTGTGTGGCCCTGTCATTCCAGTGCCCAGCCAGGTTATAGTGAGTTCCAGAGAGTAATAGGGGGCCCTTTCTCACACAGGAAAAAAACATCATCGTGTTGATGCTGTAGGAGTGACAGGGCAACACAACACAGATTGAAGGAAAGATGACCGCCTTGGAGGTAGTGATTGAGAATGTTGAAGGCTGCATTGCTTGAACAAAGTCCACTCTGTGGGCAGCCTAGATTGTCAGTTGTTGTGGTGGAAAATGTTGAATCAGATCATGAGGAAGGTGTGTCAGCGATTCGAATAATGTTTTATTGCTGTGATTTCATACTCTAGTCAAACGTTGAAATTCTGGAGAATGAGGATAAGATGGAAAAAGTGCAGATCCCCTGTTTCTGAAGGGGAGTGGACATCTGAGGCTCTGCGACTTCGCTGAGATTAGCACTGGATAATGAGGACATCTCAGACTGTAGTGCAAGGATCTGGTCCTCACCCAGCCCATAGATAACTTGTAATATCAGATTGCAGCGTGGTGAACAATTTGTTGCGGAGAGCAAAGGGATAATTTTGCAAAGATACAGCATTTGAGGTAGAACAATAATTTTAAACAGTGCTCCTCTCCCAATGATTGATAACAGCTGTTTACTCCACCTCTCTGTGTGGGTTTATGTTTGGATCACATGTGATATGCACCCGTAAACATTTGATATCCAAGTGCACCCTCGGGATGTTAGCATCTTTCCACTTATCTTAGTGGACTCCTCCCCTTACCGGCACTACAGTGGATTTCCCTCAGTTGACCCACAGGCCTCCCCATAAACATTCAGCATGTGCAGTACATGAGGAATGCCTCCCCACATATAATAGGACATTGTCTGCATATGGTGAGACATGTTCTTTGTGTCCGCCAGGCTAGTTGATGCCTCAGTACTATGCATCTTATCTAACTCATGTCACCAGGGGTTCTGTGACAGGGCAAACAATAGCAGGGAAGAGGGGCATCCCATCCTCGTACCCCGCAGGATGTGTAATGGATCTGAAAAGGATACATTAACCCGGACCCTGGCCCCATGGCAAGGAGTTCAAGCATCTTCAAGTATTCCTTGAAAAGAGGGCCAAAATAAATTTTTTAGTGCATCATGGAGGAAAGACCATCCCACAGAATCACAGGCTTTTTCAAAATCTATTGATTATAAAGCTGTGGGGCCTGAATCCTCTCCACGTATGACAAGGCCACTTGCAATCACCATATGTGACATTAAGTAAGGCCCAACTCTATTCTGACAGGCTGAGGCTTCATTTTCTCTATTTCTGGCATATTACATGACGTGCCTGCCTTTGACGCAGGTGTTGTCTATCCTTATCTTTCTAAGAACCTGTGAAAGTGTCAAGTCATTCAGACAATGACTATGATAAGACGCCTGATGTACAGACAATTACCTCAATAAAGACACCTGATGCAACATCAGTCTGGAACATGTCTTGTTTTCTCTATCTCAAGGTCATATAATAACAACAACAAAAACAGTGTAGTCTGAATTGACATCTTTATACCTTATTTGTTTTTCAGAATGCGTCCAAGACTAGCATATTAATATACACAGGTTATATCAGACATTCCTAAGGTTAT
Source organism: Triturus cristatus (assembly GCF_964204655.1). Classification (NCBI taxonomy): domain Eukaryota; kingdom Metazoa; phylum Chordata; class Amphibia; order Caudata; family Salamandridae; genus Triturus; species Triturus cristatus. The sequence goes on from NC_140594.1 coordinate 648,838,380, forward strand.
GTCGGAAATTCCAATCTCAGATAAGATATAATATTAAAGGCCTGCCAATCGACCACTAGTCAGTAGAAGTCCTTCGCTCCAGATTCTCCCTCAGAACTTCTAGATGCAAGTTACGCTACTGCATGCTCTTACAGTATAGTGCATAGAATTAGGTTTTAGGGTGTTAGGTTGAATGGTCATATTTCCACTATGGTAGAAATGTTCATTTGACTCTCGTAGTTCACAAAATGCATTAGTTTAGTTTTAATAATCATTTGTGTGGTTATTTTAGATGTGCTAAGCAACAGGGTGAAACTGTTGAAATAAACACTTAAACAAAATGTGTCTTATTCTTAGTGCAGTTATTGTGTGTGATATTGTAAAGAACAAAACTGGGTTTTTCAAATTACTGCTGCGTCCCTTGATCCCTGTTTAGGAACTATTAGTAACTTAAAATCTCAGACACCATTTCAGTTATATATTGAAGCGGTTTGTGTGCAGCTACAGGTGCATTGAACCAAGTTCACTTGTGATACCAGTGGGTGTGAAGTCAAACCTTGTAGAGCTAAGCCAGGGTTTTAGTTTGCGCAACATATACATTATCTTGTTCCCCTGCTTTGCATAAAGCCTTTTTGGTCCCAGTCAATTACAGATCATACCAGTTTAAAGAATCTGTAGCCAGAAAGTTTGCCAAAACTTAAACTTCTGTGATATTTTACAAGAATGACTTACAGGAGGTACAGTATGTAGGTGATTCCCAGACTTATGTATGACCACCACAGTAGCCCCAAGACATAGTGCAGTGCTGCCAGCTGGAGCGTCTTTCCAGACATAGTTTTCATGTGGGTGACTAGATGGGAAGCATTGCTTTTGAAAAATTTAGTTGGAAAGCCAGTGGGTCACAAGGTTTTCCTAGGTGGCGTCTCGTTTATATCGGCCATTAGTTAGTTTTCTGATAGGCGGAGGGCCAGAGCCCTCCTATCATGATCCTGTAACCTTTTCACAGGCAGATCTCGCAAAATGGGCTTTTCTGCTTCGATTTTGCAAGGAGTACTTCTGGCATATAATTCTTCATAATACCTGGCAAATGGATAAGCAATACCCCGGAATTCAGTGATCGACTCCCTGTGAAAGAGCAGAATGCTGTCACTCACAGTGAAGCCAGCCAGTAAATAGAGCGAGAGAGACAGAATTTTAATAAAAACAAAAGGTCTCGGTTAACGCCAGACCTAAATAGGACCCCAATTCTCAAAGAAAGTCACAAAAGTGCAGCCATAGTATATAGCTTTGCATTTACGGCTTTCATGAAATTAGAAGAATTTAACAGAAGCAGGTCAGGAAATCGTACTCCTAGAAAATATTTGTGAACTGCATTTTAGCAAGAGCAAATATGCATGTGTAGATTAGCTCATGCGAAAATCTGTTGAGCAGTAACAAGTTCACTTTCCCACAAACCACTTTTTTCCCGAACCCTGTAAGAAGTTTAACTTCTGCCTTTGTCAGGAGTAAATTTCCAGCCTTTTGGTATGGTAAAATATTCATGCTAGTAGGTTTGCACAGACGCAAAAGGGTATTCCAACCATGGGGACTATTGCTTACCACTACCTCCAGCCCCAGTATGTAGATCTGCGGGAAGATTGCAAATTAAGCGAATTGCTAGTATTCAAACCCAACTATGATATGAGCTCTGGCATAGTGGGAGAGGCGATTATCAGAGCTCTTACATAATGAGATTGCTGCCATAATTTACCTCTGCACTACATGGCACCGAGGGAACAAGTGGATTTTGTTACATGACAAGTAGATTTATGAAGTAACCTGTCCCATGGACAAGTAGAGTTTTTATTAAATTCCACTCCTCTAATTCATCACCTAGATCACTTGGTAAGGCCACTTCCAATGGGGCTCCAGGCAATTCTTACAGACCTGTTTCTTAAGCACAACCCAGTCACCAGGATCTAGTTTGCGGCATGGCCCTTCACTTGCTGAATGTATCGCTAGCTTAACCTGGTGATAGAGCAAACAAAATCTTTGAATCCCTTGCAGTAATTGAGAACCAGATCATCAGTAGTATTCAGAAGAGTAGCTGAAGGAATATCAGGAATTGTCATGGTCCGTCCCATTGGAACCACCTTGGTTATAGCCGTTTTGTCTTGTTTGTAGTGTTGCTAATGCAGAGTAAAACTAGAGAAAGGACAGCAGACCATTTCAACAATGCACAGACAATCGTCGCCTTTGTTTGTGCTGTGTTAAAAGATGTTTCTAAAGCGCACATACACCAAACTGTTTCTTGCCACTAAGTACAGAAACATAACCTACTGCTCGCTATTTCATTTATATGCTTGTGTGAAGAGCCATGAATTAAGTCCTTCACAAAAGGATATGGTAGGGGGTATTGTTACTGTCACTCTGTCAGGATTTGATCATTCAGACACAATTCCAATGATATCATTATACTTATTAGTTGAGTTAAAAAAACTCCAGAGAAAAAACAGCTTTAGTATAATAGAGTTTTTATATTGTTTAAGCTAAGACTGACAGACCATCCTTTTTTAGGTGAATAATTCCCACACTAATTACATTCATTCTGATGAAATGCTAATTTAGCAAGTTTTAAATCTTCAGAAAACCATTTCTGGCCGCGCCTGGCCAACCTGACTTTCCGGAGAGGGGCGTGTATATTGCTGGCTACTGTTAGCAAGGCTCTGATATTTTCCTATTGTTGATTGATATTAGCATATTTATTGGGTAGGGTTTCCTTAGGCTTCTGGATGATAACTGCAATGGAACTTCTGCTCCACCTTCGGTGCCATGCAGTGTTCTCTTGTGACCTCATTCTTAGAATGAGTTCCCCAATCGGACTCTAAATAAATTGCAAACCAAATCTAGGGATCAACCCCCTTAATAAAAGCTTGGCTACTGCCAAGGATTTACACCTCAGCATTGGAAAAGCTTCTCCCCACCTACAGAAAATGCAAACGGCTACTAACATATATTGAAGGCTATTGTGCGGGGTTCCATTACACAAGTATGATGCATCCACAAAATATTGTACTGTACAGACTGCATATGCATTTGTAGGGTTCCATGATTGTCTGTCAGAGTAGAACCTCCACAATTGAAATCAAATCGGCCAATTCAAGTGGTACATCTTGAATATCTGGTCTTAATTTGGTACTCAATTCTGTCACATGAGTACATCATGATCCTTGTCATCTATTTAATTATCAAGCTTCTTCATTGGCAAAGGTAGAGTTGAGGCAGGATTCAGGTTATTGCAACTTTTGATCGAAATATTCTCTGCTGCCAGAATAATCTGCTCATACGTAAATGACTGTTCATGAGCTGTTGAGTGCAATTATAATGAATAATTGTGCTAGATCCACATTCAGTAAAGCCATTAAGTGTGTACCCAATCACAGTTCCTTCACTTTTTGTGCTGTTTCTAAAGAAGTTGCTGCAGTGTTCCTCATGCAGTAGGAAAGGGCGATGGCTGCTGGAAATAATGTAGCAGAAAAATATGCAATAGGCCATTTTTCTTCTCCATGTTGTTTGAGGACAAAAGTGTGTACTCATCTCTTTCATAAGAAACAAAAAAAGAAATCTGTTGTGTAATGTGGAATTCCTAATGGAGGGGTGTTACACAAACTGTAACTGAACTCTATGAAGACTTGCATGAATTCGTTGTCCCAAGGCACTGGGTGCCTCACCTCCCTTAAGACCGCTTCTCTAAAGGCACTGCAATCAGGCAAATGTTTGAAATCCACTTATGATAGTAGCCAACCATTCTTAAAAACATCCTTGCTTCTCTCCATGTTGTTGGTGGGTTATTTCTCAAACTTCTATCAATTTGTTCTTTTCACACTTTCCTTACTCCTCTTTTAACTTGGTGTCCCAAATAAATCACTTCTTTTTGGCAATTCTGAAGTTTCACAGGTTAAACTTTATGCCTATTTTCAGCAAAATGTATAAACAAAGTAGTTGTGTAAATTCTTCAACCCTCTTGTTTTGGCTGCAATCATTAGAGTATCAAACTTTTGTACTACCAAATAGTATCAAGGCAAATTTAGACTCTTAAGTTTTACTTCAAAATCTCAGATAAGATTGATGGACTTTTTGTATACCCTAGTAGGATTCTACATCAAATGAGAATTCTATTTCAGAATCTGAACGCAAAAGGATACTGACTATCCTCATGAAGCGAAACTTGCAAAACAGCATGCGGCTTCTGTGAAAATTAAACAATAATACTGCAGGATTTGATACCACAGGTCAACTGGTATCACTACAACATAAGTTTTGTTCAGGTCTTGTATTATGTGCTAATTTCTGCTTGTTTGTTTTATTCCATGATTGGGAAGTTAGACCTACATTTAGATTAGCCTATTCAATCGTTTTGTCAAAAACAGGTGGAATTTCCTCCTCTGCTTCACTAGTCAGATTCTATTGAGGAGTGTGAGGGCACACTGTATTCGGTTTCACTGACTCGGCACTTTTGATCGCACCCATTTTTTATCCTGTAAAATCCCAAACCACCTTATTTACAGCATGTCTTAAATCTGGAAGCGTGTCTTCTGAAATGAGACCTGGGAACATTTTAGCTTTTATCTCTTGTGATTTTATTTTAAAATCAGAATCTTTACCCTGTGTTTGTGTGCTAACTCCATCTGGTGTACAGTAAATCACGCTATTCAGTTGCAAAGTATATCACAACAGAACAAATTAACTTGAATTTTCTCACTGATTATACATTTATGATTATTCACAGTTGAACAAGGCCTCACTGGGTCACTGGGGACAATTTATTAGTCACCTGTTTATCCAAAATATCAAAACATTGGATTTCTTTTCCCCGAAGGCTTAGCTTGGGAACCTCCTCCGGCAGCCTGTGTTGCAGGTAGTACCTGAACAAATTGAAAGTGATACTGAATTGGCATTCAATTCACCTTCCACAAAAGGACCATCCTGATCTACCTCTAGGACTGCCCCAAGCATAAATCCTCATCCCATCTCGAGCATCGTCATTTTGTGTCTCGGTCCTGTAGGAATTCTGAGTGTAGCTGCAAATTGTGGAAAACTGTCATTAATCACGGAAGGTTTCCGCTGAAATCTGAAACTCTGCATATTATTTTGTATGGGCTGTTGCATTACTGGAGCTGAAGGCATATTTCTATGGAACTGCCTTGGATTCCGCATATTTCTGGACAGAGGTTAGTATGTAACAATTAACTGTCATCCCATTGTGTACCATCTGAGTCATATTCTGCTTCATTTGGGAAATCATTCACGACTCATTTAAAAATCCATTAGGATTAAATCTACATTCTCGTTTTTCATATTTGTTTTTCCATAGATATGTCAAAGGCCATTTTTTATCTGTACATTGTTAATACCATTTTGGTTAGGCATGTTGCTAGAAAAGCCTATACCTCTATTACAAGGACCACCATTTTCACCTTTCACAAATTGTACACAATTTCTTTGCATACTGATGCCAGTGATGCAGCGGAGTTTACCAGCTCTACACATTCATACACACAACACTCATTTGGGCCCGTACACTCAATGAGCTAGTAAATATCCACTAGTCATCAATTTTAATTTACCCTAGAAAGCCCTTATACCAGTATTCTTACCATTCCTGTCTCCTTAGTAAATGCACTTTAGAAAGATCTAGTAGTAGATTAGAACAGGGAGGAAAATACAATAATGCATTTAACTTTTATTCAAAGAACCACAGACTCAGAAGAATTTTTTTAAAGTTTATCTGAATTAATAATTTTGTGAGTCAAATCAGATTACACATGGATATACCAGAAGTCTCCATCAGGAAAATAGTGCAGTTAGCTTATAATCAGTTTGCATTAATAAATTCTTGCAATGACAGCACCTGAGGAGAGAAAGAACAGAGAGCAAGCATGGAGCATTTACCCTACAGATATATTTACCTAGAATGGTGTGAGGGCCCGACATCAGAGAGTCAAGGATTCAGGACAGGTTCAGGACAGGGAAAGGAGATCTCTTCTAATGTAACACCAGCATTACACCCCTCTCTGGTGCTACTCTCTCCGGCTCGCGTGAACCCCTCACTAGATGTGCCTCCTCGGTTGTTCCGCGACTTTTCCCTAGTGTTGGATTCTTCAGTAAGATTGCAGCAAAATCGGGCAGCATCTCAGCATAGCATCAGCATCTCGGCATCAAGTGTGACTATCTATCTAGAACTTACCTCTGTTATACCAATTCAAATGTGTGATCCACCCCCAAATGTTTCAATTCCATGTTCACCCGCAATTTTGATTGGGCCAAGCAGTGGGGTGAGGACATCACACCATACTAAGTGCACTATATTTCTTTAGTCTATTGTCTAGCTCCCCGCCCCTTAATTTTAATACCCACAAGCTTTATTCCCAGAAACATTTCATATGTGGATCGATAAGTCTATTTTACAATGTTGCTTCTTCTTCATCTCGTAGGGTCAAGAGTTGGTTTCCCACGTCCTTGCTGGGCTTAGGGTTTGGCAGCCAGTCAATTATTTCACTTGTTCAAGACAAGCAGACGTTTGCGCATGCGTAGAAGCCACAAGGAAACAGAGACGCGGTCACCCTCCAAGGCCCAAATACGAACTATTAATAAAGTCAGAGAAGAACATGTTAAAATACAAAATTAAATGAATTCACTGTATACCACTTACTCCTACTCTAACCCCATTACCTTATAAATCTTTTGCATTAATGGCTTAGTAAAACCTGCATAGGTTAGTTTCAACACGGCATGTGCATTAGTGCGTTACTTTAATGCGGCCATATTAGGAGCTATTGCGCAGCTGCAAAGTTTTCCCCCCAAGCGACAGAAAACGTCATACTTCGTAGCTGTAGTAGACACATGCGCAGAAGAGTTCCTGAGTTTTAGCAGCCATTTTAGGACACTCAGATTATTTATTAGTGAAGCACATAGGAAAGCTTCCCCTAGATACAAATGTAAAATGGTGGTGCACTGTTAGTACTCACAGACAGGTTGATTATAATGTTACAGGTTATTCGAGAGGATTGCATACAAGCAAGTTTCTTTTTATGCGAAACCTTCCTCCAGCACCTACATCAAAACCAGGAGCTTGAAAACCACTTCGACCATCCATTTGAGAACTCTTTGTTTGAGCCACCATTAACCTATCTTTAGTCATTTTCTGTTTAGCATTGCAACTGTCACTACAGTACTTTGCGTAGGCTAAGATCCCATCTAACTATTTTGCTTGCTATCGCTTGCTGAAAATGAGCGCTAATCCCTCGAGGCAAACCCAACACCGATGCAGAAACAAATCCCGAAACGCCCATTTTTGTGAGGTCTTCAACTCCACTATATCGTCTATAAATCTGCATCAATCTCTCATAATATGCATGCGCTGACTCTTCTTGATTATGGTTTGCGGTCATGATTTTTGTCCAATTGACTTGTTTCTGGTGAACTTTTGCTTTCAAATGCTCATTAACCCCATTATATTTCTCTAGTACAATTGGGGAAAGCTTATTAAAAGGAACTTCCCTCAGGATTCTACTTCTGGCTGCTGTACTACAGTTTTACAGTCAGTCCACAAACCTTGAGGCCAAGCAATTGAAAATAAATCATCAAAATCTGCCCAAAGCTTCTTTGAAATATTAGCAATCTTTTCCACCTCTGTATACTACTTCGGAGGTTCCTCTATATGCTTGGCGAAATTCTTTGTAAATGTATAAAGGTCATTTATTGACCAGGGTACATGCACATATGCCCCTCCTTTCCCTTCTCGAAACAGAAACCCTCTTTCAGCAGTCGCTTTGCATTGAGAATCACCCCAACCCTCATTTTTCTTCTTGTTACTCTTTTTCGACACTTCATTTTATCAGGATACTCTCTCCATTCTTTTCGATACCTTGTCACATCTTCTCATTCTTTAACTGGGTTTAATAACTCAAAGATTTTCTTAGTGTTTTAGGACTCTGTTTAATTAATTCCATCTGTAAACCCTATCTTATATGATTCACAAGTTCTCTATGTTTCAAATCCACTTTTAAGTCTTTAGAAAATCCCATAAGATTCTGAAATGCATGATGAGCATGCATTCTTGCCTCTGTACAAATGCCAATTTCTTTTAAATAAATTGACATTTTTTCACTATATATTCCGGTTTCTGTGTTCTTTCCAAATCTCCTTTGCGTTTGAAGGTATTAATCTACACCACTGTTATCTCACTATGTGAAGAAGACCTAGACTGAGTCTCATCTCTCCTGACACTCTACTCTCCTGCTCCCATTTCATGCACATGCACATGCTCTTGTACCTCAGCCTCATTATACAGAGGAGATCTTGCTTCAATCAACAATCTATCCATAAACTCATCCTCTCCCTCTGCCACTCTTTCTCTTCCGTTACTTTTTTTCCCATTCTGATTTTCATTCTTGTCATCTATTGTTTTCTTTTTGTTTGAGTCATCAGTAATTGTTAGAAAGAAATCTGCGACTTCTAACACTTCCTGTCGCCATGCTTTCTTCTGTAAACATAATCTCACATCCTGCAAGTCGTTGACCACTTTTCTAACCTGACCCTTAAGCATTTTCCTAGATCCTCTCTCATTCCTCCCATAATCCCAATTTGTTTAGGGCTTCGTACTGCACATGAGTAGGCTGCAGTTTCACCCCAAATATGCACCGCTTCAAATTCTCAATCTTTTTCAACATACCATTCATAGGAAATTGCATTTGTTACCTTGTGCAGCATTTCTATTCCTTTCTTTAGCCACAGACAAGTATGTAATCCTGAATTCACCAATCTCATGAGGAGAGGTACCAAATGAAGGCGACGTCTCTCCTCCACCGGGAAGAATAGCCGGTTTATTGAAATGTGCACCTATTGTAATCTCAGTCTAGCTCTCACAATACACGCAAGACTAACACAACACATCTCAATGCGGTTGAAGACAATAAGACAAAGCGAGACAAAACGCAATATGTAATGTCAAAAACTAAAGCAAATAAACCCTGTGTCTGCCTAACGGCATACGAAACAGGAAATCAAGCTCACCACAGAAAAGAGGTGGCTCCTTTAGCACTTCCAGATCACACCAAGATGGGCTCTTGACAATCGGCATCTTATCCTTAGTTTCAGCATGTTTATCTTTGTAAACAACCACCATTAGCCAGGATTAGTTCCAATACACAGATTATTAAGGGTTTCATAGGGTGGCCTGACAAGATGGTGGAACAGATATACTAGTTCTCATCTCATGAGACCCCCAAAGTAATCCATAAGAAACCTGGGTACACTTATATAAAATTGCATGAAAACAACCTGGTACAATCCTCTTTTACAACCCAGCAAGCTTCAAATTGAAACTCTTGAAGCTGCTGACGAAGAACAATGGTGGAAGGCCTGGCGACCGGAGTTGGCGTCCCTTAATTGATAGAGGGTATGACGACGAAGTAGCAACCCCCCCCCCCCCCATGTGTCCTGAAGATCTGGGCTCTGCAACACCTGGTGCAGATTGCTATGGGTTCGCCCGGGATATTCCTTGGGGCTCAAGGCCCCTAGGCAGGTTGTGAGTGACAGACTTAGTGGTGGCTGCTACCCTGAGTATTTGCACCGGGGGACACCCCTGCCGAATACACCAGCATTAAGGAGGAGGGAAATAGGGCCATACTACGCCGACTGAGGTACTTTCTGCAGGTAGAGAGGCTTAGAAGTATATTTTCGAAAGAGGGGGGACCCCTACAGTTGCAATTAGCTTGCTAGTCGCAGGGAAGAACCAGTTTGGTGAAGAAGCAATAGCAAGCTGTCTATTTAATCTGGGGTTTAAACATTCAAGGCATCATCAAAACAATTATAATCAGAATCTGTGGCACTAATGACTACTGACTAAAACATTATATGAAAATATTTTATTTCTTTATGAAATCTTTTTTTGTTGATTTTTGATTTTGATCAATATTTTAAATATACATATGTACAGATACAAAAGGTAAACACATCTAATAAATACATAGAGGGAGAGAAAATAATCAATTCAAATAATACAGTCAATGCTTGGATCTTTTTTCATAAACTTGAGAGGTTTGATGAAGGCTAGCGGTAGATGGCAACCTACGCGCGTTTCGGCACTTCTGCCTTCGTCAGGAAACCGTCTATAGCGAAAAAACTATATAGGGCACAGAACAATTTTTCTTAGATTACATTTTTCTAATTTACATACAGACCATATTAACCATTTTTACAAACTTAAATCTAAACCTCGAATGTTTTGAATTACCTCCCATCATGGTTTAAAATTCAATACAAGGAATCATTTCAAAGACGGACAATCAGCACATATGTATCCAAAAATAGAAGTCCCTTTCATGTCTGGTTGTAAACAATATCTAATAGAACAGACATATTAAGAAATAAGTTTAATACATTGTTGTTTCCTTTACTCAAAACAATCTGATCAATACGTCAATGTAACTCAGCTCATGCGGTGAAAAAGAAATGAAGAAAACAGAATATAGACAAGGGTGAGAGCATAGTATATATGAATTCTGTGAAATCTTTAGCAAAATAAGTTTAAATTGTTGGCATAGTAGGAAAAGAATGACAAGAGAATATATACAATGTCGGGCCCTAATAAGTAGTTCAAAAGGTTTTTTGGTAATTGTGATAGTGTAATTACTTTTTTAATGGAGCAGCTGCTTGTTTGACCTAGTCAGTATTTAGGAACCTGTCCTCAGTAATGGTGCTGTTTTATAGTAGATGATGAACACTAATGGAGGAGGGCTGGGAGCAGTTAAGCTGAGCCTGTAGTATATAAACAATTGAAGTGCTAGAACTGCCCTTCTATTAAAGCTACCATATTATTCTGGAGTACACATTCAGAAAGCGTGAAACAAAATGTGTCAGAAAAATAAATTCATTATTTTGTTTGATTGAATCGATATTTTATTAATCTAATTTATAGGTCTTTATAACCTTCCTGTTGCCCAAGGGGCTGGATATTTAGAAAAAATAATTAATAGAGTATTTACAACATTTGTACATTCAATCCTGACATATCACATACACATCTCATGCAATCACATCCATTCCTACTATCACACAGACTTAATTCACATTGAATCACAATTTTAACAATCATAGGACCACAGAGTTAGTTATGAGAGCGCCAAGTTTGACTGCTAACACTTCTTAATTTTCGGTATTTTAGCCTCTTGTGGTCACAGTATAAGGTCTACGCGTTTCGAGACCCATGGTTCATCGGGTCTCTCTTCAGGACCTTGTATCGGATGGAGACGGACGGGAATAGTAGTTGAGTGGGTTTGCTAAACCAACGTGAGGAAATTTGTTTGTTTCACAGGAAGGCAGCAGGTTGGGCTGAACCTTAAGTGGAAGTCTCTTGTGGTTGTAATTGAGTTTAGGCGTTCGCTGCGAGGGCGCCGCTTTTCATCAAAAATGGTAGTGGTCGACGAAAATCGGCAGAATAACACGGAAACGAACGGACACCTTGCGAAAACCCTCTGACTTCGACAGAGTCGACCACTACCATTTTTGATGAAAAGCGGCGCCCTCGCAGCGAACGCCTAAACTCAATTACAACCACAAGAGACTTCCACTTAAGGTTCAGCCCAACCTGCTGCCTTCCTGTGAAACAAACAAATTTCCTCACGTTGGTTTAGCAAACCCACTCAACTACTAATCCCGTCCGTCTCCATCCGATACAAGGTCCTGAAGAGAGACCCGATGAACCATGGGTCTCGAAACGCGTAGACCTTATACTGTGACCACAAGAGGCTAAAATACCGAAAATTAAGAAGTGTTAGCAGTCAAACTTGGCGCTCTCATAACTAACTCTGTGGTCCTATGATTGTTAAAATTGTGATTCAATGTGAATTAAGTCTGTGTGATAGTAGGAATGGATGTGATTGCATGAGATGTGTATGTGATATGTCAGGATTGAATGTACAAATGTTGTAAATACTCTATTAATTATTTTTTCTAAATATCCAGCCCCTTGGGCAACAGGAAGGTTATAAAGACCTATAAATTAGATTAATAAAATATCGATTCAATCAAACAAAATAATGAATTTATTTTTCTGACACATTTTGTTTCACGCTTTCTGAATGTGTACTCCAGAATAATATGGTAGCTTTAATAGAAGGGCAGTTCTAGCACTTCAATTGTTTTATAGTAGATGGCAAAAGAACATTGATTATTAGAAACTGCTGGAAAGATTTTAATACAAGTTAGCTAAATAAAGGATAAATGTATTTGAGTTTCAAGGTGAACTATGCAAGCAAGTAAGAGGAGTCGTATGGGCGCATCTTGCGCCCCAACAATAGCGAACATTTACATGACTTATTTTGGGCAACAATTCATTTTCAACGAAATTGCACCATTTTTTTAATCAACCTTACATTGGTCGCGATTTATAGATGATATTGTCTTCATTTGGGATGATAATGAAGATGTCCCACAGGAGTTTCTTTTATGGCTCAATCTTTGTGACCCTAATATGAAATTTACCTGGAATTCCAGAAATATCCAAATAGAATTTTTAGACATCATAATTAAACATGACTGTGGACAGCTTGTAGTAGATCAATATACTAAACCAACAGCACAAAATACTTTGCTTCACTATAAAAGCTTTCATCCTACATACCAAAAGAATAGCATACCTTTTGGACAATTCTTGCGCCTTAGGCGTAATTGTACCAAAATTGAGGACTACGATTTGAGAGCTATTGATATGAAAGAAAAATTCCTGAATAGGGGTTACCCTCATAGACCCATACAAGTCTTATAAGCGAGCAAGATTTTATGACATGCAACATCTTCTAAAAAGTGACAACAAAAACAAAATTCTGAATTGGTCTTCGTGACCAGGCCTTCCGTGCTGAATGAAAACATTCGGCAGATTATATGCTCTAATTGGCACTTGTTGAACACCAATAAACCAAAAACAGACGAAATTCAGAAACCTCTTTTTGCCTACCGTAAAAATAGAAATCTGAAAGATCTAATTGTAAGATCATGTATGCCCAAGAAAAAAGAGCCAATACAGAGAAGTATTGATGGCCTTTCACCAGTCCAAGGTAATTTTGAGTGTGGGAGCTGTAAAGTGTGCCCCTTTGCCATGGAAACAGATAAACTAGTTTTCAATGGCCAAACGATCACATCTGTGGGAATGACTAACTGCAAAACCAAAAACATAGTTTACCTACTGATTTGCCCATGTAACAAAGGTTATGTGGGAGAAACGTCAAGAACTTTAAATGTAAGGTTGACGGAGCACAGATCAGCAATACGAACTAGAAAACTAACGTCCCCCATGGTTATGCATTTTACAGAAAAAAATCATACACCTGACGATATCCGGTGGTTCATTGTAGAAAAAATCCAAATCCGGCAAGGACAGTGCTCTGAATGCATATGAAAAAAACGGGAAGTCTTTTGGATTTTTCTATTAGACACGTTTAACAATGGGTTAAATTCAGATATGCCATGGGAACAAGCCATTTTATAACATTCTTTAGTTTTTGCCTGTTCTACTGGTATAGTATATTGGTCTTTACACCTATACCGTACCACAGGTATCCAGCTTGATGTATCTACAATCATTATTTTGCCAGGATTAACACACTTAGCGGCAATGTTTCTAAAATTCGCAATACGTGATCATAGTCCAAATAATCAGCAATTTGTAAGTAAAGCTTACAACTGCTTTGCGTAATGTAATCGGGACCGATACATTACGATTGTTATTTTATAAAAACAATAGAAAAATTCCTTCAAAATAATCAAAATAAGTAGATTTACTGCTGTTGGCCTGTTCATTCCGAAATTGTATTTATTGTGCTACCATTTTTTGATGCCACAAATAATGCTATTAACCAATAAAATGATATCCCAAACAATCATGGCGACCCTCATTTCAGAATTTCCGTCTTTTCTTTCTTTTCCATGAGTGTGGTAAGTCTGTCTTTTATTACTCATTGGACATCACAGCAATAGATGTAGTCCGTCTTTTACCCCCCATGGTACGGATAGTCCACTTTCTATCGCGTTCCAATTATCATGACGAAATACGTGCCAAATACGCGCTAAATTATGGACGGTAGAAATAGACCCGCCAGTATCAAACACTTCGTGTTAGCGGGAGTCGTGGGGCAAACGATCTTGCTGTAATCTGCAGGTAAGCGCATTATTGATAGAGAACTATCTAGTTTATTCAAATCCCCTGATATAGACAGTATAGTTAATTGAATTCCTGTTTATAATTTTAACATGGAAGCCAAAAAACCTTAAGGCGGTTATTGTTCAGGGTGATTTCACAGCTTCAATCTGGGTAGGAGTTCCCTCCAAAATACAGAAAGTAAGCACCATAGCGCAACTTTCATCTATTAACTAACCTGTAATTACTATTACTATTAACCCTTTTTCGTTAGACCTAATCATGTTGGCTCCATGACCGAATACACACGCTTTGACAACATTTGTGTACCCATATAAGTAAGCACCTCGTCCTTACTATATAAATCACTCATCATGTTGTTCTATAGCATTCTGCTTACTGATGCCTCGTACATACTATGATTGATTTTGTTCATAGATTTAACCAGGTCTGGAGACATTACATAACAGTTCATAAAGATCTATCTCGACTCCTCGGTCCATCTAATAATTGCGCCATCTGTGGCCCATACCACCTAAGGATACAGAGTATCAATATTAACAATAGTGGCAGACGTTGCACGCAGTAAGTTTTGCCAGCAATTTGATTATTAATGCTTTTTATAATTAGTACACTTTAGAGTTGGTTACAACAAAAAGATTTAATTCCTGTTTCAGATTCCTTTGTATCATCTGTTCATGCTTTTGGATACTACCAAAGCAGTATTTTATCCTACCCTGGGACGCATACAACTACTACCATTCTAAGTAAGCATATCATGGGACCATTTTGACCTAGTAAGCGTTCAATTTCGAGACTTTAGAACCACCGTCAATATATAGATTAATCTCTAGATAAATATATTACATTTATCCTTTATTTAGCTAACTTGTATTAAAATCTTTCCAGTAGTTTCTAATAATCAATGTTCTTTTGCCATCTACTATAAAACAGCACCATTACTGAGGACAGCTTCCTAAATACTGACTAGGTCAAACGAGCAGCTGCTCCATTAAAAAAGTAATGACACTATCACAATTACCAACAAACCTTTTGAACTACTTATTAGGGCACGACATTGTATATATTTTCTTGTCGTTCTTTTCCTAATATGCCTACAATTTAAACTTATTTTGCTAAAGATTTCACAAAATTCATATATACTATGCTCTCACCCTTGTCTTTATTCTGTTTTCTTCATTTCTTTTTGACCGCATGAGCTAAGTTACATTGACGTATTGATCAGATTGTTTTGAGTAAAGGAGTCAACAATGTATTAAACTTATTTCTTAATATGTCTGTTCTATCAGATATTGTTTACAACCAGACATGAAAAGGACCTTCTATTTTTGGATACATATGTGCTGATTGTCCGTCTTTGAAATGATTCCTTGTATTGAATTTTATACCATGATGTGAGGTAATTCAAAACATTCGAGGTTAGATTTAAGTTTGTAAAAATTGTTAATATGGTCTGTATGTAAAATAGAAAAATGTAATCTAAGAAAAATTGTTCTGTGCCCTATACAGTTTTTTCGCTATAGACGGTTTCCTGACGAAGGCAGAAGTGCCGAAACGCGCGTAGGTTGCCATCTAACGCTAGCCTTCATCAAACCTGTCAAGTTTATGAAAAAAGATACAAGCATTGACTGTATTATTTGAATTAATTATTTTCTCTCCCTCTATGTATTTATTATGTGTTTACCTTTTGTATCTGTACATATGTATATTTAAAATATTGATCAAAATCAAAAACCAACAAAAAATGATTTCATAATGAAATAAAATATTTTCATATAATGTTTTAGTCAGTAGTCATTAGTTTCACAGATTGTGATTATAATTGTTTTGATGATGCCTTGAATGTTTAAATCCCAGATTAAATAGACAGCTTGCAATTGCTTCTTCACCAGAGAGGCTTAGAAGTACATCTCCTCAGCTGCCCCGCGCCTACGCTATTGACTGGGTGTGAGTGTTTGATTGGTTCTGATGCTCCGTCCATCACCACCCCCTTTTGTACCGCGCCTACGGGTGGCAGAGCGCAAAACACAGCAGCCTTGTAGGCAACACAGAGCATTGAGAGCGAAAGTGAGACCTCCGCATGGTTGTACTGCTTCGGGTGAGACATTAGGCAGATAGCTTAGTGTGCTGGCTCCAATCAAACAAGAGACGAATGGACACAGCCTGTAGTCTACTACCGGGTTAGTGGTGCAGGGTCCCCCTGCGTTCATCTCCCATCTGTGACACTAGGTTGCTGTTGACCTCTGTGTGCAACTGCTGTGCATCTCAAGAGCCTCAAAAGACTAGTGTGCAGGTCTGAGGACTGGGCTATGGTGGACTTTGCTGAGGCCCTTGTCCAGGGGCTGAACCATTGAGTGATTGCATCCTACACACTGACATTGGGTGACCCGGTGCGACTGCCAAACTTATTTTATTGGGACCGTACTCTGTAGGCTCCAAAATATAGGTGGAAGAGACAAGTTCTGTATCTTTAGATAAGCGGGCCCACACAACCCCTCTCCATCCCCCACATTTTTGTTCGCTAGTCTTTCCAGATCTATTGAATTCTTGTGAACGGTCTTGTCCTGGATATTAACTGTACATAATATTGTGGTACATATTCCCCCAAGTGGGGTACACTCATAACTCTAACTCTCTATGACACTATGGGAATGGACAGATCAACCAGGGGGACCCAGCAGATCAGAATTGATCAGTATGCGTGGGCTGTAGTGCGACTTGGGGATGCCGGACAACGGCGGCCCAAGACAGATAAAATAATTTACCCAGCTCACAGGATCGCAGATCCTTGCAGCAATAGAATAGTCCTGACAAATATTGGAATACAAAATAGACTCCATCTCTATAGAAGTCAACCCCATGCAGATCTGAGCAAGGTTAGTGAGAGGGTGCAAGTAGCCCAGCAATCTGAGGATGCCTTGAAGGTGGAGGTGACAGATTTGAGGTCCACAGTTTGCTTGTCTGAATTAACACATCTTTTGGAAGCAAGGGTGGAGTATGTAATCCTGAATTCGCCAACATCCCATGGGCAGAGGTACCAATTGGAAGTGAAATCACTCCTCCACGGGTAGGAATAGCGGGTGTATTCAAATGTGCACCCATTTTAATCTCAACCTAGCTCTCACAATAGGCATACGACTAACACAACAAATCACAGTGCAGTTCAAGACAATAATGCAAAGCGAGACAAACCACAATACCTAATGTCAGTAACCAAAACAAATAAACCCTATGAATGTCTACTAGGATACAGGATGGAAATTCAAACTCACCACAGAAAAGGGATACCTCCTTCACTGCTTTTAGTTACACCAAGATAGGCTCTCGACCAGCGGCAACCTACCATTAGTGTCAGCGTGTCTATCCATATCCACAGAATAAACACTACTATCTAGGATTAGTTCTCATATACAGTTAGATTATTACGGGCTTCATAGAGTGGCATGACAGGATTGCTGAACAGACATACTAGAATTCGGCCCTAAACCTCCACTGTAATCGGACAGAATCCTCGGTCCGCTCATAATAAATTGCCCGAAAAAAGCCTGGCAAAGCCCTCGCTTACACCCAGCAATCTTCAAATCAAAACTCCTGAAGCTGCCGGGAATGAACAGCCATGGAAGGAAGAAAAACGGTCCTGCCAAAGTAACTTCAGCTTTAATGGGTTTCCAGAGCGAGTAAAGGGCGCACTGGACTTGTGCAGTTCCTGGAATCATGGGCCAAAGGGCCTCCAACCACTCTTCATTATTGAGGGGGCACTCAGGGCCTCAGCACTTCTTCCACCTTGTGGCGCTCCTCCCAGGGCCTTCAACACTAAAATACTTTAGTACCAGGACAGAGACATCATTTTCCAATGGACACGGAAATCAGGAGACTTGAAATTTGATGGCCAGATCATTCCAGTGTTACCAGACTGTACACAAAAAGTGCAGGTGTTGAGAAAGTCATTTGTAGAAGTGAAGAGGAAACTGAGGGCTATGAATCTGAAGTATACGCGTCACTTTCCTGCAGAACTCAAGGTCCTGCATGATTAATAATTACAGTTTTTTCACTACTTCAAAGGAGGCCTGGGAATGGCTGAAATGTGGAGACAGATCTGAACATTGAGTGGTCCATGACAAGGGAACTGGCCAATTGGGGTCTGGTCGCTGTCTTGGTAGCAGTGCGGTTGGCTGCGAGGTCTGAAGTAGATGACACAAGAGTTACTAGTCCAGCAAGATGGTAACCTGGGGCTGGAGCAACGACTGAACAAGGAAAGCTTTGAACGCTACTCAGTGGAGGAGCTGGTATTGTACATAGACCACTCGTCCGGCTTAAAGGCTAACAGTTGTAAATGATAGGTGCTGGGAGATGTACACTTGTACTGGCACAAGGGATATATAGGAATGTTGTCACAAATGAAACTGGGTATATTAAGCTGGGCAGAAAGAGCTTGTTACAAGAATCTGCTAAATTTACAAAGAGACATTGAAGAAGGTCAACTTATTTTTTAGCTATTATGGTAGATGTTATGGACTGTAACAGTTATGATAGCTGGGGAGAAGGCAATGGAGAGCAGAGGGTCTGCAATTGCAGTTAGGAGTAGGGACGCTGATGGATTGGTGCCTAGGTGATGATCGATTGGGTCTACTTAGCCTGAACTGCTACCTGGGTAGCTGTACCCCTGTGCTCTCATCTAGTAAGCATAGTGAGTTAGTACTATGGGTAAACACGTTTTTATGTATTTTCCAAGTTTTTACCCTGGGTGGGTGGGGAAATTGTTCACAGAGATAAGGCTGTGCCATTGCGCTAAAGCTGAGATTGATATTGGGTTCACAGTCGGGGCTCCCTCAACCGCTTCCTCAGAGAAATTAGATGATTGTCAAAACAGGGCCATGCACAGTAAAGATAAAATTGCTCACCTGGGAGGCGAGAGGCCTAATGGCTACTTTTAGATTCATAGGTTGCCTCCATACCATACAAGACACCTAGTCCAGGTAACGATCCTCAGGAGATGCCTCTTGCAGTGGCAAAAGAGAGTAAAGTGAGGAGGAAGTGGAGGGGACAATTGTTTTCAGCAACATATGCTGCTTATGGCTGTGGGTGTTGATCTGGATGGCTCCTGAAGTGCCACATCAACATTAGGTGCCCATTGTGGACATCAGGGGTTGATAGGTATTTCTATATGGCTCCCTTGACGGATCGCATATCTGCCTGGTGAACAAATATGCGGCAAACGTTGATAATCGGTCATTTTTCCAAGGTGTTTGAAATCTCGTATTAACTTACATAGATGTTCCATATTATGAGCAAGAGACTTTTAATTGTGTATTTGACGGGCATCTAGATGGACAACCTCCAAGATATCGCACAAAACCTGGCATGTTGGACTCACTGCAAGTGGCGAGGACTGCCCTGACTATTTTGACGTCCGGAGGGGGTTGAATCTGCACACCAAATAATATTTGTATCATTCATCTGTACATAACTACAGCAGACTTGATAGGTTCCTAATCTTGCACGCCTTGTCTGTAAAAATACTGGCGCCAAAAATATTTGAGCCTGTTTCTCTCCAATCACTCACCACTCCAATATGAATATAATGGGGAAGTAATAAAGACTAGAATACCTACATGGAGCCTGAACCCTGATGCCCTCAGGGACCCTCATTTAGACGAGGAGTGAATGACATTTTAAATACATATACAGAACACAGCTGGGGTTTGACAGAATCTAGAGGGCCTGAATGAGAGTCCCTTAATGTGGTCCTCAAGGCAGAGTGTTTGGCATGATTTATGGTATACACAGACAGCTGTAAAACAACTTAAAATAAGCAGCAACTTGTCTATCCACCATGCAAAATAACTGCTCGAACGATTCAGACCTCCTTGAAGCAAGGCATAGGGTGGGAGACACCTGGGATGCATTGAATAAATTCTGCCGCACTGACTATAGAAAAAGACTGCATACCAAAGGTGATAAGGTTCTCACATGGTTGCTGAAGAGGGAACAACAGCTACCCCCTATTTTATCCCTGGTCAGACCTGATGAGGTCTAGGGCAGTGACTCCGGTAGCGATCACTAACACCCTAGCACAATACCTCAGTGAAGTATATAAAAGACCAACACACCCATGGGCAACAGTAGTCATGGACTTCCTGGGGGAACTTAGACATTATGAGACATACTCAGGACCAAATCAGAGGGGATTCTGGAGGCCATCTGTGAAATGCCAAGGGGGAAAACTCTATGTGCGGATGGACTTCCATCAGAGTTCTATTACAGCATTAGAGCCCACTGTAGCGGGCTGTACCCGCTATTAAAGGCCCGCTCCAGTGTTAAAGACCTGATTAGGTCTAGGGCTGTGACTCTGGTAGCTATCAACGACACCCTAACACCATACCTCAGTGAAGTATATAAAAGCCCAACCCAGCCCCGGGCGACAGCAGTCGGGGACTTCCTGGGGGGATTTGGACAATCTGAGACATACTCCGGACCAAACCAGATGGGATTCTGGAAGCCATCTGCGAAATGCAGAGGGTGGAGAACTCTAGGTGCGATGGACTCCCATCAGAGTTCTATTATAGCCTTAGAGCCTGCTGTAGCTGACTCTACCGGCTATTAAAGGCCCACTCCAGCGTTAAAGGCCCGAACTGTTGGCCAGGGCCTTTAACAAGGGAAAGGCCCTTTAATGGCCAGTAGAGCCCACTATGGAGGGCTCTAAGGCTATTAGAACATTCTGTTACTAGAGAGCAGAATGTTCTACAAAATTAAACACAGTCCTCACGGAGCCGAGGGGATGGCCTTTGTTATACTTTGGAATGTTGATGCTCCGGGTTTCTATTGGCCATTAGAAGCCCAGAGCACTCCATTGTTTTCAATGGAGCTCCCAACATTCCAATGTTCTAATTCTAATAGCTCCCCTCAAAAGCTACTGGAGTATTTAAGGAAGCCCAGCAGCGGGTATGACTGATGGACAGAGAGTCTACCTTACTTATGATGCTGAAACCCAACGGAAACACAGAATTACTAGGGTCCTATAGGTCCAGGTCTATGATTAATGTTGATACCAGAATCCTATTTAAGGTCCTTGATAATACGCTGTGCCGAGAAATGACTGGACTGGTTCATGACAACCATCGTCACTTCATCTCTGGGCGAGGTACCCACATGAACTTTAAACACCTCGGTCATGTGCTGCATGACACAGCAAGACTAGAGGTTGATGGGGAGTTGGTTGCCTTGCATATGTAAATGCTTTTGACATGCTGGACTTGGGAGTAAATGACAATAGTTCTGGAGAGAATGGGAATTGGGGTCAAGTTGCTGAACTGGATTAAATTGTTTTAGTCTGATCCCACAGTTAGGGCACAATTTGGGAGCATAGTGTTGAGAAGCTGGACAGTGAAGAGGATGATGGGGCAGGGGTGTCTACCATCACCTTTATTGTTTAATTTGGCGGTGGAGCCACTGGCGATACGCCTGCATTGGTCTCAGGAGGCTTGGGGCATTAGACTGGGGATGACAACACGTGGTGTCAATGTATGCGGACAGCACTTTAATGTTTTTAATGCAGCCTGGAATAACTGTCCATCTGCATCTCACATAATTGCAGTGGTTTAGAGGCATGTGAGGTCTCTAAATTAACCTGGACATGACATTCTTGTTCCCTCTGGCTTTGTTGGTGGCTCACCCACTTGAGGAATTACTGGACCTGGGTCTGAGATGGGAGACAGATTTCGGTACTTTGGTATCCAGGTGGCTCACACTGCACAGACACAACACACTGATAATATGGGGAGGATGATTCAGGTGTTTAGAAATTCCCTTCGATTTTGGAATGCACTGCTGCTCTCAGTAATAGGAAGGGTGGCATTGGTGACCATGGTATTCCTTCCATTTATATACATTGGACAATTCTTGTGACCAGTTGCTCGAACCACTTTTGAAGAGCTAAACAGATTACTGACCTTACTGGAATGGGTGGGCAATAGTAATAGGGTGTACTTGAAGGTATTAAAAAGAGTCCAGGTAGAGGGGAGGTTGGGGTTGTTGGGTATGAAACTTTATTATCTTACAGCACAACTCAATTATACAGCAATGTGATGTAGCAACACAGACAACTGGAAAAAACAACTTCTCACCGGAGTTGTGGAGGGATCGTCATTACAGGTGTACTTGATGGCAGGAACTAGCCAACCTAATGAGATCCCGCAGATTGTATGGCTTGTCAATGGCTTGGGAAGCAGTTAGTAGGCTACTACCAAGAGGCCCCTTTTCCAGGACATTCCCTTTTGCGGTGGCTGCAGCCCTTTCAGAAAATAAGTCAAAGCATGTCTACGGCACAATGGAAAGAATGTGGTTTAACACGCTGGGGGACTTGTACCCTAACAAAAGATCTATCACTTTTGAAGTAACGTGCAGTACCTTTCATGTGGGCAGGGAACTTTTATTACAAATTGCAAAGCTAGCTAATACTGCTAGGGAAATATGGGCGGGCTTTTCGGACACCTGAGTCCTACTCCCATTCTTGAGGCCTGTTTGAGACACTAGATATCACCATTGTAAAAGGCACTTTTGGCCGATAGACCATAAGCCTCTTTAAAAGTTAGGCAGAGGTGGGATGAGGGCTTACCTGAGCTATTGTCTGACCAAGAGTGGTGCGCCACGTGCACACTGGTACAACTAATAGCAAGTGATGCAAGATTTAAGTTGATGCATTTTTATTTCTTGCATCACACGTATCTCACCCAGAGAGACTTCACAAATTATATCCAGATCGATCCCGTCTTGAACAAGATGAGCTTAAAACAATGCCACATTTAAATATATGACATGGGTAAATGGCCCTGTGCTGAGCAACTGGGAGGTAGCAGTGACAAATCTGAAACGGGCACCTTCTGTTAATGTTGAGACTACGATGAGGCATTGTCTGTTGGGCCTTATACCAAAACCAAAAAAGGGAAAAATCTAGTATAAATGTAATCCCCTAGGTTTCTTAGCAAACGCAGCCTAGCAATACAGAGCCTCTTCTTATGCTGCCCGCTGCTTGGCTGAGAACATGAGGGAATGTCCTTGGCAGAGGAAAGGTGCACGAGAGAAGTGCATACAGATGACTAAGTTCCAAGGCGGTCAACTCTATGGAGAAAAATGCTCAACACGCTCTCGTACTCCGATGACAAAGATTATGGATGGATTGAAAACTGCCACCTTAACGATGATAAATTAGTGTGACCTAACAATGGTTTATCAGGAATGCTAGACGTGTACATTATTTGGGTGTGGAAAATTCCTATAATAAGGTAAATCTGCTGATCGTATGCAGTCTAGTTGTGCATTGGGGATTAGGATCGGGGTACGGGGAGTGAGTTCTTGTTCTCAGTCTTGTTGACATTGGTCTTCATGTATCACAAATTGTGTTTTATGTAAATAAAAAAAAAAAAGAATAAAGATATAATACAAAAAAGGTAAGGGCGTTATAGGTCTTTAATCAATAACCTGACCACACACCTTTATCCAGCAGATAGATTTCTAATATCTAAAGATCTGGTATGTCAATTAAATCTATAAACGTTTACACATAAATCCCAAAAGAACTTTAAACATAAATCACATAAAATCAAAGTATCTTTTCATCAAAATCTGCAATTTGCATGATCCGCATAAGACCACTCATCTCTCAAAATCCTACCCTCACGTAATGCCAGTCCAGACACCACCAACAGGTAGACCAGTATTAATCCAACCAATTGCACGAGTTCCTAACTTCTGACAATTTTTGAAGTCGATTCCCCACTAATTATGTAAGTTAGTTAATTATGCAAATACATACAAATTGGCAAACTACCCAAGAGTTCTGCATCGAAAATTCTATTGCAATTTGTCCTCATGTTATTAACCAAAATTCTGTCAACTCTTTGTCTTAACATTTAGAAGGGTTGAGGTAATGTATCAGGACCATGTGAGTCTCACAGAACGATAGCCCAGACCAATAAAATCTTCACAGGGAAAAAATCAGTTAAAACCTTAAAGATTTATTCAAATTTAAAAGTCATTACAGAAACCAAAAAAAGTTAGTTAGTCGGATTCAAATCAGCATCAATAATGCATCAAGTAAACACAATTGCAAGAGGTAATTAACATAAGGCGCCCTCACATGGAAGTAAATAGCCAGAATCAAAATATTCAGCAAAGGACTAGCATACATACATCTGCTGAGTTCAAAGTCAAGTCAAGTTAAGTCGAAATATAAACAAAGTAGACAGACGAACGTGGAGCTTGTCTTCGTGAAAGTAAGCCGAAAGTCTGGTAAATCTTCCAAAAAGTCACATTTTGTGTGTGTTGAGGACTGTGAAAAACACACTTGACATGGTGTGAAGTGAGATTATGGGGCTAAGAACAAAACTTCATTCGTTTAAACACGATACATGAAATAAAAAACATTTTGAAACACCTACTTTGTATGCATAAGTATACATAGGAAATGAGAATTAATAATGTGACATCTGTACAAGTAGTGAAAACAATACACAGTGCACTGCTTGGGGGGCAGACCCAGACAAAGGACAGTGAATATGTTGCACATACAGGAACACTCATCAGATGGCTTCCTTCTCGAGGAACACAAATTAAAACATTTCAGCAAAGCAAACAAAACAGTACCACAAAACGAACTCTATTACACTTATTTTCTGCTGAAGAAAAACACAGGACAGAAAACATGCATGTAGGAAACCCTGTGGCAAAACAATGAATTGTGCATTCATCTTACACTGCTTTAAAATATGTGTCCGTGTAAACCGGCCGAAACCTTGTAATGCCAACTTGAGGCCTAATTATTTTAATTTAGTCCCACTGATGTTAACAAAAGCGTATTTACATATTGCTTTATTTTCTATTTATTAAAAACGCTCTAATAAAAGGAACTAATGTTATTAGTTCAAAACAACACTCAGAGGCACGGCAAGTAGTGATTAATATATTGATTCATGTTCCAGCTTCCAACCCTCCCCTACCACAGGACGATGGTGCTACATGTGCGTCCAGGCAGTGTTTGGATCTTTAAACAAATCACTCTACAGAGTAATCATGTTAGTCCTCTTTAAAATTAGATCTCTACCTTGATACCTTGTACCTAGGAACCTCCTTCTTCCCTGTAATGTTCCAGACGAAATATCACATGCACCCAAGGTCATTCATGAAGCCTGAAACAATCAGAAGGAACCATAGGTGGAGACATTGCAGGTTTCCGGTCTGCGACCTAGGGAGGAGCCTTGTTTCATCATTGGCATGCTTTATCAGGAGTGTGGAATTGCTTAGAAGATCTACTTTTCCGAGGGACCTGGTGCTTGAGAAATTAACTAGCCCTCTAAAAAAAAAAAAAATTTGCAATGGAATAGGTCTCGCATTTGCGAGAGTTTAAGCGGTTGGCATTGTAAATGACAATGGCTTTTATTTATCGGTTTTGATAATTAACACAAATATAAGGCATTGTCATTTACAATGCCAATAGCTCAAACTCTTGTAAATGTGAGTGAGACCTATTGCATTTCAAAGAAGTGGCCGCCATTGTCCTGTGCTCTTTGGAAAGAGAAAGCTTGCATGGCGCGCTGAATGTTGCAGGAAAGCATGTCACGCCTACAGTAGGAGAAACTCATTAAAGAAAATAGTGCTCACAGACTAAATAAGACATACCGTGTTACAACAGAAGTAAAAAGTCCAGCCCTCGTGGGAGGTTTCAAATGGAGACAAGGCGGTACTAAGGAGGAACTAACAAGCCTATTAACAAATCAGAAGCCAGCACTTATGAAGGACAAAGACACAGGTCAATGACCAATAAGGGAGGAGAGTGGGCCGAGCTTCAAGTACATGCTCCAATACAGCATGGCTCGCAGAGCAGCGCATGCGCTTCCCAGACTCGACCTAAAAAACACTAGTGCCTTTTGATGCCATGCTTTGACAAATTATAGCAGCGCTCTCATTTCAGAGCTCTGGTAATAGGCTCTCAGTTTATACCAGTGCTCGTATTATAACAGGGTTTGGATTCTATCAAAACTGTGATTTTTCCATCTGTCTGCAAAGCTAAGTGACTGAGCTGGTAGTCGGTGAAAAGAGTAGTTCCAGGGTTAGAATGCCCTGTATGTGCGCATCCACAAACATGCTTTTTTTTTTAAGGGTGTTTACCAAATCTCCAGTCTTCCCACAGCAGGAAAGGTCAGAAATGTATTGGTGATAGCAACAGGAATGAAACGTTTTCCAGGTTGGGTGAAAAGGGGGCTTACAAGCAAGAGAATTTGCAGTCTCTGACCACATTTTTGCATGAGCAAATCTATTCATGTATATTTTCTCATGTAAAAGGGAATTTGCAAGTTTACTAGGAGTACAGTGTATTCAGCTTCCAGGCATACTTAAGTAAACTCTTGTGAATTCCTGAAAGTGATAAATATGCATTAATGAAAGGACATATACCTCAAAGTCCACTTTTTTTTAAAGAATGTGGCCCTTATTTTATTTTCACATTGTCCGTAATAATTTGACAGTGATTCTCCATTATTATCGGTTTAAAAAAATAATTGCCTTTCATCAGCACATTTTAATAAATGATGCCGCAGAGAATGTTTTGCACAAGTTTAGCGAAACCTTTTTCTAGTTGCATTTTTTTGCGTACATTTTATTTTGAAGCAAAGCAGTCGCCAATCTTGCTTGCAGGCTTCTGCATGTATATCAGGGAGCATTTATATGTAGCCTCAAAGTATTGGCTCTTCCAAATAAGTATACACGTTTTTGTAATGAAATCACAAGCAGCAATTAAGCTGAGCTCACAGCTCATTGGATTTTCTTAGAGAACGCACCCTTATTGTAAAGGCTTTTACTAACCATATGTACAAGTTTGAACAATGTATACATACAGATATGAAACTTGCCTGAATTGCAGAAAATCCTCTTTCATAGAGAGTGGGCTGTCTAAGGATTCTCTTTAAACAGGGCTGGCTTTAGTGCAATGGAACCGTTGCGGACCCAATGGACACTTACCTGGAAGGGGGGCACTGACCTCAGGGGTGGGCACTGTGTTTAGCAATAACTTATGTTTAAAAGCACCTGGTGCAGAGTTCCTTGTGTGCCCAGCTTTCAGGCAGCAATAAAAATGACAAGATAACTCTTGGGATTAATGCTCCTGCTAGAGAGAGAGATCAGAGTTTTGTCTAGTGGCAGTTTTGACTCGCCATAAAGTAGCGCAGAGGGTTAATATGCCTGCTGCAAAGAACAGGTCTGTATTTTATGTGGATAGCTGAAGAGGGGAGTAAAAAAGATTGTGGCACCAAGTGCGACCTGTGGTCCAGGCAACCCTGGGGTTTCGCAAAGCATAATCAGGGGGTCCACGACTGCATAGAAAATGAAATAATATTAACAGATTCATTAAGTGTATATAAATAAAGAAGCAAAATGTAAAATTAACATTTAAAAACATTATGTTAATGTGATGGAATTTGGAAATTAGAGGCTAATAAGGAAGTTAGTATCCTGATATAGATTTTTGGGAGCAGTGCAAGTGCATTAGACAAAATGTAGTAAGGACGTTGAGTGGCCTCCATTGAATTTAGAAGAGCTCTAACCTACCTATTTCATTTTTTTTGTCTGAATCAAATACAATATTTCATCTTTGAGTGTTTATTTGAGGAAAGCTTGTTTCTGTTTTTGTTTTGTACTTTTTTGAAGCTCAAATCATCAAACAAGCTTGGGCTGGTGTTCTTGGTTTCTGGTATTGATTTATTGGGGGTCCCCGGTGTGGTGTCTTGTGAGTTAGTGATGACGGGACCATTTTGGTTCCTTACAGACTCCGTTGAACAGTGACGTAAGTGCTTGGGTGTGGGCAGGGGCGTAACAAAGGCCCCCGCAGTGTGGGGGGGCCAAGAGCTCCAGGGTGCAAAGTATGCAGGCCTGTGAGCTCCTGAGTGAGCCAGAAGGGGGCCCCTCCATGTACTTTGCTGGGGGGCCCCCTCGAGTTTCGTTACGCCACTGGGTGTGGTTAATAGAATTTATGATGTAGAATGTTCAGTTAATGGTTACACACTGAGGAATGAAGACATGTAATACCAGGCTCCATTTTTGGCAGTGATCATTTGCACGTGCCCGGCTGGGGATAACACTGCAACTGGTGACGAGATACGGGATTGCATAAACCCGCAACCTGCATAACCGAGAGTGCTCTTTCAGAGAGCTTGCCGTGGTCCAGCAAACTGCTAGTGTGTGCCACATGTGCATCAGTTGAAGTGAAAATTGATGGTTGGTGTATGTGGAGTCAAAGTGCCACTCCAGCCAGGGCAAGACCTGTGAAGAAAGTAATGGAGTTTGTTTGTCATCGGTGTTAGATTTGGGGGTCTCTAGTTGGCAGAGGTAGGTACCTTTGACCAAATAGGGTCCCTTGCGTCTAGTCAGGGTAAGGGGGTACACTCCTAAAATAACCCCTGCTCACCCCCTTGGTAGCTTGGCACGAGCAGACAGGCTTATCTCAGAGGCAGTTTGTAAAGCATTTGTGAACACATACAGTAATATAGTGACAACACTACGAAGGGACGCCACACAGGTTGTATTATAAAAATAGGTATCTTTTATATAGATTTAACACAAGACCATAAACGACAAAAATCCAGAATACTGTACTTTAAAAATGGTAACAATAGCTTAGTTCTCTTAAGATGGTAAATGCAGCACTTTATGTTCAATGTACCTTTGGATGCGTAACGCTATACAACAAAAGAGTTGCAGGGAAGGTGATTCGTCGATTTCTTTCACGCAAGAACGGGGATGCGTCAGTTCCTTACTCCAGGGTAGGTGATGTGTCGGTTCCCTACTGCTGCGTAGGGGTTGGTGATGCGTCAGTTCCTTACCAGAGGGAAGGTGATGCGTCGGTTCTTGTCTGTGCGGGGAGGTGATGCGTCAGTTTCTTACTGCGCTTCTGTGGCGATTGCGACAACGAAGGGGTGATGCGTGCACATCCGACGGCTATGCGGCGACTCTGTGAATCTTCTAGAGCCGCGACAGGCCCTGCGACGCGCTTCTCTGGTGATGCGACGGCGTCTGCTGCGACGGCGTCACTCTTCTCCAGGGATGCGGGGTGCCTCGGTGATGTGATGCGACAGCGGCCGCACGCTTACTCAGCGATGCGACGACAGCGGCTGAGGCAGCGACACGCTTCTCCAGCGATGCAACGGCATCTGCTGCGACGGCGACACTCTTCTCAGGTGATGCGAGGCACTTCGGGTGATGCGATGGCGACAGCGGTGGCACGCTTCTCCGGTGATGCGACCGCGTCTGCTGCGACGGCAACACTTTTCTCCAGTGATGCGACGATAGCTGCTGCGGCGGCGACCCGCTTCTTCGTCTTGAGTCGCGCTTCCAGCTCCCAGTGACACTGAGTCTCTCAGAAGGCCCAGCTCAACAGCAGGCACTTTAATTTCCAGCAAGGGAAGGCAGGGGAAAGTTGGTGGGTGAAGTCTGTTGTCCCTGAGACTTCAACAGGAGGCAGGCTCTTGTTCAAGCCCTTGGAGATCTTCTTACAAGTTGATGCAAGTAGCACAAAGTCCTTTCTCCTTTCTTTGGCAATCAGGTAACCACTGCAGGCCAATCTTCAAACAGCACACAGCATAGAGCTAGTCTCATCATGCAGTCTCGCTCTCGGATTCCTCTCCTCAGCAAAGGTTCTTCTTGTTTCCCAGAAGTGATCTAAAATCTTGGCGTCTGGGCCTCAGTATTTATACTCATATTCTCTTTGTTCTCTGAAGGCAGAGAGGCCTTTGCCTAGCCCAAAGCAGTTCTGGTCAGTCTTGGAGCACTTTGTTTACAGGACTCCTTCTTTCCTTTGACAGTGTGGGCCAGGGACATCAGACACACCACAGGAGGTGGAGCCAGCATTGTGAAGGGAAGGCACAGCCCTATTCAGTGCAACTCCTCCCACCACTCTCCATGTAGATCTCTCTAGTCAGTCTTGTGCGGACTCACCATGTCTCCTGGAATCCCCCAGTCCCTGTCACTCAAACTCCAGACAAGGAATACACAACCTAGCAGAGGCAGGTTTGGATAGGTTTTTTTAATTTTTTTTAAATTAATTTCTTTATTAGCAAATGACCAGTACCGACATACAGCATCATATGCCTACAACCCGGAGGCCGGCTAGCACATCACAACATGGCTCCACAGCTCCACCGCGTGTCCCACCTCCCGGAGGCCGAGCTGCGCCGTGTAACACTCTAGGCCTTCCCAAAGTTCCTCACAGGAGTGTAGCAGTATGTCACCCATGTTATATCGTATCCCACATGGGGTCAGCAGTTTTCCGTTTATCCCCCCCCTCCATCAACCCCAACAAACCGACCCAACACCCTCCCCGTCCCCCCCACCCTCCAACATTGAGGTGTCCGAACAAGTCTCTACTGTACTGTCCAATCCTAAAATCATCCAGGCTGCGTAATGTCCCAATAGCTAACTGCCTGCCACGCCACTGTCCTGCAACACTCATGTCCCTGAATCTCCGAGCCTCCTACCCTCCACAACTCCCGGCATCAGACAAGCCCATCCATGCCCCGGTGCCATTCCCCCTAAGCAGCCCACCCGATGCCCAGGGTGCCCCCCTGAGAGTTCTCACTACACCTCCATGCCCGGATCTCGCTCCACTCCTGTTTCAGTACCCTTCTCCGGGGGTCCCCCTCTGCCCTTAAGGTGTTCCGAATATAGCCCCCAGAAGTTCTTTGGGCCTCGGTTTTTGTACAGCAATACAGCACATCCCGGGTCCACTGCGCCACAGTGGGCCCTGGGCCTCTCATCCAGCGCAGCGCCACCCCTCTCTTTGCTATCGGCAGCCCCATGTCCACCGTTTTACGTATAGCTCTGGGTAGCTTCCTGGAGTATCCCAACAGGGCCAACGCTGGATCCAGTTCCAACTCCAACCCCAGCAAAGGTTTGGATAGTTAGGCAAGAAAATACCTACTTTCTAAAAGTGGTATTTTCAAACACAGAATGTTAAAACCAACTTCACTAAAAGATGTGTTTTATCATTCTGAGTTCAGGCATACTAAACTCGAATTTCTACCATGTTCCCTGGGTCAGTTAGGATTATAAGGTGTTCTAATCAAACTGCCCATTCCGGCCTATGGGGAACAGGTAGCCTTGCAATAGTGAAAAACGAAAATGACTGTAATTCACTATTAGGACATGCCACACACATCAGGGCATGTCCTACCTTATACTTACAATGCACCCTGCCCTTGGGCCTACCATAGGGGTGTCTGATAAGAAGAAAAGGTAAGGTTAAGGGACTGGCAAGTGGGTGCACTTGGCCAGTCAACATGGCAGTACCAGACTGCACATAGGCTCTGCAATGGCAAGCCTGAGACCCACTTTACAGGCTGCTTCTGTGGGTGGCACAACCAGTGCTGCAAGCCCACCATCAGCATTTGATTTACAAGCCCTGGGCACCCATGATGCACTGTACTAGGGTCTGACAAGTAAATCAAATAATCCAATCATGGAGTCCCTAATCCATACATCAATTTACAATAGGGAGCACTTGCACTGATTAGCAGTGGCACAGTGCCCAAAGCATCTAAAACCAGCAAAAACACATGAGGCAACAGCAACAAATGGAAGGGAGACCCACGCCAATGGTGCCAGGTCTAACAACTGGCGAATAACTTTTCTGGTAAAATGGAGGCAAGAGATAGTACGCAATAGCCTAACACAGAGCTGTCATTCATACAGTACGACAATGCTAAAGGCAGCGACAACCAGGTACAGAGAAGCGCTAAATACAGTGATACCAGAGTGCAAGGAAGCGCTAAAAGGGAAAATATTTCTGATGCAAAGAAACACAAAAGGCAGTAGAAACCAGATACAATGCAAAGAAGTTAGAAGGGTGAAGAATGCATGCAAGAGAGCGGGCGCGATGACCCAAATGGTAGCATGCAGCTAGTACTTGACGGAGGTGCTGGTACAACGGGCAACAGATGTTACCTGAGCGAGCTCCGCTCTTGAAAGCAGAAAGTTCCACAAGTTATAATGCTGCTTCAATCCTAAAACCACCGCCTTTCTTTGATACCGCCAAAATATTGGTGACAGATAGACTTCCTAGATCGAAACCGTCGATGATTTCATTGATGCGCTGAAATAAGCAAATGACAAAGATCATTAAATATCTAAATAATTTAGCGGGTGAAGGATTAAAAGAAGTGATGACAATACCACAAGGTAATGAAGTGACATGCCGTTAAATCAAAGAAGCATTAAACACCAAGTTAAATCCAATGCTGAATGTCAACTAGGAAAGGTAAATTTGCAGTCAGGAAAGGCAGAGAGCTGGTGAAAGGATGGATAAGTTTGTAGAAGGACTTGAGTCACTCATAAAACATTGTAGGATCAAGGAGTTCAATGATGAAGAGGCCATGTGTCTCGGAGTTATAGATGGTTGTGAGGTGATCACCCTGAGGCAGGTAGGTGAGGAGACTTCATGTTTATTGACCGTTTGCCTCCACAGCTCCCAGGAACGAACAGGTCCCTGACCTTCAAATCAGTACATTCCATTGTCATGACAATGACATCAGAAATGCCACTAAGGAGATGGAGGAGAATACTACAACATCTCCCCTCTTCCCAATAACAACATAAATGAGTACAAAAGAAAGAAGGAATAGACGAGGATGGAGACAAAAAAGAACAGAACAAGCAGAAAAAGAACTAGAGGGAAAGAAAGTAAAAGAGAACATAGAATAAAAGATATAAATGAAGATACAATAATACCAGCAATTTGAACCAAGAAACGTTGGACAAAAAATATAGTTTACAACTACATGCGATTAGTTTACAAATCCATGCGTTTAGGCGCAAGACTAATCCTACCACTCCTGCGTGGCGGGACATATTTCATAGACAACTCAGCAAAGCCAGCCAGAACTCACTTTCTGAGTCGGTTTGAACTGTTTTGTCAAAGTATCTGCCTCATCGCCAGACTCAAGGTCTTGTTGCAAGACTACCATCTTTGGAATCTTGTAAATCCTAGATAGGTTCCACCAGTTCTTCCCATTGGCCCGTACAGCAAATCGTGAAACAGCATCAACCCTAACAGGAGGACCAAACTTTGACAGGCCTTTAGGGACATTAAGAGGAGACTTAATTCTCACCCAATCTCCCACAGAAACACTAGACTCTAAACTCTTACAATTGGGAAAAACAGATTGATCAAGTAACTCAGCCTCATCATGAGATTCTCCACACTTGGTCAGGGAGCCCCATTTCTTCATCCAAGCAGGACACGTGAAAAGAAGCTTCTCTACCCCTGAGAAGTTTAAAGGGACTGGAACCTGTGATGGAGCTGGGAGGTGTGCGATGTGCCCAGAGCATACTTTAAACAGCTTCTTTAATATCAGTCCTAGATGAGAAGGCCCACTGAACACATTCCACTAGAATACGGTTGGTACGCTCAATAAAACCATTGGCCTGTGGGTGATACTATAAACAACAAAGAAAATCCGAGGTCTATACTATAGCAACTAAAGATGCAATTCAAAAAGTTGCCACTTAGCATTTGCTCTGAAAGTGAAAAATACAAAAGGTGGAGGTCAAAGGTGGTGATACTGCCACACGCTTGTGAGCAATACTAGACTGGCTCAAAAAAATCAGACCTTTCTTTTGAGGTAAATTGTACTCCATTGTCGGAGACAATTTCTTTAGGGAAACCCTCTCTTGCAAACAGACTTTGAAGAAACTTGATGACCTCTTGTGAATTGGGATCAGTCATGAATTGCACCTCCCACCATTTACTGAAATAATCAGAATTGAGGTGATCACGCTGAGGCAGGTATGTGAGGAGACTTCATGTTTATTAACTGTTTGCCTCCACAGCTCTCAGGAACTAACCGGTCCCAGACATTCAAATTAGTACATTCCATTGTCATGACAATGACCTCACAAATGCCACTAAGGAGATGGAGGAGAATACTACAGGTTGTCTCTCTGATTCCTTCAGATGACGAATACTAAAAGAGACACTCAGCTTGGAGCGAGTTCTCATGGCCTTCCGAGCCGAAGAAAGAGCTGATGGACAAGCAGCTAATATAGAGGCCGAAACTGCCTTAAATGAATCAGCGCTGAGTGTGAAAAACAAGTCAAAATACAAAGTAGAAGGCCATAAAGTAAGGTCTCCGAAGAAAAATGTTCTGTTTTTGATGTGGATTTTCCTTTCCACATGAAGGTAAATGTCCCACCATTGGACAGATACACTAAGGCTGCAGGAAAGAGAATCATTTTGTAACAGTTTCTAAAGCGAGGGAAAGATCAAGTGTGTCAAGTGAAGAAAACAAAATGGATGCCAGAACGTTCCAGACTAGACGCTCTACTCACGCCCACAAGACCAAGCAACCACACCAGTTGAAGCAAGTAGAATCGTAATGACGTTGATTGTCATCAAATTCCTCATCTAAAAGTTCAACATTGTCAAGCGGCAGTGAGAAACATGGATGTGCGATGTCTATATCGACGGCTGCGCATATAGGATTAGCTTCTTGCAAGTGAAGAATGCCAGTTGAAACAAGTGAAAGTGCAAATTAATTTGGAGACTGTCCCAAGATCACACTGAAAGTGAGTGTGCCCCATACCTTTTATCATAGATAGTGGCGCGTCGATAAACAATGTGCCAGAGGAAAAGTACAATGAACTGTCTCCAGTGCCGTGTTTGACCCAATCGAAAACCAAAGTGCATACTTGGGCTGCTTTGATGCCACTACAAGGTCCATCCAAAGCGACTGTGAAGTATAAAAGGACGAAAGTACAAGCACCAGTTCATGTCTTGCCAGGCACTTCAAATGCATGTTTACTCAGTTTAAGTACTGCTGCTGACATGGGGCGGATTTCTGTAAACTACAATGTCAATGCCTATTATGAGATAGTGAATCAGATTCCATCCTTTTTTCATGGACCAGGAAGACTTAAGATAATAAACGCAATTTCACATAAATGAGAACATTCGTCCTATTGCTCAACGACATTGTCGAATTGCATTTCATTTACAAGAGGCTGTTGAGAAAAAACTTGAGACATTCTAAAAGCATGACATGATTGGGCCATCCGCTGGTCCAGTGCCATGGGTATCACCCATAGTGGTAGTGCCCCAAAAGGATAGTGGAGAAGCCTTCCGCATCTGCTTTGAAATGAGCAAAGCGAACAAATCGATTGAAATGGAGTGACATCCAGGTCCGCAAATTGCTGACGTACGGAATGCAGCTAAAATCTTTTCCCGCCTTGATTTGAACAAAGGGTATCACCTTCTCAAACTGGAAGACCATTGCTCATGTTGGCTTATTTAGATATGAAAAGCTAAGTTTAGGAGTGTCATCAGCTGCAGAGCTTTTTCAGGATGTCATTCGTTGCATAATACAGCCAGTCACAAATGTTTTCTATTGCAGTGATGACATACTAGTTTTTGGGGCCTCACAAAAGGAACATGATAAAGCTCTTACACAAGTGTATTGTATACTTGCTGATACAGATCTCACTTTAAATGCAGCAAAGTGTGAGTGTCATCAAGCCAAACTCAAGTTCTTTGGTAATATCTTCTGGATCCAACTAAAATACAAGCCTTGTCATCCACTTTTCCCTCAGAAGATGTGACTATACTGCGATCCTTCCTTGGTGTGGCCAGTTACTGTTAAAGTAGTGACTTTGCCACGGTAAGTGCCCCATTGAGAGACTTAACAAAACGAAATGTCCAATTTTGATGGTCAAGTGAATGCGAGTCAAGCTTCAATAGAATAAAACATGCAATTGAGAGTGCCACTGAAATGGCATACTTTGATCCGAAATTAAAGATGGAAGTTGTTGTTGAGGCAAGCCCAGTGGGGTTGGGTGCCATCCTTGCCCAGCACACTGGACATCCTGATGCTCCAAGGAACATTGTGGCTTATGCTAGCCGAAGTTTGTCATTGACGGAAACATGCCTATTCACAACTTGAAAAAGAATGTCTCGCTGTAGTGTGGGCTTGTGAGCATTTTCATGTGTTCCTGTATTGAACGCATTTCACAATTCTCACCAAGCATGGCTCACCATTTTTGGCATCGAAATGCCCCCTCACATTGGGAGGTGTGGGTTGCTATTGCAGGAGTATGATTTTACAATTTGTGCATCGGCCAAGAAAAGATCAAAACCCTGCTGACGACTTCTCACATATGCCAATATAGTGTCATGGCACTTCTTCAAAAGCAGTTGATGCTTAAGTAAACTTAATTGTGAAATCCAGTACCCCAGCTGCCATATAAGTGGAACAAATCATTTCTGCCACTAGCACTGACCGAGATTTGCTGACACTCAAAGACATTATTGCACCTCAGTTGTGGCAAAAACATACTGGACCTCTTCATGATGACCATGAATACTAGAAAATCAAAAATGTGCTTGAAAAACTTAGTTACCCCACAAGGCATCAACTTGTCAAGACAACAAGTTGTTAAATTGGTTCATGAGGGACATCGTGGAGTTGTTGCGACTAAATGAGCTCTACGGGACAAGTATGGTCCACTCATCTTAATAAAAGAGTTGAAAAAGAGTTAGACATGTCATTTGTGCAACTGCTTGTCATCCAAGACAAACCTGCATCTGTTAAACATGTCTGATCTTCCAAAGCATGCGTGGGAGAAGATTTCACTTGATTTCTATGAACTCCTTAACAACAGACATCATCTACTAGTAATTGTTGATGAATTTCCAGTTTTCCTTGTGTGGAAGGTCTGTCGTCAACTTCACACGACAGAGTCATTAAGAGATTAGAACTGTTTTTGCAACATGGGGTGTTCCTTCAATTTTGTAGTCTGACAGTGGCCCACCTTTTCGAAGTTGAGAATTTAATGATTTTCTCACTCATCTAAATGTCAAGCATCAGAAAAGCACACCTCTCTGGCCACAGGCGAAAGGTGTGATTGAGAGATTTACGAGCACCCTAAAGAAGATCATTCAGTGCTCTGCCCTGGAAAAGCTTGAAATTAAATTAGTTCTTCTGTCTACGCTTTGTGCATACAGGTCAACTACCCATTCTACCACGGGTGAAAGCCCTGCCGCTTTTATGTCTGGGAGAGCCAGGAACCCAATTCCACAATGGACCAATGAGAGATGTATTGACATTGGTAAACTTTGCACTACTGGCTCGTCTCACAAATGCAGACCTATGCGGATAGATGCCTCTGTGCTTGGAGCACTGTGTTCATAAGAGGGGACCAAGTTATCGTCAAACAGAAACGCAAGTCTGATGTTCCTTTTGAAGCTGACCCACTGAGGGTCGTGTCTGGTAAAGGAAACATGGTAACTGCTCACCATCCTGGAAAGTCCGTTACTCGAGATCCTTCACATTTCAAGCAACTGCCTCGACCAGCTCCAGATGTCAGAAGTGAAACTTAGCCACCTGAGAATCCTGAAAGACCAGTGTCTCTGTCACCAGTGTCAGCCATGGACACTTCTCCCGTATCCCCGCAACCTCACATGACCAGATCTGAGCAATTGATTTGAGCACCAAAGCAACTTATTGAACAGTTGTGATGTATATATGTATTATTTGTACTTTTTATTTAACAAAGAGGGAGATGTAGTGTCTTGTGAGCTAGTGTTGCAGGACTCTTATGGTTCCTGATGGACACCGTAGAACAGTGTTGCAAGTTTTGGAGAGGTGTGGCTCACTGGTTAGAGGCGGCAGACCCGTAAGCAGAGAATCGGCCAGGGACCAGGGTTCAATTCCCGACGCGGCAGGGTCGTGGACCAGGGTCAAAACGGACTCGATAATTCTCGCCTCGGTACCTACTCTAACCAGGAACACACTCGGCAACTCTGGGCATTAAGCTTGCCTCATCTCTACAACGGCCCCCCATAGACGCCGGGGATGCCTGGTTTCACCTTGGAGATACCCAGAAAGGGACCATCTCACAAGGAAAACCAGGACGGGTTCCCCAGCGGTCTTCAGCGCCAGGATACTCCATGGAGTCACAGTGCGCTTTACAAGTACACCCACATTTACATTTACACATTTTAGGGTGTGGGTAATACAATCCATGATGTCGAATATTCAATTCATTGTTGCACGCTGAGGAATAAAGACGTGCAGTACCAGGCTCTGTTTGTGGTGTGATCATTTGCATGTATCCGGGCTGGGGAGGACGCCACACCGGGGTTCCGGTAATGATTAAGTGAGGCTCCTCAGAATTTTAAAGGTTCAAAACCACTGGATTAGTGCATGGTCACTAGGAGTAAGTTCTCCTTTTGGTCCAGCATCACCGCCACCTTTTTGGATCAAGGTATATTTCAGTAGGAAAGGATGATAGTCCTGCAATTAAATAAGTGAATGAAAGGTTGAAAGATTGCAGATTTTGCCATCCTTCTTTGGTTTAGTGAAGAGTATTCTCATGAATCTACTTGTATTCTGACAAAAACAGACTCCCATCTCTTCTTTAACAGAATTTATGTGAACTCTTTGAAGCTCACTTCCAGTGATGTCTCCTAAGTAACAGATTGCCTGATAATCACATTTGGAAACCTTTGACTGTTGCAGTCCTTCATAATTCTCTGGGCATTCTGCACTATCAATGTAAGGCACATACAGCTCACCACTGGTTGATATGGCATTAGGAAAAAGTGAAGATTCTAGCTAGAGGGTTATGCAAATGTCAATTTACTGCAGACCGAAGCATGAGCTAATTGTGTTTTTATATCTTCTCATTCTTCCAGTGTTCCCTCAGGAGAGTTCTTCCATAGTAAATAGCTACAAGTGTGATCTGCAGAGGGATATGCAAGGGGAGGGACTCTCTTAAGATTCTGCCAACAAGGAAGTCTGACAGACATCCAGGGACAAATACCACCTTCCATCAAACTGTAGGCGAAAGAAGCCTTGGTAGTACTTTCTGACGTTTGTTTTTTGAGTGCACATGATCCTTGAGGAAGAGGAGCTGAATAAAGCTTCTACACCTTCTTTGTTAGTTTGTTTTCAATCTTTGTGGAGTACCTTTTGCTGGATTGCAAGGGTGAAAATGTAAATGAGGACAACTCCATGAGAAGAAACTCCAGTCTTTCCTGTTGTAAGCTCAGGTTACAATATTGTTATGAGATGAAAGTGCCTTTATGTCTTATCTTAGGGAACATGGCTACATAGAATTCCTTGCCTACACTAGCTGCTTTGAAACCTCTCATTTCTCTGTTCCAAAAGCCTATAATGCATACTGAGGTTCTCACTTTGCTTGTTTCAGTTTTGTACTAGATGGACACTTTTACGGTTATGCATATTTTGGAGGACTACTCTTCTGTGGTTCTGTGTGATTATTGTGCTCTTCCAAAGCTTTGGATAAGCATGACTGGGTGGGGGAGGACTATCCAAGGCACTTGTATGGTTTCTACAGGTCTGGTTGTTGGGAGGACTGTAGTAGACATTTGATTTCAACATATCCTGGTCCTAAGTGGCAGGGGAAGAGAGGATGCTGAGAACTGAGGAATACTGGAGCCGAAGGAAATCATATCTGACACTCCCCATAATGTTACTCTTGTTTTTTTTACTGTTTTTACCGGGGTTTTTATATGCAAACAAAGACAGCATCATGTCACTTGTATTATTCTGAAACTGCATATAACTACAGTTCAAGTGATTGCTAAGCAGTAGCATACTTGCAAGTTAGTGGTTTAAGTCAGATGGCCACTAGAACGAGGGTCTCCAACCTTTTCTATAACAAGAGCTACTTCTGATCAATAACAATAGTCCGGAGCTACTAATGACTTTGACTATTGCTGCATTAGTGACCACATCAAATACAGTCACTATACTTATTACACCATGTGCAATTAATTGTAGTGACCACCCAGATATGTGTCACAATATCAAAAGACAAAACACTGCGTTGTGCCCAAATATCAAATCCAGAATATGACTAATATAATATCATGAAAGGATGCATGAATAAGTAAGTATCGATTTACTATTCTTGACTCTACATCAACGTACCTTGGAGGTACACATATCTTCAGATAAGTTGATGTGGAGTTAAGAACGTAAATAAAATTAAACTCTTATAGAAATACTTAACTTCATGTTATTGTGATAGCTGATATTCTGGATACATTATTTTTTCTGGACGATATTTAAAACTCAGTATTTTAGAAGAACACCAACCACCCAACGCATAAGAAACAGTGAAGAGTCACTAACAGCAATGTCAGGAAAAGCTTCATCAATATAAAATGCTTCCAATGACTAATGACATAACAGCCACAGGAGAAAATGCACTGGTATAAAGGAAATACTAATGGCCATAAACATCCCCAACTCAGTTTGAATTATAATTCAAAGAGCAGCATTAAATATGTTTTGTATTTTTATTCCTTTTGTTTTCGAACTTTAGCATATTTGTTTCCCAAAATATGTTTTCTATCCAATATGCACATTCCATATTGAGTAAAAACACTCAAAGAATATCTTGCTTTTTGTAACAAAACTAATCTTTTGAGGGTCCCGAGCTACCCATTGGAGACCCCTGCACTAGAATATCCCTGTACTAGTTGATAAGTGTGGGTACACTAAGCAGCAAGGTGTAGATATGTCTACCTGGCTAACTGGGATGGTACCCTAGAATTCTGAAAGGAAGGAGGTGATTCGAACTCTGTGATAGGTAGGGCCTTATTTGTAAAGGATGCTGGAGTAAGACTGGAGCAAAGCTCCAACTGTCGTGTGGTTGCCGATGCAAGTGGTGTTGAGGGCTGAGCTGGCACTCAGTAATTCTAGGCTAGAATAATGAGCAGCTATATCTCGGGGCCTTGAGGATGTAGACAAATGAGGCGGAAACACGTGAGGTGATTAGTGGCAACTTGACCAGGAGCAGGAGGAATGGTGGGGGGCAGGAGGAATGCTGGATGGAGTGCACACAGCATTGTCATTCATATCTGCTATACGGGGCAAATTACTTTTTTGGGTAAATTGGTGGAGTTGGTCGAGGAGAGTATCCCAGTCCACGGAAATTGGTCACTTACGAAGATGCCAGACTTCTTTATAGCGCAAGGCCTCTCCTGCCATGCAGCCGCCGGTGGGGCCAGTTCTGCTCTTCACTGTAAAGTAAGGACCCTTTTAGTGAGCAAGAGGGCCATAGCAGTAAAGCGTGTTCTCACCCTATGACACTTCCTACACTTGAAGATACCAAGGGTGCAGGCCTCCCATGTGTTAATGTCAGTGAGTTCAGTGATTTCTTGTAATACGTTATGGACTGAATCCCAATAAGAGGATGGGGCCGGTTTGGACCGCAACCCAATAGTGTTACTCTTATTTGCTCTGTGGTGTGATAGCTGTCCATTCTTCTCCTAAAATTATGGAGGATCATCCTTATGGTGCCAAAACAAATTATGACCGATTATTTTACCATGTTACTTTTTATGCATAACATTTGTACCATGTGGATGTTGATGATTGTCTGTACATGTGCAATGTGAAAAGTGTATTATTTTACCCTTTGTGTTTCAGGTACTTGTTTGCTCTGCAAATTAAGAGGGATTTAGCCGAAGAGAGACTTAGCTGTAGTGATAACACAGCTGCACTTATCATCTCTCATCTTCTCCAGTGTGAGTAAACATGTTTTATTTTTTTTACTATGTGTTGTACAGTCTTATTTAGTCACACCGTCACTATTGAAATAGTCTCCAACTCGGTGAAATGAATGAACCCTAGATCAGTGTTTCCCAAACTTTCCACTCCTGAGGACCCCCATTGACTCACTACTGGAAGCCGGGGACCCCAAAGCAATTTGTATGATTTAAATGTCAAACATTAAAACTGTAATTCCCAATAAATAAACACACACGTGTGCACACCAAACAAAGACTAGACTTGAATTACTAAAGATTTAAGTATTTTCATATTAACAATATTTGCAAAAATAAAAAATCTTAACGGAAAGGTTGGTGCTGCATCTCGCAACTAACTTTTCATTGTTTAGTTTTATTTACTGCCCGAGGCTCCTGCCAAGGCTGGACTGGAAACCTAAAGCTTCCCTAGCAAATGTTGTCACACCAGTCCCCGTATAGTGCACAGCAAGTGAGCCTGACCACTACAAAGGGGACTTTGGGGGGCTCTCCCCCAAGAAGATTTAGGGGAGAATGGTGCATTTTACAACTCGTTTGTCATTATATATTAAATTGTATTCGCTTTTAAAGCATAGCGAATAATTACTTTACTATGCACCAGGATACAACAATCTTTTGTCAATCTTCAATGAATGACAATCTTCAATAATTCCCTCACTACTACCCTCCAACAGCACCTCTCATATCTCCATTAGCTCCACTGTCACGTATATTTAATTTATCTAATAGCACCGCCTTACCACTGTAGGGTTTCAGAGCACTTTTTACATCACACACATACAGAGACAATGAATCATACGTGTGTAAATCAGTGAATAGAAAATGTGACATAAGACAAAGAGGACTACAAGGTGTAGGATTCACATGTCATCCATACTGGTAGGCATTTTTTAAGAGTGCTTGGTATAGAGAAACACAAAGTCAGGATTCAGAACATAGCACAGGGGTTAGCGTAGACTATAATAATGATTTATTTCTACCCAAACAAACCTTTTTTAGCAGCATCGGAATAATGAAAGACTGGGGAAAAAGCATAACTTACTAACTTGTACCATGCAGTTTGTATGCAGCTCTTTAATGGCAGTTTATAGCACATTGTGCTAGATTACGATTGGATCTAGTGAACTGCACAATAACAAAATAATCTCTATGGCAAAAG
Source organism: Triturus cristatus (assembly GCF_964204655.1). Classification (NCBI taxonomy): domain Eukaryota; kingdom Metazoa; phylum Chordata; class Amphibia; order Caudata; family Salamandridae; genus Triturus; species Triturus cristatus. The sequence goes on from NC_140594.1 coordinate 648,881,325, forward strand.
CAGGAACCCACTGAGCTAGGCACAAAACAAAATAGTGCTTTTAAAAAAAATGCAAGGTAGACATTCTTCGCAGCAGGCATATTAACCATCTACGCTTTCTTAGATGAGTCAAAGCTGCCACTGGACAACCCCCCCCCCCCATCTCTCTCCAGCAGGTACATTAATCACTGGAGTTATCTTGACACTTTTATTGCTGCCCAAAAACTGATGATTATACAAGGAAATATGCAGTGCTTTTAAAACTGCTGCTTGCGGACCCTCTAGGAATGTGTCACGGACCCCAGTTTGGGAACCACTGCCCTAGATGACTGTGCATAAATGTCGCTGTGTAAAAATTCGACATGCAACAACTTGGGTAGTTTTGAACACCCTCAACAACACCCTCTGCTTCTACCAGAGAATGCAGTAGATAACACGGGCTAGGCAGAGAGCCTTATAACCCAATCCCCCACAGGGAACCACAGCTCAGAGATAGCCAACTACACCCTCTGTATTCACATTGGTTTGACTGGAAGCTTGCAAAACCCACCACTCCCCAATCTTGCACCATGGGACAGTTTTCTACTGTTGCTAACTAATAACCTCGAAGCCACCCAAATACAGCTATGTGTTTTGGGGACCTGATCACCCAGTAGAGAACCTCTGTGGTATGAATCTCAATCATAGACTGATGTCTGCACCAAGTGTCACTGATAAATATCTGTGCTATACAAATACCCTGGAGCATAACATGGCATATAACAAAATGCACCATAACTTTCAGACCCCATTCATGGGCAGTACCCTAAGGGACACTTCAAAAACAGGGGGAGGTAGAGGGTGTTAGGCTAGGTCCACCCTCCTTTAAATCATATATATACAGAAAAACCGGAATCCTGGATAAGAAACCTAGCTAGGGTGATATTTGACCCCAAATCGAGTTGAGTTGGAAGGTCTGGTTTTAGACTAGAAAGAACAATTGCTTTCTTGAGTCCCCTCACTCACCATGGTTTCCCCACGGTGACACGCTTCATCATTGGGGTCCTCTCAGTCCTCTACGGGCTGAGGCGTGCTGCGACTTGCGAATTACGTAGGAGCACTAAAAATACAAATTATGTGTAGTGCAGAAAAAGTGGAGTGGAGTGGGGTGTAGTGAGTATTTAAAATAATTAGCTAGTGGGCCAAATAATTTTATTCTTGCTCCTAGCTAATAGGATTAAAAACGGGGTGATATGCTAAAGGCCCTAGCTATAATGAGATAGGTGTACCTAGCATATAGTCAACTAGTTTCGAGCTTCCAATTTTATCCTGCGAATAAACTCTTTCAATTCGCAAACCAGCCTGAATTTATCCAAATTGGCTGTTGGTACAAAACCTAATCCTTTTTCTAACACTGCTTTTTGGATAGGTGTGAGAGTGAGATTGGACAGGTTAACTACTAGGCTATTTTAATTCACTTCTCAGCACAGCGCTTGCATGGAGATTGTTCTCTCTATTTAACGTCTTCCTTTGAACCACATAGCGGCACAAAAGAGCGGAGACTTTACCAACACTTATGTGTGTAGTGTCATCACTATTGAATTAATAATGACGCCAATGATCTTTTGTTCCTTTAATATTGTGTTTTATGTACCCTACAGATATTACTTGACGTTTATTTACGTATGTATTATTTCAAACGCATGCCTATTAGTCGCAGCGTCTCACTTTTGCACCTTAATTAGGTCGACTAGGAGTGGTTTTCACACTGGGCTGGTCCCGGTGTAGTCCTGAGGAAGAGCTGGGGGAAGCTCGAAACTAGTTGACTATATGCTAGGTACACCTATCTCATTATAGCTAGGGCCTTTAGCATATTACCCCGTTTTTAATCCTATTAGCTAGGAGCAAGAATACAATTATTTGGCCCACTAGCTAATTATTTTAAATACTCACTACACCCCACTCCACTACACTTTTTCTGCACTACACATAATTTGTATTTTTAGTGCTCCTATGTAATTCGCAAGTCGCAGCACGCCTCAGCCAGTAGAGGACTGAGAGGACCCCAATGATGAAGCATGTCACCGTGGGGAAACCCTGGTGAGTGAGGGGACTCAAGAAAGAAATAGCCTTTTCTTTCTTTTTCTGGTGAATCTCAGAACTTAATAGATTTCTGACACCTCATTTCTTCTAGCTAGGTTCTTTTACCTGATAACTCAGGTTGTTTATGATGTATGTACCTTTGGAGGGTGAACCTAGTCTTTAACCTCTATTTCCCCCCCATATTTTGATAACTACTTTCAATGGAACTTAGCTTACATTTTTTGGTGTTGCTTTTGCTGTGCTTGTGAAATATCTTTTATTTATTATATATCTTAAAAGGGGCTCTTATCAGTTCCCATTGTGAATTACTATGTTCATTCGCTTTTGTGTGGAACTTTTTTCTGTTAACTTACCCTGGCTGCACGCATTTACGATAATACTAAAGCTGTTCACGCTGTTTAAGAGCCATTCACTGTAAAGATAAGATCTCTTGGGCGTGGCTTACCTACCAAGATCAAATACCCAGATGAGGGGGTACAGCAGAGCCCGCTCCCACTCTCCAGCTGGATGCCCGCGCGCGCAGCGCCCCCCCCCCCCCTCCTGCTGGGACTCACCAGCTCGCAGGTCTTCCAGTCGCTGAGTCTCCGGGCCCCCGGGCTGCACCACGTCAGCCAGGATCCGGCCACCAGCACTCTTCAACCCCAGCCGCCCGAAATGGCAGCCGAAATTGCAGGAGCGCCGCTGGGGAGCTGGTCGAGGCCACAGGGTTCCCCCACAAGCGCAGGTAGAAGAGCAGCCCCGCGCCAGTTGCTCCGTTTCAAGCACCAGCTTCCGCCGCTGCTCACACAGGATCGCGGCTGGGCAAGGGAGGTAGGACGACACAGGCGGCGCTCAGGAGGAGGCAGCTCACCACCAGATACCCCAGTCCCAGGGGTGTCTCCCCCGTATTTTCAGGCGCCTGGACGGAAGATGAGGCGGCACAGTTCAAAGGCGGTAGACGCCGCAGCTCATAGAGGGATAGCCGCCATCTTGAGTGCGAATCCAGGCATACAGCCGGGCTCATTATGGCGATGTTGCACAAGGATTTTCTCATGTAGGGACTCAGTCCAAGATGCAGCACTGGAGTGGCGATTATTTCAGCGCCGGGTGACCAACAGGACGGGCGGATTACAGAAGGATTGCGGAGGGGTCCGGGAGCACTCATGTGCCTTCCAGGGTCGTTCGCCGGCCCCTTGCTACAAAACCTTCTGTCAAGACCCTCGGGGCCCGTGCCCTGTCGGGCGGCATCATGGGCCGGGACAGGCCTGCCAAGACCCTGGCCATCCACACTAAAATGGACCGATTCACCACCACAGAGACTGGGGCGACTGGGGGAGCCGTGGACGAGGGGCCCCACCGGCCACGGACCTGTCCACCATCTTCCAGGCGATCCATGGCTCGCAATCTTCCGTGGAGGGCAAGATAGCAGAAGTCCGGGTGGACATGACCGTCATCCGACAAGATCTCTGAAACGCAACGGCCCGGATCAAAGAGACAGAATCTCGAATTTCTACTGTGGAAGACGATGTCCAAAAACTAAAGGGGCAGGTCGCGCGTCTCCAATCACACACCCAGGAATTGCACTGGCGGGCCGAAGATGCAGAAAACAGGTCCCGCCGCAACAACCTTTGCCTGGTGGGCTTTCCGGAAGGAGTAGAACAAGGCTGTACTGTGGACTTCATGGAGAAATGGCTGCGGTCGTGGATCCTTGAGGGCTCCCTCTCCCCGTGGTTTGCGATTGAGCGGGCTCACCGCTCCCTTGCTCCTAAGCCTCCAACGGGTGCGGCACCCAGACCGGTCATAATGCGGATTCTCAACTTTAAGGACAGCAACTTTATTCTGACTGAGCCCGCAAACAGCAGTGTCTCTGAAATGACAACCACACGATCATGATCTTCCCGGACTATACTTGTGACGTTCAGGGTCAGCGCCGCTCGTTCGTCAAAGTCAAGCAAACGCTCCGTGCCCTTAATATGCAATATAGGCTCCTCTTCCCGGAGCGACTGTGAGTGGTGTTCCCCAAAAAGACCCTATTCTTTGACACTCCTGAAGAGGCCTGGAATTGGGCTACGGAGGAGCGTCCCTTGCGAACCAGTGACTGGAATTCATCGCCTGGTGGTGCGGAGGGCGGATCCACCTGCCTGGAGACCCCCGCCCCCCGGCATCAGCGCAACCGCTTCCGTAGGCTCCATGGCCAGAGGCGAGCCCGCTCGGACTCCCTGTTGGGCTCCTCTCTACATCCGGCGCCGCCTCCTGGAGAACATCTGGGTGTCGCACGATCTGGTTCCTCTGGCCGCGTAGATCCTGGGGCTGCCTCGCCTCGACCCTCGCTGCTGGACCTCCCAGACACGCATCTTTCATGTAGCCCAATGCTTCTCAGGGACCCTGCTTGAACTTGTCTCTGCCTGCCGGGCCTGGCTCCGCAGCCGGAGACGGCGCATTGGCGCTTCACTGTTTCTATTCCTGACGGACTCGATTATGTACATCCTGTCATGAGGAGGGGTCCTCCATGCTTCCCCATTCTCAAGCATTTTAGTTTGGTCCTTTGTTAGTTTTCCAATGTTAGGGCGACAGATGCTTCTGTTTTTGAAGTATAGGGTGGGTGGTGGGGGTTGGGTTACGGTGGGGGGATCGTTGTTTCGAGTTTTATTCTTTGTGTTTTATTGTTCCTTTGGTTTGTTGCACTAGCACTCACATGATGCCCTGCTTCACTCCCTGTGGGACACGACGGCTTCTCTATGTGTACCAGACCAAGCCTCCTGGCGACCCAGCTCATGGCCGAGCTCCCCAGTGGATCCTCCCCCGCTACTGAAACCATCTGCCACTATACCTGATGCGCCTTTGGTAAGGGCTTCTCTGCGCCTAATTTCCTGGAACGTCAACGGCCTTCTAGACCTTAAGCGCATGGCTGTCTTGAGATACGCGCAGCGCCTGGGGGTGGAGGTCCTATTGCTACAAGAGACGCATCTGATGGGTAACCATTGCGCCTTCTTATCGCGATACGGGTACGACAGGGTTTGGCACTCGGGCTTCAACCGAGGTTCCTGTGGGGTAGCGATCCTGCTGAAACGTTCCCTTCCTTTTGTGACCACACGAGTAATCCACGATGCACAGGGCACCTTCGTGGCCCTAAGCGGCACACTGAATGGTGACCCCCTTAACCTCGTATCATTCTACTCTCCTCCATCGATGTTAACAAAGACCCTAGCAAACTCCGCCGACCTCCTGATTTCATTGCCCTTGGGTTCCACTTTCCTCGGGGCGACTTTAATGCGGTTTATTCCCCTGACTTGGACACGACAGGCCCCCCTTCCCACAGTATATTTGCGCAAGCGAGACAGTTGACGAACTGTTCTGAATCATTGGGTCTCTGCGACGTGTGGCGCATCTGGCATCCACACTCCAAACAATTCACACACACCTCAGCAGCTCACCACCTGCAGGCACGTATTGACGCGATTTTTGTCCCCTCGACTGATTGTATCAAGATCCAAGATGTGTCTATCCTTCCCCGGGGTATCTCTGATCATTCCCCTGTGATACTTAGTGCGGGCTCCCATCCCGCTTCACTGCGTCAGGCGTGGAGATTAAATGCTTGGTTCCTCCAGAACAAGGACTTCTGGAAGGTGGTGGGACAGGAACTCAAATACTTCTTTCAGACTAATGAGGGATCGGTGTCTTCACCGGGCACCCTTTGGGAGGCCAGCAAGGCCACGATTAGAGGGGTTGCCAAGGGCCAGCTCAAGCGCCAGCGGCAGGCGCAACTAGAACAGATCACCTCGCGGGAGGCACAGGCATTACGCCTTAAACGATCCTCCGCTCAGACCTCGGACGCCTCCGAAGTAAGGCTTCTTGCCCATATACGTACGGAGCTTCGGCAGCTTTCACTGGATGCGGCTAAGCTCCTCTGGCGCTCATCTGTCGCCAGGGTGTACGGTTGGGGTGACAAAAATGGCTCAATTCTCCACAGGCTAGCCACCTACCCCAGGGCGAATCGCATAATCCCCAAAATCATAGCACAGGATGGTTTGGTGTGCTGCTCCCCAACGGAGATGGCCCGTGCCTTTGCCTCCTACTATCACCAACTCTATGCAGCTAAAATTCCAACTCTCTCCCTCTCTGGCTTATTGGGGATTGGGAACGACTGCCTTCCCCGCCTGACTTCCATTGTTCAGGAGGACCTAGACCGCCCTATCACCCACGGAGAAATTGGGGAGGCGATCACCCTTAGCTCCAATGGCAGGACGCCGGGCTCCGATGGCCTCCCTCAAGAATATTATGCTCTGTATCATGACACTCTTGTTCCTCACCTGGCACATTTATTCCGGGAGGCGGATGAAAAGGGTTCCTTCCCTCCCAAGATGGATTTGGTCACCATAGTGGTTCTCCCTAAGTCCCAGCCACCCTCGCCACGGTGTACAGTTACCTTCCTATTTCCCTTCCCAACAATGAACTAAAATTCTTTGCCACGGTCCTCGCCCAGCGGCTCAAACCCCACTTGTCTGTATTGGTCCACCCCGACCAATGTGGGTTCATACCCTCATGCGGTACCCAGCACTGTCTCTGGCAGCTACAACTAGCCCTGGCTCACCGTCACTTGCTTACCCCCTACCTATCGATCCTCCTTATAGACTTTGAGAAAACCTTTGACTCGGTGGACATGGGGTTCCTAGAGCGGTTCTTGACGCAATGGTCTTTGGTCCCCGCTTTCGGGGTCTGGTCCGTGTTCTGTATGCCCGTCCTAGGGCAAGTGTCCTAGTAAATGGGGTCCTGTCGGAGCCCTTCTCGGTTAATAGGGGAACAAGGCAGGGATGTCCCCTTTCCCCCCTGCTCTTTGCTCTGGTGATGGAGCCCTTGGCGGCCCTGATACAATCGAGCGAGCATGTGCAGGGTTGGGACTGACCAAGCACAGAGACTGGCAAGATTGCCCTTTATGCAGACGATGTGCTCATTTACTTAGCGGATCCCGCCCGATCAGGCCCACATTGACTCCGTATCCTACATTCCTTTGAACAGGCCTCCAGCTGAACCCCGACAAGTCGGCCCTGGTTCCCCTCCACTTGTCTAGAGAATGCTTTGATTGGCAGTCCAATATGCCGCTCCGCCGCCAATCGTTCAAATACCTGGGGGTATGGGTAACTCTACTCCCCGAGCTCAGTTGGGCCCTCAATGTTACTCCCCTAGTGAAGAAGGCCATGGCAGACCTCCAGAAGTGGCAAACACTGCCCCTGAACCCCATGGGGAGAGTCGCCCTCTTTAAAATGATGATTCTCCCCAGGTTCCTTTACGTTCTTCAGAACACTCACCTCTGCTTCCCGAGGGCCTGGTTTCGAGAGTTGGATAGCATGGCCTCTAAGTTCCTCTGGGGAAAAGGGAGGGCCCGCCTGGCTCTTAACATCTGTAGGATTCCTTCCTTTGGGGGCCTGGGATGACCCACTTATACTTGTATTATCTAGCCACACGCCTATTATCTATACACGACTGGTTCAATGGGGGCTTTATTTTACCACCATTCAGGTAGACACAATTATAATTAAAAGGATCTTGATTTGAATGGTGCAGCAGGTGCAGTGGCACCAGGGCCTAAAGCTATAAGGACCCCACTAAACGCAGAATATTGCTAAACTTTACTGCTAAACAGGCTTTTGCAAGTGCAGTTATCTAGCAGGCACTAGGGCCATGATTTCAATGGTTCTACAGAACTCCTCTAAACACCAACTATTGCTATATTTAACCACTAAATTAAGCAATCACAAGTGTAGTTACCTTGCAGGCACTAGGGTCATATTTTCAATGGTGCAGTGGGTGCAGTGACACTGGCGCCCAAAGCTCTGGAAACCCCTCTAAACACCAAATCTTGCTTCATTTTACTACTAAACAGGCAGTCACAACTTGCAGGCACTAGGAGCATGATTTGAATGGTGCAGCAGGTACAGTGGCACCAGGCCCAAAAGTTGTCAGAATTCCTCTAAACACATAATATTGCTATTACATCAATTAATTATATCATGTCCCACTTTATTTAATTTTTTTAAATTGTGCTATTACTTACCCGCACGATACCACTAGTAGCACCAGTTTCTGCTGCCTTAAGTTGTTTCTACCGCCGCGGGGCCCAGGACTCCAAGTCCCACCTTGCAAAGCGGCGCGCACACCGCCATTGTCAGCTTCATGCGCCAGGAGGGGCTTAAAAGTCAACCAGGGCGGGACGGGCGTGGGCAGGCCCGGACGAAGCCCGTGCCAAGAGTGGCGCCGTCTGCGCCCGTCCGCGGCCGGACTTTGGCTGCGCCACCCCCTTTGGCTCCTACTCGCGATCTGGAGCCCATCACTGCTGCCAGTACAACACACTTCCTTGTGGACCACAGGCATTGCGGTAGGATCCACCCACGATCTTCGTTCGCACACGGAGGCGCTCAAACGCTGTCAGGGCCCGGGGAAGTCTGTGCTGGCTCACCCCATTAACATCTATGATCTATGGACGCTAGCTGTTTAACTACAATATGGAAGACAAAGTCTTCAGCCACCAAAGAGATAACTGTGACAACTTTAGATACCTGTTTGGGCAGAGCAAACTCTGTTTTAGAGAAAGAAATTGCCCTTACTGAAAGGAGACTCTCACTAGGCTTAGGGGCGGGCCAATCATCTATCACACTTGTTCAATCTAGCCAGGGGGCTGCAACTACTACAGTTGGGGGTGTCCCTATAGAAACATCTGCGGCTGCTAGATCACCCACGGAATGTACAGAGCTTGTTACTACACAAAGGGGTAAACCAACCTTCGCTACCTCTGTTAATGGGAAACAAAAAAGAGGCAACGCGACAATACCTCCTAAATGTCCAGCTAAAAAGATCAGAAAGGTTGTCACGCCTCTGAATTCATCCTGCTTGAACAGTCAGCAACCCACAGACTTTGCTCTTCCCCCAAACTGGGCTGCACTTTAGGATAACTTTAAACAACTCTTGCAACCTATTTGTGCACGTTTAGATTCTATAGATTGTATTTTACAAGGTTTATCTCAGACTAAGTTGGTACATCAAGCGGGGGTAGACCATGGTGTTATTTCAGCCACTACTAGCGTTCTGCCCCAACCCATGGTTACTTCTGAAGTTTGTACAACTTCCAACAATAATAACCGTGAAATCAATCCGAGTTCTAATTGTTATAATACTATTCAAGGCTGTGCGCAAGCAAATTCCATGCCTATTCCAATCTCAACGATTCACCTTGGTGTAATCAATGAGATGTCATCTAGCAGGGCTAACCATGCAAGTCTTGATCCCAGGTTCGGTGTACCGCAGGCGACCACACAAGATTTAAGGAATATAGGGCAACTCCAATACATATTAAGTTCACAGGTCAAGACAAATCGAACATCTATGCAGGCACATAACAGCCCAAACCAACAAGATATGAATCTTCCTCCTGCTGCTTGCTCCTTTGTCGTAATTTTAGTAAATGTGTCTTTATTGTGCCCACATCTAAATGAATCTTCAATCCATTTGATGGACGAGGTCTGACATTCGCTGAACCAAAACTCCGAAATGGGGCACTTGATTCAAAACCATTTGATAATGGCCAGAAGGACACAGTGGTGAGGCACTGATATAAAAACAATTAACAACGACTGTGTAATTTTAAATTTCGATAACGAACGCCAGGTAAGAGTTTTAATTGGAAGTCTACAGGCCTCCCCCTCTCTCCATTCTCAGATCTATGCAGTTTCCCTTGGTTTCTTTTACAGGCCCGCACCAGCATGCGCAAATCAGGGTTACCATCCTGCTAGAACCAGTCTTAGGCAAGCAAAGATGGTTCCCTCTCCCCTTGCCTTATTTAACAGGTACTCAACGTTGGAAGATATGGTGGCTTGTGATTAACTGTCCTCTGAACAAATGGTCTCTGTACTGGGATCTGTAGTACGGGCTCACTTGGCTGGTCCCGATTTAATAAATCGCTCCAATACAACCTATTGATATTCTATCTATCTTTCTGATAATGACGGTCCACCTCTCACAAGACTCCAGCAGGTACATAAAGTTTCTATCAAGGAATATAGCGGGATACTAATCCAAATAAAATAATCCAAACTGGCATAAAGTGTTCCTAACTTCAGATATCATTTGCTTTCAGGAAACTTGGGTAGAACAGCCTGTGTTTGTAGATGGTTATCGTTCGTATGTTACCCCAGCAGTCCCGTCAATTGCTGGCAGATCTAAGGGGGTTTCACTTACCCTTATTGCAAACACGCTCACCTTAGGCAAGGTGAAGGTCATTAATAATTCAGCTCACTTCCACATAATCCTGGCTGAAGCCCCTGGGATAGTTGATCTGTTATTGATTAATTTTTATAACAACAATTTTAAGAATCCTACACATGTGATAGATGGGTTAGGGGAAATATTGGAAGCTTTATTAATACTTTACCCACTAACTTTATTTTTAATTTAGGCTGGGATTTTAGTTCACGCTGTTATCTCAAATTGGATTAGCATATTTACAGTGTTACTGACTTAAATGAGTTGCTGCTTACCCATTTTGTGCATCAAAATTATGGTAATATTTTAAACAGTTTTTTATTGATCTGGGGCTTAAAAATAGTAAATCCATGCCACCAAAAACCAGGCCAACTCCTCCCCACTTTCCAACGCCATGGAGCCACATCGACAATTGACTTTATAATCACTCAGTCCAACAATAGGAGTAGTATTAAGTCTGCTATGGTAGAGATGGCAGAGTTTAGTGACCACGCTTTCCTTGCCTTTAATTTTGTATTGTATTCTCATAGTAAGATAAGACCTCTATGTACACCAAAACCGAAACTGAGTAAAAAATAAAATTGATTTACACTTAAATGGGAGAAAATTGATTCAACCTATTTCCTCCCAAAGGTCGTAAAGGAGGTTTTAGTCGAGATTGAAGCTTTTTTAGACCCTAACACTGACAATGAACAGGTAGTAATATCATTTAACAAAATCTTAACAACTATAAAATCCAATTTTACATGTCCACCTATGAGAAACACTCCATCTATGAAAAGGTTGTTCGAGTCAAACTGTTTGAAAGCCTCTAGAGCCCTTTGTGCAGCTTTAAAGTCGAATCCTAGAAATAAAGATTTAATAAGGTCACTGCGAGCTGACTATAAGACAGCTAGATTGGTGAGGAAAAAGGAGTTACGGGATGAAGCTTGGGAAAAACTGGGAGAGGCATCCAGAAGTAAAGATAGTAAGGCATTCTGGCGGGTAGCAAATGCCCTTTTCCTACAGGAAGAGGTGGGCCCTATCTTGAAACCCACATACACGAATCCTCCTTGCTCTCTCTATTTCAGAGTATTTTTAACATAGAGAAGGACAGCGCTACAATCCATCTGGAAGATCCGACGATCATCCTCTGAGGGATGAAAGTCTCCATAGAGGAAATTGATATTGCACTCTCCCGATCGCCAGCCCTAAAGGCTACAGGGCCGTATAGGGTCTCTCTGGATATTTTTTTACACACAAGAATTTATGGATCCCGCTTTTGACACAAGTTTTTAATGCAGTTTCTAAAATGGGACCTCCAGTATCCTGGAAACAATTGGTGATCATTTTATATATGTAAGAAAGGAGACCCCATGAATCCAGCAAATTATCGCCCAATTTCTCTGCTGGATAGCACTGCCAAATTAATGGTCAGATTGCTCCTAAATAGGTTCGAGAAATGGGCATCCTTCAACAATATCTTAGCAGAGACTCAATACGGGTTCAGAAAAGGGAGGGAACTGATTGACCAAGAGCTTAATTTGGCATTACTCGCAGCAAAGTATGTCCATGGGAAGAAGGGCCAGCTCTCTATGGCTTTTCTGTATTTATCCGCAGCCTTCGACTGTGTGGACCATTTAAAATTATGGGTTCTTCTGGAGTCGATGGGCGTGGATAAATCAATAATTATTTTTATCAGGTAACTATACAGAGAGTTCAGGGCTGTAGTTAAATTTGGAAAGCAGGGGGAATGTACAGAGACATTGAAAAGGGGGTGCGACAGGGCTGCTTCCTCGCCCCCTCTCTGTTCTCCCTATACACCAACAAATGTAACTAATTCTTGACCGAACAGTGCTCGCATGTTCCATCCACAGGCGGCATAACGCTGCCAGCTTTATTCTATGCAGATGATGCTGTCTTGAGGGCCAGGACACCTATGGCCCTACAGCGCCTGATTAACTCCTAATCATCTTTTATTGCCAAATTGGGTATGTTGGCCAACAGATCGAAAACCTTTATATTAACAGCAGGAATGGGAAGGAAAAGGTCTATTTCATTTAAATTAGATGGGGGTTCTCTGGAACGCGTAGAGTCTTTTATGTATTTAGGCCTCCTTTTTTTACTCTAAACTTAACTGGTCCGCCATGGTTGCTAATAGAATAAATATGCTGCAAAAAAGCATAGTAGCCCTGTGGAAATTTGCCTCCAAATTAGGTAAAAAATCATTCAGGTAAATGGTAGAAATATACCAGGCAAAATCTGTCGCCATAGCTACCTACGGCGCAGAAATCTGAGGTACAACTAAAGTGGGCACTTTGCAGAAAGTGAAGGATACGTTTGTTAAAAAGCCGGTTTTAGTTAACCCAAGCTGCTCAAATATGATTGCCCACAATGAACTAGGCCTCCCTTTCATCACTGATATAGTTAAACTGGCCCTGCTGCTTTTATGGTTGCGCATATGGAAAAGGGAGTCGGTTGGGTTGAACCAAGCTATAATTAAAAATATTACTAACCTTGACCGAGCCAATAGTACTCCATGGCTTGCATACGTTGGGAAGTCTTTTACAGATTTGGGTTTGGCTTTCTTGTACACGTCACCTAGTGAGTGTATGTTCTTTCCTAAGAATACTTTAAAGGAGGCCTTTTTTACCATATGTAAGTCAGAAAGATGGCAATAGAATCAAAGCAAAAGCACGGTTTTACATTATCACACGATGCCTAGAGTAGGCACGGGTCACGATTCATATCTATCTTTTGTGACTAACAATATGCATCGATATTTATGAACAAGGATGAGGTTTACCTTTTTCCCCCTCATGGCAGGATACCCAGCATTTGAAAATTCACTAAGCACCCTAACACATTGTCCCTGTGACGGCCTGTCTACCCAATCGATGTCACACATTCTATTCTTTTGTGGCTTTTATAAGATGGAAAGGAAACAGTACATTCTCCCTCTGATTAAAAGAAAACTGACCCTACACTCTTATTCTTGAGCTCTTACAGTTATTTATTCCTTGGAAACACCCCGCATTTTTTTCATGATAGCAATTTTTTTTATATTCAGTCCTTTGGACTAGAAGATCTACAGATAGGGGAGTTGTTTTATGTGATCATTTTTCTCAACCGTCCTCAATTTTTAATACTTCTTTTAATCTGCTGCAAGATATCGAACATGCTAAAAAGAAACTGTTAAAGAAAATCGATATGCCTACGTGAGGGTGATTTAATTATAAATCGATTATTGTCAATATTCCTTTTATAACGTATAGCTGCTAGCTCCTGAAGTATGGATGCATTTTAATTATGTATTTTTTAAAAGAAAAATGTTTAAATTTAATTTTTACCTGTTCTGAATCCTCCCTTGATCAACTCGTACTGTGATAATTATTTGTACTTTTATGCATTTACTAAATGCGAATAAAGCTATTTGATTGATTTATTGATTGACTCGAAACAAACTTATTTTAGTTCCAAAATTGATAATTCCCATCCGTCCCAAAAGTGATTATTCTCATCCGTCTAAAAAGTTTTAATTCCCATCCAAAAGTCATTTACAATCAAAAGATTAAACATTCAAAAATCAAGTGCAGTTATGTTACAGGCAATAGGGTAATGTTATGTTATAGAGACGTAAAGCGCGCGATTAACAAGTAGGTGTCCTGGCGCTGTCCACTACACCCTGATTCCAAGAGGCAGAATTATTTACCGAACAACCAGGTCTTCAGTGCTTTTCTAAAATGCAGTTGGTTATCCATGCGTCTCAGATGGAGCGGCAATCCATTCCATAGCTTGGCTGCACCGTAAGAAAAGCTACGTCCTCCCCATCTAACTTTTTTTATAACAAGGACCGTGATCAAACTGGCATCCGTTGAACGAAGACGCCGGGCAGGGACATACCTTTTAAATTGTTTTATCAGGTAGTCAGAACCATCGCCATTTAAGGCCTTAAAGACCAGGCATAGAGTCCTTGAACTGGACTCTGCTTTTGATAGGATGCCAGTGAAGGTCTCGGATAGCCTTTGATATGGGTGAAAATTTCAGGATGCCGGTTAGGAGTCTGGCAGCTGCATTCTGCAATAGCTGCAATCTGTGCAGCAGATTTTCCTGAATGTTGAGGTACAGGCTATTACAATAGTCCAGTCTGGATGTTACAAGGGCCATTACCACAATTTTTCGACATTCGTGAGGGAGCAGAAACAAAATCTTTTTCAGCGTTCTTAGAATATAGCCTGTTTTAGAGGCTACCGCCCTAACCTGGAGTGTCATGGAAAGTTTGTCTTCTAACACCATCCCGAGATTTTTTACTTTATTGACTGGAATGGGGAGGGACCCCAGTTCCTGCGGCCACCATAATGGGGTCCAGAAGTTAGGGTTGTTCCCAAACAGCATGACCTCGGTCTTATTTGAGTTCAGCCTAAGGCAGTTGCTGGCCATCCAGTGGGCCACTTTTGACATACAGGTCTGAAAATTGTGGTCCAGCCCCATTTCACGGCCAGGTAGTAGAGACACCACGATTTGCGTGTCATCTGCGTAAGAAGTGACACTGAAACCGTGGCAACTGATAATGGGAGCAAGGGAGGACACATAAATATTGAAAAGTGTGGGACTCAATGAGGACCCTTGCGGGACCCCACAAGGAAGAGAGAAAGGTTGGGAAGAAAAGTTTCCTAAGGCTACTGTTTGGCTCCGTTCAGAAAGGAAGGAGTTTAACAAATCCCATGCTTTTCGCTGAATTCCACCTTTCCTTAACCGGTCCATCAACAAATCGTGATGGACCGCGTCGAACGCGGCCGATAGATCCAAAAGGATCAAAGCCGCTCTGCCTCCCTGATCCACCGCCGACCTGATCTGTTCTGTGGCCGTGATCAGAGCGGGTTCGGTACTATGTCCCTCCCGAAATCCATGCTGGGAGGCATCCAGCAATAAAGTGTTCCTCACAAAGGCAGTGAGTTGTAGGTTCATTGCCTTTTCCACGAATTTAGCTGGAAGAGGGAGACGGGAGATAGGCCGGAAGTTGTTTGGATCAGAAGGATCCAGGCTGGGTTTTTTCAAAAGAGGGAGAATGGAGGCCTCCTTCCAAATTTTAGGGAATATCCCTCCTTCAAACATACCGTTAAAAATAGAAGTAAGGTAGGTGGCTACAGGCACCGGAGCCAATTTAATGATTTTCAATGGACAAGGGTCCAATGGGGACCCGGAATTGGCTTTGGCCAGTAAATCCAAGGTGTCCTGCAGAGTGAGTGGCCTAAACGCCTCCAGGATAACCAATGGCGAGGCCAACTCTTTGGCCTCCGGTTCGGACTCCTGCTCCATCCTAATTGAGTCACTGAGACTGGAAAAAATGTTATTAACTTTGGTTAGAAAAAATGATGCAATTTTTCACAGAGCTCTGTACTAGATGGACCAGAGGCAGATTTGACTGCGGATAAATTAGTAATGGTGGAAAAAAACTCTTTTGTTGAGTTTTTGGCCGCTGATATCTGAGCGGCATAATACTTCTGTTTTGCATCACGTATCATGCGTCTATATGTGGCCATGCTTGCCAGATATAAAAATGTTTCCTTATCCGTGTAGTCCTTCCTCCAATTACGTTCCAGTCTCTTACATGTACATTTTTGCTGTTTTAATTCCCTCGAATACCAGGGGGCTGAGGGCACCATTCTTTTAAAAACGGCTTGTTTGGGTGGTGCAAGAACTGCACAGGCCTGCGTAAGCCATTTCGTGTATGACGAGGCCGCCTCCTCCATGTTACTGGCAATGGGTGTGAAAGAGGTAGTTAGTGCCCTTGCTAAAGTCTCCGCTTCCACCCTGTTCCAAGCTCTGACATCTTTCCGCTCTGTTTGGTACCGCCCATTGGCAATGTGAGGTGTGGGTATGAGGTTAAACCGAACTCCCTCATGGTCTGACCAAGCCAGAGGTAGCAGAGCTGAAAAAGAAAGTTCTGGCATGTTAGAGAAAAACCCATCAAGGGTGTGACCAGCCAGATGTGAAGGGCCCGTTACGTGTTGTGACAGCTCTGCTGTTTCCATAAGATTTAGGAGGCGTGCCGTGTCCGGGTCATCCGTCTGCTCGAGATAAAAATTAAAATCCCCTAGAAGGGTATGTGAGTTCCCCAGCAGGGCATCCTCTAAAAGGGTTCCTACTGTGGGAAAAAAAGAGGATTTAGTGCCAGGGGGTCGGTAAATGAGGATGCCTTTAAAAGAAAAATGGCTTGTTAACCTCAGATTAAATGCGAGTGCCTCGCAAGCAGGCAAGGTCAGCGCTTTAAAGGTTCCCTGAAACGAGCTATGATATAGGATGGCCAGGCCGCCGCCCCTCTTGTTAGGTCTGTTGAGAACCTCACAATTAAAGACCGGGGGGGTAGCTTTAACTAAGTCTGGACCGGATGCCTCGTCCGTCCAGGTTTCTGTAATAAAAGCGATTTTGATGTCTAAATCCATCAGTAGATGAGCACATTCAGAGCTATGTTTCACCAGCGATCTGGCGTTTATGAGAATACAGCCAAAGTTCTCCTTCGTCCCACTACCTGAGAGTCCATCCTCTGTCATGGCTCTGATGGGCTCTGAGCATACTGGTGGAAATGGCATTTGACAATTTGGGCAGGAGCCTGGGGACAGGTAGTGGCCAGTCTCAACCGGCCGGCGAATACAGTTACCATTCCTTCCCCTTGAGTTTAGCTCCAACAAGGTTGCTCTAGAGTAATGAATTCGTTTATACATACCTGAGTGCAAATGGGCATGGAGTTGTGCGCTGAGCGCGACCTGGGCGCGGACGGGCGCAGACGGGCTTGCCTTGGGCACGCCAGTGGTGCGCCAGCTGCGCGCATCCGCTGCGCGGTGTCGCCAGTGCCCCTAAAGTAGGCGTCAATCAAAGACTAGACCGCCAACCAGATCTTGACATCCAAGATGGCCGGCGCTACCCAAAGAAGCCCGTTCCACAGGAGATGCCTGTTCGGGTCTGGGTAGCGTCTGGAAAGGTAAAAGACGCGACTATATTCTGATTGCTTTTTAAATAAAAACAGACTTAAAAAGAAATGTGCAAAAAGTGCTAAAGAGCGGATGTGCAAATAAGCTGTAGCTGGTTAAAATACGTCAGTAAAATAGGTAAACAGTCACCTCAATCGGTAAATTGCAGTGGTTGCTGCCAGTATCGAGTGTAACGCGCTTTCCCTACTCCCTGCTCAAGCCTCAGGAGTGTGTGGACGCTGCGCGGTCGCGCCAGTGCCCCTAAAGTAGGCGTCAATCAAAGACTAGATCGCCAACCAGATCTTGACATCCAAGATGGCCGGCGCTACCCAAAGAAGCCCGTTCCACAGGAGATGCCTGTTCGGGTCAGGGTAGCGTCTGGAAAGGTAAGAGATGCGACTATATTCTGATTGCATTTTAAATAAAAACAGACTTTAAAACAAATGTGCAAAAAGTGCTAAAGAGCGGATGTGCAAATAAGCTGTAGCTGGTTAAAATACTTCAGTAAAATAGGTAAACAGTCACCTCAATCGGTAAATTGCAGTGGTTGCTGCCAGTATCGAGTGTAACGCGCTTTCCCTACTCCCGGCTCAAGCCTCAGGAGTGTGTGGACGCTGCGCGGTCGCGCCATTGCCCCTAATGATTTCCATGGTGCAGCAGGTACAGTGGCACCAGGCCCAAAAGTTGTCAGAACTCCTCTAAACACAAAATATTTCTATTACATCAATTAAACACCAACTATTGCAATATATACAACTAATGAGGCAGTCACAAGTGCAGTTATGTTACAGGCAATAAGGTTATGATTTGAATGGTGCAGCAGGTACAGTGGCACCGGGCCCAAAAGTTGTCAGAACTTCTCTAAACACATAATATTGCTATTACATCAATCAATTAAACACCAAATATTGCAATAGATACAACTAAGCAGGCATTCACAAGTGCAGTTATGTTACAGGCAATAGGGTCCTGAGTTGAATGGTGCAGCAGGAGCAGTGGCACCGGGGGCAAAAGTTGTCGTAACCACTCTAAACTCCAAATCTTGCTATATTTTACTACTATACAAGCAGTCACAAATCTAGTTATCTTGCAGGCACTAGGAGCATGATTTGAATGGTGCAGCAGGTACAGTAGCACCAGGCCCTAAGTTGTCAGAACTCCTCAAACACATACTATTGCTATTACATCAATTAATTTTCAAAATTGTGCTATTACTTACCAGCACTATACCACTAGTAGCAGCACAATATATTGCCTTTTTGTACATAAACAAGTCGGTACACTTTGACAGACTTTCTGTTGCTTATATTGTACAACTACTCAGCAAACTACAGCTTACAACAAAAAAAGCTAAATATGCGAAACCTAATGCATTTGCCAATGCTTGTTTAAATTGGCATTAAAACATGGTCATGGATAGCGCCATGGGGCAAAGGGGGAATTTGGGGTGGAATGAAAGTGGGGAAGATATCCACATGCTTTGTGCCCCTCCCCCTTTTTGGAACAAGGCTCATACACAAAAGAATTAAAATGACAGCCGCCCCTAAAGCTCTCTCCACTTTTCTATCCCCTTTCTTTCCCCCCCCCCCTCTGCAGCTATATGAGTGAATGAAATCACATGAACAAGCACTATGACAAACAAATGATATGTGGAAAATAAACAAAAAAAAAGTACCAGGTATTAGACAGTTTCCAAAGAAGTCAACTTTGTATTTATAAATGGATTGGAGTTCCTGTTATGCACTTTTTGATATGCACTTTTTGGACACGGCATAGCCCTGTAAATCTATAAGGACCCTTCTGTTTTCCAAAGACAGATCGTTTTTCCTTGCATCCGAACAAAAACAAAATGTGGGAAAATCCAGTGTTAATTAGTATGTAAAATAGGGTAAAGTAATCAATTGAAATTAAGAGGCAAAATGTTTTTGTTTGACTGATCAGCTTAGGAAGCATGCTGGGCTTTTTGCTAACTGAAAGGCCACACGTTCGATCTATGAAGTTCGATTAGATTAAGGTGTATTTTAGAGCACATTTTTTGTTAAATGATAGTTGGTGTGTCTGTTTTGCTGGCCCATAGCTGAACCAATTGGAATCACTGAAACCCGGGCCCGGCAGCCGATAGGTAATGTGGAAGGGCTAGCCTGAAAGGTCTGTGGAGCCTGTATGCTGAAGCGCTTTCGGCGCCTTGTGGGACCTGGTTCCTGTCTTGTGCTCCACCTAACTCCTCGAGCAAGGTATGCACTCACAGTCCTTAAATCTGAGGGGGCGGGGGAGCTCGATATTAAGCATCTGCTCAATGGAGTGCACTTTGCGGGGTTGGTGAGAGTACTAGGCTAGGAAGGGAAAGAACACCAGGGAACCGCCAGACGTGTGCTGACGCCTCTGCTGCCCATGTCAGTCAAACCTCCCTCCCATCTCCTGTGTGCCTAGCCTCACACTTGTGTGAAATGGCGGCACGATTAACCTTGTGCACTGGGCTGCCCTCGGCGACGCAAAACGCACATCTTGAGCCTGAATGTTTAGTACAAGAGTGGAGTAGGGCAACATGGGGCAAACTAAGAAAAAATGAAAATTCAGTTGACGTATCTCGTCTACATAAACCTGATACTAGAATCAACACTTGCAACAAAACAGATATGAAGGCTTCTCAGAGTGTCTAGCCGGCTTTCTGAGTCGAAGAGTGGTTCTGGGGAGGTACCCCTCCTTTACACCTGTTTCAGCCATGGCAGTGGTGATGAAGAAGACTTATGGCAACCATCTCCTTTCCAAGCCGCACCAGATCTGCCAGCAGACGCTACCCCAGGGCTCCAGCTCTTACAGTTGAACTCCTGACGGAGTATCCTAGCTCATAGAAGTCCAGTCTTCTTTCTGCCACTCTGTTCTTCCCCTGTCCTACATCACGGAGGGTGGACTTCACTCAGAACTGTTCAGTTTTGAATAACACCATCTTACATGAACATAGCGTTGCTACCCCTAGCCCTTTGAGAATGTGTGGACCCTGAAATTACAACAATAAACTGCATGCAACATAATAAATGACAGGGACACTTTCTGTGGATAAACTCTGCTGCAAGTTTGAGAACCTGCCCTGGGAGGTGACCCCTTATGAGTCCTCCTGGCCCACTCCTCTTCTGACACTTTGAGGCCATAAACTGACCATTGGGCTTGTCTACCCTTGCAGCAGGGGAGCAACACTCAGATGCTGTCCCCTCTATGGCCAGCTGCATTCTTCAGGAGTTGAAGGGTGCCCCGAATGAGGTCCAGAGACATGAGTTCCAGAGCCTAAGTTGTAACACTTTCTCCATCACACACTGGGCCAGACATTAGATTCAGCTGCAGATCGTTTGCGGGAAAATGGAGCTGCTCCGGACCGGTTTCCCATGAGAAGATACCCATCGCTGTATTCGGTACACGTCGCCCACTTGATGATATGTTTTACATGCCAACTTTTACTTTGCTTATGCATGGAATCTTTAGCACTCAAAAACTGACAGATTTTAGTAACCAGTCCATGGTGTGCATAAGCTTTGATTTTCTTTCCCACAACGATTTTGTGATCTTTGTTTTAACAAGGGTGACACACGTATTAGTTGATACAAGGGTTTATTAAGGTTACAGGAACAACCCCCGAAGACTCTTCCCCTGGCAGCCACCGACCCAGCTCTGTGGCCAAGCTTCTAGAACACTAGAAGACTAAGACCATCACTAGGTTACACAATACATGTTGCCAGGATACAACACCTCTCCATTTCTAATAATAAAACAAAATGAACAGAACGAAAACAATATCCAATCATGCAAAATAAAACAACAACATACAGTAATCAATAGAAGAAATAAGCTTGCATGTAAAAATAAAATTTGAACAACAATTCATTAAATACATTGTCAGAATGCAAAAGCTACAATGTAAATGTGCACAAATCAATCACACACATAATCATTAAGCCATACAGGTTTCCTCCTAACTCGGGGTTCCAAGTCATCCACAACAGACTTACCACTACTACCAGCCACTCCTTTTCTTAAATTATCACTCAATTTCTTTATCCACACATCCCTTTCAAGTGTGTTGCACAAAGTGGCCCTGCGTATATTCAATTTTTTTTCATCAGACAACCACACATTGTTGCCTACTGCCCTGGTTACACACTTAGGCACCGACCACTTTGACATCTTCTGGGTATCCAAACTGTTAGTCCTGACCCAATCACCAATCGCAGCTACTCTCCTACTCTTTTTTTATTTTGTCGTTGTGTCTGCTTACATATTTAACTTGATGTTTTTGAATTTTGTCCATCAAATTCTTCTTGTTCACTTTATAAGTGTGACCCTCGAGCATCCATGCAGGAGACACTTTGGTTCCTGGCAGCCTGCCCTTCAAAAGCATAAACGGAGTCTCCAAAGTGACAGAATGCGGAGTTGTGTGGTAACTCCAAAGCATTTCTTTTACAGCCTCCTTGCAATCACTACCACTATGGCATTCAACTGCAGGCACTTCTTCAAAACTCGGTTGAACCTCTCAACAAGGCCATTCTCCCTAGGGTTGTAAGCTGCAGTAGTATGGTGCACTACACCCATCTTAGACAAATACATTTTACAGTCTTCCGCCATAAACTGGGGGCCATTGTCAGTCACCAAAGTGTTGGGACACCCTTCCCTGCAAAAATTATTATCACAAAACTCAACATTGGCTCTTTGACTTCCCCAGAAAACGCTACTTCGGGCCACTTAGAGTAATAATCTATCATGACGATAGTAAACTTGTTGGATATGCCTTTAGCAGAAAAAGTACCGCAAATATCCATGGCTACTCTCTCCCATTTTCTGCTGGGAAACTCAGTAGGAGCAATGGTAGATTCCTCAGTGTGATGAGACTTGTCACTGCACATACAATCAATGCATCCATGTACACATCCCTCAACCTGTTTGTCCATTCCAGGCCACCAAAAGGTCACTCTCGCTCTCCTCTTCATTCCTGACATTCTATTATGCCCGTCAAGTAATAGCCTAAGTAACCTGGGTCGCAAACCTTCAGGTACGACCAACCGGTCACCCCCGCGCAACACCCCATCCTCAACGGAAAGCTCTGACCACACAGTCCAGAATTAGCCGAATTTCTTTTTCAAAATCATATTAGACTGAGAGGGACAAGGTAATTCATTCAATAAATCCATCATAATGGTGTCTTCGCTTACTGCTGAATTCCATTCATCCACAGATATGGCTCCTTTGCACGCCTCCGATACATTGGCCACTACACATTCATCATTAGTTTCATCTTCATCATCCACACATTGTAATGGCAACCGTGACAAACAGTCAGCATTAATGGTGCGGATGCCTGGCACATAATTCAGAGTAAAGTCAAATCCTTGCACCCTATACAACCACTTAGCGATCCTGGGAGTAGCTTTTCCAGCCCCCTTAGTGGTGAACAAATCTATGAGAGGTCTATGATCTGATCTGACCTCAAAATGAGTACCCCAGACATAGGTTTTAAAGTGGTCAACACCCCACCAACACACTAGGGTTTCCTTCTCTATCAAGGAGTAAGTAGGTTCAGAACCCTTCAATGTGCGAGAAGCAAATGCTACCACGTGTTCATGATCCAGATGTTTTTGCATTAAAACTGCCCTTACTCCCTATGCACTAGCATCTACTACTATGATGGTTTGATCACATGGATTGAAGGGTTTCAGTGCAACTGCTTTCACAATTAGCTTTCTGAATTCCTCAAAAGCTATTTGACACTCATCAGACCAAACAAATGTGTTTCCTTTCGTCATTAAAACTCTTAAACTGTGCACCTTGTCAGCAAAATGTTGGACAAATTTGGAATAGAATTCCGCCAGTCCCAGAAAAGATCGCAATTGCTCCTTGTCTCGGGGAGATGGTGCATTCAATCAGTCAATCATTCAGGGGTTTATATAGCACGCTACGCACCCGTGAGGATCTTAAGGTACGGGGGGTGGGGAGAATGGCTCCAGATCATTCAAAGAGCCGGGTCTTGAGGTCCTTCCTGAACGTGTGCAGGATCGGGGAGCATCTGATGTTCACAGGGAGCTTGTTCCAGGTCTTGGCTGCGATGTAGGAGAAAGCTCTCCCGCCGGTTCTGTTTCTGCGGATGTGGGGGACCTCTGCCAGGGCAAGAGGTCGGTGGAGTGGAGGATCCTCCTGGGTATGTGGAAGGATACTCTCTCGTTGAGGTATTTGGGTCCGATGTTGTTGAGGGATTTGTAGGCGTGGGTGAGGAGTTTGAAGATGACCCTCTTCTCGACGGGGAGCCAGTGGAGGCCTCGTAGGTGTTGGGTCATGTGCTCGTTACGCGGTATCCCGAGGACGAGTCTGGCTGCGGCGTTCTGGATGGTTTGGAGTTTCTGTAGTAGAGCTCTGTTGCATTAGCAATGGCATCTAACAATTTCTTTTCAGGTTTTACACCTGCTTTAGACAATGTATGGTCTAGGTAGTCTGTCTGTTCCACACCAAATTTGCATTTGTGTACTACCACAGTTAGACCAGCATGCTACAATCTACACAAGGTTTCACCTAAGAACATATTGTGCTCATCCCGGTTTGAACCCTACACCAGCACATTATCTTGAAACACCAAGACATTAAACATACCCTTCAAGATCTTACACATCACCCTTTGGAAAACAGCAGAGGCGGATGCTAAGCCGAAAGACATTTGTATAAAACAGAAAGCACCTTCAGGAGTTATTAGAGAAGTAAGCTGTTTTGATGCAGGGTGTAACCGGATTTGATGGTATTCACTTGACAGATCAATGAAAGAAAAATATTTGGCATAAGTAACAGATACCATTTTATTAATATGTGGCAGTGGGTAATGGTCGACTAAAATATTACGATTAAGATCTCTTAAGTCAATGCACATGCGCCAATTTCCATCCGATTTGCGCGCCAAACAATGGGGCTAAGCCATTCCAATGACTCAATCGGTTCATGACTTGCGCATCACAAAGTCTTTGCAACTCCTTCCTCATTGCTCGCTAAGTGCAAATGGAACATTCCTAGCTTTATGTACGCATGGAACATTATTGGGTTTTAAAACAATGCGGTGTTCAAATTTAGTCAAATAACCTTACTGAACAATCTAGGATATTTGACACACCATCTGGTTTTCTCAGCATCTTCAGTCACCAGCACTTGTTGGGGATGATTAGGGTCTAACACAATGCCTAGCATTTTTTGTTCACACCACCCCAACAAAGATCTGCCCTTCTCCACCACATATACCTTGCACATTACATCTTTATTGTTATGCGATAATTTACATTTAAAGAATCCTAATAGTGGAAATTTAACTCCACAATAGCCGACAGGTTGAACTTCAGGTTGATCTAACTTGCACTTGCCAACTTTCTCCCACATGTCTTTATCAATAATAGTATAAGGAGAACATGATTCAGCCCAAATCTTAATGCCATTAATATCTAATGTACATTTTGGTTGATTATAACCTTCGTGAACTTCATTAATGGTATCTACTCCCACAACCAATATTTCAACATCTTCAGATGAGCCTTCATCACTGTGTTCCGTTATGGCATGAACTGAAGTTTTCCAATTGTTTGACGAACCAGCTTTACACATACGTGCAAAGTGACCCACTTTTTCGCATTTATAACACTTCTCCTTGAATTCTACGCAACTGTCAAAATCAGCAGTATTCCTTGTGCTGTCACATCTAAAACAAATACGATTGTGCTTTGAATAATTTTAAATACTCTTGTAATTTTTCTTAACACTATTTTTTCCCACCACACAAACCTTGGCAGTCTCATTCTTCGCACCTTTGTCTGAAATTTGGTCAGATTTTAACTCTTTAATATACCTGGAAGTGTTTTCTATGCGCCTAGCTATCTGTATGGTTTTTTGTAACGATGGATCTTTCAATTCTAACAGCCCTTCTTAGATTTGAATGCTGCTTGTTCTATTGATAAACTGGTCCCTAATTACTTCTGCCCGTAAATCTTTAAACTTACATGTTGAGGCAAATGTTCTGAGAACCGAAATGAATTGTTCAACAAATTCCCTGGATTGTAAAATGTGTGTCTTTTAACAACTGTAATGACCTTCTTACCAAAGTTTTCCTCCAAAGCTTTTACTACCGCCATATATTCATCTGAACTATCCTCATGTGTATCTTCAACTGTATCACCTTCCCCACCTTTGTGATTGATAGGGACCCTGGAATGAATGGGTAAAGTTTTATGGACTTTCCTGCCCTCAATTCCTAGATTGTTTTAACAAGGCAACCTTGCGGAAATCTACGAAATCTTCTCCACCTATTACTTCGAGGTAAGTCTCAAAAGACTCCTTCCAATCTTCCCAAGGCATAATGGGATCACCTGGATTTTGTTAGAATTAGGTGGATCCATCTTTAGGTGAAGAAGAAAAAAATCCACCAACATTGCTACTGCCTAAATGAAACAGCTCACTGGTGCCTTGACACGAATAGTAGTTTTGTAGAGTAAGAATAACACACTGTACAGTATATAATGGTTTAAAATAACTTGTTAAAATAAATGAAGTTGTCACCGTAGTCAAATGCTGCACGTGATCATCACACAGTATATTAAGGTTATTAAAACAATAAATTACAATAATCAATGTTGTCACCGTTGTCACTTTGTCACCGTTGTCACCATATCACCACACAGTATATGAGGGTTGTTAAAACACTAAATTAAAATAACCAAAGTTGTCACCGTTGTCACCAGTTACCACTGTTATCCTGGATTAGGTTTCTTATCACAGAACAAGTTAAAATTGCAAACCTTGTTTATGGGCGAACTACCGCATCGTAAGATCTTGAGAATATATCAAACCCTGGTTATTCACTGCTCTTCCAAGCTCCAAAAACTCCGGGAGATTTGGGAGGGAGATCTAGGCCCCTTAGAGGAGGCGGATTGGGTGGAGACTCTGGCTGCCCAGCGAGGAGCGGCCATAGTGGTGTGCCTGCGCCTGGTCCAATTTAAGTTCCTGCATAGGATTTATTATACACGTATGTGTCTGTGTAGGGCGGGGTTGATTGCCTCCCCTGTGTGTCTTCTATGTGAGCGAGAAGAGGGTACGTTGCTACATACGGTTTGGCAGTGTCTCTCTTTAGATCGTTTCTGGAGGGGGGTTTTCAATTGCCTCTCAGAGGTGCTGGGCTGGGATCTTCCCCACTCGCCGAAGCTAACGCTCTTACATGTTATGGAGGGGATAGGCGGCAATGTCTACAAACATCACTTGTTGCTGTTGGGTCTTTCATTAGCCAAAATAGACATAGCAAGGGTGTGGAAGGCACCTGGGCCCCCCTCACTATCTGCCTGGAAGAATGGCCCGGACTTCTGCATGGGCCTAGAGAAACCCATTTTCATTGCCAGGGGTGCCCCCTCAAACACTTTAAAATATGGAAAAGGTGGGCAGAGTATAGGGGATTGCTCCTGGATCCGGTCCCATCAGAGAGGGACCTGCGTATGTAGGATGGGGTTCATAGGGGAGGTTTCAGAGAGAGGAATGGACGATGGAACCCTGATGGGTATTTCCTATTCTAACATTGGAACGGCTCCGACTGGAGTTGGTGTATGGTGCGATCGGGGGGAGGGTTGGGAGGGAGGGGTAGTTGCATTTTGTTGGTATTGCCCTTAATCTTTTCTTGATACTATTTTGTAAAATGTCAGTCAATGATAATTGCTTTTGATTCTGCGGTTGTCCCTGGGGTACAGGGCCCTGCAATATATGTGCCACTTGACAATAAAAATTTGTTTAAAAAAAAAAAGAAAATTGCAAACCTTGCTGTGCCCAACCTTGCCATGCTCCCCACCACAAACAGTGCCTTGTACGCTGAGGTGCGCTGTTCAGAAATACTTCTATCGTAGCCGCACTGGAAATCCTTTTGCATTCCAAGATTAGCGTGTACACGTCATCAATGTGCATGCGACATAGATGCGCGACAACACAGAGACGCTGCACGAGACAATGTACAGATGCTCTGCTCCCTGCTGTTCTGAGGACTGCACACACGCTGCTGCCATGTCTTCAGGGAACAATGGATCCACGCTCTAGCCAGCCGTGCTCCAGCCACCTTTCAAGAATATACACAGCCGCTGTGCAGGAGCCATTGGTGCAGGCAAATTTGTGTGCAAACAAATAATAAGAAGTCTCACCGCTGCCTTTACTTGATGCCGCCAGTGCTCTCCACTAATTGCTGCATGGTATAACACAACGGCAGTCACTCACTCCGACGTTACTTCATACCACCAGTATTTTCCACACTATACGCGTTCGCATACAGTTCTGCCAGCGCAATCTCTGCTCCACTAATCAACAGGCAATGTTGTTTTGATTTCTTCGCAATACTGCTCAGCCGGCTGGTCATAACACGCATGTCGTGTTAAATTCTCCGTAATGCACTAACACATCTGTAGAAACACCTTGCTTGGAGAATCTCCGGAACGTAGCACACACTGGTCAGACCAAAACTTGATGTGGGCTTAACAAATCCGGCACAAAGAGGGAATTCTGTTTTTTTAGTTCCAACCACACCTTCCTTCACAGCTTTCAGCATCCCATCCTCGTCGCCATTTTTAAGAAGTGCAACACATGTACGAGTTGATAGAAGGGTTTATTAAGATTACAGGAACAACACCTGAAGACTCTTTCCCTGGCAGCAACTGACCCAGCTCTGTGGCCAAGCTTCTAGAATACTAGAAGACTAAGACCATCACTAGGTTACACAATACATGTTGCCAGGATAAAACTCTTTAAGCACTTGGTGGCTCTTTAGTTACCCCCCCCCCCAAAAAAAACGTACCATATGAATATAGTATTGTTCAGTTCTGTAACGTGCAAGTTTTAAAAGCTACGTTTGGTTGCTCATTTCACAGTTGTTCTTTCTGACTGACTTAAGTAATTAACTTCCTTTATCTTCCTTGTCATAGCTGAGATTGGTGATTATGACGAGCTGGGAGACCGAGAACACCTTAGAAAAAACCACTACCTACCTCATCAGGAGACTGTGCTAGAGAAAATCATGGAGTTTCACCAAAAAGATATGTGAGTTTTAAGAGGGATTTGTGTGTGTGCAGCATGCAGCCTATGAGTATTAAAAACATTGAAAATAATGTAGGGATTATCAAGGGAGCTATAGATGACTTGGAAAAAGTTGCTTTAGCACAAATTCCAATAAGTTATGCCATGTTGTTTGCTATTTGTATAGCATGCACCTGCCAGTGATGTCACATTTTAGCCGTTTACATCAGTTGCTTCAAGCTGGTGCCTGCATTTGTGGTTAGAAAGGTGTGTAGGTAAAGGTGACCTGTGTAAAGAGGTTACCCTCTGGGTGTGGTTTTGAGGACCTTGGATGTGTTCTACCTAAGTTAGACCTGCAACTGTCAGTGTTTTATTTTATGTTGCTATAATCTGCTTGGATTTCCTACCAACCATGGCGGAAGACTCATGCATTCTTCCTTGCAGTGTTGATGAGTGGGTGGAATCGATGACTGTTTCTTTTACGAGGTCAGTACTAAGATACTTCGGCCATATCTAGGTATATCCAGGTAGAAGATTCTGAGGCGGCAGAGAAGCATGTAAGTCTCCTTTCCCCAACAGGTCCACTAGGATCTGGGTTTTATTGGCAGCTGAGTTTACTCTGGCATCCGATACTTCTGTTAAAACCATCCAGATGTGAGGTGCCAAGGTGCTCAAAAATGGCGCGATCTTGGTATAACGCTATCTGGTCCACTTTCTTGTAAGATGTCAAGGATACTCTAACTGCTCAACCCTTGACTACATATAACTGAGGAGTAAAATACCCCCAAACTAGTCCACCCCGGTGTGGCAATTCCAATGTGATGAAAATTACTGAATTATTCTTGATTACTCCCATCTGCCTTTTATACAGGGATATAACAATCCCCAGCTATGTCAACTCAGATTGTTGGTGTTAAAACTACTGAGGACGATGCGTGCATCAGATGTTGCTGCTAGGTTAATGTGTGATTAGGATACTCCCACCAGGGCCCCCCAAATAACAAGAACCCAAAATGCAACATCCTGGTCCACCCAATCAGATTTATTTTCAGAGTCCTATTATCTCAACAAGTGAGAGTACCTTGCGTGATACAGTAGCCTCACAGTAGTAATGCAGAAACAAAAAGCAGGTGTGTTTTTTTCAAGGTGAATTATACAATGGAAAATGTGCAAATAACCCTGGAATGCAAATAATACATACAAATAAACTCACTGGAGATGTGTAATGATGTGGTTAGCAATGTAAAGCACTGTGGGTGGTGCAGTATTGTGTGGTGTAGTATAAGGTGTGGAGTAGTGCGATTTGTGGGATATGGTTTGGTGATGGATGGTGCAGAGAGCTTTGGTCGGGTGCTTATCGTGTGACTGCGTGTATAATGGACTGAGTGGTGTGGTCTGTTGGGGGTTGTGCTCTATTTTGGATAGTTAAATTTCATTTTGGCCTCTTGGAAATCTTCCTGCTGTTGGTGTAAAGTGTTTGGTTTTGAATGAAGACGGTACTGTTGATTAGACAAGGTCAGGAGGGGGATGTAGTCCTAGCATGTGGGTTGGGCATACGTTGTGTATGGCAAATGTTGTATTTTAGGTGTGCATTACTCTTGTCTAGCAGTGTGATGAGCATGAGATGTGATGAGGGCAAAGTTACCAAAAAGGTGTGGTTGTATTAGTGAGCCTGGTGGCTGGTGTTCTCCAAGTGGAAAATTAAGCTGTATGCTGTGATGTTATCATATATTGTGTCAGCATGTGGATAGGCTTTGGTACTACCTATTGTGATGTATGCACTAATGTCTTGGTACTCTATAATATGTTAGTGTGTGTCACCTACTGAGTCAGCCCCATACGTCCATCAGCCCGTTCCTCCTCACCTGGCCCGGAAGTCAGGCAGATGGGAGGAGTCACGCTAAGACGCATGACCCGGAACAAAACGGAGGTATTGACCAATGCCAGTTGCGGGAAGAGAGAGAAGACGGGAGCGAGAGACGCGAGAAGACGGAACGCCGAACAGAGGGAGAGAACAAGGACACCGTCCACAGAGGAGCAGCGATATAGCTTGAGCCCGGTTCACTCACAAAGGAACAGAGAAACTGCGGAGACACAATTTTAGGTATTCCTTGCTGTAAACATGGAAGCTTCATCAATTGGTCAATGGCCCTACACAGCTCAAAGGTCACACCCTAGACCTCATTTTGACCTCGCAACCATGGGCAAGCCTATTGGACATCAGCCCCTGCGCCTGGTCAGACCACTCGCTAGTTAGCTGTTGGGTCCCGACAGGAAACCCACTGCCATAACCTCCCCCAGAGTGGAGGAAACAGATGCTAGAATAAAATCGAGCCAGTGAAACTAGTGCACACTCTAACTAGGCTCTCAACCCCAAAACTCAAACATAAACAAGGAAACCCCGACCAAGAGTACAAAGCACTCTCGAACACTCTGTGTAAAGCCTTAGATCAAGTAGCACCAGAGCGAAGGGACAAAATCATAGCCAAGGGAAAGGGAGCCCCCTGGTTTAATGAGAATCTGAGAGAAAAGAAGCAAAGCCTCCGCCTAGCGGAGAGACAGTGGCGAAAAAACTATGACACGGCTAAACTAGCAATATATAAAACCCCACTTACCTCCTATAAAAAAGCCATCCTAAACGGGAAAGCCGAATATTATGAGGCAAGAATCACAGAGGCGGCAAATAAACAAAAAGAAACGTTCCGAATACTAAAAGAACTTCGCCACAAAACTGAACCTAAATCGGCAGCTGCGAGCATAGACTGCAACGCATTCCAGTCCTTCTTCTTTCAAAAAATTAAGGACATCATCTCAGAGATTGACAACACCCCTATCATTCAGAGCCCTCCAGTGCAGCATCAGGCCCTCTCCCAGCCCCGAAAGCAGCTCACCAACTTCCCTTACCTGGTCTCAGCCACCCTAACCTCACTAATGAACCGCACCAAATCAGGCTCACCTGCAGACCCCTGCCCCCCCAAGGATCTTTCGAATGGCCCTCCCAGGGATGGAAAGTCAGATTCTCAAGGTATTAAACCACTCCCTGGAGACGGGCTATCTACCATCCATTTTGAAAGAGGCCAGAGTAACCCCCCTGCTAAAAAAAAACCAGGAGCTGATGACTACCATTTTTAGCAAAGGTCATAGAACAACACGTTCTGAAAACACTCTCGACCTTCTTGGAGGACAACCAGCTACTCCGAGCACAACAGGTGGGTTTCCGAGCCCACCACAGCACGGAGTTGGTGATGCTGTCTGTACTCGACGACCTCAGAACCATGGCCGACAACAAAATTCTGAGTGCCCTGATTTTATTAGACCTATCAGCGGCATTCGACCCGTTTCTCGAACTTGGGCATAGGTGGAGGAGCACACAAATGGCTAGAATCGTTCCTGTCAGGTAGGTCACAGAGGACGCAGCTGGGAGAGCAGGTATCGGATAGGGGCTTTCTCAACTAAGGAGTTCCCCAGGGCTCTGCACTATCCCCGCTCCTCTTTAATATATACCTACAGCCCCTGGTAGCAGCCCTAGCCCGCATGGACTGCCATATCTTCAACTACGTGGATGACACTCAACTCATTCTCAAGATTGACAACTCTACCTACTCCCAGGAGCTGGCGCAAAACATCCTAAAATTTATAGTGAATTGGATGACCTCAAAGTCACTAAAGATCAACCCAGATAAAACTGAAATCCTGGTGATCCCAACAAAAAACAACCCTTGGAACGATCTCTTCTGGCCCCAAGACCTAGGCAACACCCCCACACCTGCACCAGTCGTGAAAAGCTTGGGCATTAAAATAGACTCCCAACTATCCATGGCCAACCAAGTCACCACAGTGGTCGGAACCTGTATAAGGCTCTTGAGATAGCTACGGAAGCTTGTCCCTATCCTCTCAACAACATCTCTTCAGGTAATTGTATCAACCAAAATTGTCTCCCGACTGGACTACAGGAATGCCCTCTACATCGGCCTCCCTCAAAACCTTAACCATAAACTACAAGTGGTGTTGAACGACGCAGCCAGGATGATATTCAGGCTCCCCAGAAGTGCTGACGCCACCCCTCTCCTATGTAAGCTACACTGGCTCCCCATTAAACAAAGAGCGACATTTAAAGGCCTCTGTATTGCCCATAAAGCAGTCTATGGAAATGCCCCTATATATATTAAAGACCGCCTCAAGAACTACGTTCCAGGCCGTACACAGATCCTCACAGGCCCGCCGCCTGTCTATCCCACGTTGCAAAACTGTATCCAAAGGGGGCAGAGCTTTCTCTGTTCTCCTTCCACACCTTTGGAATCAGCTGCCGGACTACCTTCGTATGGAACCGGCACTTCTCCCTTTGAGGAAGCAACTCAAGACTGTCCTCCTTAAGTAGGCCTTGAATACTGTTTAACTATCCTTTCCCTCCGCTACCATTGACGCGACAGCCTACGGGCCTGGCTTTTCCCTCTCTAGAAGCGTTTTGAGACCTGTTGGTGATTTAGCGCTATACAAAAATAAACTAACATAACATAACGGAGGTTCCTCACCGCCGCTGGACAAACAACTCCAGCCACTTCCCTGGAGGGGCGTGGTTTCGTCAGCTGCGTGCCCGTTTGCTAGGGAAATCACAAACCTAGTAAAAGATGGGCAAGAAGGAAAAGGGGGTGGGAAAGGAGGTACAACCCAGAAAGGAAAGAACTGAAAAGGCAACCCTATACAGAAAAGAAAGAAGGGGAAGAGCAAGGAGAGGCTATACACTTCTTCTAGTTTATTGTCCCAAAACTCCCTAACATGCACTTCCCCTGCACAACAGCATAAATGTAGCACAAACTTCACGATACTAACCTAATTTTTTTTAATCACATAAGCGGACACTTACCTGCTTTTCTGTTTGTACCGAGGGTGCTGGCGGATAGGAACTCCAACAGACCAAAGGACCTAAAAAGAAAGAAGAAGATGCTGTGAAATGCGACTCTAAGCTCCCATTTTGTTAAAAAGAATTTATATACAATTAATAACAATAAAGTCTATAATTGAACTCTCTACTAATCTTTAGTACTCCTTCAGTGGTAAAACCGTGACTCGATTACAATGTGTTGTGAAGTGTTGTGGGGAGGGGACTTGAAGTACTAGGAGGAAGATTACTCTGAACCTAGTCAGTGTAAGTGTCATATTTACTGTGCCAGTTGTGTTCCTCTAGTGTGTGGATGTTTTGGCATGGTTTGTGAAAGTTGGGTCTTGCGCAGAAAGGGCAAGGAAAATGTCATAGGTCAGTAAGAGCAGAGAGAAGGAAAAATAGAAGGTGGAAAATGAGGGGAAGATAAGGGAACAGAGGAGTGGGGGGAGTTAAAAAATAAGGGTGAAATGGAATGTCAGCAAGAGTCTCTAACTCTTTCAAGTAGAAGAAGTGTTACCTATGTGGTGGTGCTAGAAGCTACGTCATAACCACATCACATGCAAAGAAGTAGTGATCCTTCCTTATTTGCTGCACCTAGCTCATCTTACACTGAAAGTCTCTTTAGTTAAGGTCCATCCAGCAGTAATGCCAGCATACAGATAGGGACCTCTGTAAGATCCCAGTAATTAAACATTTTCGAGAATGTTTTAATATTTTTTCTTCCTGTAGGGACACCTTCTCCTTCAGAGTTCAACATGGTTCTCTCTAAATTAACGGGATACCTATTTGAACCCATTCACAAGGCTTCGTTTCAGTACGTGTCATGGTTTTTTGGTAGCTATTTCATCAATGGGCAGTTTTAGCCAGATACATCTCTATTGGCTGTGGGGCCCTATACTATAGTCTATTCTAGTAGGGAAGTCATGAGAACCCAACCTTTCTTTCTTCCTCATGTGAATCTATATTGTGTCCGCATATGGATGGGCTTTGGCACTATCTATTGTGATGTATGGACAGATGCACTCCAACAGGAGAAGCAAAACTGTAGAAGGCTAGAGGGAAAAAGGAGATCACATTACTGTGCACACAAGAAAGAAATATATAAATAATCTATGACCAAGTATACATTTCTACCAATGAAGGAAAAAATGGCCTACTGTGTGCAGCAGATTGAATCAGCTAAAAATTCCTCTAAGGAATTTTTCCAGGTGAGACTAAACTCACCGAACTTCCTGGCAACAAATGAGCAAGCCGTAGTCAACATTTTTGCAACTCGCTTGCCCACTGTTTTTGGAGCAGGGTCGACAAAATGTATCTGAAGTTCGCCACCACGTAAATCTAACCTCTAGGGAGGATACCTACATAAATCTTGCCACTGATGACAAAATAAATACTCAGGATGACCTTGAACAAACAACTCTTCTTGAATTCTCCCCTGTCACACCTGACCAAGTGATCAAGCTTATTCACTCTACCTAATCAGGGTCTCCATCAGACCCATGTCCACCTTCGGTGATAAAACTGATTCCAGGGCCCATAGCTCCTAACTTAACCATCCTCTTTAACTCTGTTTGTGGATGGATATTTCCCATCACTTTGCAAAAAGGTCTCAATTCTTCCTCTCCCAAAAAAACCCTTGCCTAAACCCTGAAGATTATATAATTGTCATCACAATTTCCCGCCTACCACTTCCTGCAAAAATTGCAGAGAAAGTGATGAATCAACAACTGATGCAATTCATCCAGGATAACCATCTTCTGGACCCAACTCAGTTTGGGTTCAGACCTGGACACAGCACAGAGACTGCTCTGATCAAGGCGACTGAGGAAATAAGAGCGGCACTGGATAGGAGTCCTTATTCTCCTCGACCTGTTGGCTGCCTTTGATACGGTCGAGCATGCTGTTTTGACCGACCGTCTTGAGGCTTTAGGAATTAATAAGAAGACTCTTGACCTTCTGAGCTCGTTCCTAGAAGGAAGAGAGCAAACTGTCGCCCTGGACTCCTACACCTCTAAACCTTTTTCTCTTCCATATGGGTCCCACAAGGGTCCTCGCTTAGCCCTATGTTCAACCTTTACATAACAAAGCTAGGATCGCTCATACAAACCTTTGGAGTCTCCCTTACCTCCTATGCTGACGACACGCAAAGTGTATTGTCCTCATTCAATAATGTAAACATCATCGGTGGTAAGTACCATAATTTGCATATGTGTAATCAGTGTCTGGATGAGCAATGATTGTCTAAAGCTAAACTCAGGAAAAGACTGAGCTGATTGTTTTTGGGAATAATCTCCAGTTTTGGGCCCCATCCTGTTGGACACTGGAGAGGGACCACTCCCAATTCCAGTAAAAAGGCAAGAACTTAGGAGTCGTGATTGACGACAGGCTGAGTTTTGGTAATTAAACCAATTTGGTGGTCTCATCCTTATTTAACACCTTGAGGATGATTAAGAATGGTAAATAGCCCTTACAACAAATCTGTCACACCGCATGCAATTACAATGCAGTCGTTACAACGACCGCGTTGTAACAGCGCATACCATTACCCCGCAAGTCGTAACAACCAATTGCAGAGGGGGAGAAGGTGTTGGATTTAAAATCCAACACCTTCCCTACTGTCCGCACAGACTGGTGTTGGAATAGTATATTATACTACTCCAACATCCAGCGCCCCCCTCCGCAAGTTGTTGTTACCACTTGCAGGGTAATGGTATGCGTTGTTACAACGCGGTTGTTGTAACAACTGCGTTGTAATTGCATGCGGAATAAGGAGGCATACTCCTTAAGAACCTTCTCCCATTCATCCCGCTCCCTGAAACTATTATGTGTAATTTGGCATCCCCAATTGACAATGACTTTACCCTCCTTATAAGTTCCTAGAAAATGGTACCAGTGGTACCCAGGGCATGGATGGAAAAGGAGTCCCCAGGGCTTGCAGCACTGTTTGTGCCACCCCGAGTGACCCAAGTAAACTTCTGGCAGCAGGCCTGCCATTGCAGACTGCTGGGACAGTGTAAACTGCTCTAGTTTGACTTTTCCCTCACCATATGTGGTACAGTTAATGCATTGCATTTAATATATGTCAGTCACTCTTAAGGAGGACTCCTGTGCTCAGGAGGCAGGGGGCCTTATATTAAAGGTATGAGCATGTAAGTGCAAACTTATATGTCCCTATAGTGGCCTTTACCATTAAAGGGCACTATAAGTGATAGACGGTCCATAGGATAACATGAGCTAGCGCCCTGGCAAACTCGTGGTTGTTAGCTCCATTATAGTTCTGCCTAAATATTTCATGTTTGGTATTCAACAACGTGCCTTCTCACCTCTGACATGAATCTCCTGTTGAGGGCAATGTGGCATGTAGCCAGGTGGCTACCTTAGAGGTCACCCTCTGGTTGCCCCAGCTTCCCTCTGCTTTGGCTGCTGCCAAAACAGGATTCTGAACTCCTGCAGGCAGTGTGATCCCTCCCAGGAGTCGGGAACAAAGCCTGAGCAGGATGGAGGTCACACTTCCTCTAGTGAAGTGGCACATCAAGTCAGTGAGCTTCAAAGGCTAAACCGCCTCTGATTTGCATCACGTCTGACACCCAAAGGAGGGAACAGCCCTCCCCCTGCCCAAGGCACATTTGCACCCGGGCAGGTGGGAAATTAGGTATGCAGGAGGTGTACACTGCTAAAAAGGCTAGCCACACCTCTAGGGTGGGCTGCTTGGTCTGTACAGCTAAGGAAGACTTCTGTCATTGTTTTAAATGATAGAAATAGTGGGTTCTGGGTAGAAAAAAGTGACCCACAGCTTGTATGTGGTCACCTCATGGGCAGATTAGCCGCTGGGGCAAGTAGCCCATTGGCCACTTGCACCTACACCCCTAACACCCCTAAATCTAGGATTTAAGGGCTACCCCTGACACCAGAACCTCCGTTCCAAACAACCTGCATCGAAGAGGACAAAGAGACCAGTTTCTGCAACAACAGGACTTGCACAAAACAAAAGAGGGATACTCTGCACCTGTAGCGACCCTCCTGGAACTGTCTGTTCGAGACTCATCCTAGGCTAACTCTCTGTTCCCCAAGACAGAGGGGCCCCTGTGAGAGCCTGAAGCAGCTTCAGACTCCCTTGGACTAGTGGCACTAGTCCCCTGCAAACTACAGGTAAAACAATGCTCTGGATCCAAAAAATCACTGTCCAGCGGCCGTTTGGGGAATCGCCCAGATCCAGATGGTTTAGTGCACTGTGGAACTGTAGTCCTGCTTTCCATGAAGTTACATATTACAGGAAACAATGGTCCCTGACAACAAAAGGAATAAGTGAAGCAATAAATATAGCCAAAATTGGTTCTATATTTCAGCCAGTGTCCAGCCGGACAAAGGCACCTTTAATAAGTTGAGATGATTAACAATGAATCAAAAAAATGTAAGTATGATCTCAGTGGGATACAAGCCTGTATCCTGGGACTTACATATCATAAGAACAAATTGTGAAAAGACGTTCAGGCAATTTGTAGGATGTTTCAATCAGAAAATTATATAGAATAGCGAAACATCTGATACATTTACTGCCACCTTCACATTACGTTATGTACAAAGAATACAATGTGAAGTTACAGGCAGCTACCGTGTTCCCTGAGACCACTGGATGTCAAAGTACCTTTTCCCAAGGATTACCGTTGCCAAGGCCCCTGCACTCTGCTGCACCTAGAGGGAACTCCATCCGACCTTCGACCAACGTCGGCAACCACCCCATGTTTGCATCTTGTTCCCCACAACTCTGTGTATGCCATAGAAGCAGCTCTTCTGCCGCTTCCACTCAACACCAGGGACAGCCAGCACAACTCTGCACTGGGCTCCACAGGTCAGGTAAAATTGAACTAGGACCCACATTACCTTTACTCTGCAAGGGTTCCACGCAACTCAGCCTGCAAGCGAGTGATTGTCACCAGTGTTTTTCCCCATTTACGGCAATGATAAAGTATCACTGTATTATTTTTGCACTGATTTTATATTGTTTCTCAAAACCATAACTCTGGTTATTGGTATGCTATTCAGTTCTTTATGGTATTTAAATTTAGATAAAAATACATATGTTTATACATTGGTTTCAGATTTCTCTCGAGTTGTGTCAATTATTTATCGTCCATTTTGGTACACTGAAATACTTAACACATGTTCCTTTAGTCAAGCTTGACTGCTCTTTGCCACATTACCAGGACTGAGCTAAGGATTTATTATTAGGAATCCAACAACCATCTTTGGGGTTTTGTGAGAGTATTGCATGGTGAAGCCTAACCAGCATCACCACATAATACTCCACCTTCCTACATGGAGAATTTCAATTGACTTCCATGTTTCACTTTTTACAGGCATTCTAGCCACCCTGCATTGTGCCTTAAAGGGGGCGATGCATGTGCCTATGGGTTAATGTTTCGAGATTTGTGCGTCATTTGTCACATCTGCAACATACAGTTAACCATCAGGTTATCATTCTTGGACTTAGGGTGCCCAGTGTTTGTAGAGTAAGTCTAGGTTTTGTTTGCTATCTAATTTGCTATCTTCGATTGTAACCCATGGCGGAGTGTTGTGATACGTGATTGGCGACATAGTAAGTCCCTTTAGGGAGATCCGTCCACCGGATTCTGTATATGCCTATAATTTATTAATTGCCCTCCTCGGTCTTGCATTTCCATATACGACTTTAAAAAAAAAAATCTGTTTATTGGCTTTTTGAAAACAAACAGACATGGAGACATGAAGAACAAAGCTGTCACAGGCATATGCATCCGACCATAGCAGTGATTCAGGATTATGCAAAAGTGCAAAAATCAGCAAGACATTAAAGCAAACATGCATTATCTCAACTGTACAATACCAGCCCCTCAAGAAGGTCACATTAGGCCCGTGTTTATATGGAATCTTGGTAGCTGAATTCAGCACGGAAGAGGAAAGTTGCAATGCCCGTTTCTGAGAGGAAGATGAGACCGGAACATAAACTTAAATGGAGGAAGGGCTGTTGTTAAATATATGTGTGATCATCTCTTGTCAGGGAGGTCAGTGTGCACATGCTGCCCAGTTTAGGGTGTTGGGAAAGATCAGGATGTGACTGGGATGGTGCAGGTCGGGTGGGGGGCGTAGTTGTCTTACATGTGAGTGGTCATCTCTTCGATGAAGGTGTTTAGTCAAACAGGTTGAGGGCTTTGAGCCTAGGAGGAGTAAAGCACAAGTGTTCCAAGCGGGTGAAGTAAATTATCAGAGCCTGCCATGTGCATGTAAATTTCTTGACATAGTGGGACAACCTATGATAGCAGTTCCATGGCCAGTACGTGCCAGAGGCGTTGGAACCAATGGGCTATCGACGAGGCAGAGGCTTTCTTCCAGTGGAGGGCTGTTATCTGTATGGCCACCCCCAGCATATGAGCTATAAGCCGCCAGTCGGCGTACAATGGCTTTTAGTGAATGCCTAGGATTTACTGTATTGAGTGAGTCAGGGAGTCGCCAACCTGCACCTCCAGCATAGCAGAGAAGCTGTTGGGTAGTTGGTGCACAATAGAATACCACTGCGTCATCAGTTTATAGGCTGTCTCACGTTGGGATGTGATTCTATACAGTTTGGGGATATCTTGGCAAAGCTGGTTGCACTGCTTTTGAGAGATACCCTCAGTAGTATGTGCATGCCAGTGGGCAAAGTTGTGGCTATCTCGTTTAAGATTAAGGATGCCATCCTGGAGGATAGGGGTAGGGAGCATCTGGAACTGGTCGAGTATTTTGGGCAAGATAGACATTTTGACCGCGTTGAGTCAGCCCAGCCAGGAGATCCCTAGCTACTTCCATCGGCAAAGATCTTCTAGGACTGAGTGCTGATATTCTGGCCAGTTTGCACTCGCCCATGAGGTTAGGTTCGGGGAAAGGTTTAGTCCCAAATATTTTATGCATTTTGGAGTCTAATGGAAAGGGGTGAAGGCCATTAAATGGGGGAGATCAGCTTTAAGAAGTGTTAGGTTGAGGGCCTGTGATTTAGTCATATTGAATTTGAAGCCAGAGACTTCTTCAAATGCAGTTAACCAGTGTGGGGAGGGAAGAATCGGGGCAGGTGAGGACCAGCAAGAGGTCATCTGCGAAGAGGGCTACCTTATGCTCATGCCCACCAAAGGAAATGCCCTTGATGTCCTCCACCTAGCGAATATGAATCGCGAGGGGTTCAACAGCCAGTGCGAAAAGTAAGGGTGATAACGGGCAGCCCTGTCTAGTGCCCCTTGCCAGGTGGATCGGTTGGGAGAAGTGTCTATTGACACGGATAGTGGCAGTGGGTGAAGTATGAGCCGCCATCATTTTGGAAATCATACCAGGGCCCAGTCCAATCTTAACAAGGGTCGCCCGTGGAAAGCTCCAGCTGACTCGGTCAAAAGCCTTCACCGAATTAAGCGAGAGAAGGCAAGCGCAGATGTTGTACCAGTGGGCCTTTTCTGCCAAGTGTGCAAGGCGGCGGATATTATGCACTTCCTGTTGGTGCGGGATAAACCCCAAAAAAGGAAACTCTGCTGCCAGCTCAGGTGTTGGTATGCCCTATTTAAAGTAAGTAACACCACCTAGGTGTGGGGAAGGAGGCAAGTCCTTTTGTTATTATTTTCCCTCACACACCCTAGTGGTGTCATGCTTCATCATTGGGACATGCCGACGCCTAGAGGTCAGGGTGGGCTCGACCAATATTTCAGGGAGCACTTGGTGAGAAGATTTTTGGCCAGGGGGTATAAAGATTAAAAATCGGCGTCAAACCTAGGACCCTATTGCCAATACCATAATACCCCTAGCAACTCTTTTCTTTATCTTTTTAATATCAGCGCCAAACCCAAGAATAAAGGGAAACTGGGGTTTGACGCCGATTTTTAATCTTTATACCCCCTGGCCAAAAATCTTCTCACCAAGTGCTCCCTGAAATATTGGTCGAGCCCACCCTGACCTCTAGGTGTCGGGGTGTCCCAATGATGAAGCATGACACCACTAGGGTGTGTGAGGGAAAATAATAACAAAAGGACTTGCCTCCTTCCCCACGCCTAGGTGGTGTTACTTACTTCAAATAGGGCATACCAACACCTGAGCTGGCAGCAGAGTTTTCTATTGCTGACTGGCCCCATTACGGGAGTACTTATTGTGATTTAGTGTTTACCCCGGGAGGGTGTACTCCTTTACAAAGTTCCTCTCGGCCCCCTAACCTTACTAGGGATCCGTCCTAATATAGGTTTGTGAATTGCGGGATAAACCCCACCTGGTCTAGGTCAATGAGTCCAGGTAGATAGGACTCCATTCGATTGGCAAGGATCTTGGTATAGAACTTGCCGTCCATGTTCAGAAGAGCGATTGGTCGGTAAGATACACACAAAGTTGGGTTCTTACTAGTTTTGGGTATGAATACAACTTCCGCCCCTGCAATAGTGCCAATAGTGGCTGTTAGGCTCGTTTCTGCCGTGAAGGAGTTGAAAAGAGCCAACAAGTGCGGTAAAACGATACCAGGAGGCCATCGGGGACAGGAGTTTTGCCCACCGGGAGGTCTCTAAGATCTCTCTGGAGTTCAGCCAAGGTGATAGGGGCAACCAGTGAGGAGGGTCCAGGGGTTCCCAAGGGCAATCGTTAAGGTACGTGTCTATGCTCTCCTGGTACGCATTGTTTCCCGTATAGCGAACCTGGTAGAAGTTGTTTTGCAGTCTATTTAATAGTCCTTGTTCCATCCCCCAACCTAATTTTAGAGATGTGTGGTTTGTTGGCACAGTCTGCAGGCAAGGAGGAAACCCACCTTGTCACCCCCTCATAGTAATTCTGCTTCAGAGCCAGCAACAATCGCTCTGACTTATTTGTCTGGAGAGTGTGGCTAGTTGCTGTTTGATGCATCTAGATGGGGGCGGGCAGAGTAAACAAGGCACTCCATAGCCTTGTCTGCCATGAGATAGGATTCAACCAATTGGGCTTTATGTGCCCAGGCGATAGAGGATATGGTCTCCCGTATTGTGGCCTTGAAGCCTTCACACATGGTATGACCTGAGATCTCGGGAGGCTGTTGGTTTCAA
Organism: Triturus cristatus; assembly: GCF_964204655.1. Classification (NCBI taxonomy): domain Eukaryota; kingdom Metazoa; phylum Chordata; class Amphibia; order Caudata; family Salamandridae; genus Triturus; species Triturus cristatus. The sequence goes on from NC_140594.1 coordinate 648,923,546, forward strand.
AATATGCAACAATTTCACTTTGGATTTCAGCAACATCGACAGGGTCCCCAAGTAAATGAGTGCAGTAGAGCTTGGTTTGGCTAGAATAACTTCTAGGTAGACATGGTTAGAGATGGAAAGGTCCAAGAGGCAAGCAGAGTCTAAGCTCTGTAGTATTGTGGGGGTAAGGGAAGGATAATTGATGCGATAGTACGAGGAGTGGACATGGGAGTAAAAGGAGTAAATGCAGACCCCTGGATGACAGTATCTCCAGGTGTTCACCAGTCCCAAGTCTGTAAGATAACATTTGAGGGCGGTAGACATTGCTCCCACCCCTGGAAAGAAGCAGCATTGTGATCCAGTTCAGGATCTCACACAAGATTAAAGTCACCCCTCGCCCCACCCCCACCATGTCCCCGCCTACCTGTGTTACGTGATCCTGCAGGGTGGTTCTGAGGTATGCATCTTGGGCTTGGTTAGGGGTGTAAAAATAGATGAGAGTAGGAGGTAGGGGCCCCATTGTACGGTGAGTATAAGGAAACAACCATTGTCTTCCCTCACAACTTTCAGTGTTGTGGAGTTAAAGGAGGCCTTGCATAAGACAGCAATTCCAGCAGTTTTAGTCGTGGTGTGTGCCCAGTAGCTGAGAAAATATTTTTTGTGGGACATGCAGGGAGCATCGCAGTGGGGTAGGTGGGCTTTCTGCAAGAATATAAGGAAGTAAGGAAGTAGCGCCATATCTGGCGCCCTTCGTTAGGAGTGTTCAACCCCTGTGTATTAAGGGATAAGAGTTTGATATGTGGGTTACCTGTCATGAGGGAAAGAAAGGGTGTGTGCCTTCAGAGTGCTTGACCGTGCAAAGGGTATGTCGTGGAGGGAGGTATAAATCATCCCAGAAACCCAAGGGATCGAGATTTGCTGGGTCCCATCCCCTAGGAGTGGGAGAGAAGGGCAGTTATTGCGGCGCCAGGGGTGGGTATTGAGAGGCAGGCTCCTGCTGGCCAACCTGTGGTATTGGCAGATGGGGTCAGGGTAGAGGAAGAGGCATGGCAGGGCAAGACTTTCCAGTTGTTGTATATGAACTCTTGCGTACCATAAGTGCTGCTTATACTATGTGTACCCCTCCTTTGCCCTTGATGTGACAAGACGTTATCTGCAAATTGCCCGGTACTGTTGGGCCTCTGACGGATGCCTAGTATGAACTCTTATATGCACTTCAACAGCGGAATGTATTGCTCAAGATATTTCCTCCAAAGGTGCAGTGGTAGGTAAATCTTAATGTTGCAGACTTTTTGCAGATTTTTAAACTTTTTTACTTTTGTAATGTGTATATATGATATAGCATACTAGAACTTTTGAAGGGATTTTTTGTCTGAGTTCTTGTACTTGTATTTGTTTTTCTGGTGTACCTTTTCTTGCATCTTCTAGCTGGGGAGTGATAGTAATTAATTGAATTATGGGCAAGCTTAAATCTCTTATGGGCCCTGCAGAATCTCCTGTAAATTCAACCCTAAAGACGGGACCTCCTTTAAAAATGACGTTGGATGTCTTTTTGGCCAGGACAGTAGGTGTGGTCCCAAAGGAGATCGAACTGGCGGAGCGCCGGCTTTCACTCCCTCATGATCTCCCTTGTACTGCAGTGGGCACCATGGGCAGATCATAACCTGTCCTGAGGGGGATCAACTTACAACAATTATAAACACTCATGTAGCGGTTTCCTTTGCTTCGACCATTGATGACTTATCTCCTTCGCCCCTGCCCCACCTCCCGTCAAGTGAAAATGAAAGCACTGACTCCTATGGAAAGCGAACGGTAATATTGATAAGCCTGCTTCCTGCATACTATTAGAGGCTCAGTCGCCAATGCTCATTAGAAGTCGGAGCAACAGTGGAATTTGCTCTCTCCCCACTTATAGCCCAATTAGATAAAATAGAAGCAACTATGAAGAACAGCAGATTAACCAACCAGCTACATCCTGATACCCACACCCCATTACCCTTACCTTTGACTTGCACAATCAATGGTAGGGTGGTATGGCTCTCATTGCTTACTTTTATCGGCCGCCTGGAAGACCTACAATTTTTCCTGTGGGCCTAACTGTGCAGCGAGTACACTCATTTGCTATTCCAGCAAATATTCGTTATGCCCCTCTCTCTGACATCCAGGGAAATGACTGACTTCCTTAGGAAGGAAGGTATTCACCTGAGGCTGCAGTTATGCCCATGGCTGGGGTGGAGGTGATGTTTGGGCTACAGCCTCACTCTACAGACACAGGCGAATAGCCCTGCCCCCAAACCCACCTATAATTATCTTAGCCTTAGATGGCACCAACCAGGGGCTCCAGGTGGCCTTTCCCCTGGACTTATTGTAGGCCCCACTATTGTGATTACCAATGGGGCCACTAGTAAAGAGGGGAACAGAAAGTTCCCCCTAGTCTCCTGGAACATAGCAGGACTTTCCACCAAACTGGCTGACCCAGAATGGGGTGTTTTTAAAGATGGATTTGACCACTGTGTGCTTCAGGAGGCATGGGCCACAGAAAATTAGCATATGGGCGACTTTCAAAGCTATAATAAATTCACCATCCGTTCAGCAGCTGGCAGTCCTTCTGGTGGCCGGTTAATATGGGTCAAAACTACATTTAGGGGACAAACAAAAGAAATGTCAGTAAGTCCCCGCAAATACTTACGCTAGAGGTTGTTGAACCTGGCTACTTATTCAGGCTCATTATAGGTCCACTTCTTTTAAAGTATCTTCCCCAACTTTAGAGATTTTGGACAGTATTAACATCACAACAGGAATAATCAGCTGTCAATCCTTCTCTCCCAGATGATTGCAAGCTTCTCCCCAGTTGCACTCAGAGGTTAATCCTCTGACTCGTGTCTGTCTTCAGCACATAGCAGGTGATTTTAACATTACATTTGAGCCTAGTGCGTGCTTCTCCGAACTAATAGTTGAAGAGGATTTACCTTGGGGCATCCCCTTTATAAAAGTGCCACCTATTAATTGATCATCTGCCACAGCCCTGCAAGTAAGCAGTATCTGCTTGTAGCATGGGCTCAGAGATAGTGATGGCCAAACTAAATCAGATGTTTCACTGTCTCCCACCTTTCACAGACTCAATTATAGGAGTAGAATCGATTATTTTCTCCTGGACATTAGAGCATGGGAGTTTTTTCTTTTTTTGATAAACACATTTTTATTCATTTTACAAAAGGAATGCACCAGCCATATCACATTATACTTCAGCGATCGGGAATTACAGTCACAGAATCCCAATCTCCAGCATACAGATGACAATGAGACAAAGAAACGATGGAGCCAACCAGGCCCCTCCTGATTAGACCACCCCCCCAACCACTTCCCCCAAATTCTACGGTATCTCTTGGGGCAGCCGCGTGCTGTGTACATAATTTTCTCCTGTGTGGCACACCAGTCCAGTCCACCCCACTCCGCCAACGTCCCACGGTGGGGGGATCCGGACACTTCCACAAGGCAGCAATGTCTCTCTTAGCAACCGCCATGGCCGTTTTTATTTTTATTGATTCTTTTTTATTAAAGAAAAAGGTATGTTACACAATGAAGGCATTTGGTAAACAGATCATCAATATACAGGTTGTACTTGAAATGGTTCCTGGTGGTGCATACGTCCAACATGTAATCAACAATAATCATTTCTCAGTGTCATATCCCCTCTACAGTGGCCTCCCTAGTTTTAGGTGGCTCACAAATCTATGGATTTTTCTGGTCAGTTATGTCCCCTATCTTGGACCCCAACGGTTCTATGTGCATGTTACAAATACATGTATGTTCCCTCCAGTTCCAGTTATGAAGACGCAAACACATGTGCGTCCACCGTCAACATGTCCTCTGTCAGATCCGCCATGAATAGGCCGGATATTCCATTCCTAAGTACGAAAGGCCACCGGCTTTATATGGTTCACTTATGCCATTTTACAGTCTAGGCAAGTAGGCCCTGATTCTGTCATCAAACTCCTCTTGCCTTCTGCCTCTGAAAAACTCCAGTCAGAGCCTGCATCTGTGACCATGAACTTTGTCTCATTCTCTGCGCGGCTCACGAAGCCTGACATCAGCCTATTCTCTGCCAAGAACTGTATTTCACCTTCGAATTATCTGCTTCACTCCTTAGCCGATGCATTCCTGTCTAGTAGTTTAAGTAAACATCCTTCCAGCTACCGAGCAAAAGGCTCGGCTTCTCTGTCTTTATGCAAGTAATTCATAGCCCTGTTACCATGGAATATTCCTACCCCCTCGCATTCAGTGTAGACACTTAGACGCTTGTACACGCACGCACAGTCAGTATAGAATAGATTCTGTCCGAGAGTCCTTCTTTTGTGGATAACATAGTTCTTTAAACATAGGATGTTAGATATGATTTGGGATTAGGTTGACTTGACTCCCCAGACTTTTCGTCTCCACATGTAGAGCTAAATGTCAAGTCCCCTTCACCCCCGAGTTGCACGTCAATCACACGTCATGCTGCTGCGCGCGCATCTATACCAAGTATTATCTTATAGATCCACCTATATATGACATCATAACCAATTATGTTCCTTTTTACTCCTTATTACACCCATTTTCGGTTACGCATATGAATCGTCATTTTCCTTATCAATTGTTACGCCTACTGCATTCGCTTCATTGTAATGTATGTTCTATAAAAGTCATTTCTTGTCAATAAAGTATGTACTTCACTTCCTGAACCCCCGTGGTGATGGAACTTGGAGCAACCGATTATAATCGACCATTGGAATAAAGCCCATTCCGAACCTCTAATACCACGGATTCTGCCTCTTATTTTACTGAGCTATTTTATTATGTTTCTGTATCAAATTAAGTCCCGGTAATGAATTTTATTTACCACACTGCATATATTCCACTGTCCCCATATTTGCGTCCACTTAGTCGGGCACCCCCTAGCTTTATAGATGGATTTTTCTGTCACCATACACCAATCCATATCATTGGCCCAATCAACTATCTTAGGTGGATTCGGAGATCTTCACAGCCGCACAATGTTCCTTTTGGCGACCATGAGCCCAAGCGTGACCCATGTGCGTTCCCTGGAATTCAAATCTGTAGGGCCCCAGACATTCAACAATGCCAGCTTGATGTTACAATTAACCTGTTGCTCCAATGCTTCCTCCATACGGCGTACCATCCGTTCCTAGTATATCTGGATTACTGCGCACTCCCAGAGTGTGTGAATGAATGTGCCCTCCTGCCCACATTGTCGTACACAGCCACCATCCAGAGTATAGCCCATGTGAACCAGCAAAGGCCCAGACAAGTAGGATCTGTGGAGAAGTTTTAGTTGAATCAAGCGGAACCTAGAGGAGATGGCCACCTCACGTGGGGAAGCCACTGCCGCCTGCCACTCCTCATCGTCGAGACTCGCAACATAGTGGTCCCATTTGGCTCGTAGGCGGGTCAGAGGATCAGCCATATAGTTGATGAGCTTTTTGTAAATAAGGGATATGGCCTTTTCCGGTAGGTCGCTATCCAGTATCCTGTCTTTAAGTGGGGAAGATACAGGGAGGGTGCTACCCTTGGGAAGAACCGCAAATAGGGCGTGTCTAATTTGAAGGTATCTGAAATATTTGGACTGGGCTAGTTCAAACTCTTGCTGCAGTCGAGTAAAGGAAGCCACCTCATCCGCTTTCCAAAGGTCGCCCACCCTGGAGATGCCTATAAGGTCCCATCTGCCGAAGCCCTTCGAGCGAATCAGTCTACCCAATTTATCACAGTGCCAAAGTGGTGTGGCTTGCGTGAGCTTATCCTCGCATCCCAGGCTCCTAGAGGTCGCCATCCATACATTCACTGCATGTCCGGTCAGGCCGGACAAGGCGAGTCTCAAAGACCGTGTGTATAGCGCACCCTCAAAGCCGCCCCCCGGGAGGAGCCACCTGTCGATACGGAAGGCCGGGTCATCCTGTGGCCTATACGTGCATTGGTTGATTACTGCAAGTTGCGAGGCCCAGTAATGACATTTTGATATCCGGGAGCCCAATACCCCCATATAACCAGCCCAGCGTTAATTTGTGCGTAGCGATACGGGGTGGTTTGCCCTTCCACAATAGATCGCGAACAATACCGTCGATGTCCCTGAAGTACGTGGCGGCGACTGGAAGTTGGGTGTTCTGCAGTGCATATAGAAGTCTGGGAAGGGACATCATCTTAAACAGGGCAGCGCACCCCAGAAGAGTCAGTGGGAGCGACTTCCAGTGCTGAACATCCAATTTGAGATGCACCAGGGGTGGCCGGAGATTATTCTCATAAAATATAGGTAGATCCTTAGAGACCCAGATTCCCAGATATTTGAAGCCATCCACAGCCTCCATTAGCTGACAACCGTGAGGGAGTGAGGGCCACCCACCATATACAACATAGAGCACCGATTTGGACCAGTTGATCCTATAGCCCGTGAATCTGCCAAATACACTAAATATGTCCAGGACCACATTTAGGGATGCCGCCGGGGAGGCCAGGTAAAGCAAGACATCATCTGCGTATTGCGAAATGAGGCCTTCCCAGCCCTGCGTCCACCGAAGACCCCTAATAGCGGCACACTGTCGGACCCATGCCGTCAAGGGTTCCAGGGCCAGAGCGAAAAGAAGCGGGACAGGGGACAACCCTGTCTGCTGCCTCTGCCGAGAATGAAAATGGGGGATTTCCTATTGTTTACTACCACTTGTGCGAGTGGTTGACTATACAGAAGCCGCACCCAGTTGGTAAACTCCGATCCAAACCCCAGTTTACAGAGTACGGCAAACATGTAGGGCCATTCGATAGTGTTGAAAGCTGACGCCGCATCCAAGGACACCACGACTGCATCCTCCCTGATTGTGTCCACCCGACACAGAACTCCGTGGAGCCTGCACAGGTTTCGTGAAGTGTTTCTCACAGGCAAAAAGCCCGATTGGTCTGGATGGACCATTCGGGTCAGGACCCTGAGCAAATGAGTGGCCAGAACCTTCGCCAGAATCTTCGCTTCACAATTGAGTAGCGAGATTGGCCGGTAAGACAAGCACCTGTTGGCTGGTTTGCCCGCTTTAGAAATGACAACAATATTGGCCAGTCTCTGATCCTCAGGAAGGACACCCCTCTCTTTACTCTCTCGATACATTTCGGCAAGGAAGCGCACAGTCGTGCCCACCGTGATTTTGAACAATTCTATGGGAAGACCGTTAGGACCCGACGCCTTTCCCCCACGAAGGTCGTGTATGGCTTTCTCAACTTCCGGCACTGTAATATCGAGGTCGAGATCAGCACCCTCCTCCTCTGTAAGGAGTGGAAGCAAGATATCGCGTAGGAGACAGGCAGCTTCCTCTTCAGTATGTGTCGTGTTAGACATGTAAAGTGTCTGATGAAAGTGACCAAAAGCGTCCGCTATCTCTTGTGGTGCAGTGAGACATGACTGCGAGTCTGTTTCTATCTCCACCACCACGCGCTGGGCCCTGTCCCTGCGATCTAGCCAGGCCAGTAGCTTGCCCACCTTGTCACCAACATCATAAATTTGACTGAGGGTGGCCTTATGGTGTAATTTGGCGGCCTTTGTAGCTAATTCGGAGAATTCCATGATTTTAATGCGGCGTTTCTGGCACACTTCCACAGAGTCTTGTGTGCGGACCGCGTTTTCTAAATCTAGAATTTCTCCCTCCAGACGTGCCAATTTGGCACCTCTTTCTTTACGCTGTCCAGCGACCTATGCCAAAATCACCCCTGTATAACCGTCTTATAGGTATCCCAAAGTACCAACGAGGAATCCATGGACCCCTCGTTCCCCTAAAAATAAAGTTCCGACTCGCACAGGACCTTATCTCCAATGGAGGGATTCAGGAGATGCCAGGAGTTGATTAACGCCACCCGGCCAACTGTGAGCTCGCCCACCTCTATCTGACACTGGACTGGTGAATGGTCAGATATTCCCCTAGCCAGATGTTGTACGTCTTTGACAGTATGGAATTGGTGCGCTAACGTCAACATGTAGTCTATCCGGGACATACTACGATGCTGTCCCGAAAGATAAGTGTACTGGAGATGAATCGGGTACAAACCCCTCCCAAGTATCCACAAGGCCCATCGCGCTCAAGAAGTCATGGATCCGCTTACGGGAGGGCGGCAAGTTGGTCTGGGGCCATCGATCAAGGGTCTCGGAGACAATGGAATTAAAGTCACCACCCATCAGTAATCTGCCGTCAGGTAGGCTGATAAGGAGAACGCCGAGGTCGGCAAAGGCTTGGGTGTGTAAACCTGGTGGAACATAAACCGAGACTAGGTTGAGTGTGCATCCCTCCCACGTCCCTGAGATTGCAACAAATCTACCCAGGGCATCCGTACGGACCGAATCAACAGTCAGGGAGAACGATTTTCAAAATTTTCAAAGTAGTTTGCCCATTCCCCGGGACCTGGAGCCAAAGGCCGAATGGGCCGCTAAATGGAAACCCCATCGAGAAAGGGCCTTGCACGCATTACCTAGCAGGTGGGTCTCCTGCAATAAGACAACGTCAGGAGAGTGTCGCTTTATAAATTGGAGAACTACACTCTTCTTAAATTTATCACCCAACCTGTTAACATTCCAGGACAACCGCTTCAGCCGCTGTCTAGCCGCCATACCCATAACTCTGAGTCAGAGGGACATAGAGGTCTGATGGGGACTGACACTTGCGGGGAAACCCACTCATACTCCATGAACCAGTCACCAACAAGCACTCCAAGAAAAGGGAACCAATATCTGCCTTGGTCTGGGACCAATCAAATGCATTCTGCCTGTAAATCAAAGAGGTCATAAAACTAATGAAAACAAGCCCCCCACAACCCCCCAACCCAAAAAACAGCTCCCAAAACCCCCCTCCCTGCGTCAAAACCTCCCGCCCACCCAAACTAGCAGAGTGCCTATCGCCCACCCCTCACAAAACTTGTGGGTGCGTGCAGCCAACCGAGCACCCGTCATAGAAAAAAATGAGCAACTGGTAGCAACAATGAATTGACAAAAAATAATCCGGAAACAGCCTGCAAACCCCCCAAGGATACTTTTGCCCATTACAAAGGGGTCTTCAAGAATGTCCAGCAGCGTTGGTTCTTTGTGTTTCCCTCCAGAATGCTGCTTATCGTGCGTGGCGGAATCAATCTTCGGGTTTGCTCCTGGGCCACCATCCCACGCATATTTGGTCAGCTTTGCCTGAGCAGCCGCCCTGGAACCACGACTCCCTGCCATGGCGCAATAGGCAAAACCCACAGTTCACACTAGTCTCAACAGGGCCGCCCACCGTGCCCACGAACAAAGTCAGGCCCTTCGCAGCTGCTCGTATACGGCCGCAAGTGTCACTAGGCCCGCAAACAGTCACTAGTCGGGGCCGGATACAGCCAGGGAAGTGTCGTGCCGGGCCTCGAAGGCAGGGTGCCCGGGGGGGGGGGGGGACGCTCCCCTCCGGTCTGGCCTTCTCTCCGGTGAATAGGTGCGCACCGTTCCGCGCCCTGAGTATCAAATGAGGGCTGCACCCCGCTTCAGGATGTAACGGGCGACGTCTGTGACTTCTCCCCAGCAGCGCGCAATCAGCTGCAGCCCTCACTCCGATGCACCGTCGATCAGAACATCCGAGGCTCCCCGGCAGCGGGGTGCGGGCAGGCCGTCCAAGGTGTGTCAGTGAGGTAATTACCTGAAAGGCAATAGCAATTAACAAGTCCACAAATATGCCCACTTTGCGAGAACCAAACCAGTCTGCAGAGTTGCTTCCCAAAAATATGGAGTATATGTCAAAGGGAAATTTAATAGAACAAATAGAGGAGAATGATTCACATACCTTAGTCAAAAAACGGGCAATATTGGGACAAAGAAAAAAGGAATGCATAAAAGAGCCAGGAGTAGTAGGACATACCCAACAATTCAGGGATAAATCTGAACTATACTTGAAGAGTGATGATGGAGTTAAAAATAATCTATGATAAAAATAATGAAGGGTCTGATTGGTGCTAGAGTTATAAGAGGTATGATGTATGCGTGTCCAAATGGAGTTCCATGTATGAACAGAAAGGTTACGTTGTAAATCAGATTCCCATAAGAGCTCAACTTTACTTTTAGGGCGACTGGGAGAAGAAAAGTGCAGGTATTTATAAACTTGAGAGGCTCTAATAAAAGGGGAAGTGGATAAAGGTTCTAACAGAGGACCTTGAGAGGGAAGAGGAGATCCAGAAAGTAGAGAAAGCTGATCCGTCAAGAGCAATCTTAGAGACTCGTATCTAAGTAACGAGGAAGCGGGTAGGTAAAATGTGGACTGAACCTCTTGTAGGGAATGACAACGAGAATCCTGTATTAATTGCTTAACCTGGAAGATCCCTTTGGTAACCCATGTTTTCCAAAAAATAGTGTGGTTGGACAATTTGATATTTTTGTTATGCCAAAGAGGTGAGTCCAAAAATATCTGTAAAGGACTATGAGATTTACATTTAATAGGATGAAAATTTGAAGTGAATTTTGAAATCGTTGGGTAGTTAAAAGAACAAGGAGGATGAGTAAAGCCGGCTAAGAGAGAAAAAGGGAAAGAAGAGATCAGAGATTCCTCCAACCTGTGCCATACAGAGGTGAACGTTTCTCCCGAAGTAGATGGATATGGTAACATTTGGCGAATTAGAAACGAGGAATGATAGTGTTGAAAATTGGGAAAATGGACGCCACCCCGATCTTTAGGAGCAGAGAGAAGGGCCAAAGAAATACAAGCCTTCCGACTGTTCCAAAGAAATTTACTCAAAATTCCGTTAAGGGTTTTAAAAAATGTCAATGGTAGTTTAACTGGTAACATGGATAAATAGAAGTTAATAACGGGAAGCAACATCATTTTAATGGTGTCCAATCTACCCCACCATGACAAAAAAGGGGAGACCATCTGTCTGCCATATTATTTACTTTTGATAGGTCTTCTTCCAAATTAGACTGAATCGTTTTTGTAAGGGTAGAAGAATATTTAATCCCCAAGCAAGTAATATTATTAGTATTCCATTTAAAATCGATACCTTCAAACATACTCCTTAAACAATATTTATTTAAAGGAAGCCCTTCAGATTTGGAAAAATTCAATTTATAGCCTGACAAGGCTGCATAAGAAGCTAAAAGTTTGGTAAAAGCAGGCTTAGAGGTAGAAGGATCGGAAACATATAACATAATATCATCTGCATATGTAGTAAATTTAATTTCAATAGATTTGTGCGTAAAGCCTCGGAAGGTGGAGGAGTGTCGTAAAGAGTGAAGAAAGGGCTCAAGAGAAAGGATAAAGAGTAACGGGGAGAGAGGACACCCCTGACGAGTACACCTTTGTAAAGGGAAATAAGAGGATTGAGAGCCATTAACAAAAACTGAAGTGGTCGGGAGGAATATAACATATTTACAAGGGACAAAATCGAAGGACCTCCGTAAAAATCGTTTTTTTCTTTGCAAATAAAAAATGTGGCCATGCCCCGGGGATAGGGACCCCGAGGGCCGAAATAGGCCTCAGGAAGGGAGCCACTCGGCCCCCTTCCTGTTTTTTTTTATTTAAAAAAGAAATGTTGCAGGCCCTGGGGGATGGGGCCCCAGGGCCAATTAAATATTGAGAGAAGGGGAGCCACACAGCCCCCCTTCTAACTGTAAAAAAAAAAGGAGGAAAAAAAAACAGCATCTCGCTGGAGGCCTGCACCACTCTGCAAACGCACGTTTACAGAGTGGTGGAGAAAGGGGGCGTGGCCTGTTTTCACGTCTCAGCAATCCCACTAGCTGGGCCTTACTGAAGGTGTCAGGTAGGCTAGTTGGCCTCTAAGGACCCCTGGCATCGAAGGGGACTTTAATCACCATCCAAGAGCACCCAGGGAGCGTGTTTGCAAACTGGTGGGCAAAGGAGGCGTGACCTGCTTTGAGAACTTACCAATGCTGCTGTGTGGGACTTACTGGAGGTAATAGGAGGGGTAGTTGGCTCCCAAGGATGTCCTTGGGGGGCCAGCTACCCCTCCTGTACCTCCTGTAAGCCCCACAAGTGGCATGCTAAGAGGTCTTCAGAGGCCATGCCCCCCCTTCTCCACCACTCTGTAAACACTCCTCCTGGCACACTACGGGTAGGGGGATGAAGCGCACTTAACTCCTGAGGGACTTTAAGGGCCAAGAAGCCCTCCTGCAAGTCTTACGCAGCGGAATTCCTGAGCGCTGGTCGGAGGCCCAGCCCTCTTTCTGCACCACTCTGAAAACGCAACTACTACGTTATAGTTGTTAATTAGCATTTGAAAAACCTTAGAAATTCCCTGCAAAAAACTACAGGTTTCAGGGACGTTATAGTTAGTCTGATATTTCACTCATACAGTACCAGAGAAATTCGGCCGTTATAGTTAGTTTAGTTAACTATAACTCGCGCCCCCGCAATGCACTACTGATGACGTCACATATTACATCACTCATGACATGGTCAGTGACATCACTGATGACATCTCAAATGACATGACCGATGACAATGGATCGACGACTGCGCCAACACTCTCGCCCCGATCAAGAAACCCTTGAACAGACGCACCAACAGAAAAGTCATCTTGTTCACCGCCGACCTCCAGGCATCCAAGCAGACCTGCCAAAGGTTTGAGAAGAAGTGGCACCACGAACAGACACCGGACGGCAACACAGCCTACAAGAGCGCCATCCACAGACATCACTAACTCATCTGAACCGCTAAAAGGACATTCTTCAAAGAGCGCATTGACAACAATGCACACAACAGCAAAGAGCTCTTCAACGTCGTGAAGGAACTCTCCAACCCCAGCTCCAACTCCGACATCCAGCCATCACAAGACCTCTGCGACTCCCTAGCCACCTTCTTCCACCGCAAGATCGAAGACATCCACGCCAGCTTCAACATCCAGGCCCCCCCGACAGACAGTCACCTCAGACTCACCGCCCCCCAGCTACATCGACCCCCTGCTCTCCTGGACCCACGTCAACGACGAAGACACCATCAAAATCATGAACACCATCCACTCCGGCTCATCATCTGACCCCTGCCACCACCACATCTTCAACAAAGCAAGCTCCGCCATCGCACCCCATCTCTGCAAGATCATCAACAGCTCCTTCGAGACGCGACCTTCCCGGGGAGCTGGAAGCACGCCGAGATCAACGCCCTACTCACGAAACCCAAGGTAGACCCCAAGGACCTCAAGAACTTCCAGCCCATCTCCCTCCTCCCGTTACCGGCGAAAATCATCGAGACGATTGTCAACAGGCAACTGACCTCCTTCCTCGAAAAGAACAACATCCTGGACCCGTCCCAATCTGGATTCCGCAGCAACCACAGCACAGAAACGGCCCTAATCGGCGCCACCGACTACATCAGGGCCATGCTGGACAATGGAGAAACCGCGGCCCTCGTCCTCCTAGACCTCTCGGCCACCTTCGACACCGCCTGCCACCACACCCTCCGCACACGCCTCCACAATGCAGGGATCCATGACAAAGCAGTGGACTGGAACACCTCCTTCCTCACCGGCAGAACCCAGAGTGTCCGCCTCCACCATTCCTCTCTAAAGACACCAAGATCATCTGCGGCGTACCCCAAGGATCGTCCCTCAGCCCGACACTCTTCAACGTCTACATGGCACCGCTTGCCAACATCGCTCGATCGAATGACCTCAACATCATCTCATACGCCGACGACACCCAGCTGATCCTCTCCCACACCAAGGCCCCCACCACCGCCAAATCCAACCTCCACGAAGGAATGAAGGCCATGCCATATGGATGATGAACAGCCGCCTGAAACTGAACTCTGACAAGATGGAGGTCCTGCTCATCGGATCTACCCCCTCTCCCTGGGACGACTCATGGTGGCCGGCCACACTGAGAGCTGCACCGACGCCCACTGACCACGCACGCTACCTGTTAGTCATCCTGGACCCCGCGTTGTCAATGACCCAGCAAGTAAACACCGTCTCCTCCTGCTTCAACACCCTCCACATGCTCCGCAAGATCTACAGATGGATCCCCACCGGAACCAGAAGGATGGTCACCCAGGCCCTCATCAGCAGCAGACTGGACTACGGCAACGCTCTCTATGCGGGAACCTCAGTCAAACTCCAGAAACGACTGCAACGTACACAGAACGCCTCTGCACGCCTCATCCTCGACATCCCCACCACAGCCCACCTGAAAGACCTGCACTGGCTCCCCTTCAACAAGAGGATCACCTTCAAGCTCCTCACCCACGCTCACAAAGCACTCCACAGCACCAGACCAGCGTACCTCTACGAACGACTCACCTTCTACACACCGAACCGCCAGCTTCGCTCCGCTGACCTCGCCCTCACCACCGTCCCCTGCATCCGTCGAGCAACCGACGGCGGCAGATCGTTCTCCCACCTTGCCGCAAAAACCGTCCCACCCTCCCCATCCACCTACGATAGACCCAGGACCTGCTGGCCTTCAGGAGACTCCTCAAGACCTGGCTGTTCGAGCAATAGCAGCACCCCCGCTCCACCCCCCTGCGCCGTGAGACCCTCACGGGTAAGTAGTGCCCTCTACAAATGAACTGATTGGTCACTGATGACACCACTGATGACATCATCCAGTGACTGAGTGTTTCTAAAAGTTCAAGAAATATATAATATACGCCAAGGTGTATCGAAGAATGGATGATTTAGTGGATGCGTGACTGACTGTATAAGTGAGTGATAAAACATGTCTTAGTGAATGCATGGGTAAATGATTAATCTGTGTGAATATCTGTATCAGGCTGTCAGTTGGTGTGTAAGTGGCTGCATGGGTTGGTGAGTAGCTACATCAGTGTTTATATGGGTTAATGATTGTTTGTCCGAGTACCTGTATGGGTGCCTGAGTGTGTTGTGTATGTGACTCCCTGCATGGATGTGTGAGTGGGTGATTCACTGGGTGTATGGGTGTATGTGTTAGGGACTGTATGAATGAGTGAGTGTACGTATAGCTGTGTTGGTGAGTGAATGGATGTCTCAGTGGTATATGTGTAAGGAACTACATGTGTGAAAGGCAGTATATGTGAGTGTTGGAGTATATAAGTGAGTACATGTGACAGTGAGTGATTGTGACAGTGGATGCATGGATAAGTGTGTGCTTATGTCAGTCATGGTTGAAGAGAGTATGCATATGGTACTATCTGTATGAATAAGTGCGTGTGTATAACTGTATAGGTGAGTAATCAATTCTTTACGTAACTGACTAGGTGTTTGAGTAACTCTTTTGGGTGAGTGGCAGTGTGTGTGTCTATAGGTGTATGAGTGGATCTATCAGTGGCTGTATTAATGAATGACTGCGTGTATGAGTGACTGTATGGGCTAGTGAGTGGATGTGTATGTAGACATATGAATTACTGAGCGGGTATGTACTAACTGCTATTGGTCTATCTATATTTTTGATATTGGTAGTCTGTGTTTTAGAATGGGTGTATCAAAGGTTATATTAGGGTGTGAGGAGGTGCATCAGATGATCACTTAGATGATGTCATCAGTGATGTCATTTGAGATGTCATGAGTAATGTCATCAGTGATGTCACTGACCATGTTACGAGTGATGTAATATGTGACGTCATCAGCAGTGCATTGCGGGGGCGCAAGTTATAGTTAGCTCAACTAACTATAACGGCCAAATTTCTCTGGTTTTGTATGAGTGAAATGTCAGGCTAACTATAACGTCCCTGAAACCTCTTTTTTTTCAGTGACTATAGATATACATACATATATATCTCCTACTGGCAGTTGCCGGTAGTTAGTGTGAGGACCATGTTTCCAATGGAAAACCACTTTTTGATTTGCCTATATCTTTGTTGCCAGTTGCCCGAATCTTCACGAATTTTCCCAAAAACGTGCAGCGGTGATTCATGTTGCGCATAGAAAGTTTTGGGGTGATCCGTCAAGCAAGGGCTGAGAAAAAGGGGGTGGGGGTCAAAAAATTTGTTTTTACCCATATTAATTCCCATAGAAGCTTTGAACACGACTACAGCCCGAACCGCTGGATGGAATTACACCGAATTTGGCAGAAAGATAGAATTGGTTCCTCAGATAACGCTTTAACTTATGTGGTGTAAATCCGTTCGGTAGTTGTTGTGAAATTCTAATTTGGATCTCTGTGATCATGGCTAATTCGCAAATAGGAGCTCGTTCAGGGAAATGCAGAGCTCTGATGGTTGTCATCACTTCAGCTATGAAGTGATGGTAGCCATCTTGGGACTCTGCTTCAGCCAAATCATAAAAAAAATAAAGAAAAGGAGGCAGGGTATGATTCTCCTGCCCCTCTAGATCTGGTGGTGGGGTCCCAGTGGGACCCTGCCATGGCAAAAAAGCATTTTTTAATAAAAAGAAAAAATGTTGCTGCAACTTCACAAAATTCTCCAATTTGCTCTAAAAACTTCGACAGCTCCTGCCAAGCAAAAGCAAATACTCCGGTTCCAGCAGGCAGGAGCTGTCAAAAGTGCTCCCGCCCGCTGGATGCAGACATGCAGGCAGGGAAAGAGATTAACAGATGGCTGTTGCACATAAGGAGCTGCATTTCAAGCAGCTCCCTTATTGCAAGAGCAATGCCGGCTCCTGCAGGTGGAAGGGAGCTGGCTGGGACCTCGAGGGCTTGATACACCCCCCCCCCCCCCCAACCAGTCCTGAGGGAAAAGGAGCAAAAAGATGCAAAATAAAGGTCGGAAACGAACAGAAAGTGACAGAACAAAAGTCAGCAACGAGCAGAAGGGGGCAAGCTAAAGTTGAGAAACAAGCAGGAAGAGGCAAGATAAAGGTCAGAAATGAGTAGGGAGTGGCAGAACACAGGTCAGAAATGAGCAGAAAGAGGCAAAAAAGGGTCAGCAAAGAGTAGAAAGAAGGTAAAATAAAGGTGAGAAATGAGTAGAAAGGCAGAATAAAGGTCAGGAGGGAGCAAAAGGATGATAATAAAGGTCCGAAACGAGCAGAAAGAGGCAGAATAAAGGTGGGAAACAAGCAGAAAGTGGCAAAATAAATGTGGAAAACGGGAAGAAAGAGGCAAAATAAAGGTGGAAAACGAGCAGAAAGAGGTAGAATAAAGGTCCGACAGGAGCAGAAAGAGGCAGAATAAAGATGAGAAACTAGCAGAAAGAGGCAGAATAAAGGTCAGAAGGGAGCAGAAAGAGGCAGATTAAAGGTGAGAAATGAGTAGAAAGGCAGAATAAAGGTCAGGAGGGAGCAGAAGGAGTCCGAATGAAGGTTTGAAATGAGCAGAAAGAGGTCGAATAAAGGTAAAAAACAAGCAGAAATAGACAAAATTAAGGTGAGAAACAAACAGAGGCAGAATAAAGGTGAGAAAAGAGCAGCAAGAGGCATCATAAAGGTGTGAAACGAGCAAATAAAGACAAAATGATGGATGAGAAACAGCAGAACGAGGGGCCTGAAACAGGCTGCAAGAGGCAAAACAAAGGTGAGAAACAAGCAGAAATAGGCAAAATAAAGGTCAGCAATTAGCAGAAAGAAGCATAATAAAGGCGGGGAGAAAGAGGCAAAATAAAGGTCAGCAAAGAGCAGAAAGAGGCATAATAAAGGTGAGAAAGAACCGGAAAGAGGCAGAATGAAGGTCGGCAACGAGTAGAAAGAGGTATAATAAAGGTGAGAAATGAGTAGAAAGGCAGAATAAAGGTCAGGAGAGAGCAGAAAGAGTCAGAATTAAGGTCCGAAATTAGCAGAAGGAGGCAGAATAAAGGTGAGAAACGAGCAGAAAGTGGCAAAATATATGTGAGAAACGTGAAGAAAAAGGCAAAATAAAGGTGGAAAACGAGCAGAAAGAAGCAGAATACAGGTCAGTAAGGATCAGAAAGAGGCAGAATAGGAGAAATGAACAGAAAGAGGTAAAATAAAGGTAAAAAACAAGCAGAAAGAGGCAAAACTAAGGTGAGAAACAAACAGAGACAGAATAAAGGTGAGAAACGAGCAGCAAGAGGCAAAATAAAGGTAAGAAACGAGCAGAAAGAGACCAAATTAAGGTGAGAAACTAGCAGAAAGAGGTAAAATAAAGGCCCGAAACCAGCAGCAAGAGGCAAAATAAAGGTGAGAAACAAGCAGAAATAGGAAGAATAAAGGTAAATAACAAGCAGAAAGAGGCAAAATAAAGGTCAGCAATGAGCAGAAAGAGGCAAAATAAAGGTGAGAAACAAGCAGAAAGAGGCAGAATAAAGATGAGAAACTAGCAGAAAGAGGCAGAATAAAGGTCCAAAATGAGCAGAAAGAGGCAGAATAAAGGTAAACAAAACAAGCAGAATGAGGCAAAACAAAGTGAGAAACAAGCAGAAAGAGGCAGAATAAAGGTAAGAAACGAGCAGAGAGGCAAAATAAAGATGAGAAACGAGCAGAGCGGGGCAAAATAAAGGTCCGAAACCAGCAGCAAGAGGCAAAATAAAGGTAAGAAACGAGCAGAAATAGGCAAAATGAAGGTAAGCAACAACCAGAAAGAGGCAAAATAAAGGTGAGGTATGAGCAGAAGGTAGTAAAATAAAGGTCAGCAGCAAGCAGAAGGAGGCAAAATAAAGGTGAGAAACTAGCGGAAAGAGGCAGAATAGGGCAGCAATGAGCAGAAAGGCAAAATGAAGACAGAATGAAAGAGGTAAAATAAAGGTCAGCAACTAGCAGAAAGAGGCAAAATAAATGTGAGAAAAAAGCGGAAAGAGGCGGAATAAAGGTCAAGACTGGAGGAGAAAGAGACCAAATAAAGGTGAGAAATTAGCAGAAAGAGGCAGAACAAAGGTCAGAAATGAGCAGAAAGAGGCAGAATAAATGTAAAAAACAAGCAGAAACGGGCAATATAAAGGTGATAAACGAGCAGAAAAAGAATAGAAACCAGCAGAAAGAGGTACAATGAAGGTCAGCAGGGAAAGGCAAAATAAAGGTGAGAAAGTAGCAGAAAGAGGGAAAATAACGGTGAGAACTTAGCAGAAAGAGGCAAGAAAAAGTGAGAAAATAGTGGGAGGAGGTAGAATAAAGATCATCAATGAGCATAAAGAGGCAAAATAAAGGTGAGAAAGAAGCAGAGAGAGGCAGAATAAAGCTCAAAAACGAGCAGAAGGGGCAAAGTAAAGGTGAGAAATGAGCAGAAAGAGGTCAGAAACAGCGGAAAGAGGCAAAATGAAGTTCAGCAACGTGCAGGGAAAGGCAAAATAACAGTGAGAAATGAGCAAAAAGAGGCAAAATAACAGTAAGAAACTAGCAGAAAGAGACAGAATAAAGATTGGATGGGAGCAGAAAGGGGAAAATAAAGGTGAGAAGAAAGAGGCAAAATTAAGGTCAGCAACTAGCAGAAAGAGGCAAAATAAAGGTGAGAAATGAGCAGGAAGGCAGAAAAAAGGTCAAAAACGAGCAGAAAGGGGAAAAATAAAGGTGAGAAATGAGCAGAAAGAGGCAGAATAGAGGTCAGTAGGGAGCAGAAAGAGGCAGAATAAAGGTCAGAAGCCGGCTTCAAGAGGCAGACTAAAGTTCAAGAGCGAGCAGATAGAGGCAAAATAACAGGCAAAAGGGGCAAAATAGAGGACAGGAGCGAGAAGAGAAGAGGCAGAAAACAATCAGAAAAAACGCAGAGGAGGCACAAAACCGAAGGCAGTAGAGAATAGCGGACTGCAGGCAAGGTGGACAGGTGGACGGTCACAGAGAAAGCTGGCACTAGGACCTGCTCCTGTGTGCCCTCTACTTTAATTTTTTTACCGTGTACCCACTGACAGACCCACTCAGAAACTCATGCATCCACTGACAGACACACTGAGAGACTCACACACTCATGCACCCACTCACTCACACACTCACAGTTCATTCATGCACTCATTCACCCACCCACAGACCCACTGATAGACTCACACAAACACTCAAACTCACTCAGGGACTCACACATCCACTCATTGCACCACTCAGACTGACTCAGACTCACACACCCACTCACAGACCCACTAGACACTCACACACCTACTCACAGACCCACTGAGACATTGACACACCCAGTCACAGACTCATTCAAAGAACTAATGCACCCACTTACAGACCAAGTCAAACACTAATACACCCAGTTACAGACCCAATCAGGCACTGACGCGCCCACTCACAGACCCTCTAAAAAACTGGTGCACCCACTCGTATATCTACTCAGAGGCTGATGCACCGTCTCCCAGACCTACTCAGACACTCGCGTTCCAATTCAGAGGCCCACTCAGACTCATGCAATTACTCACAGATTCAATCAGACACTCATGAACCCACTCACTCTCCTACTTAGAGATTTATCCTTCTACTCACAGACGTTCAAGGACACTCATGCACACACTCTCAGACCCAGTGAGAGACTCATGCATCGACTCCAGCACTAACTCAGACACTCACACACCCACTCACAGATTCACAGTCACTCCTACACTCATTGACTCAGCTATGTATACACCCATGGAGTTACTCCCACACCCACTCACAGACCCATACAGCCACTCGCACACTCAGGAACCCACTCACACACCCACTGGGAGACCCATACAGCCACTTACCCATCCACTCACCTACCTATACAAACACCTACCCACCCATTCAAAGGTTACAGTTAGGATTTTTTTTTAAAGGTTACAGGGACTTTATGGTTAGGATCAGATTTCACTCCTACAAAACCATTGAAAGTCAGCAGTTATAGTTATCTGAGCTAACTATAACTTACGTTGCCGCAATGCACTGCTTAAGACTTCATATATTACATCCCTAATGACATGGTCAGTGACATTACTGGTGACATCATTGATGACATCCCAAATGACATCGCTAATGACCTTATCCACAGAACCACTCACACCCACACACAACCTCATATAAGCTCGCATACACCAACACACACCCATGCACCACTCACATACCCATCCACAGACCCATGCAGCTACTGATGCACACTCACTCATACAGCCACTCATGCAACCACTTACTCACCCACTCACACTACCACTCACTCACCCATACAACCACTCACATAACCATTCACACAGCCACTCACTCACCCATACAGCCACTCACTCACCCATACAGCCACTCACTCACCCATACAGCCACTCACTCACCCATACAGCCACACACTCACCCATACAGCCACTCACACATCCATTCACTCATCCACAAACCACTTCCATGCACACATCTACAATCACTTGCGTGCCTACTCATTCATCTATGCAACCACTCACACAAATACTTGCTTTGCAAAACAGCCTACTTATTTACCCATAAACCCAGTCAAATAAGTCATTTACTCATACCTCCACTTACACACACAGTCAATCACCCATAGAGCCATTCACACAGCCAGTCAGTCACCCATACAGCTGTTCACACACACACACTCATCTATCCGTAAAGCCACTCGTACAACCACCAGTCACGGATACAGCCACTCGCGCACACACACACACACACTCACCCACCCACCCACCCATTTAGCCACTCATGCAGTCACTCACTCACTTATACAGCTAGCTACTCACACACCCACTTATTCACCCATACAGCCGCTCAGACACCTACTCCCACCCTCATACAGTCACAGTGCCACTCAGATGACATATTTTAGAAACAGTATCACTTATTAGTAGTACAAAAAGAATAGTAATTTAACTTATGCAGTAGCTTAGTATATATCTTTAGATCTCAGAAACGTTTATGAAACACACTCACTAGATGATGTCGTCAGTGATGTCACTGACCATTTCATGAGTAATATAATATGTGAGGTCATAAGCAGTGCATTGCGGCGGCACAAGTTATAGTTTGCTCAGGTAAGTATAACTGCTGATTTTCAGTGGTTTTGTACCAGTGAAATCGGAGCCTAACTATATTGTCGCTGTAACCTTTGTTCTTTTAGTGAATTTCTAAGGTTTTTTAAAAATTGTATTTCCTTGCTATAACATCCTAGTAGCCTTTTGTTTTTTCTGTGTGTGTATATATATATATATATATATATATATATTACCTACTGGCGGTCGCCAGTAGGTAGTTATAGTTAGGACCACGTTTCCATAGGAAATCCGCAACATTCTATTTTGAATAACTTTGGCGCCGGTCGACGAATCCTCGCAAATTTTTCAAAATAGGTGGGGCGCTACGCTCCGCTCCTACCCTGAAAGTCTCGGGGGGATTCGTCAAGCGGGGGCTGAGATAAAAGGGGGGTCCCAAAACGCGTTTTTCCCATGCATTTTTCCATAGGACCTTTAGACACAGCTACAGCCCGAACGGCTGAACAGAATTACTTGAAATTTGGCAGAGAGGTAGCCATAAGGTCAAGGAAGTGCCTTTTGCAGGTCTGGTGTAAATCTGTTCAGTATTTCCGGAGAAAATAGCATTTAAATCAATATATATATCTATATGCGCGCAGGGTGCGCGCACCGTGCGAGCACCGTGCGAGCACCCTAACGTGCGCGAGCGTAATTCTGATTGGTGGTTACATGTTAGTCAACGTTCGAATCGGTCGAAATCAGGAAGTGTCGGCCGCCATTTTGTTTGTTTTCAGTGCGAGAGTGAAAAAGGAAGGTGGCGAACGTGAAAAGGGGGCAGGGTAGAGAGTTCCTGACCCCCTAGCCTTTGTCAGGGGGTCCCTGAAGGACCCCGAAGGCAAAAAATTTAAAAATCGCGGGGGTGCGCGCACAGTGCGCGCACCCTGAAAAACAAAAAAAAAAAAAAATAATTCGCAGGGTGAAAACCAAAAAAAAAAAAAACAATAATTTTTAATACGTAGTTTATTGTAAAATAAATATATAAAAAAAATAATACATAAATAAATTAGCATTTAAAAAACCGTACAAATTCACTGAAAAAACCATAGGTTTCACACACGTTATAGTTAGGAATTAGCATTTAAAAAACCTTGCAAATTCACTTAAAAAACCATAGGTTTCACACATGTTATAGTTAGCTGGACATTTCACTCATAAAAAACCAATGAAATTCCCCCGTTATAGTTACTGCAGGCAACTATAACTCACGCGACCGCAATCCTCTGCTGATGACGTCAGATATTACATCACTGATGACATATGTGTCTTTCTGAAAAATAAATATTTGTAATATATGTATAGCTAAAGATTAATGGAAGAAGACATGGGTAAATAAGTGTCTAAATACAGTATTAGCATCAGCAGAGGATTACGGTCGCGTGAGTTATAGTTGCCTGCAGTAACTATAACGGGGGAATTTCATTGGTTTTTTATGAGTGAAATGTCCAGCTAACTATAACATGTGTGAAACCTATGGTTTTTTAAGTGAATATATATATATATATATATTATCTACTGGCGGTCGCCAGTAGATAGTTATAGTTAGGACCGTGTTTCCATAGGAAATCCGCAACATTCTATTTGGAATAACTTTGGCGCCGGTTGACGAATCCTCGCGAAATTTTCAAAATAGGTGGGGCGCTCCGCTTCGCTCCTACCCTAGAAAGTCTCGGGGGGATTCGTCAAGCGGGGGCTGAGAAAAAAGGGGGGTCCCAAAACGCGTTTTCCCCATGCATTTTCCCATAGGACCTTTAGTCCGAGCTACAGCCCGAACGGCTGAACAGAATTACTTGAAATTTGGCAGAGAGGTAGTCCTCGGGTCAGAGATGTGCCTTTTGCAGGTCTGGTGTAAATCTGTTCAGTAGGTCCTGAGAAAATAGCATTTAAATCAATATATATATCTGTAAGCGCGCTCCGTGCGCTTACGGTAAGCTTACCGTACGCGTACGGTGCCGTGCGCGAGCTCAATTCTGATTGGTGGTTACATGACTGTAAACATTCGAATCGGTCGAAATCAGAAAGTGTCGGCCGCCATTTTCTGTCTCTCGCACTGAAAAACAAAGGTGGATAACGTGAAAAGGGGGCAACGGAGAGAGTTGCAGACCCCCTAGCGTTTGTCAGGGCGTCCACGAAGGACCAAAAAGTACGAAAAATACATTTAATAATTTTTAAAAAAAAATCGCGGAGTGCGCATACGGTAAGCTTACCGTACGCGGCACGGCAAAAAAAAAAAAAAGAAAAAAAAAACGAAATAACAATCACATTTATTAAATAAATTGAAGGACCCGCAAGGGAAAAAAAAAATTGTTACTGTGTAAAAAAAGGCGAGGCGCGCACGGTATGAACTGCGCAACGTGGGCGCACGGTGCGCGAAGCGCACCGAGCGCGCAGGGTGTGCGCACGGTGAAAAACCAGAAAAAAAAATAAATACATAACTTAGCATTTAAAAAAACCGTACAAATTCACTGAAAAAACCATAGGTTTCACACACGTTATAGTTAGGAATTAGCATTTAAAAAACCTTGCAAATTCACTTAAAAAACCATAGGTTTCACACATGTTATAGTTAGCTGTACATTTCACTCGTAAAAAACCAATGAAATTCCACGTTATAGTTAGATCAGGTAACTATAACTTGCGCGACCGCAATCCACAATGTGTCATTTCAGATGTCATCATTGATGTGATGAGTGATGTCACTGACCATGTCATGAGTGATGTAATATGTGACGTCATCAGCAGTTTATTGTGGGCGCGCAAGTTATAGTTACCTGATCTAACTATAACGTGGAATTTCATTGGTTTTTTACGAGTGAAATGTACAGCTAACTATAACATGTGTGAAACCTATGGTTTTTTAAGTGAATTTGCAAGGTTTTTTAAATGCTAATTCCTAACTATAACGTGTGTGAAACCTATGGTTTTTTCAGTGAATATATATATATATATATATATATATATATATATGTGTGTGTGTGTTTGTGTATATATATATTAACTGAAAGAAACATAGGTTTCAAGAACGTTATAGCTAGTTGGACATTTCACTCGTACAAAACCATAGAAATTCCGGCGTTATAGTTAGTTCAGCTAACTATAACTCGCGCCCCCACAATGCACTGCTGATGATGTCACATATTACATCATTCATACCACGTGCTGTGGTTCCCCTTGGCCAATATCTTTGATTAACACGGATTGTAAGATCTATATAAAGATTATGGCTAATTATTATCTGCAATCGTTTCTCATCTTATAGACCCAAACCAACATGGATTTATACCGGTTCGTGACACGACCTCCATTTGTTAACTGCTTTGAAGGTTGCATACATAGTGGTAGTGCTTGCTGGAATGATCCTGTTGGATGTTAAAAAGGCATTCAACAGGGTCCCCTGGCGGCTTCTCTGGGCCGTTATGAGCAATGTGGTCTTGGCCCAAGGTACATACTATTAGTTAGACACCGATATAGTGGATTAACAGCAAGGGTCTCCTGTGGGGGGTGCACTTTCAGACCCTATTCATATCACCAGGGGTACTCAACAGGGCTGCCGTCTTTTGCCTCGAGTGTTTGCCCTCTATTCAGAGCCATATATCCAGGCCGTACAAAGATTGTAAGCCATCAGCTCATTATGTCTGCATACTCTAAACCTAAGGGTTTGCTCTATGCAGATGATGTGGACATTTTGACATCCTCCTCAATTGGGGCACTGGCAGGTGTCGAAAAACAAGTGGAAGAATTAGGTAAGGTGTCGGGCTTTAGACTTCATGCCAATAAAGCTCAGGTCATCACTAATATCTCCACCTTAGCAATAGATATCAGAAAGGGTAAGTCTGCAACATATTTGGGAGTAGAGCGAACTATGAAAGTGGAGGAAATAATTGATCTAAAGTACATCAAGTTATTAGATTATTATATTGAAACATTCAAGAAATGGGATAGGCTGCATCTTGGGCTCATCGAGAAATGTAATATTATAAAGATGGTTATTCAACTGTGTTGTTTATATCTATTTTGATGTATATCTCTCTACCTCCATAAATCTTTTTTAAGCATATCAGACCTAATTGGCAAACATTTATATGGAGTTATAAGGAATCTCAGTGTACCATACAGCATCTTCAATTACATGGGGGCAGTGTTAGTATGTCTTTTACCAGCTCTAGCGGTGACTTATAGTGCAACTTTTATACATCTCCTCACCGCAGTTATGGGCGATGACATATAGCCTCTGTCGGATATTTCTCAGTTTACTTCCTTATGGGGACACCATTAAACTATTCAGAAGCTTAATTGATAAAGCATATTTTAAAAGGACTAGATTGAAAACTCCACAGGCATACCATCAGATTTGGGATTTACGAGAAGCTGACTTGGTATATGGTGTACACTTATGTAAGTGGGCATCTTGCACTGATCCAGACAACCCTTATGGTGATTTTAGTAGTCTTATACAACCTTAGAAAGCTCTCGAAGTGGTAGCTGTGGATAGCAGCCTTCCGGCTTAGTCCAGGAGTGTAAAGCAGCTTGTTTCACCAGAACTTCTTCTAGATATAGATTAAGTGAAAAAGATCCACACAGTGTATTTATAAAAATATGTATTTATTATAAGACACTCGCTAACACATACAGATCTCTCCTAGGTGGAGATAAAAACAATGCACACAATACTTTCTTATAGAAACAGGTAAGTAGCAAGTAATACACAGGGGTCACCAGGGGGAAACCAAACCATATACTAAAATAATGGTGTGCGATCTGAAACTCAAGTCAAGACTATACCAAGAAGACGTGAAAGTGCCGGGGACCCACGGAACCACCTGAGGTAAGTAACCAGGACCCCACCCCCCTGGAAGCCATGTGGGTACACAACCGCGGGATCAATGCAAGTCAATGAGTAAGTCGCAGTTTCAATTTTAAAGTAGAAGGACCCTTCCCAGTGGACCCTGAAGCAACCCCTTATAAGACAGTAGGAACCAGGATACCTACACCAGGTAAGCCGGGTGCATAGGTGTGAAGTGGCTTTGGAAACCACTATTGCACCCAATGGAGGACTTCAGGAAGATGCCGCTGCCTGAGCAGGGGAAAGTGTCCGGTAGAACCCAAAGGTGGATTCAAGATGTGAAGAACTTGCAAGTAGAGGGGACAGAGTCTATGCCACTCAGGAGTGACCATGAGGCACGGAAGACGAAAGCCCACCGGTGTCGAGAGTTGCAGGGAAATTAACGGTGACCTTGAAACTGCAGCTGTGTGGACAAGGTGACGCTGTGGAAGACCAGCAGCCGGATATGAGCTGTCCCACGTCGGATGTCAAGAGTTGAGGAGTCGGTGTCCATTGGGAGCACCAACAAGCCTTGGCAACTGCAACCAATGTGGCAGTTGAAGAAGATGCAATGTCGGGACCAGTAAGGTCCAGGAGACTCACCACAAGCAGCAGAGTCAGGGTAGGCCTCGAGCAATCAGGGGAGCTGAAAGAATTCAAAGATGACCCTCAAGAGGACCCACAGGCCGGAGGCACTAGAGTCGTGAGAGGACCTCGAGCAGCTCACCAAGGATGCAGGCCCACGGTGCAAGTGATGCAGTGAGGACAAAGATCTTGGTCACTGGAGATGCTTGAGGTTAGGGCTACTTTGAGCATGAAGATCTTGGTGGAAGGTAGCCAACAAGCCTTTGCAACTGCAAGTCGACTCAGTGCACAGGGGTTTGGTTCCTGAGGCTCCGACGAGAGATACTGGCCTCAAACTTAGTGAGAGGACAGGGCAGGCCTTGAGGGATGTGAAGAACCACTACCGGTGTTGCTGAGCCTTTTGGAGTCCGTGGGAGGCCAGGATCAGCAGACCGGTCAGCTTAGTTGCGGTGCCTGCAGATGCAGGGAAGTGACTCTTTCACTTTAAGGAAGATTCCTTCTGGTGTCTTGGATGCCCACAGGGCTTGGAAGGTTCCTGTATGGTGCACAGGCACAGACGTTGCAGCAGACGAGCAGGGTGACGAAACCAGGAGCAGCAGGAGTCTTCCCGGTTGCTACCTTGATGCCCAGAGCGAAGTCCAGAGTGCCCAGATGATTAAAGAAGAAGTAGTGTTTGAAACTAATCTTGTCCCGTGACGAATCTAGGGACCCACCCAACGGTAAGCCCTTAAATACCCTAAGGAAAGGGTTGGGATGATTCAGGGGTCTCTCCCTAAGGAGGGGCTGGACAAGGGGGAGGATACTTCCCTGTCCAGATTTGCACCAGAGCGGAAGCCAACAGCTCCCTGAACTGGTTTGAACTGGACTATGCATGAAGGGTGCCAAGTGTGCCCTACATGAAGACTATGTCGCGCTGGCAAGCGCCCCCACCCTGTCCCAATACACTAAACCCTGTCTGGGAGCTGGTCACACCTCCCTGTGACAGGATACCTATTGTTCTGCCTTCCCCTGCCTGAGGTTGGCTCAGCAGCAGGAGGGCAGAATCGTATCTCTGGCCGGCAGCAGGCCTAGCTTGCTGTCTGGGTCTGGAAGACTTGAGCCGGGAGCACAGAGGGCCTCCCAAAAGAACTTTACGGTGCATGGAATCATACCTCCCACACCGTTTATGGTGTGGGGGTATGATTCCAACATGTTTGATACCAAAAATGATAAGATTCTTTACAGTCAGTTTTGAGATGGTCATCGCGTAATAACGTGGTGCCCCTCTAGATGTCATATGGCTGTCTCACAACCCGGGAGAATGGACTCCATAGGCTGTAGGGGTGTCCTGCTTATGCAGGGGCACCCTCACACTTAGAACCAATCACCCTGCCTTCAGGATTGTATGGCCTGCCTTAGGGGTGATTTATAGGTTTTAAATGCTGTGACCTTAGATATAGGTAAACTTATATCTTTCGTAAGTGGTGTTAGTACCATTTTACACAGGCTGCAATGGCAGGCCTGTAGTTACAAATTGAGTGGTCTCCCATGGGTGGCATAATACATGGCTCGGCCCATGGGGGACTGCTGTGGTACCTATGCCCCGGGTACCTTATTACCATATACTAGGGACTGATAAGGTTACAGCAGTGTCCAATCTGGGATGTACCCAAGTACTTACCAAACCAATTTAAAGGAGAAAGCACAGAGATTGGGGCCCTGATTAGCAGGATCCCAGTCAGAGTAGTCAGAACCAGCATTACATCAAGCAAAAAGTGGGGGTAACCATAAAAGCAGATCCTACTTTCCTACAGGTTTGTATTAGGAAATTGTTTGTTATTACTTCTTATAATCAATACACGCTTTTGGCTACAATCCTAATTTACCCCTAGCAATTAATACTAGTTTTTTGAGGTGCTGGGCTGGTTTGGGCCTTTAAACTCGTGGTCAGGTGTGTTAAGATAAAATACTACAGCCCTAAGATGTCCTCCAGCAGTCCTACAACAGTTGGTTTCCCTGCCTAGACGGGTTTTTTTTTTGGTACCTCCAACTTCGTAATTTTTTATTACGTTTGACGGGGGAGGATTTAAATTGCTCTTGCTCACGGGATGATTTTCTGGATTTCCTCAAAGTGTCACAAAAGGGCCACATAATATCTGCCTATAAATTTCTCACATAGGGAAATATTGGGGTGACAGCTGACATATTTCAACTGAGAGCAGCTAAATGAAGCAAGTATTTGGGCATGGAGAGAATGTATGATGAGGTTAAAAGTAGTAATATTTACTCATGAATAGTCATGAATGTCTCTCGAATAAAGGTGCATCAATGCACATTTTTGAATTATTTTTATTACACAACACACCGTTTGTGTAAAATGAGGCTAAGGCAAGATGGAAAATGTTGGAGGTATGGGGGTACGGGCTGATAAACTTGAAATCTCCATTTTAGAAAGTGACAGCACTACAGTGATGCGAATCTGGGGCCATATAAAAGAATGGATTTTAGGGATTTTATCCTTTTGCAACTCATCTTTACAGTGAATAGTATAGTTCCCATCTCTTTCTGATTGAAGTCTTTAAGCACTTTATGACGCACACTGCACTTTGTATTGTTATTATTTTTCATCATCATCATAGTCTTTATTCGAATTTAAAATTCATACAAGACACAAACAAATACAAAATAAGACAACTATTAACATTCCTTATAAAATACATAGAATCGTTCAATAAATACTTAAAAGTTAAGTTTTTTTTTTTTTAAAAAAGCATTAAACAAGCCGATAGACTAAAGATGGAATGGAATATATAGGAGTACAAAACGAAGGAAAGGGATAATATGTCCGTTAGAACAAAGGTCGAGTCAAACTACAAAGGGGAAAAAAAAAAGGAGAAAAAAACCCACATCCCATCGACTTGTAGCCTCACAGGGGTACTACCGGAGTTTGCATAGAAGCCTTGTTCCTTAAAGACCATGCCCAACCCAAGTATTTAGCTAAGGCGATTGAGACAATCGATAAAGTGCTTGTGCATAAAATTCTTAGGGCAACGGCACAACTCCTTGTACCCAGAGTTTTGCACATTGGAGACAACCATACTCGTCTAGGGGTGGCATATACAGGACAAACAAACAAAAAGTGGGCAATTGATTCATCTTGAGAACCACAGGCAGGACATGTTTCTACACCTGCACTGAACCACCTACTTGTAAGGGACCTGAGTGGAAGAGAGCCTGCTCTAAGCTGGAAATAGAGTTTCCTGTCACTAGGTTTAGTAATCAAGTCCCAGTAGGGTTCGAGAGCAGGTGTAACCTTTGCCTCCAGATACCGACTGGTCATCCTAGAGCGGTTGGTATTGCTCCAGACTCGATAATCAACCTGTTCCCAATAAATCATTTTCAGGAATCTCTTAGGAGGGAACAAGGCAGCCACTGGGTCGCTCCACAGCCCCTCCAGACCCAGATCTATCAACGACTCGCGGAGGCACCTCAACCACCCAATTTTATGGAACATATGAGATTTTATAACGTCCATAAGACCCATAGCATATAGAGAAAGCTCCGGGGTGGTCCAAAGCCTCCGCCAGTATAAGACCGGGCGAAGTTTGGCTAGGTCCTTGATAGCCTTACTGCCTAGATCATATCTCAAAGGGACCAGGGGCGTACTCTGTGGGAGGCCAGTTATGCTACGGAAGAATTTATTTTCAACTACTGTTAAAGAGGTTAACGCGTCGAAACCCCATAGCTCAGCCCCATACAACACAGAACTTAAAGCTTTGGCCTCATAAACTTGGAGCACAGGTTTAATTGGCTTGGTAAAAGATTTTTTGTGCTCGCTAATCAAGGCTCCCGAAGTCTGTCTAAATTTCATAGTGGACATCTCAATGTGCCTACTCCACTTATTGTCATTTGTCACATGCATACCTAGGTAGACGAAGTTGTTAACCACTTCAAGCGGCTGCCCATTCATGAAAAATCTTTCTCGTTTTATAATTTGAGTATGGGTTAAAAACCATAAGTTTAGTCTTGGTCACGTTTACCTCCAAACCGTGTTCATGACAAAAGTCTTCAAACACTGTCAAAGCCCTTTGCAGACCACTCGGAGTTTTAGATACAATAAGAGTGTCGTCTGCAAACATCAATATCGGGGTGATAACCCCAGCCAACTTTGGGGCGTCAGTATTAACACTAAGCATGCGGTCTACCACTCCATTGATGTACAGAGAAAGGAGCGTGGGGGCCATGGTGCAGCCTTGGCGCACACCACGCTCTACCGGAAACTCGGAGGTAACTTCACCAGGACCTCCCCACTGTATTTTAGCAAAATTAAACTCATGGAGCCGCATAACCAAAGTCAAGGTTTCTAGAGGAAGCCCCAACTTTACGAGGACTAAGCACAACTGCGAACGGAGCACAAGGTCAAAGGCAGCTCTTAAGTCCACGAAAGCGACATAGAGACTGCCTTTTCCCAGGGTAACTACCTTCCAGTATAGTTGGACGAAACGAAAAGCTTGGTCCACTGTACTGGTTAATTTACGGAAACCAGCTTGAAAAGGGGACAAAATCCTATTGTCTTCAATCCAGTCCAGTATCAGGTTCAAGACCATCCTCCCAATGATCTTCTGGATTGTAGCTATCAAGCTGATAGGTCTGTAGTTACCTGGGAGTGTCTTATCTCCCTTCTTAAAAACTGGGATTATGACGGCACCCCCCCATGATTTAGGCACTGGGGCTCCTTCAGCCACGGCGTTAGCCACTAGTGCAATATACTTGCTCCAACAAGTTTTATTGTGGAGAAAGAGATCGGATGGAACCCCGTCTAATCCTGGGGCACGCCCTGAAGCTACAGATCCCAGAGCTGTTAAGGCATCCTGGGGACTAAAAGGACCTTGGGAGTAAAAAACGTGAGATATCACCCCCAGGGGATTATATGGAAAATTACACGTGTTTTGAGGTTTAAAATACTTTAGCCACTCCTCTTGCGTGACATGGTTTGATTGTCTGTCCGGTAAGCCACCTCTGTTCCACTTAACAACATTCCAGAACAATCTAGAATCCCTGGCGTAACATGCTTCCTTAAAGTCTTGCCAGTACAGATCATCCCATTTCTTTTTTGCCTGGCCAAGACATTTGTTATAAAGCTGTCTGGCCTTTTGGATACAAATCTTGTGTCCACTAGAGAGGGCTAGAGCCAGATTAAGTCTGCATTATTATTTTTAATTGTTATGGTATTATTAAGGAAATGTGGTGATTTTCCTGTTCTGTATTATCGATTTGTATACTGTGATGCTTTTTTTGTTTAAATAGAAACTAAACAAAGAACTTTTTATATCAAGACTGTTGGCATTATGTTGTGCTCATTTTGACTGCTATTAATTACGACTATTAACTACTATCACAGTATTTTTTCACCAGCAATGGTTAAATCAAACACGGTACCTGATTACATGATGAACAAAATTAAAAAGTGGTGTCTTTACGTGTGCGTAATGATGTGTCTAAATGTAATGCTTGCTTGTACCTTAAAACACAATTAAAAAGTTTACAAAAGAAATAAAACATATGGACAAAAATGAATTTTATGTGTAGGTTGGTGAGTGATTTGAAGATTTGTCGTTGCTTTGTCCTTTGGCGTCTGGCTCATAAAGACTGATTGCTGCCTGAGTAACACTTATTTCCATCCCACAGGGGCCAAACTCCTGCTGAATCGGATTTCCAAGTTCTTGAAATTGCTCGGAAGCTGGAGATGTATGGCATCCGATTTCATCTGGCTTCAGATAGAGAAGGAACAAAAATCAATCTGGCCGTGTCTCATATGGGCGTGATGGTCTTCCAGGTAGTGTGTACCGCCAGTGATTCCAATTGTGTGCATTAACTTGTTGGATGAGAGCATAAACACTTCATCATTAGATCCTTTGACTTTTCTCTAGTTAATTCGAAGCTTAAAACCAGAAGAGTATTAAGCCGGCTTAACAATTTTAAATACCAGGCATGACAGTTTAGTCTGTCATTACAGGAGTTTGCTTCAGTGAGAGTCCATTGCTGTTGCAGTAGGAGTTAGATTATCTACTCAGTAAAGTTTAGTTATTAATCTCTCCTGAGCATATGCTCTATATTCTTTACCTAAGCGTGAGTGTTTGTAAAACAATTTGTGGCATTTAGTAATGAGAGGTAATCTGTTCTGTTGCTTTGGTTTGCGTGGACTTGTCCAAGTTGGTGGGTGATTAGGATGCACTCAGATTCTTTCTCTCCACACTAACTGCTATAGGGTCTTAACACCCTAAAACCAAAAATATCCCTTTGACACATCCTTTAGTAAATGGTGGTATCCAGATTACAGATTATTGATGGTCGCTTAAAGTATGGCATAGAGCAGATCTAATTTGGCTTTGTCAAAGCAGAATAAATGCTATAGGACTTCTTTATCCTTTCCCATCTTATTTCGGACCCATTCCCTAAGCTGGGAAGCAGTGGGATAGCAGTGGGATGTTGTGCAGATTAACCGGCAGCTGGTTAAGTTACTACCATGCTGGGTCACCCACAAAGGTAAGGGTTGGCATACTCATTTTGGGCCCAGTGCATGTGATGACCCTTAACCTCTTCAGTGCCCATGACGAGATAGTCTCGTCATGGAGCACGGTTGCGCTGTGCCCATGACGAGACTATCTCGTCATGAACCCCGCCCGCTAATGTAACGCCCGGCACAGGGCGGGGAAAGGGCGGGGCACTGAAGGGGTTAAGAGTAGTCAGCCATAATAGAGCATATTTTGCAACACGCTCATACAGGGCCAGACTCCTTTTTAAGTCGAGCGTAAACGTACGCAGAGACGTTTTAAGGCATGGGCAAAGTGGGCTCTGGCCCAGGGCCCCAGCCTTTCAGGGGGCCCCCATGGAGACAGCTCTGTTCCCCAGAGTCTTGTCCTGATGACCTTGAATAATTCTTAAACAGATTGTTTTAAATACGGTTTTATTTTAACTTATTTTTAATGTGGGTGATGTGTGAGAGTCTTTTAAAGGCATTTTGCTGAGAAATCTTGGGTTTGTTTCATGAAACATACATTAAAAAAGTTTATTTTAGTTCAAAACCGGACTTTAAACATGAGGAATGAGAGGACATCACAGAGATTATTTGCAGTAATATTAGTGAGCTGCTGCTGTGTTACAACATTGAAAACACATGTCACTATCCCTGAATATTAGATGTAAACACATTTAGAATTTAGACAAGTGTGTACCTTTGCAATAGCAAGGCCAAACAGGGCATGAAAGATCTGAAAATGGATCATAAATTCAAAGCTGTTCCGAACAGGGGCCCCCAAAACAAGTCCCTAAAATCCTTAAGATGTCCCTGAGCGTACGACCTCTTGTATAGTATAGTATACTTCTGTTGTGGGCATAAAGGCCCCTGCTTTTGATTTGTTTGTTGCAATGTCCTTTAAAAATCCTTGCTTGCAAGTGGTCAGTCCTGACTCTTTGTCCCTCCTTTTCTATTTCGTTCCTCCCAGCAGCAGGGACTCACTACGATATCATTACGCATTGTTGTCTTTATCTGTTCTAGGGGGACTTTTGTTTTCTTTGTTTCCTGTTGTGTTTGGATGAGCTTCTCTTTTCGTTTGCAGAGCATTCTTGCTCTGAGCTTAGCTTCCTTGCAGTGCTGCTTCTGTAAACAGGGCACAGGGCTGTAAACCATGCTAAGTTGGTCACATTTACAAAGCCCTTGTCCCTCTTGTTAGGTCTCGCCTGACCCAGCGCATGCGCTGGTCTGGCGAGACTTATTGAGAGGGCTCCAAAAAGTGCTACCAGGCCAGCCTAGAGCTACAGTGCATGTGCACGGGCGCGCGCGCCGCGCTTTACAGCGAATACTTTCACTTTCGCGTCCGCAGGGCCGCTTTGCACAGCCAATAGGTGTCGCTTTTGGGACCTTATAAGTATTTAGTTATGCAACTGTTGCATGGCTAAACACTTATAAGGTCCCAAAGGCGAGACCTATTGGCTATGCCAATGCTTGTTTTTAATTATACTTGTGGCACTCCACAAAAGCGCTTGCATTTGCAGGCTGTTTCTTACCCTCCCAGCTCGTTTTCTCACTTGCAGCGTTGTTGTTGTTGTACTGCCCCCTCCTGCTGTCTGTCATCCGTTTTTTTTCTCAAGAGTCAAAAAACATAAATAGGTGAATTCCAGTTCGTGATTGAGAAACTGCTTTACGGAGGCATCATCTTGCTAGCGATTCCTGTAAAGTTCTAAGGATGTGATTGCTGAGAATAATTTCAAATCCTTCAGTTGCAAGGATATTTGAGTTAAATTAGAAACTAAAAATCCACATAACATACAAGTTGCACAAAAAATACCGGTAAGTAATTGAATGCATCAGAAATAATAAATCCTTTTCTTCTTCAGCTTTCATCAGCGATTTTAGTAGAACCAAATAATTTATATTGTGTTCACCATATTGGAAAGTTATTCATTATACACTTAATGTACAAACTCACTTTTATACTATGGTGCAGTTTGCTCATACGATCAAGTAGGCAAACGGAAAGTTTAAAAGATGCCCGCAACATGGCCCAAAATCACAAGACGTTGAGGCAGCGATGACTCACAACAAACCAGGGATTTTGGACACAAATGGCCAAGTTGATTGGTCACACTGTTTAATTGACATGCCCGAACTGACACCTCCCTCACCCCTCCCCTCCATCTGTTCAATAGAGAAGAGTTTATAGCCCATCTTGATTGCCAGGCAACAGACTTGGCCCACTTATTCAGAGGGCTCACGCAGAGTATCAACCCATTTGTAAGGTCATTCACAATTTCATGAGAGTTGATAAAAAGCCACCCTTTTTCAGCTGAAGACTGTAGGTAAATCCAAGCAGTGTTTCGTGCCCATTGCCGATTAACATCCGATTAAAAAGAATGTACGAACAAAAAGTACTAATAATAACAGTATTTAATAATGAAGACCACAATATCAGTAAAATGAAAGATTAATAGCTAAACTATTTAAACCACAACATCCGTAGTAAAAAAAATGCAGTCTAGTAAGAAATGCTGATACAAACCTTCACACCTTTCTCTCTAGGGCAATTCTCGGGATCTCCTCACAGTGAGATAAAAACTGCGCAACATCCGTAGCGAAAAAAATGCACGCTAGTAAGAAATGCTGATACAAACCTTCACACCTTTCTCTCTAGGGCAATTCTCGGGATCTCCTCACAGTGAGATAAAAACTGCGCAACATCCGTAGCGAAAAAAATGCACGCTAGTAAGAAATGCTGATACAAACCTTCACACCTTTCTCTCTAGGGCGTTTCTTGGGATCTCCTCACTGTGAGATAAACACTGTTGAGAGCTACATGTACCCCTATTGCACTTTTTTTTCTTTCCTGCTCCTGGCTTATTTATCCGCCACAAGAACTGAGGCTTTTGCAACCGATGGAAGCTCTCAACAAGGTTAAAAAATATCAGATCCACCCGAGAATGCGAGGAATTTGATCCCGCTCACTCAAATGATGTTCATGGATCTTTGCTAAAGGTGTTTTTACCCACAAAGCTATCTTATTTGGAATTAATTTTATAATGTGCCTATTTCTAGATGTCGGTTGTGTTGGTGGCCCCCACGCAATGGCTGTCGCTGTTGCGGTCAGTAGGGACCCTCACTATTGCCCCCGGTAAATATTGACAGAGCCAATTATGGGTCTGATAGCTCCCGCGTTCTCGCGTCTACTGACGTCACCTCTGCAGAAGCCAGTTTATTCATCGAGGGTCACATGAACCTGGGCGATACTAAGATCCTAGAACTCTGTGGGGAGAACACTCCAAACACCCCTCCCTCCGGGTCAGGATCCCCACACCCCACTGGGCGCACTCCTTACCTCATGAGTGCTTCATCACATTCCTCCCCAAAACAAACAAAACTATCGCAACCAAACAATGTGCATGGTTATGATATTCAGCAACATGAATACAGTGAAATAAGCTGGAACAGTCTTACATGAAGTAGTCTCTCAGCTTGCGAGTCAGCTCAGGATTCTGCCGAAGGCGATACTGGGATTGTCCACACCCAGTCGGCTCTCCCTCCGCATCACTGACCTGAGAAGCACCCCGTGCATCGGGGGTGCGCATGGTCACACCAGAGCCCCTTCCGTGAGGGACTCCCCTTCCGGTACCAGTTCCACCTCAGGGGCCAGTTTGTGGCTGCTGGCTCCAGAAGATTCTTCCTCATTGTCGGATTCCAGTCTGTTCTCAGGCTGGGGCAGTCTCAGGTCCGCTGGAGCAGTAGAGGCCGGGTGAAAGTTTTTGAATTGCGAAATGTTTCTGGTCACTGTTTCTCTGCCTTTTCTAGTGGTGACCCGGGTGCCTTTCACATGGGATATCACCCAGGGATTCCGTTCATAGGGGAGATGAAACTTGCTGTTTGTCGGTCGATTCTTTAGCAGAGCTAGGTCACATAATGGCCTTATCAGCCTTAGTTTGATGTTTGTGGGAGGGGTCGCGAAGACCGAGTAGAATGTCTGCCATGGAGGTCGGAATAGGATACCCCAGCATATCTTTGATTTCTGCGAGGAATTCTTCCCAGGAGGGTCGTACATACCAGACGACTCAGGAAATATCTTTTTGATTTTGGTAGGGTATAGATACTAGTCCATCATCGTTTTTAGATGTGCCTCTCTTAGTTCTATGGAATGGTTGAATTTCTTGATATCTGACCAGAGCCCCGCCCATTCTCTATCCTGAATGTCACGTTGTAAGATACCCTCTCACATGTGCATGTATCGGGGCCTCGGGGTGTGTATAGAGGTGAGAAGATAGTTGTACAGATACGAAATCCCTCCTTTCATAGAGTCTACAGTCTGCACATATTTTTCAAATTTCGTAAGGGGGGAGTGGCTGCTTCATAAATGTGGGGTGTAAGCGCCCAATGTTTCAATTGAAAATAATGATAATACTCTGCATGTCCCAACCTATAGTCCCTCTTGCAGCTGTCAAAGGTGAGGATATCGTAATTATGGAAGAGGTGTGTCAGTGCTCTGCAGCCCCCCTCTCTCCACTGGTCAAAGGGTCCTTCCTGTGCGGCCGGAGGGAAGGCCGGATTAAAGTGGATGGGCGTGTAAGGTGACGGGAACGTGGTCCACTGGTCGTTCCGTGATAAAGAGTCCGACACTTTTAGGGTAGCTCGAGTAGGCATGCTGATGTAGGCATTCTCTGGTCTTTCCCTCTTGGGTATCCAAATGAGGTCCCAAATCGTCCTCCCTGCCACCGCCCTGTCCATATGAAGCCAATGCTTCTCTGATTCCCTCTTGGCCCATTCTGTAACCACACGTAACTGAGCTGCCTTATAATAAAGGCCAAAGTCCGGGAGGCCCGCCTCTCCCTCCCCCTTGGCTTCCTCAAGATTGAGAAGGAAAACCGCGCACGTCCTCCCTGCCAAACAAACCGCAGAACCATAGATTTTAATTTAGGGAAAAAAAATCCTTGTCCAGTTCGACAGGGAGAGCCTGAAAAAGGTGCAAGAGTTTAGGAAGCACTGTCATTTTAACCGCATGAATGTGGCCAAGTCAGGAGATAAAGAGCGGCTCCCATTGTGTAAGATCAGCTTGGAGTTTCAAGAGAGAGGGTGGGAAGTTAGCTCTGTATTACTCCTCGACACGGGGCGTCAATTGAACTCCCAGATATTGGAGAGGCCGTGTAGTCCATTGTAGTTGAGTGCAGTTAGGAAGTTCCTCAAATTCGGCAGCAGGAACCGTGAGGTTAAGAATGTAGGATTTGTCTATATTCACCTTAAAGCCCTCCACCGCTTCAAAGCGTGTGAGTTCCGTCTGCAGCGCAGGGAGAGAGGTGGTCGGGTCTGTGGGTGACAAGAGCATATCGTCCGCGAAAAGTGATATCTTGTGCATTTCCCCACCAAAGGGGATGCCCTTGATCTCTGGTGCGGCGCCGATGGCCAAGGCCAGCGGCTCTATACTGAGGGCGAACAAGAGAGGTGACAAGGGGCACCCCTGGCGGGTACCCCTAGTCAAGAGAAAGGGAGCCGACAAAATCCCATTTACCTGCACTCTCCAGCGGGGTTGGACATAGCCAGTACCATTTTTTTTTTTTTTTAACATATTTTTATTGACATTTTCAGATTTTATCTACTGTACAGTATACCTATCCATCCATCAATTATGCCGTATAGCACAGTATGCGGTATCACATTTCGTCTGCAAAGACTGAAGGACAATTGGCAAGGAAAGGAAACAATAAAAATACAAAAACAATGTGTGTACCCTATGGGCTCTGATAGAAAATATGTCACTTGAACTGGGGTGTAACACAGGTAAAAACTAGGGGCTGTGCTTGGAAGTTCACGTCCAGGCCTCTCAAACTAATGCTCGAACAGTCGTGTGGGTGTGGCGCCCCAATGAATTGCGAGTGCATCGACTCTTAGACCTGACTGGCCATTGTGATAGTATGTTCTATGGTGCTACTTTGTATGCGATCATATCCCCAACATGTGAAGGGGTTAGGTGGTCAGGATTTAAGACTGCGTATGCAGGGCTGGTAGTGCAGGTGTGTCGCCTTTAGGGTCTTCGCCAGGGGTTAATTGCTTGAATCTATATAACAACATGGCCCATTCCATTGATATGGGGTGCTTGCGGGTCCCTCTCACCTCCTCCTCCCGTAATGTTTCCTCCTCCGCAGTCGCCCATTTGTGTGTAGCTCCCACCCAAGCCGCCAATGGGGGACCGGTGGGGGAGCGCCAGTGCATAGCAATGCTCCGTTTGGCCAATAGGACATAGCCGGTACCATATGAATAAATGGATCTGTAAACCCAAAAGTTGTGAGTGTAGTAAAAAGAAACGCCCAATCCACTCTATCGAATGCCTTCTCGGCATCTAACCCCACTAGCACTGCCGGTATCTGTTTCTTATTAGCCTTTTCGATTAGGTGGATGATGCGTCTGGTGTTATCATGAGTCTGGCGGCCTTTGATAAAGCCAGACCGGTCTGGGTGGATAACAAGGGGCATGAGATCGTTCATTCGGGCTGCGAGGATAGAGGAGTACAACTTTCCTGGTTTTGGAATAACTGTGATCACAGCTTCCGCCATCGAGGGAGTAACTGTACCTGCCTCTGCCTTTGCATTAAAAAGGTGTGGCAGGAGATCCGAAGTGAGAGTTTTCTAAAATTTGTCTGTATATCCGTCGGGACCTGGGGCTTTCTGTGGTTTGAGGGATTTGATGGCTAGAGCCACTTCCTCGGCCATTATAGGAGTCGTAAGCCTATGATTCCAGTCCCGGGAGACCTGGGGGAGTTGTAGTGACTGCAAATAGTTACATTGTGCCTCTAAGTCCCGTGTTTCCCCCGTATAGAGGCGTCCGTAAAAAGCTCCAAAAATATCAGCTTTCTCTGCGTCGTTATGAGTCAGCTCCCCCTGCCCCTCCCTTATGCCAGCTGTATATACCCGCTCTCGCTTGTCTTTCAACTGCCGAGCTAAATGTCTATCTATCTTATTTCCTTGCGAATAAGAAAGGTGACGGAGTTTCAAGAGAGTATACTCCATCCGATTATTATATATGGCTCTAAGCTTTCCCCTGAGTGCAGTGAGCGTGCGAAGGGTCACTCTGGTGGGTTTGTTTTTATGGGACGTTTTCGTTGAGGACAGTTCGGCTTCTTGATCTACTCGTTCTTTTGTCCGTCTTTTGTTCAACTCAGAGTTAAGAGCAATACAGCGGCCTCTAAAAACCACCTTGAAGGCATCCCAGTTATTGAACACGGATGTGGTTTCAGGCACATTCCTGGTGAAGAAATCTGTGATTGTTTCCCTTAATTCCGTACAGAGTACCCTGTACCTCGTGAGTGAAGCTGGAAAATACCATTTGGGAGATGTGGATGCTAAGTTGCCCCAGGACAGACAGATCGAAACGAGACTGTGGTCGGACACGGAGAGCGGGAAAATCTTGGCCTCCCGGAGAGCTCCCAGTAAATTTGGGCTAATGAATATGTAATCGAGTCTAGAGTATGTGCGATGCATATGTGAATAAAAGGTATAGTCCCATGTCTGGGGGTAGAGGGTCCGCCAAGCTTCTCTAAGGCACATGTCATGTATCTGTTGTTTAGCCTCTGCGGAGAAGACACTAGACTCCGGGCGATGAGTGTGCGTGCTATCAAGGTCTGCCTGCCATGTTAAGTTAAAATCCCCCAGTAAGAGTGTTGGTCCCTCCGCAAAGTCCTGAATCCTCCCCAAGAGCATGTGTAAGAAAACTGCCTGACCTGTGTTAGGTGCATATGCCGAAATTAATGTGCAAAGTCTACCCTTCAAAATGCCTTTGACCATTACCCAACGTCCCTCCTTGTCTGATTTGGTATCGGTGGGTTAAAATTTCGTAGACGTGTGAAAAAGGATTGTGGTCCCCCGGTGTTTAGTGAGTGCAGATGCTCTGTATATTAAGGGGTAGCTTTTGTGGCGGAGGCGGGTCAGTTCCGCTCGGGGTAGATGTAGAGCTATTATATCTAGTTGGTGATCAGAGATATATTTCCAGACCTTTTGCCTAGTGTACGGCGAGTGCAGGCCTTTTACATTCCAGGATCCGACTGTGATTACCCTTGGTTCCGTGTCGCCACTCCCCACCCGCTCAAGGACCTATGCATCAGTCCCCCGTTCCCTGGCAAGAACTGTCCTAAATTTCAGATCGGTGGTAAGGCTCTGACTGCGGGTTAAAGAATCCACATGTGTGGGCGCAGGGACGATAGGACCGAGGTATCAGCTCGCTCCCCCACCGGACATGTTAAGGTGATTTGACCACCTCCCACACTCAGTCTGACTTAGTCGCCCAGGCTAAATGATCAGGTCTCCCCTCCAGGTATGAGGGAAGCATCATGCGTGCGTGTCTATGTAACAAGCCCTGTAGCACGGTGTAGTAGAGGACGTGCTATCCCACAGCTTGGGGCCTTAGTGGGCCCCATTCTCGTCTAAAGATCAACTGAAGGGGGGCGTGGCCAAGATGGCGGCGAAGTATGACGTGTAGTTTGAAGCTCCTGCCCGCCGAAAATAGCACTCCCGGACACCTATGGGGCGCAAAACAGCTTGAATGATCACT
Organism: Triturus cristatus; assembly: GCF_964204655.1. Lineage (NCBI taxonomy): Eukaryota > Metazoa > Chordata > Amphibia > Caudata > Salamandridae > Triturus > Triturus cristatus. The sequence continues at coordinate 648,965,775 of NC_140594.1, forward strand.
GGAGTGTCTCTCTGGTGAGGGTCTCCCCGTGCTGACCTCATAGCCCCGCTGCAGACCCCGAGGGCAGCCGCCTCACCGAGACCGCATGTGAGGTGACACGACCCTCTCCTCGTAAACGCCTGGCGAACCATCGGGGCCAGCTACCTACCACCTAGCCGCCCCATCGGCGACCCGGATTACACGCGGGTTTCCCGCAACGCTGCCCAGCCGCCTGTGGCCTTGATCCACCCCGGGGTGCGCCAGACTCTGGGCAGGGGTGTGGACCCCGTCCTGACTGCTGCTGGGACTGCGGAGGCAATTGCGGCTTGGGGGGTTGCCCTCGGCCCTATCGGAGCACTTCGGGGACACGGTGGGTGCCTCCATTGACTGGCGGAGAGGGGATCGCCAGACCTGAAAGTTCAAGCGGATAGCAGTGAACGGCCTACCAAGTCGCAGGATCCCCGGCCTTCATCTCAGGGCTGCCCACGGAGAGAGCGGGAGCCTCTGGCGACGCACGGGAAGGGCCCGAAGCCTCGAGCGGGCCAAAAGACTGCAAACGCACCTGCTTGAGCCCCCGGAGGAGTGACGGTGACCCATGGAGCTCCTCCGGCAGCGAAGGACATTGCCGGCTCAGCAACCTATGGACGCACCAGGGGGTCAGCTCTTCTATTGGCAGTGATCCACACCCGGGGAGAAGAAGGAGCTAGCGATGCTGCATCGCCCCGCTGTGCCGCCTGGAGGCCCAGAGCGTTGCGTCGGTGCTTGAGGGGGTGAGCCTGGCATCGGCTCTGGGGGTAGTCCCTGTTCTGCAGAGCTCCGAAAGCGGCACCACCCGCGACCAGACCCGGAACCCCGACTTGCTTCTTGGACTGCCGGAGGGGGTGGCCTGGCTTCCCTGAGACATATTGGATGCCATTAGCTGCTGTACGCAGCCTCTCGAGTTCGGCTCCTGGCATTCATGGGCCTGGACACGTGCATTGCCTGCATACCATCTGGGCTCACCATCGCACTAGACTCACCATCGCACTAGACCCGGGCGATCCCCGGCCTCGATTTCAGACGCGCCCGTGGGACAGTGTGGGGACACTTGGGCGCCGCTACGACTTTCCTGGTGGGGCTCCCTCTGGGGGCATAGCGCTGGACTTTGGGCCTACACAGTAGATCTCCACACGCAATCCCTGAAATAGCCTGCTGCTGTGGCCCACGGGAACTCTCCTCCAGGCGGACTCACGGTAAGAGTGTCCTGTGGGTGACTGCGCGACGGAGGGCACCCTGTCCTGAGTGGAGGTAGTCCCTGCATGCCGGAACCTATTGAACATACTGCGCAAAGTCCTCACAAGCTTTGAGAGAACCTGGGTGGGGGGCCTTCCTGACCAAGCTGCATTGACACCTGACTCTCCCTCTGGACTGGGCCTGCTACCTGATGCCTCAGTCCTCACCTCCTGCCGCCGCTGCCTGACCGCTCCTCCCAGCGACAACCCCACAAGACCCTGGTGCTCTGAGGAAGCGGCATGGGGGTGGTGCTTTTTGCCCCCACTTGGAGACATAAACTCTACAACGGAAGTGGACGGCCCGGGTGTGATCGCGGGGGACAGATGCAGCCTGCATAGCGCACCTGCCATACCACTTGCCTGACGCCTTGTTGGATGAGCAGGAGTTTCTCTAGCGCCCGCTCCTCTCTCTAATTGGCTTTGGGGTGACGAAAGAGCATGTCCACGTCCAGGACAAAAAAGGTGAAATCTCTGAAGGATATTTTTGGTCGTTCACAGATCACTCCCCAGTCATTGCCTCCTTTCAATTCTCTCCCACACGACAGCCATTGAGACACTGGCGACTGCGCGATGCATTGCTGCGCTGGGCTTCCACAGTTGACCAAGTAAAGGCCGCTATCACGAATGACCTTGCCCTCAACGCTACTCCAGACACCTCTTCAGCGACACAATGGACAGCTCTCAAGGCGGTGTTACGGGGGGAATTTATAGCCATATCCACAGCCGAAAACCTGGAGCATAGTCGCAAACGAGCCAAGCTTACTCAACGTGTCGCTGAGCTAGAGCAGATGCACCACTGCACTGGAGCTGCCAGTGCCTAGCATCAACTTTGCGTGGAACGGAAACAGCTCACGGAACTTGACTAGGTCCGGGCCGAATACGCGGCTCTCCGTCTCTGCCACTCCTATTACACCGGGGGCTTATACAAGAAAATAAGTGTTTGGGTATGTTTTGTAACGTCTAGATATGATATATTCTCAATGGCAAGACACCATAACAAACTGCCAAAATCTGGATAAAGAATCCCATTGCTTAGGATAAGTGAAGAGAGACCATGGAACTAGAATGGTTAGGTGCTCCCATGAATGAGAAATTGCATTGTCAATATTTTACGTGTAAAGTTTCTCCATTCAGGCTTCTCAGTGGGGCTGTTCTTCTAGCCCCTATTAATTCATTTGCAAGCACCGCTCTTAACTCTTGCTTTTTTTGTCTTCTTAGGGTAACACAAAAATCAACACCTTTAACTGGTCCAAGATCAGAAAGTTGAGCTTCAAGAGGAGACGATTTCTCATTAAGCTGCATCCTGAAGTCCATGTGAGTGTTGATAGGGACAAGCATTGCATTTTCTGTAACTGAGACAGCGAATATAAAGAGAAGCCATGAGAGAAAAACACCCTCACTGCGTGTATTGAAAAAGATACTCAAACATGCTTTTAAGATGAGCATACATGATGAACCCTGTACAGATACTGCACTCTGTATACAAAAACAAAGTTCAAAGATTTGTACATATTCTTGAGCAGTAGCAGCACATACACATATACCGACTGCAGATTCCTGGCATTGGCAGCTGCTGCCACTAAAACTTGGTGGGGCAGCACGGAGGGGGATAATAAAAAATAAATAAAAGAACTTACCTGCCTCTGCCGGACGCTGCCTCAAAGCTTCTCTGCTCCCGCCGACTCGGTGTTCCTCTTCTCCCCTCCCCTCCCCTCCCCACCCAAGCCAGACACTGCTGTCATGCTATTACCCAGAATGTGTTGTGCAATTAAAAAAAGCTTGACAAGAAAACCAGCCAATGATAAGCAGTAGGTAGACCCAAAGTCAACTCTGTAATTTGTGTTTTTAGGGGAGATTCAAAATGTGCAGTGTAGCATTACTTTTTTAAAACAATTCAGAAATGGGTCATCCGAAAAAAAGCAGTTGGAACTGCAGACACCATATAAAAGAAATGAGTGCCTCTCAAAATCTTGTTTTGTAAGATGGTACACCTTTCTGTAGATTCCTCACCTTGAGAATACTCCTTCCAGGCTTCAGACTGGTCTGGAAATCTCTTTCCCCAGTAATGATGGTGCCACATGGCCTGAGTCTCCAGATGTGACATTACCTGAGTTTATTAGGTACCAAGTGGTACACTGGCATTATCTCCTGTTTCTTCGTATCCCTGTAATGTGGCCTGAAACTATGTGTTTTTGTGTCCCATAGAGGAATTCCTGAGGCCACAACAGTGACTATGCCAAATGTCTCCACTAAAGGACTTGTGCTTCAAGCTTGGTAGAAGGTGCTGCAAGAAGAGGTCTCTTACAAACCCACATAATTCTTGTATATGGTGTTTGTGGTCTCAACATAACTCAGTGACTTGCGACTTATGCAGCTCCATGCTCCGGAAGACCATCAGGGAATGGGGAGCTAAGCTGTTTCTGACTAAGCCCCCCAGGGAGACCAATAGTTAGCCTCATACTCCAAGAGGTAATATCCAAGGAATGTTCACCTAAGAGATTTTCCCACAAAAAGCTGCATGACAAGGAGAAGCCTACTTCTGTACGGTTCGGAGTCTCTACGCAGTTCCCCAATGCTGAACTCTTCCTCATCATCATCCCTATCAACAAGATGAGCTGGGAGTTTCCCAGGACAAGTACTTGCTGCTACCAGTGTTGAAGCAGGACAGCTCTACAGCTCTGTGGGCCGCTCCTTATAGGGGCAAGGGTGATTTCTTGCAGGTTCGACAACACTGACAACAGGCCAACACAGGCTCCTGCCCTGGGGACTGAGGCAAAGTTGGAGCCAGCTAAGATGCAATAACCAATTCCCCTGTCTCTCTTTGACACCAATAGCATCACTGCCCTTGGAGCTGACTTCCTACCAGCCAAGGAGTCGATAGAAGGTATCCTCTGTATGGCAAAGGATAAACATCAGGCCATTAGCGATAAACCGATTTGTGAACACCACAGTGTGAATGTATTTCCGGTTTAGATTCCGATGCCTTGGCTATGGAGGACAAAGGCTATTGCCATAAGGAGGATGATGACTCTGCCACTGTATAATAATGAGGTTGACGTATTCTTACACTTACAGAATGCTAATGACTTAAGTACTTTACCAGCAAGCATCATTCCCTACTCCTCCCCCCCCCCCCCCCTTTCCGGCCCAGCTTTGAAGGAGGATTCATCTCTCACTATAGTTGTTTGGAAGGCTACAGAGGCCTTGGAATTGATGGCACCTAATGCAGAAGTCAAATCTAATACCCCTTGTGGGATCATGCAAAGCTTAGTTACTAGTCTGCTGTACCATACCATATCCAAACTCTGTTTTCTGACAAAGTAAATGAGGGACTGGATGTGTCAACAGTTCCTAAAATGTGGCTTTGTCTCTGCAGACACAGTTGGCTTGGCATGTGGCTACAGCTGTTACAGTGCAGCAGCATCTTTTGAAGCGGTTCACTGGATTTTCAATAGACTTCCAGGCTACAATCATGAAAATACTTTTTGACAACAAGATGCAATTAGGAGACAAGGCAGACTCTTTGTGGCATTTCAAGAACATCAGGACTAAGGCTCATTCCCTAGTCTAATCTTCCCCAACATAGCAGTTCTGCAACAATACCGAAAGTTCTGTGGTTATTCTAAAGCTGTGCAGGCTTGACAAAGACAGCTGTCTCACCCTGTCCAAACACCACAGTAGCTATATCTCTCATTTTGAAGCAGGGATTTATCTAGAGGATTTCATCACCAGCAGTAGGTCCAGTACCCATCATTCTTTTCAGGCTCTGCAGCTTCTAGACACCTCTTACTTCTCCCCTTAATGACTTTACCTTACAGTGGAAGAGTGTCTCCATTTTGTCATCAGTTAGGTGGCAGTCACAACGGACCACTGGGTCATCCAGCTTATCCACCTTATGTATCTATCCTCCCCTCCAGGCACACCCCCCTTCCTTCAACGCATGCTTGCTGATACATGCCTCGCTCCAGGACGTCCCTGTCTTGCTTGACGGTGGGGCCATAAAGGTGGTACCTATGGAAGAGAGAGGGACAGAAATGTATTAATTTTACTTATTGTACCACAAGAAAGAATGGCCCATCCTGGTTCCTCTGCCTTCCGAACCTATTCATCCAACAGGACAAATTTAAGATGCTTTCCCTGAGCCATGTCCTGTTGACCTGGAACTCAGGAGATTCTTATGTCCTTGGACCTCTAGGATTTTTTCTTTCCTCTCCCAATTCTCCCCACCCACTGGCACGTCTTGAGGTTCATGATGGGGACCTCAGCACTGTCAGTTTGCTGTCATACACCTGAGACTGACTGCAGCCACACACCGCTTATACTGAAAGTGCAGGTGATTGTGGCTGCTTCACTGCAACAATTAAGGGCCGTGTATTTCTATATTTGAATGAATGAATAGTGAAAGCGGTCTTCCCAGCATTGGTCCAGGATCATCTTCAGTTGATGACTCTCCTCCATGACTTGGGCTTTACCATCAATGCCTAAAGGCGTCACCACCTCAAACACAGAAGCTGCCCTTATGTGGGTTGGTACTTCACACAAACCTTATGTAGGCCTTTCTTCCTCCTCAGAGGATTGAGGATGTTTGGGCTATGATTCCAGTGTCTGACTCAAACTTGAATGCCAGTCCTGTGGATCTAACGTCTGCCAGGCCTCATGGCCTTGTGCATCTTGTTGGCGCCTCTTGCAGGTGATGGTTAAAAAACCTCCTGTGGTGTGATGTCAGAGGAGGCAAAGAGTTGGTCACCAAGGTACTAATATTCCAGTTGGTGCATCCAGACCTCAACTGGTCACCCATTCAGACCTTCTCAGGCTAAGGCTACTGTGGTTACATATGTGCACTCGGAAGGCTGTTGTGTTCACCTGGGTGCCATGACAGTTTGGGGCTTTTACGTCATGTCAAAATAGCACCTGCATATAAACTTGCGCCAACTGCATGTGTTACATAGTGTGCTGAAGGGCAGCTAACGTCACTACGGTCCATTATGTCCACAAACTGGGTGGCTTGGGTTTGTGGTCCCTATGTTGGGAGGCGCCCTCAGTTGTCTTTCCTTGGATGACCACGAATGGGAACTACACCCTGAAATGACAGAGGCAGTCTCCTTTAGATTGGGATTTCCTTGAGTGGATTTCTTTGCCACGCTGTGGACAGACCTTCAATTTCAGCTGCTCTCTGTGTCTGCTGTACACGTTCCTGCCAATCATGCTTCTATCTAAACCACTACTGAATGTGCAGGTCGATCAGGCTCCGCTGATACTGCTCGCACCAGACCAGAGGTGGATCTGTTACACTCATCTTTTGTCACTCAGCCACCTTCATTGGCGTAACAATAGCCCCTGTGATCCCCGGTGTGTGAGGGGCGAGCGCCAGGGGGCCCTCTCTAGCAGTGTGCATTGGCGGTGTGCCCTTGACCTGAGAGCTCCTGACTGGGTCTGGAGGATGGGGTGCTCCCTCCATGTACTTTGCAGGGGGGGCTCAAGTTTTGTTACGCCTCTTCGCCTCCAGGTATCACAGCTGCATGGTCACGTCCACCATCCCATTTTCCAGATGCTGTGTCTGCATGTGTGAAGATTTAGCAGTCCCAGATAAAAATGTTCTCCTTCCTGATGTGATCACAGACATTATCTTGGCAGCCAAGAATCCTGCCACCAGATCATCTTTTTTCAGTGTTGTAAGTCAGAAGGCATTGATTCTTTTAAATCTTGCCTGTCTAATGTCTTTGAGAATTGCTTTGATCCTTCAACAGCAGGATATGGTGGTGGCTACAGTAAAAAGCTACCTGGTAACACTCCATTTATTTGTCCTTCTGACCAACCTACCCTTTTTATTTAAAACTCCACTAATGCGCAGTTTTTAAGAGATTTCCTTTACTTGAGTTCTTCCACTCCATTAAGTGGAATTTGAATCTTGTATTCCCTGTTTTTTTTATGACGCCTCTGTTTGAGTAAGTGCACAGTTACCAGTCTGATTTCTTACTTACAAAAACATATTTTATTGATGTTATTATTTCTGCTTATCTGATAGAGACATCTAGCCGCAGATTCCTTAACTTAGAATATCCTGCGACGTCGGGACACGAACCGGAGGGGCATCCAGGTCAGACGTCAAGCCCTCCTGTGACGTCTCCACATAGCACTGGGAGGCTCCCTGCGCCGACGTCTGATGCGGATGCAGCACGGTGCTTGGCTCAGAGCCGACGCTGTTCTTCTCGGCAGTTCCCCATCTCGGTGGAGGTCAAGTCGCCGCCGGTCCGACGCCGGGTAGACGAGTCACCTTCGGTGGTCATCGACGTCGATATGATGCCGTCTAGATGTCGGTCGACGCTGGTGCTGGCCCCGGCTGTTCCTCTGTTAGGAAAGATTGTGGCCCCTGAGGGTTCTCCGCACCCATGGCTGTTACTGTGCTCTTTGGAGCAGGTGCCCATAGGACAATGGTCCTTTGAGCGACCTCGGGCTACTGCGCCTCTACTGTCTGGTGGACGGGTTAGCATCCAACTGTCCCCTACAGATGGTTTATTGTCACCACCTAGAATGGCCAAGGAGGCTAGTGTGGTGTTCGCAGGGCTGCAGATATTTTACAAATGCAGCCTCCCTCAGTCTCTTTGCCTTCTGATCCTTTATTGGATCTACTCCACCAAGGTGCCGTTAAGGGTGGAGCCCTTGCTGCCTTTTGGCGGGTCGTTATTTGAAACCCTTATTGGGACCTGGGCGATGCCCTCATCCGGGGACCCAGTGGATCGGGCTATAGCACATCATCTTGACCCAGTCTGTTTGTTTCTCCATCCTGGGGCTCAAGGACTGGTAGTCCAGGCAGCTTCAGCCTCGCTACCTTCCTCTACTCCCCCCGCTGATTCCTCCCACTAGGTAGTCTCGCTGGTTGTAGTCGTGTGGCCATCATATCTTTGCGCCCACCAGTTTGGGCCTCGGTGCTCTAAATACGTCTTGCGTGTTTGCACGGGCTACTTTTGCCCTTTGGGACTCAGTCGAGCATCTTCTTCCATCTCTTCCAGAGGGTCCTCGTGCTGACCTGGATCGTCTGTTGCATGATGGCCAGGAAATGGCACAGTTTTCCATTAGATCAGCCATAGACACCACTGACTCTGTGGGTCGGGTGATGGCCAGGTCAGTTGCTCTGCGCCTCCATGCTTGGCTGCGTGATGGCAGTTTCCCTAAAAATGTTCAGGAGCGTCATAGGGATCTGCCCTTTGATGGGGTTGCCTTTTTTTGACAGTCATGCTGACTCAGGGGTTCACCCTCTCATGTCTGAGCTTCCATGACTTTGTATTTTTTAGTCCTTCTTCGGGCTTTTACTTTCATATGCAGTGTTGTCTCTGTTTGTTCTGGTATTCGTCAATGGGATCATGACGTTAATTCCCAGGCGGTCTGTGCGGCTATTCTGCCGCTTATGCCCTTATGTGGTGCAGCTGGCCAGCTGGCTCTGTTTTTCCTTTCGGGTCCTCTGTCTATGAGTTCGTCTCATGAGGTGCCCCCCTTGCTTATGGGGCAGAAACTTACCCTATGTGGCGTATCCGTTGGCTATTGTATAGCTGTCCTTCCTTGCCGGGAAGCTTCGTAGGGTCCTGCGAAGTCTCCTTAGGCGGGGTTGTCCTACGGATCAGACTGTGTTCTTTTCCTGCTATTGTGGGACCCCCCTCTTCCTTCCTTCCACCTGGTGGGGCCCACAGCTTGGCGTCGCTCTCTTCTCATGCTTCTGCATTGTGGTCTGCGGTTGGTCCATAGCACTCCCCAGCATCTGTGGATGCTGACTTCTTCGAGGTGTTGTTGGGTTTCTGCCACGACTGGCTCACCCCGGCGTGTTCTTTTGACTTCGCTGTGCTCTTTTTGCCTACATTGGCTGTCATTGCCGTCAGCAAGTGTCCGTTGGGGGCATGTTGTTCTGTTCTGATCCGGCACAGTTCTTCCGTGTTCTATACGGACACATAATGTGGGTACACCCAAGTATGTTCACAGTCACAGGGTGCCTGCGATATCCCTTGCACCTCTGAATTTGCTGTTTTCTACTCTCCACCCTTTGGGGTGGGGAAGTGCTTTGGTCTTTTCTCGTGGCTCAGACCCTGTCTCGTCTTTGTCTATGAGCGGTGGAGTCCCTGCCAGACATGTCAGTGCTGTACATTGACTTGTGTCCTACTTTCCTGTGCACTTCCCAGGCAGGGGTTCAAGTTCCTCTGCTCATTGCTGCGCTGGAGTTCAGATACTTTCTGCTCCGGGCTTCTGCTACTGTTGTCAATAAAAGTGCTCTTTTCTGGATACTCACTGTCTTTGTGCGGTCTTTGTATATGGATCTCTATACAATGTCCTGTTGATCTATGTACGTGTAGTACTAACTCACTCCTCGTTCGTGTGGTGGTCTGTCTCCCCGTCTGTCACACGGGGGACCGGGGATCCTCTCCGACAGGTAGCTGATGTCGCCTTACGTGTCTGGACATTGTCCTATCCTGCTGTGCTTCTCACAGGTATTGTTGGTACCTATGGTGTGGCCTTCTTTCTCTAGGGCATGCACTTTGATCCCTTTTCAATTTTTTCATAGCTGTGTACGTCTATATGTAGATCTGTCTTGCTATCTACACACAACGAGAGGTCACGCATACAAGGTTTTTCCTTGCTGCTGTATCTGAGGCATTTTGCCCCAACCTCTCTCTCTCTCTTTGTCATGGGAGCGCGCCTTCTGTGCGTGTCCGGCTTGCCGGGTCCCCTTCGCCGGTTGGCTAGTTGACTACCTGGGGATGCGCCTCTCTCTGCTGATGTATCTGTGCTGTTAACGCTACATTGCATTGGGCATTACATATATGTGGTGTGGTTTCCACAGTACACACTGTCTGCTCATGTGTATTCCTGTCCTCATACATGTATCTCCTGGTTGTCATGTTTCGATATATACTTGTCACGGTGACATCTGTCCCCTCACATGTCATTGTTTGTGTATCCCCTCTTGTGCATGCTTAGCCTGTATGCTCTGACTCTTGTCCCTTCTCTGGGTCTTTATCTCTTCCAGATCCATCGGATCTTTTGCTCAGTTCACCTTCTGTTGCAAAAGTTTCTGGACTCTCTCTCACTTTCAGCACCACCATTCTGGTTCTGTGCTTCTTTTCATCCCTGTCTGGACGAGAGAGGTTTCGTACCGTCCCTTGACAAATTGTGGTGCCTTTGCCTCCCCTTGGTTTTCTGCTCCTTACAGAGCATACTGTTTTGATGTCGGCCGCGCTGGCATTGCTGTCTCCACCGTGTTTTGGTCAACTTGTTGACGTCTAACTTCTCTTTTGAACTTGGTTGGTTTCTGTCGCACACCCTCCTCCAATGGGGTATGGCTTTGGTATCTATTCTAATTTAAGGAATCTGTGGCTAGATGTCTCTATCAGATGAACGAGTTACTTACCTTTGGTAACAATGTATCTGGTAGAGACACAGTCTAGCCACAGATTCCTTAACACCCACCCATCCTTCCCTCTGCAAGGACCTTTTCAGGTTGAGGTTTACTCACTTGTCTCCTTTCAGGGGTCTTTTGTCTTCCTGCGGGGGTCCCTCTTTCACCTCCCTCCTGGGCAGGATAGCTCATTCTGTTTTATCTGTTATTTCTCCACCCATTATCGTGATTGGGTGGTAGGTTCATGTGTCCTTCTACGCTCCTACACCCTGGTCCTTCCAGTTTGGGGCTTACTCATGTCCTTCTCTCCCTCCCATATATATCAAAAAGAAGGGGGAAAGAGAGGTTTTTTAACGGTTAGGTTCACCCTCCCATTGTGTACATGACTAAATAAATAATCCGAGTCTTCAGATTATGAGAACCTAACCAAAGGGTGTGAGGAAAGCACTTGTTTCCCGAAAGAACACCCAAGCAAAAGAAAGAAAGGGCAATTCCTTTCTTGAGTCCCCTCACTCACCAGGGTTTCCCCACGGTGACATGCTTCATCATTGGGGTCCTCTCAGTCCTCTACGGGCTGAGGCGTGCTGCGACTTGCGGATTTACGTAGGAGCACTGAACAAGACTATGTGTTGTGCAAGTGTTGTGGTGTGGAGTGGTTTAAAGTGAGTTAAAATAATCAACTAGTGGGCCGAATAAATTTTATTCTTGCTCCTAGCTAATTGGTTAAAAAGTGGGTGATATGCTAGAATAAACTACTATAATGGGTAAGTGTACCTAGCATACGGTCGACTAGTTTCAAGCTTCCCAAGCTCTTCATCAGGACTACACTGGGACCAGCCCAGTGTAAGTACCACTCCTAGAAGACCTGATTTGGTGCAATAATAAGTGAAAAAAACACACAAACGCTGCGCAAAATTTGCATGCGTTAATCAAAATACATACGTAATGTACGTCTAATGAGAATCTGTAGGATGAAAAACAGACGTTAATGGAGAAAAGGCAGATTATGCTTATTGTCATAGGATAAAAAAGTGATTACACTATGCACCAGTGTCGCAATGCTCAATATTCACATATTCTTATTGTGCCACTGTGTAGTTCTCCAGACAGTACATCTTTCATGCTGGCGTCTAGCTATATCGTGAATAAAAAGTGATCGTGAATGCACGAAGTGCACATTTAATAATACACACAGGAACAAAAAACATGCGTCTGACAACATAAATTACACACAAGACAAACAAAAGTACGAAAATACATACATTTTAAAAGGCAAAACTGTGCCTCATGGTCGACTGAGGGGGGGTTGGACACTCGTACACCTAGGATAGAGGTACAAGCGGTGAAGTAAAAAATTATTGGAGCGCCGTCCTGTTAGGAGATCCAGCGCAAAATGAAGAGAGATGAAATGAAGACCCATCTGAATTCAAGATGGACAAAGGGCATCCTGCTGCTGCGTGATTACTCACTTGTACTCTTCAAGCCACCCGCCGGAAACACCTACTGGAAACCTGCCTCGCCGACCGCATACTGAATGGATGCGAGCCGGGTGCCTTGATATCTACCTGGTGGGGGATGTGAAGAGGAAGGAAGGACTCGCCGGTTGCGGTCCCGCTCAATGGCCGCCATCTTGGAGCAGGCAAATATCGTTAATAAAAATAAAATAAAGAGTAATTCAAAAGGAATTAATTGTTAGCAGTAAAAAAAGGAGTATTAGCCATCCGCTGCGTTTTTCTCAGAAAACCGGACAAGGAAGAGCTCGCTGGTTGTAGTTCCCCTCGATCGCCGCCATCTTGGAGCAGGCACCAGTCGTTAATGTTAATAAAGACGAAAATTAAGAGAAATTAATTTTAGGCAATGACAAAAGTGGTTATATTCATCTGCTCCGTTTAGCGCACTAAAAACGGACAAGGCTGAAGAGCCTTAGGGTGTCATTTCTCGTAATTCGAAATGGTTCGGCCATCTTAGGTAGGGAAAAGAGTATCAATCAGAGTGTAGTTTTTTAAAAGGAACCGATGGAGGTTCTCAAGCAGTGCCAAACTGACTTTCTTGTTAGTCAATAGGTTCCTTACCCCCAGACTGGGAAAAAGCACAGTTGTCCCATTAGTACCTCCATAATTGGTTCTGAACAGCCCCAATTACACGTCTCATGGGTGAATGAAAAAACTGTTTTCTCAGTTGTAATAGTGATTGTAAAGACATCTTGTGAGGTGCCCCAAATACTGGAGAGTAGTTGTATATCTCTTGTTTTATGAAAAACAATGAAACACAATGGCGGGCTTGAATTGCACAATATAATTTGATAGGCTCATGTATTCAGGGTGCCAAATCAGAGTGGTTAAATAACAAAGAGTTGCTGACAGAAATCTCAGTTTGTTGTGAAGTGGCCCCATGGTATATCATCATTAAGGCCGAGGTCATCTGAACGCAGTTTAAACACCCAACGTTGTTCTTTTTCATGTAGATTCTTCTCACTGTTGGGATAGTTGTTGACATGTTCAAGAATGACCCAACTGAAGTCATTTGGTGTATGTTGTTCTTCCAAGAAATGCGTCGTCATTTTGGTGTTATTATGTTTGCATCTGAAGTTACTGCGGTGTTCGACCATTCTCGTGCTCACTTTTCTTGTGGTCATTCCCACGTAGTGGAGATTACACACGCATGTAATGAGGTATACTACCCCGGTAGTGTTGCAATTCGTAAAAGATCGCAGATTCCACGTCATGCCATTGTTGCAGGTAACACTCTTAGTTGCTGTGGTTAGGTGACATACGCTGCAGTTGCCACAGGGGTAATGTCCCTCTGGGAGTGGGTGTAGTAGGCGTACTGGACCAACCGTCCTTGTCAAATTAGGTCTGGTATGTACCAAGTAGTTCTTTAAGTTTTTTGCTTTCTTATGGCTAAACATTGGTAGTTGCAGATTTAAACCTCCACTATTGAGGATTCGCCAATGTTTTTTAATGATCTTGGTCACCTGATCTGATGCGGTGTTAAAAGTTGTGATGCAGATTTGTCGTTTTTCATTCTTATCCAATATTTTTTCAGGTTTAGGTTCCAGAAGCGCATCACGGTTGTTGTTGGATGCTCGTTTTTGTGCTTTGGACACAAGATGTGGTGGGTAATGTCGTTGCATCAATTTTTTGGATAGATCTTGAGCTTGCCTTTTGTAATCTTCTCTCGTGGTGCAGTTGCGCCTTAGACGCAAGAATTGCCCGAAGGGTAAATTGTCTTTGAGACTCCTCGGGTGGAAACTTTCATATACCAAGAGGCAGTTTCTTGCCGTGGGTTTAAAATGTGTAGTCGTGATCAGGCGGCCGTCGTGCGCTGATATGTTAAGGTCAAGAAAGACCAACTCTGATCTGCTCATGGTGAAGGTGAACTTTAAAAAATGGATCTTGTTGGTTGAGCCAGAGAAAAAAGCATTCTTGACCTTAACATATCAGCGCACGACGGCCGCCTGATCACGACTACACATTTTAAACCCACGGCAAGAAACTGCCTCTTGGTATATGAAAGTTTCCACCCGAGGAGTCTCAAAGACAATTTACCCTTCGGGCAATTCTTGCGTCTAAGGCGCAACTGCACCACGAGAGAAGATTACAAAAGGCAAGCTCAAGATCTATCCAAAAAATTGATGCAACGACATTACCCACCACATCTTGTGTCCAAAGCACAAAAACGAGCATCCAACAACAACCGTGATGCGCTTCTGGAACCTAAACCTGAAAAAATATTGGATAAGAATGAAAAACGACAAATCTGCATCACAACTTTTAACACCGCATCAGATCAGGTGACCAAGATCATTAAAAAACATTGGCGAATCCTCAATAGTGGAGGTTTAAATCTGCAACTACCAATGTTTAGCCATAAGAAAGCAAAAAACTTAAAGAACTACTTGGTACATACCAGACCTAATTTGACAAGGACGGTTGGTCCAGTACGCCTACTACACCCACTCCCAGAGGGACATTACCCCTGTGGCAACTGCAGCGTATGTCACCTAACCACAGCAACTAAGAGTGTTACCTGCAACAATGGCATGACGTGGAATCTGCGATCTTTTACGAATTGCAACACTACCGGGGTAGTATACCTCATTACATGCGTGTGTAATCTCCACTACGTGGGAATGACCACAAGAAAAGTGAGCACGAGAATGGTCGAACACCGCAGTAACTTCAGATGCAAACATAATAACACCAAAATGACGACGCATTTCTTGGAAGAACAACATACACCAAATGACTTCAGTTGGGTCATTCTTGAACATGTCAACAACTATCCCAACAGTGAGAAGAAGCTACATGAAAAAGAACAACGTTGGGTGTTTAAACTGCGTTCAGATGACCTCGGCCTTAATGATGATATACCATGGGGCCACTTCACAACAAACTGAGTTTTCTGTCAGCAACTCTTTGTTATTTAACCACTCTGATTTGGCACCCTGAATACATGAGCCTATCAAATTATATTGTGCAATTCAAGCCCGCCATTGTGTTTCATTGTTTTTCATAAAACAAGAGATATACAACTACTCTCCAGTATTTGGGGCACCTCACTAGATGTCTTTACAATCACTATTACAACTGAGAAAACAGTTTTTTCATTCACCCATGAGACGTGTAATTGGGGCTGTTCAGAACCAATTATGGAGGTACTAATGGGACAACTGTGCTTTTTCCCAGTCTGGGGGTAAGGAACCTATTGACTAACAAGAAAGTCAGTTTGGCACTGCTTGAGAACCTCCATCGGTTCCTTTTAAAAAACTACACTCTGATTGATACTCTTTTCCCTACCTAAGATGGCCGAACCATTTCGAATTACGAGAAATGACACCCTAAGGCTCTTCAGCCTTGTCCGTTTTTAGTGCGCTAAACGGAGCAGATGAATATAACCACTTTTGTCATTGCCTAAAATTAATTTCTCTTAATTTTTGTCTTTATTAACATTAACGACTGGTGCCTGCTCCAAGATGGCGGCGATCGAGGGGAACTACAACCAGCGAGCTCTTCCTTGTCCGGTTTTCTGAGAAAAACGCAGCGGATGGCTAATACTCCTTTTTTTACTGCTAACAATTAATTCCTTTTAAATTACTCTTTATTTTATTTTTATTAACGATATTTGCCTGCTCCAAGATGGCGGCCATTGAGCGGGACCGCAACCGGCGAGTCCTTCCTTCCTCTTCACATCCCCCACCAGGTAGATATCAAGGCACCCGGCTCGCATCCATTCAGTATGCGGTCGGCGAGGCAGGTTTCCAGTAGGTGTTTCCGGCGGGTGGCTTGAAGAGTACAAGTGAGTAATCACGCAGCAGCGGGATGCCCTTTGTCCATCTTGAATTCAGATGGGTCTTAATTTCATCTCTCTTCATTTTGCGCTGGATCTCCTAACAGGACGGCGCTCCAATAATTTTTTACTTCACCGCTTGTACCTCTATCCTAGGTGTACGAGTGTCCAACCCCCCCTCAGTCGACCATGAGGCACAGTTTTGCCTTTTAAAATGTATGTATTTTCGTACTTTTGTTTGTCTTGTGTGTAATTTATGTTGTCAGACGCATGTTTTTTGTTCCTGTGTGTATTATTAAATGTGCACTTCGTGCATTCACAATCACTTTTTATTCACGATATAGCTAGACGCCAGCATGAAAGATGTACTGTCTGGAGAACTACACAGTGGCACAATAAGAATATGTGAATATTGAGCATTGCGACACTGGTGCATAGTGTAATCACTTTTTTATCCTATGACAATAAGCATAATCTGCCTTTTCTCCATTAACGTCTGTTTTTCATCCTACAGATTCTCATTAGACGTACATTACGTATGTATTTTGATTAACGCATGCAAATTTTGCGCAGCGTTTGTGTGTTTTTTTCACTTATTATTGCACCAAATCAGGTCTTCTAGGAGTGGTACTTACACTGGGCTGGTCCCAGTGTAGTCCTGATGAAGAGCTTGGGAAGCTTGAAACTAGTCGACCGTATGCTAGGTACACTTACCCATTATAGTAGTTTATTCTAGCATATCACCCACTTTTTAACCAATTAGCTAGGAGCAAGAATAAAATTTATTTGGCCCACTAGTTGATTATTTTAACTCACTTTAAACCACTCCACACCACAACACTTGCACAACACATAGTCTTGTTCAGTGCTCCTACGTAAATCCGCAAGTCGCAGCACGCCTCAGCCCGTAGAGGACTGAGAGGACCCCAATGATGAAGCATGTCACCGTGGGGAAACCCTGGTGAGTGAGGGGACTCAAGAAAGGAATTGCCCTTTCTTTCTTTTGCTTGGGTGTTCTTTCGGGAAACAAGTGCTTTCCTCACACCCTTTGGTTAGGTTCTCATAATCTGAAGACTCGGATTATTTATTTAGTCATCTTCTCTCCCTCCCACCATCCCCTGTCTTTTCTCCATTGCTTGGGGTCTCATGACTTTGCTACAGTCAATTTGTTCGGGGTCTATTTCACTGTGCCTCAGTCCATAGGCCTCTTACAGGGGGTATGGTTGCACATTACCTGTTGTTGCCGACCTTTGGTCGATTATCGTGAGTCATGTTGTTCCGGTCTTGTTGCCCTTCACAGTTGCATCCCTTGGTTGCAGACTTCCTGTCGTTTGCCATGACATTCATTTCAAATGCCGTTTTGCCTTGTAGGAGGGCATAGTTTTTGCTTTTCTAAGAGCGCGTACTCTGCTCTTTTCCTTCAATTCCTTTCAGTATAAAGTGCTCTTTCACTGTCAATTATTGTGATTTTCTCACCATTCTATTCTTTCTGTCATTGTTTAAATGTTTTTTCATCTTTTTTGGCACACTGTTCCCCCACTCTCACAGTTTTAGTAGTGGCTCCACGTTGTGGTGCAGAAAAGTTTCACCAAAGAAAACTGCACGCCGGGAGGGACTTAGATGGCTCCACTGACGTCATGTCCGTGGACAACGTTGGGGCGGAGCCATGCGGTGCCATCCCCCCGGTGCGCAGAGGTGCTGCTGAGAAACATTCTCCGGATCCAGTCTGACTCCTGGGAATATTCTCAGTTAAGCAATCTGCGGCTAGACTGTGTCTCTACAAGATACATCGTTACAGAAGGTAAGCAACTTGTTCATATGGTTGAAGAACTTCAGGCCCCTCTCGGTTTAACCACCCTTCATAGTTCTCTTTGGGGATAAGTTAGCCCATCGCACTTGCATTTCTCATGCAAAGTGATATTTGTATTTCAAATGGGCAGCCTATCATGCTTCCATCTTTCTTTCCTTCTCTGTAGGCAGTCAAGGAGGAATTGCTTGATAGATTTGACTCAAGATGTGTGGTGTTCTACTAAAACAACCACACACAACCAGACACATTTGATAGGCAGCTCTTTCTGATGGATACTTCTAACTGCAGATTCCTCAACTTAAGAATATCCCAGGCCCTGACTGGATCTTGAAGAATGATTGAACATTGTCCCAGCAGACCAGTATACAGACCCGGAATTGACATGTGGAGCTGCAGCTACTTATCAGTGCCATCCAAGCATACTGATGTAGTTCCTTTCTTTCTGTGCCTTCATACGTGGATCCTGAGCTGGCTCTTAACTTTCTCTTGTCAGCTGAGAGGTTTTTTCTCTCACAATCTTTTCAGGTATGTCTCTTCCTAAAACTATGGGGTTTAAGACTTGTAGCTACTTTCACAAACCGATATCTGTGACAGATTTCCACAAGGTGCGTCCCTGGTGTTTCGATACTGGCTACAGCTTTAAGTAGAATGAGTAGTGTTTCCTGATGCACCTGAAGGTGATCCAGGAGCTTGAGGCCAAGCTGTACATCGCCAAAAACCAGGAAGTCGCATAAGACCCACTACAGTTCAAAGCAGATATTGTGGACCTGTTCCAATTTTAGAGGGTGTACCTGCAAAATGTCATCTTCGTGGCCTGCATCTTCTGGCAAAGAAGCACAAGAAGTCCAAGCGGGCTGTCGCCCTCTCAGATGTCATAAGGACAACAAGGTGCCCTTCAGTCTCACTTGTGTTTCCCCAACTGAGGAGCTGAGACAGCAGCTTATTCCAATGCACTCACATTTCTGGGGCAGTCTGCAGGGCCACAACAGATTGAAGTGTTATAAAAAAGGCCAAGCTTCCAATCTTCGGCACCCTGCCGGCTCCCTTTGGCACATCTTCAAGCCCAACTATTATCGAAGGCCTCCACTCTGGTTACCTCCGGGTAGCCCACTCTCTGTCATTTCTGCCTCCTGAATATGCTTTGGGTTCTTCTCTGATTTTGGAGAAAACTCCATGCCTGTGTTCACTATCCAATCCAAATCCTAATGTGTCATCGCCAAACCCAATGCCACAGATCCCATTGCCCTGTCCAACTCCAAACCAAATCCATCCCAACCTTGGCTAAAGTCACGTCCAGCCACTGTGCCCATGAGTCCAGCCCCTCTACACTCTGACTCTGATACTTTTGTCTAGAAGCTGCCCTCCAGTGCTCCAACAACTTTTTGTACCGGACAGCATTTGGTGATAATGGTAATGATGTTGATGGTAGAGATGAATTTCCTCCAAGATTTGATGAGGACTATTTTTACTTGAACATGCAAGAGTCTAGTCTATTGGACACTTCCCGTGATACCGGACTGGGTTCTCCCCATGGCTCTTCCACTGAAGAGTGAGCCTTATTTGCCGTAGTCATCAGGTAAGTGGCTGAACTTAGTTCTAGACTTGCAGTTACCTTCTGTTGAGGTGAAAAGTAATATGCTCTTAGGCAATTTACAACCTGGATGGACCTCATTCAATACCTCAACGGCTGTTCAGTGAAGCCCTGACTGAAACCCTCATGTGCCCTTGGGCTAGACCCTGCTCCTGCCCACCTGTGATCAGACAAGTGGCACAATACCACAAACCTGTCCCAAGTGACCCTGCCTTCCTGACATTCCAGACCCTTATAGTGGAGGTGTCTACTAGCAGGGTAATCCCAATTATTTTATTGCAACTCATCTTCCACAGATGGAGATTCAAAAAGAACTGCCGCATTTTGAAAGATCATATTTTCATTACCTAGTCTTTACCTTAGATCAGTAAGTGGCAGCTGTTTGCCGGCTAGGTACTTCCTTGTGTTATGGGACATGGTCACAGGCTTCTTGCCTGTAGTCCCAGAAGAATGGCTCACCAACTTCGCACTGACCATCAAGATGTCCAGGGTACAGCCAAGTATGTTATACAGTCAGGATTGGGCACGACCAATTGTTGAGGCAGAGCGATCGCAAGCAGTGTGGCGCTCTGGAGCCGCACATGAAGGAGATCCAGTCTTTATTGGTGACATTAACATGTCACTCATGGATACACCTTTTGAGAGGTTTTGCCTTTTGCCGACAAGCCCTACCCTGGCCTGCCAAAAAAAGTAGAGCCTCAGTTTCTTTACACCTGCAAGCCAGTATCCCCCAAAGTTCTCTTTTTTCGAGGCTTAACTAGATGTTTCTTTTACAAGCAGCTTCAAGGCCCACCACCCCAACAGCAAGAACCCATTCCCTTTCGGGTAGGAGATCCAGAAGACATAATCGGGGCTCTGAGGGGCAATGAACCAACCAATCCCTAGTCCACCCACTATCAGCCTCTAAGATGCTCTAATTTTCCCTTAGCAGCACCCAACCACCCAGTAGGAGGCATAATCATTAATTTTCTCCATGGTTGGCAAGCCATGCATCTGACAGATGAGTCATACATATTGTCTAATGGGGCTACACCGTGCCTTTCCTTTTGGACTTGCTGTATCTCCTACCCAGATCAGGGTGGTGTTTGGAGAGTTCAGGCTCTTTTGGACATAGGATCCATGAAGAGAGTTTGAGTTTTTGAGATCAGAACTGGATATTACTCCTGGTATTTCCTAGTGCCAAAAAAGAAGGTGAAGGACTTTGTCCTGTTTTAGATCTTCAGTATCTAAATATTTTCTTGCGGAAGGACAAATCCATGATGCTCACACTGGCCTAGGTCCTATCTGCCTTGGATCTAGAAGACTGGATGGTATCTTTAGATTTCCATGTTCCCATCCTGCAGATACTACCTTTGGTGCAAGGTGAGCCACAAGCATTTTCAGCTTGCTGTGCTCCCTATCAAACTCACCAGTGCCTGACGGGGTTCACAAAGGTCATGGTGGTAGTTGCAGCATACTGTCTGGGGCACCAATCTTCCCCAACCCTGACAACTGGCTTTTCAAGATAAGCTTACCTCAGTCAGTCGTAGACCACCTCCAGATGACAGCCAACCTCCTTACATTGTTGGGGTTCACGATCAACATTTTAAAGTCACATCTGACTCCTTCGCAGAGGTTTTCCTTTCTATGGGCCATACTTGATATGGTGCGTTTTCAGACCTTTCCTCCGGGTCAACGAGTCAAGGATATTCAGGCTATGATCCTGATGCTTCCGCCTCAGTTGGGTCTCAGTGAGGGTGGTTCTGAGGTTACCTATCCTATTGTCCTCTTGCTTCCTGCTCATCGATCGTGCCAGATGGCACATGCGGGCTCTGCTATAGGATCTGAAGTTTTAGCTGGTCCATCACCAAGGGGACCAGTCAGATTCCATCCTTGCACCAGAGGAGACTGCAAAATACCTACAGTGGTGGCAGCTCACTGCTGTGGCCCTACCTCACCTAGAGAAGCTGTCAGCAGTGACTGATGCAT
The DNA here is from genome assembly GCF_964204655.1 of Triturus cristatus. Classification (NCBI taxonomy): domain Eukaryota; kingdom Metazoa; phylum Chordata; class Amphibia; order Caudata; family Salamandridae; genus Triturus; species Triturus cristatus. The sequence continues at coordinate 648,987,065 of NC_140594.1, forward strand.
CCCTGCTTGGCTGGGGAGGTCATCTGGAAGCGGTGGAGATCAGAGAACTCTAGTCTTTTGCCGAGACCTGTCTCCACATTAATTATTTGGATTTGGGAGCCATGTGCTTCGCATTGAAAGCTTTCCTGCCATCCATGAAGAGGATGCTGAATCAGGATCATGGACAACACCACCATCATGTATTGCATAGGCAGGGTGTGGTGGATTCGTAGACCCTATGCCTCTGGAACTTGCTGAATTGTCAGGGCATTTCCCGGAACTGGCTACATTGTCAGGGCATTTCCCTGATTGTGCACCACCTGGCAGGATCTTTAGTTTTTCAGGACTTTTTATGAGTGTCTTTTACATTAGAAATGTAGATTTACGCCAGTGTGGACAAACTCTACTAGCGATGCTTAGTGCATCAAAAGCACACCCAGACGTGGTGTATGGCATCCTCCAGGAATGGGGAGACCCCTGACTCGATCGTCTTGCCACTGCCAAGAATTTGCAACATCATCACTTGAAACACTGAATTTCCCAAGACTGCTCTTTTTCTATCAGAGACACATTCTGCCTGCAGTGGAGCACAAGACTCCTGCTAACCTTTTCCCCCCTGTTACTGAAGAAGATCAGGAATGACCAGGCACAAGTCATTGTGCTAGCTCCAGTTTAGGTAAAAATGTGTTAAAAACAGAACTTGCCATGAGCATCTGTCCTCCCATCAGGTTGCTGCTTCACGATGATCTGTTGTGGCTGCAGGAGAGGGTCCTGCATCCAAGCTTGCACAATCTACATGTCCATGCATTGATATTAAGTGACAACCGTGAACTACATCTGATATCCCCCCTGAAGTAGTGGATGTCATCCTTGTAGCTAGGCGTCCTTGTACAATGTGTGTACCTTGGGCGCTAGGACAATTTGTGGCCTAGTGTGTCATCTGTGATACAAACCCATTTTTTGGGCCAAACTGTAGGATGTCTTGCTGTTTGTTTTGTTTTTGGCAAAAACTTGCAGTGGGCCTGTGTAAAGGTTATGCGTCTGCTGTTTTTAATTTTTTGTGTTTACCGGACCAACGGTCCTTGTTCAAATCACCTGCTGTGATGCAGTTTCACGAAGATTTGGACCACGTTTCCTCCTAAACCCTTTGTAGAACCATAGTTGGATCTTAATTTGGTCCTTACTTTGCTTTTGTGTACCCCTTTTGAGTTGTTACACAGCTGTCATCTGTTTACTAACCCTGAATACAGCCATTCTCATCCAATAACTTATGCTTGTCACGGGAGTGAGCTTTAAGCTTGTATCAGCCCACCTGCCCTACCCTGCCTTCGTTCCAGACAAACTGGTGCAGAGGACTAGAGAGGCCTTTCTCCGAAAGTTTTGACTCTTTCAGGTCGGACAGTCCATCTCTTTTGCAATGTCCTTTGCCCCCTTCACCTCTTGAAAGAGGAAGAGAGACAGTAAAACTTGTCTTTAAAAAATGGTCCCAAATTACAGCGGTACACACTGGCTCAAACAGTTGGTTTTTCGGCTCTGGGTCTCAGGCTGCAGACAGTGTCTGCAAAGAAACTGATGTAAGTATTCTTAGGTGATGCTTAAATGTAGATTCAAACATCACCTCTGGGATGGAGCAGGTTCAGTATGGAACCACCTACTGGCACACATGGGTAATGCTGAAAAATCTTTTGGATCCAGTATATCACCTGGGATATTGCAAAGGTGAGGAATCTGTGGGTAGATAGAGAATCCACCAGAAAGGGGGAAAGCATGTGGCCTAACGGCTAGAGCAGTCGACCTCGAAGCTGGGAAACCTTGTTCAAGTCTAGGAAGGGACTCTCAACATTCTGTGATTCTGAGCACATCACTTAATGTCCCTGTGAAGAACAAACCGAATGTGTCCGTCTGTAACACAACTGGTGCTCATGTAAAGCACTCTGATACCTTTGAGTCGAGTTCATGCTATATAAGATTCCCTCCCCCAAAAATAAAAAAGCATTTTTGAAGGTAAGTACCTTGTTCTAATGGGCTTTGCTGGAGCTAAAAATGGCATGATGTTGACCAAATGCACTGTTTTATGTTTGGCCATTCTCTGTACCAAGATCTGCTATGCTCTGTCCATGAATGTTCCTCCAGGCAAAATTCATGCACATTTCTCTAAGGTTGTGGCTGCATTCATGGTTGTTTCCAGAGGTGTCCCTATCACCAACTTCTGCTTAGAAGCTACATCATCATCCTTGAATGTGTTTGCAAAGCACTACTTCCTCACGTCTCAGGCAAGCAGTAACGGGTACTTTTCCCAAGCTCTTTTGCATGACTCCCTTGGTTGACCGGCAGTACTGAACCCCAGCTCCAAGGGAGTTACTGTTTTGGTACTCATTCATGAGATGAGGAGCCTGTGGGGAAATGTATCTGTAAATAAAACAAGCATTGGCAATTCCCAGAGGTCGTTCCTTCCACATACTGGCTTTGCTATGCTTTTAGCTGATGCTACTGAGTATCGGTAAAAAGCAAAAAATGTTGCTGTGACATGAGCTTTTTGTTTACATATCCAAGATGGCAGACACCATTTGGATCCGTAAACAAAAACATTGTCTCTGTGGAGGGGGCTTGTGGCGGTGAAGCTGGGGAGGTTTCCGATATCTAGGACAGAGGTGGCAGTGCCTTGGAGGAGACTATAGTATCATCCATGCCACACAACTCTGCTTGTTACAGGAATCCTCTGTGGCACTTTTAAATATTCTAGCCAGGCTTGCAGACATTTTAATCTCCCCAGGGCACCTGGCGAGTCAGAGAAGGAGACTGGGAACTTGCTATGTCACAGAAAATAAATTGTCATATTTTTTCTCAGCATCATAAAAGGAAGACGAAGGAGGAGGAAACCAATAAAGGGCATAACGTCTTGGGATGATAATTTACAGTTAAAAAATAAATGTTGAAATTATCTGTGCGTTAGCACTCCATGCCAGTCTCAAAGCTGTGTGGCACTTGTTCCAGCTACTGTGCTCAATGGTACTGATTTATATGACCTTGGAATGATGTAAGGTCGAGGAAATCCGGCAGTTTGCTCCTTTATGGTAGAACTACCTTAACTTTGAAAATGCATTATTTTAAAAATGTGTGCATATCAATCATATTGACTGGCAGCTGTGTCGCTAGCTGATCTTCGTTCCTGGGAAACCCTAGAACCGACATGCATGCACAGCTTGTACCAAATCATTGTGCTGTTTGTGGGAAGATGGGTTGTGGTTGCCAGCATGAAAGGGGCCCTGTAGGATTCGGCGCACTTGTGCATTTGCTCTTCTATTTAAATAATGCAGGCCTATCAAATCTTAAGCAAAAGCCGCACTGGAATGAGAATCTCTGCATTGCAGATTCCCTGCTGCTCTCAAAATCACAGTGATTGTTTGTTGTGCACACTTTGCACACCCGGCCCAGTGGGAAATGTGAAGCAACTCTCTGCTTGTACTGCAACTCAGATCCAGCACTGCTGACTCTTGAATTGGAGAACTGGGTTTGAATCACAGCATCTGCTCAAAATCCTGTAATTCTGCGCAAATCACTTAATCTCCCCACTCCTAAATCACAAAAATGAATGTGTCCTTGTGTAATGTAACTGGTGCTTGTGTAATGTGCTCCAATACCTTTGGGTCGAGTTAACGCTATACTTAAAATAAAAACATTTTAAAATAATTTTTTAAGGGGCTCCCAGTTAAAGCCTCTCCAAAGGTATGCAGGAGTTCATTCCAAAGCTGACTGCAAAGGATGTCATATTTACCTCATTCTCCATGTGCAAGATGTATTACTCATGATTCTATAATAATTTAGTTTGTGGTGGGCGCTATGTAAAGGGAGAGATTTATAAACCACATGAGTGATAACCCCTGTATGGCCCCACAATTTGAAGTTCCATGCCCTTGAGCAATGGACAACAGTGTAGTGTCTTGTGAGTTAGAGATGACATGACCCTTTTGGCTCCTGACGGACTCCGTAGAACAGTGACATAAGTGCATGGGTGATAGACTTCATGATGTTGAATGTTCAGTTAACGATTATGCGCTAAGAAATAAAGACGTGTAATATCAAGCTCTGTGTGTGGCGTGATCACTTGCATGTACCCCGGCTGGGGAGGACGCTACAACTGGCAATGAGATTTGGATTACATAAACCCCACCACCTGAAGAACCAAGAGTGCTCTCTTGGAGAGTTTGCCATGGACAAGCAAACTACTCATACGTGCCACGTGTGCCTCAGTTGAAGTGAAAATTGACATTTGGCATATGTGGAGTGTTTCATGGTGACTGGAAACCTTTAAAAAATGAAGACACAGACTCATACTTGGTAATGTATTGATAGCTTTTTACTGTCGCGACGGGGAGACTCACACAGGCAGGCAGCCGGTCTCAATTTGATGCATCATAAACCGCTTCTTTCATACACAGATACACAATGAGGGTTTCACAAGTTCATATTTGAATCATTTAATCAGTTACCGATTAATACATGCCCATTGTAAGAAACATGAAGTCACCTAAGAACCTTTACTTTAGCTGAATTCAATACATATCCTTAATTTCTGTATCAAACAATGCTTAACAAACGAAGTATTCTTTGACTCGAGACTGCATGCATATTTGTGCTAAATACAATTTTAGTGGTTTGTGGGCTTTATTGTGTTCTAAGCTAATTGGATTTTCTGCACCCATTGCCTGATCAAGTTGCAGAGTATTTGGAAACACGAAGTCCGTTCCATTAAGCCTGTGTGCTAAAGTCATAAATTCCTTCATGTTTGCTGAGCACGAGGTGGCCTTTAAGTGCAACCCTTTCAAGTTATTTATTCCATTGTGTCTTCGGGTAAACTGTTCACCTTTCTCTGGTCATTACAAGATTTGGGATTACACTGTTCTTTCTCTGCGTACAGCTGTGTGCTTTGTTCGTGTTTGTTGTTGCACTTTGTTTTCGTATTTTACATTTTCTTCTGTGTGTTCATATTTTATATTTCCTATAACATTCCCCCCTCTAGCTGATATTTCTACTATTTGTTCTAAACTTAGTCTGCACTTAACACCAACTGATATAAGTTGCCCTGGGAATCCACTTCTTGTTTTAGTGTCCTAACTGGAAACATCCCTCCTGCCTTTGCACCTATTCTTCTACAACATGCTAAGATCAACTGTCCCTACAATCAGGATTACAGTAATGGGAACCAACCTCTAAACCAATTGTCTGGGGCACGTCCTTCAGCTACCATCTTCTTCTTTAGGTTATGCAGTGTCTGTGTGGCCTCTGATAAAGTTCCATTATCTGCATCATTCGCTGGGATGTAAGTGCAGCACACAGTTCCAGTTTTCTTGCAAATCCTGCCTTGCATGGCCGCCATAAGGTCTAGTACATAGCGGTGCTGCATCACCATCATTCTCATAGTTCGTAGTTCTTCCTTTATGGCATTCAGTCCATCTTTTGTAGTATTGAACACTTTAAGAAGTTCCCATCGAGTTATCTGCAACCATCGAGCTGTTGCTTTAGCCCGAACAAACAGCAGAATGCTCCCTAAGTACAGTTGAGCGTCGCTGAACAAACATTACTCTTGGGGAACATCATTCCTAGTGCTTGTACCATAATACTCTGCAGTTTTCTTCCTTAGATTATGATGTAGCAAGGTTGTTGGATGACTCATAGGGTGTTCATGCAAAGCGGACACATCAATTTTAGGAATTAACAAAACTAGAGCATGCTAGGTGACAGTGGAGCAGGGCGCCCCCCAGCTTGGTGGTAACTGGACATACAGTAGTTCTCCACACTGCCAATAATATCCATGGGGCTGTATGTCGGCGTTATCTTTTGTAGTCCTACAATTAATATTCCATCCTATATTAATAGTCCCATTTCCTCTGAAACATAAAGAAACAGAAGTTAGTCTCATGACTGTCGGAGGACTTATTGTGCTATCTAACTGTAACGTGCAGGGTTCTCGTCCCATATATGTGCACACTTTACTGTTGCATCCTGACTAACATCAGTGCAGATCTGTAAAGATATAACCATACAGGAAAATTCAATATTGGGATGCCATTGAAAATGGGCAGACTTATCCGGTGACTCTAAATCCTGGCCTGTGAACACAATCTGGGGGTAAAGGATTTACTACACAGCTGTTACACTCAGTGGGCGGACATGTTACTCCTACAAATGCTTAATCTAAGACCATCTGGATCCAATCTATTGTAGTAGGACAAACTGTCTCTTTCATACGTAATGTCTAATCCCTGATGTCTTGTCTATCTCGAGAATGTGTAACACTGCTGATACTGAGTCACATTTTGTGACGTTAGCTAAAAAAGTGCTGCCATAACATGTGTTAATTGCATTTGGGCATTAATTCTACCCAGGTAAAGATATAATAAACATAGAGCCGTACTTGGGGTTACTTCTTTTATTGAATGTAACCTATCTGATCCGGTGGCATGAGGAAAAAAGGAACACACAAAGCAAGATTCATTAGCATGTTCTGAACCTATGTCGAATGTGTAGATACCACATACTATCTTATAACTGAGAATGAGCATTATCAGTCAAATTATTATTGTTAGAGACATCTCTTTATACATGTAAAATATTAGAACTAAAGGGTACGTTTCTATAGAAGAGTAGGAAGAATAGAATCAAGAGACAAAAAAAAAGAATCTTTTGTGCTGTCTTTAAAAAAAAAAAAAAAAGTTCAAAAGCAGAGGTGGAGGGAGATGTTTTTACGATGACAATCTGTTCCCCCGTCTTGCTCCATTTACATTGTCTATGATGCTTGGTGAGGTGCTGGATCCAGATGAACATATGTAAGCTGGTACCAAGGGTTTCCAGCCATCCACCTTGAGGGTGGTGGGGGGTCACCATGGTCATCTCATATGGTCTTTCGAATCGTTTCTCTTTCTATTTTCGAACAAAATTCCTTATGTAGATCTGGTCACCTATGTGGGAGGTTGACCTCAGTAGTGGCGTGCATCTCCTTTTCTTTAGTTACGTGTTTAGAGATGAACTTTGCAGCTTTTATTAGTTCACAAAAATACATATGCATCTTATTATTCAGTATCTCTGCAGAGCTTCTCCTGTACATCACTTCTAGTGTCAGGAACTTGTTTATTTATGGATCTCTCTGTCACTATCTGATGTGGTGTCAAGTGATGGTTAGAACTAACATTATTCCTAAGGGAAAATAGAGCAAATGATAGGCAATGCAACCACTTCTTGTGCAATGTAGAACATAACTTACTGATCTTGCTTTTCAAGTAGCCGTTCGGGCACTTGACAAACCATTACTGTGAGGATGGTACACAGAGGATAATTTATGTTTTGTCCCGAAATGTGTTCTGATATGCATAAATATTGCATTGACAAAATTGGTGCAGTTGTCATATCATATCCCTTCTGGAAATCCCATTGTGGAATTACTTCACGAATTTGAAATGTATCTGCTGATTTAGCATCACAATGGACACATGGTCTTGTTTCAATCCATCGAGAAAAAGAGCATACCACAAGTATGAAGTACCTGTAGTTACTGCACCCAACAATCAATTTTTTTTTATAAACAAACTTTATTGCAAGTTTATTACGACAAGACAAAATACAATACATTACAGTGATCACTGCAGGGTGGGACATACCTAAACAAATCTCTCTCCCCAGGGCCCCTGTCAAGCCCCCCTGATCAGGTTCCAGTATATCGGTACTCCTCTATCATCCCCTCGATAAGACAGGGCCGTACCTAGATCTCTCCATGCTTCTACCCCGCTCTGCGGCTGTGGTATCGAGGTCCCCAGGAGGAGCGCCCCCCCCATCCCATAACCCACTTACTAGTCTGCCAGTCCTCCCCCACTGCATTAGTGTCGAGTTAGGCACGGCCTAAAATCCCATCTAGAGCATCCTGGTCAACAGTGTCCTACTAGGCCTCACTAGAGGTCTCCGCAAGAAATAACAAATTAACTCAACCCCCTCCGCCCGCCCTCGACCTCTCCAACCCACCCCCCCCTGTCAGACATGTCGCTCCCTCAGCTACCTTCCAGTGTCACTGATGAGCCCCTCTGATTGGTCCACTGGTATTATACCGCCCGGGGGCTAATGAACAGAGGTAGCCACTCAAACCTCGCTGTCCCCCAACCCCCGCCGCCCCCTCGGGAAGGTCAAGTCGACCCCGCGTGTGTCCTGTCGCGAAATCATGTGGGAAATCAGTCCGGGTCGGCAACCGACGCCTTAAGCAGGTCCACCAACGCCACCCACGATCTAGCCGCAAGCAGCATTTTATCATTATCAGCACTCTGGGCCATTTGGAGCCGAAGAGTCCCCTCGCAATCAGCCCACTTCGTGAACTCTCGCAAACAACGCGCAGCGTTAGGCGCCGCGGTCGCTTTCCAGTGACTGGTGATTTCCCGCTTTGCTAAAACTAGTCCCAAGTCAATAAATTTACTAGTCACCTTGTTGCGGGCAGTGTGGGGAAACCAGTGTAGTAGGCAAACCCCCGGGGTCTGTTTAATATCTCTATCCGTTGCGTCGCCCAATGTAGCCATTACCTCCCCCCAATACTCCTGCAAAGAGGGGCACTCCCAAAGCATATGCAAAAACTCAGCATTCTCTAATTGGCAGCGGGGACAGGCGGTGCGGGATCCAAAGAATTCATTCATTTTGTGTGGGGTAAGGTACGCCCTATGGAAGACATAAAACTGTATCAGCTGAAATCTCGCATTTCTAGAGCACTTCCATGCTCGCTCCATTAGATCCTCCCACGGTCTCTCCTCAATGGGCACCCCAAGGTCCGCCTCCCATTTGGTTCGCAACCTCTCCAAGGGGGACCTAAGCTCCTGAGTGAGACGCCTGTAAAGGGAGGTCACTGCTTTAATCGTCCCTGCTGCAAACACAACATATTGGCAAGGGAGGGAGGTCGAAGGCTCCTCCATCCCCCTCCTCCAGTGCTTCCGGATAGCTGCCGTCACAGCAGCATGCAAGAGAAAGTCCTGTCTGGGCAGGTCGTACTGCCCCAGGAGATCCTGGTAAGGCAAAAGCACACCATCCTCATAGAGGTCCCCAATGGTGGCGGCCCCCATCTCCTCCCAGTTTCGCAGGCGCTGCCAATCCCCCCCATGTGGCAGATGTTCACCCAACAATCATATCCGCAAAACCAATATAAAGCGCTTTAAAAGGACCTTGAGGCAGTGGAATGGTAGAATTGATCACTTTCAGTGTGGGGTTAGGGGAAAATTGCTGACAGACAATGCAGTTATAAAGATACATGGTAAGTAGGTTGTGCAAATTAGGAACAAACCAGTCTTGTATGTGCATAAACAAGTAATCTCTTGAAGTATGGGTTAGTAAATGCAACTGATCAAGAGCTATCGTAAGTAAAGCCTGTGGCATCACTGATTTACCTGTAGATTGTTGTCTATACATTAGGTTATCCCCTGACTGGGTGCATCATCTGTCCTCCCATAACAATTTTTTGTGAAGAGCAGTAGCTTCCTGCAGTTCTTGCAGATATAACCGCGCAGTCTCAGCATAATGGGGTGTGTCATTATCTGTGGTAGGATTGGATTCAGACTCAGGCGGTGAGGCAGTTTGAGCCACCCGGAACATGGTCATGTTGTGAACCTGATGGCACAGGTGGGGGGGGCGTATGCCTATCTGCAGCTTTAGCTGTCCAATCTGCTAGTGCATTTTCCCCAAGACACAAAGTCCTGTCCACTTGTATGTGTTGCACACACAATTGCCACTGCCTGTGGTAACGCAAGTGCCTTTATTAGAGCCTCTAGAAGGTTCCTATGCATAACAGGACTTCCGTCTGACTGAAGAAAACCTCTCATGCTCCACCTCATAAGGCTAGAATGCACAGTGGTTGTCACATAAGCTGAATCTAAAGAGATTGTAATCACTTTTCCTGCTCCTTGCTTAAGAGCTGCTACTAGTGCTAAAAATTCTGCTGCTTGAGCAGAATAATGCACTGGTAATGTAGTGTAGTTCCTATTTTCCGATAGCGATTCTCCAAATTAAATGCGGAAGAGAATCAGAATTTCATTAAAGACATGGAGGCTAATATCATGCATTATTCCTTTAATGCCATTCCATGGGGTACTTAAAGGACTTTACATCATAAAACAAACAGCCTAGAATAGAACATTGAGGACGTATAATAAGTCCATGCACAAAACAATCTGCCTCTTTGAAATGCCAAACTTGCTCCCTCCTTCATGGATAAATGAAGATAAAGAAGCCACTGAAAGCAAAACTCCTTCGAGGAATGAAATTACTTGTTACAATTGAACTATTTGGTGTCATCTAAAAGCAAAAGGAAACATCAAAATTTCAGTTTCTGCAAGCTTGAAGAGCAAAGAAGACAAAAAGGCAATAAGTACATTTCCTACTATAACATGACGTCACATTAAAGTATAATATTTTTTATTATTTCTTTTATTATTCATTTGTTTGTATTTTTTCATTATGTTTTAATGTTCGGAAAAAGTGCATCCAATTACTCTATGATGGGAGGGTAGGATATTGTTTGCCTCTGTGTCTTTAATGAAATTCAGATTCTCTTGGCATTTAATTTGGAGAATCGCTCTTTCATTACAAGACCGTAGGCTACCATTATGCATGTTGGTAGCCCTCCAATACCACATCAGACAAGTGTTCAATTGGCTTACAGTAATGCTTAGCAAATATGGAGGAGTTAGACCAGCCAGTGGCTCTCAAAATATCCTCCAGCCTGCTACCTTTCCAAAAGGATTGATTAGCCATAGCCCCCTCTTGAACTGAGCTTGAAACGTCTGTAAATCAACACCAGCCAGTTGCATAGTTAATTTCACCTCCTTGCTGTAGTTGCAGGGGTAACCACCTTAAAGGGTTTGACAAAGGAAATCAGAAGCTGAACAGTACCATCGGGGTGAAACTCACTCATTCTTAAAACATATTCAGTCATGCAATACACAAAACAAAGTTTTCTGTATGAGTCAAATCTTGGATAAAATATGGTATCAGACATTGTTTTCATTCTGCTAGTAATCTCAAAAGTTACCCCAAAGGGATCGTAGCTTCTATTACTTACCTCCAAACCTTGAGCATCTGACACTCGTTAACAAGATATTAGGCATAGTAAGAAAGCCAGTTTCATGGAAGGCCTTTTCAGATCTAAATATCTCTTTCTAGGCAAAAAAGAAAGACTTTGGCAAAACAACATGTTCGAGGCATATGAGCTGTAGATCACACACTTATGCATAGATCACCATCTGGTGTTGGGCCCGGATATTTGCACTTTGTTGTTGTCCTGGAAAGTCTTTGAAAGTCACGGGATAGGTGGCTCCTCCTTTGGACAATAGTGCGCATGGGCATCAGCTTCATCGTCAGATTGTTTTTTTCCACCATCAGGCTCGGATGTGTTCATCGCGCTCCAGTTCGGTGTCGTTACCGATCATCTTTTCGACGTGAAATCCTCACCCATACTTCGGTATTGTTTCGATCACGTTCCCCTTCGACGCGCATCTCTACCAGACCTTCAAATCCTCAATTCCTGTCGTCGACGCAGGCATTCGGGCCTACCTGCGCCATTGGGCATTCGGCTCATGGAAAGGAATCCTTTTAAAAAGTGTCCTAAATGTGGAGCCAAGTTTCCACACGCAGATCTTCATGAGGTGTGTAACCTCTGCCTTTCACCTGAGCACGAGGCCAAAGATTGGCCAGCTTGTGCCTCCTTCCGCTCTAAGAAGACAATCCGGGACCGTCGAGCTCGAAGAACAATGGCTCGATCATCGACATCCATCCCCGACGACATCTTCCAGGAAGGCATCAATGTACCGGAGCAGATCCAACACAGCACCGTCAGCTCCTCCGAAGCCGACGACTCTGACGTCGAAGACATCACTCCGGGGCAGCGGGTCGTAAGTACTGACGTCGACCCCTCCCCACCCCCCTTCCCAAAAAGGCTTTGGTCACACCTTCGCCCTCGGGCCTAGGTGCACACCGAGGCAAGACTTCTCACGGCCCCTTTCCGGGCTTGTCACAGAAGCCAGTACAAAGGCCTTCAGGCCACTCTGGATCGAGCCAGCCTGCAGTCAGTACTGAAACTCCATCCCCGGCACCGAAAGAGAAACCGATGCCTTCCTCGGCGCCGAAGCCTACCTCTGCATCGACGCCTTCGACGCCTAAACCCACTGACACGGACGCCCCAGTTCTGAAAAAGTCCTTGGAACGGAGCAAACACCAAGCTCCGAAAATCTCGGGCTCTCAGCCTTCGGAGCACAGACCTACGGATCCGAAAAAACAGTCGGTACCGAAACTACTATCGGGATCGAAGAAAATTCCTGATTCCAGGCCTAAAGAACACAAAAAGCCTCCAAATATACAACCGGCACCCAAAAAGTTGGCGCCGAAAGAAAACACGCCTGAAGATGAACTTTTTCGACCGGATCCTACCCAAAAAACACTCCAAAGAGACCCTAAAACAGGGCAACTCATACTTAGCCCTTCAAAAAAACGGAAGATGGACAAACCTATACCAGCTCCACTTCCCTTGAAAAAGAGAGACATTGCTACTTCTCCATTACGGATTCCTTCTCCTCCTCCCCCTCCACACCACTCTCCTATCCCATATTCACCTCCTCCACCATCTTCTCCACCTCCAGAAGATGACACCTCTGACGACATGGGGCATGATCACCCTTTAGGGGAACCCAGTCCTCCTGGTCCGCCCAAAGGATCCATGGGAAGATTGCGACTCACCAGATGTCCCAGACGACATCTACCCATCTACGCCATCCCCTCCTGAGGACACTATAGGGTTCACTCAACTGATACACAGGGCAGGAGAATACCACGGGGTAAACCGACATACAGACCCTATGGAGGAAGAATTCCTCATGGACACTTTTGAACCATTGCAAAGGTCCAGTGCCATTCTCCCCATGTTAAAAGGGGTAATCAAACATGCCCCTGAGGTGTTCAAGGATCCTGTACGGGCCAGCGTCATTAATACCAGGGTAGAAAAGAAATACAAAGCTGCCCCATCTGACCCGGTTTACGTTAAAGGGCAAATGCTCCTAGATTCTCTAGTGGTCTCCAACCCCAGGAAAAGGGCCAATTCGCTAACCACAGCAGATGCCCCACCTCCTGATAAAGAATCAAAACTGTCCGGAAAAAGAACAGCGCCCCAAGAAGCTAACATGTGGAGGATCGCCAACACACAGGCTTTGCTCGCAAGATATGATAGGGCACATTACGATGAGCTAGAGACCCTACTGCAACACCTTCCACATAAATACAAGACACGAGCTAATGATCTTATCCAAGAAGGCAAGGTCATAACAAATACCTCCAATCGTTGTGCTCTCGATGCTGCAGACACAGCCTCCCGGGCTATTAACACCAGCGTCCTTTTACGTAGACCTGCATGGCTACGCATTTCCGGCTTTAACCCAGAGGTCCAAACCACTATACTAAATCAGCCATTTGATCAGGAACACCTTTTTGAATCCAACGTAGACTCATCTTTAGAAAAGATGAAAAAGGACACCAACACTGCCAAATCAATGGGAGCCTTGCAATTGCAAGCTCCCAGAAGTTCTTTTCGTCACTCATCTTACAGAGGCGTCTCTAGAGTCCAACACAAACCTCATCTACAAGATGCTACTTCAGAGGAGGCTACAGGTGCAATAACAATAAGGGTAGAGGCAAAACTACCAACACTCGTACCGCCTCCACCCCTAAACAATGACTTCCCTCCACTCCCCCCGGACCACTCTACACCGGTCGGGGGAAGATTGCTACAGTTCCTACCTGTCTGGAACACCATTACCACAGACAGGTGGATGAGACAAATCATTCAATCCAGTTATTGCCTGGAGCTCACTTCCACTCCCCCGCACATTCCACCCAGACAGCGTCCAATGTCCGCTGAACACTTAACGCTTCTAAAACAGAAGGTACTTTCCCTCCTACAAAAACATGCCATAGAGCCTGTTCCCCTTCACCAACAGAACACAGGAGTTTACTTGCTGTATTTCCTCATTCCAAAGATGGATGGAACCCTCAGACCCATCTTGGATCTCAGACCATTAAACCTCTACATACAATCAGACCATTTCCACGTGGTCACTCTTCAGCAGGTCCTTCTGCTACTCAAATAAGGCGACTTCCTTGCCACATTAGATCTCAAAGACGCCTACTTCCACATTCCCATTCACCCTGCTCACAGGAAATACCTTTGGTTTGTGGTAGACAGCCAGCATTACCAGTTCAAGGTCCTCCCGTTCGGAGTCACCACAGCACCCGGAGTCTTCACAAAATGTCTGGCAGTGGTAGCAGCCCACTTAAGAAGACAACAGATTCACGTCTTTCCCATATTTAGACGACTGGCTCATAAAAGCAAAGTCACGTATTGTGGCGTGTGTGTGATTTACACACTGGATATAACTACTTCACGACTTGGGGTTTACCATAAATCTCCCAAAGTCTCACCTCCAACCATCCCACATCCAACAATATCTGGGTGCAACAATAGACAACTCAAAAAGACTTGCATATCCCAGTCCAGCCAGGATAGCAAGCATGCAAGCTCTTATAGCAAGATTCCAACCGCAACACTCACTTCCAGGTTGAGTGTTCATGCAACTAATAGGGATGATGGCCTCTTGCATATTCATAGTACCTCATGTAAGACTCCAGATGCGCCCTTTACAGGAATGCTTAGCACGTCAGTGGAACCAAACTCAAGGTCAGCTGGACAGATCTGGTGTTGGTGGACGGCCGCACACATCTCTCTCTGCAGTGGAGGAACACCCAAACCTTTCCAAAGGGCAACTCTTCATAGAGCCGGTTCCACAGATTGTGCTAACAGCAGACGCATGGCTCACCGGATGGGGAGCTCATCTACTTCATCACACCATACAGGGTACATGGACACCTCAGCAAAGGCTACTCCACATCAATGATTTGGAGTTACTGGCAATCTTTCTGGCATTAAAATCATTCCAGAAACATATCAGGCAAAGCTGTCTTAGTTTGCGCGGACAATATGACAGCAATGTACTATTTACAAAAACAAGGGGGATGCACTCTCTCCAGCTCTCTCAACTAGCACAGAGCATATGGAAATGGGCCATTCCTCAAAACATTTTCCTATTAGCACAACATCTCCCACGAACTCAAAATCATATGGCAGATCTGTTAAGTCGACAACAGACACAACAGATTCACAAGTGAAAACTTCACCCACAAGTTCTCCAACCGTTCTTCCAAATGTGGGGGCAGATAGAGATAGATCTCTTTGCCACACATCACAACACAAAATGCTCAAGCTTCGCCACCAGATATCCACACCCATTGTCCAAAGGCAATGCGATATGGATGAATTGGTCAGGCAAATGTGCGTACGCTTTTCCACCTCTCCCACTCATTCTGTCAGTGGTACGCAAGCTGCAACAAAAGTCGCTCACACTGATCCTAGTTGCTTCAACGTGGGCCAGACAACCCTGGCACACAACATTACTGGAACTATCAGTAGTACCGCACCAAAAACTACTCCTCTCCCCACATCTCTTAACACAGAACCGTGGAGAGATCTGACACCCAGATCCAGCACAGCTCAACCTAGCGATGTGGCTCCTGAAGTCCTAGAGTTTGGTTACCTTAATCTTCCCCCTGATTTCATGAACGTTATCAAAGAGGCTAGATGCCCTAACACTAGAGCCGCTATGCAGCCAAGTGAAAAAGATTTGCTATATATTGTAACAATAACAACATCAACCCTCTAGATGCCTCCACTCAGCACATCATATGTTATCTTCTGAATCTTCAAAGATGTAACCTAGCATACAAATCAATTAGGTTACATCTCGCTGCCATTGCAGCTTACTTACAAAATAGACAGCACCTATCACTGTTCAGGGTGCCCGCAATTAAGGCATTTATGGAAGGCCTCAAAAGAATAATTCCTCCCAGGGTACCTCCTTCCCCTGTGTGGAATCTAAACATCGTCCTCACAAGACTAATGGGCCCTCCATTCGAACCTCTGCATAAATGCGAACTACAGTTCCTCACATGGAAAGTCGCTTTCCTTGTGGCCATTACATCTCTTAGAAGAGTCAGTGAGCTACAGGCACTAACCATTCAAGAACCATTTTTACAACTCCATCATAACAAAGTGGTTCTCAGAACAAATCCCAAATTTCTTCCTAAAGTTATCTCTCCCTTCCATCTGAACCATTCTGTTGAGTTGCCAGTGTTCTTCTCGCAACCACAAACTGTAGCAGAAAGGGCTCTTCATACACTAGATGTAAAGAGAGCACTCCTTTACTATATAGACAGAGCAAAACCCTTTCGTAAAACAAAACAACTTGTTGTATCCTTCTCACCGCCACATAAAGGCAATCCCATATCAAAATCTGGCATTGCAAGGTGGATTGTCAAATGTATACAAATTTGCTACCACAAGGCAAAACGAACACTATCTATTCCCACTAAAGCCCACTCTACCTGAAAGATAGGGGCTTCAATGGCATTTTTAGGGAACATTCCCCTAGATGACATCTGCAAAGCAGCTACATGGGCTACACCGCACACATTCACAAAACACTATTGTGTAGATGTGCAGGCAAAACAACAAGCTAGTGTGGGCCAAGCTGTACTTAAAACACTATTTCAAACTACTGCAACAGACACTGGTGGTCGCCGCTAAGGAGGACTACTGCTATGCAATCTGTGCATAAGTGTGTGATCTACAGCTCATATGCCTCGAACGGAAAATGCTACTTACCAGTATGCATCTGTTCTTGGCATGTAGAGCTGTAGATCCACACACGCCCACCCACCTCCCTGGCTACCTTTATCTGTTCCAGTATTATCTTATTTAGATACAACATACATGGGCATCTTTTCTGTTTCTTACAAAACTCCATAATTTCCCTTCTTATCGAAAAAACAATCTGACGATGGAGCCGATGCCCATGCGCACTATTGCCCAAAGGAGGAGCCACCTATCCCGTGACTTCCAAAGACTTTCCAGGACAACAACAAAGTGCAAACATCCGGGCCCAACACCAGATGGTGATCTAGGCATAAGTGTGTGGCTCTACAGCTCTACATGCCAAGAACAGATGCATACTGGTAGGTAGCATTTTCCTTACATTGCTTAGGGTTTCATACCTAGGTCTAGGGCACCCCCTTAACCTGATACTCTTAAGCACTCTACAAACCAAAACAATTTTTCACACACTTCTGCCATTAACTAGACTGTACGCTGCAGAGATCAGACCTGTAGCAGTTTATGGTTGTATAAATAAGGCCCCTTTTAAACTGCTCTACCAGAAAATTAAGTACTTCAACTATAGGAGCCTCCATGGGATCCAAATAACTTTCCAAGCACCAGTGTACTCACGCCTTCCATATTCCTTTATACCTGCAGCGGGTTCCTGGAGCCCAGGCCTCCTCAAGGCGTTCCTCATCACTTCCCGAAAAGTCTGACATCTCTCTAGATCTCCTGATATTCTTCATGCAGGAAGGCTCAAAGTCACTGTCTGAACCAGATCAGAACTCCATCTGCATCTTTCAACAGACCCTTCACGGCAGGCATGAAAAAGGGGATGTCGCAAGCAAGCTCCAAGGTCATTGGGAACCATGCCTGTGATACCCAAAACGGCACTTTAAGG
The DNA here is from genome assembly GCF_964204655.1 of Triturus cristatus. Taxonomy (NCBI): domain Eukaryota; kingdom Metazoa; phylum Chordata; class Amphibia; order Caudata; family Salamandridae; genus Triturus; species Triturus cristatus. The sequence goes on from NC_140594.1 coordinate 649,004,716, forward strand.
GTAAATGAACATCTCTTCCGTTTCCCTTTCTGAAGAACCCTCTGAATCATTGCGAAGGGTAGAAATGCGTAAGCGTAGGTCCTCCTCCAAGTTTGAAGGAAGGTGTTCAAAGCTAGAGCTGGCATCCAACTGCAGTACCTCTTCAGTTGAATGTTCAGCCTGCTCACAAAGAGCTCTAACTCTATTGGGGCCCAAATCTGAGACAGTTACTTGAAACTTTCCCTGCTCAATTTCCAATCACTGAAATCCCATGCAAACCTTAAATTCCAGTCTGCAGTCACATTTGCCTTCCCAGGCAAATATTCTGCCTTCAGCCTGATTTTGTGTTCTAAGCAAAATAGCTAAATTTTTTTGCTAATTCTTACAGATCTAAGGATCTTGTTCCTTCTAAGTGGTTTATATATGCCACTGCAGAAACGTTGTCCATTTTTAACAAAACTGCTCTGCCTTGCATACAATCTGTAAAGAGCATAGAGACCTGCTGTCAACTCCAAAGCGTTTGTGATGCAACCTCTGTGTGTGACCACAGTCCACCAGATTCCTGTACACCCAAGCGCGCACCCCAAACGGTTAGACTCTCATCCGACTCCAGAATGAAGTCTGAAGAGCATCCAAAGATTGCACTGCCATTCCAGCCATCCAAATTCTCCAACCCCCAATTCAATTCAACTTGGCTTCCTGATCAAGAGACACCTTATTCCCATACCATAAACCTCCCTGAATGGCCTTTGCCTTTATCCTCTGTAAAGCACGATAGTGTAAGGGACCAGGAAATATTGCTTGAATGGAAGAAGACAGAAGACCTAAAAGTCTGGCTAGTTCACTCAGAGTTAGAGTCCTGTTTGAGAACATATCTTATTTATTTTCAAATTTTGATTATCTTCTTTAAGGGTAAAAGCAGAGCCACATTCCTGTATCTGTTGTAAAGCCTAAAAACACTAAAGATCGCGAGGGATTTCTCCTTGTTTTACTATGAAGCCCAAACTCTCCAGAAGGGATATGACCATGTCCAAGTCTTTCAAAACCGGTGCTTGGCATTGGGACATGATGAGAATATTGTTCATAATGCCGATGGGATGCAAAAGGGAAGCGCACAGAATTGATAAATACAACCCCGCCAGGTGAATTGAAGGTAAGGTTGGCACTCCCTGGCCATGGTAATTGTAAAGCAGGCATATTTCAGGTTCAACTTCACCAACCTATCCCCCTTTAGCAACATATCTTTTAAAAGATGGTTCCCGTCTATCTTGAATTGCCTGTACACTAGGAATCTGTTTAGGTCTCTTAGGTTTATCACAGATCTCCCCCATTTGTCTTTCTTTTTGACTAGTAATAGTGCACTTACGAAAACTCTGCACCCTAAAGATAATTCTACAATGGCGCCCTTCTCCAACATACTTACAGCTTAGCTCCCTTGGAGGGACAGCCTTGAAGGGTTTCTCGACAAAATCTATTCTGAAACCTTGGACGGTTTCTAAGAGCTAAGGAGCCTGCGTAATTGTTTCCCGGGCATGGGTAAAACAGCTGAATTGACCTCCCACTCTACCCAGGAAAGAACGTGAAATCTTTGTACTCACCTTAGTATTCGGAAGGATCTAGTCTGCGTGACCTATGGAGTCAAGCCTGCCTGGCTGATGAGAGGTGATACCTCGAAACTGGTCCCAGGCTGCTTGTTTCCGATGCTGGCAGTACAGGCTGGATTGTTTCCATGTGGAACAGGTTCAAGACTGATTTGCATATACGAACTGGAATGGCATGGTGAGCAAATAAACGATGGATTCAGGCCCAGATCTCTGTACTGGGCGTAAAGGTTTGACATTGTTCAGCATTCTGTCTAGCAATTTTTCTTTTTGTGTCTGCGAGGTGCAGCATTTAAAAGAGGCAGCTTGTTCTGTGCATGGACTTATCAAACGTTCCCAATGTTCTATTCTAGACTGTTTTTTTTTATGATGTAAAGTTCTTTCAAGTGCTGAGTGGAGTGGCATTAAAGAAATAATGCATAATGGTAGCCTCTGTCTTACAGTGAAACCAAAAGCTCTACCTGGTGTGGGCGTCCTCACTTCTAATACCGTCCTCAATGGTGTGTCATTTTGAAAAACTACAATAGTTTTCTTGGAATCCTCACAAAACAGTTGATCATCCAATATCTCCCTAACCATTTTACCTGACTTAATGAAGGTAACACATGCCCATAAGACATGATTATGGTCAGTGGCTATCAAAGCGCCATAGGTTGGTCACCGCTAAAGCCTTTATTTGCAATATTAATTCAGTATTAGACATCCATGAATCTTGCCCTTGTCGCCAAAAAAGGAATTCTTTAGGTAACTGAACCTCCTTTGCCAGTTACTCTGGTGTCGCTGCTATGATTGTATACACCACTGTAACAAATGTTTCCATATCAGTAGGTCATGCTCTAATCTCTTTTCTGATAGAGGAATCTACTAATGCCACAATCCTGGAAGGTAAAACTACATGGATAAAACAAATAATGGTATCTTCAGATTGAAAATGTATAGTAATTTAATTCGGCCATCAGATCTCTTTCTAATAAATGAGCTGGGGCATCTGGAGAAAACAGTAAACAGCCATCGATATACCTCCCTCTTCTTTCATCTCCAATGGTTTAGTAAAAGGCACCCTTATTAATTCCCCAGAGAATCCTTGTGTGTCCATTGATCTGTTAGAAATCAGAAGTTCTCCCTCTCTAATACAGGATCTAGTTGCTCCTGTATCTATAAGGAATTGCCACCGTTTGTCATTGATAGCTACTGTCACAGTGGGTTCCTCATCTGGCCTGTGCGCCACTGACAATACTGGGCACACAGAAATACTCTGTGGGCACCTTCATTGTGTATATCCTCACACAAAATTAATCTGGAAAGGGTTCCTTTGTCTCACCGTTACACCTCCTTGTCCACTTTGAAGTGGAGTCCCCATTGGGGGTGTTTAGTAGTTTAGCTGAGGTGGCACCTGTTGCACTTGAGGCATTACTGGTGGCTGCGTATTCTGTGATGGCGTCTGAGGCACATATATGATTTGTGGATTTAATTGGTGCTGTACTGCTGTGGTTCCTGGCTGGACGTAAACACCTACCCTTCCATTTTGCTCACCCAATCTTTTAGCTTTGCAGTCTCTAATAAAATGTCCTTAACTCTGGAAATAATGATGACACGCCTTATCCAACCTTTGAGGACCTATCTTACCTCTTCCTTTCTCTCCTCCTCTCTTACTTCCCTGCATCCTTACATTATCCTGATGTGATTGGTACTGATGTTAGGTGGTTCCTGGGATTGATCCCACTGACATTGCAGTCCTCTGAGTGGCGGCTACCACTACAGCTCCTTCTACTCCTTCTTTCTTTGCCAACTTCTGCTGCACTAACTTACATGCGGTTTTCTGATGCCGTTTTCTCTGTCACCCCCTGTTTGTTCCTTTCTTTCTCCTGTCTTTTCTTGCAGAAATGGATTATGTGTGCTTGTATCTCTGTCCAGGGCTTGGATTCCAATGCCACTATGTTATCTAAGCTATCCAGTACATCAGAGGGTAACCCAGTTTTTTACTGTTTTAAAACAATATGGCATTACTTCCGGTTACCTCCCAACTCTGACCTACTTCCTGGGTCCACTTTTCTTTCATCCTATTAGGGAACTGAGCGGGATCCTCATTTGTCTGCATTGACTGAGCCATGAGAGATCCAATTTGTGGCCTATCAGGATCACATGATCCAAAACTACTGTTCAAACCACATGAAATGGAGACCCATCAATTCTAGTCTCGTGAGGGTAACGTTTCTCACTCCAGCCTTTTAAAAAACATTGTCTGTTTCATCTCCTATAGGAGAACTAAGCAGACTCCTTATGTCCCCTACTGCTAAGGTTAAACCTGCAGTTTGTGTTTCAAAAGCGCAAATCCATTTTCGTGCTCCCTCTGTAAGCAGGCGCAACAATGTTTTCCTTGTCCATTTTTGGCCAAGGAACATAATGAGGTGCGGTCCCTTGCATATCAGGGGCATCTGATGAAAGGGAGTGGTAGAACACTGGGGATTGTGCTGTCTAGTATATTTCTGCCATACACACAAACATTTCAGCATGTATGAATAGTCCCATTCTGAATCTCCTTCACTATATAGAATGCAATCCTCAGCGTTCGCCATATTGCATGCATCAAAGGACCGTTATTGTGGCCATGGACTCATCTGTTGAGCTAACCGCTCAGTCCAGTCTACCAAATTAGCCACATATGGCACAACACTGTACCAACTATTCTCTCATTCAGCAACTATCTGCCTAGGAGTGAGATCTGCGCTTCTCAAAATCAACTGAGCACTCATTTGCTGCACTGGTCTATCATGTAGTGTCGATCCTCTCATAACCTCATGAGATCCCACCCTGGGTTCTGGCTGGCCATGTGTTCCCTGAAACCGCATATGCTCATCTTTGTCTCTCGAGTTTTCCTAACTCTGGAAAGCATATCCTGCTCTCCTTCTCCTATGTCAACATGATTAGACAACTCAAGTACACTCTTTGTGTGATCCAAATCATAGGAGTTCTTTCTTAGATAGCAACATCATTGGTAGGGTTCCTAGCTTTTGGGGGTTTAAGCATTTCACCCATACTATCCACACTGTTATGTATAGATTCTATCATATTTGCTATTCTCCCAAGACCTCCCTGCATCTGCCCTGAAAAGTCATAGTGATATTCCTCTCTCCCCACTTCACTTGCATCTTTACTACTCTGACTTTGCAATAGCCATTCTTGAACACTTTCTAGTAAAACTATTGCATTCCGCTTCTCCCACTGCCAAGGTGGTAAACTGTCTTCAGTCCTTGTACGATCTTCTTCTCTTCTTTGAGATACTGGCCATCATGCCATACCTACAGACCTATCCACACAGTCACTACAGCTTGCATCATCCGCATCTCTTCACTGTGGGGTCGACATTCACTCTCTAACCACGCTTCCTGTGGTGTCCCTTCTCTGCAACAAATGCGATGTTGCTGATAAAACATGTGACTGGTAATCACTATCTCTTGGAATTTGCTGTTCACTTCTATCCTTCTGGGAAGAGGCTGTATCTAAATGCAGAATAAACTGCGCTTCTAGTTGTCCTGAAAACTGGGAGTCAGCTACCCTTGCTTGCTTCCTAGGTGTACTTGCAAGTTTTGGCTTTAGCTTTTGTGGAGCAACATTAGAGGTAACTTTTGGAGATTGTGAAGCGGGTCTCAATTTCAGGGTTCTCAAATCCCACTAAGACTTACTGTAGCTTTACTAGTGGATAAATAGTAGGTACTTAGGGAGAGGTCCTCATAGGATCATATGGAGGTGGGGGAACAGACTTGTACCAGTGGTATAATCTATTGAGGAGTCCTTAGATTTTCCAGAAAATACTTGCCATAAACCTAAAGTAGCTTCTCTCGTCTGTTACTTGGCTCCTGTATATTAAGATTTTATCATCAAATGTCCCTTCTTTTGGCCAGGGATATGCATGTTTTGGGTGGCTTTAAACCATTCTAAACAATATTGTTGCAATTTTCTCTGATTATTTGGAAAAACCTTCAGCATATGTGCTAAGGGAGTCTACATTGTTACTCGTATTTCCAATACTTTTACAATTTAACTTTTTAACTAGCTGGTTAAATATTACTCGTCTTTTAAAACTTCCACAAATCTTTAAAAACAGAAAAATTCATCAACTTTGTCTTACTACTTATGTGAAGCACACTAAAATAACATTATGCAGCATTACAAAACAGCATCATACTGAGGCTACATTTCATCCATACACACACACTCACAATCAGAAAAAAGATATGAACACTTCTACTACTTCTAAATGATAATCAACGTTATTCTACTCTAAACGGTAAACACAACTGGCAACCCTGGTCACTTCCCTCCGCTTAAACCTTTTCAGACCACGCTTCTCTCAGACCATGGAATGACTTATGGACATTAGGCCCAGGGCAGTAATTCAAGTGTTCAGATCGTACCTAGAGATAAGTTTAGCGACATCAGCTTTTCAGCTGTCCCTCTATGTCAAACATTGGAACACATATTGGCACCTTCCAATTTCGAATTGCCCACATTGATCCACTTCTAACCTTATATTGGAAATAACAAGTTAACCAGTTGTATAGTGCCTTTCCTGATATTGTGCAACACATGTACACAATCTTGCATTTGATACCCTTATGTCTCTTATAACCTTGTATCTTTTTATCTCTTATATTTACATCTGTGTTTCCCATTGCCAAGGGAAACCAGTCATACAGTATATACAAAAAACTTGGAACATAGTCTGCATTCTCCTTACCTTTAAAAGATGTCAGTCCTCGGATCCTCCCCAACTCCCTTGCACAGGCAAAACTTCAGCCAACATGGTGTCTGCTTATCTCACCAAAAGGTGCGCAATGATCTATGCAGTGGGGGGTAGGTGGTCTTCCAGTGACAGCAGTCAGGTAGGATCAAGAGGGACATCTTAGGCTAGCTTGCCAATTGTTGCAGGGTAGCTTAAAACCTTTAAAAAATGAAAAGAGACAGACTCCTCTTTGGCAATGCTAAGACAGCTCTTTACTGCTGTGACAGGGAGGCTGACCCTCTTCACACTGGCAGGCAGCCGTCTCAATTTGATGCATCATAAATAGCTTCTTTTATACATTGTTAAACATATACAGCTTTCAGAAAAAAACTAATGTAAATCGTCCTGAGGAGAAAGGTTGTCACACGGACATGAAGCGAGGGCATCAATGGAATAAGTTTAGGAAGTATAACCTAGCATAAGCGGGATGTATTTTAATTGGAATGTTAGTAATATGTATCTTTGCTGGAGATTCGGTACAAATGACTGATATGAAGTTGAAATATTACTTCTACTAGGAGCTAAAAGATAATGTCTTACTGTGGTCAAGTTACAGTTGAGGTCATACCTCTTTCTATCAAAATAATCTAATAAACACAACTTCAATTCTTTTTTGGAAATTGTCAGACAAGAGTTAGGGTCTTCGTATAAATTATGTAACCCCATTGCCTGTAGGTTAGCCTCGATATATTTTAGCCATTTGATTTTGTGTACACCATCTAAATTCATGCAGCCTGCCAGGATATGTCTAGTCAGGCTTAGAGTTTCTTTCCTCCACACTAGGTGCCACTGAAGGATTGGCGCAATACGAATTTTATCTGTTATGTGAAGGGACACTCAACTCAGAGTGGGCATTGGAAGAGAAACAGGATTGTGGGGCACCTATCAACCTTTTTAAAAAACGTTTTCTATACTCTGCAATTTTGAAATATCCGAGAGACCCCAGACGGCTGCCCTGTAAACAGCGGTAGATAATGTTTTTGCTTCATAGATCTTTTTTATTACATATAATGGCTTTGAACTAAGTTTCTTTATAAAGCTGGAAAGCCCTCCCAATACCTTTTTCCATTACGATTGCTCTATTGGTCACCATATCTAGCCATGTATTTTTCCTATTAAAAATAATCCCAAAATAATTAAATGAATCCACAATATCAAGATTTCGGCCTTCAATAGACAAAGTGGGGTGTTTTGTTACAGCCGTCCCCACCACAAGTACAAATGACTTAGTTTGGTTTATCTATATATGGTGCTCACTTATGTAAGTGTAGCACCCTGCACTAATCCAGACACCCATTATGGTGATTTAGTGGTCTTAGACAACTTTAGGAAGCTCTCTAAGTGGTAGCTGTGGATAGCAGCCTTAAGGCTTAGTCCAGAAGGTGTGTAAATAAGCTTTTTTTTACCATACGTAATCTTATTGGTATAGATTAAGTAAAAAAGAACCACACAGTATATCTATAAAAATATGTATTTATTTTAAGACACTCACCAACACATACAAATATCTCCTACCCGGAGATATAACACAATGCACACAATACTTTGCAAATAAAACAGGTTAGTAGCACGAATACACGGTGGTCGCCAGGGGGAGACCAAACCATATACTAAAATAGTGGGATGCGAACCACGACTCAAGTCAGACATAGAAGTGCTGAGGACCCAAGGAACCACCCATGGTAAGTACCTAGGAACCCCACGGAGGCCGTGTGTAGAGTGGGAAAGCGACGTGTGCTCATTTCAAGTCAATGGGTAAGTCGCGGTTGCAATTTTAAAGAAGAAGCACCCTTCGCAGTGGACCCTGAAGAAACCCAGTAAAAGACAAAATGTTGGAGAGCCACCCCACCCGTGGATACCCTAGGAACCAGGATACCTACACCAGGGAAGCTAGGTGCGAAGTGGCATCGGAAACCTTTGTCAAACTCAGTGGAGGACTTCAGGAAGATGCCACTGGCAAAGAAGGTGATAGTGTTCGGTGGAACCCAAAGATGGATGATGAGAGAAGAGGGGTCGGTGTCCTTCGGGAGCACCAACAAGCCTTGGCCACTGCAAACGTGGAAAGCGGAGAAGGTGCAGTGTCGGGACCAGCAAGGTCCAGGAGACTCATCACAAGCAGGGGAGTCAGAGCAAGCCCCAAGCAATCAGGGGATCCCACTGGAATCAAAGAAGACCCTTAAGAGGATCCACAGGCCGGCGGCACAGGAGTCGCAAGAGGACCTCAAGCAGCTCACCAAAGATGCAGGCCCACGGTGCAAGAGATGTGGTGAGGATGAAGATCTTGGCTGCAGGAGATGCTTGAGGTTGGAGCTTCTTGGGGCCCGAAGGTCTCTGAGGAAGAGAGCCACCAATCCTTTGCAACGGCAAGTTGACGCGGTGCACAGGGGTTCTGTTCCAACTGTTCCGATGAGGTATACTGGCCTCAAACTTAGTGAGAAGACAGTGCAGGCTTTGAGGGAGTTGCAGAACCATCACCTGTGTTGCTGAGTCTTTCGAAGTCCGTGGGAGCCCAGGATCACCAGACCGGTCAGCTGTGTTGCGCTGCCTGCAGATGCAGGGAAGTGACCCCTTCACTTCAAAGAAGATTCCTTCAGGTGTCTAGGATGTCCACAGGCCTTGTGAGGATGCTGTATGGAGCACGGGCACAGACGTTGCAGCAGACTTGCAGGACGACGAGACCAGGGCAGCAAGAGTCTTCCCAGTTGCAGTGCCGGTGCCCAGAGCAAAGTCCAACGAAGTCCAGAGTGCCTAGATGATCGAAGATGAAGTGGTGTCTTGATCTCAATATAAGAAAATAAGAAAAGGGTTGGGACGATTCAAGGGTGCCTCCCAGAGGAGGGAATGGACAGTTGGGAGGATACTCCCTTGTCCTTTTTCCAGTTTCACTCCAGAACAGGAGCCAATGGCTCCCTGAACTGGCTTGAACTGGAGTATGCGAGGAGGGCACCAAGTGTGCCCTTCAAGCAGTCTCAGTGGCACTGGCAAGTGCACCCACCCTGTCCCAATACACTAAACCCTGTCTGGGAGGTGGTCACACTTCCCTGTGACAGGATATATATTGTTCTGCCTTTTCCTGCTCAAGCTTGGCTCAGCAGCAGGAGGGCAGAAACATGTCTGATTGGCAGCAGCCCTAGCTTGCCATCCGGTTATTGAAGACTGGTACTGGGAGCACTGAGGGCCTCCAGTAGGAGATTTATGGTGCACGTAATCATACCCCCACACAGTAGAATCATACCTCCCACACCGTTTACAGTGTGGAGGTATGATTTCAACATGTTTGATACCAAACATGACAGAGTTCGTTACTGCCAGTTTGGAGATGGTCATCGCGTAATGACACATTGGCCACTCTATATATTATAATGGCTGATGCACTTACAACCCTGGAGAATGGGCTCCGAAGGTTGTAGGGGTGTCCCGCTCATGCAGGGCACCCTCACACTTAGAACTGAGAACCCTGCCTCCAGGATTGAGAGGCCTGCCTTAGGGCTGACTTACAGGATTTAATTGCAATGACCTCAGATATAGGGAAACCTATATCTGTTGTAAGTGTTGCTGGCACTAGCGTACACAGGCTGCAATGGCAGGCCTGTAGTCACAATTCGAGTGGTCTCCCACGGGTGGCATAATACATGCTTCAGCCCATGGGGGACCCCTGGTTTACCAATTGCCCTGGGTACCTCATTACCATATACAAGGGACATACAAGGGTACACCAGTAGCCACTCTGGGATGTACCTAAGTACTCACCATATACAATTTAAGGTAGAAAGCACTGAGACTGGGGTCCTGATTAGCAGGATCCCAGTCAGACTAGTCAGAAACAGCATAACACCAGGCAAAAAGTGGGGATAACCATAAAAGCAGATCCTACTTTCCTACAAAGATTGTTCAGTGTGCTGCGCTGGAAAAGCTTGAACTCAAATCAGTACTCCAGTCTACGCTTCGTGCATACAGGTCAACTCACCATTCTACCATGGGTGAAACCCCTGCCACCTTAATGTTTGGGAGAGCCATAGGAACCAAATTGCCACAATGGACCACTGAGAGTTCAATTCACATTGATAGACTTCGTAATATTGATGTGTCTCACAAACGCAAAAGGAAGACCTATTCAGATAGCCGCTATGTTCATTGCATTGTGTTCAAAAGAGGACATCAAGTCATTGTAAGGCAGAAACGGAAACACAAGTCTTCTGCTCCTTTTGATGCTGGCCTGCTGAGGGATGTGAATAGTAAAGGACACATGGTAACTGCTGAATGTCCTGGAAAGTCCATTACGCAAGAGTCTTTGCATTTCAAGCACCTGCCTCGACCTTTGCCGGCTCCAGATGTCAGAAGTTAGTCTTATCCACCCGAGAATCTGAATGGCCTAAGGACTGCACCAGTGTAGCTGTCACCAGTTCCAGTCATAGACATTACTCCTGTATCTCCACAACCTCATATGACCAGATCTGGACGACTGATTCGAACACCAAAACAACTTATTGCAGAGTTGTGATTGTATACATCTATTATTTGTGCTTTGTATTTAACCCTTTTGGTTCCTGATGGACTCCGTAGAACAGTGACTTAGGTGCCTGGGAGATAAAATTCATATTGTAGAATGTTCAGTTAAGGATTACATGCTGAGGAATAAAGACGTGTAATACAAAGCTGCATGTGTGGCATGATCATATGCATGTACCCGGCCTATGAAGGTCGCTATAGAGTGTAACCCGAATTATGGCATTGTCCCTTGGAGGAGATGCTGTTGACCAATTGCAATTGGTTGTTGTGATGTTGTTGAGGTGAATAAACCTACCTGCTCAACGTTGACTGGTGTTCCTGTACATTATTCTCTTGGAGAACACCACAGTTGTATTGCATCCAAGATCTGACATGGATTTTTGAACACCTGATGCACAGCACAAGAAGAAGAAAGAGCTACGGAGTGAGCAGCAGACAGTGGGAAGGGGGAAACAGTACCTCAATAACGTCAGGAGCACGCATGGGCACAGATTAACTTGATTCAATCTGTGCTTGGTCCCTGCCCCACAGCAAGCATCGGAAATGACAGTTCGGTTGCACTGGCCCATTAAGGAGGCTGTAAAGAAGAGTGATGTGAAACCAGCAAATGGTAATCAATGGGTTGGCTCCAAGTCTTTTTATATACAATAGTGTCTCGCAAGCAAGACGCATGTGCTAGCTCATGATTGCGCAGGCTCAGCCCTAAAAATGTACTTATTTTGGTAACAATATTTCGGGTGGATGTTGTATTTTCTTGTAGAATCCTCAGCACCCTCCTGCTCACACGCTTAGAGAGGGCCACTCATCATAAGATGTATTGTATTGGTCAATGTTGTCACATCCTGGCCAGACACAGCAGCAATTCGATTTGCAGGGCGCCACCTGGTAGCTTTGAAGGGCTATTACTAAAGAAAAAGGGCTTCCACATTCAGTCTAACACCTTGTGAATATTCATTAGATAAGAAATATGTGGGACTATACAATATTCACCAGTTGAATGGTTTTTTAAGCAAGGCAAACAGGTTTTATGGCAAAACTGGCTCTCCCTGGTATTTGAAGACCTCATTCCACCAGGGAGAATGTCGACTGGTTTCACATAATGGTTCGTTGGATGATAGCCTACTTGGAGTTTACGTCTGTGCAAAACAAGTACTCCCAATTTTTTGATTCAACATAAATATATTAACACGTCTCACTCGGGGTGACAAATGCAAAAAAAACAATTGATGGACAGAATCCTGAATAATGTCAAACATTCACCCCAGTACACCTGTCTGGGCCTGAATCCGTCGTGTTTTTTTCTCACTATTCCAATTTAAACCCAGGCATATGCAAATCAGTCTTGACTGATTGGTAACTCTGTCATGATTTCCTTTTCATTGCTTGTCTTATAAAATAACTGTTCATGCATAATATGGGTTTCCGATATTTCCCAAAGAAACCACTGATTTATACTCTTCACTTGTTTCACTTGTGCAGTTTAAATCGTTTCTCACGAGCACAATGTGTTCACCTTGCACTTAGTACACAAACAAGCATGGTGGATGCTGCTTCTTATCCTTTGTAAAGTATAAATTTATGCTCCTTTTCTTTTGTTTTTGTTCATATAAATATGTTGAACCAAACAATTAGGACTGTGTGTTTTGTTTAATTAATTTTCTTGCTAAATTGTACTCCCTCATTGACTCCCATTGAGACATGTTTGTATGAATCTGTATCTACCCAAGTCTCAACTGGGCTACGGGTTATTCCTGTGTTTTATAATAGACTCAAATGTAAGCGCTAACTCCCTTAGTGAGTCTTTAATCTCTCAGGCATCTATTTGTTTATGCAGCTTCCATCACTTTAAACCATTAGGGTCGATGTACTGTTTTGTAATATATTTCAGAGTTGTAATTATGGAGTATATACCACACAAAATTTCCTTCTGGAATCATTTGTGGGTTATGAATCTGGGGAGGATAGCTTACCTTCGAGAACTATTGTTACAGGTGAGGGACTATTTCTCTACCTAATAACAGTGTGGGGCACAGGGAAATAAAGTAATTTTCCCAAAGCACACAATTAGTTAAGTGAAGACTATACTGTTACCCAGATCTCTTGTTGCAAAGCAAGCCTTTGCCCATGTTCACTTCATCCATTGTGATCTTGCTGCTTAAAAAGGCAACAGTGGTGCAGCACTTAATGCATCTTTAACTATTTATCTTTTCTCCACCCCATCCGGTTTGTTAATAAATGATAACTATGCCAATGTGCCAACATAGTTGATGACAACTCTTGCTAGTTGCATGTGCAAATTGATTGCTATGTGAGCTCTTTTGTTTTTTATAGTCTTTTTTTGGTCAGTTTATGCCATTTGTCCTTTGACTGCCTCATAGGTGTGGTACAGTACCGGCTTACTAGTTTACAAATTATTTGTGGTCTCCGCTGTCATATCTTTTTCCTTCTAGTCCAGGTCTCCTATTCCAAGATGGGCTCTGCTCTTGCTAATGCCCCCTTCCCCGATCTATTCAGTCACAATTCACCCTCCTTTCATTATTCACCATTTACTGCCCTTTTGCTTTTTTATTTATCATTTGCAACATAATGGGGTGTACGAGCATTCCTGAACCAGACAACAATCCACATGAGGATTCTAGAACTAGATCCAGTACTGTGGATGTGGTCACAAAAACTGAATACAATAGTCCAGATGAGGTCTCACAGACGGTGTGTACTGGAGTAACATTGCCTTAATTTTCAAATGTTAATATCTCATTCTCTGCACCCATTTGACCCATAGTCTTCCCACAGTCTGGCCTTCTTGTTAACTTGCAGCTTAAGATAACTGTTTTACTACACAGTGACTGACTTGGGAAATGCTTTTATCGCTTGCTATTTCACATGCTACAATATTATGCCAGATTGTTACAAGTATTAAAGGAAGAACGTCCTAGAAAATCCGTCTTTTCTACATGGCTACCCCAGATTGTTTGCCTTTTGATGGACCCTATATTTCTGCTTGCTTTAGAACTTTGTGTAGTTTACTGATGTTATCAAAGAGTAGAATGCTGGTGCTTCCCCTTTAAACATGGTTGAATTGGCTTATTCCTAATTACAACATTTAACTTGTCTGGTCTGTAAGTTCCTAGTATATAGTGTACCCAGGGCCTGGGAGTAAAGTGCCACTATTATTACATTCACTCTAGTGGGAGTACAAACATGTGGAAGGCCTAGCTGTCTATGTAGAAAATCACAGTACAGATTAAAATACTACACACCTAACTTGGGAAAGGGTACAGCCAGAAAAATAATTCAACAACTCATTTTAATAGCTGATAAGATCTAGTTCAATAATGAAGTCATACCATGGCTGAGCTACTATGGCTTAGAAATAGAAGGGACGGGAGTCAACAACATGCACCCACCCACACAAGAATGAAGTACAATCTGACCCCTAACATCCCATACGTGCTAGCCCTCTGGAAGAGACCTCTGCCGGATGTAGGGAGGGGAAGGAGAAGTGAATTATGGAATATATTCTTGTATCTGGTTCCCTGAAACGATTACTGAAAGTACCAACATTGAATGGACTGTGTACAGCGATTCTCTTACTAATGTGATAGCTAACGTTTTCTTTTTCTTGTTTGTTGAAAATGAGAATAATAATAAAAATATTGAAAAATACAAAAAAATACAAAAATAATTAAGTCAGACTTTTTATAAATATTACGGTAAAGTCGCTTTCAAAAATGTACCTTTTTACTGTCTGGAGCTCCTGGAGGTTAATATGCATTAGCTCTCCGACAGTATCCCAGCCAGTGATTAGCCTACAATAGGTGTGAAAGGGTTGTGAAATGCCTCCCAGGAACAAAAAATAGGGTGATCTAAAAAGCTAGAGATGACTCCTCTGAGCTCATCATAATATGCAGAGTGGGGCTTCCTTTTTACAGCACAGTTCCAAATCCTCCTTGACAGGTCTATTAAGCCACTTGTAACACTTGGGACGCACTTGTAAGCTAGAGAACACGATGCCTAGACAGGTCTTGTGTATCCTCTATCTGGTTGCTGAAGGATCCTGCTGTTGTCTTACCGGACGGCTCTGTCTGAATTTGTTGTTGCTGTAATGCCTGCTTCAAATTGGATTTTAGATGTTAGATGTGGGAGGTCATTACGATTTCCATAGTACACTCCTCACTCACACTCCCAGCCTCAGAGCCCACGTTTAGCATGGCTGAAGACCTTTGCCATCTTGGATTTGGCCTTACGACTTACATGTTGGGCCTTTTTGCAGCGAGGGAAACAGAAACTACTGCAAAGGTGGGTAAGTCAACGCATAATAATTTTTACCCCATTGGTTTGGGAGAGCCAGGAGTTACCCCAACCTAATCGGTAGTGCCAGGTATAAATGTGAAATCCCCAGGCACCCTCTTCAAAAGAAAATTGCACCTGCTTTCTGTAACTTGAGAAGAGCCCTGAAGGACTGGACTGACTCTATCTTGTAGCCAGGACACAGTGGACTCCAAGGGTCTGTTGGCTGATCTCCTTTGTGGTAAAAGGAGACCATAAGCTGCACAAGCCTTTTTTCCTGGAAGAACCCAGCTGGCAACTTGCAGCTGGACGTGGACTGGAACCTGTTGTTGACCTCTGCCTGACACCCTGTGAGTCTCTCCTCAGTTCCTGGGGGGGATACTCCTGTGATTGGTTGGGATTTAAAAAGATGTCAGGAGTTAAGCCTTTTTCCAGGGTAACCTGGTTGGGTTATCTGACCTGCACTCCCTCATGGTTGGCCTCAAATTGCGCTTAGGTCCCAGTCTACTGCGACCACTGACTATCAATGAGGCTTTGTGCATTTTGGGGCTGCTTCTGCTTAAACTTTAAAACCCCATTCCTCTGGTTTCTGTAATTGGATTTTTGTCATTGAGGTGCCAGTATGTTTATTAAAATGTACTTTATTTTTCTAATTTGTTTTAACAGTGTCTGTATAATGCATCCATAATTCTGCGGTTCTTAAGTGGCACAATGAGTTGATGCAATAACAAATCAAGCATGGAGTCTGTTGAGTACAGTGCACACTAGTCTTTGTACACACACAAAATCTTTATATGGATATCATTATGCTCAAAGTGGATACACATACCAAAGGAGTGTGTCTTGGAATTTTAATACTTAATTCAGACGATGTGTTTGGCAACAGTTGACCTGGTTTTCTTTTTCTCTCTGGTTTTCTTTTTCTCTTCGGTCCTTTTCTGAGGTTGTGTTTCTAACCCTTAGGGTCCGTACCAGGACACTCTGGAATTCATTTTGAGCAACAGGGATCAGTGCAAGAACTTCTGGAAGATCTGTGTGGAGTACCATACCTTTTTCAGGCTCCTGGACCAGCCCAAGCCAAAACCCAAGCCTGTGCTATTCAGTAGAGGTTCTTCTTTCAGATATAGGTATGACTTTCATATGGCCTACCCAAGATCTGAGCTTTCATTCATTGTTGAGACGGCAATACGTCCCTTAAAGTGTGCTAACCACGCCAGGCATATCTCTGTTCAAAATTACCATGCTTATATGCTAGTCTGAAATTCAGTCCTTACTGATTCACCATACCCAGTCACATTACCTGGAGGAAGTCCGGATAGGATAAAATATCTGAAAGTACTGTGCCATAAACATAGTCTTAGGACTTATGCCAAAAATGTTTGCCCTTGTTAAAAAAAATAAAAATAATCCCCTCTGTGCACTGACATAGAAGTTACAAATGTACTCCCCTTCATAACAGTGCCCAGCAATATTGTGGCAGTGGGTTCCCAGTTAAACTACAACAGCTAACCTTTCTTACTGTTATCGGCTAACACTTTTACTATTAGTAGGCAGAAAGCACCAAGACCACACTGCGCTGGTCTTGCAATTGCTGCACTGATTACCAATTAAGCTGAGTGAAAGCTAAAGCTCGTTGTATAATGGATTACTCACATTGGGGACCAGTGCACAATAATCAAATAACAACTATGAAAAATTACCATTCCAAAAGGCCAATTATTACTGTAAAATGAAACTTTGGAAGAATAAAAGACCTACCTCACAAGACCTCTAGAACATAGTAACACTAAAGAACAAACTTTCACTTATTTTTTGACATCTTTTTATATAAACTAATGAGTTAAGAACCCAACCTCCTCTTCTGTCAGGCCTGAATTCAGTTTGATTGCACTGTGGCTACCATCAATAACCATGTAGCAAAAATTCATCTTAAATATCATGTCTGCTTCTAAAGTGAGTGTCTGCTAGAGCTAAGAGGGTTTCAAGCTACTGTCAGATTTAATATGCTCTTTCTCAGTCTTCTTTGAAGAATGATTAATTTTCAAAAATGATATGATATTGGGTTCGAAAACACATTTGTTTCAAATTTCTCTCATCCACACTGTTCCCCGACAAAGGGCCTCATTATGATGGCGGTCGGACAAGCGTCCGAGCCCCATCATTTCGGTCAGGTGTCCAGCCAACTATATGTCGGTGGTTCCGCCTGCCCGATTACAATGCAACCACCATACAGGCTGTCGGAAAACTGCACTTATCCATTGCAGCTAATGCTGCAGCCCTAGAAAAGGGCTGCAGTGGAAAAGTGCAGTCAAACATCCATGCACCGTGTGCCAGGCTCCATGTGGTACCCGGCACACATTGCGTGGATGTTTAGGGTAGCACCACATGTGCCCCCCTGGGCCCACAGCGGAGGCCCAAGTGAGTCCTGCTAGGGGCCCCAAAGTCTCATTCCGACTGCCTTCACATGGCAGTCGGACCACCATACAAGGGCAGAGGGTCATCATAATCCCTACGGCAGAGCCTCCGCAGGCACAGCCATCATTGTAGGGATTACGCTCTGACCAACAACCCGACAGGCTCCGACGTCAGTCAGTCCGTTAGCCCGCTGCGCTGCGACCGACCGCATTATTCTGTGGCGGTCGGACCGCAGCCTGAGATGTTGGATGGACCGTCATCATAATCGGGTCCATCATCATCATTATTGTTGAGGATTTGAAGACTCCACGTTATGGATTTATTTTTATTATTTTGTATTGATGTGTCACCTTGCAATCACCCGGGGTGCTCTGCAAAACATCATCAGTTTAATGCAGTATTTCACAGACTACTTCTTGTAGATGTTTTCATATGCTCCAATCACCTTTCTCAATGACCCTCCCCATCTCTCTTTAGGGTTTACAGATGCATAAATGTCAGCAAGACACAATGATACCACTCCTGCCTCACCGTTTAACTTGAAACAAACAACAACCCAGAATACAGTGAGCTGATTTATTTTATTTTTTTAAGTGAAGCATGGAGCTGAGCAGATAGTGCCCTGCCAACATTGAGAACTTTGATAAACTGCTCCAAATCCTGCACCTTTTTACCCAAACTTCTGCTCCAGTCTGGAAGGATTTGATCTCTGCTTATAGTAACAAATGGATGTTGATTTTTTCTTATTTGCAGTGGGCGAACGCAGAAACAACTGGTGGATTATGTCCGCGACAATGGAATGAGAAAAGCTCCATACGAGAGGTAAATGTTCATTTTCACTGGGTGTGATTGCGCTTTGAATTCCATTAAAATTGGGACTACAACGTTCATGAGGCCATAAGCGTAGTGGACAGAGAATCAGTTGTTTTAAAAATCCATATTTCTACAATAGGAAAGTATTCCCACCTGTTAAAAATGTTTAAGGACATCTTTTTCAAGCAGTTTAGACCTGAGCTTAGGTCCAACAGCACTATATTAAAATATTATGTACACACTGGGTAACGTTCCTTGGTTTAAGTATCCACCTCATCCATACCAGTATCTAGAGGTTTAGGGGAGCTAATTTTTTTACCTGTGTTTTCTTTGTAATCGCACTTAGTTTTTTATTTTGAAGTTTAACCAAAATTCTAGTGTTTGATTTTTTTAGAGCAGTTGGATTACTTCAGTCTCTTTTTTCAAATTTCTCAAAATTGCAATTAGATTTTTAATTGTTTTTCTATCTTTTTAAATTAAATTTAGTACATATATAGAAATTTTCTGTGCACACATTTGTATAGTCTTTGAGTCTCATTACAGATACGCAATCTTTATATGATACTTCAGGCATATTTTATTGCCTGTCCACACGGATAATCCAGCTGTTAGGAGAACTGTATGGCTATGGTTCTCTAATTATCTTTAGTAGGCTGTTTAGCCAATGTATACTGATCACAACGAATCACAAATTAACAAAAACAATTCACTGGTGTCTTATGAAAAGGTATGGTTAGCGCACCTTTTCAGATGCAAGGAGTTTGCCTTTTTCTTTTATGCAATTTTTAAAAGTCTCATCTTTGAAGTGGGAGTCAATTGCTGCGGCATGCATGTGACAAGGATCTTAATTAGTGACTTATTGAGGGTTATATTAATATACGTCCAGTTCCCTCACCTCCTTTCTGGTCCTCAACCAAACCGCCATTCGAGTGTAGTGAGCCCATTGAGGACCGAAGCCCCAATCATTCAAGCAGGCGGAATATCACCATTGATAGAATCAAGTTGTGCCACACATAATTCATCACTTTCTCTACCAATAGGGAATTTGCATAGGCCCCCTGCTTCCTCCTGGTGCACAACAGTACATTTGCTTGTCACGGAGGCCTTGGCTGCCTCCTCCCATTGTTTTTGTTTCTTTGCCTCACTGGGATTTCCAGGTCATTTTGATGGCCCTTTTTGCAAATAGTAACACTAGATGGGCAGACATGCTGTGGGTGAGGTGCCATTTTAATCAACCGTCTCTGGCGTGGTATTGTTCCTTACAGTGACATGTGTAATCGTTTCCTGCATCCTAGCCCAAAACAAGGTAATACCACATCATATGGTAAAAGTTGGCTGGATCTGTGTGACAGTGGGAACAGCTGGCCATGTCGGTGGGTTACAGCTTATTAATCTTGTGAGGGGACATATACGATCTGTGTAATTGGTAAAATTGTATCTGTTGGAGTCTGACATTATAAGAGACTTTCTTGAGGCATTCTAGGATCATTTCACAGTCCTTATCATTCAAGGGGTGATGCAGGTCTGTCTACCAAAGGGGTTTCAGTTTATGTAATGGGGTGGTGACTAATGACAGTAAGGACCATTGGAGCCATGTGACAAGTTTGCAACCTGTTACCATTCTGAAAAGAGTCTGCATATATCCTTGCGGGTGGATCAGAGTTTGTGGCATACCAGGTATTGGACATAATGGCAATGACCACCTTGTGGGACAAGAATACTGCCGATGATATGCTGGAGTTTGTCAAGAGGACATTGAAGGGCGTCAGAACCCCGTTCTTGAACATGTGCCCCACTTTGGTGAGTCTGGCTTGCTCCCAATTTTGTTATTGCTATATATTGGCTTTCACCGGCAGTTGGATAAATATTGTTGAGAGGGGTGGTAAATTAGGAACATATGCTGCGATATCAGTCACTGTACTAGTGATACTCTATTGGCAGTATTATGCCACTTCCAGGAAAGTGGGTGAGTTTTTCTGTGACCTACTTAGACAAGGTGTTTGATAGAGACTTCTAGCTGTAGATTCCTCAATAATCCTCAAGTGTCAGATTGGATCCGTACATTTTTTGGGAGCAGTACCCTTGAGTGCCAGTCGTTGGCGGTGTTCAGCTCCGTATGACGTCCGCACCGGAAGTGACATACACGGTATCTATAAAGGCACCACCACAGTGTGCTGATGTCAATTCCTTTCTTTCCACGCCAGTCAGCACAGAACCGAGATGAGCCATGTCCACTCTTTTTTGACAGACCTTTTTTGACGAGTGTTTTTGGGCACTTTGTCTCCTGTTGCGTCTAGGATGTCCGCTAGGAAGGCTGGTTTCAAGCCATGTTGTGCCTGTCACCGACAGATGGTGACGGACCTACATTTGATGAGCCTCTGGTGCCTGGAGCGTGACATTGATGCCCAGACATGCACCCCAAGGCCATGAGAGAGTGGTCCCTCAAGTTCCTTGCTGCTTGATGTGCGACGCCGCGACGCTCACAAGCTTGTTCGAGAGGAAGGTCCTGATATCGATCACAGCCCCACTCCGTATGCTCGCAGTCGAGGTCGCCGGGGAAAATCAGGTAAAACTCCCACAGGCATGAGAAGAGCATGAGTTCAAAGAGATCTTTGACTTTGTACACCTGTGGGAGTCATCCGATGAAATGAGGAAGCGTCTGTACTAAGGGCTTAGCTCTGTGGTGAAGCCTGCACCTGGGCTGTCTCCTTGGCTCTCAGAGTGTACAAGAGCTTGAGCTTCCCCTTCCCAGTTATGCAATTTTTTTTAGGCCATTCACCTCGTATTTAGGCGGCCTGTCCGTGCTAGAGCACCTTGGGGATCCTACTGGTCTTCTGCCAACGGGTTCGCCCACAGTGCCTGTTGGGCCCCTTGGATCTGTTGATAGATTCGTAGTGGCACTGGTCGAGCCACATGGTCCTTCCCCCGGTCCCTGCTCCAGGGCCAACGCCTCATGGTGGCGTCATCTCCATCGTCATCCCTACTCTGATGCAGAACCGGATGAGCATTATCTGACGCTGGCTCCAGCGCTGATGGGGCAGACGCCCCATGATGAAGCCCGTGGCTTATTCATATAAAATGCCTGGATTGGGGGGGACTAATGGGAGGGGTCTGCAGACCCTTATATATACCAGTAAGAAGGAAACGAGAACAACTGGTATGAGGTTTTAGTTGATATCAGTGAACTGTACACCTCCCCAGACGCTGGCATAGTTTGTCCTCCTATTGTGGCTACGGAGGAGGGGGCCTCTTTCCCAATGGTGGTGTGAATGGCGGCATAGGTCCTCGACCTTACACTGCCCTAACTGGCAGTCAAGACAAATGTCTTGACAGAGGTGCTTCAACCGGGAGTTGCCCCTAAAGAACCCTTAGTCCCATTTAATGAAGCCCTTACTTAGAAGGGGTGGAAATGAGATTCCTTTTGGGGGTGGTTGAAGACCACGTATAGCCCTTGCCCGGTGTCAGATCCTACCCTTCGATGGCGGTATGACTGATCTTCACCTCTACTACATAGCCACCCGGCTTTTGTTTCTCCACGACTGGTTTAATGAGGGTTGGTCTGATCCGGCCTACAAAACCGAGCTCAGGACCCTATATTCCCTCAGATCCAGGAGTTCATATACGGAAGCCCAATCCCCATAGCAATACCCTTGATCATTAGGGCGGTCCTGACAGCATGACGCACGGAACAAAAAACAAAGCCAGCAGACACCTCTCCGGCAGGGAAGATGGCTGAGAGACGTGGTGGCTCTTACAGGTTTCCGATGGTAGGACAGCATCGCCATATCACTACTGGGTGATATCTGGGTGAGCGACCACATTAGGACATTCCAGGATCTGCAGGGACGTTATACTCTCCATACCTCGCAGTTCCACAGGTACCTGCAGCTACGTAACACCCTCAACACACAAATTTCAACGGGCACAGCAATCCCACTGGAAGCTCAAGTTATGATGGGAAACCTGGGGAAGGGTGGGGTGTCCCGAATATATTGAACCCTGATTAACAATGGCCTGGCAACGCTTGACCCACTCAGGACCTGCTGGGAGGGGTGGGTGGGCCCCATGCAGGAGGAGGACTGGCGCAATGCCCTTATGGCTCCCAAGACCATCACAACTTCAGCGAGGCTCCATCTCTTCCAGCTATACTATTTGCACACTGCTTATCTCACCCCAGAACGTCTTCACAGGACGGGTCTTCGTTCCTCTCCGGGATGCACGCGCTGTGGTCATGAACTGGCAGACTTTTACCACATGATCTGGACTTGCCCACGTTTAGCCCCATACTGGACTGCAATAGAGTCTGAGCTCACACACATCCTGGATTGCCAGGTTCCTCATTTTAGGAGTACTGGACGGCCTAGATGGGTCCCGCTCTGACAAACTGTTCCTAGGGACAGCCATCGTAGTGGCCAAGCGTGACATAGCCACTGCATGGGCTCAACCTAAACCCTGAGTGTATCGAAATGGCGCCAGGGTGTGGGTTGGTATGCCATGCAGGAAAAACCCTTATTCGAGGCACAGGGTTGTCCAGCTAAATACCGTAGGGTGTGTGGCAAATGGACCAGTCAACGTATATGACTTATAGGGAACCCTACTGATGTATGATATTGTAAATTTACATGTTGTTGGTGATGAATGAGAAGCTTACCAATACTCCTTACGTTTACTATACCTTGTACTGCTGTGTACTTCAGATCAATTGTGTCACGGTGCTTTCTGTTTCATGCAAAAATCAATAAAATTGTTTATTAAAAAAAAAAAAATGAAGCCCTTACTGATGTCCTACCCGGGGCCTGGTCCAAGCTGCGCACAGAGGCTTCTGTGCATAGGGCAATTGCCCGCCACCATCACCCCGCCACAGGGGACCCCACTTTCTTCACCCAGCACCCCACCCTGGAGAGCTTGGTGGTCTAGGCCTCCACCTCCAAAAATAACCCTGGCTCATTCCCTACAACTGCACCGAAGAGGGAATCCAAAAAGTTGGATACCTTCGGGAAGAGGATGTTCTCTTCCACCAGCCTGACATTGCGCTTGGTGAACACAGCATTCTTCTTGGGCCGATATTCTCATGCCATCCGGGACTTGTTTACGCAAGTGCTGCCCATGGTCTCTGAGGTGACCGAGCCATACTCTATCAAGCAATTGCTGATGGGGGGGACGTAGCCAAGTTCACCATATGATGTGGGCTGGATATGACCGACTCACTGGTCAGAGTGATTTCATCATTAGTGTGCTTCGACACCTCTTCAGGCTTAGAACCACTGGCTTTTCAGGGGATGTCCAGGCCTCACTCATGGACATGCCCTTTGATGGCTCCCTGTGTGTAGAGAAGGCAGACTCTGCACTCGAGTGCTTTAAGGACGGCAGAGCTACGGCCAGATCCTTGGGCCTTTTCATGGCCCCAAACCAACCCCAAACTACCTTCTGCGGCCACAGAAGGGACTTCCAACCTTGTCTGTACAAACCCAGCAAGCCAGAAAGCAATCCTCACAATCTTTTAGTGGCCAAGGACATGGTTACCGTAGACCACGTGGGAAAGGCAGTCAGAGGGCGAGCCAGTCGCAGCCTCCAAATCCTTTTAGTATGCCCTCTGACCATCATGAGCATTGAGTGGGGGGCAGGATACCCCATCACCTGCACCACTGGCGGTTAATACCATCCGACCGTTGAGTTTTGCTGCTTGTCCAAAAGGCCCCTTCCCTATGTGACCATCCCTCACCCATGCCGCCTACTTTTGAAAGGCAAACGGAGGACTACCTCTCCTTGCTTCGTCAGGAAGTGTTCTCTCTCTTGGCCAAGGGCGCTATAGAGAAGGTGCCGGCATCAGAAGTAGGCTGTAGTTGCCATTCTCTTTTTTTTTTTTTTTTTTTTTTTTTTTTTGAAACCGTTTATTGCAATCTCAAGTATATACAAGTATGGGCCTACAACCTTCCGGCCGGCCGCTAGAGTGACAGGAGCACCTGACAAACTTACAAAAGGGCACTTGGCGTTGCAGAGAAGTAAATCAGGAGGCATCAACAACGTGGGCCACATGACTCTAAGCCCACAATACGGTTTCATTTTATACAAACACAACAACATAGAAAAACCACACCCGCAAGGCAACCCGCAATCGAAGGTAACGACACGTGCTCCTCAAATGAGGGACCCCGACCATCCACAGGAATCTAAAGAGGGGGAAGGGAAACAAGTCCAGGACTGGGGGAACTCTGTGCCCGGGGCTGGGGGAGGGGGTCAACTAAGGGGACGGAGCCGGTGAGGCAGCAGGCAGCAGTGGTGGCTCGCAGATACCCCCGCGGTAGGCGTTCCAAGGGCCCCATATTTTCACCCACGCCCCAGGCTTGCCCCTTGTAGTTGCCATTCTCTCTACTTTTTGGGCCCCAAAAATGAAGGAGGACTTTGTCCTATTTTATACCATGGCCTTTTCAATCTCTTCCTGAAAATAGGAGAAATTCAAAATGCTCCTGCAAGTCCTCTCTGTACTGGACCCAGGAGACTAGATGGTATAGCTGAACTTGCAGGGCGCTTATTTTCACATCCCCGTCCTACCTGCCCACAGGTGTCATCTGCGGTTCATGGTAGGCCAAGATCAATTTCAGTTTGCCATGCTCCCTTTTGGCCTTAAAAGAGCCCCTCGGATGTTCACAAAAGTGAGCGATGGTGGGAGTTGCATCTTATCTGCGGAGATCAGGGATTCCAGTCATTCCATACCTTGACTATTGACTGTTAAAGGCAGGCTCGCCCAAGGCAGTCATCTCCCACCTCCAGACTACAGCGAACCTTCTACACTTTATGGTGTTCTCTATCAATATGCCAAAGTCACACCTGACTTCCTCTCTGTAGCTTCAGTTCATCAAAGCTGTTCTGGACATAGTGCCGTTTCGGGCCTATACCCTCCTGAGCAGCGAGTCCAGGATGTTTGGTTATGATGCCAATGTTTTAGCCTCTATTCTGGATTTCAGTGAGACTGACCCTGAGGCAGTTGGGCCTCATGACCTCCTGCATCCTTCTTGTGACACATGCCCCCAGGCATTTGAGGGCTCTGTAGTGGGACCTGAAGTTCCAGTGGACACAACGTCAGGGGAATCTCTCGACATAGTCCAGATCTCGGCGGGAACTGCAAGAGATCTACAGTGGTGTTTAACAAACCATGATTGGGTTAGTGGTGGACCCCTCTCCCTTCCCCAGCCAGAGCTGAATGTAGTGACAGATGCGTCTATGCTTCACTGCTGGGATGGGGCGGCCATCTGGAAAAGGTGGAGATCAGAGGACTCTGGTCTCTAGCGAAAGCTGGTTTCCACATCATCCGGTTGGAGCTCTGATTGATGCAACTGTCATTGAAGGTTTTCATTACTTCAAACAGGGTAAGGCTGGTTCAGGTGTTCACAGACAACACCTCTATCACGTGGTACTGCAGCAAAAAGGGTGGGGTGAGGTTATGGAAACTTTGTCAAGAGGCTCTGTGCCTCTGGACATGACTGGAATATTAGGGCATATCTCTGGTGGTTCAACACCTGGCAGGCTCTCTCTCTGATTACTGGGACAGATAAACTCAGCTGTGGATGCCTAGCAGATCACGAATGGCGTCTCCATCTGTAGGTGACGCAAGGTCTCTTCCAAGACTGGGGAGAGCCTTGGTTGGATCTGTTTGCCACCATCGAGAAAGCACAATGTTCAGCAGTTTTGCACGCTAGAAATTCAAAGCCAGCTCTTGCTTGGAGATGCTTTTCATCTCGAGTTGAGCTCAGGCCTCCTATACACCTTTCCGCCATCTGTTCAGGTTTGTCTGACCTGCATACGGGGCCCAATTTGTCAACCAACAATCTCCACAACCATTTGTGCTGCTAGGTAATATAGTTCAAAGTTCGGTACTCCTAGGCCCCCTGATCTGTCCATTGTTTCATAGTAGTTAGGGTCACTCAAATTCAGTAGCAAACTATCCAATTCTTTAAAATGATTCAATGGTAATATGCTAGATGCATTTGTATAATAATAGAGGAGACGAGGTACCATTATCACTTTAGTCAACTCAATTCTCCCCGCCATTGTAAGAGGAAGGTTGTGCGAAAAGGAGATTTGTGACCAGAGGGAGCTAACTGCCCTTCTTGTATTTCACTCTATGGTATCAGAATTGGAAGAGGAGAATTGAACTCCCAAGTTTGTAGAGGTGGAGGTTTCCTCTGTGAGAAGCTTATATCCCATGTCCCAATTTGATGGCTCCCTAGGTCTTATTTGGCAAATGAAGGTTTTATCCTGGGAAATAACCTTTACAACGCAGTCATTACATCGCACTACCTTTACAACGCAGTCATTACAACGCAACATCCTTTACATCGCATGTCATCACAATGCAGCCATTACATCGCATGTCACTATAACGCATGTCACTACAACGCAGGTATTACATCGCATGTCCTTACAACGCATATCATTACAACGCATAGTACCCCTACACTATCCAACACTTACCCTACTGTTGCACCCACTGGAGTTAGAATAGTAATTTTTACCCCTACTCTATCCAACACTTACCTTAAATGCAATGTAATGGTATGTGTTGTAATGGTATAATGTGATGTATTGGAATGCGTTGTAAATGTCGTTTCTAAAAATGCGTTGTAATGACATGCAATGTAAAATAATGCGTTCTAATGGATGTTGCAATGTAAAAACTTTGTTGTAAAGGCATGTGTTGTAAATGTTTGCGTTGTAACGTCATACATTCTTTATACCAGTTCACCATTAGTGCTGATACGTTACCAAAGGCGTTCAATTCCCCTATAACCTCTTTAATGTTGGTTTTCTGCATCTTGTAAATATAAAAAAAGATCTTCAGCATGCAATACAGTACATCTTTTGCTGTGCCGTTGGGCTTCCCCCACTGCTTTCCAGTCGAACAATGTCTTGCCCCAGGTATTTGACTGCCAGAGCAAACAATAGGAGAGGAGACAAAACAGCCCCGTGTGGTGCCCCTGCCCACACTGCATTGTTCTACGAATTACCTACCTATACGGAACCGAGCAGTTGGGAGAGTATAGAGAACTTTGATCCACCCATGGAATGCATCGCCGAGACCGATCAAGTACCCGGTGCAGGAACCTTCAACTAAGGGAGTTGAGTACTCTCTCCATATCCATCCAAATGACCGCCGTATATACTGCGATGTGCTACGGCCTGGTATGAAACCATTTTGGTTGGCATGAATTAACTGTGCCTTATGCGGTAAGAGCCAATTTGCAATAATCTTGCCAAGTATCTTGTAGTGTACATTTAATATTAAAAGAAGGCATAATGATGACAAATCTTCACAGGGCTTTCCTGGCTTTAGGAGCATAACTACCAGCGCTTCCCGAGTTAAGTGGGGAGCTACCCAAATTCAAAGGCCTCATTATAAAGTGCAACCAGACTGGGCGATAATTGATGTATGAAATTCCAGGGGAAGACCACCAACTCCCAGGCTGGCTAATAAGGATATTGTGGCTTTTACAAATTTTTGGATATAGATCAACCTAGATCTGTTCTATCTTGAGGTGTCAGATTTGGAAAGGTAATGACTACAAGATAATAATCTAATGCCAGATTCCGAGCCCTTATCTGTGTTGGTGTAATGAGCCAATCTGGTTAGAGTCCCAGCCACAAAAAAAGCGACGTGGGGAGGTCGAAGCTTTGTTTTCGGGCAGCCAAAGCCTGGAATGACCTTCCTGTCCACATTAGAAATGCAATTGTCCAATTGGAATGTGGAATAGCGCACTCCTAGAGTATACTTTGTAGCTGATTTTAATCGTGGTTCAACTGAGTAATTGGTGCAGGGTTGGTAACCCTTCTGAACTCAAGGGTATATGTTGATTAGCGATGCGGTATTTCCCTTAGGAGTAACGTCCCCAACCTTGCACTCTTCGGAGGATCTTTCTGATGTAGTTTTCTGTTGTCTGCGTCGTGCGTATATGTCGGCCCAGTTGTAGACCTCTCCCAGTCTGTAATCCATTGTATCCCTTTTAAACTTTCTGATTTTTCGATCATTTATTTCTTTTGTGTAATTGTCCAATTGTTGGTTGATGTCTTTGAGTACTTCATCCCATTCGTCTTTAGTTAAGTTAGTACTTAATTCTTGTTTCAGTTGGTTGACTTCTTTGTTTAATTTGTCAATTAGTTTTGCCAATTCCTCGATTATCAATAGAATTAGATCTAATGAGCATTTGTTAAGTATAGCAAACCACTTTTCAGTGAACCTTGTGTTGTTTTTGCAGAGGGTCGTTTTGAGAGATATCCTTAATCCACGAGGGATGCGTTGTACCTTATGATATTTGATTAGCGTACTTGCGTGTAACCGTTGGTTGACTATACGTTTTGACATGTATAATAATTGCTTGATGTTTGACTGGGTTGATCCCGTGCTAACACCTGTACTTTCAGATTCTTGGATTAGAGAATAGATGCGGTGAGTGTCTTCTTCCGTGAATACGAAAGTTTCTGCCCTTTGATCAATGTACTTTCAGAAAAAAGGCCCCTGAAGAAGGGCAATGCCCGAAATGCATTGGGCACACATTGATACTATGACATTAATAGTACGAAACTAATTTAAGATAATGGAAATATTGAATACGAGATTATCATTGTTGAAATTTACCAAATAAAGAAAAGAACATATTGAATAACATTGTGAAAAACTTTATTGAAATCCTCCCACGAGTGCAAGGTTGGGGACGTTACTCCTAAGGGAAATATCGCATCGCTAATCACATTAGAAATGCCACAGATCTTTTAGCTTTCAGGAGGGGTTTGAAAACATGGCTTTTTGATAAGTAACTCTGCCTTTGCCGCTCTTGCCGAAAGGATAGGTAACTAGCGCTAGGACACCCTTGGGTAATCCCTGCGCTCAATAAATATCCGTAACATAACACAGCATAACATAACATGATTATAATAAGTAAGGAAGCCTTTTTTTAATCCTTTCCTGGGACTGTTGCATCGTATTGTTGAGATCCATAACCTTAATCAGAGTGAAGCCTCTTCTTTCCGGATTAGCCAGCCAGAGCAAATGTTTCCCCGTCTTGTCACCTTCAATATGCTGGTGGGCCAAATAAACTGTGTAATCTAAGCATCCAGGGAAGCATGTTCTTCTTTAACCTTCTGTAATGCTACAACGGTTGTGTCATCATCCAGTGCAATTTTTTCCTGCTCCTGGATCTGCCTTTCAAGTTCATCTAGTTGCTGGGTAATTTGTTTCCTCAACCCCACTGTTATGTGTATGTGTTACCCCACCCCCCATAGTGTGACTATAAAGTCTTCCAGACAATAGAGGGGAATCATGTGAGAACTCGTATTTAAAAAAGTTCTCTGTGAATTCATGTATGGATTAACAAAAAGATGAGTCTTTCAGTTAGGTATTGGAGTTCTGCTTCTACCCCAAGACACATGCTAATAAGGGGTTATGATCCAATATCTTTTGGCTCTGGTACTCAGCCGAGCTAATTTCTTCACCAAAAAATGATCCATGCAGACATGGGCCTCATGCACAGCCTAATAATACTAGAATTCCAGGAGAATCAAATGCATACCTCGCTATATAATTTATAGGAACCAGTGTCATAACCAATCCCTAAGGGCCTTAGCTGTAGTAGGTGTTAGGGAGCAAGGGGTGGGATCTATCTAGTTGAAGTCAAGTACCCTTTTGAAGTCTCCACTTATAACAACTGAGCAGTCAAGACAATTCGCCAGTAAAAGCCTACATTTGGGGGGTATATATATGTTGCCCAGTACCACAGCCCAGCCATCAAGTTTGCCCTTTACAAAGCTTATTTACTTGGGTGCCGATCTCAAACTTACCCCTTACATTGCCCTCTAAAATGTGATGAATATCCAATTTAAAGCACTGGCCCTCTCATTTAGGGTATAGCTTGAGTCCCTCTCT
This sequence comes from Triturus cristatus, assembly GCF_964204655.1. Taxonomy (NCBI): domain Eukaryota; kingdom Metazoa; phylum Chordata; class Amphibia; order Caudata; family Salamandridae; genus Triturus; species Triturus cristatus. Next base: position 649,035,020 of record NC_140594.1, read on the forward strand.
ATGCGCCAGATGTATCTTCAGGAGCATAGCCACATGCACTCTTCTTAGGCAAAGATATGAGTATACTTTGTACTGTGTAGTAGTTGTAGCCATCCCCCATACATTCAGTGTTACATGTTCAGCTGCATGCATCAGCTAGTCGTGAAGATCGTGTGACTAAGAGGGAAGCCACCACTTGGGTTGAGGAGACCGTGACAGGACTGAAAAGTGCTGCCCTCAATAAGACACCCTCCCCCACCCTGAGGCAGGAACCCCAACTTTCCCCGCCAAAAGCAATAACAGGTAGAACAAAATTTTAACATGAAACCAGTTTGTATCTGCCATGCATGGAACTCCGTGGAGAATCACTGCACTATAGTTCAGGAGGTGGGGAGTCATGTGGCCGGTCCGATGTCCCAAAAAGAAGAGCCACAAATGGGTGCTCCACTCCCTTCCTGCCCAGCTTCACAGTTGACAAAATGTTGCAGGTAAATAGTAGCACTCATGATGTTGCATCTGCACCCGTCTCCCCTTGGTCAATGCTCCTTGAAGGGTGGATCTGTTACATATCCGTGATGAGAAATCAAGACAGCTTGATAAGTATATTAACCACATATGGGCTCTACCATTCACACTGGAGTCCATCAGCTGCCTGTAGTGTTACTTATGGTAGGGCTGCATACTTCTCACTGTTAGAATCCAAGTCGGTCTCATTATGGGAATGATGTGCATCCGAGGTGTCAGTCAAGTAGGTTTTAATTAGTTCTCAAAAGTTTGCCACTATAGTTATGGTGCCCTGTTGGTTGCGTTGGGCCTGTGACGTGAGGGGTTCCTTTCAAAGATGATTCCTGCGTTGAGGTTTTGGTAAGCTGAGCTGCGGATATTGTACCACGGTTTGGCTGCCAGCTGGAGCCTGTCATCTCGAACTGTTTGGCCCATTCCCAGGGTTCCTTAGGTTCGTTAAAGAAGAATATTTGTTGATTATCCGTGATCTTCAGTTGGGCAGGAAAAAGGACTGCGTACGTCTTGGCACAGCAGCTTTCGTTTAACCTCAGTGAAGCTGGCTCTGTGAAATTGCACTGAAAGTTTACAATCCGGGAATATCACCACTTTGCCAGAACCTATTTCAAAGTGTCTCACTTTTTTAAAGTGTCCCTCTTTGTTTGCTCTTTTTATGAGGACATCCATCTCTGTAGTTGAGTATTTTCCCCTCTAATAGTTGTGGAGCAGCTACAGGTGGGGGAGGTCTTGCAGGGACTCCACTGTAAACCATGCAGAGAGTCCCTGTGTGACAACTGTCTTGGTCAACCAGTTCTCTAAATACTGAGTTCAGCTGCTCCCACTCCTAGCCCTTTGGCATTCCTACTATACGGATGTTGTTTCACAAGCCCTGCCTTCCATGTGCTCCGCTCGTCCTTCCAGGTACCCGGGATATGAGTTCGTCCATCTCTACATGCAGCGCTGATGTTTGGATTTTAAGGTCCTGGTGTGTTGTTTCTGCAGTCCGCACTCTGTCCGACAGCTTGCGCTGATCGTCTCTGAGGAGACCCAGTTTTATGGTTATCCCATCCACCTTTTTTTTCCATCGTGGATTTAGTGTCTACAGTGGCTGCTAGGATAGTTTCTAGGGTCAGTGCAGGCAGATTTGGCGTTTTTCGGCACTCCTGAGGAGTTAGGTCCAGTTGTGGGTAAGAGTAAGTCAGAAGGGGTAGAACTAACTTATGGAGGTGGATGGTAGGAAATACCAGCCAACCTCACCTAGTCAATGCCTATGATGAGTGAATCGACAGTCTCAAGACTGTGACCACCAGCAGCTGGGCCACAGTTCCAGGGTCCCAAAGGCTCAGTGAGATCCCCAGCGATAGCTAGAAGTTGTGGAACTATTGATTTGGAGGGCAGATGTATGAGCAAGGGAAGCTGGTCGGTGTCAATTTCTGTGCTGCCCGCTAACCTCTTCCCCCCGGGTAGAAGAATCGAAATGGTCCCATCAAGGCCAAATGATGGTGTGCTGTCTCTCGACAGGGTCGCTCTCCCAATCACTTATTGCCTCTCAGCTCCTTAGTTTTAAGGCACAATTCAACAGCGCACCCTCTGAACTCTTCTTGGGGCCGGGCCCAGTCGCTGGTTATCTCTATGTGCCCAGCCTCCATTTTGTATGTGGTGCTGGATTGCTCAGCAGCAGGTGGGCGGTGGTCTGGACTCTAGGCTAGATAGGAGACCAAGAACCCTTGACCATGGGGTCTACTTATTCAGAGGTACCATTGGGCAGTCTGTCATTGCCTGTCTAACTGGCTCAGTGTCAGCACATTTTGTCCCTAGGGTCATTGGGAGCCAGACTGCATGTTCCGGATCTAGGAGGCCCCCAGGACTGTCAATACCCTGTGATCCTTTTGAAGGCAGACTGCAGGAGGGTAGGTGTGGCAGTTGAAGGGAGGAGTGGAGATTGCTTCGTCCCCAGCTGCCGTCCCCTCGTGTTCTTCTCATCAGTGGCCAGGTGCCATCTTAGGCGTGCGGCCAGGCTGCTCCAGTATCAAGATGCCACACAAGGAATTGAGACATCCAAACACTCAACTTGCTTGCCAATGGGTGCCCCAAGGCCATTTGCGGTCAAAGACGGTGTTTCCAGCGGTTCCCAGGATTTCAGAATCATCTTCAGCTTGTAGAAGCCATTAGAGAGCAAACTTCATGTGTCGCAGTCAAGACATGCCCCCACTTGATTTTTATGCTTAACCTACATATCATATGTAGTAAAGCATTCAAAAGAATTGGAAGGCTTTGTATTTCTTACTTTTCAGAGCAACTTAAGCTGAAAGTTAGTCTCTTTAGCCTTGAATGTCACTAAAATTACCAAATGTGCTAAAGCATTGACTGACTACTTACTTTAACTGGGTATCTTTTAAAAAAAGGCAAAGCTTTAAAAAAATAATATTAATAACAACTAATGAAGATGCCAATAGAGGAGATACAAATATAGCCACTTGATTGTTAGTTCGACATTTACGGAGAGGATCAAACTGTTTTTGGGAGAAAAAAATTGTGCAACGATTAGCAAAGGTTGTTTTGCATTTAAACCTGAAAGATATAGAAATATTTCTTTTGAAGCACAGCCGAATGAGGCATTAAATAGGAGATATTTGTCAGTTAATTTACCCTATAAAAATCTACTATTCGTCTTCTAGAGCTATACGTACTTTCTACCAACTGTGGCATTAACCACCTTTTTAAGATAGAGTATGTAAAGTATGAAACAAAAGAGTGTTTGCTTCTTTTGGAAAACACATATGGTCTTTACATTTACTTGTATAAGTCAATAACCATACTCTACTTGGTTATTTTTCTACTACAGAAAAGCTTGAGATGAGATTTCAAATGATAAAATATTTTTTGAGTAGTTTTTGGGGGGGATGACAAACACAGCAGCACTTACATATGTTGAGTCCCACAGGTATATACTTTTCAAGATAGTTCATTGGTCTGAGGGAAACTGATGGACTGATCATTAACTGATTACCTTTCATTTAGCTAAGAGTCGTTCCCCTGCTGAATCAGTAGTTCATCCAGTGGAAGGCAGAGCATGGAATAAGCTCCCTAATGCTAAAGTTAAACCTTTCATCAATAATACATATTTCTCTCTAGCAGACTCTGCGGAGGTGAGTTATAATAGATTTGAAAGGGAAATCTTAAAAACCTGGGATGAAACCAAACCACTCACTAAGCTAAAGAATCGGAAAAAAGTCTCAGCTCCTTGGTACGATCTTACGCTGAGAAATGCTAAATTAAAATGTAGGCAACTGGAGAGTAAATGGAGGTGTCACTATCTCGCAGTCGAGAAGTCTAACTTGAAAAATGTGCTAAGTGACTATAAAAACAAGTTAAGGAAAGTGAGAGCTAACTAATATTACGAGCAGATCACCACAGCTCCTAACAAAGTGAGGAAAACATTTGAAATTCTTAAAGAATTTGCTGATCCATCTCGCTTTAAGCAAGAGATCAAACCTTCACAGACATTATGTGACAATCTGTCAGAATACTTCGACAGCAAAATCAAAACAATTCTGGAAGGGACTGACAAACCCACCATAGTCAAACACCCTATCACACACTCCCTCAGCCCCGCTCAACTTGGATTGCCACCCTTTTCAGATCTCTACCCATCAGACCCTTCCCCTGCGACACTTACTAGGTTGGATCCCATCTCTGGCAAGGTCTTTAAAACCCTGTACAGGGCTATAAAATCAGGGTCGCCAATGGACCCTATGCCACCAAAGCAATGGCTAATATGGGAAGAAGAGCTTGCAGGCCCTCTCCGACAACTTTGCAATCCCTCTCTTGAAACTGAGAAGGTACCTGATTGCTGGAAGAAAGCCATAGTTGAGCAATTGCTAAAAGAAAAGCCCTAGCTGATCCCTCCGACCTAGCCAACTTTAGACTGATTTCCCTTCTCCCTTTGCAGTAAAAATTCCAGCACGCCACATAAGTGCATTATTGTCGCACTATCTAGAGGATGCCGCATGACTTGAGGAAGAGCAATTTGGTTTCTGTGGCGGCCATGGAACTGAGACTGCCCTGATATGCGTCACTGATGAATTGCGGGGGACTATTTACCATGGACAATCGGTGGTACTAGTCCTCTTAGATTTATCGGCGGCATTTGACACGGTGGACCACCACACCCTTCTGGCCCAATGTTAAACTGGCTAGAATCCTGGCCGCTACCTGCGGAAAACCCATTCGCAACCCTGCAGCTGTACGAAATCTAGGTTTGATAATTGACCAAGGTCTGTCCCTGGATAAGCAAGTGAATGGACTTACCAGAACCTGTTTTGCACTAATCTGGGCCCTCAGGAAGCTATATCCTCTGCTTGACTTACCAACTAGATCACTGATTTCCAGAAGGGTAATATTAAGCAGGTTGGACTATTGCAATGCCCTGCTGTTTGGAGCCCCTAACTACCTGTTAAAAAATCAAGAACGCATCAAGACAATCACTGCCAAGCTAACACTGAAAAAGCCTCGATATTCATCTGCTACAGAGGGCTCTGAAGGAGCTCCACTGGTTGCCTATCAAGGAGAGAATAATCGTTAAATCTCTCTGTATTGCCCATAAGCCGCTACAAAAAAAAAAGGACCAATACCCCTCCAAAACAAATTTAAAAAATACACTCCTGACCGAAACCTACGATTCACTTCAGGCAATTATGTCCAAGAACTGAGATTTAAAAAAGTCAGACAAGGAGGACGTACCTTTACTGTCAACGCAGCTCACATACGGAACAAACTACCAGCTCCTTTATGATCTCATTCTGATTTTCTAAAATTTAGGAAAGCACTGAAAATCTGGTTATTTCCTCACTAGCGACTCGCTTCTCAGGCTTTTGATTTGCTGTCTCCTTACATAGTGGTTCTAGTGCCAGGATACCATTTTTGGTCACAGTGCGCTTTATTAAGAATTTTTTACATTACATACCGTTATCACTGCCATTGGGATCAATTGACAGGATTTAGCAATCAAGTTTTGTTGTCACATAAACCCTATTCTGTAGCGACCACGCTGGGTCTTATACTTTATTCTTGAGCACCGGATTTCTCACTAACTCCCAGCTCATACATCACAGCTAAGCATCATCCTGGCGGCAGCATAGTAAGTGCATCAGAATCCTTTTCATAGTACACCCATACTAACAACTTATATTTCTGATGCAAATCATTACAGCAAACCCCTCAGCTACTATTTTTAATCCACTCTACTCCTTGCACCGTGGACACATCAACTTTAAAAACACAGTCTTGTGCATGAGATGTTTTTTAACTCTATCCCATTCATTTTGGAACATTGGGCGCAATCATCTTCCGAATTTGGACTTTTCTGTAGGTGATATGCCAGTGTTATTGGTTTTTTAAAACTATGTGGTAATTTCTTTAATCACATGTTTATGAGTAGCACGCTTTGTTTCGCTGATCGGGTCACTGCAGGTGTAATGTAATGTAAATGTGACTTATAAAGCGCAAACTCATGCCCTAGGGCGTCTTGGCGCTGTTGAAGTCCGATTTAGGCTGTGACAATGTCGCTGTCGGGTCAGGCAGCTGCGCAGATATCTTCTACTCTTGTGTTAAAAGCCAGGTCTATAAGGCTTTTCTAAAGGAAAGTAGGGAGGGAGCTGCTTTTAGTGTCAGTGGGAGACTATTCCAAAGCATGGCAGTGGCCCTAGAAAATCTCTTTCCACCCCAGGTAGCTTTCCTAAATGGGGGGACTATCAGGTTCCTAGCAGAGCCTGATTGAAGTGTCCTAGCTGGGATGTACCATTTAAGTTTCTTCTTGAAATGGTCTGGCCCGAGTCCATGCAGTGATTTATAGGCCATACAGAGAGCTTTGAAACGACATCGTTGCTTGACTGGCAACCAGTGTGATTTCCTCGCTCCTCTGGCTGACTCATATTTCGGAATTTCAAAAAGGAAGCAAGCTGCAGTGTTTTGCAGTGTCTGAAGCCTCTTCACGAGACCTATTGCAAGCGTAAGATACAAACTATTGCAATAATCAATCCTCGTGGCGAACCAATGCCATTGTTACTGTTTTTAGTAGTTCGGGAGGCAGAATTTTTTCTATCTTTTTTATTAGCCTTAGGGAGCAGAAAGAGGCCGAAGTTATTTTGCATGCTGAAATATACAGACCAATGTGGTTATTGTACTACAGTTATGTTCCCTTTTAATGTTTATAGTTGTGCCCTTCATCTTCATTTAAACATCATGTCCTGAAAATGGTCTCATGGAGTTTCACCAAATGAGACCGAAACATCGAAGCAGAGCCCATCTGTCCTCTGGACAATTCATATAACCCCTAAGAGTCTTGTGGATTCATCCTTTTAGCTGTATCTAGGAATAAAGTTTATGCATTTATGATAAGAGTGCACCAAGGGCAACTTAATTATTTTTTCCCCAACTCTATTATTGGTTTTACAGCACAGAAAGCATTCACATACATCATTCCGTTAGTCCAGGCCCACACAGGGGACGTGCTCATTCAGCCCTCCAGTGCTGGGCTATGTCTCTCTTGGCCACCCAGTCTTCCTCCTCCAAAGTGCACACATCCTCCTCCCAGCGTTTCCTTAATGCCGTCATGGGGTCAGATATTGTTCAAGAGCAATTTAATTTTTGATTCACTAAAGAAAAACTGCTACAAGTTCTGCTTTTAGAACAATCTAGTAACAGCCTGAGGTGCCGCACCCTTTCTACTGACTTCAGAAGGACCTCAAGTAACAACGTGTTGTACTGCAGTGATATACAACTGACAGCATAAGTGAGGAGGGCTAAATAAAACAAGCATTTGCAATGCAATTGGTCTCGCCTTTTGGACTTTATATGTATTTAGCTATGCAGCACATTAGCCTGGGTGCTGAAACATCTACTGTTCTTTAAATGGAGGGAAAGTAAGCACCAAACTGCGGAACTCACTAGGTATGGGAACACATGGAGATAAATACTGCTTATGAGCTGGAAATAGTATTGTCAAAAGCTCTGTTTTTAATATAAAATCAGGGCCTTCGATGGTCATATCACTGAAAATACAAGACTTGTAAAAAATATTATAGTCTACAGGTGCTCTGGAATGGTAAAGTGAGTCTGGTATTTTACTGACCTCTGCAGTTTGTTTTCTATCAAGAAAGTTAAATTGAGGCAGTTGCCAGAAAAATAAAAAAAGAAAGTCCCTAAGCAGAAAGCAATTCTGGTATTTTACTGACCTCTACTGGTCGTTTTCTATCAAGACAGTTAAATAGAGGCAGTTGAACAGAAAAGAAAAGTCCCTAGAAAAAGCTGAAGCAGACAAGTCCTGGGGCTGTTCTACAGAGCCCACAAAGTACATACAACAGATCTTCCAGACAGCGCAAGCGCTGCCTAGGGTCAACTTAAACAAGCATTGGCATAGCCAATAGGTCTCGCCTTTGGGACCTTCTAAGTGTTTAGCCATGCAACAGTTGCATAACTAAATACTTATCAGGTCCCAAAAGCGAGACATATTGGCTATGCAAAGCTGCCCTGCGGCCGCGAGAGTGAAAGTGATCGCAATCACGATCAAACATCAAAGCGGCCGTGCGGCCGCGAAACCGAAAGTAATCGCGGTAAAGCGCGGCGCCCGCGCACATGCACTGTAGCTCTAGGCTGGCCTGGTAGCACGTTTTGGAGCCCTCTCAATAAGTCTCGCCAGACCAACGCATGCGCTGGGTCAGGCGAGACCTAAAAATCACTGAGGTAAACGTGATGAGGGGCTGTATTATAGAGGCTGGAGGATACTGAAAATCCTTTAATTTCGGGAGGAATTTCTGAATAGTAAGCAGAGTCCACCTTCTGAATTTCCTAACACTAAAATCCATATGGTGGATGAAAATTAAGCATGCGGATTCTTCTCCATATTGAGCATGTTCTTGAGTAATTGAATGATTTTAAGTTCTCTCCAAACTCTGAATGAGGCTTAGTGTAATTTGCATTTGTGTATGGTTTACAATGTTGCCAAATATGTTTTTATGTTAACATTTTTGCAAATGATAGATGGCGGTATTACAAGTGATGAGACAAATATCGGTATGTACTGAGAATAAGTAGGTGCTGGAGCAAATATGAACATGTGACCGGATTAAGGCGTGATTAGAGAAAAGCTCACATGCAGCCAGGTTTTCTGGATTCATGCCCCTCTAGAATTTTGAGTGTAAATCTGAACAGGTTTTCAAGGTGAGAGAGTGATTGTGCAAACCTGAACATACATGATGTTGGTAATTCTTGACACATGCTGGGCATTCTTGGTATAGTGGTGCACACTTCTGCATAATACTTTCACTGACATAATGAGGGTAATTCGTGATAATTTAAGGCACTCTCTGGACATTGCTGTCCATTCTCTGGTTTGATGCATGAACTGGCATAATATTAGTAATTCTTTATGTAGTGAGCATTCCTGCCACCATGTTGCACAGCGTTGGTGTAATGCTTGCACTAGCGTAATGTCGATGATAGTTGCCATTTTTAAACACTATTCCAACTGTTTTTTAAAGCATCAACTTCTAAGACTGGTGTAACCTGTGTGCATGCATCCATGCACTCAATCAATAATCCATTAATGCACTCACAAATGTAGCTGTCCATCCGTTATTGCACCTGTTTTATTAACAATTCATGTATCTATAAAGTCACCCTCTTATATATCTATCCAAGCATTCTCACTAAGTCAGATGTCGACTCATAATCGCATTTACCCACTCACCCATCCACACCTGCCAATCACTGAAGAATTGAGTTTAAGTAATAGAATATCCAGGCCTTTTGTCTTTGCTAATGCTCGTTATCAGCTGTGTCCCATGTTTGTTTTGAGATGCACTCATGCTTTAAACTGGTCTTCATCAGTTAATAATCTTTATTTATAAAGCTTCTCCTTATGTACATAAGTCAATGTTCTCTCTCTTCTGCAGGAGACAAAGTAAGGGCAGAATCTCAGCACGGACCTTGATAACAGACACACCAAAACAGGTCAGTCTAAGGGCACTCTGAGCATTGAAAGCTGTTCTTTCTTAAGGGGGATTGGGAGAGGGGTGGTGTGAGCAGGTGTGGAAGATGGATCCTGGGAGCTCCTCCACACCTAGGTCTCCATGATGGTATCTGTTTCATTGATCTGTGCCACGTTTCCTTACTTATGCTTTCTTATTCAGTACTTTATTCTAACTATTAGTAATATGGGCCTGTGTATTTGGCGCTTGCAGCTCTATTATCAGCTATGTAAAATCTACATGAGATTTGTGCCGGATTGGAATGTATCGTTCATATATCACCCGCATTTGTACCAGTTTTCGTAGCTCGTGGACATCTACATCACCATTGGATGTATGTCCAAGCCCGCTTGCCTTTTTGGATTGGTGTGAGACTTACTGAATAGGTACTAGCATGTGCACTAGAGACTGTTTCTGTGAGTGTCAGTGAGATAGAAGGGCATTTTCTCTCCACAATACTCTATACAAAGTATGGTCTTCTCACAAAGATTAGTGTGATTGGTTATTGTGGGATTATTGTGTTGTGCAGCCTGAAGTTAAGGTCCAGGTCTCGAGGGGAACAAAAATAAACAAATAAATGATGGGTGACTCTCTTGAATTAATCTCAGATGCTGGTAATTGCAAAGGGTCGCAATCCAGTCCATAGTTTTATTGCCCATCATGCCACCTGAGTGGTACCAGCCGTAAGCAAATCCGCTTCTGTCCTGCTCCAGTTGGAACAGTCCAGCTCAGACTGCCTGCCAGGTTCCTGTTGAGCTGTAGCCCCATACCGGTTTCAGTCAATTTGAGGCTCATCAGTAGGGTGCACTTTGATTACTATGGCACAGTGAACATGGGACCCATGCCTGGGTATTCCCGTTACACTGTACGCGTTGCACTGAGGAAAACAAAAACATGATGAACCGATTACTTGAATAAATCTCAGCCACTGGTAACTACAGTGGGCTGCAATTCAGTCCATCATAATTTTGTTGCATTGCTTCATTACCTTTGCTTTAAGCATTGATTCTGAAAGCATTCCTTTGAATGTATGACTTCATGTCTTGCAAAACTGTTTTCCTGTAAGACACTTTTTTATGGCTGTCAAGTTGATACTTTTACCTCTCAACGGACACCTGCGTAGCACCAGAGCTGGGTTCAACCATTGTTACTAAGAACCAGGAAATGGGCTAAGAACCAAGAAAGAGGCCTGTTTCAAACTTGAATTGCTCAAGAGATCATTCACAGGATAGGAAAGGCATGATTCCAGTATTCAAATCTCCAGAGTCATGAAAGAAACGGGAGACATTTGAACTAGACTGTTCTGTCTTTGAGTCAGTAAGATCCTGTTAGAAATTGAGTTACAAGTTGAGAGGGATGGGAGCCACACTCGAATACAAACAAAATCCTTGTTAGGGTGAACCGCAAAGGTCACCAGGTAAACTTATGCTAAACTCTCTGGTAGCTTGGCATAATAGAGTCAGGCTTAACTTAGAGGCAGTGTTTAAAGAATTTATGCAGCACTCAAACAGTAAACAGTGAAAACTCAACACAAGAAAAAATCCCAGACCAATTTAGAAAATTAGAGTAATTTAGAAAAATAAAAAATGACACCGAAATGACAGAAATTCAATCAGAGCCGGAGTTATGATTTTTTTTTTTTTGTAACTTATTTTTATTAAATACTGCATTCAATTACATCAAGTATAAGTACTCACAATTACATTTACAGGAAGTATGGTCAAAATATCACTGACATTGTTAATAACGCATCCAGTGAGTATACACTGTATGTCACTACATTGCTCGTACAGTTATCAGCAGTACAGTAATTTGTCTGTGGAATCGTTCACTTAGGAGTTATGATTGTTTTAAAATTTTAATGAGAAAATAGCCCTGGGGTAAAGTCATAAATTCAAGCAGACTGCGATGGACCACCGGTCGGATACAGGGGCCAGGTTCGTCCATCGGAAGAGCTATCTTCTCAAGTCCGCGCGAGGAGCTGCTGTTGATGTTGGTGGGAGCTACCAGGAGGTCGTTATTGGCCCAAGGTGCATGTCGGGTGCCCTGGGGAAGAGGTGTGGCGCAGCGGCCAGGGCGACTGACGCCGGACGCTGGGGATCACGGTTCGATCCCCGGCACTGGCGGCAGGTCAGCCCAGCACCATGTGACTCTGGGCAATAGCTTGCTTAATCTTCCCGATGGCCCCCAGCGCCGGGATGCCTACGGGTAGCTGTGCGCTTTACAAATACTGGATTTACATTTTTTTTACATTTAGGAGGAAAAATGACAGCTTTATAAAAATGGCATTTCCAGAATAATAAATTAAAATCTGATTTTACTAGTAAAGAGGATTTTAATTTACAATTGATTTAAGTGGAATAATTATTTTTCTGTACATCTTGAAACTAAAGTTATCACCTATTAAGTGTAATAAGGTAACCCAGTGTTATTCAATGTGTGCGATAGTCTTTCATAAGTGAAAAACTACTTAAAAGGGTACTTAAGTAGTTAAGTCTCGGCACTAGACAGCACCCATGCGCTGTCTCAAAAAGAGACCTGTTGTCTATACATTGTGGGCTTCAGCCTGCCCATAGGCTTCCAATTTGCTGGCTCCATTGTTGCTCAATTATTTGTTCTCCCCATTTGTCCATGACATGCAAGGGTTTAGCCCTCACTGAGAGCAGCGACCAATTACTGCTAAACTTATTCAGTGGCTATTTTAAGGCATTGTTTCGGGACTACTTTTTTACTTCTTTAAGAGCGCTAGATGGTCAAGATTGTCACCAGAACTCTGGAAACAATTCCTTACTGATCACAGACCCACCCTAGAAGAGATTCCTACCTCTGCTTATGACAAATATCCTAATTGGATTAAATCCTTTTTGGATCAAATCATCCCCCAGAGAGGGATTACCAAACGTGCCAAGGAAAACATTTCTTCTTGGTACACTCCTTTTTTTGTTATGTTTGAAAAGCTTTATTGAAGAATTTGTTAACATGTAAAGACATCAGCAGGAAATATGCTCAAATATAGTATAGAACATTAACAGTGCTAATATAAATTTTAAAGAAATAAAAATATTTTATGGGAATTTTAAAGATAAAGGGAAGGAGAAAGAAGGGGAAAGATAGGGAAGGAAGGAAGGCGGAGGGGAAAAGACAGTAACATTGCAAAATATAAACACTAAAGATAACCACGGCATATAATCAAATGGTATAAATGAACACTAGAAATGTTCAGCATAAAAAGTGATGTAACATGAGAAATCTGTAAAAGATAACAAGAGGGAGAGAGTTGAAGTCCTTCAAGGAGGTTTAAAATTTTCTGAATTAATATGTGTAGATTTCTTCAGAGCCAATCGATCTAGATATGTAGTAAGGGGTAACCAGAAAAGATCAACGTTACGTATTGGTTTGCAGGAGGAGGCAAAGGCGACATCAAGCCTGTGAAAATGACATAAAGTGTTCCACCAACCTTGTATGGAAATGTTTGTAAGGGATTTCCAATTAGAAGATATCTGCTGGAATGTAAGAGCAAGCATGAGATCGAAAAGACAATGTGAGTGTGCAGGGAGAGCTAAAGAATCAGAAAGACTACCCAAAAAGAGAAGAGTGAGTGATTGAGTAAGGAACAGAAAGTGTAAAAGTGCGAGAAAGGTATAGCCAGACTTTTTCCCAGAAAGCAGAAACAACAGGACAGAAAAAGAACAGATGAAGAAGATCAGCATTAGAAGTACCACAAGTCCAGCATTTAGAATCAGTAGAGGGTATAAAGCGAGACAAGGAAAGAGGAGAAAGATAAAGTCTATGATACAAATAAAATAGAGATTGAGTAAGAGAAGCAGAACGAGAAATTTTTAAGGATCTGGACCAAAGTTTATCCCAGAGAGCAACAGACCAAGTACAATCAAAATCCGCTTCCCAGGAAAGCTCCAATTTAGTTTTAGCGCGATCCGGATTAGGAGAGGAGAACAATGTATAAATAAGAGATGCTTTAAGGATGGTAGTGAGAATTTTAAGAAGAGGAGATGGAGGCAATAATGATTATGAAGAGGGAAGAGAATAATAACGGTCAACAATTATTGCCATGAGAGTAGTAAATTTCTGCAAAGAAGATCGGGGCAGTGAAATAAGAGTTGAAATTGGGGAAAGGAGCACGGTAATAATCCATTGAAGAGTTGGTTAACCCACATAACACCCATCTCCAAGAGTTCCAGAAAATGGGTCTATTATTTAAAAGGATAAGTGAATTATACCAAATGGGGGTATTTAAAAAGGATTCACGAGTGATGGTAGTAGGGTGACCCAGGGGTCTTAAAAGAGAAGAAGTATGTTTGAATAAGGGAAATGAAGTATAGGGAGTCTTGGCAGAGAAGCATACCACTTCACCGAAGGAAAAGGGTAATAATAATGTTTGTTCAATAAGAAGCCAAAGAGGGGTAAACGGGGAAAGCTCTAATGAAAGCCATCTCGAAGCCTGGCGAAAAGAAAAGGATTTATGATAGAGACGGAAATCTGGAAAGTTAACTCCACCATTAGGTTTGGACTTACGAAGAGCGGCAAGAGAAATTCTAGGTTTTTTTATTTTTCCAGAGAAATTTCGAAAGGGATGAATCAATACGTTTAAAGTAGAGTGCAGGAACATGAACAGGTAACATGGAAAAAATATAAATTAGAATAGGGGCTATCATCATTTTAATTGAGTCCAATCGACCCCACCAGGAAAGAAAAAGAGGATTCCAGGCGGAGAACAATTGTTCAATTCTGGATTAAACTGCGGACATATTTAATTTAATTGAAGAAGATATAGAGTTAGAGAACCAAAAACCTAGATATTTAATCTTTGAACTATTCCAGGCAAAGCCAGTAGAGGAGAAAAGATGAGGAAGACAGGCTTTGGTGATTGGAAGGATTTCAGTCTTATCTGAGTTAATCTTATATCCTGAGACCAGAGAGAATGAGTCGAATTCAAATAATAAAGGGGGAACAGATACTTCTGGATCGGAAATAAACAAGAGAATATCGTCTGCATATGCAGGAAGTTTCAATTGGTTGTTACCATAAGGAAAACCAGAAATGGATTTGTTGCTACGAATGGAGGACAAAAATGGTTCAAGTGGGGATAAACAACAACCCCTGCTGAGGAGTAAAGGACACGGAGAGTTGACCATTCACAAGCACCGAAGCCTTGGGTGCAGAATATAACAGAGAGATAAGGGATATGAATTTGGGGCCAAAGCCATGCCAACGTAAGGAAACAAACAAGAAGGACCAATCAACCCTGTCAAAAGCTTTTTCCGCATCAACAGAGAGCAGCTAAAGGAATTGAAAGAGATGAGGCTTTATTCAAAACATTAAGAAAAAGGCGAGAGTTATCAGAGGTAAGCCTACCTTTAACAAAGCCACATTGCTCCTTGTCAATAAGATGGGGCATAAAGGGATCTAAACGCAACACAAGCAATTTAGCAAATACTTTATAGTCCACATTACCAAAAGAAATCGGCCGATAATTTTTACAAAATTGGGGGTCACGACCATCTTTCGGGATAAGACAAATGGTAGCATCCTGAAAAGTACCTTCTGCTTTACCAGATGAATTAAATGACTGAAAAAGCGTTAAAAGTTTGGGTAATAAAAGATCAGAAAAATGTAAATAAAATTCAACAGGGAAACCATCAGGACCGGGTGTTTTGCCTTTAGTAAGGGATGCCAAAGCCGTGGAAAGTTCGTGTAATGAGAGGTCTAGTTCAAGGTCCGGAAAATTGAGATGAGAATTAGGAGGTTTAGGAAGTTTCTCAAAATAATTTTGAACAAGAGAAGGAGTAGGAGGAGATTCTGGGGTATAGAGTTGTTGATAAAACAGTTGAAATTGGTCAAGTATTTCCTTATCTTGATGTAGGAGAGTGTTATCAGAAGAGCAAATAGATTCTATAAGAGTACGTTCTTTACGAGATTTAAGATAATTAGCTAAGAGTTTCCCTGATTTATTGCGACCTCCATAATAACGAGCACTACTACGAAGGAGAATTGAAGATGCATTATCAGTAGTAAATGTATTAAATTGTAATTTTGCTCGTAAAAGATCTGGTGACATAGATTTATCTGAAGAGGTATAAAATGTATGCTCCAAAGATTTTATATGCGCTAGGGAGGTTTTTCGTTTCTGAAGATATTGCTTCTTTTTCCTAGAGACGAAATCCATAATGAATCCTCTAGCAGTAGCCTTAAAGGATTCCCAGAGGATATGAGATGGGGTACTAGGGTCGCAGTTAAATAAAAAGAAATCTTTAGCAAAGGAACGAAAAGAGGAAGAGAAATTGGGATCAGTAAGAAGTGCGCTATTGAAACGCCAATGGGAAGGCTTGGGTCACGGCAGAAGTAAGTCAAGGTCTGTTACAATAGGGGCATGGTCCGAAATTACTATGGGTTCAATAGAAGAAGAAAATAAGTTTTGAGATGGAGTTTGGGAAAGAAAAATGTAATCAAGCCGAGAAAAAGATGTGTGAGGAGGAGAGAAAAAGGAGTAGTCCGAAGTATCAGGATGCGAGAGTCGCCAAGAGTCAGTAAAACATGATTGCAAGATGGTGTCAAGAAATTGTTTGTGAGTTTTGTGAGGTATGAAGCGAACTGTGGATTTACGATCAAGGAATGGATCAACAATCTGGTTACAGTCTCCACCTAAAATAAATGAGTCATCCTTATGTTGAATACATTTCTTCATGATTAAAGGCCAGAAAGAGCAATCAGGTTGCGTAGGGCCGTAGACATTAAAAACAGTTAAAGGTATAGAATTAATTCGCAACTTAGTTAGTATCCATCGACCATCAGTATAATTTTCTACTGACAAAACATTACATTTTAATTTCTTATGACATAAAATGGCAACTCCATTCTTTTTGTTGATGGAAGGTGCAAATAAGACTGTACCTACCCAATTCCTTTTTAATTTAAGGGATTCAATTTCAGTAAGGTGGGTCTCTTGCAAGAGAACTATATCAGGATTATAGGAGGCTAAATGGGAAAGAACTCTCTGCCGTTTAATGGGATTAATAAAACCTTTTACATTCCAGGAAACAACTTTGAATTTACAAATAGCATAAAATCAATAGAGACAAAAAGTACAAGAATGCTTATATGTAATATACAGCCGACAAATGAGAGAAAGAGAAGGAAAAAATGAATGTAACAGATAACAGGAAAGAAAGGGCCAGGGTGAGGTAAAGAAACATTAATAATAAAGGAAATGAAAATATAAGTGGAAGAAGAAGAGGATAAAAGTAGAGAGGGAATGTAGAGAACAAGCTGAAAGAGTACGAAGAGGTAGAAAGAAACACTGCATATAAAGAAAAGAAGACAGACATAAACAGAGGAAAAAGGAGTGTAACTATCTGACAAAAAGGAAAACGAGGGAAAAGAAGGGAGGAAAAAGAGAAAAGAAGTACAAGAAAAGACAGTACATATCCAAAAAGGATGACTGAAAGTTACATACCTGAGGGGGGACATAAAAAGGACAATGGGGCAATGGAGACACTCAACAAGACGAGCCTCCCAGGATTCGGAGTCCGGCCGCATCAGGACGAGCGACGTAGAAAGGGAGCCATATGGGTTGAAGAAATAGAGACCAACTGATCTATATGAATGAGCAAAAGAGACGATTAATATCAGGAAAAAACATAAGGGAATAGACAACAAGCCACCGTAGAACACGAGAAATTAAAAACCTTGAAAAGTTAGAACATCTAAGAAAAGCTTAATAAATCAATGGAGAAACATAAAAAAGTTAAAAGTGAATGAAAAATCAACTGCATTATAGCAAGTAAATGCGGAACAAATGCAGAAAATCCTGTAAAGAAAAAGAAAGTTAATAATCAGCCATTAGGAGAAGTAGAAGTATCCATGTGACTATTAGTTTGAATATGGATACATTTTTTAAGCTCTGCAGGGTCTTAAAAAGTCCATGTTTGATTTTGGTGTGTGACTTTGAAGTTACAAGGATGAAACAAACCAAATCTAGCGCCCAGAGTTCGCAAAGGGGCGCAAAGTTTCAAGAATTCCTTTCTTCTTGATGCAGTGGCGTTGGAAACATCTTGAGATAGAAATACCTTCTGACCCAACCAGCAAACTTGGCGTTTAGATCTAGCTGCAGTAATAACTGAAAGAAGATCCGTAAATTTCTAGAAAAGGATGATGACACCTCGTGGCTTAGTTGAGGCAGATGAACGAGGACCAAGCCTGTGAGCTCTTTGGATGCTGAGAGAAGTAGTTGCTGGCATGTCCAGGAGTTTCGGAAGGAAGGAAGTGAAGAATGTTACAGGATCATCACCTTTCAAAGTTTCCGGTAATCCGTATATACGCAGATTATTCCTCCTGTTTCTGTTTTCTAAGTCCTCTGTATGTTGTTGAGGAGCGAGAACCGTCTTTTCCAAAGAGGAGATGCGTTGCGAATGAACAGGTATCTCTGAAATTTGCTGTTATCCATGGTAGACCACTTCTCCTCAAGGAATTGCATTTTGCTATTGGTTTCCTCTACACACGGGCGCAAGGCACGAATCTCCTCTAAAATCAGTTCCATAGAAATAGGAGATGGTGGTTTATCAGGAGACGGAGGATCATGTTTTAAGGGTTTAGAAAACGTGGCAGGTGGAGAAGATTTTTTTAAATGGATTGCGTCGAGGATGAGCGATTAGAGGCAACACCCGCCATTTGGGTTATGTGAGATGATGAGACTGATGCCAAGGACAATAAGGACGTTGCTGAAGAGAATACTTTTGGAAGGGACAAAAACTAATTTCGGATTGTGCAGGTTGCTCATATGTTCCAAACTTCAGGGCATGGAATGCGCAAAGCAATTATGATGAAGACTGGTAGTGCAGCAGAGTTCTAGGAAGTCCAATGAGTTTAGTTCATAGACAACTGATTGCCAGCATGAGGAAGCAAATGAAAGGAACATGAAAAAGCCAACATACAGAAACAAAGTGCTCTGTGAAGCACAGCAAAATTTAGGCAAAATCAATGATGACGGTGTATCCAGTAACAGGCATGAAAGGGAAAAATGATCCACAACATATATTAAAAGCTTCCACAGAGATAGCAAAATGAGCGCATAGCAATAAGGATGACGCAATTCGTGGGGTTAACAAAGAAGTAGGAAGAAAGCTTGTCATCCAAATGAGATCATGAGGTAAATCGCATTCAAAATGGCGGACGTCTTGAGGAGAGAAACACAACTAGCGGGGAGTAATTAAACATGGTATCATGGAGGAAGGAAGTGTCTTCCTTAGTTGTATGGTGCATCAAATAAACCCGCTGGAAGTTCGGGAAGAAACAAGCAAAGGAGCCAGCACACATGGAGCATTCTATGAGGGCGCTGAATTTTGAATCGCAGGTGCGCACATATAAAATGGAAGCCGTTACGAGGCAATCAATGCGGCGATTAAATAAGTCTCTAAGCGCGACAGGCTTGAAACGCTGAAGGTCTCACCAAATGCTCCAATGATTCCGGTACATGATGCGGTAGTTATTCATTGAAGGGCTGAAGGAAAACGCATCAACAGGTCCAGGAAACGTCACGATGCGACGGAGCAGCCCCTCTAGGCGGCCATCTTGCACGGCACCTAAGCCGCGCCCCCTTCTTGGTACACTCCTAAGTTTAGTGAACTTAAACAACACTGTAAATGAGCAGAGAGAATATGGGCGAAGGACTATGAGGGAGTATGTTAGCAGAGCTACAGAGGTACCATTAAAACCTACAAAACAGAAATTGAAAAAGTTCAAGCATTTTACTTTGAAGAAAAAAACACTGGCAAACAACTCAACTCACCGGGAAAAATCCTGCATGGCCAAAAATGTACTTAACCCCTGCCCCGCCTTATCTTAATTCATCACTGCAACCTGGACGATGTAACGACCTAGCCAACTTTTTTTTAAAAAGAAAATTCAAGATTTATATGGCGAACAGAGATCTTCCAACAATTTAAATCTGACTGTACATGTGACACGGCCCCTCCACACATTCTAGCCATAGCCACTGATTAGACACTCCCTGCTATGCGTAAAGTGATAAATCTGTCTCTCACCTCAGGTGACGTCCCTTTGACCTTGAAACTCGCTATGGTCAAATCATCACTGAAAAAAACGAACTTGGACACACTGGAGTTGGGGAACTATCGCCCCATTTCTCCCCTTCCTTTTATTAGCAAAATAGCGGAAAGATACGTTAAATAGATTATTTCCGATCATCTAAAGAGTAACAACCTACTCCACCCTACCCAGACAGGGTTTTGACCCCGTATTGTTACAGAAACCGCCCTCGTAGCAGTGGTCGAAGAATCCAAGAGATTACTCGACCAGGTCTCCATCATCCTGCTCGATCTGAGCTCCGCGTTCGACACCGTAAATCACAATATACTTGTGCAAAGACTGATTAACATTGGAATCCCAGGAACTGCCTCTTATACCTTAAATTGTTCCTGCAAGACCGGGCTTTTCAGGTCTTCAAAGACGGTGGTCTTTCCGACCCTCTTCCACTCAGTTGTGGAGTACCTCGGGGTTCTTCCCTGAGACCCACACTGTTTAACGTTTATATGAGACCTTTGGCAGACATTGTTACCCCATTTGGAATCTCGATAGTCCCCTATGCTGATGACACCCAATTAATTTTCTCTCTCAATCATGGGCAAAATTCCCCCTCACCACGTTGGAGCCCCGCCTTGGGAAGATTGCCAAATGATGGAACACTCCTGCCTTAAACTAACCAAGATCTTATGATTCTGGTCAATAGCTCTAAGCCGAGTTGTGAGCGCTAGATTGGTTAAACTGCTTAGGCCCCCATCCCCTGCCAAACAATGGCATCAAGAGCTTTGGGTATGGATAGATAACTCTTTCAAATTTGACCTACAGGCAGTGAAGCTGGCTGCCACATGCTATGGGCTCCTAAGGATGCAGAGGAAGACTCTCCCACTCCTCCCCTTCACCTCCAGGAGACTGATGATCCAGACCCTCATTTTATCCAGACTCGATTATAGTGACTCCCTTTACCTAGGTGCTCCAAAGAGAACGATTAGGAAGCTTCAGGTGGGCCAGAATTGTGCTGCCAGACTTCTGCTTCAAATCCTTAGACTCCAATCTGCCAGACAAGCCTTGAACTCTCTCCATTGGCTGCCAATGGACGAGAGACTCAGGTTCAAGTCTCTCTGCATTTCCCACAAGGCCTTGTGGGGCCATCGCCAGCGATTTCTCAGCCCTTGCTCTCTTTTTATCTCCCTCGTAGAACTTTTGCTCCTCCACTGCCCACCTAGCATTAGGAGGAAGAGAATGGGAGGACGATCCTTCTCGTATAGACCGGCTTCACTGTGGAATGCCCTCCCCTCTCCGCTCTGAAAAATGCTTGCTTCCCTTCAGGAAGAGGCTCAAGACCTGGCTTTTTCAAAACCCATCCCAGTATAGGACCCCCACTTGATTACTGTTATGTGCAGTACGGTCAGCCCTGGGATGCCTATGGGTAGCCATGTGCTCTAAAATGCTTAGCACATAACATTTTCACGAGCGCTACTGCTTTTACTGGCACCATGTGTAATGCTTCAAACCGTTTTTTGTTTCCCGCTCATGCTGCCTCGTCTGTGCTTGCCATACGGGTTCACGTCCAGTCCTAGTGCTCAGGCTCGGTGTCCCCTACCCTGCTAGGTCGGTGCGGCTGAGCTCTGCTTCCCGTCTATCGTTTTTCACTCCCAGACCGCAATGTCAACCCCCATTGCTTAGATGGTTGCTGTAGTGAAGCTCGTACTTTTTGTACGGCGAGGACTTGACTTGCATTCTCGTTCCGTGGAGCGTCTGAAGTAAGTTTTCCAAGTGGTTTGGAGTTCAGATCGCTTTGTGCCATGAACTATAGTGCTTCTTTTGACGCAGATTTTCGGTAAAGCACTACTGGCGTCAGTGGGAAAGCTCCAGGCTTGCCCGCGTCCAAGATTTGCTTTCGGTTAAACCTGTGACCGTGCCCTCTTTTTGTGCTGTATAGTATGCTATGAAATGTATGAGTACCTCTGAGCACAGCCCTGAGAATCGATGCAGACAGACGGTTGTAAGCTTGGTAAGTTGCCCGGGGCGCTGTGGCATTTGGCACTCCGTTAATTTTGCCCCTGTGCTGCTGATCTCGCCAGTCCTTGATTTAGGTGGGCATAGATATCTGAGCCCACACTTCCGGCAGTAAGTGTTGCAGGAACTTGCGAGATGTCAGGCTGCAGGGGACATGCCCCAGGTAATGAGAGGCACAAGGCGCGCTCTGCGTCCCTGGTGCGTGCTGGCATTTAATCTCCCAGGATGTTGTCTAAAGTAGATTTTGTCGAATGAGCCATTCTATCCTTGTCCCAGATGGCACTGGCTGCCAAGCCCCTAACAGACATGGCTCCGCTGAGTAAGAGATACCGATAAGTCGGTATCTAACAGCTCCTCGGCTAAGAATCCTTCAGGACAGACTTGATATCTGTAACATTGTAGGCATGTAAATTCAAAGTAAACTCTTGAGTGCTGTTCACACATAGGTAGAGTAACACTACTCTTTTGGACGTTTCTGCGTTCAGTACCTCTTCCTTGATGAAACGAAAGCTTTTTGGTATTGTGTGGGTATTTTATTAGAGCACTATTCACGATTTTAGGTGTTTCGCTTTTTCACACGAGTCCTCAAATCATAACCTGTGTATTTATAAAAACCAGAGTATGACAATTTAAACCTTCATTAACTTTCACATAGGGCCAAAGGAAGGACTGCAAATATTACTATGCAAACACGCACACGGAACACACAGCCACCACCTCAAAAGTAATAACACACACATTTGAAAACAGGCACACATGACTCATCCGCAAACTTCACAAACATATGGCTAACAAACATTAACAGGGACAACGCCAAAAGCTCGGAGCTAGGTCATTGTTGGGACATGTGAAACATCAACCCACATGTCCTACTTCTTAAATATAATTTACCCTAGTCTAGGGGTAACTAGGCCTTACCTTGAAAAAAGAAGATTTAGGCTTAAAAAAAGGTTTTTTTGCCAGGTCGAAATACCATTTTAAAAATGTACTACAGACTGCCGTGGCATGTCTGAGACATGTACGTTTTTCATGTTGTAGCATTTATGAGGGATTTATAAGAAAAAAAATGCACCAATTCGGTGTAGGCCAATTTTACCAAATTGTAGGGATAGAGCACATGCACTGTTAGCAGGAGTAAAGTGTACATCATAATGCTTAGAAACACAAATTCAGCAAACCAGCTGAGTTAAAGCACAATGCCCGGGAATACCATACCTAGGATCTCAGGTCCGGCAGATCCAATTTAGCTGAAAGATCTCCATGAATACAACCCTCTATTTTATGCAGGACAGTTATGTACCTCCACTGCAACCAATCAACCACTTCTCAATTGTGCTTTGCCGGGCCTCACATGTCTTTGTAAAAAAGCTGCTTGAACCATTCGATATTGAAAAAGATACTCATGGTCAAAATTAAATAGGAGGCCTAACCACGTTACAGTTAACACTTTTACGCTGTCGTGTAGTTCCTAGGAATCCCCAGGACCTGCGCGTTTTCGATGACCTAAACTGAGGGCTCGGTGTACAAACAGACTCCGGACACCCCCACAGGATATGTCAGCCATTAGACCAGCTAGCTCTACAGTGCCACTACCACCCCCCTGTATTCTATAGTAGTGTAGGTAGTTTCTGGCAACCACTGAACATGACAACCCTGATTCTTCAGGGATCGTGGAAAACAGTACAGTACTTTTCGCTCAGTCACTCGTGCTAGCTTATTCTCAGACACATAGAAGGACGACTGGAACATTTTCAATAAGTAGTTATTGGTCCAGCGACAATCTTGTGTAAAACATATGTGCTGTGACAATCAGGAGTCAGAAGCATACGAAAGGAATTGCAAGTGCTGATATAGTTAACAGTAGATGCCATAATGCTAAAAAGATTAACACATACAGTTCAGATAAAACAGTAGCATTTGCTTACTCCTATAATGCACCCTATGTATTTTGCCTAAATATACCTAGCCTAGATATGTATAGCATGTATATGTGCATATGTGTATGTAGCCTATAATCCCCTAGGGAAACTCCAATCCCCGCACGTGATGGTAGAGAACCAAGGACCCAGTCTCTGCTCCGAGGATGACACCCCGCAAGGGATGTCAGACTGCTGTGTGTCGAAGATTCAGCATGCAGGACCCCAGGCTCAGCTTGGAAGGAATGCTCCTCTAATTTGCAGGGGAGAATAAGGGTCTTCTATACTAGAGAGGTCACTCCAGGGTTTCTTCTAGAATACATATGTTTTGAAAACAATCATAAATGTTTTACAAACAATCATAAATGTTTATCAAAACAATGTAATCATGCATAGCAAGCCTGTTGGCCGCGGATGAAAAAAAGCGGTGACCCTTATACAGAGTAAATATGCCATGCCTGGGGACATGTTTATGTACTTCAGGTACAGCGTTATTATCATAATATACCAAGAGCCTGGTCACAAAGGGACATAGCTAACTACTAGGTAAAAGGTCCCCCTTCAGAACTGTTATTGTCGTGTGGATGGGACAATGTATGTAAAAAGAGGGTATACATTAGGACCATCCTAAAGAACATGACAAGGCGAACTGTATTCTGTGTACAAGGAGGTATATGTTATGTTAAATTACTTATAAAGCACAGCGTATACCCGAGGGTGTCTTGGCGCTGAAGCAGTAAGCAGCGAGAGGGGTAGAAGTGAACTCATTGATTAAAAAGCCAGGTTTTCAGCAGCGTCCTGAATTGAGATAGGGAGGGAGTTGATCTGAGATTGAGTGGAAGGAGATTCCAGGGTGTCCTGGCTCTAACCACGAAGCTGTTGCCACCCCATTTAGATTTTTTGAATCTGATAGTATTTGCTCTGAAAGAGCCTGCTGATCTTACATTTCTTGAGGGAGTATACCATGATAGGGCTTTCTTGAGAAACCAGGGTCCTGAATCATGGAGAGCCTTGTAGGTCAAGCAAAGAGCTTTAAATTTGATCCTGTTTTTGACTCTCAACCAATGGAAATCCTTGAGAGCAGTGGAAACCGAATGGTGCCTAGGCAAGTCAAGAAGGAGTCTGGCCGCCGAATTTTGAAGAATCCGCAAGATATTGAGCTTGTAGGCTGATGTACAGCCCGTTCCAATAATTAATTTTAGATAATACAAGTGTGGAAATAACTGACTGACATAGGCAGAAAATTAAGAATTTTTAAAGTATTCTCAAGATGCTATATGAGGAGGAGACCACTGCGTTGATTTGGTTTCCCAAGAGTAAGTGGTCATCAATCATGACACCCAGACTCTTGGCTTTCCTTGTGGGTACAGGAAGGGGGCCCATCTCCCTAGCCAACACGGGGCAGACCAAAAGTTAGGGTTATTGCAGAGTAAGATCACTTCAGTCTTTCCGTCATTAAGCTTAAGATGGTGTCTATTCATCCAACCATTGATACCTTTCATGCAGTCATGTATGCGAGCCCCAGTGCTGTTGGCATCCTGGGAGGCTGATAACACGATTTGCGTGTCGTCCGCATAGGAGGTGAGGGAAAACCCGAAGGATTCGACCAGGGGGGCTAAGTCTGTGACATATATGTTGAAAAGGGTCTGGCTGAGTGAGGATCCCTGTGGAACCCCGCAGGGCAGGCGAATTGAGCTTGAAGAGAAGGCACCTAAATTAATTGTGTTTTCCCTGTTTGACAGGAAGGATGAAAGTAATTGCAAGGCAAGGTTTTTTATGCCTTTTGCTTCCAGTCGGTGCATCAGGGTGGAATGATCCACCGTGTCAAACGCCTCGGATAAGTCCAGCAGGATAAGAGCTGCTGATTTCCTCCCTCCCCCCCCCCCCCCCCCATTGTCTAAGGTGAATTTGAGCTCATCAGTGGCCTAAATCAGAGCAGTCTCTGTACTATGTTCTGATCTGAATCCGAACTGAGTGGGGTCCAAGCAGTTGGAATCCTTGATGAACTGATTTAATTGCATGTTCATTGCCTTCTCTACAATCTTTGCTGGAAAAGGGAGCCTGGAAATGGGTCGGGAATTGGCCGGGTCCTCTGGATCCAAGTTGACTTTTTTCAGTAGAGGCAGGATCGAGGCTCATTTTCATTGAGAAGGAAACAAACCAGTTCTAAACATATTATTAAATATGTCTGAGAGATGGGTAGCAATGATGTCAGGGACTAGCTTTATAATTGAGGGTGGACATGGGTCGTTAGGAGAGCCTGACTTGGTAGTTAAAATAAGGTATTTTATTAATGCAGCAGAGACAGATGAAAAACACTCAAACCTTTTGATGGACAAATCCATGTTGAAAGCTGAGTCCACATTATCAAGACCAGTGACTGGCAAAGAGTTACCATGGGGACCAAATGAGTAAAAAATAGAGTCGATTTTACCCCTGAGGTGTGAAGCAATGTCATCGCAGAAGGACTGATTAACCCAATCTCTTTTTTGTTCAGGTTGTTTGGTTAATTTATTAATAACTTGATAGAGTTCTCTGGCTGAGTTTTTGGAGGATTCAATTTGCGAGGAGAAATAGACTGCTTTTTCTGTGACTAATAGAGCTTTGTATTTAGTTAAGGAGTGTTTATCAATTTCTCTCTCGTGGGGGGCGCTAGATGGCACACGAGCAAGATGGCTGCACAAGCGTATGGCTCCTGCAGCTCGGTCCACTAATCCGCTCAAATATCCTGCCTAGGAGGTCCTAGGATATAAGCTGATATGCCCGATAGTTCAGTAAGACATGGAGTCCGTGAGGTGTGAGCGTGGAGACCTTCGGACACCCCTTTCCGCAGCATTAACGCCTTTGCCAACTGAGCGGTACTAGCGACCTGTTGTCCCTGGAGCCATCCCGGGCAGTGTGAGGTACGCAAGCGCCGCGGTGTCCACATGGCACCCATGCCGCACACCTGCACATCGGAGCCGTTCTTAATAGCAGAGGGTGAGTGACCGAACTCTCAAATTGCCGCCTATACCTGTCACCCTCTGCGAGCTCTGCCTCCCGAGCTCTGTTGCCCCATCGCTGCGACCTGTTGCCTGCGGTACGTCGCCCCTTGTCACGCGAACACAGACGAGCGCCGGGTAGCGCCACCATTTGTCTCAGGCACAGACACGACCACCACGTCGGCATGAAATCACTGGCTGTGACGTCTCCCAACTCGAAGTACCTACCATCTGGCATGAACTTTGTGACTCCACTAATAATTCCAGCCTGGCGCACACCATATACTGCTGCTCACCACTTCTTGCACTACAGAGGTACTCGCGACCGGAAGGAAAACAAAGAAAGGGGGACACAGAAAAGACCACAAGCCTCGCCCAGCCACAGGCCTACCTTCGCATGCAGCAAAATAGTCTGTAGTCCCCCGACAGCATCTTGGGCGAACTGAACTACGCGACCGTTGGGGGAATACACGTGGAGCCTAGGACGCTATTCCACTCGGCCGTGGTCTGTCACACCACTACAAACAACGAGGAAGAGTTTGCGCGCTGCAGCGCTATGCGCACCTGCTAACCCCTTCAGGACCTCCTCTCTGGTACTCATGGCCCGAAGGCATCACTAGTCCCCAACCAAAATCGCTGCGTCGAGACCACCAAGCACCCACAATCTCATTGACTGAGAGCATGCTGATCCTGCCTCTTTACCCCATTCGTTTGGTGGGCCTCTCAGCAGCATATAGACTTGAACAACTGGTTTTGCCTACCTACATCTCAGAAGGCCCAATATGCAGCTGTGATTACTGTGACAGAGAATGGTGCGCCCATGCTAATTTGCCATGCGACAGCTCGTAATAGCACAACATAAGCGGCAACCTATCCGTCTTACTTTCCTGGTATCCTTCGCCTCTTGGCAACATATCCTACTGTGAGCCTAGCCTGTACAAACTGAAAAGCTCCCCCAGTCCTCCCCTATACAAACAATACTAAACTCCTTGCTCGAAGTCATACGGCTTTCTGCAATTCCCCCCTTGGACTTACATATAGAGATATAAACACGCACAAGCTTACGAGCCCTGCATCAACATGCAACAGCAAAACGGCACGTGAAGTCTCAACCTCACCTGCAACGATATACCAGTTGGGGATGCGTTTACTGATACCACCCTTAGTACCTAAAACAGAGCTACTCAGGAGGATACATTCACTGCTTGGCCTCGACGCAAAGAAGCTAATCATTGCAAGCCTCGCGGCTGGCGCCATCACATCTGATATAGAATCACAAAATGGGGAAGACAGATACCAAACAAACCTGGCTAACATTTGAAGCCAAGAAGGGTATCCGCGCGCAGCAAGACGACCCTGATCATGCAAATGAAGAGCATGCACATGTGTCAGTGCCATCACAGGATGAAGACATTAAAACCCTCCTCCTTGAAATGCGGCAAAGCCTTACTTCGATCGCAGAGAAAATGGATGCCATGAACACTCGGATGGATGCAATAGTTCACAAGATAGATGGCCATGATGAACGCATCAAAGAAACCGAATGCTGCATCTCAGATGCGGAGGATACCACGTCCCACATTCAGATGCAAGTGGCGCAAATGGATAAACTACTTAAACTGCTTGCTGCAAAAAATGAAGACCTTGAAGCGCGCAGCAGGAGGAACAACATCCGAGTCATTGGCATTCCGGAGAGCACCAACACAGGCCAGATGGAGGATTTTATCGAGAGACTACTGCGAGAAACAATTGGCGCAGAATCCTTTTCTTCCCAATTCATAGTGGAAAGTGCGCACCGTTCTCTTGGCCCCAGGCCTCCACCGGGAAGCACGCCGCGCCCTATCATCGCAAGACTGCTAAATTAAAGAGACCGCGATGTGGCCCTCAAAACACACGTGAAAAGCCGCGGCTCACCTTCGAGGGAAACACGTTCACCCTGTATACCCTGATTTCACGGCAACTGTTCAAGAAGAGCGGTGTAAGTTTCTACCTGCTAGACAAAAACTTCGCCAGGCCCAAATCGACTATGCTCTCATGTACCCTGCCGCCTACGGGTAACATGCCAGGGCTAGCCATATTTCTTCACTAATCCGTAACAAGTTGAAGACTTTCTAAAGCGTATCAAACGTCACAACAACTCCCGCTCTGCACATGAACTATCATCGAGGCTGCCCTCCCCGGCTGAAGAATAATTGGAACTTTATGCGGGTCATCACTGCACTCCGAAACTGCTGAGAAACTATACCCTTGCAATGACAAATGAGCATCAATATGCAGATTCGACAGATTGGGACATCTGAGTTTTCAAACCAGATAAGTGACCTCCTAGAGATGTATGACACTTTGCACCGCGCACCCCCGCCCTCGATGAGTTTGGGCTCTCCGACAACTCGCAACTCTGATGGCAGGGTGTAACCGTGCATGAGCCTAGGAGTTCCCCCAAGGGCGCTCCCCCTTTCTTACTGCAGACAAGCATGCAGATTGTTTCTGTTTTGTTGGGGACTTGGTGAGGGGAGGGAATGTTCCTTCTGGCATGATTGGGATGCTACAGTGGGTGTGGGTGGGAATGGGACTGTTCTTGAAGTTTGACACAGCATCAGAAGTAAAATACGAAAGGCAGATACATTACAGCTCTTCTATTCTTTTCGCAGAAATAGTACAAACACTGCTCTACACATTATGTACCACCTCGCTGCATGAGAAGTCCAGTGTCTAATCAGAACTTCTACATCCTCACGTGGAACGTCAGAGTATTAGGCGACCCACAGAAACGTCGGCAGGTTCTAGCATATTTTGATCTGCGCCAAGTCCAAATCGCACTGCTCCAGGTGACCCACTTAAATCCTAGGCGCGATAGTACTTTTGCACATAAATGGGCAGGCCATAGAATATTCTCCTCCTACTCCTCCTACTCTAGGGGGACAGCCTTACTTATCAAAAAACTAACTCCATTCGCCCTTGCTGGTTCGGCACATGATCAACATGGACGATACTGCAGGTACGGAATCCGTCACCTTAGTATGTTGCAATGGCCCCAATATTGATACCCCGGATTTCTTTGCCAAAATTGTGGAGATAGGCTCTACTCACATTATATGGGGGGGAGATTTCAATACCACTCTCAACCCTGCCATGGACAGATCTAACCCTGCACCACATCATTACACTGGATCACACAAGGTGCTACAAGACATTGTGACTGACAATGGATTATTGGACACTTGGCGCCATGCCCACCCGCAACCTGATGAAGGAACACACTACACAGGCATGTATGCCTCCTGGGCCCGATTGGATTACTGTCTAGTATCGCGCGGCCTGGGCCCATTGATAATCGCCGTTACACATCTAGCGAGAGCATATTCAGACCATTCTCCTGTAAGGCTGACCCCCACCTCCGGGATATGGTGCTCCACGTACTGTCTGGAGATTATCACCCCTCACATTACTTGACGCAGCATTCCACAGCGAACTGGGACTGGAAATCACAGATTTTTTCCACAGGAACATGGGGTCCGTGGACAGTGCTAAAACAGTTTGGGAGGCCTTTAAGGTCACAATTCGTGGGTTTTGCATCTCAAAGTTCTGGAGTCCTGCGTGACATCCAAGGAACATTGAAGAAACTAGAAGCGGAACTCAAGAGACTGGAGATTCTGCTTTCTATGGGTGCAGATGGGAAGACCCAACGCAAATTCTGTGAAAAGCTTTCGGACTACACAGAAATTTCTGACCGAGAGTCTAAATTTAGAGGCAAATAATGGGTGGCCCGAAAATACAGGGAGGGAGAACGCCCCGGCAGGGCTCTAGCAGAGACAATACGGAAACCCTGCTTCTCTAATTACGTCTTAGAAATTGTAGGTCCTGACGGAGAGCTGAACAGAGGCACTGCTGATATACTAGGTACGTTTACCGCTCACTATTCTGTGCTATACACCTCAGATAGACGAGACTCCTTCAATCTAGCTAGTTATCTGGAGGATATAGCCCTGGGGTGGTTGGGTAACTCAAAAAGAGAATTCCTGTGTGTCCCCTTTGAATTGTATGAGATACAGGAAGCCATCATGCATATGAAGTCAGGCAAAGCCCCCGGTCTCGACGGGCTCCCTATCGACTTCTACAAAACATACATCGATCAGTTAGTACCTATCCTAAAAGAGGTGTATGAAGATGCCCGTGAGACTGGAATACTCCCACCCTCAATGAGAGAGGCACTCATTACCTCCCTACTGAAGCCCGGAAAGCCAGCAAATCAATGTGATTCTTATAGGCCACTGTCCCTCATCAATAATGATGCTAAAATTCTCACTAAGATCCTAGCCAATAGATTAAATGTATTAATGGAGAAACTTGTCCTTCCCGATACGGCTGGGTTTATCCCAGGTCATGCGACCACACATAACTTACGTACATTTTTTTCCATAATACATAATGTGGATCCTGACCTAGCGCTGGCGACGGTCTTTTTAGACGCCACCAAAGCGTTCGACTCCGGTGTGTGGGACTATCTCCTGGGTGTACTACAATGAATGGGCTTCCCTCCACTGTTTCTGTCCTGAATAGGTCTGCTATACCGACTTCCAACAGCTAAAGTCCTGATTAATGAGTGAGTATCTCCGGCCTTCTCCGTCACTAGGGGCACTAGGCAGGGTTGTCCACTTTCCCCCCTGCTTTTTGCCCTAGCTGTTGAGCCTTTGGCGGCTAGGCTACAATAACATCATCAGGACAAAGCGTTACGCTGTAATTTGCGGCAGATACTAGTGGATGATATTACTCTTTACGTTAGGGATCCACAGCAAAACATAAACCCGCTTTTGAGTGAATTCATTGTCTTTGGGAAGTTACCCGGAATCCACATTAATTGGGGGAAGTCACAAATATTCCCCCTCGCCTCTGTGGCCACACAATTCCCACTGGAATATTCACTAGAGTGGTGCAACTCAGACATGTGGTATTTGGGCATACACATCTCCAGGGACCGAGAGGAGCTATTGCGCCTCAACTATGGCAGAGCACTAGACCATATTGTAAGCTGCGTTACACAATGGATCTCACTGCCACTTTTTATGGCGGGCGCACCTCATTAATTAAAATGGTGGTTCTTCCACAACTGCTGTACTTATTCCTGAATATCCCGTTTCACCCTGGTAGCCGCTTCTTCAAAACAATGTGTTCAGAAATGATCACATTAATATGGGGGTGAAACAACCACGGCTACAATGGCATATACTCACCAGAACCTACTCTCTAGGTGGATTTGATGTCTCTAACTTTGAACTATACTATGTATGTGCCCAAGTGCATTATGCTTATTACTGGTTTCACCCACCCACATATATGCCACAGGTTGCAGTGGAACAGTGGTTGGCAGACCCTGTCCCCCTCGCAGGCATGATATGTACTACTCCTCCGCCTCGAGACAAGGAATCCATGTCGATCACGTGTACCGTCGCTGCCTAGGGGCGCATTATGAACCTGTTAAAAGCCCCAATGCTCTATTCCCCACTACTCCCACTACTTTATCATCCCTGAATGCAAATACTTCAAGAGACTGGGTTTCGCAAGGTCATGGAATGGACAAATATTGCTACTTTGGGAGACCTAAACCATAATGGGACATTTTTCTCTCTAGAGTAAATGTTCCATGAGGTTCCGTCCTCTCCACTAGATGTATTTCTGTATGTGCGGCTCCGACAAGGAATGCGACACACTACCCCAGCATTCCCACTAGAGCCCCCAACATTAGCCCCTCTGCACCTGCTACCACAAGCTACCTCCCCAGGGCATATTGTTTCCACACTCTACCATACAATACATACTCAACAAGAAATGACCCCATGCTCTGCTCGTACACACTGGGACGTAGAGCTAGGCCACGAGCTCTCAGATAAACAGGGGACATATTGTTGTCTACAGACAGAGCAAATTTCAGCGAGTAGCAGACTCCGCATTACGCATTTCAAATTTTTACACCGCTAATACTATACAACAGTCAAAATGTACAAATATAAGCTGAAAGACTCCGGTAGATGTGACAGATGTGGCATGGAGGGGGCCGACTTCCTCCATTTAGCTTGGGATTGTCCTAGTATACATGACTATTGGAGTCAGGTCTTTTAGGCTCTAGAGAAAAGGACAACACTGACCTTGGCACGCACACCTCTAGTAGCTTTATTGGGTTACACTGAACTAATAGACAAGCCACATCGTCGCTACCTTGCAACAGCCTTATTAATGGCCAAACGCCGTATTGCGTGCAGATGGGGCAGAGGGAGGGCACCGGAATTTAAGGATTGGCTTACTAATTTGATATATTGTCCAGAACAGATGAATAACTATGCGTAACTGCTCCCCCTGACGTCACGGCCTAAGGATATTTGGGATCCTTTGAAAGGTTACCTCATGACACATCCACTAGATGCCCCTGCCACAAATGGGGAAATACAGCAGCTATAGATATATTAATCTGAGGCGCTCAAGGGTGACTGTGCTATTTACTCTGGGCCACTAATTATCCTTCTCTGTATCACTGCACCAATTGTGTTGTACAATGTCTGTGTTCTGATATTTGACTGTGGTTTTTAAGCAATGTGATATATCACAAATTCTCAAGTGAATACTGAATAGTACTATGAGCGAAACTATTGGCAAATGTACTCGTCGGCCGGCTGAGTCTGGTGCTTCTCAGCCCCCTGGCTCCTGCCCTAACTGCTCAACGCCTTTCCCACTTATATGCTCAGGACCCAGCAAGGCCCTGCCAGAGAGCGAACTCTCAACTGGCGCGGTGGGGGAGCCCGTTTCTTGTATTCTTATAAATGCCAGATCTCTGGTGAAGCACAGCATTGAATGTGCTCAACTGTTGATGGATTTAGATATTAAAATCGCTTTTATCACAGAAACCTGGACGGATGAGGCATCCGGTCCAGACTTAGTCAAAGCTACCCCCCCTGGTTTTCATTGCGAAGTTCTCAACCGACCTAACAAGAGGGGCGGAGGCCTGGCCATTCTTTATCATAGCGCATTTTTGGGAACTTTCAAAGCACTTTCCCTGCCGGCTTGCGAAGCACTCGCATTTAATCTTAGGCTAACTAATCATTTTTCTTTCAAAGGCATCCTTATTTACAGACCCCCTGGAGCTAAACATTCGTTCTTTCCCACGTTAGGAACCCTTGTAGAGGATGCGCTGCTGGGGAACTCACACACCATACTAGGGGATTTCAATTTTTACCTCGAGCAGGTGGACGAGCCAGACACGGCTCGCCTCCTAAATTTCATGGAAACAGCAGAGCTGGTACAGCAAGTAACGGGCCCCTCGCATCTGGCTGGACACACTCTTGACGGGGTTTTTTCTAACACCCCTGAACTATCCTTCTCAGCTTTGTTACCTCTGGCCTGGTCAGACCACGCGGGAGTTTGCTTCAATCTCAGTCCTACACCCCACACAGCCAATGGCCAGCACCAGACTGATCGGAAAGAAGTCAGAGCCTGGAACAGGGTGGACTCAGAGACTCTATCCAAAGCACTGACTACCTCTTCCATACCCATTGCCAGCAACATGGATGAGGCTGCATTGTCTTACACAAAATGGCTCATGAAGGCTTGTGCAGACCTCGCTCCCCCCAAACAAGCCATGTTTAAAAGAATGGTGCCCTCAGCCCCCTGGTATTTGAGCGATCTTAAAGTACAAAAATGTACTTGTAAGAGATTGGAACGTAATTGGAGGAAGGATTATACTGAGGAGAAAAAATTGCTATATCTGGCAAGTTTAGCCTCATACAAACGCATGTTACATGAAGCCAAACAAAAGCATTACGTTGCCCAGATTTCAGCAGCTAAAAACTCAACTAAAGAGCTTTTTTCCACCATTACTAAGATAACCACAGTCATATCGGCCACTGTACCGTCTAGCACAGAGCTTTGTGAAAAAATTGCTTCGTTTTTTTCAACCAAAGTAAATAACATTTTTACCAGTCTTAGCGACTCAATTAGGATTGAGCAGGAGTCCGAGCAGGTGGCCAATGAGGGGGCCATGTCGCTGGGCATCCTGGAAGCGTTTAGTCCTCTTACTTTACAAGACACTCTGGACCTTCTCGCTAAAGCCAACTCGTGATCCCCTCTGGACCCTTGCCCATTGAGAATCATTAAATTGGCTCCTGTGCCTATAGCCAAACACCTTACTCCTATTTTTAATGGCATGTTTGAAGGAGGAACTTTTCCAAAAGTTTGGAAGGAGGCCTCTATTCTCCCTCTGCTGAAAAAACCCAGCCTGGATCCGGCTGATCCAAACAATTTCCGACCTATTTCCCGTCTCCCCCTTCCTGCCAAACTAGTGGAGAAGGCAATGAACCAACAACTCACAGCCTTTGTGAAGAAAACCTCTGTGCTGGATGCTTCCCAGCACGGATTCAGGGAGGGTCATAGCACCGAATCCGCGCTGATCATGGCCACAGAACAGATTAGGTCAGCGGTGGATCAGGGAGGTAGAGCGGCCTTGATCCTTTTGGATCTATCGGCCGCATTTGACACGGTTCACCACGGCTTGTTGATGGACCGTTTGAGGAAAAGGGGAATTCAGAAAAAAGCATGGGAACTACTGAACTCCTTTCTCTCTGAGCGGAGTCAAGCAGTAGCCTTAGGTAATTTCTCTTCCCGGCCTTTTTCTCTACCTTGTGGGGGCCCGCAAGGGTCCTTGCTAAGTCTACGTGTCCTCCCTTGCTCCCATCATCAGAGACCACGGTTTTAGTGTCACATCGTATGCGGATGACTCGCAAATCGTCGTGTCTCTACTCCCCGGATGTGAATTGGGGTTGGACCATAATTTCCAGACCTGTATGTCGGAGGTGGCCCGCTGGATGGCTAGTAACTGCCTCATGCTAAACTCAAACAAGACCGAGGTAATGCTGTTTGGGAACAACCCTAGCTTCTGGACCCCGTTATGGTGGCCACAGGAACTGGGGGCCCTTCCCTGCCCGGTTAAGAAAGTAAAAAATCTCGGGATGGTGATGGACGACA
Source organism: Triturus cristatus (assembly GCF_964204655.1). NCBI lineage: Eukaryota > Metazoa > Chordata > Amphibia > Caudata > Salamandridae > Triturus > Triturus cristatus. Next base: position 649,070,507 of record NC_140594.1, read on the forward strand.
AACTCACTATGGCACTACAGGTTAAGGCAGTAGCCTCTAAAACAGGCTTTATCCTGAGAATGTTGAAAAAGATTCTGTTCCTGCTACCTTATGAAAGCCGACAAATGGTGGTAACAGCCCTGGTAATTTCCAGGCTCGATTACTGCAGTAGTCTGTATCTGAATATTCCGGAAAACTTGCTGCACAGATTACAACTATTGCAGAACGCGGCTGCCAGACTACTAACTAACATCCCAAAATTCTCTCCCATATCTAAGGCCATCCGTGACCTACACTGGCTCCCAATTAAAAGCAGAGTCCAGTTTAAGTCTCTGTGCCTGGTGTTCAAGGCCTTGAATGGAGAAGGCTCTGAATACCTTACTAAACGATTCATAAGGTATGTTCCAGCCCGGCGTCTACGCTCATCTGAAGCCAGTTTCATCACGGTCCCTGTTATAAAAAAGCCCGCTGGGGAGGATGCAGCTTTTCCTACGGGGCAACCAGGCTCTGGAACAAACTGCCGCTCCACCTGAGACGCATGGAGAACCTATTGCACTTCAGGAAAGCTTTAAAAACCTTGTTGTTCGGCAATTAATCTCGGCTTTCGGGATCTGGGAGTAGTGGACAGCGCCAGGACACCTACTTGGTAATCGCGCGCTTTACAAATCACCATAACATATGATGTGATACACTTTTCACCAAAACTCTCAGCCTCTGCTTTAAAGTTATGAGACAGTGTTATACATAATGTTGATTTCACTATGTGCCATCAGTGCTTCTGCCTTGACTGTATAACTCCGTAAACTTGCGTATCCGTGTCTGTAAGAATAATGGATTCTCTCACTTATGTACTTTCTGTTTGAAAATCTATAAACACATTTAAAAAAAAAAAGCTCTCTCGTATAGATCATATTTGGCTCTCCATTTCCTCTCTTGACGTCTGCAACCTTGTTTTTCTATTCTGAGAGCCTCTGTGAACCCAGGGGCGGACGGACAAGTTCTGCTAGGGCCACCTCTTTTTATTCGAGCAAGTTGAGAGAAGGTAGAGTTGAGCCAGGTGGAGTAAGTCTCGGTTGCCAGTTTGGGATTGTCCTCCATAGAGGGACTTGAACTAACCAGAAGTTGCTCAAGTTGAGCTTGGTCAACTTTTGCCCAAGGTCTGTGCTGGGAAGATTTAAGCCTCTTGTTAGGGGCTATATGGGAAGCGGGACAGTTGATCTTAAAGAAAACGGGCGAGTGATCAGACTAAATCAGGAGTACTTCAAGACTGGAGATATCTTTGTTGTTTGAAAGTACGCACCTTTTATTGAAAACCCTGCTAAAGATTTAATGTCTCACAGGTCACTGCCCTACAAAGCCAAAGGGGGTATCAGCATTTTGTTGGATACATGGCTATGTTAGAGATGTGAAAGATGGGCCCAACTACTTTAGCAGCCTCTTCTTTTCCTTCTTTCCCAGGCAACCGTTACTGTCATATTGGCATCTCAACCAGTCTATGGGAACCTTAAATATTCACTTTCTGATTTGCATACTTTCTTTCAGACAACTGCTTTGTACGATCTACTGTATTGTACCCCTGTGCATTATATTAATTAAGAATCGACTGGGGTTTTGTTAATCCCCCTTTTCCGACACTGTTATTTGTATTACTCCTTGGGTAACACTTCAGAATAAAAACTAAGCAGGTTAGTGTGGCCGGGAGAGGAGCCACAAATCCCAATTACTTCCCTGTTGCTAATCTTCTGTCATTGCATCTTAAGAAATGCACATCATTCGAGTCAGGGTGTTGCGTTGCCTTGACTATCGTACTAGGAATCAGATGACCACTTCTGCTAGTGTGTAATAGGTATGCTCTACAGCCAGCTTCCGCAGCCACTGAGGCTGCCTTTGACTTTGTAAGTGGGGAGGCTCCAGGGCTAGGGTTAGGAGAAGGCAGCCTCCTCCTCCTAGAAAGGGTAAGTCTATTATTGCAAAAGGATGCAATCTATAACCGTTCATGATGCTGGCTCTACCCTTGCAGTATCATCCGTTTAGTGTCCTGCTGATTGTGCTTGGTCTACTAGACCTTCTACTGGAGTCCGTATTCGGAAATAACATTTCCAATGCACAGATGAACAATCTGCAGCTGGTTCACGTGGTAACAGCAGAACCCTCGCTAGTAGATTACCATAGTTATCATCTTCACTTTCATGTGACAGCTTTTGACCATTCTCAGCCTGTCTGTTTCCTAATGTGTATTGGCAGGCCTGGAAGCTTTGTTTATACTTGACAAAATGCAGAGCTTTGCGTGCTGGGATCCCGTATCTGGTCTATGTGGTGTCCTGCAGGCCTCTATCCCAGTGCCCACGCATGTCCTTGTCCGTTCCCATTGTTGTGCCCATCAGCATAGATTGGAGTTTGCTTTTGTCAAGCTCAGTAAATTCCTAGCTCCTATTCTTGCGTCCTTGTTAGAGTCTACTCTGCCATTTTTTACTCCGTCTCCATCTTACTTCAAATGGCCTGGTTTATACTGCAGCACTCTGGCTTTGATCTGTGCAGCATGTCATCTGCTGCTTGCATCAGCTCACTCACATAACCGCTTGATGTTGTGCTTTGGCCTGCACTCTGTGGTCTACGAACTGTCTGGCTTGCAAGCAAAGTAATGGAGCCCAGAACCTGATATAGCTTGGATTACTTACCAGGAACAGTCAGAAGATAAATAGAAAGCTTTGGCCAAAAGAGGTGCCAGGTTGTTACTGATCACACTTTGTACCATTAAGACCCCCTTCCTACTCAAGTACACTCTCACTGGCAAGTCACAAGTGGTGCAAGCAACCATGGGAAATTCAACTGCATACAGTTTAAGATTGTCTGACCCTGGTACCTGAAGACATACTCCAGGCCAAGCTCTTTTGGGTCCGGGTGAAAGCAGGATCAGAGGACTCTCTGGGATCAAACCGCCTTCTCTGTAGATTGTTACTTGCTCCATACTGGAGTTTAGAGGCGCCAAGCAGCCAAAGGGTCTAACCAGTTTCTCCTTCTGGTTGCAGTTCAGCAAGCTCTTTCACACCGAGAATCCTGATTCCTCTGCGAGTCCAGAGACCTGTGTGCTGGAGAAGTACTTAATTATAATAAAAAACGAAATACCACTGAAAGAAATGTGCCTGTCGCCACGGGGTTCCACAAGTACCACAGCCAAAACGGTGAAAAGCATATGAGACTTAAAATAATTGCACAAGTGCAGACTCTCTGAATAGCTTCAGCAAACATCTGTGGCAGTCGCCCAGTCAATAACAGAAGAAAAAAGGAACCCCTTAGTTGCTTTCGTGTCCAAGAGGAGGCGGAAAACAATGAAAAAAATAATTTGCCACCATATCACATGGCACCAAAACATAGCAAATAGATTTCTGAAGTGTCCTGTCTATTGGGAAAGTAGATATTTTATAGAATTCCACACCCCTTGTGGTGTATCAACCCCCCTCAACCCGAAGCACCCAAAACATCAACACAATCATGCGTGAGGAACTGGCAGCCATCATTCTTTCAGAGTAGCACATGTGTGAGAGACAAAGGGGCCGGCCCTGCCTAGATGAATCCCTCTGCACAGCAAAGCAGACTGCTAACTTCATGCCCCCCACACCCTTCATCAAGCAAAATCGTAGTCATCAGAAATAGACAGATTACTGCTGCACATTAAAGCTGCTGGTGCAACCTCCGCACACCCTCCATCAGGCCAAATGCAGGTGCTCAGGAAGAGACAATCAGCAGCCCTCTGCTAAAAGATTCACCACTCCATAGCCAAAGCAGCCCTGTCTCCATCCTTCTACACCTTACTGTCCAATTATAAACCAAAAGCTCAGAAGTGTCAGCAGTAAATTTTGCCAGTGTGGGTAGACTGTCCCTCAGCCTCCATCTTGCGTCATGCTTTACCGGGAGCGATTCAAAATGGATCCTACTGCTCTTACAGGCAAACCCCTGCATTCATGGAGTCTCACTACCAATAAATAAAAGTTTATTGAACAGTTCATAAAACCATTTCAGTTGTGATGTAGCAAATAAATGTAAGTTACTGCAATTAAAACCTATAAAAATTGGCAAATCCAAAAAGAGCCTCTCAAACACCCACCTGCCTTTTTATACAAAATTTAAAGTACGTTAGTCAAGGGTGCTTCTTGCAGATTTAACATATTAGCATCATCAATTCACTTATATTCAACATATGTGGAGGAACTGGGACCCCGATTAGTGACTTTATACAACTGGGCATCCGAGGGTGGTATTCTCCCTGCCACCACAAGGGAGGCCCTAATGGTGTCCGTACTAAAGCCAGGCAAATCTGCGTTTGATAAAACAGCATACTGTCCACTATCAATGCTAAATATAGACTATAAGCTCTTTAGTAAAATCCTAGCCATTTGGCTTCTCCCGCATATGGTGGCCCTGGTTCTTAGTGATCAGACGGGGTTTATACCTGGCTGTAACACAACCATCAATGTGCGGAGACTCCTCTGAGTATTAGAGATGAACTCCTTTGACAGAGAGAAGGCCACAGTTTTTGCAGTAGATATGGAGAAGGCCTTCGATAGCTTAGAGTGACCTTACCTTTACAGGGTCATGTTGCGATTTGGGCTAGGGCAGAGGTTCATGGAATGGACCAGACTGCTCTATGCAGACTCGGTGGCTAGGGTGAAAACTGGGCAGATTATTTCTGATAGCTATCAAGTGAACAGATGTACGCGACAAGGGTGCCCCCTGTTGCCCCTCCTGTTTGCACTGGCCATGGATTCCGTGGCTTGCCATGCTAGGACGGCAACCCACTACAGCGGCTTAGAGGTGTTCGGAGCACGCCACCATATAGCATTATACGCAAAACGATCTCCTACTCTTCCTCCAGTCCGTGAAAGATGATTATGCTAGAGCAAAGGATTTACTCAAACACCTCTGGAGGGTCTCGGGCTTACGGGTCAATTGGAAGAAGTCGTCTTTGTTCCCGATGTGGATTAAAAGTGCCTGCCCAATCGAAGTACATCATGTAACATGGGAACCAAGATGCCTCTTGTATCTTTGGGTAAGGGTATATCATGACCCATCCAATAGCCTGGAGGGTAACATCCAAAAGGCCATAAGTGGATTGAAAACAATGATGGAGTTCTGGGCTTCCTTGCCTCTTTCTGTGATGGGTAGAGTTTCCCTATTAGAAATGGTGGCGTTACCACGACTGCTGTACTTCTTCGCCGCCATCCCAGTGTGAATCTCAGTGAATGCGTTCCGTGACCTAAGATCTTTAACAATAGGTTTTATTTTTTTAAACACATTTTTTATTGAAATTTTCAGGCTTGCATAAACAAACTCTACAGAAAATACATAATAAAATACGTAAAGTGATATGGGTAATAATACCACTGTGGTGTCACAGTTACAATAACTATCCGATACTCAGGATTGCCCTCCTCCACCCACCTTGTGATAATTCTACATTGTGTTAAAGTCTTTCAGCACTCAGTTCAAAAATGATACTTATCCGAAATCAATTCTATCCCCCCCCAACTAAGCCCCTCCCATCCCTCCCACCAGGCATGTCACATACAATCAACGCTTTAAGCTGTTGGTTGGGTCTGTTGTAATGTAGGTGTACAAATGTATCAAGAATCATATTTTATGATCTATTCCGCAATGGAGGCGGGGTCGCACCGCACACAGTATCCTGGTCCTCCACAACATACTGAGCATGGAGGTAAGCTAACTAGTCTGCTGCTTCAGGAGTTGCAGTCAGGGGAGGGTTGTCGCCATCATCATCTGGTGCCTTTAGGAGCGCTACCAATGGTTCCCATGCCCTTTCCGCTTCTAGGGCCCTCTCACTGCTCGCTCTTTTTGCTAACTGCAGCCTAACTATTCCATCACACTCCGCCTATTTAATTAATTCCTTCTTCCATCTACTTAAACTAGAGCCCCTCTGTGCTTTCTAATGCATGGTGATTTCTCATTTAGCCAATAGGAGGTCCATATCTAGAAATGTATTTGTTATCTTATTTTTAGCCGTGTGGGGGAACCAATGCAAGAGACAGGGTCCTATAGTCGGTTCTAGCTCCCTGTCAGTGATCTTGGTCAATAAGACAACCACTTCAGTCCAATAGGTATCTAAGTGCATGCAATCCCAAAACATATGGCAAAAGTCCGCACCCTCCCTGTTACAGCGCGGGCATGCTGCTGGGTGGGTTTCGAAGTATTTATTGATAGGTAGGCACTGTGTAATATGTAAAAGTGCAATAGTTGAAATCGGGCGTTCCTGAAGCGCTTCCAGCTCAGCCCAGATCATTTCCGGAATCTCGCCCCCTACATCTGCCTCCCATTTGACTCGCAGTGCATTTGGGGGCGTCAGCATTTCCTGTGTCATTCGCCTATAGAGACATGTGACCGCTTTAAAAGTCCCTGCCGCCGTCACTATATATTGACACCACATTGAAGTCTGTGGTTCAATGAGTCCCTCCCTCCGGTGTTTACGGATAGCTGCAGTGAGTGCAGAGTGTAATAAAAAAAGTCCCCACTGTTCAAGCCATAGCGCTCCTGCAAGTCATCGAAGGGAAGTATTGTACCATCTTCATACAAATCCCCTACAGTTGTCAGGCCCTTTTCTCTCCAACTCGTCAGTCCCTTCCAGGTACCCCGATGCGGCAATGCCTCGCACATGAATAGAGGGATGTCAGGCGCGTATGGAATTGCAATCCGAACACGTTTCAGACTCCTATTCCAACACTGCCTCGCTATTTTGAGGTCTCTCGGAAGAGCATGGGTTCGGATCGGCAGCCTCAGGACAATTTGGGACAATATGTTATGTTATGTTTGGAGTTTTTATACAGCGCAACGGCTGCCCCAGCAAAGAGGCGTCCCGGCGCTGAACAGTAGAGAGATGACCAAGCATGGAAGGGCGCAGGAAGGCCTACAGCGTGGGGAAGAGAAAAGTTTTTATGGCTTTCCTGAAATGGAGGTAGTTAGTGAGCCCCCGGATGTGGGCCGGCAAAGAATTTGAAAGGATGGCAGCTCTGTTCCAAAAGGAACGGTCCGGCGCGAACCCTTCTCACGTGGGGGACCGCTACCAGCATTGTCCCATGGAACGGAGCTGGCGCGTGGGGGTGTAGGGTAAAAGTAGGTCATAGTATATTCGCAGTGATGGAGCTCTATGACGTACCTCCTCCTCTCCTCGAAATCTAGCCGCCACCGCTGCGTAACTGAGCTGCTAAGTAATAGGTCTCAAAATCGGGCACTGCCAGCCCGTCCTCTGACCGTGGTCTCATTAGGACCCCCAGTACTACCCTCCTCCTACCTGTTCCCCACAGGAATCCCTGATCATGGAATTAAGTTGTAGAAAAAATCTTGCCGGTATCCAGATCGGCAGAGTCCTAAAGTAGTATTATAATCTCAGCAGGGACCCCATTTTAAGTAATTCAACTCGCCCAGCTACTGACAGAGGGAGTGCCCCCCAAAAGTCACAGTTGCCTTTCATTCCTCTTATCGCCCTACCTGTATTACCCTTCAGCAGATCTACCTGTGCATGATATATTTGCGTCCCTAAGTATGGCAGACACCTATATTCCCATTTCACTCCAGCAGTCTCTTGCAGGCCATTTTGTACCACCAGTGGCCGGGAATAGGCAGGACTTTGTCCAGTTTGCCCTGAGCCCTGCCACTCTGCCAAGGTCACGAAGTAAATCCTTCGCTCCACGGAGCGCTTCCTCCGAATTCGCTAGGAACATTAGCAAGTCGTCTGCGTAGAGCGCAATATGGTGTAACTGTCCGTGAACATGGAGGCCTTGATAGTATTGCCCTGTCCTGGCCTTAGCCGTTAGTGGCTCCACTGCCAATGCAAACAGGAAAGGGGATAGTGGGCAACCCTGTCTCGTTTCCCGGCCTATTTCACAGATATCAGATATCAACCCGCCGGTTTTCACCCTCGCTGTGGAGTTTTTAACAATAGGTTTTATTTGGGGATCAGGAAGACGAAGGGTCCCCGCTGGCGAAGGGAAGCCAATATGTGGTGTCATCTGCAGGCAATCACATGGCTTTATCTGCGGCTCCACATAGTACCCCCAGGGGCACCCCGCTATCCCCCCTCCCCCATAGTAGGTTACCCAAATGACACACACAAGACAGTTGGTGTTGGGTAACAATGCTGCAGGTTTATTACATAATTCCAGAATATGTAATGGGTGGGTTAACTTACGGGCGATCCAAAGGCAGGCAACCAACTGGGTCGCCTGGCCGCCTGATGAGCCGGGCAGCGCGGGAGCGATGCCCGCCGTTGCTGCCATCCAGGTGATTCTTTCTACGATCACGTGCCGTTGGTAACTTCTACTCACGCCCCTCTCGGGGCGGAGCATCGCTTAGCAAGCCCCCAGTTGTTCAGGCCCACAACCGCCCGCAGGACTAGCGGGGCGCCGACACGGCTTCCGGGACCTCCCCTGAGGCTCCTCGGTTTTGGCTCAGGCACCCCCTATGGTGTCGCGCAGAGGTACCCTTTGTACCGGCCTGCTTCCAGATCGCCCTGTAACTCCGCCTGCAACGAAAAAAGAAAACATTACAACGCTCAGAAACCCCCCCCCCCCACCCAACGCCTATGCCGGGTAAGCGGTAGGGAGGGAAATGGTGAGGTGGGCGACAAAGAGGTTGCCAGGAGGGTGGGGGAAGGCTAAATAGCCTCCCCCTCACACCACTTCCGGCCAGCCCGTGGGAGGGGGTGAGGAGGGGTGACCGGTGCCCCGGGGGCACTAAGGCGCCAACCGCCAATTGGCCCCCTGCGGGGGCCGCGGTCAGCGGCATAGTGCCCCCAAGGGCACCCCGCTGTCCCCCCTCCCCCATAGTAGGTTACCCAAATGACACACACAAGACAGTTGGTGTTGGGTAACAATGCTGCAGGTTTATTACATAATTCCAGAATATGTAATGGGTGGGTTATCTTACGGGCGATCCAAGGGCAGGCAACCAACTGGGTCGCCTGCCCGCCTGATGAGCCGGGCAGCGCGGGAGCGATGCCCGCCGTTGCTGCCATCTAGGTGATTCTTTCTACGATCACGTGCCGTTGGTAACTTCTACTCATGCCCCCCCTCTCGGGGCGGAGCGTCGCTTAGCAAGCCCCCGGTTGTTCAGGCCCATAACCGCCCGCAGGACTAGCGGGGCACCGACACGGCTTCCGGGACCTCCCCTGAGGCTCCTCGGTTTTGGCTCAGGCACCCCCTATGGTGCCGCGCAGAGGTACCCTTTGTACCGGCCTGCTTCCAGATCGCCCTGTAACTCCGCCACAGCCCTGGAGGCGGCTCGCCGTCGCAGCCAGGGCCCCCCACCAACCTGCTATAGTCTTACCTGCAACCTCTCCTATCTAGGGCTTCCTGCAACTAGCTGGAAGGGAACCATCCTAGCAGAAAGAAGAGTTTGAAATCCTGCCACCTCCTGACAGTGTGACAGCGCTAGCGAGACTCAAACCCTGTGAGATCCCTTATATCCACAGGCCCAAGACTTACCAGTGAGCTATAGCTCCTGGTGTTGTAGATGGCCCTATCTATGTCCCCTATGCCCGAGACGCCATCCCAATTGGATAGGGTCTGCTGAAATAAAGGACCCGTTGGGCCTGCGAAGATGAGCCAAGAACTATTCGCCCCCCTACGGGAAGGTTACACCTCTTCACAATTCTGGGCCTGCCCTCTCTGGCTATTAAGGCGAGAAGGGTTTTACTTAACCTTTGGCCAGTCCCCTCTGATTGCTAAACCTGGAGCACAGGAGTGCTCCTAGCTGCCCGCGCGTGACCATGGGCAAGGGGCGACTCATGCCCCTGCCCACCATCCCTTATTCCTTATGGGAGTTATGCCCCTACAGATCCCTCAGTGATGGAACCCCCTAGGCATACCAGCTTCGGGAATCTGTTTGGCTCAAGCATTGCGCTAGGCATACCAGCTTCGGGAATCTGTCTGGCTTAAGCATTGCGCGCTGTGATTGTGGCCCTAGTGAGGCGCTATGTGGTGACCACTTATTCTTTTGCCGCTATGTCAGTGCGTCCCCGTATTCAATGCGATTGGGGCACTGGGCTACACCCGTATCTACACCCATCTAGTGGCTTAATCCAGGCTTCCCTTAGCATTAGATAATAACTACCATTCTATCTCGGTTGCGTTGCTCTTCCCGACTAGGCACCCACCTGGGTGGCTAGGTTACAGTTAGATATGTGTGATTTCCCCCATATCTGTGCCACTATGATTGACAGGTGAAGGCGGCCTACCTAAGCATGTTGGCGGGGCAGAGTTGCGGGCATAAGCATACCTCTTCTAGACTGTCGGCAGCGACCCGTGTTTAACTGTTACTAACATGGCAATGACCGTTCTACGTTAGGACTATTCCCACTCTGGTCCGCCCTGCCCAAGGACTGATGCACTTGGGAGCGCGAGGCCGTAAGCAATGGGGTGGGTGTCAAGACAACAACAACAGTGACAAACGACCCAAGCCCCCTTTCAGCAGAAGGTTGGGGACGAGGGACACGTGATGTAATCTGTCAGTATAGTTCGAATTCTCTCGATGGCGAGAAGGGTTTTACTTAACCTTCGGCCAGTCCCCTCTGATTTCTAAACCTGGAGCACAGGAGTGCTCCTAGCTGCCCGCGCGTGACCAGGGGCGACTCTTTACCTGCCTCCGCCTAATCCGCGGTCATGTGACAGAAAACCCTGCAATGGAGTGGCAGCTATTAATTAGGATGCATCGCCGTGGAGGAGGCAGCTCTATCATCTGCATGCACCGCGTGGCCTCAGGGAAGGTGGTGCACGAAGCAAACCCCCCAGGGGCTCTGCCAGCCGCATTATAACGTGCCCACAAACCAGCTCCCGTTTACAGTCTTCCAAGCGCAAATGGCCCGGTGGCTGCGGGAAGGCCCTCCGGTGGAGATCAATTGGCTGCCTTTGCACGCGCAGGTGCATGCCGCCCAGGGAGGAGTTAACTCACTTCGCACTATGACACTTGTGTGCCGTTGGGACGGCGGGCTGCAGTCCCACTCCAACCGGGTCACTTGTTAATTTGTACACAGCCATGCCTTAGCCTCTGCCCTGCAGCCTGAACTAACGCCCTAACTAGCCCGCGGGTTGTGCCGCCGTCAAAGGGAAGCGGACCATTGCTGTGACTGGCCTGGGGGAGACCGCCTCTAACCATACGTGTGCTCCGCTGTTCTGCTCCTGAAGGCACCCGGAGCTTGCACAATTTGCCCGGCTTCCCCCGGGCAAGGGACATAGCGTGCACCACTTATTCCCGTCCCTTCCTTATGTGGCCCGCAGGTTGTTTCGCGGAACCGCCAGCCCTGACTTGCCAACAGCAATCAACCCCCCGGTGGTGCTATCGCGCGACTCGCAAACAGCAAGACTTATTTATTTATTTATTTATTTTCTGCATATTTATATCGCACAAACTGGAACCAAAGCTATTGGAGCCCTGCATATTTATATATCGCGGTCTCGACCCAAAGGTATTGGAGCGTATAACATGCGCACCGTGTTGCAGTCCTCTCAAAAGGGGAGCTCGGGTAAAACACGGAGTGATGAAATGGCCCACGCGACGGAACAGCAAGATGTTCATTTTGTCGTAATATTTATGTAACTCGAACCAAAGGTGCTGGCGAGCTTGACGAGAGCACCGTGTTTACCTTCGCGTTTGGGTGAACACGGAGGATTAAATGCTTTGCCCAAATTCGAGGACGTGGACACGCCCGCTACGCTCGCACCCTGGTTGCAAGCCCTGCAAATTTATATAGCGCGGTCTCGACCTGCAGTTATTGGAGCGCTGTGCATGAGCACTGTGATTGCACACACCTTCGTCTGAACACGGAAGGATTAAACAGTTTGCCCAGGATCGAGAACATGGGTGCAACCTCGATGTTCGTACCCCGGTTACAAGCCTTGCATATGGGTGGGGGAAGGCTAAATAGCCTCCCCCTCACACCAGGGCCAGGAAGTGACTCGCATTGCGCGTCACTTCCGGCCAGCCCGAGGAGGGGGGCTCCGGTCGGCGTCCCCGCCCCCCCCGCCCCCTCCGTGGGAGGGGGTGGGGAGGGGTGACTTGTGCCCCGGGGGCACTAAGGCGCCGACCGCCAATTGGCCCCCTGTGGGGTCAGCGGCAGAGCAGGACTACCCCCACTAGTTAACTTACGGACGCACTGCAAAGAAGACTTGAGGACCCCCATAGATGAGAAAGCCTGGGAGAGAATCCTATATCGAGCTCCTAAAGTCTTCAGAAATGCCCAATTTAAGTTGATCAATTTCTATGTGCCTCATAGGGCATATCTCACGCCACGAAGGATAAAACGATATTTTGCTTCGGCGGAGGCTAAATGCCCCTGTTGTGGTTATTTGGGAGCTGAGTTACTCCACATGTTTTGGAGCTGCCGGACCGGAATATATTCTGGAAGATGGTGACGGACACATTGACTGAGTTAATAGTGAGGGAGATCCATTACACGCCGGGGCATAGCCTACTCCACTGGTTCCTGCACACACCCAAGAATGAAGTGATGGGTGGCTTTCAAAACCTGGCACTTCTCCTGGCAAAAAGGAAAATAGCCCGAAACTGGAAAGCACAGAGAGGTCCCAACGTGGAGGGATGGTGAAGGGAACTTCTACGGGCGGCAGATTATGAAGAGGCAGTAGAACTGAATTAGGCCGGAGGGGGCAAGGGAACCCTTGAAAATGCCAGGGCATGGGAAGCATTAGTAGTAGAAATGAAGCAACCAGACCGCTCAGTATCCGAGGAACAGCTAGATACACCTTGAGAGCCCAGGCCCCGGATTGAACAGACTCAGAGCAACGGAATAACCACCTCCAGAATGTGAACGTGCAGTTGTCTTCATATCCTGGAAGACAATATTAATAAGTAATGGGACGTCCCCCGATATATACTCGCCATTGCGCGATAAGGAACAATGTCAATACACTGTTGACTACCTAGTAGTAGTAGTGCCCGCCGGGACACCCTAGAGAAGGGGGGAAGTAAAGCTGAGGAGATTTAGTCTGAATTTGTGAAAAACAGAACTTGAGTCACCTGTGTCATACTGGATGTCAATTGCACGGGAATGTTGGAAAACAATAAAATTTTGTTTAAAAAAAATATATTCTATTCGCTTACATACTGCTTTCAGAAATGTAATGAAACTAGCTGAAAATCATAGCTATTAAAAGCATGCAATTTCTTCCCAACAAGTTCATAACCTTAATATTCTCAAAGACGGTCTCAATAAAAGAATCCTTTCAGATTATAAAGTGGGACAACATAAAATGTGAACAGTACTTTCTTTTGCACTCCTACAGAGCCTGCACGATGGATAGCTAACCTTTTGTCTCCAGAAAAGTCTGTGTTGTAGGTATTTTTTTTAAGTTAAATAATTTTTATTGAATAAAAGAAAACACAGGAATACAAATAAACACTGAATCAAGAATGTTCAGAATATGAGCATACAAACGTTCTAAAAACTAGTAACAACATAATAGGATAATTGTACAAATAAAGTTACAGAATATATAAAACAACTCTAGTAACTTGCTTAAAATGATAATAAATCAAGAACAAGGAAAAAGAGAGTATACCTAAGGAAAAATATAAGAAACCAGGATATTACAGTGGTACACAAACAACCTGTGTGAATGTTAAAATGAATAAAGTATTTAAAGGGGGTAGAGTAATTTTTATAGAGAAAAGAGACGAGAAAAAAGAGAAAGAAAGAAAACGAAAGAAAGAAGGAAACGAGTGAAGAAAAGAGAAGAAAGAAAGGAAGAGAAGGAGACCTCAGTGATAAGAAGAGAAAGAGATTATAATGATAAAGAAAGATAAGTCGTAAAAGGTAGCCACAATAAATCAGATTTAATCTGAAGGTGTAAAGAAGATTGAGGAATAGAGGCAATTCTGTGCTCATCACATATATAATTCCACCAATGTAAAAAGGATAATTTAGAGTTGTCTTTCCAGCAGGACAATATGACTTTAAAGGCCACCGCAAGAAATAAATCAAATAGAGGAGATGTGAGATTACCTTGAGCCAAATCTGACGACATGGTGCCTAAGAAAATATTATGAATACTAAGTTGCATTTTATAAGAGAAAATCAAGGAACATTTTGACCATACATCAGTCCAAAATACATAAACCCTAGGACAATAGAACAATAAATGCAATAACGAACCTTCAGCATTAAGACAAGACCAGCACAATGATGAAGCAGAATGGTTAAACTTATTTAACAAAAGGGGAGTAATGACAACTCTGTTATAAAGAAAGTACAAGGACTGTAATATTAGCAGCTTTGGAAGTCTTGAATATTTTTTGCCAAAACTTATCCCAATGCAATATCGACCATGTCAATGAAAGGTCATGTTCCCACTCTAGTTCAACCTTAGATTTAGTCCGAATATCAATAGGGGTAGACAAAGATTTATAGATAAAGGAGGCACTAGGAACAGTATCAGTAGAGATTTGATATAGTGGAGTATCAGGAAGAAATGAAGTAGGAGTTGGTAGAGAGAGAAATTTCTGTACACAATCTTGAAGAGTTAAAGCTAAAGTATTATACTGATGAATACAGGAGTCGGATAGTTGAAAAGATTCTTGCAACTGATGAAAAGAAAGAATTACACTATTCACAATCATTTGGTGCACATAAATAATACCCTTTTCTTTCCAGTGTTTGTAGTAAAATGATTTGTGACGAAACTTTATGTATTTATTAAACCACAGTGATGATGCAAGAAAAGCTTGATAATCATCCAAATTCGTAAAGAAAAGTGTATGTAATAAAAATTGAGAATGTTTCAAAATAGGGTATTTGGAAAGAAAAGTACAATTAGTCATGTGAACAACATCTCGCATTGAGAAATCATTGAGCAATGAACATTCAACATTGACCCATGAAGGTTTAAGTGAATCCTTATAGTCTTTAGATAGAGCATAAAATTGACGAATCAAAAAGGCATTATGATATAAAGCAAAATCAGGAAATCTAACCCCCCCCTCAGTCTTAGGACGAATCAATTTAGACAAAGCAATACGTGCATGTTTGTTATTCCAGAGAAATTTAGTGCATAATGAGTTAATCTGAGAAAAATAATATTTAGGAATTTTAAAAGGGAGCATAGATAATATAAACAGAATCTGAGGAACAATCATCATTTTAATTGTATCAAGTCTACCCCACCAGGAGAGGAACAAAGGAGACCAGAGGGTTAACAAATTAGCAATTTTGAGTTTTAGGGCAGTAAAATTATGGGACAATGTATCACGAATGTTGGGAGAGAACCATATGCCAAGATATTTAATTTTTTGGGGACACCAAGTGAAATTAGAAGAGTCAAACATATAACGATAGCATGAAGGATTTAAGGGTAAGATCTCGGTTTTGGAAAAATTTAATTTGTAGCCAGAAACCTTGGCGAATGATGAAATTTCCTGCAAAAAGGGGGGTAGAGAGGATATTGGATTAGACATATAAATAAGAACATCATCAGCATATGCAGACAATTTAATTTGGTGAGTCTTGAAATTGAAACCATTAATAAGGGGATTATGTCTAATACGTTCCAAAAAAGGTTCCAAGCATAACAAGAAAAGTAGTGGTGAAAGGGGGCAACCCTGACGAGTACCTCGTTGGAGAGAAAAATAAGGGGAGAAGAGGCCATTAACAAAAATACATGCTTTTGGATTGGTGTATAGCAATTTAACATATGAAATAAACTTTGGACCAAAACCAAACCACTGTAATACATGAAATAAGAACGCCCAATTAACACGATCAAAGGCTTTTTCTGCATCCAGGGACAAAGCAGCAAGTGGGGCTGGATAGTTTCTACTAAGAGCAATAACATTGGAGAACATTCTGGCGTTGTCAGAAGCCAAACGACCTCTGACAAAGCCAACTTGGTCTGGATGAATGAGAAGAGGGATATTTTTTTCTAAACGAGAAGCTAAAATTTTTGCAAAAATTTTGCATTCATAGTTAATTAATGATATAGGGCGAAAAATTTTGCAAAAGGAGGGGTCTTTGTCTGGTTTGGGGATTACAATAATAAGGGCTTCCAAAAAAGAACCACAGGCTTGGGAGTTGGATATAAAGGAATTAAAAAGTTGTAACAATTTGGGAGCAAAAACTGAGGAGAAAGCTGCGAATAATTCTATTGAAAATCCATCGGGGCCAGGAGCTTTCGCTTTTTTCATAGACTTAATAGCAGCAGTCAATTCTTGTAGAGAGATATCTTCTTCAAGGGGTTCGAAATTATCCTGTGAGGCTTTAGATTTGGGTATATCTTGGAAGAAAGAGGTAAAATCTGCTTCAGAGGGCATGGTAGTTTCTGTATACAAGAGATTGTAGTATGATTGAAATGTGGAGATAATGTCGGAGTCAGAAGAAAGGAGTGTGTTGGTCGAGTCCGAATGAATGGGACCAATGACTTTACGTTCTGATTTAATTTTTAGATAATTACCTAACATTCTCCCAGCTTTATTTTGTCCCCCATGAAATTTCGATTTAATCTTAAGGAGGATGTTACAAGCGTCCGCAGTGACAATTTTATTTAGGGAGGATTTAGCCTTAATTAATTCTTGTAGGGATGTGGGAGATTTAGAAGAATAATAGTTATGTTCTAACGTTTTTAGAAGAGTTAGGGTTTCTTTATATTTAGTGTGCAGTAATTTTTTCTTCCCTGAGGAGTATGCAATCGTGAATGCTCTGAAGGAAGCTTTAAAGGCATCCCAATTGTTGTGAACGGAAGTGTCTAAGGAGTTATTAAAGGTAAAAAATTCCTTAATAAAATAGGTCGCTTCTAGAATAAAGGAGCGGTCCGATAGAAGGGAATTATTAAAACGCCATCTACCTTGTTTACATGTAGTGAGAGATAGGTCGATAAGGGTGGAGACAGGAGCATGATCGGATATAAATATGGATCCAATGTCGGAAGATTGGAGACAAGGTAGTAGTGATTTGGAAACTAAAATATAATCTATACGGGATCTGGTATGATGTACAGGTGAGAAGAAGGTAAATTCTAAGGTATCTGGGTTACATGTTTTCCACGTATCAAATAATGGGCGAGAGGAAATGGCTGTCTGGAATGATTTGTGAGATTTGTCAGGTTTGAACTTACACTTGGATTGCCTATCAGAAAACGGATCTAGCCAATTGTTGAAATCACCCACTACCACAATATTAGAATTAGTACAAGACAAAAGTTTCAGGTGTATAGAGTGCCAGAATTCAGAATCTGGTTTAACAGGACCATAAATATTGAAAAAGGTTATTTGTTTTTTATTTATAACAACCTCTGCCAGCACCCACCGACCATCAGGGTCAGACTCTGACGATAGAATCTGTGCATTAATGGATTTGTGGAACAATATAGCAACACCACCATGACGATCAATAGCAGGGGAGAAAACAATTTGATTAACCCACTGACGTTTAAGTTTAAGGGATTCTTTGTCATTACAGTGGGTTTCCTGTAAAAAAGCAACTTGGGTATTAAGTTTAGCAAGATGAGACAATACCTTTTGACGCTTGACTGGATGACCAAGACCACGAACATTCCACAAAGTCACATTAACCATAACTCTGAGGACAGGTAAACATGAAGTAACAGGAGGACAACAACTGCAAAATCAACAAGCCAAAAGAAGTAAAGACAAAATTGAATACGCGAAAAAAGAGACATAATATTAAAAATGAAATCGGCACAGACAAAGCGGGTTAAAACTGAATAAGACTGAGTGGATGAAAAGAAGAGATGAGCCAGAGGAAAAGGAAACAGAAGAGAAAAATGAGAGGAGAAACATAATACAAAAAGTAGGGCTAAACACACAGAGAAACAAAAACAAGAAAAAAGAAAGAAAAAGGAAGGAGATGGAAGAACGAAGTAAGCAAACAAACAGATCAAGGATTAGCATCCAGATCTGCAAGGTAGAAGAAAAGCCGAAGAAAAGAGGAGCATAGTGACGCCGAAGGACACGGACCACAATAATAACTGCAAAAAGTGAATGAGAACCTCATAAATACAATAAGAACAGATAATCAGAGGGTGTCAAACAGGCAAATCAATTTATAATCTAATTAGCAATCCTAAAATATAAGAAAAAAAAAAATCAATCATTTGTATCCATGCCCTGAGGAGAGAGACTGTGAAGAAAAAGTTTAAGTTTATCCGGATCATCAAAGGAACGAGACCGACCCTTATGTGTAATTTTACAAAGGCAAGGATGGAGAATTCCATATTGAATGTTAAGTTGTCTCATCTGAGGTCGTAAAGCCAGAAATTCTTTGCGACAAGCATTTGTTGCATTGGAAATGTCCTGAGATATGAAGATATTATGGCCTGACCAGGTAAGATGGCGTTTAAGTCTCACAGCCTTCAAAACTTGCATAAGCACGGTGAATTCCAGAAAAAGAATTATAATTCCACGGGGCTTGTTGGCATGAGGAAGAAGACGTCCCAGTCGGTGAGCTCTTTGTGTATTGAGAAGGTTTGAAGATGGTTGAAGATCTAACAGTTCTGGAAGGAATTTCTGCAAAAAAGAGACCATGTCAGACCCTTCAATATTCTCCGGAGGGCCATAAAGGCGCAGATTATTTCTGCGATTGCGATTTTCAAGATCCTCTGTGTGGATTTTTAATTTATGGATTTCTTGTTCCAATGTGGGGATCTTAGATGTGACGTCTTGTAAATCACTTACACGCTGTTCAAGATCCAAGACTTTACCCTCCATGACAATCCATCTCTCCTCAATCTGCTTTAACTTTTCGTTAGTCGTGGACATAAAGGGTTGAAGGCCACGTACCTCATCTAGTATAGAGTCCAGGAACAGATGTTGTGAGGAGAGAATAGGAGACGGAGGATCATTTTTATGTCTTTTTGGCTTGGTACCGGAGGTGGAAGAACAAACAGCATGTGAATCGCTAGCCATTGTGACTTAAAGTGTTTTGCAACGGATAAAAGATAACGCAGAGATACAAAGAGACTGTTCCATATATTAGTAAAGTACAGATGTTGTATAGAGCTCACCACGAGGCACAAATTGTAGTAAAAATAAAATTGAATAATAGTGACCTGAAATCC
This sequence comes from Triturus cristatus, assembly GCF_964204655.1. NCBI lineage: Eukaryota > Metazoa > Chordata > Amphibia > Caudata > Salamandridae > Triturus > Triturus cristatus. Next base: position 649,089,571 of record NC_140594.1, read on the forward strand.
ACCAGACAAAACATAGCAAAAATCATATCAGTTGGCATATATAACTGTAAAAAATGTCATTCCAAGTGGAGAAGCCGCATGTATATAAGAAGATCAGTCAAAAAAAACCACAAAAAAAACGATGCACTTGCAGACAAAAGGACTATTGTGGTAAATATGGTAAGATGCGCTGAATGACATTAGTGGTTAAGGCTCTGCTATTAGGTATGATTAATGTGGGCTGCCATACCATTGATTCATATATAGAAGGGCACTGAAAAGCTCCTTGCCTCAAATAGCACACCTGCAGCAGTTGGCATTAGTGCATTAAAAAAAAGAAACAATCCAAAAAGCAGCAGGAGTAAACGCCTATGTCGTAGGGTGCACTCATTATGCTTTGAAGGAGGCCGTAGGCAAAGTGGAACAATAACACGCGAAAAGCAGCGTATTATGAGAGGAGAACGCGGGCGCCGCGATACAAAATGGCGGGTGCCCGCGAGTCGCTGAGGAGAGAAACACCGCCGCAGCTTATGGGCTCGTTCAGCAAGTAATGACGATCGCCATTCCACTCCGGCGCTCAAGCCACGCCCCCCGTGACTTTAAATTCTAGCGTTTAAACAACGTATAGATTACTGAGGAGCAATGTTACTGCAACGTACCAGCAAATATGTCTGTTCTGAGTCCAAATCAAGCCTTGGAAGATAATTTACTGTCACCTAATGGTGGTACTGCTTAATCTCCGAGCAAAACACGAGGAGGCGGGGGCGGTGCTTCATTTGGTAAATTATCACTCAGTAAACAATATTTGGCACCAACTCTTAACGACATTATAAGTACTGCAAGTTGGGTATACTAAATCCTTGCCTTCAATCTTGGTTGTTACCAGTACAGTGCCTTATCCTAATGCTGCATATGCAATAATTGCACTGAAACAAATAAATAAAAATATGAAAATTCAAGAAGATCCGGTACTTGGCAATATCATCTGCTGTCAGTCAGACAATGAAGTAGCGTATTTCTGAGAAGAAAACGCGGGCGCCGCGATACAAAATGGCGCGCGCCCGCGAGTTGTTGAGGAGAGAAACACCGCCGCAGCTTATGGGCTCGTTCAGCAAGTAATGACGATTTAAAAGCGGTATGCCGACTCACCGCATCGTCAAACAATCATACCCGCCGCCCAAATACCGGAGCAACATCTTGGAGAGGCTCTGCACAAGAAAAATGTCCCGCGTCGTTGCGGAGCCTACGCCAGGTCCGCCATTCCACTCCGGCGCTCAAGCCACGCCCCTCCTGTGTTGTAGGTATAGCAGCGCTAAGCTCCGCCTATGAAACGGAATAGGGCTGACTATTACCTTGGGAGCAGGAATTCACTGCCAGAGCAGCATGCCTCATTTAGCACCACAATAGATGGTCCATTTCAAAGGTCTTTATGTATATATAACTCTGGAATCACCAGGGTTTCTTTCTTTCTCCAAAACCTGCTGTGCAATGGGTTATATTTTTTCAGATTGTTTAAAGTCCTGGCAGATAAAAATAAAATTGTGAGTCCTTTTTAGACTGCATTGGTACCAAAAGTGCGGCAAACTTGCCTGTATCCTGTGTGTCGCAGTAGACTGAATGCGACCCTTATTTCGGCCCAGTTTGAAGAAGACTGAACATTTAAAAAGCCTTTTAAAAAGACTGCATTACATGGCATCAAGGCTCTTCGCCAGATGACCCATAAATGCCTTGGAGATATACAATAAGGAAGACAATAAACATGTGGCATTGATCACATCAAGAAGTGTCTTACCATGGGTTTATAATGATTTTCAGAATGGCATAAACAAGCAAAACTGCTTAAGTTAAAAATGCCAAATAAATGTGGCTGATGGCTTTTCATCGACCAGATGCCCGGGTATCTATGTACAGGGGCAACTTAGATTTGCCGATCCTTTAAATGTTAAACTTTCTTCACTCTGTTTAACCTAAATATAGCAATCTTCGATATCATTGTATTTGGTGCTAAATTGTTCACAACGCAGTATTTGATCAGACCATCTTAGGACCACTGTAAGCCTGTGCGGGATCTAATATCTTTTACATACTGACACAGCCTTCCTAGCTTGGAAGAGCAGGCCCTGTTAGTAATGCTTGATTCTGTGTTGGCCCTAATTGGATTGTACACCAGCTATGGAACAAAATATCCCAATTTTATTCTCCTATTTGTGGTTATTTCAATGTGAGTTAGGGAATTATCCCCTAGCTTCATTTGTACCCAACTATTACCATAGAGGAACTAAATCTTAGCAACAGTGAGACAATTACCCAAAAGGAGAGCTTTTCCCATAGACTTTTTCATCCTAAGCCATCAAAGGCAGTTTTAAAATCTATGAACCCGGACTTAGAGTGAAGCTACACATGTCCTTGTATGGCACCCGGTCAATAATGACACGACCATGATGTCAAAAGATTAAGTAGCTGCTGTGAATCAGATCTGAAACAAAGGAACTAGAGCTTTTTTTAGAACTCCGCCAATAGGATCACCCCGGAGAAGAGAAGCGTAATATTTGGCCTCCACATCCAAAACAGCGATCATATGGTAATTACTTGGGTCTAACTTGTCGGCCTTTAATAGAACTGTTCTATGATTCAAGAACATCTGAGTGTGAATAACAAGTATTAAATAATGGCTGTAGCCATTGTGCCTTGTAATCCGGATCCGGCTTAATTATGCTAGCAGGGAGGCCATTGCGACTGGGTGCACCGTCCTACCTTCCATGCATTAGTCAGCTACATTAGTAGAATTGTAATTAGCAGATAAGACTGCCCTATCTACAACATGACCAAAGCATTCTGTACTGAGGGTTTTATCATTTGAAAACCCTCTGATTAGGTAAATCGGAGGGTTTGCAAACGCTGTAAACCTTTTTTTAACTGAGGCTATTTATATGGAAAAATTGGGGGACCTTCGGCCTATTTGGATCTCTGTTTCAAACCAGTTCATCAAACGTTCCAAATGCTAACTTAGGCTTAGGTACTGGCAGCCTTGCCGAACTTTGACTGGGTGTGCTCAGTGGAACTTCAGGATGCCCACATTCATTTGTCTGTCTGGAAGGAGCACAGGAAGGACCTTTGCTTCACAATGGGCAATGGACACCACTTGTACAGGCATTATTTCTTCTCAAAGCCACGGCTCAGAATTTTACTAAGGTCCTGGCCCAACTGGTGGCCTTCATACATAAGTGGAAAGTCAACTGCTACTCATGTTTAAATAATTGCCTCATTTGGCTCTGTAATTACAGATTCTGCACAGGCTTGGGTTCTGAGTTAACTAAAAAATACTTCCTAGTTCCCAATAGAAGGATTCAGTTTATGGGACAGATTTAAAATCCATCCTTTCTTCCTGGAGAGTATTGGCATTGGCACAAGGGGCTTTAAGCTTCATGAATAAGGATGATCCCAAGCATAAAGATTCATATGAGCTCCCTGCAATTTCCATCTAGCAGAGGACTGGGACCAGCTGCAGGAAGTCAGTTGAAGCTCTTCTGGGTTCACCCACCCTTAGTTTCTAACCTTGGATTTGTGGGAGTTTGCTCTCTACCCGTGCCTTGATGGAATGCTGCTTTTTCTGGCTTGTCCGCAGTTTATGGTCACCACAGAATCCTCTTATTATGGGTTGATGGCACACTGTTGGAATATTTACATCAGTGCCTTGTGGGATGAATCAGATATGCCCTTACACTTAAATGTTTCGGAGCTGAAGGCAATCTTGTGGGTGTTATAGGTTTTCTATCAGTACCGAGATCGAGGAGGCTGATGGTCATTAAAGACAGCATTGTTGCTCTTTTACATCAAATAGCAAGCCATCTCTCCCCACAGCACAGCACAGCTCTGCTATCTGCCTGTTAGTCTGTGAGAGTGGGGATTTTGGTAAGGCATGTTCATCGCAGTCTCCTCCTTTATGGAATACACATCGGTTAGCTAGACAGCCTTTGCTGGCATTTCAGCTTGATGCAGTGTGAAAGGTCCTCTGCAAAGTTCTTGATGTCATCTTAGAGACTTGGGGTCGAATTCTCCAGGTGCGTTTGTGACCCATCTTCAATCCAGGTGTTATCAGCTCACTGTGTAAGGTGCTTTGGTATATGGCGTATCTGTGCCTGGACAAGGGCTCTTCTGTACTCCCTTCCCCTGATCCTGTTGATTCCAAACATAACCAGAGATTATCCTTGCTTTTCATTGATTGTGTAGACTTAGACTTACCTTCCCAAGATTGATACTTCTGTACTTGTATTGGTGAAGTACACTATATCCCACCCTACTTTTGCTCAGCTTCAGCACCCAGGGACAGGTTGCAAAATCAGAACCATCCTCATTAGTTGACCCACCAGGGGACGTCGTATTGGGAGGTATCTCTGAGTATGTGACACCACCATCTAGCCTTACACACTGGATTCTGGAGGAACATAAGTTTACACTGAAGTCCCCGGTACAGTCATTGGCTCTGGTGCTCTAATGGTCACAGTCAATACACGTGGTTTAATTTCTCAGGCCTTGATCCCATCATGCTTCTACTTTACCTAGCATCCTCTCTCGGAAGATGCACTCCAAGACTCCTGTAATCCGTTAAATAAGGAGCACCTGGAACTTGAGTTAGAATAGCCTTGAAGACAGCAGGTGGCCTCATTCCAATTTTGTTTTGTGAATTGGGTTTAATAGTGCATTTTTAAGTGCAATTTTCACATAAATGTACTAAACAGAAAAAAGGCCCCGGAAAGAGCCCTCATTACATTTTCAAGTACTTTCATGTTGTGCCATGCTTATAGAACCAGACAAAACCAAGGGGGTGCTCCCCTTTTTAAAATGTTATTGGTGTCCCTTTTTTTTAAAGTTTATTTATCATGAACCAGTAGTATACAAATAGAAATAACATGTACAAAAGTACATACATTAAGGTAAATAATGTATCAAGAAACAATCGATGAGAAAGTAGGGAATTAAAAAGAAAAAGGGGGGGAGTAGGGAAGGAGGAAAGGAGCAAATAATTGTTATATTGTTAACACAACTATATTCTGGAAAGGAAAATAAAATAACATATGAAATTAATTTCTGTATGCGTACAAGGCAATTTTGAAAAATAAGAAACAACTATTATATTAAGAAATTGAGGTAAAACGTATTTGACATAAGAAAGTTAAGGCAACCAGATATCAAGGGGGTTTCCGAACCTCCTCTGAAGCTTGTACTAATGGAGTACAATGTGAGGCAATATGGGTCAGGTATGAGGATATAGGAAGCCATAAAAGGTCTCTTTTAATGGACATTGAAAGAGGGGAAATGTAACTTGTATCAAGTCTGTGATGGAAACCTACTGCATTCCACCAAGCTTTAAAAATGACTTTGTCGGCTTGTTTCCAATTAGAGGTTATTAAGTGAAGAGCTATTGCCAATAACAAGTCTACTATTTTGTCATTAGAGGGAGATTGGGGCCAATTAGGTGAAAAAGATCCTAGAAAAATGTTGGAAGGAAAAAAGGGAATTTTTGTGTTAAAAATTTTATTAATCCGAGTCCAAACCAATTGCCAGAAATGGTGAATAGGAGTACAATCCAATAGCATGTGTTTGAGATCAGCATTCGTGCAAGGGCAGGACCAACAAGTAGGGGTAGAACTTGTAGAGAAGGAGGCTAATTTTGCGGGAGTAAATAAAACACGTTGATAGACAAAATAAAGGGTTTGAGAGGTATTGGCAGCTCTGGAGATCTTATGAATTTTAAGCCATATCTTATCCCAAAAAGGAGTTGTCCAACATTCCGTAAGATCTTTTTCCCAAGCCAATTCAGCTTTTGTCTTGCTTCGATCAGATGAAAGAGATAGGGATTTATAAAAAGATGAAGCTGAGGAAGAAGTAGAAAGCAAGGGAAATAACAAGGAGCAGCTGGAGGATGGAGAAGACAATGATGGTAATGAACGAAGGTACTGGGAGAGTGTGGGGAATAAAAGATCATATTGAGTTTTACAGGAAGATGGTAAAGCAAATAGTGCTTGAAGATCCGAAAAGGGTAAAGGAATATTGTTACATATTAGTTGTGAGATCCAAAGTAATCCCTTACTCCTCCAAGATTTCCAGTAGATGGTACAGTTCTTAATGCGTAGTAATCCATTGTGCCAGATGGGCTGTTGATCTAATGAAGAAAACGCTGTATAAGTAGAGGGTAACAATGGAGCAAGACTTTTACGGGTGTTAGAGATGATTGGAGTTCGAAAAGAAGAAAGATTGTTAGTAAAAGCAAGAGATTCTTGAAAATTGAAAGGTGACATAAAGTAGTTCTCTATAGGCAACCAGATTGGCGGGTATATATACTGATCAAGAGAAAGCAAACAAGAAGATTGTTTTAAAGAGAAGGCATAATGATATTTTTTAAAGTCGGCAAATTTTAGACCGCCTGAGGTTTTATCTGCTTTCAGAGTGGATAGAGCTATTCTGGGAGATTAATTTTTCCAAAGAAATTTTGTTAAAAGAGAATCCATTTTTTTAAAGTATAATGAAGGAATATTTACAGGAATCATGGAAAGAACATATAAGATTAAGAGAGAAAGCATCATCTTGATAGAATCTATTCGTCCCCACCAGGAGAGAAAAAGTGGGTGCCAGCGATCAATATAGTCAGATAAAGTTTTGGTTATGTGCGCAAAATTGAGTTTTAGCGTTTCGGGAATATTAGAAGAGAACCACAGTCCGAGATATTTTATCTTAGAGGTGTTCCAAGAAAAACCTGTAGAAATGAAATCCTGTTTGAGGCAAAGCACATTAAGAGGAAGAACTTCACATTTATCAGAATTGAGACGATAACCGGATAATTGAGAAAATATATCAACTTGTTTCATAAAAGCAGGAATGGATGTAGAAGGGTTAGAACAATATAAAAGAATATCATCTGCATGAACAGACATTTTAACTTGAGAAGAATCCAGTCGAAAATCAGTAATTTGAGCATCTTGCCTAATTCTAGTTAAAAAGGGTTCCAATGCTATTATAAATAAAAGAGGAGAAAGGGGGCATCCCTGACGTACTCCCCTTAAAGGCGGAAAGTAATCAGAAATTTTCCCATTAACAAAAATGGAAGCTTTAGGACCGGAATATAATAGTGAAATAAGAGATATTAATTTAGGAGGAAACCCTATCCAATGTAGCGCCTGGAACATGAAATCCCAACCAATTCTATCAAATGCGTTTTCAGCGTCCAGCACTATAGCAGCAATAGGGTAATCAAGAGAGGAAGTTTTACTGAGAATATTAAAAAAGACTCTGGAATTATCGGATGTCAAACGACCTTTAACAAATCCTGATTGCTCAGGACCAATAAGATTAGGTAAAATAGGGTCAATTTGAAGGGCAAGGCTTTTTGCAAAAATCTTATAATCAAGATTGACTAAGGAGATTGGACGGTAATTTTTGCAGAGCGAAGGGTCGTTTTTATCTTTGGGTATTAAACAGATCATAGCTTCTTGAAAGGTACCAGAAGAGGCACCAGCTGTAATAAATGAATTAAAAAGTAATAGAAGACGTGGGAGAAGAAGATTAGCAAAATGTACATAAGATTCAACTGTAAATCCGTCTGGACCAGGTGCTTTCCCTCTCTTTAGAATAGAGAATGCTTGAGTGATTTCGGAGAGAGTGATATCTGTTTCTAAAGACATAAAATCGGTATTATGAGATGGAGGTTGGTCAATTGATTGAAAGAAAGTAGAGAGGGTGGTTAAAGACGGTAGGGATTCGGGAGTGTATAAAGGAAAGGAAAGGAAAGGAAAGGAAACAAATTTGTTTAAAATATCATTATCTTTGATTAAAGAAATACCCACAGAATTTCGACTCAATTTTGGTTCAATCACGTCGTATTTTCAAATAATTTGCTAGTAATTTCCCCATTTTATTTTGACCTCCATAGTAACGTGCACTGCTCTTTAAAAGATATGAAGAAGCAGCTTCAGTGGAAGATTTATTAAATTTGAATTTTGCGTCGATAAGATTTTTTAATGAAGATTCCGAGTCGGAGTGGTAATAAGTATATTCAAGTTGTTTGATTTCAGCAAGTAATTGGGAAGATTGGGCTTCAAAAGATTTCTTCTTTTGAGAAACAAAATTTATAATAAAGCCCCTAGCAGCAGCTGTAAAGGAGTCCCAGATCATAACAGGAGTAGAATCTGGAGTAGAGTTGAGGGAAAAGAATTTGGAAGCAAAGGAGGAGAATTGGCTTGAGAATTTTGGATCAGATAATATGGAATTGTTGAAACGCCATCTTCTCGGATGAGAAGTAAAGGGTAAAAAATCAAAATCAACAGAAATTGGAGCATGATCCGAAATTAAAATGGATCCAATCTCGGAGTGGGAAACCTGTTGAGACAAGGATTTACTAAAAGAGAGGTAATCTATTCGAGATTTTGAGTGATGGGAGGGGGAATAAAAGCTGTATTCTCGATTGTCAGGATTACAAAGTCTCCAAATATCAACTAGGGAATTTACAGCTTATGGTAGAAGTAAATTGGAAATGCATCTTAGTGTTGGAAAATTTAACTGAAGAGCGTCTGTCCAAAATGGGATCAAAGATCTGGTTGCAGTCGCCACCAAAAATAATATACTCATCTTCAAGCAAAAGGAGTTTCTCAGAAATATGAGTCCAAAAAACATTATCTACTGTAACTGGAGCATAGACATTGAAAAGGACTAAAGGTATTTGATTTAAGAGGAGCCTAACTATTAACCAACGACCTTCTGAATCACATTCCTGATGGGAGACTGACACCTGGTATTTTTTATGACATAGAATAGAGACTCCATTTTTCTTACCTAAAGCTTGGGAAGAAAAAACATTACCTATCCAACATCGCTTCAATGTAGACGTTTCAGCATCAGATAAGTGTGTTTCTTGAATTAGTGCTATGTCAGTCTTCAACATAGCTAAATGGGATAATACCCGTTGCCTTTTTATAGGATTGTTTAATCCTTTAACATTCCATGTAACTACTCTAAAAGTAACCAATCAAAATCAATTTGAACAGTTAGTATGCAAACAATGAGTATACTAAAAACATTATCGAATAAGTGATACAAAGTAAAATGGGAATATAACCAAATAACAGTAACATGAAACGTTATTATGGGGCGTGGCTAAGCGAGCACCGATGGCGGTCCGGCTTTGCTGAGGCTCCGCGTCTGGGCGCCTCTCGACAGCTATACGGAGTGTATCAATGGGAGCAGATCGATGAACAAGGCATCGGAAGGAGGCAGCATCACAGCGGGGGAGACGGCGGACACCTGGGCGCATCCCTAGCCCTCCGGACGAGACATAGTCCGGCAACTGCCGCCAGCGCCGCATCCTGAGCCGCAAGATGGCGGCGGAGCGTATCTGTGTGATACGGGAGATGCCGTGAAAGGAGATGGGGAAACCGACAACGCGTCTCGCCCTGATCGCGCTGACACCCGGAGGGTGTGAGCGGGAAGCGGACCCCCGGAGAAAGACGCGGAGCACCGGAGAGCGGAGGGGCATTGCTGGCCTGGACGCACCCGCCATTTTAAGTCTGCTGAGCCCACCGAGACCTGGAGTTGGACCCCTGGGCGGCCCCTATGCACCCAAGGTACTCCGTATGACTGGCGCTGCAGGGGACTAAGAGGGAGCTGGATCTGGATGCGGATGGCAGGATCTGGGGACACTCAATCGACCTGACCAGCGCTTGCCTGACCCTAACATGGCCGCCTACGGGACATCGCATCCCTCTCAACACAGCCGGTGAGGCCTTGCTCCTTGGACCTGCCGGGGTGACGGCCTTCTGGGCGTAACCCGCGGGAACTGCTGTACCCTTGCCAGACCTGCTGACCACCTACCTGCCGCGAGACGTGGATGGCCTCGACTCGACAGTAGGCCCTGGGAGGGACTTGGGCTTGCACGGGGGCCGCAAGGTCGCTCCCCCCCCCTTGACCTTGGGGCAGCCATGGAGGATCCCCAGTGGCACCAGCCGTCGGTGGAGACCCCGTGGGGGGTGGACTGATATTAGGAGCGCCCTGAGTCTAGTGCCTGGTGGCTGGTGCGGACGATCTCTGTGCTTGGTTCACGAAGAGGACCTTGGTGGACCGGCTCGGGCGGCGGCTTCCCTGAGCGACTCCATCCGGGAGGCGACGCGGCTGCGACCTCCGCCCTTCCGTGGATTCCTTGCGTCGCTGGGGCTACTACGACCCGGCGGACACTGCCGACTCGCCCGGACCATGGGGAAGTCAAAACCCGCGCAGAATCCGGTGATCCCGGAGACGGCCCCGGAGAACATGCCTCGGACCTCGACGTGGTCCCCCAGCACGGTGGCCTCCACAGACTTATCGATCTCGGACAAGTTGGATAAGGTCCTCGCCGCCATTGAACTATCCCGCCTGTCCATGGAAGAACGCCTTGGTACCCTGGCGACGGATGTAAATCTCCTTCGCGATGACCACCGGAAGTTGGCGGATCGGGTGCGTACGGAGGAGCGGACACTTACGGAAATACAACATATATTAAAAGAGCAACAACAGACGCTCCAGGGGGTCCTTACTCGTCTAACTGCGGTGGAAGAACATGCGCAGGATTTGGAGGGCCGCTCAAGACGCTACAATATCCGAGTACTGGGGCTACCGGAGGGAATCGAGGGCGCCGACCCCATTGCCTACATGGACACGTGGCTGAAATCGTTTACCCCGCCTGCAGACCGCTCCCCATTCTTTTCCATGGGCTCACCGTGTGCCGGCCCGAAAGCCCCTGCCGGGCGCGTCTCCTCGACCATTCCTCGCTAAGTTCCTGCATTTCCGGGATAGAGATGCGGTGCTTCGGGCGGCGCGACTAGCTGCACCGCTGCGACTGGAAAACAGCCACATTATGATCTTCCCGGACTATACTCGAGCGGTGCAACAGAGATCTTCCTTCCTGGACGTAAAGCGGAGGCTACGGGACAATAAGATCCAATACGCGTTGCTCTTCCCGGCCCGCCTCAAGATTATCTATAAAGGATCCTCCCTCTTCTTCACAACTGCGGAGGCCGCGCAGGATTGGACAGATCAACACTGCTCACGGGCATCCGATCCTCGCCCCCAGAGGAGCTCCCCTCTCAAAACTTTCCACGCCCGGAAGCGACCCAAGAAGCTCCGTAACATAGAGTCCCGATCAATGCCAGGCACCCAGGACTCGCCGGATCTCGAACAGATTATGCGAGAGAGACGGGAAGTTCTACAAGCGGTGATTGACCTACGCACCACACAACCTTCAGACTCTATAGATCATCCTCCACACCTGTTCTCATCCGATGGCGACAACGACAGCGACAGCACCGTCTCAGGGGCGGACCGAGCGGCACCCCCCTGCGCCACTCCGCAAACAGCAGATGGACTATTGGATGGATCGGCCTCCTCTCCTCAATCCTGAGGCAACTCAGACACACAGACTCTTGGTATCCTTCTATGTGACGCACACCTAACACCCATGATATTGCACCCACAGAGTCAGTCACTCAGCTCCTGATACACTGTGATCCTACTACATGCCCACTCAGCGTGTGGCCTCGCACTAGCACATCGCCACCCCCTATCACATAAAGCAGTTCTCCCCCTCTAGTGTTACGGGAGGTAGTTTGGACACATCGTAACCCACACGATGAGTCCTCAGTATTGGGACAGTTTCCCGCATCCCCATATGTTGTTCACACCCCGGTTTGCCTATGTCCCACTTCGCCATGGAGTTTCACACCACAACACACCCCTTTCCCAGGCTTCCAGTCCGCCTGGCCCCCTCCAACGCAGCACGTCCCTGAGGGTCTACTATACGATCTCTCTAAGGGGCATCACACCCCGCCCCCACACAGAACCGACCATCTATGGCACGATTGACAACTAGCGCAGACATTAATATACTCACACTCAACACACGAGGTCTACATACCCCACGTAAGCGCTATGCGATATATGCCTACGCGAAACGACAGAAGGCATCTATCCTCTGCTTACAAGAAACCCACCTTAATGCAACCGAAGTCGGAAAACTGCGAGTAAAATGGCGCGGACTTATCTGCGCCACGACCTACTCCTCGTTTGCCAGAGGGGCACTGATATGGATTCGCCCGGGAATCCCCTTTCGGGAACTAAGGCGGGTGGTGGACGACGAAGGCAGATACGTCTTGCTAGAGGGTCTCTTAGACGGGAGGGCTGTCCTCTTAGGCAGTATATACGCCCCAAATGTCGACCAGGATAAATTCTGGGACCGACTCACAATCTCGTTGGCTCAATTCACACAGGTGCCTTGGCTATTAGGAGGGGACTACAACTGTATCCTGGACCCGGTGCTGGACAGCTCACACCCTCCACTCCCACACTCTCCCACCTATAGACAAATAGACCGCTTTAAAGCGTGGGCCGCACACTGGTCCCTCACGGACGCATGGAGGCTGCATCATCCCCAGACCCGCATTTACTCATTCCACTCCATCCCTCATAATTTACGAGTTAGGCTTGACCGATTCTTATGCACGGCGGCGCTTCTTCCGCAGATATGTCACTTGGACTATCTGGGTAGGGCCGTTTCCGACCATGATGCGCACCTCCTCGGCCTTCAGTGGCGACCCCCGCACCCCCCTGTTCCTACGTGGCGGCTGTCACGGGAGTGTCTCACAGACCAGACCTTTACACATGACCACCAACGTAGCATCCAAGACTACTTTACACATAACGCGGGGACCGCGTCGTCAACCCTGATTGAGTGGGATGGTTTCAAGGTAGTGGCCAGGGGAGAATGCATCCGGTACAGAGCCGGGGTGCGACACACCCTGGAGCGTGCCCTAGAGAGGGCGGAGCAGCAACTGGCTGCGGCCACTAAGGCCGCAGATCAATCAGTGGCGACAGTAACTCAGGTCGCCCATGCCAAATCAGAATACCAGGTGGCGTGCGTGGACTTGCGTCGTCACAATTTTCGAGCCTACGCAAACCGAATGCATCGGGAACGTGATAGGTCGGGCACACTCCTGGCATGGCTCGCTAAGCAAGATACCGAAATTCGGCCTATCACTGCAATCATAAACCCCCAGGGTACTCTGGTGCAATCTCAGGATGAGATCCTCCAGGCGTTTTATCATCATTACTCGGCAGTTTACACCGCTCCCACGTCTCTCGATCCTAGGGCCATCGACCACTTCCTTGACCCCCTTCCCCGAATTGCCTCTGCAGACCGGAAGGGGTTGGACACACGGATAAAAACAACTGAGATTACAAGTGCGGTACGAGCATTGGCCCGCGGCAAAGCCCCTGGCCTTGACGGGCTCCCACTTTAATATTACGCCACTTTTGCCCCACAGTTGACCTCTCATCTATCGGCAGTATTAGACTCGGCGCTTAGACTTGGTGAGCTGCCCGGCTCTATGAGAGCGTCGGTGATCGTGACATTTCCAAAACCCGACCGTGACCCTCAACTCCTCGCCTCCTACCGCCCCATCACGCTGCTCACAGCTGATTGTAAAATCCTGGGAAAAATCTTGGCGGACAGATACTCAAATCATATGCCCGTTAGTACACCCGGAACAATGCGGTTTTGTCCCAGGGAGGAATACCTCTCATAACATTCGGCGCCTCTTTCACATTCAGGATCAGATCGGGGATCGTTTCCCGCACGCGGCATGTCTGGTCTTGGACCTTGAAAAGGCGTTCGACACCCTCACATGGCAATTCCTTTTTTCAGTTCTGGGACGAGCGGGTCTCGGCCCCACACTCATAGCCTATACTCGCCTACTCTACACCAATCATACGTCCCGGATCCGCCTTGGTCGCTATATCTCCCCGGAATTCGCGATACACCGGGGCACGCGACAGGGGTGCCCCCTCTCGCCCCTCTTATTCGCACTCGCGGTAGAACCCTTGGCCATCCGGCTCCGTGGGGATGGGCAGACCTGGGGTATCCCATTAGCGGATGTCACACACTGTGTATCCATGTACGCGGACGATCTTCCCCTATATATACGGGATGTGACGGCGGATCTCACCGCCGTTGCGACCGCCTTGTCAGAGTTTGCGGAGGCCTCGGGGTTGAGGGTGAACTGGGACAAATCGATGGTTTATCCCCTCCACCCGGACGCCCCCTCTCGGGAGGTCTGGATCGGTGACCGGAAACTGCACTGGGCGACGGAGGGTCCCCGATACCTTGGGATCCGACTATATCACTCCCCACTCGACATTTTCGAGGGGAATCATCGGAGGGCACTAGCAGGGATACGATCCTCCATTGGGTTCTGGCGGAGTCTACCGCTGGCCCCGATTGGCCGGGTAGCCCTGGCAAAGATGATATTGGTCCCGCGGCTTTTGTACTACTTCATCAATCTCCCAGTGATTCCCCCCGCTCCTTTTTCAAAGATTTAGATACGCTCCTCAGCTCTCTGATATGGGGGCACGGACGGCACAGAATCGCGTTGGCCAAACTAAGACTGCCCACGACGCAGGGGGTGCTTGGGGCGCCCTCATTCGAAGCCTACTTCCTGGCATCGCAGCTCCAATGGCTCTCATATTGGACGGCGGAGCGATGCCTACTTGAGACATGCACTACCACAGGACTTGTGCCTCTGCCCGAATTGCGACGCCTGCTTCTGCCGGGTTCCCGCCCCACGCGAACCTACCCCCTGCAGGTGGACGTTGCCCGGAAATGCGTGCAACGTATCCATCGCATGGCACCGCGCTGCCCTCCATACACGCCATCATTACCGCTGGTCGGCTGGCCCAGAAATAACGGATTCTTCACGCCCGCCATGCTTCGGGAATGGACGGCGAGGGACATTGTCGAAGCGGAAATGCTATTTGACGAGGGACAGCTCAGACCATACCGACAGCTCATGGAGGAATACGATTTACCCCCAGGCCAGTTCCTGCTTCACTACCAACTCCTCAGCCACTTTCGGCCATATGCTGAGCTCACGCAAGGGGAACCTCCCACACACCCAGTCCTACACACACTCTTACAACTGGGAAGGGGTCGACACCTTATTACATGGTTGTATAAATCAATCGGGAACCTAACACCCCCACTGCTGGTGCATCTCCGAGCCTTATGGGAGGAGGAGACGGGACGACCATTTCATGACAGCGAATGGGACAGAGCGATCGAATTCCCTAAAAAAGTATCCAGGAATGCCCGCTTTAAGAATATACAGTTTCACATTCTCCATAGGGCCTATTTGACGCCAGCGCGCCTTCAACGTTTTTATCCCGACACTACATTTCTATGCCCTCGTTGTCATGCGCATGATGCTGCCTTCTTCCACATGTTCTGGACCTGTCCGGGCTTCCAGAACTATTGGACCTCTATCCACTCAACACTCAGAGACCTCACTGGGCTGACCCATTTGACTACCTGGGAGGGATGCGCGCTGGGTATCCTAGGGCAGAGAAAACGACACAAGGTATCGATGCGCTTCGTCTTCCTGGCCCACCTATTGGCTAAACGCTGTATAGCAATGCACTGGCGGTCCCCTACTGGTCCCCCGCTTGCAGCTTGGGTGGGGGCGGTTCTTAAATGGGCTGCTGCGGAGGACGCAATACGAGAGGAGGAGGCTAAGGGTACCCGTAAAACCCCAATCTCTTTAGAGTGGGCGCTCCTACTACACCAATTCCGACAATCCCAGACCCCAACAACACTGGTAGCCGACATGAATACCCCCAACGCCGCACCGTCTCCCGCGACCCGAGTCTTCGCGGCGAGGGATTCCCCCCAGCGTCCCCCCGCAGCACCCCCGGGCCAGCTGAGTTCCCCCCTCTACTCACCTGATACACCCCACGGCTCCTCTTCCCGGACTGTGCACACACCCACCCCCCCCTAGATGGTTGGCAGCTATACAGCCGAACGGGCAATGGCAGACTTGGGACACAGCCTAGAACTAGTCACTCAGAACTCCATGGCATCCCCCAGTTTGGTTCTCCTCCCCAGTTTTCTATACAGGCAATGCTCGGTAATCATACAGACCACTTCCACACGGAACAAGACACGTACGTACTCTCTATATTGATGTTGGTCTATTTACCCGCTAATGTAAAGTACCCATTTTCACGACAAGTGATGTATGTATGCACATATTATTAAATGCCAATAAAAAGAATTTTCAAAAAAAAAATACATGAAACGTTATTATGCAGATACAAAAAAAAACTAAGTTCATTACGTAAAGAAAGGTAGAGAATAGGATGATAATGAGAGAAATAGAAGAAAATCCAGATTGGGAAAAAGATAGAGAGAGAAATTAAAAAACTATCACTGATTATGAAGAGGAAAAGGGAAAAAAGAAGAAGAGGGGAAAAAAAGCAAAGAAGGGAAAAGAAAGAAGTATAGGGAGGAAGAAAACACAGAACAGGGATATAAAACAAGTCAAACAACATATGATGATGAAGAAATATGTCAAAAAGACATACCACAAGAAGACAATGAAGATGGGGAAGGAGGAACCACATAGGGAAGGTAACAAACCGGACGGAAAGCTCCAAGAGGGCGCAGCAAAGGGGAAACCATCTCCGGGCATTAATTAGAAAAAGTCATACAACAGAGGATCACAGGACTGCACCTGATAAAAAGAAAGGGAATCATTAGGAGGAATTCTTATACCGCAACCAGATACAACAGGAGAAGGCGGTAAAATCAATTAACGGTACATATGGAAGGGACAAACAAGATAATTAAACGCGGAATGTCCATAGAATCATTTCTGCAAGAGTTCAGGAAATGTTGAAGAAGTGCAGGATCTTCTTAGTTGGTAGTTTTATTATTGTAGGTTACTTTGAAGAGACAAGGATGGAAAAGTCCGTAACGTGCATTCAGGGTATGAAGAGCAGGTCTCATGTCCAAAAACTGTTTCCAGCGATCTGCAGTGGCTTTAGCATAGTCTTGCGCAATAAAGAGATATGAACCATTGCATGTAAGATTCCCCTTCTGTTTGGTTGCTTGGATAAATTTGAGCAAATCCGTGTATTCAAGGAAATAAAGGATAACACCTCTAGGTTTCGTTGACGATGAAGAAAAATTGGATGAGCGAGAAGTTGGGCCCAAATGATGAGCCCGTTGAATATTCAATGGAGAAGAACTGGGTAGACCAAGGAGAGTTGGCAAAAAGGTTTGAAAGAAATGTATAGGATCAGGAGTCTTGAGACCATCCGCCAGACCGTAAATTCGTAGATTGTTGCGCCTGTTGCGGTTCTCCAAATTTTCAACTTGTTGTTTAAGATTCTGTATTTCTCTGTGTATGGCTGGAACCTGGTCCGAGACTACCTGCACTGAGGTCATTCTTCTCTCAAGATCCGCAACTTGTTGCTCGGTATGAGACCAATTATCTTCAAGACTTTGAAGGCGTGCATTTGTTTCGGCCATGTATGGTTTTAGCGAGCGAATCTCTTCTAGTAGAAGTTCCATAGATATGGAAGAGGGGGAGTGTCACGGGGGCGCGCCCGAAACAACACAAAAAGAGCGGATGGACCATGGGGAGGACAACAGCTGGTGGGCCCGACACATGAACAACATGGTGTGTTTCCTTCCTCACAGGGAAGGACTTTGGAGATGCCCCTAGACACGTGGAGGTCGGACGATTCCATAATAGAGACAGGTCCCTTTAACTGGTATCAATCCTTCAGCGGGAACGCCCCCACGGATGACGCAGTAGACCCACAGCCAATCGCCTACGCCAACCTTGACAGAAAAAGGAGAGGAGCCGAAAGGAAGACGGGAAACACGGAAGGAGAGACGGAGGAGAGAGACGCGACAGGAGAAAGACGGAGAACCCTTGAAGAAGACGAGAGACGAGCGGAGGACGACATCCCAGCGAACGAAGAGGTGCCTGGAGGCCAACGGTCCCGCGACTCGCCCAGCCACCCCTCTGGAGAGGAGTGGCTACGCCAGGTACGGAGACATGTGGCGGGTTGGGTCGGGAGGCCGAGCAGGGCTACCCAGGCTAGTCAAGACCTTTAGGGGACCCCGTGGACAGATACACTCCCGTCCACTAGGTCCTGCTCTCCCCCACGAGCACTCTCACAATCTAAACGGTAGAGGCAGGCCACCGTGGTGAACCCCCCTTCCCCTCACAATCCCTCCTTGGGCCCTTGGTGTACTGCAAATACAAGTACCCTTACACTGTCCTTTTTTTTTTCTAACTTCTTTTGGGGATCCCTGAACGGAGCGGTGGAGAACACCCCGACAGTCGAACAACCTCAGAAGACCAGCGCATACGGCGGAAAAAGGGACAATTCCAACTCTGGACCTCGTGTCACTGACTGACGGATGAATCCCCCCCCCCTTTCATGTGAACCAATACACCAATAAAGAAACTCGTTACTCCAGAACCAGCTCCAGTGCCCTTCTTTCCTGGGGTGACACGACCCCTAGGCGGTCGGCCGGTCACAGGGAGTTAGTGGGGGAAGGAGGATTTGCCTTGACTCGCTTTCCTGAAGTGGAAGGTATTTTAGAATTAGGTTTGGAACCTGGACGTGTGACGGTAGAAGAGGAGCCTTTTATCCCCGCTGAGTCGGTAAGTGTTTCATCCATGTTGTCCTGTAACACACTAAAGGGGTTGCTATCCTCAAGCGACATGCAGTTAGTGTTCATTTGTTGCGCATTACTGCAATTGGAGTGAGCCATTATATCAAAGAATATGAGCAAAGGAAGAAACTGGAGCCTGTATGCCGGTCCGTAAATGGCATTCAAAAGAATATTGAAGTTATATTGAGGAAAGATAAATAGCCACCTAATACATGCCCAGGATAAGTTCAATGACTGAGGAGAAGAATAAACATTGTTATGTAAATCCAGTGAACATGGTATAGGAGAATGACTTGGCACTTAACTCCATGGGAAGACTTAAAATGGCGTCCAAGAGAATAAGTGATACTCTCTGAGGGAATATTTTGCTTCAGTCCCTAAGAGCTTTAAACATATGTAGCAGTCCATAAAAGTACGAAGGAGATGAAAAACGGGGTATTTTACCGGCAATTAGGAGATTGGCACTTCAATGCAAAACCTCTGACAGAGAGTTCAGCGGGAAGCGCGGGGAGCGATAAATATGCAAAATGGCCGCCGCGACTCGGGAGTGAGCCGCAGCCGTTATCTACCACTCAAAAAACATCAGATACGCTCACCCCGCGCCTCCGCAATGCCCCAAATCTGTGCAGGCGAGGTTCCGCTGCTCGGGAAAGCAGTCCTGCAGTCCGCACATCCATGCTGGGAGCCCGGAGGGGGCCCGTCGCTCTACGCTCTCCCGGAGCTCCTCAGAGCGGCGGCCATTCCCTCCGGCTCCTAAGCCACGCCCCCTTGGTGTCCTTCTTATGTAAATAATTAGCTATAATATGTAATTGGCAGAACTTTACCATTAGTGCTATCCATATTTACTGGGTGATGTACATGTGGAAAATTACCTCCAGTAGTACGTCGGGGCCAGCGTTTTATTATGGTTGCTCCCAGTATGCCAGCGCCAGCATTGTGCCATAGTTGCTCCATATACTAATATTTGCCTCCAGTATGAAAGGGTTTATGTTTTGCTATATGTGCCCCACATGCCAATAATATGCTCCAAAATTCCAGCTTCCATCAAAACCAACATACTCTCTCACTTTCTTATTGTTCGAAATTGGATTGTAGGTTGACAGGGGTATGGGCCCTAGTCCTAGTCAGGGTAAGAAGCAGGCAAACCCTAAATTAACCTGTGCTCACCCTCTGGTAGCTTGGCACAGAGCAGTCAGGCTTAACTTAGAGGCAATGTGTAAAGTATTTGTGCAACACTTTGAACAGTAAAACTGTGAAAACACCACACACAAAAAGATGCCATACCAGGTTAGAAAAACAGAACTTAATTTAAGAAATAAAACAAGACCAAAACGACAATTAGTAGAACTTGAGATATGAAGTTTTTAAAGAATAAACTGTAAAATAGCGCTTAGAGGCAATAAGCTCTTACTTGGGATATCTGGTCACACCAGGACAAAGTCAACCACGATGGGGTGCAGGCTGGATACAGGGACCCAGTGAGGCATGCTGAACAAAAGTGCTTTAATCCTGACTGTGTCAACGTCAAAGATGTGGGGTTCATCCAAAGCGATGCGTCTGTGTCGATCCATGCAGTGGCGGTGATGTGCCGGTGGTGAGCCGCACCAGCAGCGACAATGTATCAGCTCTGCTGAGTGAAGAGCTGCAGTGGAGCCTTCACAGGTCCAGAAGTGTACTGCATTGATGGTGTCAGAGGTCCAGTACTTATACCCAATTGGGCCTTTGAAGTGGGGGAGACTTTAAAGACATGCCTTTGAAATGCACATAGATCCTCCCTACCCTCACTATAGGGGGGTGTGCAGTCTTCTGTGTGGGGACATGACACAGCCTACTAAGGGTGGCCCATCAAGTCACTCAAGCTCCCATTGTGTGTGGCTGTCTTGGGGAATACACAAAGTCCAGCTGTCACCCAGCCCGGGCAGAGTCATGCAGCAGGCACCAAATGGCTACAGTAAGAAAAAGTCAACTTTATAAAAGTGCCATTTCCCAAACTAATTTAAAATCCAACTTCACCATAAGTTCGGATTTTAAATTAGGATTCCAGGGACACCAGACTAGAGGGGGTCATATCTCTTCCCAATTAGAAATTGCACATATAAAATGTAATACGATAATTCCAATGATATCCTGTGGGAGAGATAGGCCTTGCAGTAGTGAAAAACGAAATTTGGAGTTTTTCACTACCAGGACATGTAAAATTTAAACGTACATGTCCTGCCTCTTAAATTCATTGCACCTTGCCATCTGGGTTGTTCAGGGCTTACCTTAGGGGTGACTTATATGTATAAAAAGGGAAAGTTTGGGCCTGGCAGAAGGTTTGTTTTATCAGTTTGACATGGCAGTGTAAAACTGCGCACACAGGCTCTGCAGTGGCAGGCCTGAGACATGGTAAAGGGCTACTTTAGTAGCTGGCACTGTCAGTGCTGCAGGCCCACAAGTAGCTTTTAATTTACAGGTCCTGGGTACAGGGGGTAGCACTTTATTTGGGACTTATAAGTTAAATAAATATCCCAATTTTGGATGAACCAATGTTACCATGTTTAGGGGCGATAGCACAATCACTTTAGCACTGGTTAGCAGTGGTAAAGTGCACAGACTCCTAAAGCCAGCATAAACGAGGTCAGAAAAGTAGAGGAGGTAGGCAAAAAGTTGGGGGGCACCATCACCCTAAGGCTTATGCTCCCACCGTGGGCAGCTAATTTGCCGGCCCCACTTAGGATGGCAGCGAAAGCGCTTCCACTACCCCCCTTACATCCCTCATCACACCATCACAGCAGGCCGTGGATGCGCTGGAAGCAATGGTTTCCAGCGCATAGGAGAAAAATGTAAAAAATAATTCTCTTGGGTCAAACGGGGACAGCAAAGAGGCATGAAGGGGAAAGGAAGATTATTTTTCCTTTCCCCCTGTGTCTCTCCGCAGTGCATTAATGCCGGACAATCGTAGGTGGGGCTGCAATCGTTCAGCAGGAATGCACCCACAAGACCACTAGCGATTTTTTTCAGAATATATTTTTTGTAGCGGAACAGCCCCTTGGGCAATGGTTGCTCACCATAAATGTAGGCACTGTTTTGTCCATTTTCTGTACCGCCTCCCCCCGGGCAGATCAGCCTTTTTTGAGGCCCTTCTAATGCCACTAGACAACAAGGATTCAAGTAATTGATTTGTTGGGAAGCTGGCCCCATGGGCAAGGGTCGCTTCTTATTATGGGGACATATTTTGGCTGTTTTCTGACCCCCCCTGGGGCAAATTGGCCTTTTTTGTAGGCCCATCTGCCCCTAAGGTAGGCAGAAAGCCACTAGACATCAGGGATTTTACTTATTTACATGTTGGGGAGCGGCCCTTCGAGCAAGGGTCGCTCCCCATTATGGGGGCAATATTTTGGCTATTTTCTGCCACCCCACTCTCGGGGGCAGATTGGCCTTATTTTTAGGCTTTTCTGCCCCCAAAGTGGGCAGAAAGCCACTGAACACCAGGGATTTTCGTTATTTATATGTCGAAGAGTGGCCCCTTGGGCAAGGGTCGCTCCCCATTATGGGGGCAATATTGTGACTGTTTTCTGCACCCCCTTGGGGCAGAGCTGCCATATTTTTAGAGCCATCTGCCCCCAAGGGGGCTCAGAAAACCTCAAGACTCCAGTGAAAGTTTGTGTGTGTGTATGTGTGAAGTGGAGTTCAGCTGCTGGTCTGCGTGTACTGGCGCTTGGCTGGTAGTGCGTGAAGCCTATTCTTGTGGACTGGCATTTGGCTGGAGGTGCATGGGGACTATCGATTGGCTGGCAGTGCATGTGGACTTGCGCTTGACTGTCGGTGCATGCGAACTGGCATCTGGCTGGTGCTGTGTGTAGACTGACGCTTGGCTGGTGGTATGTGAGTCTGTCTCTTGCTTGGCAGGTCGTGTGTGTAGAGTGGCGCTTGGCTGGTGGTGTGCATGGACTGGTGATGTGTTGGTGGCTGGTAGCTAGTGAGTGTATTGACTTGCTTGAGGTGTGTTTGTCAGTTGTCTGATGTTTGGGTGCTTGGTGAGATAGGTGCGTTAGTGCTGTTGGCATATGAGTGATGGGTCCTTGAATGTAAATGTAAGTGTTGTATTGTGCTGGGCCTGCAGCTGGCAGTTTGAATGGTTTTCGATGTCTGACCCATGAAAGGCCTATGAATGGACTGTAAAGCGGTTGGTGTGTTGACACAGCCCTACAGCTCACAAGCTGTTAGTCAGTGGTCCTTTGATCTAATGTTTAGATTATTAACAATTAGTTTTGCGGATTGTATTTTTAAAAGTCATTGGTGAATAAAGGTTTTTATCAACCATTTACTTACCCTCGTGCCAAATCCAACAAGAAGACCTGTAATTGACTAGTGGATGGGTGTGCAGTAATGTTTTAGTGCTCCCTTTTGCTTTTTACCATCAGGGCATACTCTCTCTGCAGTAAACCTCTTCTGCCCTCACATCTTTTTGGAAACTGGTCACCAAGGGAATAATATGTGGAATGTTTTGTGTGGATCCCACCATGTTTACTTACCCAAAGATCCATTGACAAAAGCATATTGTTTCCTCTCATTTCTGTTTGGGAAAGTTGTGGGATCTTCGGGCTGGCACAAATCTCCTACCACCCAGCGTTCCCCCCTGGTCTCCCGATAAAAATACTACCTCACTTGAATGGGTAGGCCTAGTCCCCGCGACAGGAAACGGTTCAAAACTTATTGTGGAAACATCAAAATTATCACAAAACTACCTGATTTTGCAAGGGGGATCACCTGCCTTTTTCATCTTGGGTTCGACCGCCATCTAGAGAGACCTACCAAACCCAGAAATTTCTGAGAACTAGACACCCTGGGGAGTCCGGGGAGGTGTGGCTTGTGTGGATCCCCCAACATTTTCTTACCCAGACTTGGAAATACATAGGTTTCCTTTATGCCTGTTTTTCACTCAATACCTGGTACACAATGAAAAATCATTGCAGGGTGCAGCTCAGTTATTGGCTCTGGGTAACTCAGGTTCTTGATGGACCTGCAAGCCCTATAAATCCTAGTAACCGGAAGGCTCCAGCTGACGTAATGATATATTGCTTTCAAACATCTGCCGTAGTCAGAAGAAGGTACAGTGAAAATGTAGGCACAAGTGGCTGTTTTTCTCAACTCAATTTCAATATTTTTTAATTTCAACTGTTACCTTCTAAAGGGAAAATCTTGAAGGATCTAAACAAATGATTCTTGCTGAATTCCGTAGTTTGTCTTCTTTTCAGAAATGTATAGCTTTCCGGGATTCACCATTGGTTTCACACCCAGTTATACCACTAACTGGAAGGAGGTTAAAAGCACAAAAAATAGAAAAAATTGACTATGTCCCAGTAAAATGCCAAAACTGTGTTGAAAAATTTGGTTTTCTGACAAGTCTGCCTGTTCCTGAAATCTGGAAACCCTTCATCGATGCCATTTGCAGGGGGAAAAACAGAAAAATTCTTCTGCAGCACTTTTTTCCCATTCCACCCCCCAAAAAATTGCTGTATTTTGGCTAAATTCTCAGTCCCCTCCAGATACATTCACAAACCCTGGGTACCTTTAGAATTCTCAGGATGTTTGAAAAAAGAGCGCAAATTTGGTGTAGATACCATATGTGGACAAAAAGATTTGGAGTCCTAAGCACGAACTACCCCAAATAGTCAAAAAAGGTTTGGGGGTGGGGGGGGAGGAAGGATGGCGACTTGGCAGTAAATAAAAGGGTTAACAAACAAAAGACACTAGGCAGAAAGGATTAAAGAAAAAAACTGTTGGGAAAAATGGCACCAACTGGGCAGCCTGCAAGAGACCAAAACTTGTTGGGAAGCTAAGATCACTTTAGACATTTCCATGTAGGTATTACAGCCATTTATATTCAGTACCAGGTCCTTTACAGGATGGTACAATTATTAAGTAGCAACAAGTTGCATATGCTTGCAAGTGTATTAGTTAGCTGAAGTATACTATGCAATTTCAGTTCTATATTGTCTACAGGATAATATTTACTTTTTTTGTATAGGCAGTCCAGCAGTCCATGTATTATTATTTTTATTCTCTTTAGGTAGAAACAGGATCCAGACTAGCAGTTGCGCAGAAGGTCCTTTGTTAAAAGAAGATTGTGTCCTCTAATAGTAGTAAGACTAGTGCCCCCACAAGAAGACAGTGTATTGCAATGGTATATAGAAAGTACCAGAAGTAGTCTGTGCAGATAAATCCGTTGTCAGAAATTTAAAAAGTGCCATGTGTGACAGTCAAAAGTGCACGTAAATTAGAGATCGACTGTGATGATACAAACTGATTCTCGTTGGAAATAGATGTCCATCTAGCAGTCCTATATGGCTCTGAAATCCGTTTGGACTATTGGGCTTCCTTTTTCACAAAAATGACAATTTTAATCTAGCTCTATAAGAATCTGTACATTCCACCTTTAACAGACATTTGAAGTGTATGTTATCTGCAGCTTTCCATTCTTTTTATGTTGCTGCATGCGTGAACTCTAACGATAGCCTGAGCCCTAAAATTAGTAAATCTAAATGTGATTGCTCTAGTCCCTTATGTCAGTGGCGCAACTTAAGCCCGGTGGTGCGAGGGGACCCCAATCTATTACTTGTAGATATTTCCAGTACAAAGACTTGTGGGAAGATGCATTCTAAATCAGGATATGTTTTGTTAGAGGTAAGTAACCTATGCATTTCTGCTTTTATGACTATATACAACATCTGAAGATATCAGTCACAGAAAAACAAGAACTGAAAATCAATTGTATTATACTGCATATCTACTAATCATGAAAAACAAGACATTCATTGCATGAATAAATAACAATTTAAATTGGACATATGCTTCTTAATTATTCTCAACATTCCAAAAGAATTTGGATAACATTCTTAAATAATTAGCAGCAGGTCAAGCTCTCTATGCATTAACAAAGTTAACAATGACCAGGTTCTTCTCATTAGCTTATGTTGTGCATGTTCAGAGAAAATTGAGCTCCTGGCATGATTGTGGTCCTCAAAGATCCCATTCGGTCAAGAGCATAGAGCTTGCATCTGTACATAATTATTCCCCTGATAAAAGTTCTCTTTTCTTTCTTCTTTTCACAGAATCTCTCGTTTAATGAGGGGGTGATACTGCCTGGGCCCCTCTCCTCCCTCCAGGCCTTGCAGCCCTCTTCCACAGCGGCTGTCGACCCTCCTCTTTTTCCTGATCTCAATCTGCTGGACCCTCGATCACCCACTTCAAGGAGCCCAACTGATTGGAGTGTATTGGTTCCAGCAACAGAAGAGGGAACTAGCAGGAAGCTGATGGAATTGCCGGGATCGCCTGTAATCCAGTCATTCCAAGGTGTCGTGTCTTGCAGCACTGTACAAAACTGCAGCCCTGCTTATCAAAGTGTAGCGAGTAGTCATGGTTTAGATGTAGTTAAAAGCAGCGTAGAAATTCCAGTTATGAGTAGAAAGACGAGTGATGATGGGGTCGAGGGTGACATTCCATCGGTGGCCTCTAATGCAGATAATAAATGTTATAGCAACCAACCTCAGGGAATGCCGCCTTTCACACTTACAACTTCTCAGTTACAACTTACTGAGGAATTTATAGATGATGATCCTACTGAAATGTCCTTTTTTGGTGGTGGGTCCGAGGCCTTTTCCTATAGCTATAGTGATGTAAACCCAGAGGGACAAGATTTGCACAGGGAGTTTTGGGAGATGGCACCTATGTCAAACCAAAATGCACCTCTGCAGAGTTCTGGCCCTGTGGTAGGAAGTCCCCGGCATTATTATTCTAATGAAAATCCTATGAATCCGGTGTGTGATTTAGAATTTTTGGAAAGGAGCGATTTCAATGGGAATGCTCACGCCTCAGATACCTCCGACTTGTTTGAAGTGAAAGCACAAGCCAGTCGAATGCACTGCCTCCTCAGCCCTTCTGAGAGCAGCTCCTTGAAGAACAACCGCTCCGAGAGTAGCTCCCTCAACAACTTGCCACTCAATGGTGTCCCTTCTTTGCACATTCCAAGCTCAGGCAATCACTCAGAGGGCAGCTCCATGGTCAACTTCCCAGCATACTCTGTGCGCTCAGAATCAAGCTCTGCTATCCAGTTCACCGATATCATTGACCAGCTGGAGCAGCTCAGCTATCCTCCCACCACCACTGAAGACTCCAGCAGCACCGACACCGACTCCTGGGACTCAGAAACCGGAACACCTTTGGATGTCAACCTCTTCTTTAGCAATCCCTTTGCCCAGGCGTCTGGTGAGAGCTTCAGTTTTGACTTTCAGAACAACCTGAAGAATTTGGCCCAGGGTGAGCAAAAGGACAAGTCTCAGGTCGACCTTGGATAAGTATTTCGGACTGGTTTACTTGGCAGCCCTCACAATATCAAATACATGGATGGGTGTTACTGCCTATTGTGCCACACACAGGAGAGAATGGGGTATTTATAATATAGTTGGGTTTCTGCATGATTCCTACAAGAAAGCAGTTCTATTTAATGTGGTCTGTGTAGGATGGACAGGCATTAACGCAACATTGTCTGTGAAATGACAAATGACTGCATTCTCCTAAGCTTAGATGGTTTAGCACTTATTATGAAGCCTTTCTACTCTTTACTGGTGAGATGAATAGTTTGGCATGTTTACCTTTTGATTTTGACTTCACATTAAGTGGCATATGATTCGCCTATTATATCAGTTCTTTGACATTCTGAGCCAGTTTGAGATTGAGCAGATAATTCTTTGTTTTAGGAACAAATCTAGCACGGGTCAAGTTGAATTGAGTATGGCTAATCGTTGAGGATGTTCTTATTCTCTTCTAAAGACTTTTCAGTTTCTATCTGTGATATGCTCATTATACATACCCCTGAATACCTGGAAAGTATCAAAAGAGGAATTCCCTCGTTCTCTTTAAAATACATTTCCTTGTTACTCTCTTCTTATCATCAGTATTGAGGCTACTCTGCACGACACATCTAGCTATTACCATTTTGCTTTACTTTTGCTCTAATCTCCATTGTGCATTTGAGCAGGTTTCATGCTAGTTGGAGGCAGAGTCTGACCTACAATAGTAGTTGCTGCACTGTAGCAGATGTTGGGACAGAACAACAATACAAGTGTAAATATGGTCACTTTTCCTCAAAGGACAGTTAAGAAATATTGTTTTGCCATTCTAAGATTTTAAGAAGATAGCATGTAGTTCTCCTTACCTTTTATATAAGTGGAGAATGATTTTTCACATCCTGTGTAAACTATTGACAGTGCACCAAGTCACAAGAATTGAGTCCAAGCAGATCTCAAGATGCCAGGTCAGTCGGCACAATTGTTAACAACTATCATTTTTTTAAAAGAGACTACCAGATGGCTTAGAGAGTTTTCAAAATGTGCGTTTGATGGAATATCATAATTCATATACTTAACATCCTCGTGATTTGCTATTGAGTTTAGAAGAAGATATTAGTCCAATGTCAGATTTAATTGTGATATATAAATACATATTTTCTAAATGTATCCTAGAAGTATTTTCAATTCTATCCAATAATTATAGTGCCTATATGGAAAACACACAAATTCATGTTGCATTTTTGGTAAAGCTGGTTTTAAAGGGATATTAGATTATGGCTATAACTGAACTTGCAAGCGCCTAGTGATAGGTGGTGGTTTGGAGAGAATGGTATCACTGGTACGTAGAACCCACAGAGCAGTGGCAGCTGGTTCAATGTCGACCTCCCAGACGTTGCATGCACAGTGGACTTCTACAAGAGCATACAGATTCTCTAGTTAACTGGTTGGATCACTGGAAAATTGATGACTGGTCGAGCTGAGAATGTGCAATGGTGCCCTTAAACAGAACATGTTTTTCTGGTTTAGGGTGGGTGAAGGTAGAGGTTAGGGAAAATGGATGAAGGAGAATTTTGTCAAAAATATACAAATGTTGGTTAGTTTACTCGTTGTTATGGACTGGCTTGCCAGCTAAGCTGTCGCCAGAGAATTATGTGAGCATCACTAGAGAGGAGCTTTGGCTTTGCCCGCAAGTTGGGAGCCATGAGGACATGTTTCCATTAAGCAGAAGTTCTGTGCTTCCACTTAAAATGTGCTTGCCCTCAACACAACTCTGATCATTGTGTTTATTTGTGCAGCTGCCTGAGGTTGAACACTCAGGGGCACACACAACATTGCAATGCTATTTAAGTGTCTTAAACAACTAGATAATTTATGGTGTTTTTCTCGGACAGCAACACAGGCGGAGGAGGAGAGCCATTAGCCTTAAAGGGCTTGTAGGTCTGGCTTTACAGTGTATTCATAATCCAGACCCATTGGCATTTCCAAAGCTTGTTTCTAATGTAGATAAGCAAAAGGCTGGCAGTGACAGGCACGCCTTCCAGGGAACGCACCATCTCACTATGTATAGTATCTATTCAGCATCAAGACAAACTTTTGAAGCAGTGACCAAACAAAATCCACAGCTCTTGGGATCAAAAAGATCAGTTATGTTCACTTACTGCCAATAGTTTACCGAGCACCTGTATAGTGCTTCAGACTTTCTTCCTTAAATTAGTGAATTTGTAGATTTTGAGGGAGATTTCTGGTGTGCCTCTTTATGTTATAGTTGATAGGTGATTTTTTACACATTGTTCTCCTGTGGCCAATGACATGATCGTTTTTGCACTTTAGTTAATCTGTTTGAATCTGTTTATCATTCACAGAGGTTTAATAATTTCCTCATGTATCGGTACAAGCTTACAAAGTGTTTTATTAATTATTTGGGCTCTTACTTTAGCCACTGCATATTTCCCAAGCTGTGTTGTGCAGCACAAACTTTCATGCGACTTGCTGTGCCAAAAGGTGACTTCACTACAAATGACTGAGAAATCTACTGCACCACTTCACTGTCAGCTTAGTGTTCACTTGCTCCCTCTATTCTTAAAGTGTTTGCAAGCGTCCAGCAATGTGTCAATTCTTGGGTGGGCAGGCCTCTAGCGCTCTCTCTGTACTGAACGGAAGCAGGTCTTTCCCGCTCTCTCTACACTCAGTCTAAGCAGCATTCTATCTTGTCCTCTGTGCAGACTGTAAGTAGGCAGTTATCACCCCAAGTGCAAGCAGGCCTCTAGGGCCTCCTCTATACGCACTGGAAGCAGGTCTTTATTGGTACCTCCATAGGACAGTAAGGAGGCTCTGACACTTCATCTGTACAGAGTGCCAGCAGTTCTCTAATGCCCACTCTGTAGAGTTCTAGCATGCCTCTAGAGTGGCAGGCGTCCCATGTACTAAGTGCAAGCTGTCATCCTGCTTCTACCTCCGTACCTAGCATGCAGCAGATCTCGGACACAGCCAACCCGTGGGCTTGATCTGCGCTTCTTCGTGTTAGGATCTTGTTCACTTACTTGATCCATTGTGGAACATTTTGATGATTTCTCACAATTGTAATTGATATCAATTCTGGTTCAATTCTGTGTAATCGTTGTAAATTCTCTTTTCATTCTGTGTATTTGTCTTTAGTGATTCCTTGCCATGCTTCCCAATTCGGATATCTCTAAATCACATCCTTTCCTTAATGCTTTCTTTATGTGCCCAGAGACTTTCATATTCGCGTCTAGTTGGATTTCCATACTCAAAATGGGATACATTTTAATATGTTATGCTATGTTAAAATATTTGTGAAGTGCATGGCTGCCCCAGTATGGGGCGTTCCAGCGCTAGTCTTGCGAGAGAACTCAGTGAAGGAACAGAGGTTAGATGGAGAATAGCAAGGTCTTCTTGGCTCTTCTGAAAGCCCTGTGGTTCTGAATGGTCCTAATGGACAGAGGCAAAGTATGCCACAGGTCTGGAGCTTTTGCAGAGAGGAGCGGCTTCCTGCCCTCTCTCTTCTCAACCGAGGGACATAGGCTAAATGTAACTTAGCAGAGCACAAGGCTAGGGTGGGAACATGGGGACGGAGCAGATTGGTCACAATAGGAGGACACTGACGAGTGAGAATTTTATGAGTAATACATGGATCTGAGACTGATGGGGAGAGGAAATGGCCTACGAGGATCCATCAGTTAAAAAAAGAGGTGAACCAAGTCAATGGCGCTCCACCAAGGCACATCTCCTGTGACAAAGCAGCAGAATCTCATGAGAGACTGCAAACATTTAACACAAATGGATTGCACCCCTTGCATGTTTGTGAGCTGTGTCACTCATGAACACCTCGAAGAACAAGGAAACTGAAACCAGAGTAGATCCATGTTCTGTGTGTTTGTATGTATTCTACATGTGTGTGCGCCTATGTATGGTGTTTGCGTTAATTCTCTGTCTGATTTTCCACCTCGCTTCTACCTGTACCGTAGACATTTATTAGTACCAGTCACTTTCATTTGAACCTCACACTTCATAAGTACTGAAAAATACTTAACTTGGCATAAAATGGTATGTGCATGGGGATTGTAGTACTCAACTTGAGTGAAATGGAACAGATTGTACTGTTTTCAGTTAAATAAAATAGATGTATATATTTCCTCGCAGAATGGAAGTTTGTTTTTGGAAGAATGTGTTTTGATTGTCTGTAGTCTGACTGTGGTGTTCACAAGTCTTTTGTAATAGAAGCTGTTTAAAACAATAAGGTGAATCGGGGTCATTTAATTCTGGAGTGTACAGAAATCCTGGATTGAGATGGAGAGAAGGATTTGCGCACAGAGTAAGCTTTTAATAGGGACGCATTTTCTTTTTTAAATTCTCCTCTGTATTCTGTAGAATAGAAAGTACCTCGACTCCAACTTGCTGTACCCTCTAAAGCTGTTCAAGTACTTCTCTATATAATATTGCTCCTACTACTAAGTCCCTACTTTATATTTAGCTTTACCAGGAGTGTTTCCGTGTTTAAACAGTCTTGCTCTATCTCTTCATAGATCATAAACTTATTTTTCTTCTGCCATTTAGCCTTTTCTTTATTATTTTCAAGAGTATCCCAAATTTAACCACATCCTAATACAATATTATTATATCTGGAACCGTTTATCCTCTTTTACCACTTCCCTTTTTTGTTTTGTATCGTCCTTTATTTTCTTTTTGCTTCCAGTACATCTCTTCATTTCCTCTCTGGTCTTCCAAGCACATTTTGAAGCAACATTCCGACATACCTATTAACCATCTTTTTCAATGCTTTCACCACCTCTATCTCTTCCTGGGCCAGCCCTATTCCATATCGCTTCAGATTTTTTTATACCACTTCTGCATCTCCTAGTTCCTTAGTCCTTGTTAGGCATCTCTTTGTATCTTCTGATGTCTTCTAAGCACCTGTAAACATCTTCATCTTTTTCCAGTGTCTCCATATCCTATGCCTTCATACTACTGCTACATCGTCTGTGTTTTCGCATCTCTAGCACATCTGATCAGTTTCTTTGCAATTCTTCCTGTGGGTTCTACTTCCTTCCCAGTATTTATGCATAACTTCCTACACCCATCAACATTCTTATACTTGTTTTCCCAGTTCCTTCATTCCTATGGACATATCTTACTGTTAAGTAATATCTCTTATAGGAGGCTGCTTGTCCTTTTCAGATATTTCAAGTGCCTATGTTCGTATACACCTCTTCCCAGTGCCTTCCTCTGTCTTCTACATCTCTTGCAGAGCATTCATCCTTCTTAAACATCTTTTTTCTGGACCTTCATACATTGTCTGCATCCAATATTAATGTCTTTGCACATCTTTTCAGGGCCTTCATGCATTATAAACACCCAGACTTTGTTGCCTTAATTCTGTATTTTCTTTTATACCTTTTATACATCCGGTGTCTGTCGTCACGCCTTCATACCTTATCTACAACTGTTCACTCTATTGCTGTGTTTCTCCTCATTGCCATTGAGAAAGGATTGTAACGTAGTCTTTACTTCACTCTGGCCTTCTTGCATTTTTTACCCACAGTACTTCTTTTGTAAAAACAAAACCATAATAGTAAAATAAGTTCCAGGAACAAGATATTTTTAAAGAGCTCACTGCAGCTTGCACCATCCACTGATCCTCCCAGTACAGTCAAGTGCCAGTTGTGATGCTACCTACCAACCATCACACTACAATAAATGCGACAATTTGGGCAATCCCAGGTCACACAAAGCTGTAAGATTACCCCACACATACTTTCAACGTATATAGAATTGTTTAAAAACAGACCGAAGGCGCCTCCATGTGTTGGACTGTCATAAATATTTCTTAGTGTAAAAAAATAAGAGGCGGTCCCGAGCATCAGTAAACAACGGCACAAATTAAGCACTGGTTACCCTTAAGGATGAGAGCTCTTCAACCTCAGTTTAGTACTTAAAGCTCTATCTGGTTCTTGGGATCCTCTCTCACATCAGTTCATTTGGTATGAACCCAGCCCCTGTTTAAGGTCCAAAGATACATTTCGCCTTCAAGTCCCTACGTTTTGTCGCTGTGTGATGGTGCGAGAGCTTTCTCAGTGTTGACAGCTTCTCAGTGGAATCTTCTGACAGTATCTTAGATAAGAACCTTTCCTTTTCAAGCTCTAGAAAGCCCTGAAGCCTGCCTGGCTATTCTCTTGACTACTGGATGACTAAATGGTGCTGTATTATGTTAGCATTGTTTTGTGGTGAATATCTGTGGTTTACAAAAGCGTATAAATAAAGAAATGAGTCACCTTGCTGTGCCCTCGGTACTTTTTTTTAACGGTCAGGGTTAGAATTGTGTGCCAAGACAGTCCCCCCCCATATTTTGCTTGGGGACTTTATTTTTTTTTTATTGATTTTAAAATTCTCACAAGTTGTTCAAGTGTATCCTGGAGGGAGTCAGTCCTCTGGAGTTCTATACATTAGGAAGCATTAAACTTTACTCCAGTCCTTTTTATGAGCCTGGCAGTATTACAAACAGTAACAAATAGAAGTATTTGTGTGGCATGAGACAAAAGTGGAAACTCTGAAAAAGGCTTTACAGCGGAAAACATTGTGATGAGTTTTAAGTAAAGTAGCTTGCTGTCAGACATACGTAAAGCAGATATTTGTTTGGGTTTCAATGAAATATTAGGGTACATCAGTTATACAAGATGTTTATATGTAACAAGCAACGAAAAGTGAAGAGTATAGTGGTTTTTGCCTTTCTACTTCATTTTTTTATTTTTCTTATAAAATGCACATACATATGTCATAGAAAGTAGAATTAACACGTGGCAACATGTTTCTCTAAAAGAATTATGAACATTGTTAATATTTCAGAGGTTATTCGAAAAATGTGTGTGATACTTTTGTTATACCTCTTTAAAGGTATACTGAATTAATCCGGTTTCTTTCCAAAGTTATTAATTTGATTATAAGGGGGTGTCAGACACGGCCCTTTCATTTGCTGGACATATTTATTGAAAACACCAGGAACGGAAAATCTTACTTTTTCTTTGCGCCATACAATTCCAGTTTGGGTGTGGCAGCAGGAGGAACAGTAGCCATGTTTGCATTTGGTTTTTTCTATCATCAACTTGTGAGAATGGTGACATTTGAGTCGAGGGCAAGAGTTGTTTTGAAAACTCTTAGAAAAGCGAGGCTCAGGGCCACATTGATCTTTCATGTCCTCTTCACCTCCTTTTCGAATTTTCCACAAACTGATGATGAGTGGAATTTGTGATTATCGTTTTTGCTATTTCATGGTTCTTGTCTACTACAGTTTGTGTGAAAAAAGCGTCCTGCCACTGAGTTTGGGTCCAGTATCAGAATTGACATGGTTACAGGGAAGGTAGGTGCCTTCACCAATTTAGGCCCTCCTACGCTGCACCGTAGATCATCATCAGGGGTGTAACACAGGCCCCCGCATCCCCCGCAGTGCGGGGGGGGGGGCCCTCAGCACTGCACTTCGGCCGGGGAGCTCCTGATAGTGTCCGGAGGTAGGGCCCCTCCATGTACCTTGCAGGGGGGCCCCCTCAATTATCGTTACGCCACTGATCATCATACACACATCAGCAGAGCCACAAACACATACACAGCCTTTTCTGGTAAGACACATCTCTGGGACCAGCAACTTATTCTTTCCAGATTTCAATTTATCTCCAAAGCAAATTTAGAGGTACTTGGTTGTCCTGGGGTTTCCCATGCATTTGCCCGATAGTGAACAAAAGTGGAATATGGTTTGGGCAGAATTATTTATCATTGCTTGTTGGTGAGGATGTCAGTAGACTCTAAGGTAGAACTCTTCTGAAGGTTCATGAGACTTATTTTGTCCCAGCTGTTACTAAGTTTGATATGTTAACTAAGGTTTCAACCGGTGATCTACTAGGTACTGTTGTTGAGAAGCACAAGGAAAAATAAATATGCCATTCTCCGGGTTTCCGCCGGTCCCTACTACATTACTGAGCTAACCTCCTCCCTTATAAAAGGATATTAAATTTTCACTACGACATCCGTTACATTACTGGGCTTGAAAATGTGGTCCAGAGAGCTAGCTTTCCCATGAATCTTTCTGCATTTCACTTGGGGTTTCTTGTCACAACACAGAAGTATCCCTCAGCATTCAGTACAAAGGGGTTTGCTATATAAATGTCCACTTAGTAGTGCAGGGTTCCTATAATTCTTGAGCCACTTTTTCTTTCTCTATACTTGCGTGTTACTGAAGAATGAATCTTGTAGGGGAAAAGCAACAAATACGAATGTTGTGTCCTGGTTAAGGCACAAAAGGAAACCTATCTACCGCAACAATTATAGAAGTCTAAGACTAAAAATAATTATCTATATTGATGCTGAAGCTGCCTGTGCCATGCATCAGTATTTCATCTGACTTAGCAGAGTCAAGAGATGGTACCAGGAAAAGGACAGTCCCAGACAGTGGTAAAGTAGATTGAAGAAAGGACAGGAAGGTATAAGTAAACAAGTGGAATGTCTTTAGGTGAGAAGGAAAGGTAATAAACCCCCACAAATATATAAATGATTTGGAGTGATATTACAAATGCAGCCAAAAATATTCAAGGAATACATCAGTAAATACATCAACAGGCTTTTTGATTTTATTGTGTCTGCCCATGATATGGCAGCGAGGACATTATTCAATATATACCTAAATTTGCATTTGATTGGCTGAAGCAGTCATTCACTCATTTGGGTATAGCAGTACCCCGTCCTACCATGAACTGAATTTAGCATGTGTTTCCTACTGTAAAGGGACAGCGTCCTCCAAATCAGAATACCTACTGCTCCATAGTGGCACAACCACCCTTTAAACTCAAGAGGGCATTATGTATAAATTTGTCTTGAAGTTTGTCTTTCCAGTGACCCTGCCGATAAGGATTATAGTCACAGAGAAGACGCTAACCTCTGACCCCCATAATATTAGTTTACAAAATGCAAGCAGCCTAGATGCTTCAAGACAGGGGGACATCACTTACCCCTGTGATCCTTCTTCAGAAGTAATTACTTATTTTGCTACGATGGTTCAACACATTTAGCAGAAGCTTCGAAGTTTATTACCCTCTGCAAATGCAAAATCTAACATTTTGACAGAAGTCTTCCAACCGTCCTGCACAAATGTGGAGCCCTTGATTCCCTTCAATGAGGCTCGTCCAGAACTTGTGCTGGCTGAATGGAAGAGGCCCTTTCCAGTACACAGACAAATTGCCAGATGATGTAGACCTGCCCCAGGTGACAGTTTCTTTTTGTCCCACCCTTCTTTTGAAAGTCTAGTGGCCCTAGCTTTTTCCTAGAAAGAACCCAAATGCCTCTTCCACAGCGCCTCCAAATAGGAGTTGCAGCTTCACCCTTTGTATGGTAAACTCCACTTGTCTCTTGGGCTGCTATGTCCATGGTCTGTGAATACTTGCAAATTGTATGGTCATCTCCCTACTAGACCTCAAGAAATATCATGTTTTCCAATCTGGTTAGTGATGGTTTGCATTCTTCTAAGTTGATCGTGGAATACAGCAGAGATTCGGAGGACATTGTGACTTGGACCATGGACACACCTCTCATGCTGTCCTACTACGCATGGATATGTTCCACAGACTTCTCGGAAAATGTCAAGGCAACTCTCCGATACATGCCTTTTGATGGAAAGTAGCTCTTCGTAGAGAAGGCAACTCCTCGCCGTAACTCGTCAAAAACAGCAGAGCGTGGGCTCACTCGCTGAGCCTGAAGCCCCAGCAAGGCAGCTCGACCAACAATATAAGACGTTTTGAGGCTACCCAGGGGACATCCCACTTAGGAGCACCAACCTTTGCAGCTGCTCCAAATAACCCAACAGATGTACCGCTCCTTTCAAGGCATGGGTGGTTCTGGGGGCACCATCACCAGTGGCAGCAGAAGATCTAGTCTCCACTTTCCTTTCCCAGGTCTGATGCCTCAAAATTTCTTTCTCTACCTTCCATTTACACCATCTTCTGTTTTGGGTGGGAGAGTCTCCAACTTTTCCACCAATTGGTAGATGATCACAATGGATTGCCAGGTCATCCAGCTAATCCGCAAGGGTTCTGGCCTACTCTTTCTTTCCTTTTCTACAACAATCCCTTCACCCCCTCCCCCACCCCACCATGATCAGGACATGCTTTCTAACTCATGCCTTGCTTTAGAAGTGAAGTCCCACACCTTACTGAAGAAAGGACCCTTAGACGTGGTGTTTCTGGAAGAAAGGTATAGAATTTTACTGACTTTACTTCCAGATCCCTTAGGCCCATCATAGACCTTCACCTCTTTAACCTGTTCATTTGACACGATATGTTTAAAATGCTGGCCCTTAATGTAAGTGATTAGTTGGTGACCCTGGCCCTCCAGGATGCCTATTTACATGTGTCAATCCTTCTCACTCACATGTATTACATGAGATTTATCGTGGGGTCCTAGCACTATCAGTTTTCAACTCTACAATTTAGGCTGATGACTTCATCAAACATCTTTACAAAAGAGCGGGTATTTGTGGCGGTGTCACTGCAATGGTCAGAAGTCAGTGTATTCCCAGACTTGGGTGACTGACTGGTGAAAGTAGCGTCCCTGGTGCTGGTCAATGAACACATCCAGAGCACTATGACTTCTCCACATTTGGGGTTTTACAGTTAAGGCCCAGAAATCTCATATCCTTACCTGTCTGAGCTAATCTTTTATGGAAGCATTGTTGGACCTGACCCGCACAAAGGCTTTTCTTCCTTCTAATAGGAATGCAGATATGATGAGATGTTTATTACTGGGATCTGGGATTATAGTTCTGCCTGTCTTGAATTTTCTGGGCCTCATTCATTCTGTTGGTGCCACATGCCAGATGATGGATGACTGAGTGATGCCTGAGATAACAATTGTTCCTACATTCATAGTCTGTCGGCTCGGTGCCCATCGGAAGTCAGTCCATGTGCACTAATAGATCGATTCCTCCAACCTGAAGGTGTTTCATCCCTTCAGTTTTTCACAGGTGCATGCTACCCTGGTCACATTATATACCTTACAGGGCTAGGATGCCCATCAGCTGATATTACAGTGCAAGAGCTTCTGCATCGGGACGGTGGCTGCACATTAATGTGCTAGAGCTGCAAGAGGTCCACCTATGTCATAAAGGCATTTCTTCCTTCCATCTCGGAGAGCACCATTCTATTCTCTCAGAGAAGACCACCAGTCTTTTATCAACAGGCAGGGTAGTGTGGGATCATGGACCTTGTGTTGGGAGGTGAGTGGCCTGTGGCCTGAGACACAGTGACAGCGATTAACCCAGTAGTGTTTCACCTTGCAGGTTCCTTCTGTGTGAGATTGGATGCTGCAAGTCATTTCTCACTGTAGCACCGGGAATTGGAACTACATTCCGAAGAGAAGTGGCTGATCTCTGTATTGGGGTGTCCACATGTGGATATATTTTCCATGAGCCAGAACAAAAAGTGCTCTCAGTTCTGTGCCATGCACTTTCCTCTTAATGGTTCTCTGGGGAATCCGTTTGTTAATTTAGTTCCAGGACCTGCTGTAGGCATTTCAACCCGTTCTCCTTTTCTCAGAGGTACGGGAGGATGAAGCACAACTGATTTTGATAGCTACATGTTTAGCGAGGAGGATCTGGTTCGTTAATTTATTGGCTCTCAGCATTTGGCCTCCTTTTCCTCCCCCCTTATTTGTTGACCCTACTCTTTAAGAAGGATGGCTAGGTCCTCTACCCCAACCCACAGGAAACCTATTCGAGAACCCATTTATGCAGGACACTGGAACAAATCTGTTCAATAGTGCGAGTGAAAAGGCTTTAATACTTTCCAGTCTTGCCTTTCTGTCACCCTGAGATATGCACTTTCTTTTTCCAAAAGGGTCTTGCGATGGCTATATAGGTAAGAGTTATTTGGCTGCCCTGTCTGACTACATGTGTCTTCTGACCAGCCATCCTTGTTTACATCGCCACTAGGAGGTGCTATCAAAAAAGGTTTGCATGTTTCCCACCTCACTTTTCATTTTTACTCAATGGGATTTCAATCTTGTGTTTACTTTATTAATTACATCCCTATTCAAGCAAATGCATAGTTGTCCAATTTACTTCTCACTTTAAAGACAGTACAGTAGTGCAAATAACTTCAGTCTATAGGGTCAAAGAACTTCTCTCTTTGTTCAATTATCACTGTTTTCTATCTGATTACGTTGGTCCTTTGTACCTACCTACCCATCCTTCCTATGCCAGATTATATCTTCCTTTTGAATGGGCCAGTCAATTACTCTTCCATATTTCTTCCCCTCCTCATCTTACCAAGGAGGAATAGTGACTGCATAGACTAGGCCAGAGGCATGTATTTCCTACTACATTGATTTCACTCAACAGGAGATAGCGGATGATTGTGTCTTTGCAGATTTTGCTAAAGCAAAGAACTGTAAGGTTGTGCCCTAGTGCACTATTTTGCATTGGGTTATGTTCTGTATCAAGATCTGTGTGCCTTAGCGAAGAAACGTCCCCTGGGAGGGCATTTATGCCCACTGCACAGGGGCGTAACACAGGCCCCCGGATCCCCCGCGGTGCGGAGGGGCCCCCCGAGCTGCAGGGGCCTCCCTTGGCACAGTACTTATGCCTGATCGCTCCGGAACAAATCCGGAGGGGGGGCCCTCTGTGTATATTGCAGGTGGGGGGGGGGCCTTGAACTTTTGTTACGCCACTGCCAAAAGACAATGGCTCCTTCCTTGGCTCTCACCAGAGGCATTCTAGTGGCTGACATCTGGCAGGGTGCCACATGGTCATCCTTGTATACATTTCCCAAGCCCAGTGACGGTTACTGCGCCAGGACTGTGTTGCATGGCTTCCTCGGTTATACATCACTGCTCATTCCCACCTCCCAGGGAGGTATTTCTTTGGGACTCACTCATAAGATGAGGAAACTTCAGGAAGACGTAGCCATCAGAAGAAAAGTTACTTTCTTTCAGTAACAATATTTCTGGTGATTTCATAATCTTCCTGCTGATTACTCCATGTTCTCCATTAACTTTTCCCTTCCACAGTGAATTAATGCTGCACATGATAAGATTCCAAGGTATTCAAACATGCTGTGTATTGAAATTAGCACTGTCGTTGAAGCTCTTTTAGTTACTCTGCATGCCTCGATGGTGCACGGCAAAAGTATCAGGAACTAGTGCCTCAGCAGCAGTTGCCACCTAATATACTCCGATGGCACATTCAGTGTGTGGAGTCGCTGCCTCGGCAAAATTTGGTTATCCAGCTGGTGCTCATCTTAGAGTCCTGAGAGCTCAGTAAGACTACCAGACACATATACGGAAGTCCTTGGCAGGGTAGGAAAATGCAGAATGTGATCACCATCCCAGTAGGGACAGTACTACAGGCTATTGCTATCTATTGCAAATTGTACCCCCTTCCTTAGCAGTGCTCTTCAATTTGACTATAATTTGTGTAACCTACAAACTAAATTCATTAGGAATCATAGGTCAAATATGCAGAGAACATGAAAGAGCCAGTGTCCGTCCCTGTTTGGTTCTATCACTTTCTGAGCAATTATGATTTTGTGGGTAGGTGTCACTGATCTCACAAGTTGGTATTAGGAATTATCCTAATATACTATGAGTTCAAAACATTATGAATATAGGGTATTGGCTTGACTGGTAAGTAATATTTCTTGTTGCCTTCTACTGTTTTGCGTATATGTTCAACAAATTAAGGTCGTTTTTATGTTTTGGAATATATCTCAGTTTTTGTCCATGGAGCAGGCGTCCATAGCACTGCTGTGTAAAAATTAAAAATGGTTTTTAATAAATGCGGGTATCTTTTTTAAAGCATTGAAATCCCATGGAAAAATATTCTAGAACATATTATCTGCCATGACTCCATAAATATTTTGCCCCACACCCTTTCAAGAAGGTTGTTGTATTGATCCAAGACATAATTCTGTTTGCTGTAGCTTGTGCAACCTTATATTCAGCCAACCAAAGTAGATTTTGAGACTGCCAGTTACTAAGTTCCAATGTAGTATCATTATGCAATAAAAGTATGTAATTAGCCCAGAAATACTCTAAGCATATAACATATATTATATTTCCATATCCTGTGCTAAGCACGTAGATCATGCAGGCTGTACTATGTTCTGCTCTATCAGTACCTTAGCAAACAGCTATTGGAAAGTGTATTGTGTACATAGGAGGTTGAAAACTGAGACTTGTAGACTGACTTACAAGGAATGGCTATATAATTCATGTAAAATATGATAATGTTTTTCCATGTTTTTATGTGCAAATTATTTTTTGTCACCGTTCTGCTTTCTGTTCATGTTGCTGATTTTACCGATTTAACCATTTTTGTACTAATTTCTAATTTTCTACAATAAAATAAGGAATCTGTTGCCTATCATTGACAACACAGAGTGGTGTACAGTATTTATTTATTTATGCTTTCTCCTCCACTGCCTTTCTCTTCACCATAGGTTGAACATGGTTTGTTAACGTGAGGTTACATGTGTTCATGGATGTTTTTACACAATTAGTCTTGGATTTACTAAGTTTACTCTGAGAGCTACACCCAGTCCTTCCTAATTCACCTAACACACTGCATCCGGATTAACTTGGAACTACCTAATGAGTGCAGTCATCTTTCACTCTGTATTAATATGTTATTGTTGTATATGTTTCTATTAAATATGGCAATCAAGGACATGCTATCCCTTTGTCTGTCCTATAGTCCATAGTCTTTTGTCGGTTTCGTGTTTGTTTCACAAATGATCGCACCAGTTATTAATAGCCATTTTATCTGATAGAGACATCTTGCCGCAGATACCTTACCTTACAATTCCCCGGGCATCAGTATGGATCCAGCAGACTTTTGCCTGAACAATACCCTTACGTGCCAGTAGGTAGCATCAATCAGCGCCACATGATGTTTGCATCACCTATATAGGCACCACCTTTGCACATTGACTTCGGTTCTTGTCTTTCCGCCACAACTAGCACAGATATGTGAAGAGAGCTATCCTCTGTCATATTTTACAGGCTTTTTTCGATGTTTTGTCAATGATTTTTAGTGTGTTGGTTTCTCCACAATATCGAAGAAGACTTCTGGATTCAAAGTGTGCGGCATCTGCCATCGCGCCATGTCGGTGACTGATCCACACTTAATTTGTCTCTGGTGTCTGGAGCGCGACAATGACTCAAAGTCGTGCTCCGACTGGAAGGTTCGGGCACTGCTCCAGGAGCCCTAAGTCCTCGACCTCCCGCTCGAAGTCGTCAGGTTGGTCGGGTAAGAGGTATAAGAAACTAAAGAAGTTGAAGCATGCTTCAACTTCTCCCCGTCCGTCGGCCAACGTGACGGAGGTGTATCGATGCCCTAGGCCTCATTCGGCGGAATCTGCTCCTAGGTCAGCTTCGCACTTCCCTACCGTTCCAGGAGCGACCCCTACCCTGCTTAAAGAGTTCTATGATGCCATGTGCCTCATATTTGCGCAACCTGACCCACCCAGTATGCCTTTGGGCCCCGGAGACTCAGAGGGGGCTCCGTCAGGTTCCGTGCCAGCGGCTCCGGTGCCCTCCAATGAATCCGGTGGTGGACCCAGACCAGTGCCGGTCGTGCCACTGCGGCCTTCCCCGAGACTCCCGACGCGGCCAGACACATTCTCACCCCCAACAACCGAGAGCTGGATCAGCGCCTACCGACACCAATTCCAATGTCTATGGCACCCTTGGGTCCTAGGTAGATTCCGCAGCCTTATTTTGAACGGCTAGGAATGGAGGAAGATTGGGAGGAGTCGCTGGACCCTTTACAAGACCAGCCTGAGCACGAAATGGACTGGTATTTGTAATTGGATACCTCTACACATTATGGCCTGCTTTCTCCCCCTACCATGACTACGGAGGAGGGAGCGTCATATGCTATGGTGGCGATCCAAAATTCCTCACCAACCAACCTACCCCAGAGAGCTTGGTGGTCAAAGCCTCTACCTCATAAGGCACGTTCCTCTCTGCACCCTTGAATCCAAGAGGTTGGATAGTTGGGGCCAGTACGTTTTTCTTACCGCCAACCTTGCATTGCAGTCGGTTGCACAAGTGCTGCCTCAGGTCCCGGAGGAGGCCCGGGCCATTCTCTCCCAAGCAGTTTCAGACAGGAGAGATGCAGTAAAGATCGCCATTCATTGTGGGCTTGACATCACCGACTCGCTTGGCAGAGCGATGTCATCGACTGTGACTGTTCGACTCCACACCTGACTGAGAAC
The DNA here is from genome assembly GCF_964204655.1 of Triturus cristatus. Lineage (NCBI taxonomy): Eukaryota > Metazoa > Chordata > Amphibia > Caudata > Salamandridae > Triturus > Triturus cristatus. The sequence continues at coordinate 649,132,692 of NC_140594.1, forward strand.
TTCTGGCTTCTCTGGGGATGTCCAGGCTTCCCTTATGGCCATGCCCTTTGATGGCACATATCTCTTCGGAGACCAGGCAGACATGCCCCGGAATGCTTTAAGGACTTGCAGGCTACGGGAAAGTATTTAGGCCTCTCTGTGACCACCCATCTCCAGTCTGTTTTTCGCCCCTTTTGTGGCCACGAAGGGGCTTTTGGCCACGCCAGCCATATCCCAGCCACAAGATTGCGCAAGTTCAGCAACCTCTGCATTGCCATGGGTGCAACTTCTTTTGACCCTGTGGGTTGGAAGGCCAGAGGTTGAGTCAGTCCACTACTACCCCTGCAGCCTCCAAGCCTTCCTAGTCCGGCCCTTCAAGATCATGGGTTGCCAGTAGGTGGCTGAATCAGCCATCACCTCCACCACTGGCAAAAAATCACATTGGACAGGTGGGTTCTTCAGATAGCCCGAAAGGGCTACTCCTTCCCCTTCAAGACAACCCATCCCTCCATGCCTCCAACTTACAAATGACTGACGGAGGACCACCTGAACTTGCTTCAGGTGGAAGTCCGGACTCTCTTGACCAAGGGAGCCGTAGAGAGGGTTATGGCGTCAGATGTAAGCTGTGGTTGCTATTCCCGCTACTTTCTGGTCCAGAAAAAGGACAAGTGCCTTCGTCCTATTCTGGATGTGCGATCCCTCAACTACTTCCTCAAAAAGGAAAAGTTCAAAATGTTTTCCCTGGGTCAGGTTCTGTTTGCCCTAGACCGTTTAGACTGGATGGTAGCGTTGGACTTGCAGGACGCCTATTTTCATGTTCCTGTCCTATATTTCCATCTGCATATAGGACTGCCACAAGCACTTTCAGTCCATAGTGCTCCCCTTTAGTTTTACCAGCAACCCTCATGGTGTTAACCAAGGTGATGGTAGTGGTCGCAGCTCATCTCCGCTTATCAGGGGTGCCAGTCTTACCCTATATCGATGACTGATTGTTGAAGGCGAGCTCGCCCCAGACTGTTCTCTCCCACCTCCAGACTAGGGCGAACCTCCTGCTTTCACAGGGCTCAGTATAAATGTGCAGAAGTCACACCTGCGTCCTTATCAGAGACTTCCTTACATCTGAGCTGTTCTGGACACAGTGCAGTTTTGGACCTATCTTCCCGTGCAGGAAGTCCAGGATATTCGAGCTATATCATCAATGTATCAGCCTCTGTCCTGGATTTCAGTGAGACTGACTCTGTTGCTGCTGGGCCTCTTGGCCTCCCTCATCCTACTAGATACACATGCCAGATGGCATATGCAGGCTCTGCTGTGGGACTTGAAGTTCCAGTGGGTGCAGCATAAGGGGAATTTCGCCAACATGGTCAAGACCTCTGAGAGAACTGCAGCTGACCTGCAGTAGTGGCTGACCAACCGCAGTTCGGTCAGAGGCAGACCCCTCTCCCTTCCCCAACCAGATCACACAGTAGTGACAGATGTGCCACTTCTGGGGTGGGGTGGCCATCTAGGAGAGGTGTAGATCAGAGGACTCTGGTCTTAACTTGCGGGAGCTCCACGCAATTCGCTTGACATTGAAAGCTAGTCTTCCTTCCGTCAAGGGAAAGCTGGTTCAGGTGTTCATGGACAACACCACCATGATGTGGTACTGCAACAAACAGGGCGGGGTGGGGTCGTGGACCCTTTGTCAAGAAGCCTTGCGTCTTTAGACATGGCTGGAACAGCCGGGCATATCCCTTGTGGTTCACCCAAACCTGCTAGGTTCCCTGAACACCAGGGCAGACAAACTGAGCCGTCAATGCCTAGCGGATCACGAATAGCATATCCATCCGGAGATGGCGCAAGGTCTTTTTCAGTAGTGGGGAGATCCATTGGTTAGATCTGTTTGACTCTGCTGAGAATGGGCTATGTCAGCAGTTTTGTGCACTGGAGCTTCTAAGGCGGTACTCGCTTGGCAATGTTTTTCATCTCCAGTGGAGCTCAGGCCTTCTGTACACCTTTCCGCCAATACCACTTCTGTCCAGAGTGCTCAAGACGGTCAGGATCGACCAGGCCCAAGTAATTCTTGCAGCTCTAGACTGGGCATGGATAGTCTGGTATCACAAGGTTTTCCAGCTGAATATCGATCCTCCAATCAGGCTGCACCTTCTGAAGGATCTTCTGTCACAGCTGCAGCAGATGGTCCTCCAACGAACCTATCAACTCTACACCTTTTTTCATGGAGATTGAGCAGCAGCAGTTGATAGCATTCGACCTGCCTCCCGAAGACTGCAATGTTATTTTGGCAGCCAGGCGTCTCTACCAAGACTTGCTGGTAGCAAAAAAGTGTAACATATTGTATAGAAAGCTTTATTCATCCCCTTTTTCTTCCCTCCCTCAAGTCCTCTTTAGTTAGACCCTTGTCCAGCAGGGCTCTGCTTTGGGCACTCTTATAGGGTATGTTCACAGTTCTGACTGCCTTCTTGAGGCTTTCGCCAACCGTCTTTATTTAAACCCCCTATTTCAAATGGATTCCTCAAAGGGCTTGTACATATGTTCCCACCTGCCCCATTCTTCATGTCTCAGTGAAACCTTAATTTGAATCTCATCACCTTCATGTGTGCTCCATTCAAACCTCTGCGCAACTGCCCCCTCTGGCTGCTTACCATCAACCGTTTTGGTGACAATAACTTCAGTCCGGGGGGGGGGGGGCGCGCGAATTGCAGGCTCTGTCATCCAGGCCTCCTTACCTGACCATATTCCCTGATAAATTGATGCTTCACACTAGGGCTTTTTCTTACCGAAAGTGATTTCCACATGGAGCAATCTGTCAGCTTGCCCACATTCTATGCTCCCCCATACCCCTCTAAAGAGGAGGAGTGACTTCAACATCTGGACCCAAAAAGAGCATTTTAATTTTACCTTGATCGCACTAAAGAATTCTGTGTGGACAACCAACTCTTTGTGGGGTACCCTGGATCAAAGTAAGGTTATGTGGTGCAGAAGAGGACTATCTTGCGATGGGTTGTCCTCTGCATCAAAATTTGCTACGCTCTGGCCAAGAAACAGCCTCCTGAAGGCTTAAGGGCTCATTCCACCAGATCTAAGAGTGTGACCACAAAGTTGCAACGTGGTGTTCCAGTCCTTGGCATCTGTCAGGCAGCAGCATGGGCAGCACTGCACACGTTCAGTTAGCACTACTGACTGGACATTCCAGTCCACAGGGATGGCTTTTTTGGCGTTTCTGTCCTGCAGGACTTCCTGGTCTAAACTTGTCTGCAGCCCCTCCTCTGTGGATGGTATTGCTTAGGTATCTATTCTAAGGTAAAGAATCTGTGGCCAGATGTCTCTATCAGATGGACAAGTCACTTACCTTCAGTAATACCTTATCTGATAGAGACCCACCCATCCTCCCTGCAATGTGGACAGGTTTTTAGAGTCAGGGTGGATCCCTTTCAGGGCCCTAGTTGTTACAAACACACCACTGCCAGCGCTCTTCATGGATTTGCGCTCCTGACATGGAAAGTCGTGAAAAGTAACAGACTTCAGCACACTGAGGTGGCACCTATATAGGTGATGCAACTGTCACTTCCGGCACACATGCCTCTGACATCATGCGGAGTCGACCTACACCACCTTCCGGCACGCAAGGGTATAGTTCGAGCAAATGTCTTCCGGATCCAGCCTGACGCCTGGAAAATTCTATGGTAAGGAATCTGCAGCTAGATCATGTCTCTACCAAATAAGGCATTACTGAAGGTAAGTAATGTGTCCATCACTCCTTCCTCAAGCATCAACTGTTTGGATGCCAGGAGAGAATTGTTATATTCTCAAAATCCTTAATGATTTAAAAGACTGACATGTGAGGAAATTGTATTAGGATCAGTACTACTGAATGACTGGCTGACAGCATTTGTAAAGCTCACACTACCTTCTTGAGTCTCTTGGAGCTGGTCTTACAAAAGCCACCTACCAAGCAAACAGGTCTTCAGATTTTTCCTGGAGATCATAAATAAATGAGGGGAGGAGCCTAATGCATAACGACAATGAGATCCAGATAGTGAGGGTCGGACTAGAGAACGAGTAATACAATTACGTTTGGTAACCATAAGCGGTCCTTCTTTGCACCGAAGGTCCAGAGATGGTCGATATGGGCTTATCTTGAATGAGACAGCCTGGCACCAATTAAAAAGTGATCTGGGTGATCATAAAATGTATGCAGTCTTCACTGCTCTATGTGCGGTCCCATTACTGCCCTCACAGCGGCATTCTTTAGCCTTTGAAGCCGACAAAAGAAGAATTTTTGAAAGGCATTGCAGTAATTCAGTTGGAAGTTATTTGCCTCGCCTGCAACTATGGTCATTTTTATTATCCATTGATAAGTGGAGTAATCTCTTTGAGTTTGCTGAATATATGAAAACAATGTGACCTCTGCCATCATCTTGGATTTACAGGAGGCCTCTTCATCAAATACCTCACAAAGCTTTTTTATATCACGGCTTACACAGTATCACTGTAACTTTAGTTGCATATTTAATCTGATAGAGACTGTTAGTGGTAGATTCCTTACCTTAGAATTTCCCCCAGGCATAAGTCTGGTTCCTGAGATATTTTCTTCTGCAGTACCCTTGCGCATCGTTAATCGGATAGCTCCACTCTATGTGATAGAACATTGTGGTATTGCCACAACCTCTGGGACAGCAAGAACTAGAAGTTCATACATTTTACTTACCTGGTTTGTTATGCTCCCAACCCTCTCACAAATTAAACACCCCTTCGCCAGTTGGTTCTAAGCAGAGCCACTCTTTGCCTGTCCCCAATCCATAAGGTCTCAGAATTAATTTATACTGACTTTTTAATGTGCATTTGCCGTTCAACTCTTTTTTTTCACATGCGAATGGCTTTTTTCAAGACTTACATTTTCAGTTAATTGCTAACTGGTTATTAATATTGCCTTTAAAAGGCTTTTTTCCCCAGAGTTTTATATAGCACAAACTTGACCCAAAGGTATTAGGTATCAGAGAGCTTTACAAGATCACCAGTTGCGTTAGACAAGGACACATTCATTTTAGTTAGGCAAGGGTAGAGTAAGGGCCATGTGCATGATCACATTTTCCCGTAGACACAGAATGGGCAAAACCCTTTGATGCATCTGGCCCATTGTGATTTGCCCAGAATCACAGGATGTTGAGCGTCATTGCTGAGACTCGAACTGGTTCCCCAGTTTTGAAATCGACCGCCCTAGCCGTTAGACCACATCCTCTCCCCAAACAGGTTTTTAAATGTATTTGCCTTTTAGTCTTTTTACATTGTGTTCTCAGTGTGAGATGGCAGTCGCTTATACATACATTGAATGGGTTTTTTAGTTCAAAACAGCCCCATTACTTTCTAATTGTCAAGTAAGTCTGAAGTGTTTATTCAATTAGCCTGATTATTTTAAAACACATATTTTGGCTATTTGCACTTCTGGAGATCTTTGAGTCGCTGCAGGAAAGGGGCATTGTGTCATCGGGCGAACTTGAAGAGGCATACATCTGCATTCTTCATCACCTTTGGCTTGGCTGCTGGCGGAAATGCATCTTCCCACCTTTACTAAACCTTGAGATTTATAGTCAACATGATGGAATCCAGACGTTTACCAACGTCCACCAATTCGAGATTTAGTTCCTAATTGTTTTAATATATCCATAGAAGGTAGTTAATGATCCATCACATAAAATGTGTTATTTCTGTTATTGAAGATGGCATCTCTGTTAATAGTGATATTCTGGCTTGGAATGTTAGAATTATGTCTCCATCTTGCTCCATATATCAGGTTGTGAATATCTCGTGGCTATAGCTGCACAGTCACTGGATTGAAAAATAGGAGGATCAAGAAACAGTCACAGACGAATCACAGCACTTGGGCACAGTTTAACTGAGTTTAATGACAGGAATTCAATTCTGGCCACTGTATCCAGATTGATAATGTCCATTTTTAGGTCTCGCCTGACCCAGCGCATGCGCTGGTCTGGCGAGACTTATTGAGAGGGCTCCAAAAAGTGCTACCAGGCCAGCCTAGAGCTACAGTGCATGTGCGCGGGCGCCGCGCTTTACCGCAATTACTTTCACTTTCGCGGCTGCACGGCCGCTTTGATGTTTGATCGTGATCACTTTCACTTACGCGGCCGCACGGCCGCTTTGCTTAGCCAATAGGTCTCGCTTTTGGGACCTTATAAGTATTTAAATATGCAACTGTTGCATGGCTAAACACTTATAAGGTCACAAAGGCGAGACCTATTGGCTATGCCAATGCTTGTTGAATCTCTTATAAGGTGAGAAGCACACATTAGTTCCATAATATAATAGTGCAGAACAGGTTGTCATAATAAAAACAGTTTTTCACGGTTCCCTCGAACACCATGTAGCAAGACTGTGCCAGTAGTGCAGGGTAAGAAAGTATAAATGCAAACCGACTGTGCTACGAAAGTGAAGAAGGCGGAACTGAGTGATGTTAACTGTTAAAAGAAGCACAAGGAATGAATTGTGGCGAGATTACATTTGTGTTCTTCTGCAAAAGGATTATCTGCATGGAAATCGCCTTTGCAATCATTTGCTATTTCTCTGCTAGGTTTAGTTTGTTGGAGACTAAAGTGCAAAGTCCAGGTGGCCGGAGAAGAATTCTGAAGAAGCATCTTTCAATTGATGCCCCAACATTTGTATATGCCTCCCATTTTGCCTTATTGTTTACACATTTCCATATAAGCGGTGGTTCTCAAGATATTTTATAGATATCTGTGGCACTATTGAGGGCATTGCACAGAGGATGGAACCTTTATTCTAGGTGATTGTCATGCATCCTCATCTGGAGATCGACAATTTTGCTTATTGGCTCCTGAAGTCTTAATTTGGTCATCCGAAATTATAAGAGAACTATGTGGCTTAAGATAAGAAGACTGCTTACTCGTAAGTGTGATTATTTTTTTTTTTATTGTATGTAAACTGTTTTGTTGACAATAAAACTTCTAGGGCTTTTCTTTTTTATTGTAATGTATCTATCCAATACATTTTACAGAGAACTATCTTCCCAAGCTACCTTTATAAAATATGTGTGTTGTGATATTTTTTTTATTCTTACGTTAGCACAGTTAGGACTTTTGTTTATTTTAGGCTTTGGTGTTTTACATAATATAATGGGGGAAAAGTAGTTATTTCATGTTTAGGTTTCTAGTAGGGTGTGCTGTTTTGTGTAACTCAAAAGAAGAGTCTCTCTCCTTCGGTCACCATCTAATTTTTAACCGAGGACTCCACCCTTTGAGATTTTGCATAGCGGCTGACAGGGAACGGGGTGAAAATACAATCTACACAAAAAAAGGTACCTCTTTGGCTGCCTTCGTCTCTACTCCGCTTCCCTTGAGACAAGTACCGGAACAGAAGCAGGAAACACACAGGCTCCCCTAAGCCAATCATAATGTTGCAGTGCAGCGTTGTGATTGGTCTGAGCGCACATCCTGGTGGGGAAATGAAAAGTGTGCATAAATGTTTGCCCACTCAAGACTGCCGGCCAAACCGCCATGCGCACTCAGAGTGTGTCCACCACTCCTCCCTCCCCTCGCCCTAACCTAGCCCCGTAGCGAAGAAAAATAAAATGATTATAATGTTATTATAATTTTATTTTTCCTTTTTTCACTGCTATGAGAACAGTGGGACGATGCTCCTCCGCCTTGGCGAAGGAGCCGCCCCTGACTATTTCCTTGCTTACTTGAGCACTATGCCGTAACCGTTGATGAGTCCTTAGAACGTTCCATTGAATCGAGATACGTTTAGGCTTCACTTGTTTTACCAGCTTGTGGTGGTGTCTGGTTTTCAAATCAATAAGTGGATACCACTGTTTCTACTATTTATTTAATTTCAGTACTAGGAAGCTCTGAGTTGTCCTGAGATGGTCTTTGGATAGAAGGAAGGACTTGGTTAAACAAGACAAGCTTTTGCCATTTCTCATCCATCACCTCATGAATCCTACTTACTGTTACCAACTGGTAAATATGGTCCAACCTGCAACCGTGATACACTTTGGCAGCATGCAATTAATGGAAATATGAAAGCTGTGAGGTGGAATATGGCCATAGTTTTACCAAGCCCGGTTGTTGGATACACATGCCTTTGTCAGGAGACACCTGGACCAAACTAAAGAATCTGTGAAGAAGGAATGCATTTACCGCACTACCAGCCCCCCATTAAAACAGCTGTTTGATTCAAGTATGTTACTTTGAAAGATACTCTACTGTAGAGGAACGGTTAACCTACGTGTGGATTTGATTCTTCAGAGTGACTGTCTTTCATAATGTCATGCAAATCCGACATCATTCAAATAAGGGAAAGGAGATGATGTCATGAACTGTTTCCAGGACTCCTCGGACTATCTCAGCATTGGATGAAGGATATGGGGCTTGTCAGTTTCCAGTCAATCATTGGGATACTGCCTGGTCTCTTCACGTATTGACGTTAATAGACCGAAAAGCGGCTAGTTTTCATGATAGTCTTGGGATTCAACCAGTGAGTGGTAGAAGAGGCAAGCATGTGGCTTTATGAAATATGCTGAAGCTTTATAACCAGGGTTGCAGCTAAGTAATATATTCTTAAAACCCAGATGCTCATCTATGGTGTGGACTAAACTCAGGGGAAGTAGAGAGACCAAAACAGGTCAAATTGAAGAATTCAATATCAGCCACATCAGTACCTGATGTACTAAGACCAGTCTCTGTGTTTTTTTATACACAGAATGATTTACAACAGGACCTTCATTTTTCAGTGCTCATAATATACTTACCTCTGTAGCTGCAAAAGGGATCGTCCTCTGCTGTTCAGCAGATCCGTGGGGTGTTAGGGAGTGAGAAGGAAGTCGATTGAAGGTGTCTGGGCTGTTGCTGGAAGGTGAGGCTATTGTCGATGTATGCTGGTGTAGCGGGCCGGAAGGATGCACACGGAGTCGAGGGGAACTTAGTATGGTCTTTATTGTTTTTACAGTGTCTTTGGCAGTCCTGCTACTCCGGTAGTAGGGGAGGGGTCCCTCAGGAAGGCGGGATTCCGGACTGGTACGGCTTCGTCTCTCCCTGGTGCTCCGGGGTCTCTCCAGGATGTTCAGGGTACGTTGCTCCCCAGGGGACCGGTGGGAGGCGGGTGACCAGGAGGGAACAAAGAAGACACGAAGGGGTCAGGTATAGGGACACAGACGGAAGGATTTGGGGAAAGGGAGTGAGGAGTCACACGGTGCTTTACTACAATACCCAGACAGTGATACGGTGCGAGGTGCTCAGGGAAGGGACAACAACTACTGTCTGCTGATAGTGGCTAATCGGGGAGTTAGGTCGGGTGATTCAGGGAGGTTTGGCAAGCTTCGCTCCCACCCACGCTTTGACTCGGCCCCGTACCTGTTGAAGCCACACTTCCCTTGAAGTGTGGCACGGGGATTCACGGGAACGTTGGCCTCCTGGCTTAGTCTTCGGATCTTCCTCCCCGCTCTCGTCTCCTCCTCCGCTTCTTTGGTCCGCTCGCTCTCTCTCTCTCCACGGCTTCTCCCTTCGCTCTTCTCCAACCTCCTCAACGCCTCCAGGTGTAAAACACACCGACGTATGGTCCTTCAGGGTTCTTACAGGTTCCGGGTCTCTGACGTCAGACGAGGGGCCGGGCCTTGGCTCGTCGTACTCCGCCCAATTAAAGAAACAGTCAGCCTCTTCGCTCCCACAATAGTTGGTTGACTGGTCCCCGTGTGGCTGTGGGGAGAGATAAGAAAGCCGTGACCTACTAGTGTCCACATCGCGGGGACTCGGCACCTCGTCACAGCTGGTCTCGTTGTGCAGGGCTTTGTAGCAGTTTCTTGAGGTGAGGTGTGATGTGGGTCCTTCTGGGGAGGTCGAGGATGAGTCGTTCTGCTGAGTTTTGTATTTTCCGGAGTGTCGTGATTACTACGTAGAGTGTGCCTGTAATTCTGTCTCCTGGTGTTGACTGGAAGCCACTGGAAGCTCTTGGTGATCATGCGCAGGGTGTGGTAGCATGCAGCTGAGACTGCGTTGACTTGTTTCTTCATAGATAGCTTGCTGTCCAGGACGATGCCAAGGTTGCGGGTGTGAAATCATTTGAAATAATAGTCCCAAATGAAAGACTTATTAGTGGGTGCTCGGCCAAGCAACAGATGACATTTTATGGGTTAATGTACGGTCAAAACATGGAAATAATTAAAAGGTTTAATTTGGATCCACATCTAAAATATATAGAAAAATTGCTGTGTGAACAGAATACATTTTGTTTTTTGAGATATTTTTTTTTTACCCCTTTTGGAGTCAAACTAAACCAAAAAGTGTATGTAAATGCAGAAGTCAAATTGTGGGTGCAACCACCAAAGAACCTTAATTACTTTGGTAGTGTAATTCAATTATGACTGGCCAATCAGATTATATTCAAAACAACATTTAAGCCGTGAGACCCCCTTTGACAAACTTAGGCTGATTTACTTGTCCAGAAGACCACAGCATAGACAAGGTAGTCTTGCAATGTAACACTCGTGTGTTTTTTTTTTTTTAAGATACAAGGGACTTCAAGTTTACAATAATAATGGTTAGTGGCAAGATTATAGCAAAGATAGGCAGAACCCACAACATTAAGTGACCTTCATTGATCATCTCCATCTGTCACTTTAGATCTTAAAGAATATTCTCTTCCTGGTCATGGTAAGAATGTGTGGGTAATGACAAACAAGATACCCATCTACTTCTACTCCACAAAAGATGAGGGATCAAATATTTTCCAGTCTAGAGGGAAACATGTCTTATCTCCAACAGGGTTAAACATTATTTGGCAACCTTGCAGGAAATCCGAACATTCAGTCAGATGTCTTGAGCAGGTTGAAAAGGGTCATCCCAAGAAATCAGAATCTGGTGATGAGTACTGTGTCTCAGACACTGGGCAAGGAACTGAGCACCTGTTCAATCAGTGATGGAATGGGGAAGCTTGGGTAACATCTCTCTCACTTGTAGAGTTACCGTCCCTAGCCCTACGCAACTGGTGCATGTAATCCAGAGAAGGGTTAAAGTACCCAGTCACTAAATCTCTGGGGACCAAATCATCAGCGTGATTGAGTCTTGCTGCTTGTCTGCTTCTTGACATTCCAACTCTTCATTGCACCAGGAGCTTGAGCAAATCTCTCTGCGTGTAGTAATGTTGGCTCATTACTCAGTGTGAGTACGTTTTTCTTTCTGGAGGAAAGACAGTCCTTCCTACTAACCCATCTTTTCTCCACTAGTTGAGGCTTACTCCCATGGGGTGCAGGCGGCTATTAAAAAAGGTGAGGCTGTTAAGACAGCAAGCAACAAGTCTCACCTCAAGGAGCAAGAAAAGACTTGTCTCCCCGGTGATCGGGCCAAATCTCAGTACCCTAGACAGGAGAAAATACCTCAAAGGTTTTGCTTTGCCAAGATCAACCATCATGTCCTCAAATCCAAGCAGTCTTCTCAGAAAGTTGCTTCACCAGTTGAAGTGCACCAAGCTTAGGACCCTAAAGTAAGTGACACTGTCCTCTTTCCTGACATTCCAGATCATCAACTTTCTACCTAAGGCTATTTCACTCCAGAACTTCGCTAAGGTGTGGAGATCTAGGAGAAGGCACACTGAGGCAGCTATCTCAGTGTTATTTGTGAATAAAAATCTGGCTCCCAAAGAACATTTTCAACTCCCTCCTCGGTCTGTTATGGTCATAACTGTTACTAAAAGAAAAAAACGAATTTCTTTCACATGGACAAAAATACCAAATATCTTGAATCCATCAGGAAGAGTTATGTGCCAGTCCATCAGTGTACTCCTGAAAAGGCCAGTGGGAATTTAGGAACCACAAGACTTGTTACACAAGTTTGACTGTATTCAGTTGGAATATAAGTATTTGCTTAACCTAGGCAAAAGCAGAGTACACAATCTGATGTTGTGAGACCTCATCCACATTTTCATAAGCACCGCGATCACCGGTCTATCCATTTACTGATGGGCCTGGCCGAAGTCTTCATTCCTCAGTCCAGAGGCCCTGGCAAAGATTATCAACCTTGTGATGGAAGAAACTTCTTGAAGGTCCTCTAGCCTTACAACACAAACACAGTTACAGGCTAATTGCTATGCTCTATCCAGGAGGTAATTTCCACAGTCTTTCTTCCCGCGGGTGAGTGCTTTTTAGGGTTTGAAGATCAGATTCTCCTTTGCCTCCAGCAGCTACATCCTGTTCTCGATGCTCCTCTCTGAGTTCCAGCAGGCAGTGCTTCAGGATAGGAAACAAGCCTGCGAAGAAGTCTACTCACAGTGGCCTCAGCTGACCCAGGCCCCAAAGGCTTCCATTGAGTTTCACTGCTTCTCTCGACACTGTTAGGAGGTCTACTCCATTCAAAGGGTTTATAGATGTTTCTTTCTGTACTGTCACTGGACCCAGATTATTACTCATTCATTGGTTCTCTTAGTGGTACAGCACAACTATGTTCTACTGGTTCTCCGGCAGACTTCATCCAGTCCACCTCTGCGTCAGTCAACTTTCCAAGAACCTTTGCCAACCGTTGGAAGAATCCTTCTTTTAGATTGATAATCAGCCTTTCCTAAGAAAAAGAGTGGAGCACCTCCTAAATTTTAGATCTTTGTTACCTAAATCACTTCTTATCCTCGCAGGCATTCAAGGTGCTAGCTTTGGTTCAGGTCCTAGTAGGCCCCTGGATGTATGACTTGCTCTGTTTAGCGGACCTGAAGGACGCTTCTTCTATGTATCTGTTCTGCAGGAACACATAACCATGCCCTTCGGGCTCATTGCAGATGTCAAGGTGTTTACTGAAATACTGGCCTCCATAGCTGCCTTTCTACAGTTCCTCCCACCTGGATGAGTACATTCTCAAGAGAGGCAGCACAGTTAGACCTAGCCCAAACCTCAGCACCCCGTTCAGTGGGCTCCGTGTGAACTACCCAGAATCCTCCAGAGATGGTCCTACACTTCATCAAGACGATGGACCACTTCCGGAATAATAAGAATGTTTTGTTTCTGAATAGTTCTCCTTGTAAAATTCAACATACCTTTACTTGTTTTCCTGCAGGCCCACCTTATAGAGCACTGGAATTGGTTGCTGTACAACCAGCACAAGCCTGTTCCTGTCTTCCCATCCTTGATGCTAACCTTTAGAATGGCAAGTATATTACCTCAGTGTTACAGTGAGAACCCTACTACACCTACTGTGTCCTCATCTTACAGTCTCAATTGCCTGACAAGGGTATCGGGGGAAATCACAGCAGGAAACTCTACAGCCGAGTTCTAGTTGGACATGCTACACCTTCCTGGGATATCGCCTCGTACTCCACCCTCAGTATCTCTAGTTAGCATGAGTGGTGTGCAAACGTAATAGAATACCTAACTCTTTGGGTTCGCTCTTTGTGCAGGGTTGGACTAACCTATAGGGCAATCAGGCAGTGCCCGAAGGGTTGGTCTGACAGGTCAGCGCATGGGCTGTTTTTTTTGTTGCTGTTGGTAGACCGATTTTATGTTCTGCTGGGCTGTTTTTTTTAATGTTGATTTCCCTGATATTAAAACCAACATTGCCTGCAGCAAGCTCAAATCGATGCAATCACAAAACACATAAACCACATGCCTTTACAAGTTTAAAACTGACCTAATTTGCAAACAAAGGACGCTTTTTTAGCTATCTCATTCACTAACGTGGGCCGCGTTTTCTTTAGTGCCTGGGCCCATTTTTTGTCCCAGTCCAACCCTGTGTTTGTGGGAATAGGACATCCAGGTTTTGGTAGGACACAAAATAAATAATACAAATATATGTGGTCATGAAACAATTTCTGTCTAAAAGCAACTTGAAGCCATCCGACTTTAACTTTTCTGTCCTATCTATAAACTTCCCAGCTATGTATAGTCAACCTTTCCCTGATTGTGAATGTGTGTTAGAGCAGATGTTCTTTACTTTATTACAACTCCCCTTCCATGAGGTTAAAAATCAACCTATGGGCATTCAACTTAGGCTAGATTTTACACAATGCACTAATTTAACAAGATGGCATTGCAGGGTCCAATCACTTGTCGGAGAAGCAATGGAAATAAGGACCTTTTGCAGCCCATCTGACAGGAAAAGAAAATACTCAAGCAGATGGTATCAGCAAGCTCACTTTGAGCACTTACAAAGAACTCCAAGAGGTAACACTGAAGGTCTTCTCCCTTGAAGGGTTTTTCCTCAGATATAACGATTTGCTTTTCTTAACAGCAGCTTGAGGTTTTTAGGTCTCGCCTGAGCCAGCACATGTGCTGCTCTGACGAGACTTTTAGTAGGTGGGCTTCAAAAATCCGACCACATGCTTTTTGTGTGGCCTAAAGCGTGCGGTTCCGCGCACGTTCCGCGCACAGGCGCCATCTGGCTTTCCTCTGGCATGGGTCATTAAGCGCATCGCTCTTTCACGGCCGTGCTTGCTTTCCATATGAGCACTCGTGTTTTCAGTCGCTCGGAGCTCCGACGGCCCTGTAAATCTGACTCGCCTTTCTTTAATCAGCATGGTGCCCGCTTTCAAGATTCACCATCACGGCCATGTGCCTTTTATTTTATCATCACAGCGCCCACTTGCACCCACTTCATGGCGACCACTTTTCATGTTTCAGCATGGCGACCACTTCAGGAGGCCATGGGCCTAACTTTTATCTACACAGCTCATGCTTTCGCCCAATTCATGGCAACTGAGCTTCATGTTTCAGCATGGCGGCCACTTCAGGAGGATGCATGCCTTTTAATTTATCAGCATGGCGCCCGCTTGTTTTCTACAGGGCATGTGTACTGGCTTAAAACATGATATCTCTGTGTTTAGAGCTGATAAACCCCTCTGTTTCGTACCACGCCCTCTGCTGCACCAGCACGCACACCACGCCCCCTGCTGTACCTGCACGCACACACGCCATCCATACCACTGCTAAAGTTACATACTTTATACCGTTTATGTGCCAGAATTACTGGAAGCCCAATTTACAAGTGTATGTTGAGTTTGCTCCAGCACAATTCATGATGTGCTGCCAGAACTCCCCAGTAATCTGGCGGGTAATACAAAGCCAAATCAAACAATTTCGCACAAAGCCACCTCATTTTCTTTTGCATGTCTGCATCCTTATAACTGGAAGCATAAAAGCCAAAGCTCAGCAGTCGCCGGATGAGGACTGCGGGCAGCGTAGTCCACAATAATGTTTCAGTACCAGTCCATTTTGTAATTGGCTGACAGGTGAAGACCTACAACGTTATTGCAAACCTAGTGACATCATTTTGTGCGAGTGCAGGGTGATGCCTATTGATAAAAGCATTGGCATAGCCAATAGGTCTCGCCTTTGGGACCTTATAAGTGTTTAGTTATCCAGCATAATATCCTTGGTGCAACAACATCAACTGTTGCATGGCTAAACACTTATAAGGTCCCAAAGGTGAGACCTATTGGCTATGCCAATGCTTTTTGCTGTGGGGCGTTTGGCTGGATTTTGTTATGTGCGGGGAACTCCCTCCCTTGTGTTTTCGATACACCGCATGCTTCAGGCACCAAGCTTTACTACAAGAACATAGTGCTAGGTCCTGTGGGATCTCACACGCTTCTATCCCCCGAAATGTTCTCTAAGGGAAAGTCTCCTAAAAAAATGGGAGTATAGAGCTCTAAAAAATAAAAATAAAGAGGCGAAGCAACATTGTACCATACTATACCTTGTGCCTCCTTGCTTGGAGCCTGATGAACTGTAGTGTCTGGAATCTAATGAGTGGGTACTTGGCTTTTAGGAGGATGTCAGCTAAGATGTGTTATGAAGGGAGGTGTAAAATATCTTCTGCATGGTTATTGTCAAAGGACCTTAAAGCCTTGGCCTGCTCTGTCTCAGCTGCACACAGTTTAACAGTATTTTTTAACTCACAATCGTCTAAGCAATAAAACATCAGGGAGTTAACACGCTTTCTGGTGAACCTTCCTACTCTCCTTTTTCACAGGACATAGTAGTCTTTCATATATAGTATACTTCATATTTTTTCTCAAAAGGTAATGTCTCACAAGCAGAAAGTTCTGTATCCAGAGTTCCCAATCTAAGCAGGACAAGAGGATCTTGGTCATTCTTGAAGGGCAACATGAACCGGGCAGGATGCAAGTGATCAGAAACCCCAGCCACACTCACCACTGTCACTGTGCGATGATGGTCTAGTGAAGACTTTTATCTCTTTGCTAAAAAGACCAGTGTTGCCATGTGATGAATTGATGCATTTTGTGGCAGTTATAGTCTATTTATAAAGAATTTTCCAATTCTGTATTTCCATGGTGTACTATTGTGTACTGTGAATACAAGCAATTTAGATGTATCTGGTAAGTGGCCATATACTTTTATGTAGGTGACTGTAGGTAGGAGGTGTTGGAGCACAGAAGGTGTCCTCATCAACATGCAGTTACTTGTTTATTCTGTACTCGTGTCCACCCAGCCTAGTGGTACTGGTTCCACCGGTACCAGGGGTTCCAATGCCATCACTTTTGGTACCTATGGATTGGTCTTCCTTGGTCCTGCATTAGACCCAATCCCAGAACTCCTTTCTGGAGATTGAAACAAGCAACTCCAAACTCATGGGTATGCCCCAAACCGTCATCTTGTGCACCACCTCGCAAGTAACTTGCAGATCTGGATGCTGACTTGAGCACATTATAATGCCCGCAACAGTGACTTAAAACTCCAACGCAGAGATATTTCATGGTCCTGGTGTCTGGCTTTGTTCATTGAACTTTGTCATTTTGATACCAGCTCCACAACTGGAGAATTGGAGCATTTATTAGATGGTGGATTGCTTGGTTCTACCACAGAGTTCTTTTCTCCAAATGTTGTCACAAGTCCTCAGACAGGCTCAGGAGTTGTGTAAGAAGTCTCACTCCAAGCCCATGATGGCCAAGTCTCTGTACAATGGAGCAATAAGCATGAGCCCTCAAGGATAATGCCTTCTTTATCTCTGTATATCCTGCATCTCAGTTTACAATAAGGATTTCGGCCTTCCTAAAGGGTAAACCTTTGTACTACTATAAGGACAAAGAAGCTAAATGTCTTGAATTATAGAATGAAGATGCAGCAAATGGGTTCTTTTACAATAAGGTGAGCTAATAACAATGTTTTCATTTTGATCTATGGTCTGTGCAGTAAATTGGTAGTGTATTACTGCAGTGATCTCACATCGATCTTTTTTATTTTGAGCAATAATCCATATACCAAATTGGTGGTTTCCCAATGAGGTGAGCTTATATCAATGTTTCCATTTTGAGCTACGATCCATGACTGACACAGTTTCAGTGGCTATGCTTCTCTTACGTATGTAGTTCAGAGAGGATCAGTTTATATTCTAGCTGGGCAAAGAGGTGGCAAAAGCAAACAATACTGTTGCCCAGGACATTGATTCCTAGTGTTTCCATGTGCTCACAAGCCTGTCTGAGGTTTACAGACATAGAACAGATTAACATTATTTGCTTTGAAATAAAAAACGCCATTGAACCTTCCATGGGCATCAGCAGGACAGAGTCCATCCAGCTGGCACTGGACAGACACAGACCTTGGTGACCTTTCAGCTTCCAACTAGGACACCACCTCTGCATCAGTCGGTCAACAATTAGCTTCAAAAAAAGAGATGAAGGTCCTCTCTGGGGCTATCAAGAACACCCTAGACCTTAGCAAGGGGTATTCAATATGGCCAGTATTTCATTGTATAATAAAGGGCGGTGGGCATTGTTATGGGGTATGTATGGATGCCCTAAACCCCTTCCTCTGCCTTCACTTCCTCGAATGTAAACCACAGCTTAAAGTTATGATTTGATCCACGTAGCCATTCGAATCTTGAGGCTGTAGAGAGCATTCCCTCCTAAACCTGAGCATCCACTTTCAAAGACAGAATCTAAAAGGAAGGAGACTATAAATCTCTTTCACTAAAGAGGTTATCTTGCTATAATAATTTAAGGAAATACAAATCTAGGGAATACAAATTGTGTGAAAGCAAATATGTAACGCAATTTAAAAAAAACATAACATAAATTTTTGAAAAAGTTACGTCTGAGTTACCAAAGGTTCCCCCTGTAAATGTATTTAATAAAACTAATTATAAAAACATAATTTAAAAAATTCATATATAATATAAAACAAAAACAATGAGATTTACATCAACTTACTCTGAAACAAATCTAAAATTCAGGTACAAATAATATTGGAAATTGATTTAGAAATTGATCACCCAGGGATTAATCACTCCAAATTACTTCAAGGTCATAAGTCTCTAAAAATAATCATGTGAAATCTCTATTTCTACAGAACTGTACTAACGTGGCTCAATGGATCTACAGGAACCTGCCAGGATGACATTCTACACAGGGATAGTACCCTATTCCAAGATGTACCTGTGATTCCTTAATTTCAATTAAGGAGTATCCAGTTAAAGCAGATCAAGGTGCACCCAGGTCTCCTTTCAATCTTGAGATGATTGGTGCATTTCTACAACTTATTGATGACATGTACCTGCCAGGGCCCACAATCACTGCATGTATAACTTCCCGCTGCATAAATGTACCAGTGTTAAAGATGATATTTCAGGCAGTGGCGTTGGTAGTGAAAACTTTTTGCTACGGATGAAGAAGGTTATTCGATTCAATGTATTCAGACAATTGCCGATTTATATGTTTTTCTAGGACCTTCAGGCAGATCGGTAGGAGTGAGAAACGACGAAAATGAAAAGGCAGAGATCCATTTAAATCAAGTTGTATTAGTAAAGGAACCACCAAGGCATGTTTCCAGGTCAATAGTGCAAATCAAAACATAAGAAAAAGACTAAAACAAGAATACAAATGAAAATAAATCTAAAATACATTTGCCCTCAACTTCAGGATTGGACTAATCAGTTTCCCCAGGTCTCGTGTTTGTCCCAGTTAGCAGCAGCAATGCTATCTAGTCGGTTTCCAGGCCCAGAATATGTAAAGGGCTACTTTCTTGCACACAGGTTCCAGGCCTGACCGGATCCTTTGTAGCAATGGCTCTGTGTATCTTCTGCTGTTTTGCAGTAGGGATAGTGGTTGAGGATTTTCCCTTGATAGCCCGATTGTGTTGGAGCATTAGAGCACAAAATGTAAAACTCTCTCCTGCCCACCCAGAGTACATGTACATCGGTAACTTCTGGTTTGGGGCCATTTGGGGTGAGATTGCTGGCAAAACTCCAATACCAATTTGGTGGCCTTTGAAGCCAAGAGAAATATGCGGAGTCCTTACTACCACCACCACCACCACTGAGGACATTGAACTTGATATGACTGATGTCTTGCGTCTCTCTTAACCCCTTCCTACCACCTCTGACTTAGCAGAGGAGATGTTCCACAACATTGAATAAGGCTCACAGAAAAATCTAATGCTACATTTTTAGTTACCTGCATTTGCAGGTGCTTACACCCAAAACACTTTTTGCTAGTTGAATTACTTCCTGAATCTCTAGTTGGGCTCTGTAATGAAAATTTACAATGTCCAAGCACATTACACCACGGCTAAGATTGCGTCCATGGCATTCTCCTGGCACATTCTGGTCAGAGTGATTTGCAAGTCTCCTGTAAGGACCACTATCATACATTCAGTGGGACATTAGCTCCTATTGCTTATTCCAGGGGTGATATCCAATTTGGCAGCTAGTCTTAATGATCCTTTAGGCTTAATTTGCTTAATCCTCTGGCTGGACAAGATAAATTAACATGTCTCATGATTCCATTACTATTGGTTCTGCTGTTCCTAACACTCCTATCCACCCTTCTGGCTTTGATCAGAAACACCTCATCAGTGCATTTATAAAGAAGGAGCTAACAAGAATGTGCGTATATAAAGGAAGGGAACTTGTTCGCAGACACGTGCTACATCTACCGTACTTGCCAAGAAAAGTTCTAAAGTCTACTCTGAAAAGTAGTTTTTGGTTCCACCACTAGTTGGAATGTCACAACAGTGATCGGGAATATGTACTTTATAAAATGGACTAGGGCTCACCTGTGAGTCCGGCAACTGAGACCACTGTGACCCTACTTCATTTGTTTTCTGACTTTGATTAATGGGCAAAGGGAGCTGAAGATAAAATGGTCTGCGGCTCTCAAGAAGCTCCAAATGTGCAAGAAGCAAGCGCCATAGGGTATGCTCCATAAACTGCAGGGGTGGCTTTTCCTAAGCATGGAAGATGTGTACCCATGATATTTTATTCATTTGGGGTGTTTGTAAAGGACACCTGAGCACCCTGCTCTGGCCTCAGATATGTTTGGGAACCAGTACATAAAGGAGTGAGTAGCAGCAGGTTGTGGTATGGTTCAATGAAGGATATATAGGAACCAGGCAGTCATCTAACAAGACATGGCTTTATCGAGCAAAACAAGTGAATCAAACTAACCCAGTGTTGCCCAGTAAGGTTTGGGGGGTTTCCCGCTTAAACCAGTAGTTCCAAATTGTGCATTTCACAACTCCATTTGCAAAGAATATGTCTATAAAGCTAATAACGCCTGTGAAGTCACTCATGAAATAACCTAAATCCTAAGGGGCTGTCTACTGAATCAGACAGTTCTGCTGTATGTTGTTTGACATGGTTCTCTTCCATTTTCACGATAATACAGTTTTTCATGTCTTTTCATTGATGTCCTTCATCTGCTTTCATGATCTTTTCTTGTGCTTCCAAGTGGATTTGTAGTAAGATTATGACTGAGAATCTGCTTGTTAGCCGCATGGTGAAAATATTATATGTTATGCAGTATGAGTAGGCAACATTGCTATCTCTTAGGTCAGCTAGATGTCAGAGGATCAGTAACCAGATTCTCCATTCTGATTACAGAGAGATTACAGGTTCAGACAAGAGACCTATCCTTAAGGTTACACTGATCTTGCAGGCTTTAGACACACACATCCGTATTGATGAAAGTGTCATTAGAAGATTTATTTTTCTAGATGATAAAGTGATTCCACACGAATCATGAAACAGCTGCCATAGCAGCAAGGTCTCTCTTGTGCCAAGTAAACAGCATCTGCCGTTCTATATTATCTTTTTATGTTTTAAACAAATTCATACTGGCTCCTGCAAGAACCCAGGATATTTTATAAATAAATATCTTCATCGAGGCCCACCCTGATTAATGGAGAAGAAACCGAAGGAGTCTGTCTAAGCTAGTAAACCCATCTCCAAGATACTACTTGCAAAAATGAAACACATTGAAATCAATTATTATGTAACTACCTTCAAAGAATTAATCTACCTCCCTTAAAACCTCCACAGGAACACCTTCAGACCAGATCTCCTCACCTAGCTACCCGTAACCTATCTGTACGTCTCAAGTCTTCCATTCAAGCATATCGAGCCATGATACCTGAGCCCTACTTGGATGGCTCATAATCTCCAACACACAGTATATTGTGTGTTCAATCTATGTAAACACTAGTTCACTTTTGAGACACATCTTTGGCACACTTTACCTATTGAATTTTCTCTAAGCTCTGGTAACTTTTATGTTCCCAACTCGGTGATACTCATGTACAGACCTTTGAAGGATGGGGACATGGTGGACCAGCAAAGATTCACACCTGTGACCTGCAAGCTTCACATTCTTTCTTCAGTAGAATTAATGTTTCTTTAATTTTTCTCACTTTGCAAGTCTTTGATTTCAAGATTCTGGCTCTGCGCTATATTATAACAACCATCTAAAAAAGTGAGAGAGACTGAAACATAGACTAACAAGGGCAATCCATATAATTTTACATTTTTTGGACATTGTGTTCTGTCTCTGAGCCAACAACTTTGAATATCCATCACAAACATGAAAGGAGATTTGTTTTTTTTAAGTACACTTAGGTCAAGATTATGACTGATTATTCTTTTAGGGAAGGTCAAAAAGCCAACTTAAATAAGCACATGCAAGAAGCAAATCTATGAACCACATGGAAGTTTTGCAAGTGCATTTGAATAAACGGTCAACATACTAGGCATTTCCACATACAGAACTTACATTGGGATCATATGACACTCTCATCCCTAGTACAAGTAGTTCTGTTAGAGAGTTATTCCTCTTCTTTGTCTGTAAACCTAGAAGCAAAATGAAATTGTCTGAGGAGAACTTAATGAATAACAAATCAGAAAACACCCAGTCCTTTCTCCAGGATCCAGTAACCATGAGTATTGCAAACACCGCCACCAAACTTTTACAGGATGTCCACCAAAGACACTTACTATACTTCGCACACTCCCAGGATCTCCAAGCCAGACTCATTGCACTGTAGGCAAAGCACACAAGATGAATTCATGGAGAGGCAGGGTGGGATAATAGGAAACACTTCTCCTCTGTGTTTTTCATAGAATCCAAACCTCCTGTTATGTTAGTAAGAGAAATTCTGCATCCTATTATAAGACCCGAGGCTCGATTATGACAAGTTTAAAGCTCATCAACGATAAAGAAATATGTGCCATAGGTTTAAAATATGTATCTTCTAAAGGTAGATTCCTGAGACCAAGTCACTGATTC
The DNA here is from genome assembly GCF_964204655.1 of Triturus cristatus. Lineage (NCBI taxonomy): Eukaryota > Metazoa > Chordata > Amphibia > Caudata > Salamandridae > Triturus > Triturus cristatus. Next base: position 649,155,192 of record NC_140594.1, read on the forward strand.
ACAATACTCTCAAGACGTCCAAAGAAGATGAAAGCTTTTGATGTTATTGCTCACCTAGGGTAATGGCCCCCGAAAATGAGGTATCAAGACCGGCCTCACTATGATCCACTTTAACAAGTTTGTCAAAATAGAAGCTGAGAGTGGGAGGAATCGCTTCTTAAAGTAAATTAACAGTTAAAAAGCTGAACAAGGATGGGAAACTGCAGTTTGGAGTTCTACACATAATTTTGTTGTAGACATGATTTATGGAGGCTTGACAACATATACAGATCGTTTGGACATTTCAGCATCCAAAGTTCTAGGTCTTCTTCGACTCTTCGTAAGATCTTTACTAATATGTCAGGTCTGAAGCTCTTAGAGTCTGATTCACAAAGGTTAACATACACTTTTGTGTAAGTTTACACTTGCTGAAGTAACGTTACTACTGTTTCGGTATTCACAAACTACAATTGTAATTTTATTACTACAAATTTTACACTTTTGTGTAAGTTTACACTTGCTGTAGTAACTTTATTGCTGTTTTGGTATTCACAAACTACTTATCTGATTCACAAAGGTAAACTTAAACCTTTGTGTAAATTTACCCTTGCTGTAGTAACTTTAGTAATGTTTTAGTATTCACAAACTATAAGTGCAATTTTACTACTAGTAAGTTTACTAGCAGTAACTTCAACTTCAATTTCAATTTATTAAGTCTTTATTTCGACCAATCTGATCATAAAACACATTAAATAAGTAAAATCACCACGATATATCAATCATAAGCTCCAATAATTAACAAGCTATACATGACATGAGTGTAAACCATGTTAAAAAGCATACAAGTTTGTTTGTCTAAAATAAACTATACAAACTTTTTTGCTTTAAAAAATGTAAACGGTTCATGAAAATTAATAACAATCTAAAGTTCTAAACCCGTATGACCCTGTGCTAACTAAAAGATACAGTACATGAGCATGCCAAAGATGCTAAGTAGAAGACTGTGATTAATATGGCCACTGTCGCAGTCTACTTGCTTCAATCTTGTGTCGAATTCTCCACACCAATCCTAAACACTTTGCAAGGGCAATCACAATTACCTCCTGAGTGCTGGTCTTTAATATTTGCAGTGCAGTGGTGCTCGACCTAGTACCCATATTCATACAGATTGGTTTGACCAATTTGCTTCGTGACGAGCTGTATGCGGGACACACAAACACAATGTGGGATATTTCGTCTGCAATCTGGCAGAATGAGCATTTAATATTTTGAGAAGGGTACTAGGTATTAGTGAAAACTTTTGTCGGTAGTGTACCTATCTGGAACTGAAAATAACGTTTCCTATCAATGGGCTTTGTTATGGAGTCCCAGAAGTCTTCATACGTTGGATCCTGCTTGTGTTCCAGAAAAATGCTATTCAAAGATGTTGGTTTGGGGGAGCACAAGTTACCAGCTCTGATCATAGCCCAATATGCTTCCTTATAAGCTTTTATTGGGGGGAAACTAGCAGTAACATTACACTTGTAGTTTGTGAATACAAAATAGTAGTAAAATTATTACAGCAAGTGTAAACTTAAACAAAAGTGTAACTTTAAGTTTGTGAATCAGGCTATTAGTCTTTATGACCTGGTAGTTCTCCATGTTTAATAGGAGATTTATCAAAGGTTTCCGCATCTGTCTAAATCGTTTGTTGGCTGTTCAAATCATATATCATATTTTCTGGGATCGACAATCTATTGTTTGGAATAGCATCTGATTATCGCAGGTGGCTCTGATTGTTTTTTTTTTTCTTTTCCGGGTTTTTGCAATCAACTGTAACCCACACCTCTAGCAGCATTCCTCCCTTAGTAAGTGTAGGGTAAGCTACCAGTTAAACATGAATTTGTATTCCTATGTAGATTATTTTTGAGGTTACCTGTTATGTCTTATCCAGTCTTGAGTAGCTTATAAATGTTGTAAATGACTCCCTCCGATTCCAGGCATGTTTGAAAGTCTGTGAGTTCTCTAATTGCTTCTGCTTTCCCGGTTGTGTGTAACGCCCAATGCCTTATTTGCACGTATGTCCCTGTTTTTAAATTATGTTTTACATTGTTAAAACAATGTAATAGTGCCATTGGTAAACAGGTCTCCCAATATACGACATTTACTTACATTCCAACTTAGGAACGCCCCCATAACCCCACCTACAGTACCCTTGTTAAAGCTGGGTTGTAGTGGATAGGAGTGAATGCGAAGAGATATCTAGTCAGTTCTACCTTCTTATTGACTTTATCTCAAGGTTGTAGTGAATTTATCACTCGCATGTGCCTTTTTGGGTGTGGAATGTTTGGACAGCCAGAGCACTTCCCAAAGTGATCTTCCCATCAGTGCTCTGTCCTGAACACCAGTTTCTTTTTCTTTTTTTAACTGTATTGGTTAAGTTCATCAAACAATACAAGGCAGCATCCAGCAACCGCCTCCAACTCATTTTTATTCAACATTAGCAGTAAAACAATAAGCATCATGTTTCAATAGCCATATATGCATTTTTCTATTGGTGGTTCCAACCATGGTATGTTTTTCATGTTGACCCGCGATCTATACACCTATTCCTCCGCCTTGGCACAGCAATCCATCCCTTGAAACCAGTCTTTAGTGGGGTGGAGGTGCTCTGATCGAATATGCCTCTTCACTCCGCATACCATTATCCCGCATGCTGTCACAACGCGGTCGTAACAACGACTGCGTTGTGACAACGCATATCATTACCCCGCAAGTCGTTGCGACTTGCGGAGGGGGGGCGCTGGATGGTGGAATAGTAAAATGTGCTATTCCAACTCCAGTCTGTGCGGACTGTAGGGAAGGTGTTGGATTTTAAATCCAACACCTTCTCCCCCCTCAGCAAGTCGTTGTAACGACTTGCGGAGTAATGGTATGCATTGTCACAACGCGGTCGTTGTTACGACCGCGTTGTGACAGCATGCGTGGTCACGGATGCGGGGTGAAGGCAGTTTACCGCTCTGATCACCAGTACCTGGCAATATCTAATATTGTAGATGTGGGTCTGCAGTGATATTTACTAATGTGTGATATATGTGAGCTATGCCTTTATCGACCAAGTACTCCAGCATAGCCATGGACTCCTAATACATAACTTACAAAGACACTACTTGGCTACATCTACTACTTTACCTCTACATATGGAACTTAATTTTTACATTTTGGCGACGATCTGGAGACTAACTCACGCTCTACAAGTGGTCTTAAGATAAGTTAAAGATGACTTGTCAAGGAAGTCTTCATGTTAGAAGGAACCTACAGAAACTACAAGCCCAGACAGCACACAGAACAGTTCTAAGAGGTAGTGGTTCATAAATGACCACACAGACAGCCCTTGTACACTTACAGGAGTAAGTGTTGAAACAAAAGAATCAAGACCCACAAGAAACAAGAGAAACTGTAGCAGCACGCTTCGCAGTCCCACCAGTGTCCATTACACCGGACAGCCCCAGCTTAGGCGTGCTGTGCTCTCCAACTTAAGTTCTGTTGCACTGTTATGGAACAGGAATTGTATGCTACTTCTAGCTCAACAAAATATGATTGCCTCACTATTTGCGTTGTGGAGGTGCTGTTATTAATGCTGCGCTCTTTAGCATTATCATGGACATTCTTATTTTCAATGGCAAGCCACACCAGTCTGGTGTACACTCACAAGAACATACTGGGGAGCATTTTCAGAAAATGTTGTTCCACATCTGCTCTAATGACGCGTGATGAGCTGTGCGGTCAGGGTATTGGATTGTGCTTTGGATTTGGTGATAGAGCCGGTAAGCACATATGAGCGTTTTTTTTTACCTCATTTGGGGTATAATGCCGTTGGCTTGGCCTGAACCCCATTTTATTTTAAGAATGAATTGTTTAATAAATAAATAGTTTGGTACCCGTTACCATGGTGCACGAGGCTTCAATGGCCAGGAGGGGTCTTCATGTGACTATTTGTCTCAGCCGTGAGCACGAGCCATCATGCTTGGAGACATGTCATGGACGCACCGGTTGTCATGCAGCTTTGCGAGCTGCTCACGGACGCATTGCAGTGTGGAGATGCCGGGAGCCATCCGGCGCAGTGTCCTCAACGTGTCGCCATCTTGAACATGGTTGTTGAAATGCTGGAGTGCAACGACTGTCAAGTGAAAGAGCTGCGGAAGAGAAAAGGAAAGATATGGAATGGGTTGGCATTGTTCTAGTAGTCCGGTGGTGTGGCTTTCGATGTTATCACTCTACATTCATTGAGTCCGCATGAAGCGAGTTCAGCCAGCGCTCTCCGTCCTAGTCTCCTCAGTTGGAGAGAAGTCCGAGTTCTGGTATAATTTTACAGATTTGCTGAACTTGATCTGGGCAGCACACAACAACTGTGACAGGAGCTTGTTGGACACGTTTTTGTAGTCTTAATGTTCCATGATGGGTAATTTGAGCACATCAGGCATACTATGCATTTCTTTTAGCGCGTGCATCGGAGGTTGTTTTGTCCACTGCAAGTATGACTTTCCACAGCTGGAACAGTATCCTGTGTTTCCAGCAAGGATGTTTTCTTTCTTAACTCAAGACTATGCTTGTCTATATATAATGAGCTTGCTACTTAAATTGTGTTGGCAAAGTAACATATTGCTTTGAATGCGTGGGTATCTTGCTTGTCTTTCTGCTGGGTTGCTGTAGTTACAGCCTAGCTTTGATTTATTTTGTCTCCCCATTTCTCAAAGTTGCCATCTTATAAATGGTCTTGTTGTTTTGTTTCATTGTACATTCTACACAACTTTTATACCCAGGTAGAATTGCGTTCTGGGTGTCATAGGCCCAGTTACTCAGGTTATTTTTCGGACCCTTACATGAGGGATCTGTTAACAGTGTGTAAGTCACCCTGTGCTACCCTGTCCTGCACGTTGGTTATCCGGTGTGTAAGTCACCTTGTGCCGCACCTATTCTCTGAGTTGTTTTGGGGTGTGCAAGTCATCTTGTGCTGCATGTGTGTACATTGTCTTAGTGGGGTTTAGTCCCATTTGCACTGTTCACATTACTACGCCTTACATTGGAGATGTTAGAGTGGGTGTCAGCCCCATTTCAACTGCTTGTGTTGTCTTAATGCATAAGTTCCCTTGTGCTGCACGAGGGTTATACTGTGTTTGTGTCACCTTGTGCTGCACCTATTCTCTAAGTTGATATGCGTGTGTAATTCACCCTGTCCTGTTCACTGACTTTATAGGTGTTAGTCCATTTAGCTTTGTTTCCATTATCGGTCACAGTCCCATTTTTTACTTGTATGCTCCCTTACATGAGGAGTGGTGAATTGGGTTACAGTCCCTCCTTCACAGTTTCTGTGGTTTTGTTCCTTTCATAAGGAAACCTCTCATGGGTGCAGTCCATCCATAGTTATTGTTCCGGGATGTGTTACTCCTGTTTGTTGCTCTTCACAGTGCCTTGCCCTGCTTCGCGGTGCATGGTTGGATGCTTCTTTTGCATCTTTAATTTGTCTTGTTTTCACATGTCTTCTCATGTGGTGTTATCTCACTTTGTAATTGTGAGTTCAACGTTCTCATGTTTTTTCCATTTGTGTTTTATATTTAAGGAGGCGGATGTGTGATATTTCGTGTGTATCTTTTCACTCTCCTGTCCTCCTTTGTTAGTCTTTGTTCCCTCTTGTGATGCGGTGTTTTACCTTGCAACCCTGGGTTCTAGACTATTTCCCTCATTTGTACTTTATTGTGCATAGTTGTTTCCATTTTTGTATGGTTTAATTAATTTTCAATTTTAAGTGGAGATAATATGTGGTATCTTCCTGTTGTGTTTAGTATGTTCCCTTGTTACCTGGTTCCTAGCTGCTCAGCCAGTGTGAGTGTTTAGTATGTATGTTTGTGGGATGGACATGAGTAGAATGCGTGGGTGCCTGGTGTGAGTGTTGACAGTTGAAGATGGGCTGAGCAGCAGTGACGCTGCTCCTGGTGGGGCTCCTACCACTGATTTTATGGACTTCATAAATAACTTACAAAGACAGTACTTGGCTACGTCTACTACTTCACCTCTACTCATGGAGCTTCATCTTTACAATATGCTTTGTTAATTTTGCCATTAGGTTGTAGGGGCAACAACCTATACATTTTTATAATTTACAAATAGAATTTTTGCTGAATTTTTTATAAGGATTCTTTCTGCTTCACTGGTGTCAATTACCATTAGTTGTCACTTATGGCTGATAATTTTCCTCATTAAACCTACCTTTATCTGAGTTTTATTAAGTTGATCCACCCTCCTCAGATTTTCTCAGTTTTCAGCCTTTGCTCAATTATTTCGCATCTCTAGCAGTATCAACGTTACACTGCTCAATGGTATCAGGGTGCTCCATTTTTTATGCAGTGGGGTGTTATCCTCTGTATGTGGTTCAAAAAAAGTCCTGTATTTGAGTGTGAAGTTCTTGCAAGTTAACAGGGTTTCTGAGTCAGTATTCTTTAGTCGCCGTCTACCATAATACCGGCTTGTCTTTCCTGTCTCCTACTCCATTATAAAATTTGAATGGTCTCCCAGGACAATGTCACCCATCTCAGCTTTGTCTTTTATACTACCATCCATTTTTGAAAAATATGTAATCAGTCTTTGTATCGTTCTGTATGTGGTCGAAAAAAAGAAATACTCATTTTGAGATTTGTGTTTGTATCACTAAGAGTCTACAAAGAACAGCTAGATTCTTTAATCTTTTGCTAACAGTTTTATCAATTCGGGCTTGCGGGTTAGAGTGTCTATGTCCTTACTCCAGACCATATTACAATCTTCACCCAGAGAGAGTGTATATGTTTGTTTGTTAGTTCATTTATTCGTTCCTCTCTGGCCCTCTCAAAGGCCTTTATCTAGGTACCTTCATTGGCCTACAGTAGCAGAAAAATATGTGATATCTGTTCTTCAAGTTGGTTTTCTCCATCGGTACATCGCTACTGTGGTATCTATGTGATTACATTTATCTCCATTTCATCTTCAGTGTCCTTTTCTTCCTCAGTCCATGTGCTGTACTTAGGAGTGTCTCAATCTGTCCCTTTTCTTGCATATTTAGTAATCACTCATTAGTTTCTGTGTAGAGGGATGCAAACCTTCAAGGTCCTTTCATCATCGGGGTGTCTTTATTGGTGATCCCTCCTTCATGTTTTCCTATTTATTGATTGATCGTTGCCTCCCCTTGTGTGGTCTCTCAGGTTGTGAAAGGTTGAAAGCTTCTTTAGCCCCCTGTGCAGAGTGTGCTACCATTTCCTTGTCTCCCCGTCTGAACAGGAATATCCACCTGTATCAAATTTGTTTAGCATTACGAATTTCAATCACTGTGCAGTAGAGGCAACGTTTGGTTAACATAAATGTGGACAAGTCTTCAAACATATCAATTTGCTTTCTCCACATATCATACTCATCAGGGCTCGTCCAGCATTTAAAATATGTCCCTTTATTTAAAAGGATGAAAGTTTTGCAACAATAGCTCTGGGTCTTGCTTTAGCACCCTCATTTCTCCTCCCCACTCTATGTACTCTCTGTGCCTATTGAGAAGTTGTACCCTTTCTGGAGGATTGTTCCAGAGATTCTCTACCCCAGACTATGCATATCTCATCTGATCTCCAATATAAGACCTAGTTCTGAACTGAGTCTGAGACCTTCTGAACGGGAACTATTAAAGTACGTTTTTTAATTCTGCCCCGGTGGTGTGACTCACCAGCACTGCTCCCTGTCTAGGGATATTGACTCATGATTTGATGTGCTCGCCATAATTTACACATCTGTTTTTCCTGTTACTATTGGGCATTGTGCATCGTGCTGCTGGCAGTCGCTTTTCTTTCTTTTTCCACTTGATGCATGAGCGCTGCTCTGACTGTATGTTTTATTAAAAATGTTAATAAAAGATTTAAACAAAAAAAAAAGTGTTTTTTTAATTCTGCTAAGCGGGCCGGGAGGTCTTCTTTAGATACTGGAGCCGCACTTCTCATTGATATTTTTGCTGGAAAACACTGCCTCTTCTTATGCTCTTCTTGCTGTTTCTGTGAGACTTCACTGGGTAACAAAGGAGTATAATTTGCTCTGCCAAAGGGTTTTGCCCAAATTCAGCATATATGTAGCTCTAGCTTTAGCCTCTAGTGTGTGGGCTATCCTCCTTTTTCCCGGTGCAAGTTCTGAAATATGTTGCTTGGACAGGATCCGTCTGGTTCCCTTTCTACCTTTTTTCCAATAACCTTAGTGTGAGAAGTTGGCTTAGTATATGGCGCACACTTGTGTAAGTGGGCACCCTGCACTAATCCAGACAACCCTTATTGTGGTGTTAGTGGTCTTAGTGGTCTTAGACAACCTTGGAAAGTTCTCTAAGTGATAGCTGTGGAGAGCAGCCTTCAGGCTTAGTCCAGAAGGAGTGTAAAGCAGCTTGTTTTACCAGAGCATAATGTTATCAGTATAGATTAAGTGAAATGAACCACACAGTATATTTATAAAAATACTTATTTATTATAAGACACTCACTAACACATACAGATATCTCCTAACCGGAGATATACACAATGCTCACAATGCTTTGCTATAAAAAAACAGGTAAGTAGCACAACAACACAGTGGTCGACAGGGGGGAGCCCAGACTATATACTACAATAGTGGTATGCGAACGAAGACTCAAGTCAAGACTATATCCAGAAGACGTAGAAGTGCCAGAGACCCGAGGAACCACCCATGGTAAGTAACCAGGAACCCCACGGAGGCCGTTTGCAGAGTGGGAACACGACCGCGGGCTCCATTCAAGTCAATGGATAAGTCAAGGTTGCAATTTTAAAGAAGGACCCTTCCCAGTGGACCCTGAAGAAACCCCGTGGAAGGCAATAGGTTGAAGAGCCACCCTACCCATGGATACCCTATGAACCAGGATACCTACACCCGGGAAGCCGGGTGCATAGGTGTGAAGTAGCGTCAGAAACAGCCTTAAACCACAATGACGACTTCCTATAAGATGCCGCTAGTGAAGAAGGCGAAGTGTCTGGTGGATTCAAGGTCGAACTCAATGGAGGACTTTAGGAAGATGCCGCCGCTGCTGGAGGAGGCGGAAGTGTCTGGTGGAACCCAAAGGTGGATTCAAGTTGGAAAGTACCTGCAAACAGAGGGGACAGAGTTTATCCCACTCAGGAGTGACCAGGAGGCACGGTAGACAAAGGCCCACCGATATTGGGAGTTGCAGAAGAGCTGACAGTGACCTTGGAGCTGCAGCTGTGAGGACCAGGCGACGTTGTGGAAGTCTAGGAGCCGTTCACGAGCTGTCCCACGTCGGATGTTGAGAGATGAGGGATCGGTGTCCGTCGAGAGCACCAACAAGCCTTCGCCACTGCAAACAACGTGGAAAGCGAAGAAGGTGCAGTGTCGGGACCAGCAAGGTCCAGGTGACTCACCACAAGCAAGGGAGTCAGGGCAGGCCCCAAGCAATTAGGGATGCCCGCAGTATCAAGGAAGACCCCCAAGAGGACCCACAGGCCGGAGGCACTGGAGTCTCAAGAGGACCTGGAGCAGCTCACCAAACATGCAGGCCCACGGTGCAATTCATGCGGTGAGGATGAAGATCTTGGTCACAGGAGATGCTTGAGGTTGGGGCTACGTAGAGCCTGAAGATCGTGGAGGAATGGAAGCCAACAAGCCTTTGCAATGGCAAGTCACGTGGTGCACAAGGTTTCAGTTCCTGCGGCTCCGACGAGGGATACTGGTCTCCAACTTGGTGAGAGAACAGGACAGGCCTCGAGGGATGTGAAGACCCCTATCGGTGTTGCTGAGCCTTTCGAAGTCTGTGGGAGCTCGGGATCAGCAGACCAGTAATCTTTGTTTGCTGTGCCTGCAGATGCAGGGAAGTGACTCCTTCACTTCAAGGGAGATTCCTTCAGGTGTCTTGGATGTCCACAGGCCTTTGGAAGGTTCCTGTATGGAGCACAGGCACAGACGTTGCAGCAGAGTTGCAGGACGACGAGACTAGGAGCAGCAGGAGTCTTCCCAGTTGCAGTCTCGGAGCCCAGAGCAAGGTCCAGCGAAGTCCAGTGCCCAGACAGTCGAAGAAGTGGTGTCTTGATATGAATCTTGTCCCACAAAGAATCTAGGGACCCACCTACAGGTAAGCCCTTAGGTACCCTAAGGAAAGTGTTCCCTCCCAGGGGAGGGGTCGGACAGTGGGGAGGATACTCCCATGTCCTTTGTCCAGTTATGCGCTAGAGCGGGATCCATTGGCTCCCTGAACTGGTTTGAACTGGACTATGCAAGGAGGGCTCCAAATGTGCCCCTCAAGCAGACTGAGTGGCGCTGGCAAGTGTTCCCAGCCGGCCTCAATACACCAAACCCTGTCTGGGAGGTGGTCACAATAGGATACCTATTGATCTGCCTTCCCCTGCTCGAGCTTGGCTCAGCAGCAGGAGGGCAGAATCGTGTCTCTGGTCGGCAGTAGCCATGCTGTGCTGTCCATGTGTAGAAGACTGGCACTGGGAGCACTGAGGGCCTCCCGAAGGAGCTTTACAATGCATGGAAGCATACCCCCACACCGTAAATGGTGTGGAGGTATGATTCCAACTTGTTTGATAGCAAACATGACAGGGTTCGTTACAGCCAGTTTAGAGATGGGCATCGCGTAATGATGCATGGCCACTCTATGTATAGTAATGGCTGATGCACTTACAACCGGAGAGAATGGACTCCGAAGGTTGTAGGGGTGTCCTGCTCATGCATGGGCACCCTCACACTTAGAACCAAGCACCCTGCCTTCAGGATTGAAAGGCCTGCCTTAGGGGTGACTTATGGGTTTTAAGTGCAGTGACTTCAGATATAGGGAAACCTATATCTGCCGTAAGTGGTGGTAGCACCATCTTACACAGGCTGCAATGGCAGGTCTATAGTTATAGATTGAGTGATTTTCCCATGGATGGCATAATGTCCCATGGGTGGCATAATACATGCTTCAGCCAATGGGGAACCCCTGGTTTACCTGTGCCCTGAGTACCTCAGTACCATATACTAGGGACCTATAAGGGTACACCAGTAGCCAATCTGGGATGTACCCAAGTACTCACCATAACCTATTTAGGGGAGAAAGTACAGAGACTGGGGTCCTGATTAGCTGGATCCCAGTCAGACTAGTCAGAAACAGCATAGCACCAGGCAGAAAGTGGGGGTAACCATAAAAGCAGATCCTACTTTCCTACAATCAGCACATCCAAATCAAACATTTATCAAGGGGTCACTTCACCAAAAAGGCAAATTCAATCAGCATGTTTTTTTCTACCCTCCCCCCTTCAGACCATCACCTTAAAGAGGGATCACCAGAAATTCTTATCACACTTGATAGATCCTTATTCTTGACGCAAACATTTTATGTCAACAATGCAATTATAAAGGGCCTAGTAGCAGTATCTTTGGTGTGCCTCATATTGTCTTCCAGATTGCTCATTAATCCCCTTTACGTCTGGATGCCCCATAGAACCCAGACTCATCTAGTCTGTATCGGGCTTGTGGCACCTTAGCATTTTGGTTGCCACTACCATCTTGAGGGCATCTGTGCTCGTGGGTTGCCTTCTTTGTGACAGATCGTCCTTCATCTGCACTTACAGACCCTAATCTCAATAGCTGCAGTTATTGGGGTGTCATCTGTACAAGCCGGCAGCGATACACCCTTTTGGAGGTGAAAACATCTTTGAATCCACGAAGCTGTGTTTCAAGGTTTCCATTATGGCACTATCTTGACACAAAAAAACCCTGCTAGTAATATAAAAGGTCACACCCTGTGGAGGAAAAGATTTGTTATTCACAGCTAAAGCATTGACATTGGACACCCTCCTGAAAGAGGTCAAGCATGATATGTTTAGCAGACAATTGTTTTAGAGAAAGATATATGTTATCAGGCCACAGTAACAAAAAAACAAGACCTCATTAACATACCATAATAAAATATATTTAGGTCTAGGATGGATTCTCGGGCAAATACTCTGAACTGTACCAGCGTCTACAGCGCAGGCTTAGATGATGCCAATTTTGTTGGCTACATCCAGTGCATCATAGTCTGGAGCTAGACACACATATGCCTTCTTCTCGCCATCCGGCCTGATCAGTGTGTTGACCTTGGCAACGTCAATATCATAAAACTTCTTTACAGCCTGTTTTAACTGGTGCTTGTTAGCCTTGACATCAACAATGAAGACCAGCGTGTTGTTATCTTCAATCTTCTTCATGGCAGACTCCGTGGTAAGAGGGAACTTGATGATTGCATAATGGGACAAGTTTGTTCCTATGAGGAGCACTCTTCCTGGGATACCTGGCTTGCCTCCTTAACCTCAAGGTCCTCGGCCTGCTGAAAGTGGGGGCTGTCCTAATTTTCTTCTTCTTGTGACTGTGCACCCCCTTAAGAACAGCCTTTTTATCTTTCAAAGCCTTGGACTTTGCTTCGGTTTTAACAGGGTCAGCTTCCTTCTTGGCCTTCGGTGCCATATTGGGGGTTAAAAGCCATATAGAACACACTCGACACACCTTAAAATGCTTTATTATGGATTCTCCTGTAACCAAAATATGCCCTGCTGAAATTGCTGATGTATGTGCATTCTTTGTTATGTGAGCAGTTCCCTCAGTAAATAATTAAAAGAGGAAGTTCATGACTGCCTCTAGAGGGGCAGATATGGTATCAATCTGTTGTTCCTCCCACCAGCCAACCCATACTGACCATGCATATTCATAACAAAATCTAGTGGATAGAGCTCAAGAATGTCTGATAACCGACAAACCCTCCTGTGAAAGGTCTAAGAGATCCATTATCTCATAAAACCCTCCATGCTATCATTTGGAGGGGGTCCTGTGAAAATCAAATTGTGTACATTACCTAGTGGATTGGAGAGGATTTGATACAAAACAATGAAAGTAGTTTAAGAACGTCCACTGGGAGCTCTAGCAACTAATGGCACCAAACCGGAATTACAGTATTAAAAAGGCTTCTTCTCTCTGTGTTTGAACCAGGGACCTGAAGATCATGTCAAAAAGGCCCACCAGTATAGGAGAATTAGGTGAACAACCTTTACAACGCAACTTTTACACCGCACTACCATTACAACGAAACTATTACAACGCAAAATCTGTTACAACGCATGCCATTACAACGCATGCTATTACAACGAAATGCACTAGATGGCGTGCTAACATTAGAAATAGTGTAGTTTTACTATCCAAACACCTTCCCTACTGCAACGTGGACTGGAGTTAGAATAGTAAATTATACATTTCTAATGTCAGCACTCCATCTAGTGTACGTCGTTGTAAAAGCATGCGTTGTAAAGGCTGGCGTTGTAACAGATCTTGCGGTGTAAAAAATGCGTTGTAACGGCATGCGGTGTAAAAGCATGCGTTGTAACGTCATACATCCGGAGAATTACATCCACTGCCTCTGTCTCTGCTCTTCAACAGAATAACTGGGGATCTTGCAGGTCAGTTGGGGCAAACAGGTACATCGGAGGGGGACACCAAATATTTACCTGTTAAAACATTAACTGGTGAAGAGACCAGTCGCTCCTGTCCTGCAAAAACCTCAACCCCACTCTCCCCATCCAACAGTGAGTTTCATAATCCTAGCAGGGAATTGAAGGGTGAGATCCTGAAAGTAAAGCGGAGGCTTGCTGCTGTCTAATTGTTGCGCTCTGGCGATTTAAAAAAAAATCTCTGTACTTTTGTTTTTTAATATAACCTCATACTTCACTCAGCATTTTATTTGCACTTTGTGGTAATTTGCGCTCTCACCTCGGTCCACCGCAGGGCTTCTACCCTGATTGTTGTGGAGGGTGTGGGCGTGTGCACGCTTTCCTTGATTGCTATCAGCTGCTCAGGCTTGGGGGAGGCGGCGCTCTGACAGTCACGTGACCTAGATCTCCTCTCTACTTAAATCCAATGCCACTTCTCCCGCGCAGCGGGCGTGCCAAAGGCAAGCCTGTCTGCGCCCAAACGGGGCCAGGGGCCACGACCCCTGGTCAAAAGTGCATAAATCGGCTGAATCTCTCTTCTAAACAACTCCTAGCTCTCCGCCCCCCAGTTAACCCAAAATGCACCTGGTTCACTGCTGACAGCCTAGCTGTGAAGGTCTGTCCCTGCTGCAACTTTTGCCCCTGTCACTTCACAGTCCCTCCGCCTCACCTCTCCTGGTACTGAATCCTACCCTCACTCGTCAGTCCAACCCATCAAAGATTTTACGTTCCTCAGTCTAAATTGCCGATCACTCCCCAAGCATAAAATGGAGATCCTTGACCTTCTTCTAGACGAACAACCTGACGCTTTGTTCCTCACAGAGACCTGGCTCCATGAGAGTGCCGGCCCTGATGTGGCAACAGCACTACCTCCCAATTATGCCATCGTCAGGAAGGACAGAGTGACAAAAAGTGGGGGGGGGATAGCCATCATCTTTAAAAATCTTCTTTAATGCAAATTTGATCCGTTAGACTTTCCCAACTGCGAAGCCGCCCTATTTATAATATCCCTCAACCCCAATTTCACACTTTCTGGTGTTTTAGTTTACCGCCCGCCAGGACCCCCCACCAACTGGGCCTCATCCTTTCCCAACCTCAAAACCCCTTTCCTTTTAAATTCCAAGAATTTCTCAGTCCTAGGCGACCTAAACCTACATCTTGACGATCCCCTTAATTCTACCTGCAGCAACTTCATTTCTGACCTCGCAGCTATGAATATTGACCTACTAAATACAGGCCCCACTCATAGTGCCGGCCACCTGCTTGACCCCATCTTTTCGAGCCTTCCTCACATCCACTGTGCCCCGGCAACACCCATATGCTGGTCAGATCACTTTATATCCAAATTCTGCCTAACGCCCCTTTCCTCCCCTACCCCTTTTTTCCCTTCCCTCAAGGTCCCCAAAAGAGACTGGAAACAACTGAATATAGGTGTCCTCAACAAGCTCTTATGCGCCAACCCACCCACATCCGATTCTACGGTTGACGTACGTTCAGGAAACATATACGATTGGCTTTTAGATGCTCTTGATTCTTGCCTCCCCCTCAAAAATAAAAAAATAAATAACCACCGACCTCCAGCCCCTTGGTTTAACGAAGCTCTAAAGGCTGAGAAATCTAAATGTAAAGCCTTGGAACGGAGATGGAGGAGAGACTACACACCTGATTCCAAAGTTGTCTACAAAAAAGCATTAAAATTATACCACAACAACTGTAACTCCGCTAGGGCTAGCTTTGTCTCCAAAACCATCTCGGATGCCACTAACTGATCAAGGACACTTTTTGGCCTAGCTAAAGAGCTTGCCGGCTCTGAGACCCTAGCAAAACCTCTGCTTTTAACTAAACGTCAATGTGACGATCTTGCCCAATTTTTCACGCAAAAAATAGAGAAGATTTATTTTGAAATTGCTAACTCACAAATAAGCAAAACCCCACAGTCTCAATCCATCCTCTTACCCCAGACCTTACCCTTACCACACCTCACTGTCCCTCCCCAAACGGTTCCACAGCTAGTCTCTTGGCCCCCTCTTGACCTAGACTCCTTGATAACCATCCTTTGAAAGGTCAAATCCGGTTCCCCGAAGGACCCCCTGTCAATCTCCACACTAAAACAGCTGGACCTCTCTCATCTGTCCGTCATCCTGAATGCTCTAAATTCTTCCCTGCTCAAATCCACAGTCTCTGGGCATTGGAAACACGCCATGGTAACCCCTCTCCTGAAAAATCCCTCTGCCGACCCTAGTGTCCTCTCTAATTATAGGCCCATCTCACTCCTGCCTGCCTTCTCCAAAATTCTTGATAGACACATTCACTCCCATCTCTCTGTTTGTCGAAACTCACAAAATCCTCCACCCCTCTCAATCTGGCTTTCGAACCGGATTCTCCACGGAAACCACACTGTTGGGGGTCACAGAGAAGTTGCGCCATCATCTCGACACTGGGGACACAGTCGCACTGATACTGTTAGACCATAGTGCGGCCTTCAACACTATCTCCCATTCAGTCCTAATCAACACACTGAAGTCTTTGGGCATCTGTGGCTCCGCCTTGGACTGGATTACTTCTTTTTTAACCGACCGCACTTTCCAGATCTTCTCTGTCACAGACACTTCCAACATTTACCCATAACCCTATGGTGTGCCCCAGGGCTCCATCCTTAGTCCTCTTCTTTTCAATTTATATGTCAGGCCTCTAGCAGACATAGCAGAACAAGCAGCCTAACTCTTTTTACGTATGCAGACGATTCCCAGATCATCTTTTCCCTCTCCAGTACTGACCCCAGCTCGACATCCCTTCTTCAGACAGGCCTAGGGAAAATTACTACATGGATGAACCGCAATCACCTGAAATTAAATGGTGATAAGACGGAAGTCCTCATCCTAGGCAAAAATAAAGATCTGTGGGACCCACTACATTGGCCTGCTGAGAAGGGCGCCCTCCCCAAACCCTCCAGTCATGTCCGTAATTTGGGGATAACTATTGATGACTCTCTAACCATGCACCATCAGGCAGTAAAGGTCACGGCTATCTGCTTTACCATCTTGAAATGGCTCAGGAAGATCATCTGGATGCTCCCAGATGACACCCCGAAAACAGTGGTCCATGCCCACATCATCTCTCGGCTGGACTATGGAAACATCCTTTACCTTGGCTCAAACAAAGCAGTGACTCGAAGACTGCAGTTAGTACAAAACACTGCAGCAAGATTACTTTGCAAGGTTCCCAAAGCCACCCCGATATCTGGCTACCTCCGTAACCTACACTGGCTCAGGGTGGAGACCCGCATTAAGTTTAAATCCCTGAGCTATATGTTAAAGATCAAAATGGGAACGGCACCACAGTATCTTAACTCTCTTGTCCGTCCCTATGCCCCCACTCGCCATCTACGATCTACCACTCTCGGATATTTCACAGTACTTAGGTCCAAACTATCTAGGATGGGGGGGAAGATCTTTCACTTACCTAGGTCCATCACAGTGGAACACCCTTCCTCTCGCCATACGCAAAGAGACTGTTTACACACGCTTCTGCAGATCACTCAAGACCTGGTTATTTAACCAGTAACCCCTTCTATTACTGCCTTTTATTAGCTACACCTAGTCCGCTTGGCGCCGGGAAACCCTTTTTGGGTAGCTGTTGCGCCCTATAAATTAAAATAATAAATAAATAAAATAGCAGATGCTTACCATATCTCTATCTGCACAAGAATGTCAAAATTATTTTGCTTGATCTGCCAAACCCTTGGAATGCTCATATCCTAGCTTGTCTATATATCTTACCACCAAAATACTCTTAGTGGTATTAGGTTTCTTCACTTGACCACTTTCCTGCTATCACGACGTCCACACAACGTGCTCCCCATCTCAGCATGCTGACCTCTGACTCTAACAGTTACTCGACCAAAAACAGATTTTACATTCCGCACCACCATCTAGGAGAGCCACCAGCCCAACTCCATTGCATCTTCCAATGGGAAAAACAACACCAAGTAGGCACTTTTTTTATTGCAGAGTCTTCAACTACTGTAGAGCCCGGTAAAGGAGGGGCCAGAAAGATCACTTGATTAAATGAGGTAAGCAGGCTGCATACTCTTGACTAGCTACTTATGAGTAATCACCCTAAGCTGCCCGAGATGTCAGACAAAACGTTGGGAGCAGCTGTGGAAGGTCTCCACAGATAAAACTTGCCTAGGTTCAGCTACACTCGATAGCCCTCTTTATCACTTTGATCTTTGGCCTGGCAAGAATTAGGGACGCCTTCACAGAATCTATCAGAAACTGAACCCCTATGAAGGGACTAACACCTTTTCTGGTTTATGACGAAACCTAGACACTGTAACATAGACACTATCTCTTTTATCTGAGTCTAAAGCCTTCTTCCTGGCCTGCGATAACACGAGCACATGGTCCGGCTATACCACCACCCAATCTCCCAAGAACTCAACATAGCCTCCCACTGGTTTGAGGAGCTTCGTCGAACACCACAGGGTAGATGATAGTCAGAATAGGAGAGCCTTGAACCAACTAGTACTGGCCTTCCATTGAAACTGGAAAAACATCTGTGTGGTCAGTAGACCGGAACTGCTTGATAATCATCCTTCTGATGTATTTTCACCATTTAGTCCCCTTCCCGAAGAGAATCTATTAAGAAATGAGCCTCCTCCATATTAAAGTTTGTGTTAAATACAAAACCATCTAAGAGTCAAGTTTTATCATCGGAATACAGCTGTCTCCTTTCTTCACCAGAAAAGGGGTATGAAACCCTGCGGTCAATCTAACATTTGATCTATTGCTCAACAGTTTCTGTACTTTTTTAGACTAATCTCCTTTGTAACTTCGAGAAAGCGATAGGGTCAGAGGGAGCTAATTGAACTGGAGATGAATAGAGCGCTATTTTGTAACCTTAGATAGTTTGTAACACCCAAGGGTCTGATGTTCGGTTTTGCCTCTGCTGGAAAAAGAGGTTGAGTTGCCACTCAACCCTCCTGTGGAAACAAATGTTTTAATTTGATGCTCACCAAAATAATAGTGAATCATGCCCTCTGCTCCTCTGTCTTCTCCTATGCCATTGACCCCCTCTCTGAGGGTAAAAGGGGGTATAAACCACCTCTGTCTGTAAATAGAGACTCCATGACCGCCTTTTTGAGCTTAGAAGACTGGCTCAAAGGAGCTCTGTTGCTGCTTAAAGCAAGAAGAGTAAGCTTTTGCTCTGCCAGCTCCAGTAAAAACATAAGTGATGAATTCCATGTTTTTTCTGCTTGGCTTTGTCCAATGAGAGAAAATTCTGGACATACTTTGTTATTTATTTGACAATTCCCTTGTCAAAATAGTGTCCTGCCGCTCTGACCTCTTTTTCTAACATCGTGGCCAGTTTAGGGTCTATTATCATAAGTATATTTTCTGTGTTCCGCATAAAATGCAGCATTTCCATCGTCCAAACTACATATCACACTTTGAACCCTGCCATTGTGGGGTGAATATTAGGTGTTAAAGGCAACCTATGAAGATGGTTAGGTCGAGGTCACGCCAATTGGAGTTTGTTTCTGTTCACTCTACCCATTGAGAATCTAATATGTCTGGAAACAAAATCACAGATGGGGATCAAATCCACTCTCCTGACCATTGGTGCATGATAACACTGGGGTCTAAACAAGGTTGTCTCATAGCATCCAGGATGTCACCATCCCAAGCCATAACCATGGCCTTTTCGTCCATCTGTTGAGGTGTTTCCTAGACGGAATCACTGTCAGAGTCCACCTGATGAGAACGATCACAGATTCTACTCAAACGGGAGTCCAAGTCGGGGGTCGGAGTAGCTTATCTTCTCAGGAATGGATAGCCAATTAAACTGACCACACCTTGAAAGAGCATTTTTTAGCATTATTGGATACCTAGGTTGTTTTCCGAGCACCATGGGGAGTACCCAGATCCTCTCTAGGACAGGGATGTAAACAAGAAATCAAGCTGTGAAAGAATGCTGCACTCGAAGAGCTCACTGCCTCATGCATAAACTACATCATGACAGTCACCGCTGAGTTCACCACATCTGTGACCCAGAGGTGGCCAACCTCCTCAGCGGGCCTTGCTTCTCTCCTACAGGTTAAACCACCTCATCCATTAAGATTGACTCATCTTTAGGGTGCCTTGAATTGTAATGCAAAAACCCGGGACATTTCCCAAAAATAGAAGGACTACAATTTTACTTCAACCCAGCGCACAGATTGGCAGTTCTCCTTAGCAGAGAATTACAGAAGAGGCAGTAAGAACATACATCTTTCTCCTTCTTTAGGCAATAATAGGTAACTTATTTAATAAATTGTTAAAAAGTGATTTCATCAATGAAGGAGATGCAAGATGAGTAGGTTCTAAGCTGGTAGTTTATTTGTAAGTTACAAAGGTAGAACAGCTCAGCCACCCAACTGACTCTGGCCAGTTTCTCAAGTAGACTCCCTTAACATTCTACAAATGACTCAGAGGATCTCAACAATTCTAGAACTCATGCAAGCATCTATTACAACATTGATAACATTGAAAGAAGGCACATTACAACACATCTCCCTCTGTAATTAATACATTAAAAAAATTAAAGCAAAATAAAAAACAATAAGAAACAAAACTATACAAACTAATCTTCAAGATATGACGGGACACGAGTCTCCCTTTTGGATCTCTTTGGAACCATCGAGGCAGCGTTATCAACATCATTTTGAATATTGTTACTCAAATGGTCAAAACCCTTCTCATCACATATGGCAACCCTGCCAAGATTCCAAACACTATGGTTCGAGGTTCTCACAACATTATCAAACACTTTAATAACTCTCAAAGGTTTTGAGAATTTAGAACCAGAAACCCAGTACCCAGGTTTCTTGATCATTACAAGATCACCAACAGCAACCTCAGTTTTCTTAACAGCATGTCTGACATCATATTGTTCTTTACTTCTTAAACATTTTTCCTTTTCTTTCTTCTTCCAGGAGTTCAAATCAGGAACTCCACGTTTATCAGAATGAAACTTATTAACCCACGGTGGTTCCAGAAAAGTGTCAGGCTGTCTATTATGAAATAGAAGAAAAGGAGTTTTACCAGTGGTTGAATGAGGTGCGAATCGATAAACTCCAACTCTTCTAGAGACCTCCTCCTTCCAATCCAGACAATTTTGCTTTGCTAAGGAAATAGTTTATTTTATGACCCTATTAAATCTTTCAACAGTCCCATTCGATTCTGGGTGGTAAAGTGCACATATTTTGTGAGCAATTCCACAATTTTGTTTTTAAACAAGTTGGACACCATTGTCCGTCAATAAGGTTTCTGGAATTCCTTCTCTTGTGATTAAGTTTTTGAGAATGTCAATAATAGTCTTAGTATTCAAATTTTTTACAAAAGAGATTTCAGGCCACCTGGAGTACAGATCTATCACAATAACAACATATGTTTCATGTCTATTTCCATGTACTGGTCCCAAGATGTCTAGAGCAATGTCCTTCCAAGGTCCAGACGACGAGACCTAATTTCCATAGGTTGAGTTCTGATCTTAAGACTTTTTTCACTCAGTGAACATTGGAGACATTCCCTAACCAGACGCTCAACTTGGAGATCCATGCCAGGCCACCAGTATGTAGAACGCACTCTCTCTTTTGTTTTTGAAATGCCCAAATGTGCATCATGTGCTAAATCTAGCAATTACTTCCTTAAGATAATTGGAGGAACCAACCTATGACCTCTCCATAGCATACCCTCACTAGAGGACAGTTGATCCTTTACGCACCAATAGTCTTTCAAAGACAAACCTCCCTGTTCTTTATGATGCCAACCAGCTCTGAATAACTTCATCTTCATCACACGTTTTGCGCCATCGTTCTTGAAAAAATATTTTATAGTCAATTTCACAAACAAAATCATGTGAATGATTAAAGGCTGAATCAACATGACTATCAGATTGAGAATTAGGGACTAATCTAGAAAGAGTATCAGACACTAGATTTTCTGAACCAGGAATACACACGACAGAAAAATCATAACCCTGTAAACCAACAATCCATTTTGAAATTCTTGGTGAAATTGAGTCAATCCCTTTATGGAAAATATCTCACACAGTGGTTTATGATCAGTTCTGACTACAAATGAGGTACCCCATAGAAATATTTTCAGTTTTTAATAGCCCAATAGACCACTAGAGCTTCCCTTTCAATGACTGAGTACTTTGACTCAGCTCCTTTAAGACTCCTGGAAAGAAACATGATGGTATTATCAGGACTTGTGCCACCTTGATAGAATACAGCACCAAGCACCTTAAGACTTGCATCTGTCGAAATAATAGAAGATTTGGAAGGGTTAAAATTGCGCAGTTTAGGAGCATTAGACAATTTACTCTTAATAACAGAAAACTCCTCTTCACATTCTCTATTCCACTCAAATTTTACCCTCTTTTTTAATAAATTTCTCATGTGACTTTAGCAAAATTCTGCACACATTTGTTATAATACTCCACCATACCAAGGAAACGCATGAGTTCTTCCTTGGATGAGGGAGAAGTAAGATCCTTGATGGTGTTGACTAACTCAGCCTTAGGAATTACACCATCAGCCGTAATGGAATGGCCCAGATAATCAGTCTTGTCAAGACCAAACTTACACTTTTCAAGTTTTATGGTAAGATTGTGCGCACTAAGCTTGTCTAAAACTTGCCGGACTCTGCATCCATGTTCAGATTCATCACTACCATAAACTAAAATGTCATCCTGGTATACACATGCTCCTGGGACATTAATTAATACTTTCTCCATAGCATGTTGAAAGACCGAAGCAGCGGATACCAGGCCAAAAGGAAGTCTGACATACCTAAAAGGTCCCAAAAGGTGTAACAAAAGCAGTTAAATCTCTTGAGGACCGATCTAACAAGATCTGATGATATGCAGACGTTAAATCTATGGTACTGAAAATCTTAGCACCCCTCACCATAGTTAGAAGATCAGAGATGTTAGGAAGAGGGTATTTGTCAACCAATACGCATTTGTTGAGTTGCCTGAGATCAACACATAATCTCAAAGAGCCATCAGCTTTCCTGGCTGCTACAACTGGAGCTAACCAGGACATACCTTCAACTTCCTCAATAAGGCCCTGTGATTTGAGCTTCTCCAACTCACTAAACATTTCTTCTTTCACACTGAAAGGAACATTGTGTACTTTGCTTGAAACAATCTGTTTTTTTAAAATAATGCTCTCCATAGGGCTAAAGCTGTGAAGTTATTGTCTGAAATGTGTCATCTCGATGTGACAGTTGGAATTGCCCGGTTTCTACGATCTGTAAAACAAAATCTTAATCATGAAATGTAGTGTAAGAGGGGGTAGGGTTGCTAGGAGGGGGATCCTTTTAAATGTTTTTAACGTTTTAATGTTTTAATTGTCTAGTGTGTTTTTTCTTTTAGAACGTTTTATGGACAAATGTCTAAATAAACTTGTTTCTGAACCTTAAAACCTTGCTTGAAATAGGAGTAGAGCCTGGAGCCAATTTTATTTTATGACAATAGCCCTTCAAGCAACCAAGTTCATCACCAAAAACTTGAGGGTATTCATTCATCCATAGGGTTAGTTTGTAAGAGAGAGTCATGAATGACCAGCTTAAGAGGCTCTCTGTCTTTTAGAATTATAGGAGGAGTGTTGTTTGGATCTAACATTACACCAAGATCTTTCTGATGCCACCAACTTATGATACTGTCCCCTTTCTTAGATACGTAAATGTTGCCAGAGGTGAAACGATTTTCATATTCTATCAGACCGATGAAATAACCACGTAATTCAATTGGGTCTCCACCATATGCATATAGACGAATATCAGTCTTAAGAAGATCAACTTTAGTTCTCAATTTATCATCAAAGAATTTACTTGAAACAATAGTAATTTTTGCACCTGAATCAAATAAGACCTTCGTCTTTTGACCCTCAACTAAAATGTAATCCAAAGACCCATCTCCCCCAACTTGTACAATAATTTGTCCACACTCAAAATCATGCATATCTGTAGATATATCATGCCCTATTTCTACAATAAGTACAAATGGCATTGACAGCAGGACAATACTTATCATTAGCCCAGTGTCCAGCGTTATTACATCTGTAACACTTTTTATCTTTACTGAACTGACCTTGGAATTTAGGTACCTGTTTTTCTTTAACTTGAGCTTTAGCTTGGAGGTTCTTGGATTTAGGATCCAGACTGGAAGTTGAATTAACAACTGATACCTCCTTACTAAGGTCTTTTTTAATCTCTTTCACGCACTCCATGGAATGCTCAATACACTTGGCTACTAGTAAAACTTCATTTAGAGAAGGTTCATCCTTAAGCCAAAACTCATCTCGCACTTTTTCAAATATGCACCCCAGCATAAATTGATCTTGAATTCTTTCTTCTATCAGTAAACCAAACTTACAAGAAGAAGCTACACGCCTTAGATCTGTTACATAATTCTCAATTGTCTCACCTTCTTTTTGTAATCTCTTCCCAAAATGATAACGTTCTAATATCATACTAACTTTTGGTAAATAATGAGTGTCAAGCTTGGACATGCACATTTCATACTCATTTAGGTCTTTTGCAACACCATCTGGAACATCAGGAAGATGATCAAAGACATCTTTACCTTCAGATCCCAGACAGTGTAGGAGCAAGGCTGTTCTCCTCTCAGCACTTAGGGAAGTACCAGAAACGCGAGCATAACGCTCAAAAACCTTTTTCCATTTAGACCATTTGATGGGTGGATCACCAGGTGATTGCAAAAAGAAAGGAGGTGCTGTGACGTTTTGCATGGCCAATGTTGCGGATAAATAATTAACAATGAGAAGGTGCAGGTTAGTAATAACCAAAACCCTTTTTTTTTTAACACTCTACCTTTGCGTTTTTTTTTTTTTAAATAGATACTCTCC
This sequence comes from Triturus cristatus, assembly GCF_964204655.1. Classification (NCBI taxonomy): domain Eukaryota; kingdom Metazoa; phylum Chordata; class Amphibia; order Caudata; family Salamandridae; genus Triturus; species Triturus cristatus. The sequence continues at coordinate 649,179,591 of NC_140594.1, forward strand.
TTAAAAGGATGCCCTCGGTTGTGTGTATCAGAGTAAAAATAGAATTCTTTTATGGCTATAAACACACATGTTCCCCCAAAAAAAACTCTTCTGTTTTTTTTTTATAAATGAACTGTGTCAGCGTGATGAAAACATCAAGAATAAACCAGCTGTGTGTGTCAGCGTTGTTCAACTAACAAATATAACTGACACACCCTTTTAAGAAACAAGATGTGTGTGTCAGTGCACTGTTAATGTCATCATGAAGAGAATAATAATAATAATGAACCAGCTGTGTGTGTCAGCGCTGTAGACATCTCAAATATAACTGACACACTTTTTAAGCAAAAAGCTGTATGTGCCAGCATAATGAAGAAAACTCTTCTTGAAGATGTCATTAACTTTTCCCAATATCGTTTCCTTTAAGAAGATAGAAAATGAAATTTAAAGCTTTGCGTGTTAGCGGTGGAAATAGAATTGTTTCCTCTTGACACGCTTATGAAATTTAAAGCTGTGCGTGTCAGCGTCTTCTTGATACGCCCTCACTGTTGAGTAATTTTTTTTAAAAAAGGGCAACCAACAATGAGACCGCAATTATAATAAAAAACACAAGATCCCAAGCTGTGCGTATCAGTGTTGTGACACGCTTGTGAAAGTGACAAGATCCCAAGCTGTGCGTGTCAGCGTCGTGACACGCTTGTGAAAATGACACGTTGCATAATGCGCTTGTTGACAGGGAAGCAAGCGTTGCCAAGGAGACACAGTCAAGGATTTTCCAGCAATGCGGCAAACGCTGCGTTCCACGTCGCGTTCCATGCAAAGACAAACAAACTTGACGGCCGCACTAAGACGCTTCTAACTTCACTCACGAGGCCGTATGACGAGAACACCTCAGGGAAGGCGCAAGGTAACTTTTAAATTGAAAGTAAATAACGTTAAACGTTTATCTTAAACGCGCTCAATAAATAATATGCTTGCTCTCTGTTCTATGCGCAAACGTTTGTAAATATGAGCAAACGTGGCGCTTACAGCCAAAAGTAAGTAGTTTTTAAAATGAGAAAGTCTTACTTGTCAAGCTTGAAGAAAGTGTAACCAAACCTCTCACAGTATACTTCTTTCTGATGAATAAGGCAGAATTCTTGAAGTTGAGAGTCAGGCTAGTGGAAGCTTGAAGAATAATGTAGGCAGCTTTAAAATTGTAATTTCCTCTTGAAGTGGTTCGCATTCACAGAAGAGCACAGTGACATGGAGTTGAGCTGTTCTTTCTTGTTCTTCCCAGACATCCCATCCTCTTCGCCAGTGTTAAAAAGTGATTTAATCAATTAAGGAGATGCAAGATGAGTAGGTTCTAAGCTGGTAGTTTATTTGTAAGATACAAAGGTAGAACAGCTCAGCCACCCAACTGACTCAGGCCAGTTTCTCAAGTAGACTCCCTTAACATTCGACAAATGACTCCGAGCATCTCAACAATTCTAGAACTCATGCAAGCATCTATTATAACATTGATAACATTGAAAGAAGGCACATTACAACACAAATGTTGTAAAGTTTGACAGGAAATAAACTAAGACATTAACTCTAAACTATCAAATAATTACTAACTACCTAACTAATCTATTCCCAAAAATAAAATATTTCCTTCAAAAAGTCATCTAGAAGAGCCGAACAGGCCTAAAATTGATAACCAAAGTCTAGGAAGTATGTGGCAACCGATAGGAACAAAGTGCCCGCAGCACGTCTTTGACGGGCAGTAAATTCCTATCAGACATGTTTCCCTCAACAATGTAGTCACCAGCCAGCCAGAAAGGGAAACGTGAAATGTGCACAGACAACCCAGTGCTTCCCGAGCCAACTAACGTCTCGTTGAGGCACCATGAAACCAGTGCGAATTCGCACTGACAGCAACTTTGTTTGGCACTCGTCAATGACGCCAAAATCTAAACTTTGGATGTTTATAGAGTACTGATAATCTAATGGCGGGAAGAAAACCACCCTCCAGGACTGGCATCACTCCACACTCTTGGTCGAAAAGAAAACGATGAAAAGCCACAGACAAGCGAAAACCTGTACTACAGATGTTAAAAAGAAACAATAAATGCAGACATTTTAACACAACACATTAAATGGCACCTACGATTAACGTAAATATCTGGGAAGAAAAAAGAAGGAAGCGTTATCCTCTGCTACAGCAGCAAAGAACTTGGACTACTTATGCTGGGGGTGATGATGTCATAAGGCCCCATTGTGAGGTCATGGACTGGAAATGCCTAGTAGGCTAACCTTTTATTGAAATGCTATGATTGCAGATGTCCATATTTATCATAGATTTTTTCATTTATCTGTTTATTTAACTGTGCTACTAGGGTTTACAGTAAAGAAGAATGTAGATTTTCCACAGCCTGGTGGGCTGAAGAAGTCAATTTCATAGTCAATTTCTTGAGGGATAACTTCTCATTCAAATCCCAATTTAAAAAAAAAAACACTTTACCCACGTCCAATACCGAGTTAGTACTTAAAATAGAGGGTTTTGAAATGTGTACTTCTTACCAGTATTCTCACCAAGACCTCCTGACCAACAGAAATTGCATTAACCAAAACATGTCCTGCTGCTGTAGCTGTTCTGTCCACATTCATTGTTCTGTATGACGAACCCCTCTCAAGCGTTTCATCACGGACATCACATCATCTGAAATAACATCCAGATCCCCCTCCATATACCAGCGAAATTATTTCTGCCATCTCAATCTACATGTATTCCTTGTACCCAGGATATCTCAATGAATTTCAAATGCTTTCTTGAAGGGCCTAGCACATCTTATACTGTCAAGAAATGTTCTATGCCATTGACTAATTTGTGAAACTTGCCTCATGGTCCTAACAGTATCCCCTGCAACACTGGAAGTCAAATTGGAAAATCCATCAATATTTCCAGCATAACCAGATACCAAGCTTGGGACCTCCATAGAGGAATCATTTCCACCCGCAGACTGGAAACATGTACAGAGTGAAATCTGGATCCGGATGCCAGGCTGAAAAGTGTCTCCACATGCGTATTCAGCCTGCTCACAAAAAGATCCCCCGAGGGGCGGATCCCACTGCCTGTCCAAAGCTAGGAACATAGATCTGTTCAACCTCAAATCACTTGCATTGTTAAATTCTTTGAATAACAATCTGCCACACTGTTGCTTAACCTTGCAATATGCTCTGCTTGAACAGATGCATTATATTGGAAACAATGCTCTCAAAACACCTTGGACCTCAGATCACTCATCTTGGTCACACATATATCACTTCAGTGACATTGTTCATCCTCAGCCGCTCTCAACAACTGTCTCTTTTCTCTGTGAAACACTTTATTGCAAAAGACCTGGCCAGCAACTCTAAAGAATTGATGTTCAATTTCTTCTTCTCCCCCGACCAACTACCTCTTGTTGAAACCAAGCCACACTTTGCACCCCATCCAACTGGGCGTATATCCAGTTCTATAAACGTATCTGGAGTCTCTCCCAAAATTGCTCAACCATTCCGAGCCTGTCTGTTTCAGAGCCACCAATCCAATTTCAATCTTTTTTTTTTTTTTTTTTTTTTTAAGTCCTCATTTATTCAAATTATGCTTTAAATTCAAAGAAAAAGTGCATAAACCAATCCAATAGCAAGGTGTTGTTTATCACCGGTCACTCCACAAGGCGGAGAGAGAGAGACAGAAAATGTATCTCCTGGTCGTCAATTTAGCCTCTTGGTTGGAGAATGACACCTAATCTTAATTTTTTTTTTTCTTTAAACAGGTGCTTTTTAAAATAACAGTGGCCCTGCCATCAAAGCAGCCTCTTTAGCAAACTCTTAATCATTGGACCGTAGAACACAAACAGATAAGAATATATCCTAAGTACCTGAGAAATGTAATTGAAAAAAAAAATGAAAATAAAAAATAAAAAGAGAAAAGGTAAAAACAAAACTCTAATCCGAAACCAAAGGAGGAGAAGAGAACAGGATCTGAGGTTTATATAAATAATACTTAGTGAGATACATTTGGAGTGGAAGTCTTAACCCAATCATCCCAGATTTCCCAATATTTAGTTTTCTTGACCTGTTTGCCTGAGCGGTCTATTAGGGATTCCCTCTGAATGGAGTAACTCCATTCCTCTTTCGTATGGGAACAGGGAAGGATCCACTTAACACATAATTCCCCCCGAGCAAGCAGGATCAGGGCAAAGAAAAGAGCTTTATGATTTTTTTGTTAAGGTTCGGTTATCTGCATCTCCTGGTAACATCCCAAAATTTACGGAGGGTATAGTTAACTTTATCCCTTGACCCATAATACCTGATATGGTCTTACCCACTTTCTGCCAAAAGGACTGGATTACGTGACACCGCCAAAACATATGGACCTCATTTGCGCTGTCTTCTCCGCATTTCGGGCATTTCTTGATTTCACGACTCCCCATTTTTGATATTTTCTGTGGTGTCCAGTATGCCTTATGGACTGTGAAAAGATGGTTCTTTTTTAAAGGTGCAGACTTCACATGAGACCATAAAAGAGACATAGATACTTGCCCTAATTTTTCAAGATCTTCATCCGGCAGGTCCCTCTTCCAGATCTCTGTAAATGGGACCTGCGTATCTTCTCCACTTTGAATTAACAGCCAGTCCCACTCTGCAACTTCTTTCCGCGTTGTATGGATGGCCTGTGCAGATCTTTAACACCAAGTCAACTTTCCCTTCTAGCTCCTTTCTTAAAGATTTTACCCAGTTTAACAATTGATAATACTTCAATTTCCAGACCAAGTGCTCGCAAATCGCAGAGAAGTGATGCCATGAAATTAATTCAGAATCCACAATAAGTTTCCCCCATGTATGAATACCACAAGATCGGAACGGCGAGGGCATCCACCAAACAAGCTGGGGTGCCTGGAGAGTCCCCGATTGGTGCTGCGTCACTATAGTGAGAACTTTTAGGAGTCGTCTCACCTGAGTCCAGAGCTTGACTGCAGCCACAAGAATCTTCAGTCTCACCTTAATCCAATTTCAATCTTGCTTGTGATGTCAATATAACTCTGTGAGAATATTCCAGACCTCTCTATAAATCAAGTACCTCCAACCAGTTGATCGCGTTGACACCTTCAGAGTAGCTCACAGCCTTAAGTTCATCTTTAAATAAAAGCACAGGGTCACATTTTTCTTTTAAAATTAAGGGAAGACTGTGTTTATTTTACATTATCATCTTCAGAATGGAGATATCAGGGCCTGATAATGAGCTGTGCTGGAGTAAGATGTATGACCCTAGGCACAGAGATGACAACTGCACTGCAGCATGCACCACCCATCGCCCCTGTCATCGTTGCCAAACCAACTACTAATCTCTCTCGTCTGTGTGTGCGACATTTCAGATTATTCCAGGTCCCCAAAGCTAAAAGAATGGCTGGGGAGGCAGGTAATAGTAATTTTTAATGTATATTGTATTCATAAACATCATTTGTTCTGCTCATTTCTAAATTAGATGAGCAACGTCACCATGTGGCAGACTATCCTAATTGCAGTGTTGGCACATGCAGTTCCAAACAGATCCATCAAAACATCTGCTCCCTTCTCCTTGCCATCCCGACCATCTGTGTGAAAGTCCGGCAACTACCTCTACCTCCGTACCATCTAATGAATCATCACATCGTACAACGGAGAGCTTTCTGTTCTTACTTTTGACTTTTGTAAACTTTGCTAGGCCTTTTATCTGCCCTCTGTATGTGCCCTCCTTGTACTGTGACCTAGCTTTTCATCTTTTCGCTCCTCAAAATCCTCCACGTGTTGTCCTCTTATGTGAAACCTTAGAAACCTTAGAAAATTGTCCAAAATGTGAGCTTCCACTTCTTTTGCAGACCAAAAACTATCATCCTCAGAACTGAGGCAATTCTCCTGTCTTCAACAAATCTAACTTCTTTTCCATTTTACTAATATCAATTAATAACTTTTTTACCTTATTCACTCTTTATTCCACCAAATCCTAAACTCTGCTTAGTTGTAAATGTTGATACTAACAAACAGCTCGACTGCATCACGGACTTAGATTGACGCCCAATCATTAAATGATTCGAGTTCATTAGCTGCAGTGAAATAAAACTTGCAATGCACGTGCGAACAAAAGACATTTTTGTGTGTGTTTTTTGCAGTTTATGTAGCACGAACTCGGCCCGAAGGTAATGGAGCGCTCGGCTTTACATGCGCACCAGTTACATTACACGTTCATTTTCGCAGGCAGGGGGTGATTTTCCCAGACTCAGAGGCTGTTTAGCCGACGCCCAGACTCGAGCCCTGTTCCCCTGTTCCAAAGTCGGCCGCTCTGGCCGTTAGTCCACATCCACGTGCTCATTTATTTTCATATACCCAATATATTAGAATGGCCGCCGCATGTACACGTCTGAGCATCAGTATGGCAACATAACGAAATTCCATCGTTTCATTCACTAACGTGGCAGGTCGCGCCACGCGTTGCCCCTGCAACGGTCTGAAGCTCAGGCACAACCTAGACAATTACAGTGTTGAGGAAAATGATTTTTTTTTTTTTTAATTAAACCCTATGGAAAAACAAAGCGCGACGCTCTTTAAAAAAATGTAATGTAAAGAGCAACCTAATGTACTCTTGACCAAAACTAAACAACAGTATATAACGAGCATATATAACTTAAACTAAACAAACTTGCTCATTATTAGTTGAATGGCTTATACTTTTTGACCTTACATACTCAATGCAAGCATTCCCCCAGCAGGCAAATACATTCACCACAACATAGAGAACTATGAAGCACATGACCACGTATCTGTTGGTGAGCTGAAAAGGAAGGAAGATAGCCGTGTGCTCTAGCCTCTAGTTGTTCATGGTGTTAAAGAACGTTTTCAGGTTCTCCATATTTTTAAGTGGTCCGGGTCCTGTCCGTGCTCTGCACCTGCAGATGCTGAGAAGGGTCCCTATCGCGCGCTCCCTTTTTACCCTGACTTTACCCTCATGGTGGAAAGAAAATCTCTATTTTGCAACAGTACCACTCTTCACTGCTTTTGAGTAACTTCAAAGATACTCGTTATAGTTATTTACAGTCTCATCATTTCAAAACTGAAGCATTTTCAATATTATATATTCAACGTAGCTGTTGTTGCTTATTTATCTTATGCAACTAACAAACGTTGACAAAGCCAATAGTCCTGGCTTTTCTGAATAATGTTACTTGTAGTGTTGTATATCTGGTTGCAATGACAGAAACAGCAAAATACCAGTCGGGCGACACACTATGCTAAGCACAGATTTTTAGCTTATGTGTTTTAAGCCACGCCCTTAATTACATCGGCCATTCCCCTTTGAGAGACCCCCAGTTTTTTCATCCCATCTAAAATTCTGAGGTTCTCTGTTCTTTTATGGTGGCTCTAGTACGCAGCAAAGGATTTATTGCCAAATGCCTCCGCGCATTGCCATAAAATCCTAATGCAAGTGCCGACAAGCGAGTCCGGTTTCACAGCTTTTTAAAAATATATTTTCATACATTTCTGAGCCTGTAAAACACAGATGAGGATAAGACTGTTTACGTTGCAGAATTTGATTTCTCCACATCTGCGTTATACAGGAATGATTGGCAATGCTGATTTTAGAAGTTTTATGTATTTTTTGCCCTTCGGCCATACTACTGCAAAAAGTGTAACATTACCTCACCGTAAACCTGATGAAGTTAGCATGACCCCATTCCCAGCGAGGGAAGCTACAGTTCCTAAGTGCATGCTCCTGGAAATCACCTGCTTCCGAAACTATCAGCTCGTTTATATTCATTGAAGAGAGTGTTGAATTCTTGTTTTACTCGTCTCTTGGGGGAAAAAAGAAAACCTATGCAGGGCGATAAACCTTTTTGGTTTGGCAGATGTCCAGTATTTCGCAAGATACTAGCCTTCCTGCTTCTTTATTTGTGATTCTAAAGCTATTTTTTTACACATACTTGAACATGTGCCATGAATAAATGAGGAAGACGTTGCTATGGGCGAGCAGTGAACATCCGGGTCATATGCCTGTGTGTTTCATAATAAGTCTCGCTCAAGTTGTCAGTTTCACAATTGCTTCCAGGTGACGAGCGTTGCGAGAGCATTTCACTTCCTGAGTTTGTTAGTGCGAAAGTATTCGCTTGGACTTTGTCTTTTGTGCAGAGAACGAGCGCAAAGGCCAGGGACTGCTTCATTATTCAAGGTTTTGAAAGAGCTTTCGGCTATGCGGGCACTGGTCTCTACATAACTGAGTTTAGTTCATTTACGAAATATGAGGAGTCGGCAGATTAGGAACACGATTCTTTGTTTAGGTGTTTGAATGATACATTTAGACATAAGGAAGGAAAGTCGAGCTCACTGAGTAAGTATAAAAGTACTGGTGCATACTCGGAAAGGCCTGACCATGCCCATGTTCCTCCTTTACCTTGTCGCGTTGAACAGAGAGAACCTTTAGATTTAGAAATCGTGAATAATTTATGCGCTCCTTTTACACTATTTTCTTTAAAAAAATATATATATTCTTTTTTGGATGCTAAAGATTTATTTTTTTATTTCACTGTTACAATACTACTAAAATCTGCGAGGTTGATGGCAGGGGTAGAACACAGGCCCCTGGGAAGGGGGGCACTTTTGTTAGGGTCCCAATTAAGGACGAGGCCAATGAATATTTCTGTGATGTGGAAGACTCCTGGGGTGAACATTCTGCAGGGGGGGGGGGGGCATAATTTTGCCTTATGCCGCTGATTGGTGGACAGAGGGAAAATTAACTTTTGCTAACTATTGCACAGCCACCCAGCTGTGCCATAACCTCTGACTTAATATACTTCAGCCTCCGTTGGTTTTGCTGCCCATCAGTTAAAGCAGTAGTCCGATGGACTCCTTCTGGTATGGCAAAAGATAAAGAAGTGGCAGTGACTCGAGGTCGCCTGTACTTAATCTTTAATAAATATTATTAGTTCGGTCAGTACTGTTTACTAAAGCTGTGTAGGAGCTTTAACGTGTATTTGTAAAGCGCACGTTCTCCAAAGGGTCTCTTGGCGCTGAATAGCAGATGTTTATTGTTACCCAACTCAATGATACTCATTTTACCGGCATAAGAAGGATGAAAGGCTGAGTGGACCCGCTGGGATTTGAACCTGTGACCATAAGGTGGAACACAGACCCCCAACAGTGGATGCATTAGTTCACCAAGCCCGGATGTCCACTAAGCCACCAGGCCCGGCTGGTGGCTTAGTGGACAGCAGTCTTCTTCCTCCATTGTTCTGTTTTGGTGTCATTCACATTTTTGTTTTTGGTCCTCCCACGCCAGCAAGGGGCAGTGGGTCAGCCCACTGCAGCCAATGGATAACTTCAATGTGAGTGACGGCTTTCCACTTTTTCTAATTATCTGCACACAAAGTAGTTACTTATGTGGCAGGTGCTACTGTGTGCTTTTATAGACCAAAAATGCTTTCATAATCAATGCTTATTTTATGTTGTTGATGGCCTCACAGCTCCCCCAACACTGCTACCAGGCCAATCACCCCTCATAAAATGCAAACAGTTCTAAAATGGCTACCCATTTGTGTACATGGGCAAGCGGCCATCTTTGTAGTGTATTTTGTAATAAAATATTACAAAATCCATGACAAAACAACCATTGGCACAGCCGAAAGGTTAGCAAGCAAGCTTACCAACTAATTTGCAATACCTTGGCTTTGCCAATACTTGCTTAAATAATGCTTTCTGTCTCTGAATGTGTCCTTGTAGTGTTAGACCCACAGGTGTTACTATAATCCCATTAAATAGAACTCATATTTACAACTTCGTAATAATGGGAAGCTGAATGGTCTTTCCAGGATTTAGAGTGGCCAACTTCAGGCAACATGCATATCTCTGCAGTTGATGCTTCAAACCTCTGGACTATCACACCAGCGAGTATTTTACTTTATAAGTAACAGTGTCCTCAGTGTATTAAGACACCAAACTTTTCAGAGCAGGCAGGATTGTAAAACCTCTGAACACATTCACAAAATGTAGAAAGAAATATATAGAGCATTGAGACTAGTGCAATCTGTACACATGCAAGGTGTCTTCTAGGGAGACTTGTGGACCGCTCGGCTGTAGTGTTCACTGTGCTAGAAAACCATCATAAGGACCAGCACCTCTTGGATAGCTACCTATTTGTCTTTCACCCACACCTTTGCACATAATCCACACTGCTTGTTGCAGAGCACCCTTTGTATGATTGAGGGATGAATGGTATCCAATATTGCAGGTTTTCTTAGACGTGTTTGGTGCCTTTCATGTGGAAGGATGTACCTGATTAATGAATTAGCTCAAAGAATTGACTGACCAGACAGAAATGGCGATTGTATTAATGTTGATACTTTTTAAACTGTCATACTCATCCTTCTACCCCTAGCCCCCCACACTGCCACCAATATTGTTTGACATCAGTTGACATCTACTGGCTCGGTTGTAAAGGAATTGTAATCTGGACTACGAGATGTGTGTCGCTGCCAACCAGCTAGCAATTTAGGAAATGGATGAACCCCCACTGCATGAAGGCCTTTAGGGTCTTTTTGCAGGAGAGTATGTTGGCCATAAGTAAGCGGACAGCAGATATTTTTATTGTTGCTACGCTCCTACATATTGCTCTCCTTTTATCCTGGCCAAAAATCCAGTGCCATGTTCATGCTACAGAAAGACTGTGGCTGTGGATAGATCAAGACATTCCCTTGAAAAAACTGAACCTCAAAGTGGTTAAAAATATGTCATTTTACAGTCCAGCCAGCGAGGAATATCTTGCCTTTCTTGAATTTCTTAACAAACGTAGCATTGATTAGAGCCACAATTATCCTAACATTATTCAAGCAACTTGTACTGCAGTACAAGTTGCGTCAAAGAGCAGTAGGAGAAAATGCCTAAGCTTTTCCCCTTCCTGCCGTATCACAGCCAAGATGAAGATTGCCCCGGTGGACAATAGGCTTACAACTAAGCACGCAATGATGCGTTCCTGGACATCATGGGCTCCATGTTTTGGCATACGCTTCATGATCAAGCACTAGGCAGTGAGACATCGCTGAAATGTGCCAGCTTGTTGTCAAAGTTGCCGACCAAGTTCGGGACATGTCCTTCACCTGAGGAACTGTTCAGAAAACAGTTGGCAGGGTGCTCTAATTCAGCAGCATGGCATGGTAAAGACTATGTGGCATCAGTCATTGAGACGCCCATATCTGTTTTGTAGCCATAGAGACATGTAATAATCTACATGCTATGTAATAACCTACATGTTATGTACCTCACGTTGTTGTTGTTAACGTGAGATGTGTTCCACATTCCAGAGTGTTCCTGTAGCTTGAGCCGCTACAGAACACTGGAGTGTCAGTTGCTTTCCTGTGGATCAAGACTGATTAGCATATGGCTGGGTCCAAACTGGAATGCCATGGTGAGCAAAAAAAGATGGATTTAGGCCCAGATCTCTGTACTGGGGTGAATGTATGACATTGTTCTGCATTCTGTCCATCAATTGTTCTTTTTGCATTTACACCCCAAGTGGGACAGGTATGCCCAGACGTGGGTCCCGTGGTCTCCATGCCACTGGAGTCAAGCAATCCTGGCTGATGAGGGCTGACAGCCCGAAAACTGGTCCTAGGATGCTTGTTTCCAGGCAAGTGAGGACCTGGCCTGGCAGTTCGGGCTAGACTGTTCCCATTGGGTACAGGGTCAAGACTGATTTGCATATGGGTGGGTCCAAACTGGAATGGCATGGTGAGCAAAAAAACGATGGATTTAGGCCTAGATCTCTGTACTGCGGTGAATGTATGACATTGTTCTGCATTCTGTCCATCAATTGTTCTTTTGGAACAAAAAAGAACCCAGATACATCTGACAACTCCAAGAAACGTCCTAACTAATCCATCTCTGACCGACCTTTCAATTTGAGGTACTGTTACTCCTTCTTCCCCTTAAAGAAATTTATTTTACAGAGACATTTTCAATTTCATACTTCAATTTAAAGTTACCTCCTTGCGCCCGCCCTGCCTTGCACTCAGCTTCTGTTGCAGTCGTCATCGTAACAATGTTGTCAAGGCAACAGAGCATCTCCTGTTCACGTTGCCTGTAATCGTTGCCCTGACAACCTTGGACGCTTCCAAGTTAACGGCGCGCCATCTCCGCTTTGCGGCCCAACGCTCGCCACACTGCTTCTCACTGTTACCTTGCCAACGAACCAACAGCGCGTCTATTTCGCTTCAGGGCCACTGCTCCGTCACCTTCACTTTGCGGCGCAATGCTCATCACGATGCTTCCCATACTTATCTTGCCAACCAGTCAACAGCGCGTCTCTTCACATAAGGCCGCTGCACCCTTCACGTTGCCGCTTTCCTCATCAGTGCGGCTGCACTTCCATGAAAGAGGTTTTGACAACGTTGCTCGTCTTCTTTCAAGTCTGCTGATACCTTAAAGGAGACATGTACAAGTACCCCTGAAGAGTGCCTTTTTCGCACAGCCATATTAACAGTGATACAGTCAATTTTCTTTGCAGTGATAGGCACACCTTCTCCATTACAAGTGCCTTCATCAATTTAACGGTGATAGGCACACCTTTCTCCAATGCTAGTGCCTGGAAGATTCAACGGTGATAGGCACACCTATCACCACTACAGGTGCCTTCACTAATTTTACAGAAAATATAATTGCTTGTTCAACCGGCTTGCTGCGATGATAGGCACACCATTTAACAGATTATGGAAAACGACAAGCACATTAGCAACAGCAACTAGCACATCATTTCATCATTGGCACACCATTCATCACTTCTAGATACTCATTTCACTTCTACTTACAGCTTTAAGTCCCACCCAACTATACAATGCAGAACGTCACTCCTCCACCTTTTTTTCTCTCTAATCCAGGTGAACCATCCATTCGCTGGTCTAAGTGGAAGAAAGTTTTTCTTAATTATGCAAGAGTATATGGAGTTTCATTGAGTGCCGAGAGGAAGTCTGCCTTGCTTCTACACTGTTTGGGCTCTGAGGGACAAGAAGTGTTTGAACATTTACCTGATCTGTGTGATAGCGAGTCAGATAGCCTTAATGAGTTTGAGATATGTTTAAAGAAACTGGACAAACATTACCTTCCTAAAGTGAGTACCATTTTGGAGAGATACCACTTTGGGAATCGTTTACAAAAGTCTCAGGAATCTGTTGAAGTGTATGTTACAGATTTACGAAAACTAGCTTCGACATGTAAATTTGAGGGTTCTCTTGACTAATGCATTTGCGACCAATTTATGTTAGGTTGCAATATAGAGAAGATTAAGTATGAGTTGTGGCAGAAAGATGACCCTAAATTAGATGAGGTTATCTTGATTGCAAAACATATTGAGCACACTCTTGCCTGTGTTGAGGTTATAAAGGAGAACGGATCCATTGGAGAAAAGGTACATACTGTGACAAAGTCAAAAGTTCTTAAACAAACTGAACCTTTGTCTCCTAAAAGTAAGAAGAGTTTTATTGGGAAAGGCTTTCACTGCAGCATGATTGGTCATTTAGCCAATGATAAGTCATGCCCTGCCTTATCCTCAAAATGTCATAATTGTGGGAAGGTAAGTTATGTGGCAAAAACCTGTAGAGCCCAAAAGTATAAGAAGAATAAACGGGTAAAAGAGGTTTGCGCACAAAATAACACGGATTCAGATTCTGATGACTTACATTGTGGTGAGATTTTAGTTCAGGTTGGTCAGAGCAGGAATAAGAATCCTCTCGACAACGTCCAGGTGAACGGACACTCTGTTAAAATGCTTTTTGATTCAGGAGAGAAGATTACTTTAGTCCCAAAGAAATTCTATGACACAACTTTGTTTGGAAAGGTAACAAAATGTTAAACCGGATATTAAGCCACTTGCATATAGTGGCCAACCCATAAAATTATTTGGTTACTTCGTGGGTGATATAGAGTACAAAGGGAGGCTTACTGCTGAGAAAATCTATATCTCTAACAGAGGGGACAGTATTGTGATCTGGATTCACCAAGCGGATCTTGGAGTGATCTTAATCCCAGGTGGCAATCCCTGCATTATTTTAAAGGACAGCACCCCTTCTTTAGTTTCGAGTAGCGTTGCTACCTCGGAAACTTGTAAAATTGATCAAGTGTGTGACATACGTAACGAGTATGAACAGGTCTTTAGCGAAAAGTTGGGCTGTCTATCTGGGTATACACATAAAATAACCCTTAAGGTTGATGCCATCCCAGTGACTTGCAAGGTACGTAATGTACCTTTAGTGTTGAGAGAATCCATGCGTAGTGAGCTAGAGAAATTAAAGAAAGAAGGGATAATTGTAGAGACTGAGGCAAGTGAGTGGTTGGCTCCAGTCGTTCTTGCCCACAAGGCTTCTGGAGAAGTGAGACTGTGTGTGGATCTTCATGCCCTTAATCGTGCTGTTGTTGCTGATAAGTACCCTCTCCCCAACATTGCGGAAATGCTGACTCAATTGGAGGGGGCTAAAGTTTTCTCCACCTTAGATCTTGGGGCCGCATATCACCAGATCAGAATTGATGAAGACTCAATGGACCTGAACACCATTTAGAACATACAAATTCACACAACTTCCCTTTGGCTTCAATTCTGCGGCCTCTGTTTTCCAACAAGCCATGGAAGACATTTTGAAGGGGTTGTCTGGTGTAAAGATATATCGGGATGATGGCCTGGTAAATAGCTCATCCCAAAAAGTACATGACGAGAGGCTTAGAGCCGTTTTGGAGCGTTTTAAGTTGCATGGCTTGACCATGCGTGAAAACGAGTGTAGGTTTAATCTTTCAGAAATTGATTACTTGAGACATAAGTTGACAAAGGAAGGTGTTAAGCTCTGGACCATCTGGTGAAAACTATTTACGATCTTCCGGTGCCACAATCTAGAGATCTGGTCACCTTTCTTGGTATGGCTGAATATTATAACAAATTTGTCCCACAGTTTGCTTCACGCAGTTTTGCCTTAAGGTCACTTTTGAAGAAAGGCGCAAAATTTACCTGGTCAGCCCAATGTCAAGCCGAATTTTGTGATATTAAAAAAGCTTTGAGTTATGCACCTTCTCTTACCAAAGTTTTGACACCACTGCTCAATCTATCCTCATTACTGAAGACAGTTCCAAGGGCCTGAGTGCTGTCCTCAAACAAGTAAAAAATGGAAAGGAAATAACGGTTATGTTTCTCTCAAGAGCACCTATAGGACCAGAAGTACAATACTCGGTCATAGAAAAAGAAACTCTGTGTATCTTTTGGGCCATCTGAAAGATGAAAAAGTTCCTTTGGGGAACCTCGCTTGTTGTGCGTTCTGACCATAAGCCTTTGAAGGACTTGTTTTCCAAAAAGAGTTTGGATGTGGACTCTTCGAGAATTTGTAGGTGGATAGTTGCACTTCAGGACTACGACTTTGTAGTAAACTATATACCTGGTGCAGAAAACAAAGTTGCTGACTGTTTTTCTCGCCTTATTTCAGCAAATTTATGTGATGTGACGGATGGCTTTGATAACCCTTGGGAGGATGATGATTATAAAGTTTGTGAGATCTTGAAAGACGTTTTAAGTGAGGAAGAATGGAAGGTCTCCTTGGGGAGTGATGCTGTGATTTGTGAGGTATGCAAGTTGGTGACTGAGGGTTGGAATGGCATAAAGGGTTTGAGTGAGGAAGTCCGTAAGTTCTGGAACGTATGAGATGAATTGTCTGTCAGTGGAGGTTTACTTTGGAGGGGTACCTGATTGGTTCCTCCATCGTCTGTCAGACTGAGGATTGTTCACCTAGCCCATCAGGGACACCAAGGTATTTCGAAAACCAAGGAGAGAATTTGTCTGCATTTCTTGTGGCCTGGCATCGACCTTCTTGTGGAATGTGTGGTAAGAGATTGCATGGAGTGTAATGCGTGTGACAAGATATTTGAGACTAAAGTTCAACCCTTGATTGTACGTGATGTCCCCACGCGCTGTTGGCAAGAGGTAGCTTTAGACATCTTGGGGCCGATAACGAGTAAGTCTGGTCAGTTGTATGTTATTGTGCTGATAGACGTATTCTAGATGGCCAGAAATAAAAATTACACAAAGCACGGAGACCAAGGATGTTGTCAAATTCCTGGACAACGTCTTCTGCAGAGATGGACTCCCTGACTGTCTGTTGACTGACAATGGGGTTCAATTAGTCTCGAGAGAAATGGAAGAGTATTTGGTGAAAAGAGGGATCAAGCACAAACGTTGGATGTTGGAACGAAATGCATGGGTGCGGATTCGAATATAGATCCTGGTGAAGTACCCTGGCTTCAAACACAAAGGTTGAAGGCTATCAAGAGAAAGGAGTATTTTGATGCCAGGCATGCTGTTTCTCACACGCGTGTGCATGTGGGTGACTATGTGAAAGTCCGCCTTCCCCAGAAAGCTGGTGGTGTTTCTAAATTCCCTTCGCCATTTGTTGTGAAAAGGCTCTTCAAAAATGCTGTTAAACTTAATGATGGATGGATTTGAAATTTTGGTAGGATTGCTCCTGTGTGTACTAGTGGTCAAACTAAACCTGTGGTTGTTGGGGAGCCTTCCAAAGGTCCGCCATTGTTGCGCAGAAGTTCCCGTACTGGCAAAGTTCCTGTAACCTTACATGACTTTATTTTACACTAATGTTGCTTGGAGTACTCAGGTTTCTTTTATTTTTTTATGTAAAGAGGAAAGGTGTGTAATAACCTACATGTTATGTAATAACCTACATGCTATATACCTCACGCTGTTGTTGGTAACGTGAGTTGTGTTCTACATTCCAGAGTGTTCCTGTAGCTTGAGCCGCTACAGAACACTGGAGTGTCAGTTGCTGTTGCTTTCCTGTGGATTGGACGTTTCTTTCTGTAAAGATGTTTCTTCAATAAACAAGAACCTTTTAACCTTTGAGGACGACTCTTCGTGCTTCTTTACAAGAAACTTGGGGTAGGATCATCCCGTCTTAGAGGTTTCAATGCACCCACTGCCTCTTGACCAAACAGCAGGGGCAACAGAGCTTTAGACTGTAGCAGTGACCCAGTAAATGAGATTAGTAGGCCGTTGGTCTGCCCCAAAACAGGCATTATGGGTCTGAGGGTAGCAGACTGCCCCCTTCATCGAGTAGGGGGTGTTACACACAAGGCTTTAAAGTTGAGCAATCCCAACCCAGACACGTAGGTGAGAGAAACTCTGCAATCTGCTCACGTGCTGGAATTTACAAATAAGCTAACTTTCAACCCCTGCTCAGGGCTGCAAGGAAACTGAGGCACAGCTTTTAACCGGAGACTGAACTACAGAGCCTGTTCAGCAAAGGTGCAATTAAACCAGTACTTGGGCCTTAATAAAAAAGAGGGACTCTGTTGTAATTATCACACAACGTTAACGGATCTTCTTCATAACTTTAATCGCAGATCAACAGCCTGTGCCTGTCAAGCCAGGCACCTGTCACAAAAACATTCCAACAATCCTCCCCAGCGAGGACCTCCCTCCCAGAACCCCTTTACATCAACTGATGACATATGTAGCATTCTCTGCTGTACGTGGAAAACTAGAAAGCTCACATTATTACACATACCCTCCCTTTCAAGTAACAATAAAAAACAAACAAAACGAAATATAAATAAAATACCTTCATGGGCATTTATCATAAAACTGCACATCTTGAACAACCATATCCATAGCATTCCTTCATAATATGACCCTGTAGGAGGACCTGGGGCCATCTGTCAACTACTGAAAGTTCAAACTGACCACACTTCAGATCATAGTCAATTCAATTCAATTCAATAAAAGCTTTATTCGGAAGCAAGGCACATCCATAAAAGCGAGGTACAAATACAACAAATACAGCAAGTAAAAAAAGTACATGTAATGACATTGTAGTGCTTAAAGATTTGATCTGTGCCTTATACAACGTTTTAAGAACATAGCAATATTAAAACAAATTGCAGGAGACTCCAGCATTTGAAGAGCCAATAGTGCTGGGCGGCATTCACGTATTGACAATTGATTCAAAACAGGTTTCAGACACCGTTTTCTAGGTTCAGTAAAATATTTACCAAAAAAGTAACGTGCAAAAGGGACTGTAGAGAAAGATCATCACAGGGACATGTGGGAAGAACCCTTGACCAGTCATTTGGGTTGGGAAAGGTAATTAGTCGGTGGAAGTTGTTAAATCTGAATCTGGTGAGTAAGAAAACATCAAAAATTGGAAAACAAGAGGACAAATAAGGCTCAATTTTAAAAGAAGTTTGGATTAATACGGAATGCTGGACAGAAGGTTTATGTGCTTCTGTAGTTAACCGGAGATTATCAAGATGTTTTAGACATTCCGCCTTTAGTGATTTGCGGGAAAGTCTTAGCATGTCATGTGGTGCTGAATAAAAATGAGGGTAACCCAAATCATTGAGGAAGTTGCGGACGTAATTTAGCCAGGGAATTTTTTCAGAATGGTCTAACTTTTGACAATCGGTAATGATTTCTTTGGTTAAAGACGTCTTGTCTGAGGTCCAGATGCGGTGCCACAGGAGAATCGGTTGTAGTCGAATGAGGTCGGTGATGAATGGCATTCCAAGTTCTTGGTGGCAGGCGTAGGTAGGTGAGGAATGAGGAAGTGATAGTAAATATCTTATAAAGGAGTTTTCTGTTTTTTGGATAGATTCTACTCTGGCGTGACCCCAGATACCCGCACCATAGATAGCAGTTGTAATACATTTTGGGCGGTAAACTTCCAGGATTTCTTTCGGGGATCTCTTTCCGAGTCTCTGGGTAAAGGACACTAGAGCCATTGTGGCCTTTAAAAACTGATGGTTTCTCGACTCAATTGCCCTTTTCCAGGTCTCCCTGTTGTCTATTACCACTCCTAAATAGGGATAGGTTGTTGTGTTTTCTATCTTGGTGGTGGTGATAAAGATGCCTGGGCCTTTTAGTGATGTTTTGCCAGAGGACATGATGAAAGTTTTGTGTGGATTAATTTTTAGGTCAAGAGTGGACATGAAGTTGTAATAACGGGTCAGGGAGCGTTGGAGTTCTAGTGGGGTGCGGGCGAAAATTACAGCGTCATCGGCATATAATAATGCGGGGATTGGGCGGTTTTTGATCAGGGGTAGGTCCTGGCTCCCTTCCAGCATGGCTGCCTCCAAGCCGTTTGTATAGATGGTGAAAAGGAAGGGGGCCAGGACGCAGCCCTGTCTTACTCCCCGTTCTACCTTGAAAGATGAAGAGAGTTGGCCCCCTGTACCGAACCTCACTCTGGCGGTGACGCCAGAGTAAAGTTCACGGATGTAATTGACTATGGTCTTATCCACCCCTATGTCCAACATAATTGACCATAGTTTTGCGTGTGAAACGCAGTCGAACGCTGCGGAAAGGTCGACATAGGCCATATGGAAATTGCCTCCCTTTGCATTCACATACTTTCCTCTTAGCAATACTAAGTTCAGGACCTGGTCGATTGTTCCCAAGCCCTCTCTAAAGCCATATTGTAGATCGGAGATGATACTATTGTGGTCTGTCCAACATTGTAGCTGGTCAAGTAGAACACGACCCACCACTTTACCGAGGGAATCAAGCAACGAGATGGGACGGTAGCAAGTCGGGCTATTGCGGTCCCCCTTTTTAAATATTGGAACCAGTATGGACTCAGACCATGAGTCCATTGGTCCTGTCTGTCCGGATGCATTCAGTACTCTAGATAGAAGGGGAACCCACAGATCAGTGTTGGACTTATATAAGTCTACAGGAACCCCATCCGGCCCTGGTGCCTTTCCCCCCCTTGCTGGTTTTCAGGGCTAAAGTGATGTCATCCAGGGTGAATTCAAGGGGGGTGGGGTGCGGCTCATAAGTGGAGGCTGGGATATCCTGCGCGGAAAAATTAGAAGATGATGGAGAGGGGTGAGTTAAGCTGAATATATGGGAAAAGTGATTGATCCATTCTTGCTCCGGTATGGCCACCTCTAGGGAGTTGTGGTTTTTTGGGCCTGAAAGGAAGGATGAGTTAATTACCTCCCAAAAAGCTGAGGAATCCTTCACTTTCGAGCTTTTGTGAAGGGCAGACCAAAGTTCTTCTTTCAATTCTGTTTTACGTTTCTTTAAGGACTCACGGTAGAATTTTCTGGTTTGGGCGACCTCAGATTTGATTCTCTGGACTTTCTTTAACGCCAGTTTGAGCGCTTTGTGGGCCTTAGAACGGGTGGAATTGAACCAGCTAAATGTGGAGTTCTTTTTAGGTTTAGGGGAAATGGTTAGGGCCTTATTAATCTGTGTTACAATGATCTGGAAATTTGTTAATACCTCAAGGGGAGAGGAGGAGTCCGCCAGGCAAGATGTAAAGGCTGCTCTGTTCCCTGTGATGAGCTCTTTCAGAATTGTTTCAGGATTGATACGGGACCATTTTAGGGCATAGCCATTTGGTCGGTTCATTGTGAGATTATTCTGGTGTAGTGGGTTTATTGCATAAGTGGAAGAACCAGGTAGGTCCAGAGTGATGGAGATAGGGAAGTGATCGCTGTAAATGCAATCATGAGTGGTAAAATTTGTAATCAAGTTGACTGCACTAGAAGACAGAAGTATAAAATCTATGCAGGTCATAGCGCCTCTACCATGATATGTTGGGTTCAGCTTAATGGGTGGAGTTAACAGTTCATTGGAGAAAGTAATTTGCAAAAAGGACATAATTTGATTCATCAATGAGCCTTTAGTGGAATGGGAAAAATGAGTAGCGGGGGATTCGTTGGAATCCATAAAACCACAGGTGATCTTATTTTTGTCGCATAGTGGTAAATTAAAGTCTCCCCCCCCCAGATCAAAAAGGGATTGTTAACTTGGGGCTGTTGAAGATATTCCATGAGAAAAGATCGAATTTCTTGTTGAATTAAGCAAGGGATCCTCTTTTTGCACTAAAATGGAACAGGCGAGTCTGGGAGATCTGAAATTCACGATGATGCAGTCACCCTGAATCGTTTTTTCTGAGGGGCCAATCCAATCTGTTCTTCGTGCCATGATGATTTGATTTGTGTTATGGACATTGTAATGTCTATGTTTCACAAGCCAATCCACCACTTTGTTTCTCAGGGAAGGCCAGGATTCTGTCGCTCCTGGGTCTAGGGGAGGGACTCCAGTTAAAACTACTATGTAGGGACAGGTGGCGGGCGGCAAGTTTGGGCGAGGTAGATTTGAAGAAGACCTGTTGATGGGGTTATTGGGGTAAGTAGGTATGCAGGGATTTTTTTGTGGAAGGTGTGTTGTGGATGGGTTATTATCTGCCAGACTCCTGCTGGTTGCTAAAGTAAGAGGTGGTTGCGGGATGCCATTAAGCGGGTTGTTTTTTCCGGGTTGGCAAGATGAATCTTTTTGATGGGTGGCCTTAGTTGAGGCATCAGTGGGGGAGATCGAAGGAGGGTGAGAAGGTGAGAGTTGTGGGCTGTGTGATTCTTTAGAGACTAGAAATTGAGTCAGTTTGATCTCAAAGGACCTGAGTGATTCCTTGAGTTTAGCAAAGAGACTAGAGGCCATATCGTCCAATTTTTGAGCGAGGACGTTTCCCAAGTCTTCAAGTTGAATATGGACGGTTGGTAATGGGTTTGGGCCAGGTAGAGTTTCTTTGCAGTAGGACTGAACAATATCGGAGGGTTCCCCTGGATCAGTTTGAGTACACTGAGATAGCGTTTTTGGTTTAATGGAGTTGATACGTTGTTTAATTGCCCTAGGCTTTTTCTGGGTTTTCCCTGTTAACGCGACTTGGAGATGTTTCGATTTTCTTCGCGTTTGAGGGCCCTTAGAGGAGGGACTACTGGGATGAAAGTTAGTATCGTTATTGGCTAATGGGATTTGGGAGGTTGGGGAAAAAAGTATGGATGGGGTACTAGAGTGAGGTATTTTAGGAAGGGATGAAACTGTGCTGTGGGAGGAGTGGCTGGGCGGGAGTGGTTGTGACGGGTCGATGGACAGTCTACGTTCTATGAGGTCGATTTCGTAACTTATAATTGAGTCAGCCCGCAGAAGGTATGCATCCAAAGTCCTCGCAGAGCAGATACGCTTCTCCATAGTTTTTGCGCGAGTGTGAATCAATGTCAAGGTTTTTTACTGATGAAATGTACTAACCAGACCTATTCATACAAGCAGGGCAAAAGGCCAAAGAGTACTCACGGAGTTGGTACCTGTGTGGTCTAAGTGAGCAATGCGTGAGGTGGCTTTGATCGTTGCTCCACACAGGAACGGAGTGACGAGAGTCAGGGACGTGGCCCAGCCCAGCCTACGCCAGCCCACGACGGCCTCAGACGGTCCCGCCATTGTCCCGGGCTTCTCCCGGCGCGACCTCGCGGGAGGATGGACCAGTCGTTGTTTTATAGCGCCTCCTGGCGCGCTGTGAATTCGCTGGCGGGGGCGTTGCTGCGGGGCTGCTGGTCCTTGTGGTCGCGGACCCGTTCGGGGGGAGGAGCTGCCAAGCCCGGCCGGCACTGGAGCATGTGGTGGAGGGTCTCCTGTGCCTCAGCCGGGCTCTTGCAGGGTCAGGGATTCTGTGGCCAAAGATGCGATCACCAGGGGGACTCGGCCCCAGTCGTTGTTTTATAGCGCCTCCTGGCGCGCCGTGAATTCGCTGGCGGGGGCGTTGCTGCGGGGCTGCTGGTCCTTGTGGTCCCGGACCCGTTCGGGGGGAGGAGCCGCCAAGCCCGGCCGGCACTGGAGCATGTGGTGGAGGGTCTCCTGTGCCTCAGCGGGGCTCTTGCAGGGTCAGGGATTCTGTGACCAAAGATGCGATCACCAGGGGGACTCGGCCCCAGTCGTTGTTTTATAGCGCCTCCTGGCGCGCTGTGAATTCGCTGGCGGGGGCGTTGCTGCGGGGCTGCTGGTCCTTGTGGTCCCGGACCCGTTCGGGGGGAGGAGCCGCCAAGCCCGGCCGGCACTGGAGCATGTGGTGGAGGGTCTCCTGTGCCTCAGCGGGGCTCTTGCAGGGTCAGGGATTCTGTGGCCAAAGATGCGATCACGTCATAGTCTTCTTGTGACATGCTGTCGCATTCGGGTGCATTACGCACAATTCTTGCCCTCATCAAAAAGTTTGAGTTGCTGAGAAGGGTCAACTGCAGAGATGACCCGGCAGTCCATATTTCTGTGACTCTTGTCCTGTATCCTAATTCTGGAAATGTGAGCAGAGATTGGCAGGAAAAAAATCAGTGGACGGACCACATGGAGGCAGCCTTGGGTTTGGTGAATGTGTTGTCTGCTGCTGGCCTACATTTAGAACCTCGGCCTTGGCGCCCACAGTGGTTACAAATGCCTTCCTGGAAATGCTTTCAACAAGAAGTCCAGGGCTTTAAGTGGGCCGGGTCTTGCCGGTGAGCAGCACCGGCAGTTCTACAAATCAGGTGCTGAGACGGGTCTCTATCGAGCTCTCCATTTTTACCCTCAGGGTGAAAAATAAATCTCAACTCTGCAGCAGTACCACCACCCTTCACTTCCATTGAGGTAACTACAAAGAGACTCAGTATAGTTTTTCACAGTCTCGTCATTTCAGAACTAAAGTATTTTCAATATTCTATACAACAAAGCCATAGTTGGTGCTCATCTATCTTACGCCACAAACAACCATTGGCAAAGCCAATAGCCCTGACTTGCTGTAGATGTAATTCTACTTGTATTAAATCTGTATGCAATGACCGAATCAGCAACATACCAGTCGGGCAGCACATTATGCTAAGCACAGATTTTTAGCTTGCTTATTTTTAAGCCACGCCCTTAATTACATCAGGCACGCCCCTTTGAGAGACCTTATAGTTTTTTTAATTCCACTTAAAGCCCTGGAGAAGCCTACGGTCCAAACCTGAAAATATGCTGCACTTCAAGATCTTTGAGGTGTCGGCAGTCAAGTGCTCCTAGGGGTGTTCCACATGCCATTTATCCATTCTACATACTCGAGCAAGGTATAGCCCACTTGCAACTCTGTCCTGTGAAGCACAGGATAAAATGGCAGCCATGCAGCCCAAGAATTATTACTATGCTGCTGGACCCAAGCTATAGCCGAACTCTGGTGCTGCTAGAGTATATTACGATTCCTTTGATGAGATAGGAGGGATTAGGGTGGTGACCATCCTTCTGCAGCCAGACACTATCACACACAAGTGATAACGGCTACTACCTTGCTGCTGAGGTTTTCAGCTTTGATGGAAAAGCATCCTGTACTGACATGAGCTGTTGTCCCCAGGGCTGGATGGGGTATAGTGGAATCACCTCAGTGGCAGAGAAGGGGACAAATATGTGACACCGGCAGGTGTTAAATGCTGTCTAACTCAGCCAATGCTGCGACAAGGGTGATGAGGTTAGACACTGGTCACTTCCCATCTGAAAAAGTAAAAGCATAAGCAACAGAGAGAGTACAACATAGAACCAGAGCATCCTCTTAGAATATGCCCACTGGGAATTGCTGATTAAAATAGAAAGGAATATATAACCATGGCCCACAAATCTTGGGAATTTTAGAGCCGCAAAAGTAGACTGGTGGGGCAAGTGGCGTGCAGTTGAAGCTTTGTGGCTCTGGAAGCTGCCTGCTGGTTAGAGGGGCTGAGGGTGAGCATGGACCTCTTGCGGGCAGTTTCAAGACGCAATCATTGAGAAGCCCAGCCTTGCAGCACTGCAGCTGGAGGGAGCCAGCTAATCAAAGCCACTTGGTGACAACAAGCAAGGAAAGCTTCCGCTAAGGAGGAGCCTGCAGCATGGCACCGAATGTGGCAGAGAAACCGTGGCAAGGTAACCCACCCACCTACCAGTACTTTAGGAGGTGTCGGATGAAAGCTCCGATATGAGCTGAGCCTGTGGTTCTAAATCAGCAGAGACTCCCAAAAGCACCCGACTGATACCACAGATCCTTGGGGCGCACCATCACGTGTGACGTCTACTTGAAAACACTGAAGCATGGGGAATGCCTCTGTGATGATCATAACAATGGCAATAGGGCGTTGACAGATGGAAGTGTTACCCAAGCTTCTTAAGCTCCTGGGGTCCTCTTTGCCTTCTTACGCATCCATACTGTCCCACCCTTCTGCGTTATGCCCCCTTACTCAAACTGCCCCCCCCCTCCTTTCCAATGTCTGGGCTTCTGTTGAGCCCCAGCAGGATGTTAACCTACGACTTCCTTTCTTAAGGTGTTTAGTAGTCCATGTGAAGGTGGTACCTAATTCTGTGTGAAGGTGGTACCTAATTCGTGGCTTGCATCTGGAAACGTGGGGCAGGCTACCTAAGACAAAAATGTTTTGTTTACAGAGGTGCACTCAGGGTTTAGTTGGGATGAAAAAACTGGGGGGGGTCTCTCAAAGGGGCGTGGCTAATGTAATTAAGGGAGTGGCTTAGAAACACGAAACCTAAAAACTTGTGTTCAGGATAGCGTGCCACCCGATCGGTATTTTGCTGCTTCTGTCATTGTATCCAGATATATAATGCAACAAGTAACATTACACCTACAACAAGCCAGGAGGACTATTGGCTTTGTTAATGGTTGTTAGTTGCATAAGAAAGAAAGCCAACAACCATGGCTTCGTTGTATATAATATTATACAAGGGTTGCTTGTGCATATGGCACTGAGTTCTGGGGATACAGGAAAAGCACAGAAATACAAACTACTGAAAACAACTTCATTTGACGTTTACTACAACAGGGGCCTGGTACACCGATGTTGGCTTTGAGGACGGATTTAGGTATTGTAAAAATTGAGGACTATATTGCATTGGCTCCACTAAAATACTGGCTTTGAATATGGTCCGGGGATGAACTGGTATCATATAGACTCACATTGCAAGATATTATGAAGCAGCAAGATTGTCACAAGCTACCATGGTTTGCTCATTTGTCAGAGGTCCTCCTGACCAGTACTGGCTTTAATTGTTATGGCCTGTTCGGCTGAAAACAATAAAACACTGTATTGAAAATGCTTCAGTTCTGAAATGATGAGACTGAAATAACTAAAATGAGTATCTTGGAAATTAAATCAAAAGCAGTGAAGGGTGGTACTGCTGCCGAGTTAAGATTTTTTTTCACCCTGAGGGTAAAAATGGAGAGCCCGATAGGGACCCGTCTCAGCAGCTGCTTTTAAGAACTGCCGGTGTAGGCACCAGCAAGACCCGGCCCACTTAAAGTCCTGGGTGCACTAATGTTGAGGAAGGCCCATTTTTAAAATTTTTTTTTTTTTACAGTTTTCCCCAGGTTGTTTCGCTTTATTTGTAGATACCATAAATGTCAAAGTAAAAGCAAAAAAGCAGTCACTCGAAATTGTAGACCGTCATTCTAAGTGACGATTTCATTTCCCTATGTAAATTCTTATTTTAAAAAACCTGGAAAAAGCCCTCATTCTAAATGTGGCTGCATGCATTTTTCTAATAAATTGTTTCTGAGTTGACTTAACATAACATAACTGTTTTTTTTTTGTAAGCAGATTTCATTAGGTTTTCACGACATTCTGTAACACATTCCTCTATTACAATTTAGATGTGCTCACCTAATCATCTTATGTGGCGCTACAAACATATGGACAACTATATAACTCTGCTATCTATACTATCTAATCATCTTTATCTATTTATCCAACTCAGAGAGATCCATATTCTACTTAGTGTTATAACAGTTACTTATTTGCTTATATCAATTCCACAATATTCTGTGTATTGATTAAACTAACCCCAACTGTTCCCTCCACCCAGCCCTCCCACCCAAGCGTGTCACAACATCTATTGCACTATTCATTTAGATCAATGGGATTTCAGCTCAACAATCAACGATCTCTAGTAAATTTTCAGTCAGCTTACAAATCCTCAGAGGGGGCTACGCCAATCATGAATATGCCATTCTGTTAGATTTGGAAATAATATTCAGTCATTTGGTTCAAGGGCCTCTTCCTCCTGGTCTCTCTCTTCACTATTTACGGGGTTCTTTAACAAGTCCAGCAACGCTGTCCATTCACTAGCTGCCTCCAATGTCTTCTCATTCCCGGTTCTTCTATCTATTTGCATTCGGACAGAACCGTCATATACAGCCCTTTTTACAAACTCTTTTTTCCAACTAGTTATGCTAGACCCATCCCTCGACTTCCAATGACTGATGATATCTCTTTTGGCCAATACCAACCAGAGGTCCTAGAATTTACTAGTTACTTTATCCTTAGCAGTGTGGGGGAAACCAGTGCAGTAGGCAATAGTCAGGAGTATTTTCTATCTTTCTCAATCACTTCCGCCATAATCGTCGTTACCTCCTCCCAGAAGGTCCCTAAACTTAGCTCCAAAACATGTGTAAGAATTCTGCCCCTACCTACTCTGTGACAGTGCGGGCATGCAGCTGTTTGCATATTAAAGTATTTATTAATCTTATCTGGTGTGAGGACCTAGGACATAGACATTTATTAATTGAAACCTTGCATTTCTAGTACCCTTACATGCTCTTTCCATCAGTACCCCCAGTCCTTGTCCGCTTTAGGTTTGCCCAAGTCTGCCTCCCATTCCCTATGTATCTTAGTCAAAGGGGAGAGTGTTGTGTAGGTAAGACGCTGGTAGAGACACGTGACAGCTTTGAAGTTACCAGCCGCAGAGACCATATATTGGCACCCGGTCGAAATCCCCGGTTCCGTGAATCCCTCCCTCCCTCCATAACATAACATAACTGATACTCTTTCTTGTTGACATTTATACACCGAAAATGCTCCGGGTAAAGACCCTCGATATGAAATCATATAGAGATGGGGCTATACATCGGTGCACTTGCACGCCTGTGATCACTCCCACATATATGCCTGTTAGGGGAGTTTTGGGAACATGGCGACGTTAAAGACTATACTTTGTTCCTTGCCAGGTGTCACTAGCTTCTGGACTAAAATCCTGAATAACATACACTTAGTGACTAAGGCAGACATAGCTGGAAACTCTAAAAAGGTACCGGTAGGTTTAGAAACAATGTTCTGCGCAAAGTTCTAAACCTATTTTGCGATTCATTCTGAATCTAAGAAGGGGTGTGAAATGGGCGTCCTTCGTAGCAGCGAGCCTTGAAACTCAGCTCGCAAACAATCGATCAGTTATCAGCGTCTGAAAGGAGATGTTAACTGAGTCACAAAAGGGAAAAATGCAAGTGTCTCATTCCCCTTTTATAGGTCTCGTGCCTAGCGTTGCAGTGTGTAGCACTGCTCACGCAGCGAGAGACCTCTTGTAGGGGGTTTGAAAACGGCACTAGGAATCGCACACGCTCGTGCGTGTGCTTTTCCTTTTGGGCCACGCTATTGGGCTTTGCGTGTGTCTTTTTTACAAAGACAGCACGCAATTGGCCAAAGGGGGGCGCATTGCTCCGCCCATGGCCTATTGGTGTCGGTTACCCGCACCGCCGGCCATATGGTTTCAATTATCGTACCCAGACACGGGCGCGATAATTGAAACCACATGTCTCGCTGTGGCGCGCACATGCGCGCACCACTCGTTTAACTGGAGAAATAGAACCACAGATCCCCGAATGTAAAGAAAAAAATCCAGACTGGGTGAACTAGTCACATGTGGACCTGCCAAACTTGATAGCTCTTTTAGTTTCCTGCTAATAAACACACTTGGGTCATTGTTGTGTGATGTACTTTCACAACTACATTCGAAACCCAACATCGTCCCAAATCTTACTACATACTGCCCAAACGCCATTATATTACAGTTTCCTAATAAACCCAAGCCAATTCAGTATATAACTCACAATTTAGCCCACAAATCTACTTCAGTGCATACCCAGGCCAGGGGCGCCATCACAAAATTCAACCAGCTCTCTTCTAACCCTTGTTCTCACCTCCCTAGCCCTCCTGTCACCGCCTGGGCTCCCGTTCAGCAGGGGGGTGCGCTCGCTCTGTTTGTTTTCCCATGCAGCCTCCGCCTCTCTCCGTTGCTCTTCTCGCCTCCGCCGTTCTTCCTCTGCCTCCCCACGCCCAGACCAGGACACCTTCTTGGCCACGTTGGCCATGGCAGGCGCTAGGAGATCCGCTGCTGGGATTGCGGTCTAGGCTCCTAAGCTTGGTACAGCAGGCTCCGCTGTTGAAACTGGCTCGCTGCTGCCGGCAGATCAGCTGCTTCCAGTTTTCCCAGGTGACTTGGTTAGAGAAGTGATCAGCCGACTGACAGCCGCACAGGCTGCTGGGAGTCAGAGTCCGGCCGCATCTTCCAGACTGCTTAAAGTGAGCGTTCTGGGCAAGTTGTGTCTCCGTCATCTTGGAACGGTGTCGAATTGTTATTTTTAATGTATGTTTTTCATTATTTACAAATACTATAGCGCGAACCTGGGCCAAGAGCACTTCACACGCGTGCCACATTAAATTGCGCGAGGTAAACTTCGTTGATGTAGGGACAGTAAGTGATTTTCACAGAAGCAGAGAGAAGTGGGAGATTTAAATAAAATAATAATTGGGAGAATGTATTTCTTCCCTTGACTTGTATTGAAAGTGAGGCAATTCAGGCGGGAGATAACCAAAATAAAACGATTATGACTTTTTTAAACAAGCATTTGCAATGCAATAGGTCTCGAATTAATGCGGGTTTGAGCTATTGGAATTGTAAATGACATTGCCTTTTATTTATATTTTGGTTTTTAAAACATAAATGAAAGCCATTGTCAATTACAATGCCAATAGGTCAAACTTACGTAAATGCGAGACCTATTGCTTTGCAAATGCTTGTTTTAATTGTGTGGGGCCACTTTTTTTTGGGGGGAGGGAGCAGGTAGTGTCATTGGGCTCCTCCTTCATGGTAACATGTTTTTTCAATGCCTAAATAGTTCCTTTAAAAAACTCGAACTGCTTTAAAAAAAAAAATGCTTCCTGTTTGAGAATGCAAATGCGGGAATGGCGGTCTGCTGATTCTGGCAGGCCACCCCCGTGTTTGTGGCCAAGCACGGCAACTTCCAAATTGCACCTTTCCTAGTTAATATTCACTATGAAGGCCATCCTGCAACTGGAGATACCGAGATGGATAAATAGATTCATAAGTCGCATCGCAAAATCAGAGACACATCTGAAGAAGTGGGTGCGACCTGTCTCTTTTTGTGACCGGTCTCTTAAAACATCGGCCCTTGGTCTTGTCTTGGGGTTAAAAAGTTTCAAATGGAGGGCAAGGCAAACGGTGTGGATTTCAGAAAATATGGAGCCCAGTGCTGTCATTTCTCACAGAAGCCAAGTGCAGAGACATACCATGCAAACGTTTGTGGGGTAAACATGTCTGACATATAATCATGCAGTCCTGGAACTTTGGGAGGAAGGAAGGAAGGTAGAAAAAGGGGAGCCGTGGGTAGGTGCTGGGCTGGGTTTTCATTTTGAAAGGAGGGTTTGTGTTTAAAATGTTTGTTGTTTTATGGTGGTACTATCGGCCCCAAAGCTGTAATGTTCGGTTTGGTATCCAAAATTCATACACAATGTTTGAAAGTTAAAATGTACATCGAAACCTCATTATGCACTACACCCCACCAACTGTTAAATTGTTTTTACTGCATTCTCCAAAGAATTATACAACAGTTACACTATACATGAGATTATTTGAGCAGGGCTTTGACAGTTAGTTATATGACAATTAGCCACAAATATCAGCAGCAATTCCATAACCAGTAACTTGGAAACAACAACACAGGCTCGTGTAACAAAAACAGTCTGATCATTACGGTCTATCATGCCAGTTGGCGAATCTAACAATCACATTTGTATTAAACACATTTCAATCAGTTAGTTCCGGGTGCGCTAGCAAATATGAACGGAGTGGCTGCCAAATGTATCTGAAAGAAACACGTTAGTTAGATTCCTTACCTTAGAATATCCCCAGGCGTCAGGCTGGATCCGGAAAGATTTTTCGTCAGCAATACCCTTGCGTGTCGCTAGGGGTCGTCTGCTGCCCCGCGTCCGTCGTCGGAGTCGTGATCGCTGGGATTATGTCGTCACAGTACTTAGACGCCGCCCTTGCACGCTGACGTCAGTAAGCACAGATCCGGGCAGAGCATACCCTTTAGTCACTTTTTGACAAAACATTTTGAACTTTTTTGGCTCCTATTTTGAGTCGATCTCGACTCCTGGTGCCTGTGGGGATGCCCGGGTTCAAGCCGTGCGACGCCTGTCACCGCCTGATGTCGGTCACGGATCACCACCGCCGGTGTCTCTACTGCCTTGGGGCCGACCATGATGCCGAGCCGTGCCTCGACTACCGGGCCTTGCCCTCGAAGGCTAGGCGTGAGCGGTCCCGCAAGCTGCTCGAGATCCGGCAGTCGGCTCCGCGCCGCTCAAGGTCCCGGTCGAGGAGGATGTCGAGGGACCGGTCGCGGAGCCGCAGCCATCACTACTCGTCGGAGTCGAAGTCCTCGCATTCCGGTAAGTCGAGGCACAGTAAGAAGTCGAAGAAGCGACATCGCTCTTCTGACTCCCCTCGCCGGTCGTGCGATTCGACTGAGGGTCCGGGTGGCACCACCCACGCGGCTCCATCGGAGCCGCAAGAGTCGCATCCGGACCCATACCCTCCCGTCCCTGGGCCCTATGCGACTCCGACAGAGATCCGAGACTTCCTCGTGGCCCTGAGGAGTCTCGCTCCGCCGTCGAGTCCTGCCGGTGCACCTTCGGGCCCCGCAGGTCAGACTGGGAGGCCTAGCGAGCCGGCGGCTCCAGCCCCGGAGCCGTTGTCGACTTCGGTCCCGACGCCGCAGGCCCCCGGGGGATCCAGGGCTGGATCTCGGTCGACGCCGGTCGACCTTACGACCCCTCCGCAGACGCTGATCCCTTCGGTGCCGCCCCCGGCGCCGTCTTCGGACGACGTCGTCCCCAGCTTTAGTCCCGGTCCGGCGTCCGAGCGGCGCCGCCCGGCGACGTATCTGGCGCCGATGGATGACAGATTCATCTACCGCCCGGCTCCGACCTTTCCGCCTGTCTACCAGGAGTCGGATGACTGGGACGACTGGGAGGGGTCTGGGAGGGGTCTGAGGACCCTCAGGCACAGCAGTGCCAGTTATCTCAGGACTGGGCAGAAGAGCTGGGGGATGCCAGTGGTCTTGACACCTCCCCGGACACTGGCTTCATCTCTCCTCCCTCCGTGGCTACGGAGGAGCGTGCTACCTATTCTGTGGTGCTGCGCAGGGCTGCCGAAGCCCTTCAGCTGGAGCTCCCTGCAGTGGCCGTGAGGACTGACCTCCTCACTGAAGTGCTTCATCCGCCAGTAAGCTCCTCGGAGTCTCTGCTGCAGTTCAATGAAGCACTTACGGACGTTCTGATGGGCACCTGGTCCAAGCCCTCCACAGTCCCTCCTCTGGACCGGAACGTGGCCCGGCGCCACTGCCCCGCACCGGGTGACCTCAGCTTTCTGTCGGTGCACCCCACTCCTGAGAGCCTGGTTATCCAGGCCTCTACCTCCCAGACCGCCTTCCCGTCCGCTCCCCCGGATCGGGAATCCAAAAGGTTGGAACAGTTTGGGAAGAAACTGTTCTCCTCCCTTAGTTTGGGGTTACGGTCTATCAACACCGCGTGCCTTTTGGACTGTTAACCCACTCCTTGTGGGATATGGTGGCGGACGTGCTGCCCCAGTGTCCGGAGGAGGCCCAGACACGGCTCGCGCCGAGGGGTGGGATGCGGCACGGTACTCGATTCGATGTGGGCTTGACACAACGGTCTCGCTAAGTAGGGCAATTGCGACCACGGTGGCGAATTTCTCCGGGGATGTCCAGAGCACCCTCATGGACATGCCCTTCGATGGCCATCGCCTCTTTGGCGACAAAGCGGATAGTGCGCTGGAGCGCTTTAAGGACTCCAGGGCTACGGCCAAGTCTTTGGGCCTCTCGACCCCGTGCCCACAAACTTCCGCTTTTCGCCCCTTTTGTGGCCAAGGAAGGGGCGCCCCCACACGTCCGTCTAGCCACAGGCCGCAGAGCCAGCCTCAACGCGGTCGCTGACGTGGATTCCGCCGAGGCGGAGCTGGGGGACAGAGAGCCGGTCAGCCCACATCTGCCCCAGCAGCATCTGCCTCAAAGCCTTCCTAGTCCGAGCTTTCAGGCCCATTCCACGCCAGTGGGAGGCAGAGTTCACCATCACCTGCTCCACTGGCGTACCATCACATCGGACAGGTGGGTGCTGCAGATCGTCCGAAGGGGCTACTCCCTCCCCTTCGAGGCAACCCCTCCAGCCATGCCACCGCAGTACCAAAGCATGTCGGGGGATCACTTGCAACTTCTGCAGGAGGAAGTTACGGCCCTCTTGGCCAAGGGGGCCACCGAGCACATTCCTGGCCCAGAAGTAGGTCGGGGTTGTTATTCCCACTACTTTCTGGTTCCCAAGAAGGGCAAAGGGGGCCTATGCCCTATCTTGGACCTCACGAGCATCAACGCCTTCCTCCGGAAGGAGAAGTTCAAGATGCTCACCTTAGCTCAGGTTCTGGCTGTCCTAGACCCTGGAGACTGGATGGTAGCGTTGGACTTGCAGGACGCTTATTTCCACATCCCCGTCCTGCCGGCCCACCGGCGTTACCTGCGGTTCACGGTAGGCCACGAGCACTTTCAGTTTACCGTGCTCCCCTTCGGCCTCACCAGTGCCCCTCGGGTGTTCACGAAAGTGATGGCGGTGGTCGCAACTCATCTGCGCAGATCAGGGGTTCCAGTCTTCCCCTATC
Organism: Triturus cristatus; assembly: GCF_964204655.1. NCBI lineage: Eukaryota > Metazoa > Chordata > Amphibia > Caudata > Salamandridae > Triturus > Triturus cristatus. The sequence continues at coordinate 649,213,195 of NC_140594.1, forward strand.
TCGACGACTGGCTGTTGAAGGCGGGCTCGCCCCAGGCGGTCGTCTCCCACCTCCAGACTACGGCCGACCTCCGTCATTTGCTGGGGTTCTCCATCAACATGCCGAAGTCGCATCTGAGTCCCTCCCAGAAGCTCCTTTTCATCGGAGCGGTTCTGGACTCGGCGCAGTTCCGGGTCTATCCTCCGGAACAGCGGGTTCGGGATATTCAGGCTCTTATTCCAATCTTTCAGCCTTTATCCCGGGTTTCGGTCAGGTTGGTACTGCGGCTACTGGGTCTGATGGCCTCCTGCATCCTGCTGGTACATCACACCAGGTGGCGGATGCGGTCTCTGCAGTGGGACCTGATGTTCCAGTGGGCCCAGCATCGGGGCAACCTGTCCGACCACGTCTTGATCTCAGAGGGCACTGCAAGACAGTTGCAATGGTTGCTCACGGACCGCGATTGGGTCAGTGGCAGATCCCTCTCTCTACCCCAACCGGAGCAAGTAGTGGTGACGGATGCGTCCCTTCTGGGATGGGGGGGGCCACATGGGAGAGGCGGAGATCAGAGGCCTCTGGTCTCCGGTGGAGTCCCGGCTCCATATCAACCTATCGGAGCTGCGGGCGATCCGGCTTGCACTGAAGGCATCCCTTCCCTCTGTTCGGCGAAGTGTAGTGCAAGTGTTCATGGACAACACCACCGCCATTTGGTATTGCAACAAACAGGGCGGGGTGGGGTTGTGGACCCTTTGTCAGGAGGCTCTGCACCTCTGGACATAGCTGGAACATCAGGGCATCACCCTGGTGGTTCAACACCTGGCGGGCTCTCTGAACGCCAGGGCGGACAAACTCAGCCGCCGGTGCATGATGGATCACGAATGGTGTCTGAACTCAGACGTGGCGCAAGGCCTCTTTCGGCAGTGGGGAGAGCCTTGGTTAGATCTATTCGCCACCGAAGAGAAAGCGCAATGTCATCAGTTCTGCACGATGGAATTTCCAAGGCGGCACTCGCTCGGAGACGCTTTTCGTCGGAAGTGGAGTTGCGGTCGGTTGTACGCCTTTCCGCCTATTCCACTTCTGCCCAGAGTGCTGAAGAAGATCAGGCGCGACCGGTCTCAAGTCATCCTTGTGGCTCCGGATTGGGCACGAAGATACTGGTATTCCGAGCTACTCAGTCTATCAATCGATCCCCCGGTTCGACTGCCTCTTCAGGAGGACCTTCTGTCGCAGCAACAGGGGACGGTCCTCCACCCGAACCTGTCCAGCCTCCACCTCCATGCGTGGTGATTGAGCAGCAACAGTTGATGCCATTTGACTTGCCTCCTGAAGTCTGTGATGTCATTCTGGCAGCCAGGCGTCCCTCCACTAAAACGGTATACGCCTGCAGGTGGAACAAATTTGTGGCATGGTGCACAGCAAAGGCTATGGATCCCCTTTCCGCCCCTCTTTCTGAGGTTCTCCTCTTTCTTCTTTCCCTGGCCCAGCAGGGATCTGCTCTGAGCACCCTCAAGGGACATCTCTCTGCTTTCTTTCGGCTTCCTGATCAGCCTTCTCTTTTCAAATCTCCTGTTGTTGCTCGATTCTTTAAAGTCATTACTCATATGTTTCCTCCTGTTCCTTTCGTAATGCCTCAGTGGGATTTGAACCTGGTGTTAACTTATCTGATGTGCGCTCCCTTTGAGCCACTTCATAATTGTCCTCTTCGTCTTCTGACTCTTAAGACTGCTTTCGTGGCTGCCATCACCTCTGCTAGACGGGTGAGTGAGCTCCAGGCTCCATCTTCTAAGCCTCCTTTCCTTTCTGTCCATCGGACAAGGATTTTCTCAGGACTCGTCCTTCCTTTCTCCCTGAGGTGGTAACTGCCTTTCACATTGGCCAGTCTGTTACACTGCCCACCTTCTTTCCGCCTACGCATCCCTCAAAAGAGAAAGAGAGGCTCCACCATCTGGACCCAAACCGGGCGCTGTCCTTCTATCTGGACCGCACGAAACAGTTCCGGGTGGACGACCAACTCTTTGTTGGCTACGTGGGCGCTAAGAAGGGGCGGGCGGTGCACAAGCGAACCATCTCTCGGTGGGTCGTTTTGTGAATTAAGGCCTGTTATTCCTTGGCTAAGAAGGAACCCCCTGTGGGGCTTTGGGCCCATTCCACTCTGGCCACAGCGGCTACTACTGACCTGGGACGGGGAGTCCCTTTGCAGGACATTACTGCCTGGACAGCCAAGTCCGGAGAGACGGCTTCTTTGGCCGTTCTGTTCTCCAGGACTTCCTGGTGTGATCTTGGTTTGCAGACCCACCAACGGGGTTGGTATTGCTGGGGTATCTATTCTAAGGTAAGGAATCTAACTAACGTGTTTCTTTCAGATGAACAAGTTACTTACCTTCGGTAACGATATATCTGTAAGAAACATTAGTTAGTTAGATTCCTTACCGCCCCACCCATCCTCCCCGTTCTGCGAACTGATATCTAGGGTTAAGGTCATCCCTTTCAGGGCCCTAGATTCATGGCACCAGTGTCGGTCTCTTGCATGGCTCTGCGTTCCTGGCGCGGAAAGCTATGTACAAGAACTGACCTCAGCGCGCGAGGGCGGCATCTAAGTACTCTGACGACGTCATCCCGGCGATCCCGACGACGGACGCGGAGCCGCAGACGACGCCTAGCGACGCGCAAGGGTATTGCTGACACAAAATCTTTCCGGATCCAGCCTGACGCCTGGGGATATTCTAAGGTAAGGAATCTAACTAACTAATGTTTCTAACAGATATATCGTTACCGAAGGTAAGTAACTTGTTCTTTTGGGACGGAATGCAAGTGGTAACAGCGTGGCTTAGAAATCACCGGTTGTATCGCAGTACATCATATCCCGGAGCCAAGCCCCCACACATGGTGACAGTGCCCCGCCCCAGTTCAGGGAGACCTGCCTTTTCACCAACATTAACCCCTTGTGTACCACGCCCTTTCCCCGCCCTGTGCCGGGCTTTCTATTAGCGGGCGGAGTTCATGACGAGATGGTCTCGTCATGGGCACAGCGCAACCGCGGCCCATGACGAGACCATCTCGTCATGGGCACTGAAGGGGTTAAAGCAATTGCAGTGAAACGCCTTATCCTGGACTCAGCGGGAGCACATATCCAAACAGGGTCAATAATGGTGTATGGAGGAGTTCAATTTCAACCATTTGCTCCCGAACACTGCTTCCCAATAGTCCTGCACCGCGGGGAATTCCACGCTAAATGAGGGATGTCTGCGTACGGCACTTTGCATCTCTGACAACAGTCCAATTTAGTACAGTCCATCCCTGCAAGCAGTACTGGAGTCACATAGAGTCTATGCAAGTATTTAAAATGTAGGAGTTTGGGTCTGTAATTATTTGACACCAACCGTGTCTGTTCATAACAATAGGACCACATCTTTTCAGTCATGGGTTGAATTATATCTCTCTCCCAGGCCGCGCACGTTCCACCACCCATTAAGGGCCTGCACTTGTTGATACAGTCTGGACACTAAATGCACGCCATCAGGCGTAGCGATAACTGTTGTGAATGGAGGGAACTCCACAGGCTCCTCCGTCTCGGGATGTAATGCAGAACCCCTTCAGCGCTGCGCGGATTCCCCCGCGGTGCTGAAGGGTTCGAGCGCGGGCGGGGCCATGACGGAACGGTTCCGTCATGAGCACAGCTCAACCGATGCTCATGACGGAACCGTTCCGTCATGAGCATCGAAACGGTTCAACATGGTCACATCCCGATCCCCCGTTAAGTCCGCAACCGTGCGTACATGTCCATCCTTAAACATATCCCCATATTACATATGCGGCTGAGTGTCTGTTGCATCAGTTTTTCAGTCGTGGGCAATATCCAGGGGTTGTTGAGAATCGGCAATTGCGGGAAGTATAGGTGCCCAGCACCCAAATATCTGCGCAGGTGCCCCTAGGACCAGCTTGTGGTCCAGAATTGCAAACATGTGTCCGGATGGTACCAGAAATAAGCGTAATGCGCCTGTGCCACAAGAGAGTATAAATAAAAATCGGGCACTCCAAACCCTCCTCTTTCAAAGGGCTGAATGTGTTTTCCAGCCTACTCGTGCCTGGCGTCCTGCCCAAATCAGCCATGTTAGCAGCCCCTTGAGTGTATTAAAAAAGGAAACAGTGGCTAAACATAGGATTGCCGTGACATGGGGCAGACCACGCCCTCCCTTGCTTAAAGATTGGGTTATTGATGTCACATTTTGTCAAGAACAGCTTGCAGCTTTTTGGGAGTTAATGCCTGTCACCTCTAGGCCAAAGGACATTTGGGGCACCTTTGTGAATTGGTTGCAAGCATCAGGTACGGGACCTCATGGAGACGGAAGTAGACAAGTATCTGTCTTTAGTTCACGAGTGAGTGTTTATTGTGCCCTTACATTGATGCTATCTGATTTGCGAATCCCCTATTCATGTTTTATGCATACTTAATACGAAATGTGTATGTTGCCCTTGATATGCGATGGTCAAGCTATACCTACTGCTCTGTTCATTGTTTATAATGTGCCTATATTTAATTTGTACCTTGCACTACATGTTTGTCTTTCTTATACTGCCAATACAAATTTGAAAAAAAAGGAAACAGTGAGTGGGATAGGGATATTTAAAAACAGATATTAAAACCTGGGCAACACAACCATCTTAATAATCGCGATGCGTCCAGCTATTGATAGGGGCAGTGCTATCCAGTGATCCACCTGCTCAGTAAGGCGATCTATAGCCGGACCATAATTGAGTCGCCCATTTCCGAGGCCGTGCGATGTATAGTCACCCCAAGGTATCTAGGGGGTTCATCACACCAACAGAGCGGGAATTCCAGTGTGAATGGATCGGTGGTGTCAGTTAAAGAGAATATTTCAGATTTTTTCCAGTTTATAACTAGCCCAGAGAAGGCGCCAAATCGCACCACCTCCCTCATAATAGGAGGAAGATTCAGGACCGGTTCCGGGACAAATAAAAGAATATCGTCTGCATATAGTGACGCAAGTAATGGACCCTGATGAAACCCTATCCTCCGCTGATGATGTCGCTCTTGCAGATGTCGCACCAAAGGGTCCATCGCAATAATAAAAAGCAGGGGTGAGAGCGGGCAACCCTGCCTGGTGCCCCGCGACAGCGTGAACCTGGTGGATAACACCTAGTTTATACGAAGTTGTGCTGCTGGATTGGTATAGAGAAGTCGTACCAGGGACCGTACATTTTGAGGAAACCCAAGCTTACTTAATGTTGCGTGTAAGAATTCCCATTCAAGGGAATCAAACACTTTCTCAGCGTCTAATATTGCTGCAGCAGGGAGGGCAGGGTTAATTTGAATGATGCCCGCAAATAGTGTGCGTAAGTTCACCGAAGTGGACCGGTTTGGCATGAATCCTGACTGAAAAGGGGATATAATCTGCCCATTTATGTGCGAGATTCGCGTGGCCAGTACTTTAGCAAGTATTTTATTATCCTGATTCAACAGGGACAGCGGCCTATAGGAGACACAGCTAGTTTTACCGGTTTCAAAAGTAGGGTTACTATCGCCTCGCGCATGGTGAGGGGTAGCTCCCCTGACTCTAACACCTCTGCATAGGCTTCTAACAACTGCGGCACAAGTTGCACTTTATCGGCCTTGCAGAATGCGCCTGTGAGGCCATCATACCGGGGGCCCGCGAGCCATCCAGGCCATCTATGGCCTCGATAATCTCATCAGTGCCAATAGGCGAAGCGAGGAATTCCTGTTGTTCTCTTTCCACCCACACCATTGCTATTTCGTTTAGATAGTTTGTCAGTGCTTCCCCCGTTGGTGGCGAGCATGTTGTGTAAAGGGTAGTATAGTATGACAAGAAGCTTGACTGGATAGCAGCGCCATCCGTGACATGTGTACCGTCCGCAGCCTGAACTGCGGGATGTATGTAGCCTGGTGCCTAGGAGTAAGCATTCGAGCAAGTGTGCGCCCCGGTCTTCCTCCTTCCCCATATACTCTAGCACGGGTGTATTTCCCCAAGTACGCTGTCTCCCGTTGTGCCAGCTCCTGGAACTCTCCCAGCAGTTTAGAACGCTGATGCAGCAGAGAGGGTGCGGCACCCGTCAATGTCCGGGCATCCAGCTCTTGCAATTCGCGCTGAGCAGCATCAAGCTCACGGCGTATCATGCGGAATACCCCTGCTTGTTTAGAGATACAAACTCTCCTAATGTATACTTTAAAATTCTCTCACAGAGTTGCATATCGCGGTACAGAGCCTGCATTGATCTGAAAATATTCTACTATTGCATCTTGTATTTCACTCTTAAAAACAGTGTTGAGTAATGCCTCTGTAGGGAAGCGCCAAGACGCAGATGGACGCACAACAGTGGGTAGAGTACACAACAGTAATAACGGTGAGTGGTCTGATAGAGTGCGCAGTAGGTGATCCACCTCTTGTACGTTGAGGAGCAGATCAGGGGTAACATACCATTGGTCTATCCGGGACCAGCTACCGTGTGGGGCAGAGTAGAAGGAATAACCCGATGCAGAGGGGTGCCGGTGTCGCCAGACGTCTGCCATAAGGTGTGTTCTTAACAATGCCTGTAGTTCCCTAGTAGAGCAGGGTTTAGTGTTGTGTCCTGTGCCCGTGGTGTCTAAGTCAGGTTGTAGTGTGAGGTTATAGTCACCCCCCGTTATGATAGAATCGATTGATAGGCCAACAATGTGAGCTGAAATGTTAGCGAAGAAACCACGGACATCTATATTGGGAGCATAAACATTTATGAACAGTAGTCGCTGTGTTCCTACAGAACCTGCCACCAGTAAGTAGCAACCCTCCGGGTCCCTGATCACAGTCTGCTTAGTAAAGGGTAATGATTTACGAATCTAGCTATTATCTAATTTCGGAGCGTAAGGAGTCTCCTGTAGCAGTACCACCCGTATCTTGTGCCTAGTTAAATAGACAAGTACCTGTCGTCCCTCACGCAGATTAGACAACCCCCTGACGTTCCATGTGATGCAGCGCAGTTCAAGGCCTCTTGGCCGCCGTCCCAACAACACCTCTGTAGGTGCAATGCTGTGCAGTGCAATGTGATATGATGATCGCAGTCAGATAGCCAACCTCTGCCATGTTCCAAAGCCTGTGCACAAGGAAAAAACAAAAAAACTAACATCGTCAACCAAAAATCCCATCCCCCCTCACCCACCCACATCGGATATACACCCAACCTTTATCCAGTGAATCTCAACGTCTTGTACTTAAATAGGACAAAATAACAAGAGAAACAATCCCTATAAGAGGAGATCTTCAAGGGGGGCAGCAACGCCCCGAGCATACCATGATTATAGTACCAATTCTACATCATTTATATGGAGCTGCATTCAGAAAGATATCAATATGTTAAGCATGTCTCTAAAAATATGAATAATAGAGAGAAAAGAGGGGAAACAAAAAGAAAAAATCCCTTCACCAATGGGGGGAGAGGGAGAGCAGTACAATGTCGAGCTCTGCAACTAAACCTGAGACTGCATCAGGGCCAGAGCCTCACCGAACGTACTATGTGCACCCCTAACGTGAATCCATGCTCCCAGTGACCAACGTTCTACTTTCCAGGGGAAGCCACTCTGTCCGATTTATGATGTTTCCAAAAGTCAGCTGCCTCCGCTGGTGTATCAAAGATAATAGTTTTGCCGTTGAGTTGCACTCAAAGGCATGCCGTGTACAACATGTAATAATGAATGTTCTTGTTTTGCCTAGCCTTTTTTATATCTTGAAACTTACGCCGGGCCTCCTGCACCAGTTGCGTGAAGTCTGGGTAAAGCGAAAGAGTCATTCCTTGATACTGCAGAGTTTGCACCTCCCTAGCCTTTCTCAACGCGACATCTCGATCATGATAATTTAGCAGTCCTGCAATGATAAGATGAGGGGGAGTGCCAGGAACAGATCTGGGGGCCAAGGACCGATGAGCTCGCTTCACTGCAAACGTAGTTGAGAAACCATCTTTGCCAAAGAGGTCAGCCAGTAACCATTCCACATATGTTTCCATGGGGCCAGTGTTGGTAGACTCGGCTACCCCCGGCTATGTGCAGATTGTTTCGGCGTGAGCGTGCTTCAAGATCCTCCGCCTTTGCCGCTGTGGTTTGTAACAGTCGCTCTGTACGATCTAAGCGTTTGACTATGATGATCTGCAAGTCCTCAGTGTCAGAAATGCGCTTTTCAGCAGCTTCCAGGCAGACCTCGTGCTGCTCCAGGTGGCCGTGCATGCCATCCATTCGGGCCCCCAACTCGTCAAACCGCGCGTCAATGGCCTTGAAGCCGGCGCGTAATTCAGCCATGATGGCCACGGTTCCCTCCAGCGTCGTACCACCAGCTCCCGGAGGATCAGTGCGATCGAGGGGGGGTCATCATGTGGCGCCTTGTTTCTGCCCTCTTTCCTTGGGGTCTTGGAGGCCTCAAAAGTGAGCTGGTGTTGTTTAGGATCACCACGACCCATGCTGAGCAGTCAAGAGTTGGTCCAAGTATATACATTTCCTTCCAGCTGGCTAGTTGCAGGAGTGACGATGCGTAGGAGATGGGTGGTCTCTAACTCCACCACCCCACCTCTCTGAACCTTTAGTTATGGGCACCAAGCCCGCTGGTCACCGCGTTGTGCCTGTTCTCACATCCATTGGCATGATCCCACCTTCATTTTATGTCTGCCGTCTTCATTCTGTTTTCATGCAATTTGGGGATGCCTGATTGCCCCATCCCCCCCCCCTACAGCACGATTAAAATGATCACCAGCGGGGAATGCAGACAGTCCATCTCGGTTGTGCACCCCATGTGCTGCACCCTCCGCGGGCAAAAGCGCAGTCTGCAATGATGGCCAGAGAAGGGAAGGGGCCCCAACGTCACACGCCGGACTCCCTGCCTCATTCCTGACGTTGCTGATCTCCCGCAGTCACAATAATGCAGGCCGCAGCTCCCTGGGCTCAATTAGTTGCCGCGGCCACTCCCGACGACGGCGGCCCCGCCCTTAGGTTCAGCAGCGACCCCTGTCGTCGTGCGGCCTCCGAGGACAGCGTCTGTAGTGTTCTCCGGCTCCCATCGTCCGTGTGACGGGACTGCGAACGCCGGGAGGTCGTGACTAAGGGCCTACAATTATAAAGATGACGCGAAGACAGGGTGAATGTTAGACTGGGTCTGCCGCCGTAGCCTCAGTGGCGTACGTGTGCGACCTTCTTTTATTGGCTAAACCCCACGTGACCGGACGCGTTCGCATCAGGTGTATCGCGTCATGGTCACAACATTACATTCCTCCCCAACAAACATGAAAACCAAATTTACTTACAACATTCCGGACCTTGGGCTCCCCGCCCGGTGCTCACTTTTATCACAAATATTCCAAAACTCAAAACAACACATGAAACAGTCTTACGTGAGGTAGTCCTTGAGACGACAGGAGGGCTCAGGATTATTCCGCAGGCGGTATTGCGACGCACCCCGGCCTTGGGAGTCTCCGTTGTCTCCACACTGCTCCTCGACGGGAGTCACAGCCTCGCGAGACTGTCGCCCTGGACTCATTGCTGTATCATGCAACTCTTTGCGGAGATGACCTGGGAAAGTGTGTTTCTCCAGGGCCCTCCGTGGCCGATTCCACTTATCCACTTCCAGTGTCCACATCTTCCACCGATCTTCCACATGCCTTGTGTTACAGGTGTCGCCCCCCTGGTCAGGACCTGCTTCTCCTCGCTACGGGTGATACCTTTTGAAATATGACATGTTTCTGGTTATTCTCTCTCTCCCACGAGTGGCCGTAACACAAGTTCCCTTGACGGACTCCACCGTCCAAGGTTCCTTCTCAAAGTTCAAACGGAATTTGCTCCCCTGGGCTCGGTTCTTGAGCAGTACGGTGTCCCCTCGGAGGATGTTGGGTAGGGCGGCTCTTCGCCTGGTACTGACATGAGTGTGTGCTTTCCGTCGCCGGGCTTTTTTAAAATTTTTTATAAGGTAACAGTGGTTCTGTTGGGTGAAAGTATTGCTTTGCGCATTAGGTTTAGTCACGCGTTATTCGAACAATGTACATTAATTAGACTTTAAGCAACACACAAGACAGTTCAACTGCAAGACAAAATTCTTTATATATGAATTGCGTCATTCATATATGCATACATCAATATTTTCACGAAGGGCCGTCAGGCAATAATGTGTTGACAGAAGTGACACAGTGAAAATTAAGTGCTCGGTGACAATGTGCGTGATATGTACAATAGTTTAAAAGCGAATTTATTCGAAAGTGGCCAGGGGGTGTCGAATAGTAAAACTGCGCTATGGAAGAGTTCTTTTTTGGCGCAGGTTCTATACGAAGGTCCACAAATTAGTAGACGTTTCAACCCTAGTACTGCACTCTTGATAGGTCAGTGCGGGTCTTCATCAGGACTTGAATTTAAGCGTGACGGCCTGTGAGTAAAAGAAGACTAAGTCAGGTGTGTTGTCACTAGAACAAGGATGATCTATGTGGTGTATATGTCGCCGGGCGTCAATGGCACTGTCCTCAGGAGTGTCTGGTCGCCACTCCGGATGATGAGGAATCGTGTCGGTGACTATTCTTCCCATTAGTAGATGTGCAGGAGCCACCCCGGTGGTCGTGTGAGGTGTCTGGCGATAACTCCGTAGGAAAGTGAATATGGCCAATTCTACAGATTAAGCCTTGTCATGTGCAATGCGTATCACTTTGAGTGTCCGCATGAATCTTTCAGCCTCCCCATTCGCTTGCGGCCAGCGAGGGGTAATCCGGCAATGATGTATACCCAGCGCTTGCAGGTATGAGGCAAATTCTTGACTCTGGAAAGGGGATCCATTGTCAGTTCTTATCTCCTTCACGAGTCCATGGGCAGCCATGATTTTCTCGAGTTTTGGTATGACTTCAGTCGCACTGAGTGCCGACAGTATCTCCACATCTGAAAGAAACACGTTAGTTTGATTCCTCACCTTAGAATATCCCCAGGCATCAGACTGGATCCGGAAGATTTTTCGTCAGCAATACCCCTTGCGCGTCGCTAGGCGTCGTCTGCGGCTCCGTGTCCGTCGTCGGCGTCGTGCGCCGGAATGACGTCGTCGGAGTACTTAGACGCCGCCCTCGCGGGCTGACGTCAGTTCTTCTTTTTTCCGCGCCAGTAAGCGCAGATCCGGGAGAGCTACCCCTTTTAGTCTTTTTTGACTAAATTTTTTGATCCTTTTTGATCTTGTCTCGACTCCGGTGCCAGTAGGATGCCTGGTTTCAAAGCCTGTGCTGACTGCAACCGCTTGATGTCGGTTACGGATCATCACCGCCGGTGCCTTTACTGTTTGGGACTCGACCACGACGCGGAGTCGTGTTCGGACTGCAAGGCCCTGACCTCGAAGGCTAGACGGGAGCGGTCCCGTAAGCTCCTCGAGATTCGCCACTCGGCTCCGCGCCCCTCTCGATCCCGGTCCAGGAGGAGGTCCAAGGATCGGTCGCGGAGCCGCAGCCGACGTCATCATCGCTCGTCTGGCTCCAAGTCTTCGGGTAAGTTGAAGCACTCCAAGAAGTCCAAGAGGCTTCACCGCTCTTCGGACTCCCCTCGCCGGTCGCGCGACTCGGCCGAGGGTCAGGGTGGTTCCACCCCCGCGGCTCCAGCGGAGCCGCAGGCGCCGCGCAAGTCCCCATACCCGCCGGTCCCTGGGACTGACGCGACGCCGGCGGAAGTCAGTGCCTTCCTCTCGGCCATGAGGAGCCTGGCTCCGCCGTCGACGCCCGCTGGCGCGCCTTCGGGCCCCGTGGACCCGACAGGGCAACCTTGCATGCCGACGGCTCCGGCCCCGGCGCCGGCTTAGGCCCCGACGCCGCAGGTTCCCGAGGGACCCGTCCCCGAGTCCCCGCCGACGCCGGTCGACCTCGGCGTCGAGCCCCAGTTCAGCCCCGCTCCGGATCCGGCGCCGTTACGGCGTCGATGGACGCCGCGTACGGCGCCGTTGGAGACACATTATGTCTATCGTCCGGCTCCGATCCTTCCTCCTGTTTACCAGGAATCGGATGACGGGGGCGAATGGGAGGGGTCCGATGACCCTATGGCAGTCAGGCTCAGCTGTCACAGGACTGGGCAGATGAACTGAAGGAGGCCAGTGGTCTGGATACCTCACCAGACACTGGATTCATCTCTCCTCCGACTGTGGCTTCGGAGGAGGGTGCTGCTTTCTCTGTGGTGCTGCGCAAGGCGGCCGCAGCCCTTGGGCTCGAGCTGCCTGCCGTGGCTGTGAGGACGAACGTCCTCACTGAGGTGCTTCAGTCTGCAGCAAGCTCCACTGAGCCTCTGCTGCAATTCAATGAGGCCCTCATTGACGTTCTGCAGGGCACCTGGTCCAAGCCCTCCACAGTCCCTCCTGTGGACAGGAACGTCGCCAGGCGCCACCGCCCTGCTCCGGGCGACCCCAGTTTTCTGTCCCAACACCCGACCCCCGAGAGCCTGGTTATCCAGGCTTCTACCTCCCTATCCTCCTTCCCGACCGCTCCGCCGGACCGGGATTCCAAGAGACTGGAACAGTTTGGCAAAAAGCTGTTCTCCTCCCTTAGTTTGGGTCTGCGGTCCTTGAACACCGCCTGTCTTTTGGACCGTTATTCCCACTCTCTGTGGGATACGGTGGAGGACGTGCTGCCCCTGTGCCCGGAGGAGGCCCAGACACGACTTACCCAGGCTCTGGCCGATGGGAGGGATGCAGCACGACATGCAATCCGATGTGGGCTTGACACTACGGACTCGCTGGGTAGGGCGATTTCTACCACGGTGGCGCTTAGACGTCACGCCTGGCTGCGGTCCACGTCCTTTTCGGGGGATGTCCAGAGCACTCTCATGGACATGCCCTTTGATGGCACTCGCCTTTTTGGTGAGAAAGCGGACAGTGTGCTGAATCGCTTTAAGGACTCCCGGGCTACGGCCAAGTCCTTGGGCCTCTCGGCCCCGCGGTCGCAAACTTCCGCCTTTCGCCCCTTTCGTGGCCAAGGAAGGGGTGCCTCCTCACGTCAGCCTAGCCACCAGCCGAAGAACCAACCTGCGCGCGGTCGCGGATGTGGTTTCCGCCGAGGCGGTTCTGGAGGACGACGCGGTCAGCCCACATCCACCCCGGCAGCATCCGCCTCAAAGCCTTCCTAGTCCGAGCTTTCAGGCCCATTCCACGCCAGTGGGCGGCAGAGTTCGCCATCACCTGCTCCACTGGCGGTCCATCACATCGGACAGGTGGGTGCTGCAAATCGTCCGAAGGGGCTACTCCCTCCCCTTCGAGATGACCCCTCCAGCCATGCCACCGCGGCACCACCGTATCTCGGGGGATCATTTGAATCTTCTCCACGAGAAAGTTTGGTCCCTCTTGGCCAAGGGGGCCGTCGAGCGCGTTCCGAGCCCAGAAGTAGGTCGTGGTTGTTATTTCCACTACTTTCTGGTGCCCAAGAAGGGCAAAGGGGGCCTGCGCCCTATCTTGGACCTCCGGAACGTCAATGCCTTCCTCCGGAAGGAAAGGTTCAAAATGTTAACTTTGGCTCAGGTTTTAGCTGCCCTAGACCCTGGAGACTGGATGGTAGCGTTGGACTTGCAGGACGCATATTTCCACATCCCCGTCCTGCCGGCCCACCGGCGTTACCTGCGGTTCACGGTGGGTCAGGAGCACTTTCAGTTTACCGTGCTCCCCTTCGGCCTTACCAGTGCCCCTCTGGTGTTCACGAAAGTGATGGTGGTGGTCGCAGCTCATCTGCACAGATCAGGGGTTCCAGTCTTCCCCTATCTCGACGACTGGTTGTTGAAGGCGGGCTCGCCCCAGGCAGTCGTCTCCCACCTCCAGACTACAGCGGATCTCCTGCATTTGCTGGGGTTTTCCATCAACGTGCCGAAGTCACACCTGAGTCCCTCTCAGAAGCTCCTCTTCATCGGAGCGGTTCTCGATTCGGCGCAGTTCCGGGTCTATCCGCCGGAACAGCGGGTCCGGGATATTCAGGCCCTGATTCCCATTTTTCGGCCTCTATCCTGGGTTTCGGTCAGGCTAGTGTTGCGGCTTCTGGGGCTGATGGCCTCCTGCATCCTACTAGTGCATCACGCCAGGCGGCGCATGCGGGCTCTGCAGTGGGACGTGAAGTTTCAGTGGGCCCAGCATCATGGCAACCTGTCCGACCATGTCTTGATCTCGGAGGGCACTGCACAGCAGTTGCAGTGGTGGCTCACGGACCGCGATTGGGTCACGGGCAGGAGCCTCTCCCTTCCCCAACCGGAGCATGTCGTGGTGACGGATGCGTCCCTCCTGGGATGGGGTGGCCATATGGGAGAGGCGGAGATCAGAGGCCTCTGGTCTCCGGCGGAGTCTCGTCTCCACATCAACCTGTTGGAGTTGAGAGCGATCCGACTTGCACTGAAAGCCTTCCTTCCCTCTGTCAGGGGAAGTGTCGTGCAGGTGTTCACAGACAACACCACCGCCATGTGGTATTGCAACAAACAGGGCGGGGTGGGGTCGTGGACCCTGGACATGGCTGGAACACCAGGGCGTCACCCTAGTGGTTCAACATCTGGCGGGCTCTCTGAACGCCAGAGCAGACGAACTCAGCCACCGGTGCATGATGGATCACGAATGGCGTCTGAACTCCGAAGTGGCGCAAGGTCTCTTTCAGCAGTGGGGAGAGCCTTGGTTAGATCTATTCGCCACCGAAGAGAACGCGCAATGTCAGCAGTTCTGCGCGTTGGAATTTCCAAGGCGGCACTCGCTCGGCGACGCTTTTCGTCACGAGTGGAGTTGCGGTCTGTTGTACGCCTTCCGCCTATACCACTTCTGCCCAGAGTGCTGAAGAAGATCAGGCACGACCGGGTCCAAGTCATCTTGGTGGCTCCGGATTGGGCACGAAGGTACTGGTATCCCGAGCTACTCAGTATGTTGACCGATCCTCCGATACGTCTGCCCCTTCGGGAGGATCTTCTGTCGCAGCAGCAGGGGACGGTCCTCCACCCGAACCTGTCCAGCCTCCACCTCCATGCGTGGAGATTGAGCGGCGGCAGTTGATGCCATTTGACTTGCCTCCTGAAGTCTGTGATATCATTCTGGCAGCCAGGCGTCCCTCCACAAAGACGGTATACGCCTCCCGGTGGAACAAATTTGTGGCATGGTGCACAGCAAAGGCTGTGGATCCCCTTTCCGCCCCTCTTTCTGAGGTTCTCCTCTTTCTTCTTTCTTTGGCCCGGCAGGGCTCTGCCCTGGGCACCTTGAAAGGTTATCTTGCTGCCATCTCTGCCTTCTTGCGGCTTCCTGATCAGCCTTCTCTTTTCAAGTCCCCTGTAGTTACACGATTTCTAAAAGGCATTACTCACACGTTCCCTCCTGTCCCTTTTGTAATGCCTCAGTGGGACTTGAATCTTGTTCTCACATTTCTAAT
The DNA here is from genome assembly GCF_964204655.1 of Triturus cristatus. NCBI lineage: Eukaryota > Metazoa > Chordata > Amphibia > Caudata > Salamandridae > Triturus > Triturus cristatus. Next base: position 649,228,546 of record NC_140594.1, read on the forward strand.
GTGCGCTCCCTTTGAGCCTCTTCATAATTGTCCTCTTCGTCTGCTGACGCTTAAGACTGCTTTTCTGGTAGCCATCACCTCGGCTAGACGGGTGAGTGAGCTCCAGGCTTTATCATCAAAGCCTCCTTTTCTCTCTGTTCATCCGGACAAGGTTGTCCTTCGGCCTCGTCCCTCCTTTCTTCCGAAAGTGGTGACCCCCTTTCATCTTGGGCAGTCTTTCACCTTGCCCACCTTCTTTCCGCCTCCGCATCCTTCCAAAGAGGAAGAGAGGCTCCACCGTCTGGACCCAAAACGTGCGCTCTCCTTTTATCTGGACCGCACAAAGCTGTTCCGGGTGGACGACCAACTTTTCGTTGGATACGTGGGTGCTAAGAAGGGGAAAGCTGTGCACAAACGGACCATCTCTCGGTGGGTCGTTTTGTGCATCAAAATTTGTTATTCCTTGGCAAAAAAGGACCCTCCTGTTGGGCTGCGCGCCCATTCTACTCGGGCCACAGCGGCTACTACTGCTTTGGGACGGGGTGTCCCTTTGCAGGACATCTGTCAGGCGGCAACGTGGGCTTCGCTACACACGTTTGCCAGGCATTATTGCCTTGACAGCCAAGTCCGGAGGGATGGCTTCTTTGGCCGTTCTGTCCTCCAGGACTTTCTGGTGTGATCTTGGTTCGCAGACCCACCACCGGGGATGGTATTGCTTGGGTATCTATTCTAAGGTGAGGAATCTAACTAACGTGTTTCTTTCAGATGAACAAGTTACTTACCTTTGGTAACGATGTATCTGTAAGAAACATTAGATAGTTAGATTCCTCACCGACCCACCCATCCTCCCCGTTCTGCGAACTGACATCTAGGGTTAAGGCTATCCCTTTCAGGGCCCTAGACTTTTTTGGCACCAGTGTCGGTATCTTGCTGGCGCGGAAGGCTATGTACAAGAACTGACGTCAGCGCGCAAGGGCGGCGTCTAAGTACTCTGACGACGTCATTCCGGCGCACGACGCCGACGACGGACGCGGAGCCGCAGACGACGCCTAGCGACGCGCAAGGGGTATTGCTGACGAAAAATCTTCCGGATCCAGTCTGACGCCTGGGGATATTCTAAGGTGAGGAATCTAACTAACTAATGTTTCTGATGCCAATGATTGAAATTTAATCTTGTTTTAAAATGTATGTATTTGTATTTGTTTCTTTTATTGTATTTTTTTTTTTTTTTTTGCTTTTATGAATGAAATTCGAATAAAGCATACTCTGACTGACTAATGTTTCTTACAGATACATCGTTACCGAAGGTAAGTAACTTGTTCTTCAGGATACTTCGAGTGATCGTCAATGGCTACCAAGGTATGGCGTCCGTCTGGAAGACTACCAAAATCTACACTCACTCGGGACCAAGGGACCCTCGGCCGAGGTACCACGATGACAGGGGCAGGTCAGGGTGCCTCCCCAGTGACCTGGCACGATGGGCAAGCCCGGACAGTGACCTCAACCAGGTCATCCATTAGTTGGAACCAAACTTTTGTGCGAAGCCTCGATTTTGTTTTCACCATGCCTTGATGTCCTACATGGGCAAGGTCCACCACCCTCTGTGTTAGCGATGTAGGAATTACTAGCCGGTGTCCTCGTAGCAGGCACCCTGTGTCATCCTCGATGAGCTCGTCCCGAACATGGTACAAGCTGTCCATTATTCGTTGTGCCGTGGTTGTCAAACTCTTCCACTCCTCCATCGCTTTGTGCCAGCTACTGCTCCGGATAGCTCCCTTGGCACGCTGCAGACACTCATCCTGGCCTGTGGCTTCCCGTAGACTGGCCATGGAGATGGGTATGGGACATGATCGAGCAGTGACACACCTAACATACTCCTCAGTGTCAGCGGCCTCCTCCATTTCCTGAGCTGTAGCTTTTCGAGGATGGCGGGACAGGTAGTCGGCCGGATTCTTCGATCCGGGCTGGTACTCTATTTTACAGTTATAGTTCTGGAGTTGCAGCATCCACTTTTCAATCCGTGGCGGCGGTTTAGTTGAGGTCCCTGAGAAAAGCGCTACCAGCGGCTTGTGGTCTGTTGATACAACAAACGGTTTTCCATACAAGTACAAATGAAAATGGTGGCACCCCCAGTGAATCGCGATGGCTTCCTTATCTATTTGTGAGTATCTTTGTTCCGTCGCGGTAAGGGATCTGCTGGCGAATGTCACGGGAGCCCACTCTTCTTGAGGGTTCCTTCTTTGTAAGAGGACAGCTCCGAGCCCGACCGGACCAGCATCCACGGCGACCAGGGTTAGCTTAGTGGGGTCAAAGAATGCCAGGGTTGTGGCTTCAGAGAGAGACTCCTTGATTTTCTCGAAGGCCTGGGCTTGTTCACTGCCCCACTTCCAGGTGGTGGACTCCTTGGTCAGTTCCCTCAGTGGTGCCGTCAGGTTGGCCAAATCTTGGATAAATCTTCCACAGTAATTGACCATCCCAAGGAAGCTGCGGACTTCCGTGACATTGGTGGGAGCAACCGCTTCTTTAATGTCCCTCACTTTCTCAGGCTCGGGGTTTACCCCTTCCGTGGAGAATGTATAGCCAAAGAATTGTAGCTTAGTGCATAGGAACCCGCATTTCTCTCGGTGAAGAGTGAGGCCGGCATCCCGTATCCGGCGTAGCACATGAAGCAGTCGTTCATTGTGTTCCTGAATGGTTTTGGCGTGGATCATAATGTCATCAGCTCTTGTATCACATTTTGGAATACCTCTGCGGCACTGGACACTCCAAAACTTAACCTAGTGTATCTCCGGAGTCCCACATGTGTGGAAAAAGTTGTGATATTGCGGGAGGCTTCGTCCAATACTAGTTGGTGATATCCGGACCCGAGGTCCAATTTTGAAAACCAACAGGCTCCAGCCATTTCCCCGATGAGATCATCTATCGTGGGAGTGATGTGGCGTTCCCGCTTGATCGCGACGTTGGGAAGTCGCATGTCGACGCAGATTCTCACCGCGCCCGGCTGTTTGGGCTTCCGGGCGACTACGATGGGGGATACCCACGGAGTGGGGCCGGACACCTTTTCAATTATCCCTGCTGCTTCTAGCTTCTTGAGTTCCTCTTCTACCAGCGGCCTCAGGTGAAACGCTAGCCGCCGGTATCGTAGAGCAATCGGCTGGACCGTTGGGTCGATGTGGAGGTGGATTTCATTCCCTCGGAATTTCCCGATCCCCCGGAAGACCTCCTCGAACTCGCCCAAGATGTGCTGCAGGGATTCCTGGTGTACTCCGAAGGCAAATGTCACAACTCCCAGGTCCTCAGCCACTCGGCATCCCAGTAGCATCCCCTGGCCGTCTTCTGTGACGTAGACGTTTGTGGTAACCGACTGCGTGCCGTGGGAAATGACCGTCCGGAACCGTCCACGTATTTTCAATGGGGCTTCCTGGCCATACGCAAATACTGTTATCGTGGAGGGGTGTAGAGCCGGCTTTGGGTGCATCGTGCTGTGTAGGGTTGCGGCCATGATATTAATGGTGGCCCCGGTGTCCACAACTGCGGTGACCTCCTGCGACCCTACTCGGATATTGCATTGTGGTAGGCGTCTTGCTTTGCGGGTGGCGGTGACAATCATGTGGATTTTGTGCACCACTCTCTCTTCCTCCTCATCGTCATCCATGTCGCTGGGTACTGGATCCTCTTCCTTGATGGTGTTCGCCGCTTGGCGGGGCCTGCGGTACTTTTTTGACCGACATACCTTTTCGAAATGATTGAATCTTCCTAATCCCGAGCATCTTTTGCATTTCGCAGGGCACTCTGCTGCTGCGTGCGGCGATCCCCCACAGTATCCACACGACTTTGGCTGTCCTGGGGATGAAGTTCCCACTCCTTTCTTTCCCCACCTCTGTGTGGATCTGACTGATACCGCATTTACAGGTTCAGTCTTCACTGGCGCTTGAAGAACTGCTTCCATGTGCGCCGCCCGCGCTTTCGACAGTTCTTTAGTCCGACCCATAGTCAGGATCTCCGCCAACGGCTTCCCGGACTCTTCTAGTATGCGCTCTCGCAGTTTGGCTGATGTGCAACCCTGGATGATCTGCCCTCTGATTTCTTCTGTCTCATCCCGGAACCCGCACGTGGCTGCAAGGTTCTTCAGGCGGGCGTGATACGTGTCGAGCGATGCCTCCGGAATCTGGCACGCTTGCCGGAAGATGAACCTCTCATAATCGCGGTTGGCCATCGGTTCGATGTGTTCATTAAGGGCGGCTATCAGTGTTAGGTGTGTTTTGGGAGTGGCCTCCGCTAGCGTCTTGACAATGTTGTGAATGTCTTTCCCCCCCAGGTGTATGATTATTGCCCTTTTCTGGTCCCTGTGGACTTTGGTGGCTTTGAAAAATATGCGCAGCCGATCTTCCCAGTCTTTCCACTTGGCCGTAATCGAAGACGGTGACCCTTCTACTATGAAAGGTTCTATTGGCGGTATCGTGGCCATGGCTGTTACGCAACGCTGTGCGTGGTCCTCCCTGGCCTCTGTGTGTGTGTGTGTCCTGCTTGTCGTGCCTCTAGCCCTTATGGGTATTCCTCCTGCACCGTGTCTGCCCCTGACAGATGGGCCACTCTCCTGAGGGAAGTTGTGAAATGCTGGGCCACTGTGCTCTGATGTGAGTTTATTCTAGGTTTTTAACAGTTGGGGCCACAAGCACTCAGCCACAGGTACTTACAGGGTGTTCCAGGGTTTGCCTCCCCTTCTGCAGTACAATTGGCAGCACTTGCAGGGCTCACTTGCGTTGGGGCATTACACCCAGCTTTCTTCCAGGCCTGGACCACGTGGTGGCAGTTCAGTGATTCGCGTGCCTCATGCGCGAAGCCTGCAGCGTCTCCGCCGGGCAGCGCGACCGTACCGCGCACCAGGCATGCCACGAAATGCACGAGACTCCGCCTTCTGCGCTGCGCTGGGGCACGAGCGCCGCGAGCCACGAACAGTGCTCGCGGCCGCCACACCAGCACACCTCGCGTCGGCGAGGGCACGTCCGCCCTCGTCGCCAGTTTATGTAGTGTTCTCCGGCTCCCGTCGTCCGTGTGACGGGACTGCGACCGCCGGGAGGTCGCGACTAAGGGCCTACAATTATAAAGATGACGCAGAGACCGGGTGAATGTTAGACTGGGTCTGCCGCCGTAGCCTCAGTGGCGTACGTGCGCGACCTTCTTTTATTGGCTAAACCCCACGTGACCTGACGTGTACGCATCAGGCGTATCGCGTCATGGTCACAACATTACAAGCGTCAGGCTGCCGTCACAAAGCAGTTGTCACAGGCGTCTCGAAGCGCTCTCACCGCTCATGGCACGCTCCCTGCATGCCCGTAATGTTCAGCATACTGGCGCTGCTTTCCAGGAGCGCTTGCGATGCGCTCGCGTGTCTCTGAGTAGCTTCGCTAGTGTGGTTGCTCGGGCACTCCTCGGTCAGGCCACCATCTAGGTGCTCGACCAGGCCACGCCCCCCCCCCCCCCCCCCCCCATCGACTGTTGATACCAGAAGCTATGTGACACAAAATATCACAAATTCCCTCCTGACTCTGCGAGATTACAATTCTGTCAAGTTCAGATGCTGCTACACAATTTATAATGTTCGTCAATCAACCTGTATTTTTCATTACTTCAGGTTCAATTTATGGACAGCTGTCCCAGCTTTTAATTGTAACCACCACACTTCCAGCTCTTCCTCATCCGCACCCTAAGCCTGTCATCATGTAAACACATTGAAATGAGAGTGTCATAGCACGACCTATAGTAGGCTGTACCCACTGTTAGATTATTTAGTGAGAGCCCCACCCTCCTCTATCAGTTGCATGTCTCTTGCATGCATAGGCCATGTCGCTTTAGGGAGCTCAGTTGATGTGAGGTCCAAAAAATAAGTACGTTATGACAAACCTATCTAGTATATACATATTTAAGATGGATATTTTCTTCATATTCGGCAGGTTCCACAGTTTCCCCTACCAGACTGTGTTTAATGTAATCTGTGGTTATCCGCATCGATGCCAGTAGCATAGGTGCTGGAAGTAGGAGTGTGTGTGTGTGTGTGTGGTGGGGGGGGTGCTGCAGTACTCCCAAAATAACAATGGTGGAGTTCAGAAGGCGAATGAGCAATAAAGATGCCTGTACATTTTGTTTTCACCTTGTCACATCTGGTGTGTTCCAAGACAGTGGTGATGGTTATGTCTTCTGTCAAATAGCAGTCTATTCTTTTACAGTGGCGGTTAGTGTTTACTTTTCTTTCTCTGACTGCAAAGTAAGATGATTTTTTTAAAGTGAACTATGTGACATTCTTGCTGGGGTGCAGAGAGTCAAAAGAAAGGCTGTAGGAGGTCAATTTCCACACATTATAGTTTGTGTGCTCTATAGTTTTAGCGTTAAAACTGCATGTCTGTAGAAACTTACTGCCCATTTCAATGGAAAATGTGCTATCTGTAAATGAGTGTGCGCTACCACACCATGCTTTAGTAAAACCGGTTGAGGATTGAATCCTGCTTCTTTTGGGTTCTGAAAAATACTAGCTAGGTCTAGCCTAATGTTTTTGCGTCTTTTTTTAAAGCTATTTCTCCTTCTATTTTCTCACCTTCAGGTTACTGAAACTGGAATACTTTGGCTTTATAGCACATACTTCGTTCTATGAGACATCTATGCCCATGTAGTCTCTGCACGTATGTTTTTGGGGGAACAGAAATAGGGAGTATACCAGTGGTGGCTCCTCCGCTAAGGCGGAACAGGATTGCCCCACTGCATTGCATTGCAGCAGTGAAATGAAGGAAAAATAAAATGATAATAACTCAAGGTTATTATCATTTTATTTTTTCCTGCTGCAGCAACTTTGCAGGCGGGACTGCTGTGATGTCAGAGGCTCATGGGGAGGAGTGGTGGCACACTGTAAGTGCGCATGGCTGTTAGGCCGGCCGGCCGTCTGGGGCTGGCCAAACAGTCATGTGAACTTTGCATGTTCTCCACCCAAGCTGGTGGAGAACATGCCCCGGCTCCCACTACTAGTCTGTGCGCCGAACCACGGTGCTCAGACCAATCACAACGCTGCATTGCAATATTGTTATTGGCTTATGGGATCCTGGATTCTTCCTGTTCCTCCCCGACGCGAATGAGAGATGCAGTGATAAGGTACTTTTTTCCCCTTCTTTTTTTACAGCCCTTTACCCCCTCCCCCCACACCTCTTATCCTTGATCAGTGCTGGCACCTTGTTGGCAGCCATTGGTACAAGGTCCATAAGGATCAGTCTGCTATGCACACTGTGCAACAGAATACCAATCTAGAGAGAGATGCTGTATTTAATTTCCAGAAATATGTTTTAGGTCCATCTGCTGGTGTTACTCCCACCAACTCCTTTACAGCTCCTGCACAGTGTAGCTTCTGAGGCCTGAGGATCATCCTTGGGCACCAGTTACCTGACTGAAGCCAGCACTGTTACCCAGATCCAGTTTCAGCCCTAACCTCAATTCTAGCCACACATGATGGTCTTTAATGAGTTGATGGTCCTTCGTTGGAGATACTTTAACTGGGAGACTGGCACAGCCAGCCAGGATGATCTACAAAACGACCAAGCACTACCTATGCAATTCTGGACAAGGTGTTGGATGTGCTGTTCATTGCAACATGAGCTCCCTAATACTTACCACAGGTGCAAAGGAGTGTATTTATGTATTTGTTGGTGCAATTACCTCACTCCTCCGATAAGACCACTACTGAAAATTAATTGCTTAGGCAGGCCTAGGTGGTGTTGAAGAAGTTCTTCTCTGAGCTTGCAATTTTCAAAACATTAGACACAAGTACCTGGCCACCGAGGCAGTCTCTGGTCCAGATAAGCCCCAGGTCAGTATGTGGTGTGGATGACAATCATCCCGAAGAGCACAATGATGTCCCCTCGTCTGTACAATCAGGCCAATAGCAAACAGCAATATTATCTTTAAGGTTGGTGGTCTCTCCTTGTAATAGGTGCCATCATGGCCATTTATCATCTCCACCTCTGGTACAAGTCAAACGTCTATGCTTCTATGCCTGGGAACAATACCTGTTCGTGCTTAACCTTGGCAAGGAAGCTGTAGAGCAGAATCTGGTGCTGTCCAAAGACCTCATTGAAACAGCCACCAGGATCTTGAACACTGGTCTGTCTATTTAGCCCTCATCATGGTGCAAGTCCTTGGACCTGAAACTGAACACCTAAGAAAACGTGGTTGACTTCCACACTGATGGGAAAAACTTAATGTATACTACCACAATTGAGCTGCTCCACCTGTACAAAACAGACCAGGCTAAATTGCTGAATGCCATCCGAGCAGATCAGCCAGATGTACTCCTATTTACAGTTTGAGAAGGGCTACCACTTTTTTAGTCTTGGGCCTTCTTTGGTCCCAAGACTCCAGCTAAAAACTTTCTCTTCTTTGGTAAGCAGGCAGGCAAAGAAGACTCACTTTTGGAAATTGAACAAACTTGTTCCCCCAGCATAAACAAGGCCAAGATGTACTGGTGAAATGTGAATGGACTAATCGCCATACTCCGCACTATCTCTGGAGGCCGTTAATGCTAGTTAGTTGCATTCAACTTCCACAGGTGGGTCCAGGTTGTCAAAGACATATGCTAGTGGGTTGGGCGTTTCCTGCCACTCCCTCACTGGATCCAGTTAGCAAAAGATGCATGAGTTCTCTAAGTGGTGCAGAAGGGCTATGCGCTATTGCCCACAGCCACAGCCTTTTCCACTGTGCAGCAGACAGAAAGCATTCTCTTAAAAGCAATCGTGCTGTCTCTTCTGTGGAAAGAGAGAACTGATACAACTCCCATCACTTACCTGTGAAGAAAAATAAAAAGGGGCTTCTCCCTACCCTTTATCTTTAAGATCTGAAACAGTCCCCCCTTTGAAAATGTTAACTATGCCAACTTGGGCTCGGGTACTGCCATCTGTACAGAGCAACTAATGGATGTGCTCATTGGACCTTCAGGATGCCCAACTTCATGTGCCTGTTGAAAAAAGCTCTGAAAGCACCTCTAGCTCATGATGGGAAACCAACACTGCCAGTTTTTAACACTATGATTTGATTTGACTGCCACCCGCATATCTTTGCCAATATCTTGACCAGGTGACGGTCTTCTTTTGTCAACAGAAGGTACACTGCTCTCGAAACCAAGACAACGACCTCTTTTGAGCAACAGTCAGGGAGGGTGTGAGCTCCGCTCTAGCACTGGCTGTCCAGAAGGATGCAGGTTATTGGGTTGATTTTGGAATCCAGCCTGGTATTGTTATTCCATCATCCCAAGAGAGTTTTGGCCATCAATCAAGAAGTGGATCACTTCTTGGCCAATGTCACACAACAGTTGGGTAGTTTCAGAGGTTCTGGAAATGAAAGTACCCTGCATCAAGTTGTACCTCAATCCGAGATCTACATGCACTCCCGACTTCCACAGTCTCCTGATGGGATCTCTTTCAACCAGCCTCATCCACCACTCACAGTCACCACTGATTTATCACAGTGTGGCTGAGGTCACATTGTATGGAATAACAATTTGATATATTTTTACACAAACATTTTAGACTTGAAAGACATCTTCTTGATGTTGCCTTTCATCCAGTGATGAAATCTGGGTAGGACATGGTGGACTCTGGCGACACAACAGCCGTATTCTACATAAAACAAGCATTTGCAATGCAATAGGTCTCGCATTTGCAAAATTTTAAGCTATTGGCATTGTAAATGACAATGCCTTTTATTTAGATTTTTCAAAACCAGCAGATACATAAAAGGTTCGTCATTTACAATGCCTGTAGCTCAAAGTCTCGCAAATGCGAGACCTATTGCATTGCAAATGCTTGTTTTAAGAGTCAGTGGACAAAACACAGCAGCGCATGAAGAAGGATAATTGAACTTCAAAGGCCGTTGGAGCCCTACAGTACAAGGGACCATTCAGAGAAGGAATGGCTCAAAGAAAAAGAGCACCCAGAAGGGGAGACTTGCAGCCACACATCACACACGCAGTCTTCAGGCAGCACTGGAGCGACATAACGACACCGCCACAATGACAGTGCTGTGTACATAATAAACCGCTCCTTTGTGGATGAGGAAGAACCTCCAAAGGAAGAATGCATACATGTAAGTGACTTACACAGGACACCCTTGTACACAGGTTACCAGTTGGCTGCAGATCACCTCCAACAAATGAATACTAAATATTATAAAATATAGGTATTGCATAGAGTTAACAGAGACACCTCTGACTATACCACTGAAAAAGATGTGAGTAAAAGGAGTACAACATTGCCTACGACAAAAAGTAAAGGTCAGAAAACTAGCCATATAAGTTGTACCATGGAGAGTGAGACAAAGGGGTCTACTTGAATTACTTTCTGGTATCAAAAGCGGACAAGATGTTAAGACCAATACTGGATCTAAGAACACTGAACAAGTTGAAAAAAATGGCATCAATTCAAGATATGCCTCCAAAAAGTAATCTCTCTTGCAGAGGAGAGGGACTACATGGCAAACATAGAGCTGATGGTTGCTGAGGTGGTTGGAGAGGCATTGGTTTGTTCATCACTTGTGATAGTGAGTTGAGTTGACGGTGACAGGGTCAGTTTGAGTGTTGAATTAGCTGTATATGGAGTAGATTTTCTTACAGAAGAGTACTGAGAGCTTGGTGTAGAGGTCTTGTGAGGTGATGATGGTGCTGGAGGTGACAGGAGGCGAGTTGAAATTTACTTGCTGCTGTTAGTGCTGGTGTTGATGCGATCTGCTAACGCTGTGCGATTGGTGTTCCCGATCTGTTGGTGGTAGTGTCTTAAGGCTGATTTGAAGATATCTTTACCTCTGGTATCTTGAATTTTTCTCCATTTGCATTCCAGTTGCTTGCAGTGGTGTTTTGTTAGATTGAGTTCCTCTGTGTACCAGCTGGCCTGAGGTCAGTCTCTTGCCATTGGGTTGCTCTAGGGAGGAGCCAAAGTGTTGGTGCATGCTGTGATCCAGCTGTTGAGGTTTTTGATGGCTTTCAGCAATTCACTTGTGTGCTCAGGCCAAAGTTTGGAAAGAGTGGAAGCCCACTCCTCTTCTGAGCTGCTTTTCAGTTGTCGAGGGCAGCTCCATGGTGGAAGGTCAGATGGTGTGGGATGAGTATTCTGAAACTGATGAGGGGGTGGTCTGTCCAGGTCATGGTTGCTGGCTTGTCGACTGTGATTCTGCTGATGGATGAGTAAATCGGGTTCAGTAGATGTCTGGTGGTGTGCTGAGTTAGGCCAAGGTTTCTGAGGTTTTCTAGAAGGGCCGTAGAGTTTGGGTTGGTGCCAGCTTCTAGGTAAAGTTTTATTTTTATTTGTATTTTTAAAATAATTTATATATCGACTGAATTGCATTGTTTTGAGTCAATAGCCACAGTGTTACATACCCATGCATAATAGCGTAGTAAGGATCATGGAGAGAAAGAATATGGTACAATGCAGGATGATTACAATTTAGAGCGTCCCATGTAATGCCAACCATTTACCCCCATATCTTTTTGTATTCCCTGGGGCAACCCTGTGAGAGCGAGAAACTCTTAATTCCTGTTTGACACACCAGTCCATTGCTTGTTTCCTGGAAACCAAAGGCGGGGGAGATGCCGCCCTCCAGACATTAGTGTCTTGCGAGGCAAGTACGGTAGCAATCCCCACCAGCGTTTTGTCCCCAATTGTCACTAATCCATTCTGTGGCTCCTAAGAGTGCCACTCCAAGGGAAATGTCTTTTGGCCTCCGTGTCACTTTAAATAGTATGTTAAAGATGGTCTGCTAGTACTGGCCTTTCTAGCAGCATTCCTTTACTAGGTGGTAAAAGTGAACCTGTGGTTCTGGACAACACCAGCACATCGGTGTTGTCATTTAGCCTGTATGCCATGGCTTCAGCAGTGTTACGCAAGTCGTATGAACTTACTTGTTCAGCCAAAGTTCCTGAAGGGACCTGTATCCGTGGTTCTAAAGCGCTGCACGCGCTAACACTTCCTGGTGTGCACAAAGCCTGCTGACGTATATCTAAATACCTCCGTGAGAGTCTAGATGTAAAGGAGACGAGTCTAAACAAACCACGTGTTCCCGAAGGCTCCATGGAATAATTAAACACAGCGCAGCGAGATGCTCCATTGTGATGTTTAATAACATAATGACGTGTCTGGATGGGCTGACAGGGAGATTCAGGAATGTTTGACCTCTCAATAAAGTTATATCGTGTTGAAAACTATACCAAAGAAGTATCTGAGTTTAAACACACACACAAATGGTTGAAACAAAAATATGTAATGAGCGTATATGAGCACTCAGAAAATATATAAATAATAGCCACAATCTCCTGTGTATGCTGTTAATAGGTAAAAATTAACGGAACGGAAAACAGTGGTTCCGATGTCATGGTGTCATAATCAGTTTGCCTGCATTAGTGAAACCACTACCTTGCAAGAATGTGAGTGAGATTACTAACATTCATGTGAGCGAAATCTTATATAACATACCCTGGTTTTGAATAAGGTTATACATGCATTTACACATAAACAACCTCACCGGGTGCATTATGTCTGTCATTGTATATAATGTTATGATAAGCTTTCGCCACGCGGCCGCGAAAGTGAAAGTGATCGCGATCGCGTGCAACGGAGGGCGCACGTGCACGTTCACGTGCACTGTAGCTTTAGGCCACGGCAGCACTTTGAAAAAGCCTGTTTACAAAATGTCTCGGCCAGATCAGCGCAAGCGCTGAATCAGGCGAGACCTAAAAAACAGTAGAATGTCTGCTCCCCAAAGCTCTGTCTGCTTGCTGAAGTGCTGTGGGAGTGGGCTCTTCAATAGGACATGTTCCTACTTAACCCCCAAATTGCAGGGATTAAAAAGTACAGAGTAGTCATCATCAGCAGGTGTCTTTGTTCTAGAAGTAGGAGGTCCTCCATGAAGTCCTTGATCCCAACTTATAAGCTTCTGGTCAAATTTCCTAAACAACTTTCAATATACTAAGGTTAATTATCTTGGAAGGAGCAAGAGGATGATTAGGAAGAGCATAAGGTGCACAGTGATGTCCATGGCTCCAGCTTGGCTTTGCCATGTCTGGTGCTCAGATCTACTTTACCTCCTACAGAGAGACCCGATCCACCTTCCAGAGGAGAGGACTCGTGTCGTTCTGGGAGGGAGAAGGTTCCTCCACTACTCCCTATAATAACTAGACTTGCTCTACATGGCCCTATGAACCCATGATACTTTTTTGCGATGAAAACCATATATTTGGTTTTCTGTAAATGAATCTCCAAACCCCTCTTTTTACAGAAGGCGCTAAATGCATCAAGGACGCTTTGCATGCCCATGGGGGATTTTGAGAGTAAGAGGGTGTCGTCTGTGAACATCAGAGCGGGTATCTTGCGGTTCGCTAGCCGGGGTGCGTCAATATCTTTACCTGCCAACAAAAATTCGATTAAACCGTTATTAAAAAGGAAAAAAAGAGTTGGGGCCAGGACGCAGCCTTGATGTATGCCTTTTTCAACCGGTAAGGGGGCTGAGAGCTCTCCGTTTTTGCCATAGTTTATTTGAGCATAGTTTCCTTGATGCAGGCGTTTCATCCCGTGGCAAAGGTAATCTGGAGCCCCTAGATCCATTAGGATCTCCCACAATTTATCCCTCGGAACTAAATCAAAAGCGGATTTAAGGTCCACATAAATTAGATAGAGTCTGCCACCCTCAATACTCACAGTCTTCCAGAACAGAAGCTGTAATCTGAAGATTTGATCGATGGTGGAGATGTTGTCCCTAAACCCAGCTTGGAGGGGTGTGAGTACATTGTGATCTTCTATCCAAGCCAGTAATCAGCCCAAAAGGGCACGTGTGTAGATTTTCTGGCTTACATCAATCAAGCTGATGGGGCGATAGGTTGCTGGGCTCAACGGGGAGCCCTTTTTATAGATTGGGATGATTTCTGCCCCAACCCGGTTGAGGGAATTGCCATACCTTGGAGGATGGCGTTGAACAGAGTCCACAGATAGGGGGCCCAGACAGAGGTTTCTGAGTGAAAAAGGTCACCCGGGATCTTATCCAGCCCTGGTGTCTTTCTGGGAAGGATCTTGCCCAGAGCTTCCATGATGTTAATGTTAATGTTAAAACCATTTATAAAGCGCACAGCTGCCCCGGCGAAGGGGCGTCCCGGCGCTGACAGCAGTTTCCAAGAGGAAGTCCGGTTATGCCATGGGAAAAAGAAGTCTTGATAGCCTTCCGGAAGGATATCAAAGAGTCCAAGCTGCGGATTTTCAGGGGTAGAGAATTCCACAGCTTAGCAGCAAGAAAACGGAAGGACCTGCCACCTGCTCTGGTTCGCTTAACTCGGGGGACAGAAGCCAAAACCAGTTCGGATGATCGCAGTAGGCGGGCCGGAACATAGGGAGTAATCAGGCCCGACAGAATCTCAGGTGTGGAAGACTTTAAAATTTTAAAAGTAAGACATAAAGTTTTGAATTCAACTCTTTTTAAAATAGGGAGCCAATGGAGGTGGCGAACAGCGTCCGTACCAGAGCACGTTCTTGAGAGTCCAAGTAAAACTCGAGCAGCTGTGTTTTGAACGCGCTGTAGACGGTTCAATTCCGCTTTATTGACTCCTAGCAGCAGGGAGTTCGCATAATCAAGTCTGGCTAAAATAGTAGCCTGGACTATAAGTTGGCGTGTAGTTGCGTTAAAGAACCCCAAAATAGGCCTTAGACCACGTAAAAGGCCAAAACAGGTGCCTGCGGTTTTTTTGGTGTGATCTTGGAAACCTAAGGTGGAATCGAGCCAGAGACCAAGGTTCTTTACCACCTGCTTGGGAATAGGGGCCGAGCCCAAAGAGGAAGGCCACCACTGAGTGTTCCAGAGTCCCTTATCCTTCCCAACCAGTAACACTTCGGATTTACTGGCGTTAAGCTGAAGACAATTCTCCGTCAGCCAGCCAGCCACCGCCTCAAGTCCTTTCCGGAACTGGGGGGCACCGTTAGCATGATCATCCGAGAGAGCCACCACCATCTGGGTGTCGTCCGCATAAGAGACCAAGCTGAGACCATGGTCGCGTGCGACTACTGCCAGAGGCTGAAAATAAAGGTTAAACAGAGCCGGACTTAAGGCCGAGCCCTGCGGGACTCCCTGCTTAATGGGCTGGATGGAAGAAGCAAAAGGGGGAGCATAAACCTGGAAAGATCTATCTAACAGGAAAGAGCGGAACCATTCCAGAGCCAGATCTTTTACTCCAGCTTCATCAAGCCGGCATAGTAAGATCTTATGAGAGACCGTATCCAATGCGGCACTCAAATCAAGCAAAATGAGTGCTGCAGTTTGACCTTCATCTAGGATGGATCGCAAATACTCACTTACCGCAAGGAGGGCCGTTTCGGTACTGTGGCCAGCGCGGAAACCATTCTGAGAACGGTCTAAGATCTTATTGTTGTTTAAAAAGTCAAAAAGGACTTTATTGACATGGGCCTCCGCCACTTTAGCAACCCAGGGCAAGAGAGAGATTGGTCGAAAGTTTTCAGGTTTAGTGGGATCCAGTAGTGGTTTCTTAAGCAATGGAAGCACTTTAGCTTGCTTCCAGGACGCGGGGACCATTGCCATGCTGAAAGAGGAATTAATGGTCAGCAATAGAGGAGTAAGAAGTACAGGTAGGCACTCCCTAAAATGAGCCGGTCTCATGGGGTCAAGAGGAGAACCAGATTTAACTTTGGTGCTCAAGGCAAGAAACTCCAGCTGAGAAATGGGGGGAATGACCTTTAGTATGGCATTAGAGATTGATATTAAAGGGTTCTCTAAAACCCTGGAACAGTTGGGGAAGGTTTAATAAATGGTTTCTACTTTTTGCACAAAGTAGGAGGCCAGTTCTTCACAGTATTGGGCCGAAGTAATAGGAGAGGTAGGCGGATCCTTCCTCTTTTTAAGGTCACTAAGAATCTTAAAAATACATTTGGTAGGATTGTTGCTAGAAGCTATCTTGTTAGTGATAAAGGCAGCGCGTGCTGACTGTATGGCTTTGTGATAACATTTAATAGCGTCCTGATACTGTTTTTATTCTAAAGGGCAGTAGTTCCTCCTCCAAGCTCGTTCACGTTGTTTACAAACAGTCCGCATGGCCGCAAGGGAGTCAGAGTACCAAGGATTGGAGCCAGAGTCACGGCCGTTAGACCATTTAGCGGGAATAGGGGGATATCTCGTTTGGATGGTTCTGGGCAGGAAGGGTTCACTACCTCTGGCCCAACTTCCTTCTCAGTGGATTCGTATAGGGATTTGTAATGGACTCTCCATACTTCCTCCCCTATGTTTACTGAAATCGCTGGTTTGCCCTCAGTTGTTCCGGTGTTAATCAGATTCAAGAATGCCGGCATGTCATGATTTCCAGGGTGATTCTTAGATTGACCCATTTTTCACGCTCCCAGTTGCTTCTGGCTTTTGCTATGGCTAGTTTATAACTTGCCCTAGTTACCTTGATTTGTGATCTATTATTTGCCTTAATAGCAACTAGGAGGTCTGACTTAGCTGTTCTACAATGGTCATTATACCATGAGCTATGTGGATTTCTATTTGGCCTGGCCTGTCTACTAGTAGCAGAAAGGGGAGCCAGAGTAGAAAGCATGTCTTTGTGGTTATTGCAAACTATGATCTGGGAGGTTGAGGTGCCAGTCGTTTCTGAGTGGGAGTGTGCCACAGTAAGTAAGGGAATGATTTTTTGGTATAGAGAGGCAAGCTCGATCTGGGATTGCAAGAGTTCCCCCCAGCGAATTCTCCTACCTCCGTTGGCCTGAGTAAGTCCAGGGGTAGGTTGTGAAAAAACTCCTGGAGAGCTTCTATCATATGGAGCAAATACATCTAGTTCAAGGGCGTTATGGTCGCTCTCATGGCGGGAGATGATATTAAAGTCTAACACCTTATGCCACGATTTGGTGTCCACTAGGATGTAATCAATGATTGAAGCATGCCCTGGTCTGTTATATGTGTGCTTCCCCGGGCTGTCCGATGTTAGATGGCCGTTGCATGTCCTTAGTGAGTGACTTAACGTAAGTGCATGCATCTGTAGGGCCAACAGGGTCCAGGCCCGTATGGACGGTATGTTGGAGTCTGGAATTGCCCAAACTGAGTCCTCCTTACTTGAGATACTATTAGGAATACCATTCAGGGGTTCGAATTGACAATTGAAATCCCCTCCTATCATTGTCCAGTAGTTATCTGGTATTGTTAGAAAAAAGGTAGACAGTGTTTCGAGAGTGTTCGAGGTTTGGCCATAACAGACCTGGCGTGAGTAGACATTGACCAGAGCGATTTTGTTTTTTGGGGGGAACTTAAAAAAATGCAAAGGATGTCACGAGATAAATTGTCTATCTGTTTGACCTCACCGCCAAGGTGTGTGCCAACCCAGGTAGTTAGACCGCCGAAGGGCCTACTCCTCTCCCTCCTATCAGCTGGGATGCTATAGGACGCGTATGCCGCTCTATGTGTTGTCTCTCTAGCCCAGGTTTCCTGGAACATGCATAGCCCATGTTGATCAATAAATGCCCCCCAGTCTGGTATATCCAGTTTCGAGGTGAGTCCAGCTATGTTCCAGGATCAGATTTGCAAACCAGGTGTATCCATCTCGATTGCTGCAAGGGTAGGGACCAGGGAACTGGGATTTGGGTGCACCAACTGTAAATTATTAATCCCCATCTTGCCCACTCCCCCTTGGTCATTGCCCGAGTCGCTAATACTCGTTGCTATCAAGGGGAGCTTTGTGGAGGGGGGGAGTTGTTTGTCTTCGGGTTGTGTTGGGGTCACTTGGGGGTTGGATGTCCCACATGTGTTGGTTCCAGAGTTACACTCGACAGATCGCTCGCCTTCCCCCCACTACCATTCTCTGGTCCTCTCCTATGCTTCCCAGGGCCTCCTTGATGTAAGAAAGCATCCGGTTGGCCTTATTCTCTGCTTGGGAGCTAAAACTTTGGTGAGGGGGCCCATTGAGAGTGAGTCAGTCTATCGAGTCTAGAGGACTAAATCTGTTTGCAACAGGAATGCTATACAAGGGTGGTCGACTGGGGTCCCAGTTCTGGCTGAGCGTTGGCATATCCTCCATCCTCGCACCTCTGACATTAGCAGTTCTTCTCATGGTCTGGGGGTTTAATCCTGGGGGGTAAAAATATCCCGGGGGACAGAGGGTATGCCCCCAGTCTCCCTCTGGCATCCATACTCTAGGAGAGAGAACACAATCTGCGGTTCCCTGAAGTTTATCACTATACAGTCCCCAGGTACGTCTTTTGGTCTCCAGACCACCCAACTTACCCTGTGAGTGAAAAGTATATCGTTTGCATCTTTGTATAAAAATTGCCTGTGTTTGACCAGCCAGAAAATACATTTATTATTTAGTTCATGGTAGGACTCCCTAAATCCCTTTCTCACTTCTGGTACTCCTACTTATACAACAACATATGAAGTTGAAGCAGGGGGGAGATTAATACTTGGAGAAACAATCTCTTCTGCTGAGATTTTTTCAGAGATTGATAGTTTGCACGTGTCCTTGGGGGTTCAGGTATTGGATCCAGTGTTAATGGTGTAGGCGGGGACAGGCAGCAATCTTCCTGGGTGGAAGGACAGGGGGCTATAATTTGGGTTAGTGAAAGGCGCCTTTCTGTCCGCTCTATCTCCGTGGCTACAGCTCCTATTGCTCTTTGCAACATTTTATCTATTGAGGTAGGTTGTAATGGCAATGCAGATTGGGGAGCGGTAACTGGTTTTGGCTTGCCCATGATCGTAGACCGAAATAGTTCTGGAGGTGCTAGAGAGTAATTACTAGTTGACTCGGTTACAATTCCCAGGAGGCTAGAGTTGGCAGCCTCCCACCGCTTTTCGATCGAATAATAAATTTACAGGTATTTCTGTCGAGAAAACGGTTGTACAGAGATCGAACACACATGCAATGTTCCCCTTGGCTTACGTATTTGGTGATAGTAGACTGTACTTATTGATGGCACTAACCTTTGGTGGACAATCCAGTGAAGAAAATGTCCTTTAGGCTCCAGAATCAAAACCAAGGGGTGTGGCCCATCCCAGGCTCATCCAGGCGCGGACTGGCCTGCCCTTGGCCCGGGCACGCCTGCGCACGTCCCGCGCTGCGGGAGCCCTGGGCTGGCTATATGCGCCTCCTGGCGCGTCCTGTTGCAGCACGGCGTGCCTAGCGCTGGGCTTGCTGGGAGGTGTAGTCACCTACCTCCCAGCAGCGTCGTGATGGTAAAGGTGTGGTGCGAAGGGGCGAGCGCCCGGCTCTGCTGTCACCCCTGCGGCTCCCCTTGTGATCTTGGGCAGGTCTGCTATTGGGATCCCGCGCTGCGGGAGCCCTGAGCTGGCTATATGCACCTCCTGGCGCATCCTGTTGCAGCGTGGCGTGCCTAGCGCTGGGCTTGCTGGGAGGTGTAGTCACCTACCTCCCAGCAGCGTCGTGATGGTAAAGGTGCAGTGTGAATGGGTGAGCGCCCGGCTCTGCTGTCACCCCTGCGGCTCCCCTTGTGATCTTGGGCAGGTCTGATAACCCCTTCCCTGCAGGGGTAATTCCCCCGCGGTGCGGGGGGGCGAGGGGGGGGGCCGCGGCGCCGCTGTGCTCGTGACGAGCTGAGCTCGTCATGACTCACAGTGGAGCTGTACCCATGACGAGCTGAGCTCATCACTACCACGCCCACTGATTAATTCTCCCGCACAGGCGGGGAATTAATCGCACGTGGGCGGGCCGTGGCAGTTTTGACGAGCTCAGCTCGTCATGAGCACAGCTCCACTGTGACTCACGACGAGCTGAGCTCGTCATGAGCATGGCACGGGTTAAAGGGCTCCAACATAAGCTTTTTGAAGGTGCTAGGACATTGTGGTTTTAGTTGCCTATGTTAATTATAAGTGCACAATATGTTTGTTATTAAAGTCCTTTACTTTGTGTAAATAATTGACTATGTTGTCATACTGGATTTAAATCTCTATACTATTCCACTTCCTGAGGAACTAATGTTTTGTCACATTGGCCTATCAGAGAACTTGGAGCTTCTGGCAGCCACAAGGAAGTTTCCTAAAAGAAGGCAGTACAAAATCAAATGGCTCAGGTTCTTCTTTTGGACATTGACAGGGAATATCAACTTTCAAATGTTTGATTGATGAAGTAATGTCCTTTTCATATCGCCTTTCTGAGACAGGACTGCAGGTGGACACGTGCATTGCCTACCTCACTGCGATAGAGGCATACTAGCACAAGCCTGCGGATGTCTCAATGGCCAACGAGGTCATTAAAAGACACCTTACAAATCGTGATACCTTTATTCTGTATTTTATGCCACCTCTCGGGCCCTTACTTTTGCCCCTACTAGGCTTGTGTTCAAACCTTTTGAGTCACTGGCATCTTGCAAACTCAGGCCTCTTTCATAAATAACAGATTTCCCGTAGACGCAGCATTAGCCAAGTACATCAGCCAGCTTTAAGCCTTTTGTGCCAGTTAGGACATTTTACAAGCAGAAGTTGGTTCTCTGGACTCAACCAAACGTCATTCTTTTTTTTTTGCAGAGTTTTATATAGCGCGAACTTGAGACGAATCCAATCAGGTATCGGAGCGCTTTACATAGCACCAGTTACGTTACATTAGGACACACATTCATTCTTTGTTCAGCACGGGGAGATTAAGTGATTTGTCCAGAATCACAGGATGTTCAGCGTCATTACCGAGACTCAAACCCAGTCCCCCAGGTCCAAGGTCGAGCGCCCTAGCCGTTAGGCCAACTCCTTTCCCCTAAAGTGTTGTTGGTGTTCTACCTGAAATCATTCTCCTGACCTTCAACCCATGTTCCCATGCCTCATTTGGTCAGTAGACTCTCCATAATTTGGAGGTGATTCCCACTTGTGCTTTTCCTAGATCAAGCACAAGACCAGCTTTTTTTGTGACCTTTGTAGTGACAATACACTGGCCTAGAAACTAGTAACACCACCATTTGGAAATATATCTTTCTTCACCCATTACTACACTAGGCTTTGGACCCATCCTCCGTCAGGTGTCTAGGGTCACTCTTTACAGAGACTCAAGCAGTGGCATTCTCCACACAAGTACTCATCGAATACGTATGCAGGCTTGCTATGTGGTCTACCACTGTGCTTGTGTTAGGCTTCCTTCTGATGCGATGCAGAGTTTGGAGATTCACTGAAGCATGCTTGCCTAGGCCTAAGCTGCACTGTGCTGGCTCCTTTTTTCTCTTATTTTTCTATGCCCACAAATTAAGAATGAACTAGAGTATGTGCCTAAGATTAGCATAAATTTACATTTATGGTGATTTCATAATTCTTAGGCTGTAGGCTCTGTCCATTATCAACACACTCCTGCTTATCCCACTGCCATCAATCTGGAAATACACTCCATCCTCTCTTTTTTGTATCTAAGGGGAAGTGTTGGTAGCATGCTATATATATAAGCATACATAAGCGTTAGGGGCAACCAAAGGATTTCTATTAAAAAGTTATTAAAGCAATTCCACTCCATTCTTAGGCGGCAGGTATAACCACAATTTGATAATGGCAAAATGCCTTCGGACAAAGTGTCGAGTACCCATAACAGTGAGTAAGGATGTCCATTTTTGAAGTAGCGATCCTCCTGACCCATAAAATCAGATAATTTTATCATCCAGCCATATCGCTCTATATTTCGTACAAGGATGTCACAGTATTTTGCTCCATACAACACATGATATTGTTGTGTATTATAAAGTCTCACATATAGTCCTACATATTTTCCTGGTTTAGAGACCCATTTGGACAGGTTTTTATGATCTTATTCTTTCCCTCCCCCCCCCTTTGAGAGTGTGAGTTTGATAATTACATACTAGTCCTTTGTCATTTTGGAAATGTCTACAACTCCTCTATCAAGGATTCCAGCGATGTCTCAGGGCGCCGTGGCGTCAACAGAATATCATTTTCAGACCTGGTCTGAATTTCAAATGGTAGTGCAAAAAGCAGTGGGACTGAAGGACAACTCTGTTTAGTGCCTTAGTGTAAGTGGGTTATATCTGGCAATCCACATATTAGGATTTGTGATGTTGAGTCATGCAAGTCACCCTTACTGTCATTATAAGTACCTTGTGAAATGCCATATCTACCATTATATTCTTAATGAAGTTCCAGATCAGCCTATCAAATGCTTTCCAAGAATAGTACTATAGCTTTCCTACCATGTTTATCAAGGGATAATGAGATAAGCCTTTCTGATGACATCTTCAGTTTGACATCCATATATGAATCTAGATTGGATGGGGTGTAGCAGGTGTGTCATTACTAAAGACAGTCCAAATCTGCAGATAAATATTTTAAAATCAATTGAAACATTTTCAAAATACTGTAGGAAAATGAAGTTAAATCTGCAGAAGCATCTGTGAAAAGATTGTATTGTTTCATAGACTACTTACTAACAGAAAAGTACCTCAAACTGCACTCATCGTATTTATTTTCATCAATGCTAAGAAAACAAGATTATTAAAATATGTAGGGTTCAATACCCACAAACTGCTCATTTCTTCAGCTTCAATTTGGGTCTTAATGTAGAGAACTCTGTTGTTTGAACTTTGACATTCTGCCACTTGCCCATATTTCTCCATATTGTTTTCCATGCTATGCAGGGCAGACTTTGGCATTGTTTCAGTCTGCAAACATAATCTATTTTTCCTCCACGCGAGCTACTTTAAGCAGCCCCACGCTGTCCTACTCCTATCATGTCCACTCCTCTTGACCCACTGTATGTCGTAAATCCACATTTTGTATGGATGATTGAAGCTGCTTTTTGATCTTTTACTACCTTTGTAGTGTAGTTCCTATTTCCCTAATAGGCTCTGCGCATTGGAATAATATACCCTAAAGATTTGGCATAGGACTGAGGTCAGTATGCCCCTATTGAGTATATTAAACTTAATTAATTTGTACCAGCTAACTCAGAGGCCACTAGAAACTCCTTGTAAACAAGAAGTGATTAGTTTCTGGCAACCACATAAACATGACAACTTTGTTTCTCTTTAGAATCGGAACACTCTCAGAATCGTGGAAACAACAGATAACAGTTTCACTCAGCTAATCGTGCATGCTAAGTTTCTTCAGAGTTACACAGAAAGAATAGATGGGGGTTTCAATAAACGGATTTATTGAACAGTCTTGTTTCTCATGTTAGAGATATGAGCTGATATAATCACAAGACAGTATGCGAGATAGATTATGTACAGCGTAAGCAGTAGAAAGAAATAATACTGCGCTAGCATTATCTTTTAGCTATGACACATATATTCATATACATAAATAACATAAGCTAAAAATGCGAGTACTCCTAAGATGCTCCTCTAACTAATTCTACCCCAGTGTACCTAACCTATGTGTAGTACAAGGTAAGAAGTAGGTGATGTATTCTATAGTGTGGTAGGCTATAGTATGGTATGCTAAGTTTAGTATGCCAAGAGTCCCTCTAGGTTCTAGTCCGCTCCATACCTTGAGAACGAGAGAGGTGGGAATCTCTTTCCGGGTCTCGAACTCTAACACCCTGCGAAGGGAGTCAGAACACTGGAAGCTGGATTCTCTGCTAGCAGGGATGACAGTGTCTCTTGTCAGTGATTCAGGCCGGGACACGGTCTCCTCTAAAGTCGAGGTCTCCTCCTACTTGTTTGGGCAAGGGAAGATCTATTTATACCCAGTAGGTGCCTTGGAATGTTAGCATTGACCTAAAGTCGGGCAGAGGAAGACGTCAGGAATGAACCCTTAAGGAATAGCAGTCCATGCATAATAAATGAGTTCTTGGAGAAATCAATAATCCTGTGCTAGGGGAACTCCCAAGAGCTTAAGGGTCTGGTTTCTAAGAACTCGTTGTTACGTTGGGGTGGACGGATGTAGGTGACCATGCCTGTATTTGGATAGCATGGCTAATGCCTAAATATGGACTGGGATCTTATGCCTATATAAGGGCAATGCGAATTATGCCTATAAGGACATGTATCATGAAAACCTATATACGGACACCTAAAGCGGAATACAACACCCACTCCACTTTCAAATGAACGATAATACTAAATGTTAAACATAAAAATGCTAAACATTAAACTGAGTACCACATGTTGCTAAAAACATTTGTAAAAGCATTCTAAAAGAAGTTTTAAAAAAACTGTAGCTAAACATGTAATGAAATGGTACTGTACTTTTTAAAGCAGTTTTCATTCTAAGCATATATCGGAAATAAATGCAATAGGAATTAATAGAAATATATACATATGACGAAATGGTTGACAATTATTCAGAAACCTAAGCCATTTCATAACATGGTACTAAATAAAATAGTGGTAAATAAGGTGACAATGTGCCACCTGGAAGTATCCAAAGAAGTCCGTTCTATATGAATAGTTCTACTGTAAGCAGATTGAATTGCCATGTATTTTCAAATTTAGAAAAAAAAGTCAACTTTAGGAAGAGTTCCAAGTTCTGTTCTGTTATGAAAATATGACGGCCAAATTCATTGCTTCCCCGGTACACTGTGAGCCAAATCAAAGTCACTGTATGGGTCTGGAGAAAACATGAAATCATCAACTCTTGTAGACAAAAGATCGTCTACCGATGTCGGTGACAGTTGGAACACATCGATTTGAAGGTTAACTGCACAGAGATGTGAAGCATCGCCTTCAGTATGGGATGTCGCAGCAATGTTCGCATCCGTTGTTACCTGTGTGCCTGTTGATCCATCTCATACCTCAGCAGCAGCAGGAAGCGTCTGTTGGATCTCTATGAATACCGTCATCAGGATTGGTAGCCTCTGGGGACAACACAGAACATGGGCTGTTATCGGGTCCAGCAGAGTATCGATATCGGTTGGCATGACTGATGGGAGTGTTAGACATATGTCTAGCATGCATTCTTCACCGCAAAGCAGGCAGCGTAGAACAGGTAAGATGCAATCTTGCCAGATTGGTCTAAATGACAGAAACCATGTTGCATTAAGTTCCCGTAGACGAGCTATGCCCAAAAGTTGCACTATGCGCTCATGGCACTTCCGTTCTAGGAGAGCTTTCTCCAAGTTGCTGGGAGTGACGCCGGTGGATAGGCTTGCCATAGCGTAGCAGTAGGAATAGAAACAGGATTACTGCAATGAGTGCTAGAACAAATGGCAGAAAACCAAACACTGAATGCACGAAGTTTGGAATGATTCCGAGGACTGCCTGAAAAGGAGTTAACAGTCCTGAACCTATGGTCTTAAATACATGTACAATCCCGCTCGTATCAGACATGTTTAAGATACGTCCCATCATTTCTACAAAATGTATAGGGCAGTTTGTACGTATTAGAGCCTGAATCTCAGCCGAAGTCCTTGCAATTTATAGATTAAAGGTTTCTTTGGCCGAGGTCAAAGGCTCGGTCTGTTGCAAAAGCATGGCATTCATTCTGCTTAAAGTATCAAAATGTATAAAAGAAAAAATTCAATGAAGGCCATAGAGGCGACTCCCTGACCGTGTCTATTTGGGGAACAATACTTGCATACAACAAGTAACCCTGGAGCTAACCGTTACCAAATATGGGATTCCTGGCAACATGCCACAGCAACTTTGATGATTCAACATGAGGTAACTCCCGTTAGAAAGTTGGCCAAACGTTCGATTAATCACAGCAGCTGGTGTACCCTGCAGGTGGCAGGACAAGTTTGCCACAGAATCATTACAAGCCCCGTGTAAAGAAATGTGCTGACATATGGGAGATCCGCTCAGTGCATTTTCACAGTGTGTACCGCTTAGAAACACTTCACGACCCCCACTCCAACATCTGTATTCGTAAGGTAAAACCCAGGATGTCTTAATGTATTCTTTACCCAACCTTTCATATTTACCTGCTTGCATTTGTTTGAGGAAATACTGAAAATAAAAAGTAGTGACAGGCAGAATTATTTTGCCATGGATAAGCCATTCTGTAGCTGGTTTTTCTGCTACCGAAAAGGGCAATTTTTCTAGTTTTTCAATGCTCAGCACTGTATACTTTGCTCCCCTTTGTGCCAGTGCGATCTGTTTATCCGTGAGATTGTATTCTGAAAACAGAGACGACGTGTTGATAAAACGCCAAGGCACATAGCCTGCACGCAAGGATTGCAGCGTCCAGCCTAATAACATAATAGAACGTAACTGGGATTGGCCTTGTTGTAACATGGCTAAATCGTGTTCTAGTATGTCAATAACAGAGAATACAATGTTGTCCAGTGAATATATTCTGCATGACAAAGTTGTTAACCCATTGACGACCACAGAGAGAGATTTCTCTAAGTTAATACGATCAAGCTCACATATGCTTTCTGCGGCCTCTGTCTGTGAAACCTTCCATATTTCATTATAAGCAGCATAAATGCCGTCATATATGAAACGTTTTTGACGCGGTTTTCTTGCTCCTAGCAAGAAATTCCTAAGGTCTACGTCTTCTTTAAGCAGATAAGTGTTGTTTCACATCCTCGAGTGTAGATTTTTGTAACCAATTGAGGCACAATTTTCCTACACTGAATGTTGTTACTACCCCCGGATGCTGTCGTTGAACATAACGTGGGTCTGACCTATGGATAGTAAAGCCCTGTATTCTATTCAGGAATCTTTCTTGACAGATGTTTGTGTCTGTGGGCCAGAGCAACCATTTTTTCCAATCAGGATCTGATCTGTTGTTTTGTAGTATTGTCTATTGTGACCCCTCCCTGTGTAGTGCTATTACTTGCAGGTGTTGGTACAGAAGGTGTGTTCGTGTCTTTGATCTTGGCTAATCCAAGGCAAGATGTTTGTTGCAGTGTCATTCAAAAACATTATTTGCTGAGGGATGATACAGGCTCTAAACAAAGCTTCTATCCCCTGTACTTGCCAATCTTTAGAACCCCGGACAGATTTTGTGTCGATTGTGTCTTTCCAAAGGTCAAATCCTTGTCTAGACAGTTGGGCAATAAAGACTGCAGAATAAATCTGTTTTGTAGTAGTTAACATATTTTTCTGTCATGTTGTGTTCACATTTCTATAGAAAAATGTTAATGGATCAGATGTATTGTACCCTGAAAAATATGGAAACTTATTTGCAAACGTTTTTGAACTACCCTTTGGTGGTGTAGGACAATGTTCCCATTGGTTAAACATCAATACATTTCTAGGTGTTGCAGATCTATGCAAGAAATGATGACCATAGTGGGTGTAACAATAGAGCTGTTCGTAGTCTGATGAACCCTCTAAGTTTTCATAGTTAGAGAATGCAGCAGACCTTTCTAGATCAGACATCATGTTATTAACAGTCTCAAAGTCCCAATCATCAGAATAGGTTCTGGAGATAATAAAGTCACTTGATAAAATGTTAAATAAATGTGGAATCTTCAAAAGTTCAGTCGGGCCGAATATGTCAAAATCGGTTTTGTCCCAAACTATACCATCCTGTATAGGAACGGCTGTAATGTTCACTGCATACAAATCTCTTGCTTCACGATGGGAAGACTGGTGTGGTTTTAAAAGAAAGTTAACATTTTTACTTTCAGTATCCAAACGAATGTATCTGCCATTCATAAGCACGCTAAGAGTCATTACCAAAGCTAGCCAAAGCAGAAAGAAAAATATTCCAGAAATAATTCATGTTTCAGTCCATGGTGAAAATCAGATAAGTGTCTTTCAGAAAACTAAAAAATTCTTGTACTTGTCGTTTGAAAGTTTTTAGGGCTGGCCTCGTTTCAGGCTCACTTGGATCCTCGGAAAACGTATCAAAGTTAATGAAGTAGCCAGAAGCAGTTCGGTCAATTGTTGGAATTGCATCAGGATTCGTCGGAATCGCTGGAACCAATTGATCACGTGTTACGTTTGTGTAGACAGGTGTTTCTGGACGAACTGTTACTTGAGTTTCAAGAGGGATGAGTTCCATAGCATTGTTACTTAGTCCTTCATCTCTTACTGCTGAATTCTCAATGGTTATGAGTCTTTCAGTCTGAACCTCTTGGATAGTAGCGAAAGGAGGGCGTCTGCTACTAGGTCGGAGTCCACGAGGCCTACTATTTAGTATCGGCCACATAGTGTGGTTTGATGAGGTCGATTGACACAAATGTTTTCTCCTTTTTTCCAGCAAGTGGCGGCAGAAGTACTGTTCTTGTTCCGTGGAGGTCTAGGACAGGTACTGGTTGCCTGTAAGAAGGTCCAAATTCCTTCTTGTCCGCAATCTTCTCTCTGACTAGATCCCCAACTTTAGGGATCCAGACAGGCCTTGCTGGGACTGCCGGTTTTTCCCCAGTGGTGGTTGGTTTCAGGAACACGTTGCCTTGTTTCGATCTTAGTTCATTTAGATCCTGTAAAACAGCCAAACGATCTTTGATATCAAAGGGTTTATTTTCCACCACTGTGCCTTTACATTCGAGATCAGGAACCCACATTCTTGTCCCAAATAGGACCTCATATGGAGTGACCCCCCCTAGAGAACTTCTTGGCAAATTATTTAATGAGCGTTGGACCCCATAAAGATGTTTGACCCACCCATCACCCAAACCTAATACTCTAGCTGTTATAGACTGTTATATGTCCCGATTTTTCCTTTCCACAACAGAATTTCCCTCAAGATGAAACGGAGAGGAGTACCACAATGCTACGCCCAAACTGCCATGGCTTCTTTGTAAGCCAGAGAGCTAAACGCAGGGCCCTGGTCAGAATGTAGTGTGCCATTTGCGTATGTGCCGATAAAGACTCGCAAATCTTTTATAACAGTGCGAGCATCAGCCGAGCGCTGAGGCCACATCCATAGGAACCTTGAGCACGAATCCACTGCGACCAAGATATATTTATAGTTACCATCCCTTTGCAAGGGGCGCAGTGGTCCAGGTAAACACAAGCTAATGGTTTGTCTGAAATCAACAGGGGTGTCTGCGCAGGACCTTTCACTGTGGAGACTTTCATCTGTTGGCTTATTTCACATTCCAAAACATAGTTTTTGGTCTGTTTCCTAATGCCAGGCCACCAATATCTTTGTTTTAGCAAAGATACTGTTGCAGAAACACCTGCATGGGCAGAGGCTATACCTTCATGTGCTGCTGGGATCAGTCCTAATCTATGTTCCATGTTTGGAATTACCCTATCCCCCACTCCAGGGATTCGAGCAAATGGAACGCTGTTCGCATCAATTACATATGAGTACTTGAGTGGAAATTTCTTTGGTAACGCTGCACCACTGCCTTTGCTTGAAGCATTGACAGCCAACAATATCTCACTGTCTATTCTCGTTTTTGAACGAGTGATCGCAGCTACTGAAGCTGTCTGAACAGCCCCCTTTGCGGCTTCATCAGCCAATGAATTCCTTGCAACGTGAACGCCATCATGTTGATGACTCAGCGTGTGTATCACGTGAGCTTTTGGTAGTTCGTTTTTCAACTGAACTACTTGTTCCCAAAGCGTTTTATGCTTTATTGTGCCACCTTTTCCATCTTTGAATCCGTTTTGAAGCCAATTCTGTAAATATTCATTATATCACTGGACTCAGTAAAAGGAATCGCTCACTATAAGTGTGGGGAATTTGCGATCTGTATTCTCATATGCCAGTTTGAATGCTTGTAATTCAGCTCGCTGAGCTGTACAATCTCCTAGAGATTGAGTTTTAGTGACTATTGGTCGGAAATTACCATCACGCATGCGACCTCGAACGATTGCGCATGCTGCACTGTAAGCTTGCTTACTCCCTGTAGCGGGTTGTGCTGATCCGTCAGTATAAATTATGAATTCGTACTGATCGAGAGGCAGAATTTCAGTGGGCAGAGGACATTCATGTTCATATTGCAGGAACGCTTGTGTTTTTAAATCAGGATCAAAAACATATTCAACATCTGTTGCAGCAAGAGAATTAACCCATTGTATTCATCTAGGATGTAAAGCTTTTGCATTTGGAATGCTCGCTTTTGTAACCGCCCCTAAGGCTGGTACTGGAGTCACAACAATAATGCGTTTCCCCTGGGCTAGAGCTCTTTCTTTTGCTACAGCGGTTTGAACTGCTGTCAGTATCTTTTCTGTTGAAGTGAAGCGCATTTCTTCTTTTTTGTACAAATGTGATTTGTATGCTATTGGTACTTTTTCACCCTCATTAAATGTTAAATAGGTGAATCCGCATTGACCCAAAATTATTCAGATCACTAAATTGCGTTTATTTACGCGTGTTTGTAAATGATTTGTTGCTAACATGTTAGCTTGGAGTGAACGCAGGATGTCTGTGTGTTCCTGTGTCCAAAGTTTTGTTGAAAAATCAGGTTTGATTAATTCTTAGAGAGGTTTAGCCCTTTCTGCGTAATTTAGAATGTAATTTCTTCCAAAATTTAAGAAACCCAAGATGGATTGTAAGTTTTTCAGTGTTTTTAGAGGTTGGAGCAGCACACACTTTTCTAAAAAGTTATCTGCCAGGCTCTTGCCTTCACTTGAAAGCTCATATCCTAGGAAAAGGACATTGAGATGGGCAATTCTGGATTTTTTAAAGTTGATTTTATAGCCCTCAGAGGCGAAGCCCAGTATAATGGTATTCACCCTCTTCAAGTGCCTATCTAGGTGATCGTCTGTCAGATAGATGTCATCGACGTATGACAATGCCTTGTTATAATAAATTTGTAGTAACTCTGTTACCCTTGCTAAGAATAACCCTGGGCTGTTTTTGAACCCTTGTGGGAGTCGACAAAATTGACGGTGCGTCCCCATTATTGAGAAAGCTGTTAAGTACCTGCTTTCAGGTGCTATGTTTGGACAAAAGAAACCATTTGAAATGTCCAATGTGGTTTTATATTTTTTACACACAATGTTATTCATTAATGCTGTACTATGTGCATTTTGCACTGCAAATGTTTTGGAACAAGTGTTCAAGTGTCTGTAATCCAAAACTAGACGATATGTATTGTCTGGTTTGGATACAGGAAACAAAGGATTGTTCATTGAGGAGGTGCATGTTTCAATCACCCCTTGGTATTCAAGTTGATCTAAGATCTCCCTGACCTGTTTTTTAGCTTCTTGCTTTATTGGGTACTGCCTTTGTGCAGTAGATTGATTTTTTAGCTGTATTTTGTGGTGAGGTGAGTCCTCATCCCATCCGTCATGATTGTTGTATAATGCCGGGGCCTGGGCTACTGCCCATTTCCTGGCATAAGTATATTTTAGGTGAATTGGAATATGGTTGGAGAAGGCTGGCATAATGATGTCCTCGCCATGTGGGCACTCCCTGACAAATGTTGATAGCCAGTCTTGTTCTGCTAGAAGTATATCATAACCCCTTGAAAGTTTCTCCCAAAAGATGGCTTTCACTTTTCTTGGTATGTCTCCCTCCATCCGGAGTGTTATTTGATATAACTTTTGTGGAGTACCAACCCTGGTGTCTACAGTCTCTACTGTGATGTACTCATTCAAGTCCACTATCTCCAGAAGTTCCTTCAGGTTCTGGCGAGCTATTATTACTTCTGCTGCACTGTCCAGCATTTTCTGAGCCCATTCTTTGTTCTTGAGCTGTGTTCTCAGTATTCTCGGCATGTCTGCTCTTCAGACCTGCTACCTTCTTTTTGGTGAATTGAGGTTTCGATTTATTTTTCTGAACGTGTTGATCGTCTTTTGACTTCACGTGTTCTTCTTTGTGATCTGACCGTCCTCTTCTTTCTGATGTCTGTGACAATATCTGAAAGGTACGAGAGGATCGTGTATCAGTATCTTGATACCTGTCAGGTTTTCTTAAAGTACACCTATTCCTGAGGTTATACCTCCTTTCAGAGGGCTCCTTTTGAGGAGACCTACCTCGGGATTGAGAACGTGTCTCTTTTGGATTTTGTTTATTAGTTTCCCACTTCTTTTTAGATGTAGAATTTTGAATACTAGAGTTCTTCTCAGGACCTTCAGACAGTTTTGGCTTCAAAGGTTTTCCACCCAAACTGTCTCTGCCTAATTCTGCATAAGATTTTTCTATTTTTCTAGGTAGTTCATGTTGATGTTCTGTTACATCAAATTCCCTTAAGCGTTGGCGAATCGCCACTGATGCTGCCTCTCCTTTAATTTTTTTTTTTTTTGTTACATATTTTTATTGACATTTTCAGATTTTTATCTACTGTACAGTATACCTATCCATCCATCAATTATGCCGTATAGCACAGTATGCGGTATCACATTTCGTCTGCAAAGACTGAAGGAAAATTGGCAAGGAAAGGAAACAATAAAAATACACAAACAATGTGTGTACCCTATGGGCTCTGATAGAAAATATGTCACTTGAACTGGGGTGTAACACAGGTAAAAACTAGGGGATGTGCATGGAAGTTCACGTCCAGGCCTCTCAAACTAATGCTCGAACAGTTGTGTGGGTGTGGCGCCCCAATGAATTGTGAGTGAATCGACTCTTAGGCCCGACCGGCCATTGTGACAGTATGCGCTAGAGTGCTACTTTGTATGCGATCATATCCCCAACATGTGAAGGGGTTGGGTGGTCAGGACTTAAGACTACGTATGCAGGGTTGGTAGTGCAGGTGTGTCGCCTTTAGGGTCTTCGCCAGGGGTTAATTGCTTGAATCTATATAACAACATGGCCCATTTCATTGATATGGGGTGCTTGCGGGTCCCTCTCACCTCCTCCTCCCGTAATGTTTCCTCCTCCGCAGCCGCTGCCTCTCCTTTAATATTAGATAATATTATTGTTGAGACCTGGTTGAAGTTTTTCAGTAATTTCATACCTAAATTCAGAGCAGGCTCTGCCCCGTATTCGTTTTGAATTTGTTTCAGGACATCTGGTATTACTGCAATTGACGTAACACCATGTGTTTTAGTATAGATGGCAGCAAAGACTGTGCCCCAAGTGGTGCAGTCTTCCAGTTGTGGTGTGATCCCCATTGACAAACAGATTGTTAGGATTCTGTGTTTCTCATAAGGGCTAGTATTTGGAAATACTGCTTCGATTTGGGTAATTTCTTGAGCTATTCAGATTGGAATTTGTTCACGTTTTATGGGCATTTTACCCATGACTGTGGGCACAGTCCTGGGCACACGTGATGAGGATATTGACAATGTTAACTTCAGTCTCAAAGCGTTTATATAAATGCAGTGGTCGACACCAGTATGAGTTCGAAACGTTTTTTTATATTGCAGCAACGACTATGTTGATCAAAACAAAACCAGCCGACACGTGTTTCGTCACTAGGAAAGGTCCTGTGACTCATCAGGGCTGTATTGCGAATGGATAAGAAGTTGAGCAGGCCCCATAAAACCGGTGATAATTCCAACCCGATTGGGGGCGTGTGGGAGACTTAAAGTGCTGTGAATATTGGCACTGGAAAGCGCGCCGCATTGAGAGTGAGGTGCTTGTGGATGGCTGTTGCCGCGGGCTAGTATTGAGCCGTGCGGTGCGCTCAGAGCGATGGGGCAGGTGCGCTGTGGCGGCGGAATGGAAGATAATGCCTAAGGGTTCCAATGTGTGGAGATCCAGTGTCTGGCGGCGATGCGGGGTTCAAGGCGCCGGGTTGACGGTGTAAAGCCCAGGAGCGGGAAATTTATAGCTATCACGTAGAGTGCGCGTGCAGGAAAGCGAATGCGCCTGTCACCTGTTGCGATCAAAAGTCAGAAGACACTGGAGGCATGTAGGTGATCACCTACACGGCTCCAGTGTCTTCCGGCTCTTGATTGCAACAGTTGACAGGCGCAAAGCTCAATACTAGCCGGCGGCCACAACCATCCACAAGCACCTCACTCTCAACGCGGCTTGCTCATCTTCTTATCCATTCGCAATACAGCCCTGATGAGTCACAGGACCTTTCCTAGTGACGAAACACGTGTCGGCTGATTTTGTTTTGATCAACATAGTCGTTGCTGCAATATAAAAAAACTTTTCGAACTCGTACTGGTGTCGATCACTGCATTTATATAAACGCTTTGAGACTGAAGTTAACATTGTCAATATCCTCATCACGTGTGCCCAGGACTGTGCCTACTTTACATTGTGGATCCTGTGATTCACACATTCCCGGGGGTTATCGGGTTATTCCCCCGACCTGGCAGCACCGTACCAACACAGGTCCATAGATAGTACACGCAATAGTGCCATTCTTCCTGACTTAACTAAAAACCCCACCCCTAACCTTACCCATGACTGTGTGTAAGGTCTGTGGAGTAATTTTTAATGTATACCCTTGTTGAGGGGTTTGATTTGGAATGGTTATTGGTGGTTGGACTGTGAAAGTCCGCATATTGGACTAATTGTCTGTAAATTTTTATTAACTCTTGTAGTTGAGTAAGTAATTCTTCATCTGACATCTCTTCGATGTCAGGATGTGGTGGGTAGCCTGCTAGAATCGGCCATGTTGCTCCTGCTCTACCTAGTTGACCGAGCCTGGTAATGTTTTTGTGATGTTTTAGGGCGCCTTTAAACCCGAGATTATGCTCCTGGTATGTGAGTGGAATTTCAATACCCTCGAAAGGAATATATTCCTCAGGTGGTTTATCTTCTTTAAAGAAGTGAAATACTTTTGTTACTGGATTTGATTCTGGGAATACAATCCATGAATAATGGTGTTCGGCCGTGTTTTATACGTTTTAGAGTGATGACTCTCCTTAAGTTTGGAGGGATGTTTATAACACCCTCATCGGTTTCATTTAAACCTGTAAAATTAAAAGCTATTACGACTGGATCAGCCGCAGCTACACCGTTCTAGGTGTTAGTATCCCCATTCAGGGACATTGTTTTTAAAAAATGTAGAAGAATTTTCAAGGAAACAAAGATAAAATGCACACTATTTTGGAACACTGCATCCTTGAACGTTGAACAAACCAAACCGCTAATATATAGGATTTTTGTCCTATTCAGCTTTGGCGCATACTTATCCCTACCCTCTCCAGACGTCTTATGGAGTATGTGAGTAAGGATCTCTGAGAAAAGCACAACTGAGTTACTCAGTATCCAGCTTTAAATTAGTGTCCTTACCAAACATTGGGCGCCATGTAGTGTAGTTCCTATTTCCCTAATAGGCTCTGCGCATTAGAATAATATACCCTATAGATCTGGCACAGGACTGAGGTCAGTATGCCCCTATCGAGTATATTAAACTTAATTAATTTGTACCAGCTAACTCAGAGGCCACTAGAAACTCCTTGTAAACAAGTAGGGATTTGTTTCTGGCAACCGCATAAACATTACAACTTTGCTTCTTTTTAGAATCGGAACACTCTCAGAATCGTCGAAACAACAGATAACAGTTTCACTCAGCTAATCGTGAATGCTTAGTTTCTTCAGAGTTACACAGAAAGAATAGACGGGGGTTTCAATAAAAGGATTTATTGAACAGTCTTGTTTCTCGTGTAAGAGATATGAGCTGTTAAAATCACAAGACAGTATGCGAGATATATTATCTACAGCGTAAGCAGTAGAAAGAAATAATACTGCGCTAGCATTATCTTTTAGCTATGACACATATATTCATATACATAAATAACATAAGCTAAAAATGCGAGTACTTATAAGATGCTTCTCTAACTAGTTCTACACCAGTGTACCTAACCTAAGTGTAGTACAAGGTAAGAAGTAGGTGATGTATTCTATAGTATGGTAGGCTATAGTATGGTATGCTAAGTTTAGTATGCCAAGAGTCCCTCTAGGTTCTAGTCAGCTCTATACCTTGAGAATGAGAGAGGTGGGAATCTCTTTCCGGGTCTCGAACTCTAACACCCTGCGAAGGGAGTCAGAACACTGGAAGCTGGATTCTCTGCGAGCAGGGATGACAGCGTCTCTTGTCAGTGCGTCAGGCAGGGACACAGGCTCCTCTAAAGTCGAGGTCTCCTCCTACTTGTTTGGGCAAGGGAAGGTATATTTATACCCGGTAGGTGCCTTGGAATGTTAGCATTGGCGTAAAGTCAGGCAGAGGAAGAAGTCAGGAATGAACCCTTAAGGAATAGCGGTGCATGCATAATAAATGAGTTTTTGGAGAAATTAATAATCCTGTGCTAGGGGAACTCCCAAGAGCTTAAGGGTCTGGTTTCTAAGAACTCGTTGTGACGTTGGGGTGGACGGATGTAGGTGACCATACCTGTATGTGGATAGCATGGCTAATGCCTAAATAAGGACTGGGATCTTAGGCCTATGTAAGGGCAATGCAAATTGTGCCAATATAAGGACATGTATCATGAAAACCTATATACGGACACCTAAAGCGGAATACAACACCTTTATTTAAACAAAACAATGACTTGAAAATGAAGCAGTGTTATATTTCCGAGTATTTTGACATCTCTGAAACAAATCACTATATAAAATGTAAATTATCAGGCAACAACTTCTGATTTTAAACCAAACACAATTTACTGAAATACAGTTAAAGATGTTAAAGGTTTTCAAAATAAAAAGCAAAATCAGGGTATCCTTTTAATTATGGAACTGCACCGTAATGTTTCTCTACCTGCAGAGAAATCAAGTGGTGCTTGACATTGTAATTTTGTGAGTAGATATTATATTAGATATTGGCCCATTTCAAGAGAGGATCACCACAATGTTCACTTGGTAGGGTCAAAGGGCAACGGTCAGGAGTTACGGGTCTGGCAGGACTTCTTCCTGTCAGAAAATTCAGGCAGTGATGAAAACATCTGAGTGTAATTTCCATAATTGCTATAATAAATGTGTGAAAATGCGAAAATAAGCACGGAACTAATAAATCGGTCTTTATTGCATAAAAATCTACTTGACTGTTCGTAGCTATTACAAACTTGAGTCAGATGATAAGGATCTTAATGAAAATATTTGCATGTACATTTATAGTAGGACCAATTCCATACAAGTCATTCAACGTCTGAATCTTTCTGGGGTTATCATTATCTGTGATCACCACTTCTACCACGTGGTTGTGACCATGGTCACTTATTTCATGTGACTGAACAGAGTGGTAAGAAATTGTATCTGGGCCAATGTCCTGTTGAAAGATAGACTATGCACATTGAAACTGTGCTACTTATTGACTCCTAAGTTCGTACTATGGGAGAGATTTATGGAAGTTTTGTCGAATTGTTAACCATCCCATCTTTGCGATGGATCAGGTCTGTACTCACGCCTTGATCATTTCCTCACAGGAGTGGCGGGAGCACTTTAGGGCTGTCTTTCACTTGGAAGAGAGAAGTGAACCTGCACGGTGGGGTGGTGTGGACGGAGGGAGCTGGGCCTGAATTTTCACTGGATGGAGGTTAAGAAAGACATCCAAGCCATTCCCAAGGGCAAGGCCCAGGGTCCAGATGACATTCCGGGGGATTTGTTCAAGTCTGATGTGGACCTATGGGCCCTCCTGCGCACGCAGCACTTAAACATGTCCACTAGAGGGAAGATGCCTACCAGCTGGAAAAGCTCCATCATAGTATCAGTTTTCAAGAAGGGGAGCAGGACTGATCCTGCCTGCTATCGCTTATATCCCTGGTGGACAGCGAAGTTCAGTTCAATTCATGATCTTAATTCGGTTGAAAACAAAACAACCATGAAAGCACATCCATAAAAACACAACATACTAATATAAAACATATACAATAAAAGGCGATCACGTCATAAAATTCATATAATCTAGGTACTCCTAAGAACACTATAAAAAATAGTCAGTCATCATCTGGTATAGTATAGTTTAAAGGAATAACAGGTTCATGATCCGCAATAATAGGTTTTCCTTATTTTCATTGGGTTTAATATAAAAAGTGCTATATTGTAACACAGGAAGGGATCGCCTAATGACACCAAATGCTTCATTGCCACTTTATAAGATCCAATATTACGGGTTCATAAGAAGGGTTTTCGATACAATATCCTGGGGTTCCGGTACAACTTACAAAATAATAAAAAGTGCAGAGTGCTCTGTTTACTCAGTCCATCACAGGGAAAGGGATATGTATTGGGGGGACAGGATGTCATGGAGGGAATAGCAACAAGGTGATGCGCTATTCCACATCTCTGCCTTGTTAAAACAAATCTATGCTGCGAGATGGTTACAGAGACCAGGTAATTGTTATCTCCCTCCTCTTTATCCAGTGACAGCAAAGTTAAGGTCCTGAGGAGGGTTTTGTTGGACCGCTTGGCATTGTGGGCTAGTGAGGGGAACATTCTCCCAGAGAGCACGGGTTTATGCCGGCCGGGGGACAGTGGATCAGACCCTTGAGACTATGTTGTTGACAAACAAGAATACTAGAGCAAGGGGAGGGTTGATCCACTTGGCCTTCATAGACCTCAGTTCAGCCTTCGATTGTGTCAACATAGCTAAGTTGTGGGCTGTACTTGGGTCCATGAGGGTCGAGACGGCTGTGCATTATTTCCTACAAGCCCTCCATGAGGGCCTTTCCGCCACGGTTAGATTTGGATCAGAGGGGGAGTGCACTCTGCCCCTGGAATTGAAGAGAGGGGTGGGTCAGGGGGTGTACTTTGGCCCCCTTTCTCTTAACTCTGTATATTTATGGTTTGGAGGCAGCCTTGTTGGAAGAAGATCTAGACGTCTCATTAGTAGGTGCCACTCATTTGCCAGTTCTTTTATATGCAGACAATGCTATCCTCATGTCTAGGACTGCCAACGGGCTGCAACGACTGATAAAAGCTGTATGTAGGGTATATGGAAGGACTGAACCTTTCCACAAACCATCTCAAATCCCATGTGATGGTGGTGGGACCTAGGAATACCAGGTCAAAAAGCTTTGTGACAAATGGTCATTCCATCTCTAGGGTAGAGCACCTTTCCTACTGGAGATTCTTTTAGACTCCAGGTTTTCTTCACAACCACTTATGAAGAAAGATTGGCTGAAACCTAAATCGGCCACTGCCAATGGTTGCCCTTTTAGCTCGACGCTTGGGCCAAATTAATGTAGAGGCGATGTTAGAGGTCTACAAGGCCAAATGTGTGTCACTGGCCAGGTATGGCTGTGAGATTTGGGGTTATGTATCGTGTCCCCAGCTACTGGTGGTCGAAAACTGTTTCCTTAGGGGCCTCCTCAAAGTTCCTGCAAGCATGCCCTCAGAAATGTTGCATGAGCAAGTAGGCATTGGTTACATAACAGACTGGATTGCCCTTCGCCCCCTGATCTTCTGGCTATTTGTCTGGTTGAAAGAAAATCTCTCGCTTAATAGGCTCATAATACACGATTGTATGGCCTAGGAAGGTGCGATGAGTATTTATTGGTTAGCCTATATCAAGCTTGCTTTTAAGCCTTGGGGCGATCTGAGCTGTTTTCCAATCCTAAAGGAATAGCCAAGAGGGACATTCCCTGGGTAAAACAGGCTTTTTTGAAAGCGTGGCTCCAGAACAGGAAGCCTTAACCCTTCATAAGCTTTCCTTCCGACAATTAATTATGATCAAGACTGTGCAGGGTATTGAACCCTATCTACTGTGGGGAACGTCTTCATATCATAGGAGGCTCCTGACGTACTTCAGGTATAACTAGATTTAT
Source organism: Triturus cristatus (assembly GCF_964204655.1). Lineage (NCBI taxonomy): Eukaryota > Metazoa > Chordata > Amphibia > Caudata > Salamandridae > Triturus > Triturus cristatus. The sequence continues at coordinate 649,267,932 of NC_140594.1, forward strand.
CAGCTCTTGTTACCTAGATGGGCTTGGTGTACACTCTCGATCTCCCTCCTTGCTCTTGCAATCAAGTGTCCCTTCCGGATACAATCCATAAGGTTATATGTCCTAGATTTAATTACTGCACCACAATTTTGTTCAGCCTCTTCTGTTGAATCAGGATTTGTGTGGCTAGCTTTTAACTTTCTCCAGATGTTAAAAACACCCGCTATTTGTTAATATTTAGCCAGTTTTTTATCACTGTTTTTTAATGGCCACTGTAAATTAATTAGAGAGAGCTGGCTTTAATGGAAAAGTTGTTCTTTTAATTGATGAGATGAGCTATTTTTATTCCGTGCGTTTTTATCTTTAGGTGGATTTTATGTAAAAAGAACAATTGATGGACAGAATGCAGAACAATGTCATACATTCACCTCCGTACAGAGATCTGGACCTAAATCCATTGTTTTTTTGCTCACCATGCCATTCCAGTTTGAACCCAGCCATATGCAAATCAGTCTTGACCCTGCACCCAATGGGAACAGTCCAGCCCAAACTGCCAGGCCAGGTCCTCCCTGGACTGGAAACAAGCATCCTAGGACCGGTTTCGGGCTTTCAGCCCTCATCAGCCAGGATAGCTTGACTCCAGTGGCATGGAGAGCACGGGACTCGCGTCTGAGCATACCCGTCCCACTCGGGGTGACAAATGCAAAAAGAACAATTGATGGACAGAATGCAGAACAATGTCATACATTCACCCCAGTACAGAGATCTGTCTTAAATCCATCGTTTTTTTGCTCACCATGCCATTCCAGTTTGAACCCAGCCATATGCAAATCAGTCTTGACCCTGCGCCCAATGGCAACAGTCCATCCCGAACTGCCAGGCCAGGTCCTCCCTGGACTGGAAACAAGCATCCTAGGACCGGTTTCAGGCTTTCAGCCCTCATCAGCCAGGATAGCTTGACTCCAGTGGCATGGAGAGCACGGGACTCACGTCTGAGCATACCTGCCCCACTCGGGGTGACAAATGCAAAAAGAACAATTGATGGACATTATATATTCATTGTATTGAATGCTGGCAGATTTGGGATACCGATTTTTACATCGCATGATGTTTTTTTCTATGTGCTTTTATGATTTGAAAGAAAATGGATATAACTAACTGACTCTCAAGTTGTTTATTTCTAGTAACTATACAAATTGCAATTTACCCCAATGTTTGCAATTTCAGCATATTTCTTTATTTTTATTTTCTCCCACGTTTGGAAGATACACTGAATGCATTTACTGTTCAGTGCATGAGTAACCCATTGCAAACATTTGCAAACAATTCAAATCCATTCCCAAGACCGCCAGCAAAAGTGTAAAATTGTGAATACGGATTTAGCATATTGACAATGCCTTGGTACATCGTCTCCAAAGGAACGAGCATTACTTGATTTAAGGAAATTCTGATCACCACTTTCCTGTCGCAGAGCTTTCCTGGCCACTTGTTAGAACATTAAAAGCATATGGGTGATAAATAAGAGCCTCCAAATAATTTAATTCTTCTAATAAACAAAATAAATGATCACCGAGAACTGCATTACTATGTTGTCCGCTGTCCATATGCAGGTGCAGAATATCTTTTTTCAATTTAACTGTAAACCAAACCAGCATTGGAAATGCAATAGGTCTCGCCTTTGTTCAAGTTAAAGCAATTTGCTTTGCTAATGGTATTGTTTTATATCTTTGTATTAATCAGTGTATGTTTGTGATATGTTCTGATTTTATGTTTTTAGAATTGTATTTGTTAGCTGTGTAGTAGTTTAAAGCATAGTTTAGTAAGAAAGGAGCAGTGCTCAAGATTTGGGAAGGAGAATTATCAGAAGAATAGCATGAGGGTTAATGAAGTATAGTGAGGATTAGAATGCTATGTGGCAGAAGAAAGGTGCCCGGGTATTAAATAGGGAGAAGGAATGAAGTGTGAATGAGTTTAGTGTTGTTTTGAATGTAGGAAAGTGTGGAGAATAGTATAAGGTATATTGGTATTGTAAATGACAGTGCTTTTTATGTGTTTTTAAAAACCAAAACATAAATAAAAGGCATTGCTATTTACAATGGCAATAGCTCAAAATCGTGTACTTGCGAGACCTATTGGATTGCAAATGCTTGTTAAATCTAAAGATAATTATATTGACTATAAATTTCACAACAGGCTTCACTGTCTTAGAGAACTTATCATGGGAGCAGTTAAGAGGAGAAAAGGTAGGTACTGTTACAGAACCATTGGCTCACGCGGCAGCCGTGACACTTTCACGTGGACAGGCAGTGCCACGCCAACCGGTCTTAAATGAACAGTAACCGAACAACCACGGGCCCGGCAGTGCTGGGTCTAGACCCATGTAGTCCACCGGGGGGACACCCAAGCGCTTAAGTTACTAGCTCCCCTGACACGCAATACACCATTGAGGGCGAGGCTGGTCAGTATTTCAGAGAGGGAGGGAAAGGCAAGGCATTTATACTCACTCATACACTATCGAGGGCGAGGCTGGTCAGTATTTCTGAGAGGGAGGGAAAGGCAAGGCATTTATACTCACTCATCAATCCTTTCCACAGAGCCAGCTAATCTTTTAAAATGCGGAGACTCATGGAGGGAGGGAGGGAGGGGGCAAAAGAGAGAGAGTCTCACCCTTCTACCATTGCGGCAGAGGCTTTGAGAGAAAACGGGCATAGCCATTAGTAGTACAGAAGGTACAGTGGTATCAGGGCCCAGAGTTGTAAGGGGACCACTCCACGCAATTCTAGCTGCTGGGCGGGTTGGACTAGGTTAGAAAATTGGCACTGGCTAAGAAAATTGAAATGCAGCGAAAGTGCTGTATACAGCGCCATGCAGTCAAAATCAAAAAGAATGGATCACTTGTACCTGCAACCAGGGTCCAATGCGTTCTATCCGTCAGTACTCGTAGGAGTACTTAAAAACCCTCATTCACGTAGGCATGTCATGTGGCGGTTTATCTTGATTCTCCGCCTTTGTTAAATACGTGACAGCATCATCATCGGGTCTCTTTCTGTATGCCTCCTCCACCTGGAGGGAACCACTGGTTTTTACACTAGTGATCAGAAATTGATGGCAAGTGATAGGTGCTCAGGGTGAGGTGTGGTTTAAAAAGTGATCCTCATACTACCTGCAAATAACATTTTTATTCCGTTTGGTATATGGGAAGACTATATAAAAAAGTGATGTGTGCAGCGACGGATTGATTATGAATCAACCGCACTATCTTTGTCCAATACGATGGTCGACATGTTTCAGCCCTTTTTGGTGCCCCTAAAGGGTCATAGGGCTTTCTTCAGGACCTAAAAACTAGTAAGCGAATTGGATGTTTGCCCAATTCTGAGTGATTTAATTCGGGTCGGTAGTACCTTCTGAAGTCCCAAGTCGGGGGTTCAATGGGACCCTGAAAGCAGCGCCAGCACAAGTCGTACAACTTGTATACGAGCAGGTACTAAGTTGCCAGCCGTCCCGTTGAAGCCCGACTTGGGACTTCAGAATGTACTACGAATTAAATCACTCAGAATTGCACAAACATTCAATTTGCTTACTAGTTTTTAGGTCCTGAAGAAAGCCCTATGACCCTTTAGGGGCATCAAAAAAGGGCTGAAACATGTCGACCATCGTATTGGACAAAGATAGTGCGGTGGATTCATAACCGTCTACCCCCCCCCCCCCCTCCCTAGTACATGTGGTAAAAAATCTGAGGGGTTTTGCTTGATGACGAGCTCTCTATGAGCCATCCGTTCAATTGGGTAGTTGCTGCCTCTTTCAGCATCAATAAATGGCTGAGGAAAAATCTGGTTTGCCTCTCAGTCCCAGACTGAACTATGGTATTGTTCTGTACCTGGGTGCTGCAAAAACTCTGCTCAAACGGCTCCAGACATTACAAAATGCGGCTGCACGCCTCCTTCTCCTTCCACCCACATTTACCTCCTCAGCCAGTATGCTACATACTTTGCACTGGCTGCCAATCAAACATCGCATTCAATGCAAGGCCGTATTCTATATGCACAAGTGCCTATCCAACACATGGCTTGTGAGAGGCTGGCTTAGTATATGGTGCTCATTTATGTAAGTGTAGCACCTTGCACTAATCAAGACAACCCTTATGGTGATTTTAGTGGTTTAGACAACCTTAGTGGTAGCTGTGGAGAGCAGCCTTCGGGCTTAGTCCAGAAGGAGTGTAAATCAGCTTATTTTACCAGTAATTAATCTTATGGTATAGGTTAGGTGAAAAAGAACCACACAGTATAGTTATAAAAATAGATATTTATTATTAACACTCACTAACACAATGAATTATCTCCTACCCGGGGATACAACACAATACACACAATACTTTAATAGAATTAGTAAAGAGCATAGAATACACAGTGGTCACCAGGGGGAGACCAAACCATATACTAAAATAGTGAAATGTGAACCATTACTTAAGTCGAGAATGGACCCAGAAGACGTAGAAGAACTGGGGACCCAAGGAACCACCCAAGGTGAGTATCTAGGAACACCATGGAGGTAGTGTGCAGAATGGAAACACGACCGCATGCTCAGTATTAGTCAGTAGGTAAGTTACTGTTGCAATTTTAAAGCAGAACCCTTCCCAGTGGACCCCGAAGAAACTCTGTGGAAGATGGAAGGTTAGAGAGTCATCCCACCCGTGGATACCCCAGGAACCAGGATACCTACACCAGGGAAGCCGGGTGCATAGGTGTGAAGTGACGTTGGAAAGATCCTTAGACCACAATGAAGAACGTGTGACGTGAGCCTTCATTTGTTCTTCAATATTGGGGTACACTTTTAGCTCACCACAGTGCTCTACTAGTGGTGACTGCCCTGACTTCAGTCCATTACGTTGTGTGGATTTCGTATTTAGTGCTTGTCAACCCTCCCTTACTTCTGATTTGATTCTGGATCTTATAGAATCATCTGATAGCCTTGAGAAAGTCTGAGTACTGACTAGTACAGACGAAAGACATGTTGGTCTGAAAATCAATAAAAAGAACGTTTTCTACTGAAGCCTCCTGGACTGTTCATCATGTCTTGTTTGATATTGGCCTGCCATATATGACTCCAGGATTTGTGGGATTGTCTTATTGAATTTTGATCAATACCGGTCCTCAATACTGTTATTTGTGTAGGACCTATTCACACAGACCAAGGGTGTGCTGTATTAGTTTATGTTCTTTGGTATCATAAAGATATTGTAGATATCCCCAAGGATCCATGACCCGCCTGTCGGCCAACCGGGATGGTTCGTGCTTTACAGCGAATGTCCAGTCATTAACTATTAACAGTTGTGTCGCTAAGTAGTATAGGTGAATGTCTGGGAGAGCTATGCCCCATGATATGGTTTTCAAGTCAGTATGGAAATTGCAATCTTCAGTGCCTCCACCCCCCGCCCCCCAACAGTAACAGACAGACTTCCTCTTCCACAAACATGTGTTCTGTGTTCTGGTACCTAAAAAGGTCAGTTCTGTAGAACACAGACACTTGGAGATATATATCATTTTGTAAAGTCCCACTCGCCCCCTCAACGATATGGGAAGGTAACAGGAGGGTCCTACATCCCTTTTGAATTCAGCCACTGTCTCCCCCCAAGTTTTGGTCGTGGAATAGTTTCCGGTCTGTCGTGGCATAGATCGCTAAGTATTTAGAGCCCTAAAACGTGTCTTGAAAAATTTCCCTCAAACACTATGAATCCGTAAGGTTTGTTCCTTACCCCTAATAGGGTTCTCAGCATGAGTAACACACCATCAATAGTGGCAGCAATGTACGTCACCAATAAAGATAATTGCTGTCTCCTTGTTCTGTACACGTTTTCAAAGCCAGGTAATGAGTTTTTGCAGAGCAGTGTGTCTGCAGTTGCAATGGGCAGTATTATCGGCATGATCCAAGATCAGACAAAGGCGCTCCTACTTTTGAAGGGAAGCATGCAAGGAATGGTCAATAATGGTCTGGTCCACCAGGCATAAACTCAGTAAAACCCAAACCCGCATTCTGACCTGGGCAAGACCAATCTTTGCACAACTCTTCTTGAATGTGAGCCATCCAGAATATCTGCAATCTGGCACGACTTGTTCAACTGAGTTTGCAATACTGTGTGCAACCGCTTATCATTAATCCTGCACGACTAGCGCTTATACCATCAATGGATATGTTTGCGTGGTCAGATGCAGACTTGGAGGCATTGTCCCATGGATTTCTATATAACACACTGGACCAAGGGGGGATGACCTGCCCTACAACTGGTCTTTGTGACTGACAGGAGCTCATTTTTGTTATTCCACTTTATTAGCTCGCCCGATATACATTTTGCGAAACATCTGTGGGGGGAATCAAACAATTAAAAAGTTGATAATGAAGCTGGGCCAAACTTCTTGTTATAATTACACTCACGGTTTGTGGGGTGATAAATTCTGCTTATTTGCTGTCCCCTTATATCTCGTGGTTGGTTGTTGTTTAGTCTACTTATATACATGCACTAGATTTTTCACATATTTCTTCAATACTTACTACACTCAATGTGATGATCCGTTAGACATTAACTACCAAAAAGGTTATGAGTCTTTTTTTTTATTAGGTATTGTGACCAGCATCGCGTCACAACAGTTGGTTGTATAAGCTTCGTATACTCCTAATCCACATCGTACAAACATTTTGTATCTTTAAGCATGGAGAAATGCAAACTGAATTTTGCCTGTTCTAAGTAGCTGTCTGGAATTTCCTATGTGTGGTTTTGCTTCACTGCAGTCCACACTGAACCAGCCATAGTTGTAAGAGCCAGGCTTGTATTTAATATTGCCTTTTGTGTCCTCTAGACAACATTCTTTAGGACAGCAGGAACAATGGCAGAATACAATAAAATTGCCACCCATCAGTTTGCAGATCTATCTAGCTCTCTTTGTGTATCCAGCACCCTAGGATGGCTGGTCAGGGTTCCTGAAGGACACTTGGCATTCTTGGTTCATTTGCAGAGGGTCTGAAAGTCTCATTCCTTCACATGATACTGCCTGCCAGACCCTTGGACTGAGACCTCTCAAAGGAGCGCCATCGCAGCTCCTGCACTGAGGCTGGGTCAGGTGCAAGGAGCAGTGAGGAGGCATCAGAATGTGCAAATCTAAGGACGACGACTTTTGGGGCACAGGTAATGTGTCTTGGGCTCCATATCCTCACCATCGCACAAACCACAAGGCATATTTTCTTTCTCCAGTCTATCTCACAACATGGTTCTGCAGCTTAGCAGAATAGCCTGAGGGTCTACGCCTAAAAGAGAAAAAAAGGGATTGTGGATAAAAGAGCTTCTTTATCCCGCCACATCAGCCCTCCCCCCCCCCCTCGTCAGGATGACATGGTGGATGCTACAGACTGCTGATTACCCACTCTCTTACAAGGTTAATCTTCGTTGTTTGAAATGCTTGAAGACCTGAAAGCAACAATACACTCCATTGAGAGCAAGCACTCATCATAGAAGGTAACTTGGGGAGCTCAACGTTATGGCGGGTCAAGGCAATAACTCAGGAGGTCTGAAGTGAAAGGTTTCTAAATTAAAGCATTGAATGTTTAAACTAGGCCTGGGCGAAAATTCCGTTCCGCTCGCGAAAATTGCGATAATTTGACATTTTCGCGTTCCGTGGAGAGCGCGAAAATGTCAAAATTTCTGCAATCCGCATCTTACCGGAATTTTTTTTGCTTGCTCGCGCTGTAAAAAAAGACATTTTCGTGTGCGCGCGATCGCCTTACCTGAATCCCCACGTTCGCCGACAAGTTTTCCCGATCCGGTCGCGTTCTACACGAGATGTTGGATTGTTGGTAGCCATTTGCGCTGTCTCGCGAAAGTTCGCGCCCACATTAACGTCATTCGTCGTGCGATCACGTCTTTCTTCTCGCGATCATGCACCGCGACAGTATGAGATGATTGAGATCTCGAACACGTCATTCTCCACTGCGAGCGAGAGCGCGAGGACACGGGCACGTGATATAGAACGTGAAAAGGAGCAAGAGACCCCGAACACGTCCTATCCAACAAGTAAGTTGACGAGCCGCGATCACGCAGAAAATACTGCGAACGGGCGGGAAAAAAACTTCCTCGTCTTCGCGATATTTCGGCGTGTTTACGGAGATTTTTAACATTTTTGCGATAGTTTGCAAAAGTGAATTTCGCAAATTCTGCCCACCCCTAGTTTAAACCTGGGTATGATTTGCCACAACTTGCGAAATGTAAAACTTGTGTGATTCCCGAGATCAAGCTGATCGATAATGCAGCCATGTAACAAAATGGAGGATTCTGGGTGTTATGCTGATTCCAGAATCACTTATGGATGAGCCAGTTTTTGCAGTCCAGAATACTGGCTGGTGGGTCCAGTACTACTGACCATTCATTGAGTTTTTCATCTGCGCACGGGTGGAGTGGGGACACAAGGGCACAGGAGCTTTACCTTTGCTTGTTGAGCGAGGGGTCCCTATGCAATGGAAGTCTCTCATGCCAGGCACACTTGAAGAAGAAAGTTTTGCAATTCATTGAGAGTTCAATATATGTGTTCTCTGACCTCAGGCCTATGGAATAAGAAAGGAGAAGTGAGCTGCAAGGAGAACAAGCAGTGGCAAAGCCAATAGGTCTCTTTTGGTTGCTGTGTTTTGGCTTTGACAATGTTAGTGAGTTGTTTTTGTACTACTGTAGAGAAGGGCTAATTTGTCTGTGTAAGTGCACATTGTGTACAAGCAGAATGCGGTCACTCGCATAAAGGCAAGCCAGTGGTTGAAGTGGGCTGTCCCTGTGCCCCATGCTGTATGCTGGGGAGGGCTGAACAAAAATGTGAATGACCCGCTCACATATCGCTAGATGAATAGAGCTGACTGAAAGCTCCTATCCGTAGGTATATTATATGTATTTAATTTTAGTAAAATCAAAATGTGTTTGCTCATTCCATTTCAAAATGAGTTGTGAAAACTGTGGCTTGTTAGAACTCTTTGGTGACTGCAAACCTGAGGGTGGGTCTTATCGAAAAACTACATGTGTTCAGTAGTCTGCAGTCTGTGCGCGATTTCTTAGACCGTGTCAGGAAGCAAGTGCAAGAAGATGACAAGAGTATATCAGAAAGCTGGTTAATATGTGTTGATCTTTCCCGCATCATATGTTGCTGAATCTCTTTGTGGCCTGGGTATTTTCATTAGTATTTAATATGGTACTACATTTTCCTCCCTGTCCCCCACTAGTTTTGGTGGCGGACTAAACCACAAAATGTTTTAAGGGGCAGGTTTATAATGGAGATGTTTCACATATAAATATTTTACTTAACTTAAGGTTAACTGATTAATCTCTTCTGGGAAAGGGTGGTTATTGTGAAATGATGGCATATGCACCATGATGCCATTTATTGACCAATGTAAGTATTTTTAAAAGTAATTGGGATCGCCCTGTGCTCCGATTCTAATAGAGACGCTTTCTACGCGTTCATCAACCAGAGAACATAATCAGTTATGAAGCTCGCATAATTCTTTGAAACAACCAGCTGGGCTGGAAAATTCAAAGGAGTCGATGATGTTAATGATCTGCCATTTACTAGATTTCTGTGTTTTTACTTGAAAATAAGAAAGTAAATGGGTCGCTAGTCTCTGCTGACTACGGCTTGGATGCTTCTGAAGGCAAATTAAATATATGTATTAAGGAAATTGTTATGCATGTAAACTTGGTATGCCACTTTTAAAAGTATATGATTGACATTTAAGAATTTGATAAAGTAATATAGAATGTGTACTGAATTGAAAACCTGATCATTGGAAATATGATATGGTAAATGATATAGCTTTTATGACCTTATAATGCAATCCTAATAAAAGTAAAAAAACACACATTTTATTTACCCCAGCCAATAGTTTAATCTTAATAAATTTTAGTGGGAGTGAAATCCCTTGAGAATATTTTGCTTGAAATTAAAAGATTTAAGGAAGAAATAAAGATTAAATGAAATACAGTTAGCATAAAGATATTGGTTTGAAGGGAATATTCGGACCAATGAAATCAGTGCCTCACCTCAATCATTTCAATTATTTATTATTTATGTTTAGGAACTCAACTGAGATCAACCTAAAGAATACAGAAATATATCCTTAAAATGATCATCATTACAACATAATAAAAAATTCAGAAAAAGGGCACATTCATAAAAATATATATATGATACAGTAGTGAAATGTACGGTTTCATCTATTCAATATTAGGTTACAAAACGACATATACATGTCCATCAAGAAAGCGAATCCGAATGATTAACAAGTATAGTGCAATACGCTCCACACTCGGCTATGGAAATGCTTTACTTGCCGGTGCAAATGAGACTTTACTAAAGTAATTGCAGGTGGTGCAGAATACTGCAGCCAGACTGGTGTGTAATCTTCCGTCTGGCTCTCCCTCTACCCCAATAGGTCACTGTCTACCCTGGTTACCTATAAGGAAAAGACTCCCCTTTAAGATGTGCTGTCTTACCTATAAAACCTTGAACTGTAAGGCTCCAAGTTACCTACAAAATAGAATCAGTTACTATCATCCGACTAGAGTGCTGAGATCTACAGACAAGCCCTTCGTCAAATTCCATAACTTCGTACCTTCAGATTTGGAGGGAGGACTATTTCCAACTTAGCTACTGGAGTTAGGTCCAATAAAATAACATCATCAGCTTAAAGAAGACAACCGACATTCATTAGACCAAGGATCCCCTTTTACCAGACCAACTCTGCTAGGCAAATCATGAGTATAAAGCAAAAAGATAAGTGGCACCAGCAGGCACCCTTTCTTTATGCCATTCTGCTGCACTACTCTTCACAACAGGCATTGGTTCCCTCCCATAAAAACCTGAATCCAGGTGGAGGAGTGAAGGGCAATTATTAGCATCAGAAGGTGAGCAGGAATTCCCAACGCTGACAATTTTCTTCACAGAATCCCCAGGTCAACCCTGTCGAACAATATGGAGAAATCAATAAAAGCGGAATACATGGGCATGCCGATGGACGGAGGGTACTTTTCTATAAGAGTTTATTGGGCCTTAATATTATCAAGGGTACCACAATTCTTACGAAAACCTGCCTGCTCTATGGGTATGAGGTTATTTCCAAATGCCCATTCTTGGAGATGAAGGGAAATGCTTTTGGCAAGCTATTTGCCTTTCTCATCCAGAACTGCAATTTGTCTATAGCTAGTGGGGCATGTCTTTGGTCCTTTTTTATATAGGGGAATACTAATACTTCCCTTCCAGGAGAATGGGATATCATCAGACAGCAATACTGAAACAATGAACATTAAAAAAATCCTAAAAAGAAGCCTTCTGTTTAATTAGTGCTACCAGGAATTCAACAGAGCCCATGGCACCCGAAGCTCTTTCACCTTTAATAAATTCCTCAATCTCCTTACCAGAAGGCAGACCATACAATGCCATGGAATCTATGTCCGCTCTTAAAACAGGCAAAACCCTACTACTTGAAGTACACGCATATAATTGAGGAATATACAGGGTCCACATATCGTCCGATATCGGGATTGCTTGGGCTGTGACTCTAAAGTCTAAGTATTGTGCTATTAGAGCCCAAATTTTACGTTGTTTATTGAAGGTGGTGGCTTCTCTCAAATCAATCCACTTCCTATCCTCCTCCTATCTGTGTTCTGCCACCTTCAGTCTTGTTCTCTTACACTTAAGGCAATTGATCTCCCCCTGTCTTGAGATTGTAAAGAAATTAAATTGCTTCCTAATGAGGGAGTTTATTTCCTGATTTACCTTTTTTTTTGCAGCCCATTAAGTCTTAAAGGGTGATGTAGAACTTTTACCTCTATCTTTACTCACGAAACACAGAAGGAGGTCAATCAATCAAACTGCATTTGTAAAGCTCAGTACTGTCACTCCTAGGGGTATCTGGGCACTGTGTCTCAGTCGAAGAGCCAGGGCTTGAGTCTCTTTCTGAAGTTTGCCGGCAAGTAGGCTGTACAGAGCTGGAGGGGAAGGTCGGTCCAGGTCTTGCAGCAATTTAGGAGAAGGAGCAGCCACCGTTGCCGCTACAACGAATATGGGGAGTGTGTGTGAGGTGAAAAGGAGTGCAGGTGGCTAGCTGGTTGGTGGAAGTTCAGGCGATGGTTGATGTAGGTAGGTCATGGAGGGCTTTGAAGGCATGTGTGAGGATCTTGAACTGGCATCTCTTCTGGATGGGGAGCTAATGGCGGTCTGTCTGGTGGGGGGCAATGTGGGTTCATTTGGGGAGGTCCAGGATGACTCTGGCTGCACCATTCTGTATGATCTGGAGTCTTATTAGGAGCTGGGTGGAAATGCTGGCATAGAGGGCTTTGCTGTAGTCGAGGTGGGTGGAGATGAGGGCCTGGGTGACAGTCTTTCTGGTGTTTGTTGGGATCCATCTGAAAATTCTGCGGAGCATGCAAAGTATGTGGAAGCAGGAGGAGGCAACTGCATTGACTTGTCATTTCATGGTCAGTTGGCTGTCAAGGATGATGGCAAGGTTGCATGCATGGTAGGGCCGAGTCCTGCAGGTCACCAGCTGTGGTCCTATGTGGAGGTGTTCTTCTCAAAGATAAGTTCTTCAGTTTTGTTTAAGTTGAGTTGGAGGCAGTTGTCTCTCAACCATTTGGCTACGTTGGTCATGGCGCTGCAGAAGTTGGTTTTGGCATTGGCGGGGTCTTCAGTGAGCGAGCGGATCAGTTGGGTCGTCCGCATAGGAGATTATTTTGAGTCTTTGAGATCTGACGACATCTGCGAGGCAGAGCGCGTAGATTATGAACAGGGTTAGACTGAGGGTTGATCCTTGTGGTACGCCGCATATGATGTCTTTGGGTGTTTAGCTGAAGGGAGGCAGTCAGAAGCTCTGTGTACGTCCTGTAAGGAAGGAGAGAATCCACTTGAGGGAATCTTGCTGTATGCCTATGTTGTCGAGTCTGTTGATGAGGGTGTTGTGGGAGACTGTGTTGAAAGCCGCAGGGGGTCGTGGAAGATCAGGGCCACAGTTTATCCGTGGTCGGAGAGTGTCCTGATGTCATCTGTGGCGGCAGTCAATTGTGTCTCAGTGCTGTGGTTGGCACGGAATCCTGATTGTTAGGCGTACAGTAGGTGGCTTTGTTCCAGGAATTCGATGAGCTGCTGGTTGATGGCTTTCTCAAGTACTCAAGGCCGGGTAGGGGTGCAGGGAGATCGGACGATAATTTTTGAGATCGCTGGAGTTGGTGGATGCTTTCTTTAGGAGAGGTCTGCATGTTTCCATCTGTCCAGGATGGTTGCTATGGAAATGGAGGTGTTGAGGATGCTGGTGAGTTGCGTGCTGATTGGGTTCATTGTGTGGTTGTAGAGGTGGTGGGGGCAGAGGTCGGTGGGTGTCCCGGAGGGGATGGAGGACATGATGACTGAGGTGGTCAGGGCAGTGAGTGGGGACAGAATGGTTTGGCTGACGTTCGCTGGTTGCTTGAGGTCGTTGGTGTAGAAGGTGGCGGATTGGAGGTTGAAATTGTTGTAGATGTTGGTAATCTTGCTGAGCAAAAAGTCAGATAGGGTGTCAGAGTTCTTGGGAGGGGTTGATGATCTCTATGCCTGTCAGGTTGGAGAATTATTTGACTATTCTGAAGAATTCCTTTATGTGGTTGACTGCGGAGTCGGTGTGGGTGGTGATGGTTGCTTACTTGACTTCCTTAATGTGCCAGTGATAGTTTCTGAGGGCTGTTTTGTGAGCCGCTCTGTCTGCGGGGTTCTTGGTTGCGTGCCATTGTGTCTTGTACAGTTGTGCTTGGTGGTCCTGAGTTCTGGGGTGTACCAGTCGGCATATTTGGAGGTCTTTTTAGATTTTGTAGGTTTTCTGTGGGCAACTCTATTGGCGATCCTGTCGGCAAAGTTCCGGAAGGCCTGGTCAAGGTCTGTTGAGGCCTCAGTTTGTGAGGTGGTGAGGGCTTGTGACCACTGAGTTTCGACCGTGCTCTAGCTGGGGTTGGAGGAGATCTCACGTCTGGTGATGTTGTGCTGACCGTCAGTAATGATGAAGAGTACGATGGTGTAATCAGTCCTGGTGAGATCTGTGGTATGGCTGAATTTGATTCTGTTGCTAGAGGTGAAATTTGGGGTTGAGTGTTTGGCTTTGTGCGTGGGTTCGGTGACCAGTTGGGTGAGTCCGATGTTGTCCAGATTCTCCAGGTGAGCGATGGAGTTGGTGTTGTTTGGGTCATCGATGTAGATGGTGAGAGTCGATTGCTATGGTCTTCGCATCATGAAGTAGGAAGTTGACGTGTTGCATAAGAGGCATGGGGTACTCGTTGGTGATGGTGCATCTAATGTTTTCCTTGATGATGATGGCAATGCCTCTGCCTTGTTTGTTGATGCGATCTCGGTGTATCACCTTGTAGCCTTCGGGATTGTTGGTGGTGATATCAGGGTTCGAAGAAGGGTTAAGCCACTTGTGGGTGATGGAAGCAGCATCTGTAGAGAGGGTAGTGATGGTGTCCTAGATATTTGTGGCGTGTTTGCAGAGTGAGCGGGCATTGAGCAGGATGCAAGGAGCTCTTGCAGAGTATTCTTGGTCTGGTGGGCAGGAGTGGTGCAGGCTCTTTTGTAGGTTGTGTTGCAGGAGAAGTGGTAGTCCCGGCAGGTGAAGGGTCCTTTGGTGGATCGTGGGCAGGAGGGGACACAGCTGTTGTTTCGGCACCAACTGCCTTTCATACTAGGAGATGGGATCATGTAATGACAGATCAGGTGGCCCAAGCTTGATATTTTAAGATAATGGTCCAAAGCCCTTAAATTATTACATGTGCAAAAAGTGCACCTGTTTGATTTGTTATAAACAACATTATCCTTCTTGGGATTCCAAGAATCAATAGCCTCATACTTTAGGTCAACGGACACAGAAAGAATGCTATCATCACTTAAATCAGTCCCCAATATATCCAACTGCAAGCAGGCACTGAACATTTGGTGGGACACTACCATATAGTCAATTAGGGATTGACCAGGAGGAGAGAAAAAACATAGGAAGCAGGAGAGTCTTCAAGGAAACTGCCATTCAAAGAACTAATTCATACAGTCCCAAACTTTTCAGGAAACCTAAGCTCTGCCTATCTGATCTAACTTTTTCTGGTAAAACTGCATCAGGGATACTTCAGCATTAAAGTCCCCTACAATTATAACCAAAGGACATTCTTTCAATAGACTGATGTTATGAACGAATGAAAACACAGAGTTAACTAAATTATCCTGAGGCTTACCAGGGCGGATAAACAAATTTACAAGCAAAAAAGATGACAACCCTCCACTATCATTGAACATGGCCAGCTTTAAACAAAGGCTAAGGTTTGTAGGTGCGTTACAAAATTCAGTTTCAAATTAGATTGACCTAGACCCGCCATATTGCAGGATACTAGTTTGCCCCAGGAGTTACCTACGCAACATCGGATGCGTTGTGATGTGGCTAGTCCCATTCAGTGTGCCTGCTTACCAACTCCTATTAGTTAGCTCATCTCCCTGCTCAGGGTCCCAAGCACTCACTTTCTCAGCTTCTGCAACATTTATAACTCTCCTCCCAGTACCTCGACCTACAGAAATAGGGATGTCCTTTGGGTTAACAGACCTCCCCCCCTCCCATGTATTGGGTCTTGTGGTTTACCCTGAAAATTCAACATTGAACTGTTACGGTTAGACTCTGCAATAGGCGCTACACAAAAAACATCAATGCCTCTTTTTAGGAAATAATCTGCATTCTCCAAGATCAACATTATGATAATCTTGGAGCTGAACGTTTCTCTTGAGCTCGGCAAAAAATTTGAGGAATTTTGAAAACATTATCAATATCAATACTTGATACCAGTCTTAGGGCCTCAGTTTCCAATGATGAGTGTACAATGAAGTGCCCTATTGAAAGGCCCAATTCACAATCGAACAAAATGACATAGTCCAGCATATTTGGAATTGGACCAATTTCAGGACCCTTCTGGCCCTCTTTTAGATTATCATGCTTTTCTTGGTCCCATACTGAAGATTCTGTGATGGATGAAAAAAAGGTTGTGCCCAAAAAGGGGTCTATCGGGCCTTAGTTTGTGACATGTAGGTGGTTTCCCGGGAAGGGAGGGCGGTCAACTTATGATGGCAATTCTGAATTCCACCCCACCACTTATGTTCTACTTCGGCCCCCATGGCACCATGATTCCCAAGCCCTCTCTCACAACCACCATATTGACAAACGTCAACCTTATAATCATTAGTCTCATAAGTAATTTCCCCCTTATGGGGAACTGACCCTTTTTCTGTCATGAGATGTTGGAACTTTGCTCCTCCAATACATTAGATGATGTAGGAAGGATAGAAATTTCCAAACAACTGGGCACCAAACCCGGATACGAAGGAACATTGTCCAACATTTCATAATTTGCAGAAGGATCAGGAGATACAGATCCTACAGGAATAATTGTAAACCTTAGTTTTTCTTTACTTCTATGTCGTAATATGAAGTTTCTTGTTCCTCTTCCCCTTGGGCAAATTTATCCTAATCCCTGTAATGGTCCCACCCCTGTGGAGCCCCATTGGAGGGTACTTAAGAGGATCAACAATAGACCGAACCTGGGTGGAAAGAGTCCCACCAGGAAGAATTACCCCTTGTTAAAAATCTGAAAGACAGATAAAAGTTTATCTGTCGACTGGGCTTCTGTTACATCCGGGTTAGACCTTTGAAATAAAGATTTTAATGAATATGCCTTGTCCTCCATCTGCTTTGTTTAAGATTTTACAAAACAAAATCTGTGCAGGAGGATCGCCTGACCAGCAGGGCTTACCAACTTTAATACCAAAATCTTTAGACCCACCGTTGGCATTTTATCAATTTGAGTAACCTGCAATGTCAACACTTTTGCCTTTTTGCACCGACATTTGACAGAAACCAGTAGTGGTAAGGCTTTGAACCCCCAAAAGAATTGGAGACAGCACATCCAGCACATGATCAGAATTAGAAACCGATCTTTCTAGCAAGAATAAGATACAACTTTCTCAATACATAGCAATATTTTGGATGAGGCACCTTCCCCTTCCAGGTTAAACGGCTACCCAGTCCATTGTGCCCTTGAGGACATGAGTGATTCACAGTTCATTGAGTTTAACAAAGCTAAAGAGCCCCTCAGCGAGGGTTTACTTCACAGACCAGGCAGAGATGGATGACTGGGAGAATGTTGCGAGGACTGGCCCGAATTGCCACCCCATAAAGCAGACGATGACTTCAGACATGCCCCTCAGCCGATTCTTATTGTAAAACAAACCTATGTCTGGCAAAATAAAGTCCCCTCTCTCTGCCTCTCACTGAGGCCTCAGGGAGATTTTCCATAGAGATCATGTCATTGTCCACCAAACTATGGTAAGAGTTCATAGAATCTTTCTGAGTAAGACTTAGATCCTGCCCCTGATTGTAATGTGGGTTGCTCACAGAGTTCGATGCAATATAAGTGTTTGGTACAGGACCCAGTGGAGCAACATCCAACTCTGTAGGGCCCAATTTTGGGTCACTGCTTCCATATTAAGAGCTCAACTGTGGATCAGTCTCCCTGGCACCACCCCCTGCTTTTTCTAAGCCAAGAGAACTACATAATGGTCTTAACTTTGATGAAGAGAGAAGACTTTGGCCAGCTAGGACTCCCTGGCATATGGGATCACAGGGAGAAGATGAAAAATCAATGTGCGCATCAAAGGCTTGATCCATGTTAGTAGTTGTCTCCATTTGGTTCAACTCTTTCCCACTCATAGAAAAGTTTGAAATGAGAGGATAAGACTTTAGATAGGACAACTGAGACTTCTTCCGACAAATAGATCTTTTTTTGTTTCAGGAGATTGTTGGGTTGATTTGTTGCAGTAATCAGTTGACCAGAGCGTAATATTCTTAATTTTATTTTTAGCCAAACCATTTGTAAAGATGGAGCGTACCAAATGATCACATAGCACTGTTGAGAAACAATGAATGATTTCACCAATTACCAACAGACAGCCACCCACAACTTTGATCTCAAGCTCCTGGGTGGTAATCTGAGAGAAAAAGGCCTTCAAAGCAGAATGAAGGGAGGAGAAAGGGGCAGAGTAGGAGCTCACCCCTCAACCTGCACCCAGACCTAGCTAGGCTGCTATTGTGAGGCCGGGTTTGCTCTCCGCTGCAGCTGAGTACAGCCACTAACTCTTCCTCATGCTCCCCTTAGCACAAGTGACACGAGATTACAAGGCACTACACCTTGCCTGCAGTACAGCTGAATCCTCAAACCTGTACACTGGATATCAGTTCTACTGTTCAGTCACACATGGTTTGCCAGGGCTCACCAAAGCCCACCAGAGTAAACAATTGGCAGAGACTCCAGAATATGTAGAAATCAACAGTTTGTGGTCCCTTATGGTCTTTTTCTTTTTTTTTTTTTTTTTTAAACCTTTATTCTTCAAAAACATGGACACAGCTATTCAGCCGACATCCCGGAGGTTCGGCAGCTTTGAGAGAGCAGCACAAAGACACAAAGAAACGTCCACAGTGCAGAGAAGGAGAAGTAGTAAAGGTTCTGTTTTAAATAAATACAAACTCACACAAAACCCCAGCAAGGCGAAGGACACTGAATACCACTGGTGATTGCTCCTCAGGGGAGAGCAGACCCCCCTCGCCTAACAGTCACAATACTGTGTTAAGAGGAAAAAGGGGGAAAAGCAGAGGCCCAAAAAGTCAACTAACAATCAGATACATATACAAAAGCTGGAAAGAATGTTAAGGAGAGAGCTGTTCATCAGGGGGATCCAAATCAGGGGCAAGACATATGCCCCCCCTATACTGGTTCCACCGCCCCCAAATGGCGTGCCACTTCCGGGGGCGCCCCCTAGCACAATATACTGTCTTTTCCCTTAGCATACTCCAGTCCATGTTTTCTTTCCACGCAGTCAATGTGGGGGGATCCGCAGAGCCCCACAGGCGCGCGATGTCTCGTTTAGCCACCATATTACCCAGAGTCACCCACAGGGTCTGTGCCTCATCGTGATCGGTAGGCCCCCAAACATTTAGGAGACAACACCGCGCCTCCGGCTGCATAACAATGCCCGTCACCTCCCCCATCACCATATGGACTCTCCTCCAGAATTCCATGATGACGCCACATTCCCAAATAATATGCATGAAGGTACCCACCATACCGCAGCCCCTCCTGCATAAACCCTCCTCAGAAAATCCCATATGAACCAGCCTTGGCCCCGTAACATAGGTTCTATGGAGTATTTTGAGCTGCACCAGCCTCAGACGTGATGGGATCGCAACCTCCTTAGGAGAGGAGACCGCAGACTGCCAATCCTCGTCATCCAGTTCGAGTCCGTCCCTAGTCCACTGGTCCCTCAGCCCCAACAGCAGATCCGCCCGAACATTTATCAATTTCTTATATATGAGAGAAATCGTACTCTCCGGCATATGGCCGTCGAGGATCCGATCCTCCAATGGAGAGGACTCGGGCACCTTCTCACCGTCTACGAGGACTGACCGCAGGGCATGACGCACTTGAACATAGCGGAAAAACTCGGATTTCCCCAACTCATACTCCTGCTGCAGCTCTTCAAAGGACTTCACCCTCCCCTTAATCAGCAAATCTCCAACCCTTCGTATGCCAGAGCCTTCCCAATTTTCAGATTCAAACAACGGGGTAACTAGGGTGAGCCTATCCTTCCAGCCCAGCGAGTCAGTCGCCAACCTCCACACGCGCACCGCCACCCCAGTAGGCCCCGTGAGGGACGAGTCCAGCGCCCGAGAGTACAACGCTCTATGGTAATTCCCGCCGCGCAGCAACCATCGGTCCATGGCATAGCCGGGGCTTAGAGCCGGACCATCGAAACCATGATTAATCGCGCTCAACTGGGTGGCCCAGTAATAGCGTTGAATGTCCGGAAGCGCAATACCCCCGTCGTACCACGGAAGCGTCAATTTTGCAATCGATATGCGCGGCCGTCCATCCCACAACAACGAGCGTTGGAGGCTTTCAACCTCCCTGAAGCATCTGGCCGGTACCCAATCAAGGGTATTCTGCAAGGCGTAAAGGAACCGGGGGAGAGACCTCATTTTAAACAAGGCGGCACGCCCAACGAGGGAGAGCGGCAGCTTCCGCCAGCCCGCAACATCCCGCCGCAAACGCGCCAGTGGGGGGAGCATGTTTCTCTCATACCTCAGAGTGGAGTCAGTGGAGACAAAAATCCCCAGGTACACAAAGCCCTGCTGGGCAATCCGGATCGAACAAGTTCGCGGGACCGGCGGAGCCTCGCCGTTCAGAACATACAAATACGATTTACTCCAATTGATGACGAGTCCCGAGTTCCTGCCAAAGGACGTCAGAACGTCACAAACCACTATAAGCGAGTTCTTGGGCGAGGCGAGATGTAACAGGATGTCATCGGCATAGAGCGATATACGGTCCTCGTGCTCGGGCGACCATCTAAGTCCACGTATATCCGGATGCCAGCGTATCCACGCCGCCAGTGGCTCGAGGGCAAGGGCGAACAACAAAGGCGACAAGGGGCACCCCTGCCGAGTTCCCCTCCCAAGCTGGAACGGAGTCGACGCCCGCCCGTTTACCACAACACTCGCAAGAGGGCCCTCATAAAGCAACCTCACCCAGCTCACAAAACCAGGGCCAAAGCCGAACTTGGCAAGCACAACCCACAGATATGCCCATTCCACCGTATCAAAAGCCATCGTGGCATCGAGCGATGCCACAATAGCTGGTTCTCGGAGCGTGCCCGCCCTGGCAATCACTCCATGGAGACGCCGAAGGTTTAACGCAGTGTTACGGTGCGGGATAAAGCCGGATTGATCCGGATGGATCAATTCCCCGAGCACCCTGACCAAGCGGCTTGCCAGAATTTTAGCCAGAATTTTCGGCTCAGCATTAAGGAGTGATATTGGCCAATAGGAGGCACACTTATCTCGGGGTTTACCCTCCTTGTGTATTACAACAATCGTCGCCAGTCTCTGATCCAACGGAAGGGACCCACCCCCCCGCGCCTCCACAAACATGGCGCGCAGGTGGGGGGCAACCCTATCCGGGAACAGCTTATACAAGTCAATCGGCAAACCATTAGGGCCTGAGGCCTTGCCCGAGTTCAGCGCGCGGATGGCACCTGCCACCTCATCGACCGTTATGTCACCATCGAGATCATCTCTATCCACATCAGTAAGGCAGGGCAGAGCGATGTCACGCAGGAGGCCAAGCGAATCCTCGGTCGGCCTATCCAAAACTGAGGCATAAACCATACGGAAATAATCCGAAAAACACTGTACTATCCCCTCAGGGTCAACAACCACCTCTCCCCCCTCTCTCGTCAGCTCCGGCACCACTCTATTAACCCCTTCTTTTTTGTCCAGCCAAGCTAGGAGTTTCCCGGCCTTGTCACCAACATCATACAAGCGGCCCTGCTGTTCCCTACTGAGGGTCTTGGCGGCATTTGTCACCAGGTCCTTATATTCGGCTTGCTTCAAGCTCAGTTCATGCAGTGAGGCCTCTGTAACCTCCCCCTCCAGGGCCCCCTCCAGAGCCGCGATCTCCTCCTCAACCTGCATAACCTCGCCATCTCTCCGCCGCTTGGCTGCCACTACCAAGGAGAGGGCCTCTCCTCTCAGCACTGTCTTAAATGCTTCCCACAACGACACGGCCGAGTCAACGGACCCCTGGTTGTCCTTAAAAAAGTGATCAACTGTCTTCAACAGCGCACTGCGCATCTTGGGGTCACGAAAGTACCAGGGGTTAATAGGAGCAGTCCTGCCCCCTCCCTCGCGGCCGGCGTCCAGCCGGACCCACACTGGCGAATGATCCGATATGCCCCGCGCTATATGCCTGGCCTCAGATACCAAAGAGGCGTGCGCAGCCAGAGTGAGCAGGTAATCAATCCTAGAGAGGCTACCATGCGCCCCGGAGTGGAAGGTGTATTGGCTCTGTGTGGGGTGCCGGAGCCTCCAGCAGTCTACCAGGCCGAGTGTGTCTAGAAAGTCTGGGAGCCACTTCTGAGCCCCCCCGGTGTCCCTGGGCGGGTACCTATCCAGCAGCCCAGAGCAGACAGCATTGAATTCTCCCCCCACCACTAGCATACCCTCCGGGAGGTCCAACAAGGCCCTACCCAGATCTGTAAACGTGGAGGCCTGCAGGGCAGGAGGGACATAGACCGAAACCAAAACCAAAGTTCTTCCTTCCCACCTCCCCGCCACCGCAACAAACCTCCCCCTATCATCAACAATGGTGGAGTTCACCTCGAACGGTAGTGAAGCTCTAATTAGAATGCCCACACCCCTGGAGCCGGAGGAGAATCCCGAGTGAGCTATGAATTTGTAACCTTTCCTATTAAGAGCATAGCAAGTGTTACCTATAAGGTGTGTCTCCTGCAGTAGGGCGACATCCGGCAAAGACCGTTTCAAAAACTGCAAGACTATCCCCCGCTTAATGCAATCCCCCAAACCATTAACATTCCAGCTAAGAACATTTAAACCCCTACCCCCCATCCCCACACACAAAGAGGCCCACCCCACACCAGAAGAGCCACCATGGAACAATCCTGACAATGATTACTACGCCTTGCAAAAACAAACCCCCCAACAACAAACCCAAAATCCCAACTATCCCCCCCACCCTGCACCCCTGCTGCAGCTTACAAAGGCCCCCCAACTTGCAGTGTGCCTGTCGCCCTACCAAAACCCAAATCTACAAAATGTACCCTGAGGGAGGAAAGAGCTCCCATCGTCCTCCCGCGACCCTCCGTATTTACTGCAATCAGTTCAAGTCATTATCTAGACCCAAATCAAGTCAGTTCGGCTCCAAAGGCATCAACCCTGCCCATCCCGGCCACTGTCACTGTCTGCGGCAGCGTCCTCACCAGTCCGCCGTCGGGGCAAAGCGTCCAACCATTCACCGGCCATAGCAGGCGACTCAAAGAAGAAAGTTCGGTCTTCGTACACCACACGTAATCTGGCAGGGAAAAGCATGGCATACTTCAGGTCCCTCTCCCGAAGCCGTCTCTTCACCCCCAGGAAACTCTGCCTTTGCTTTTGCACCAGTTGGGTGAAGTCAGGATAGAAACTCACCGACGCGTTCTGAAAAGGGACCGGGCCCGTCACCCGCGATGCTTGCAGGATAGCGTCCCGATCTCGGAAGTGAAAGAGCCGGGCGACAATTGGTCTCGGTGGAGCTCCCACCTTGGGCCTCCCACCCGGCACTCTGTGAGCTCGCTCAACTGCGAAGAACTTCCCAAGGCCCTTAGGCTTCAGATGGTTAAGCACCAAGTCCTCCACGAGCAGGTCTACAGAAATCTCGTCCGAGGACTCCGGGACCCCGATAACGCGCACGTTGTTGCGCCTGGCCCGGCTCTCAAAGTCCTCGAGCCTACGGGCGGAGAGATCACTCTCGGCCCGCAGCTTACGAACCTCAGTCTGAAGTTCCGAGACATCATCAGCGAGGCCCGTGGTCTTGAGATCAAGGGCTTTAACCCGTTCATTAGTTTTGCCCAAATCCGCGCGGATCAGGTTAACGTCCACCAAGATGGTATCCACTTTGTGCGCCAGGGCATCAAACTGTCTCCCAATCGAAGCCTGCATCCCTTCGAGCGCGCCCATAACATCCTGCAACGAGAGCTCCGAGGCTGAGGGCGAGGCAGTCTTCTGCACCTCCAGCGACTGGCTCGATCCACCAGGCGACCCCTTCTGCTGGGCATAGCGATCCATATTGTTGGCTTGAGTATATGCTCCCCGCCTGGTAGCCTTGGGTTTCAGCCGATCCACCTCTGCTTTACCCGACATGTCTGGCACCAAGCAGGCCGGTGCAAAAAGACGGCCCTCTCTCAGTAAGAGGGATCAGGAGAAGTCAGATCTGCAATAGCCAGCCAGAGTAGGGCGCAGAGCGTCCAGAGGATAATAAAGCAGCCGAAAGCACTCCCGGGCCAAGGCAGACAAAGAGCGAGAAAGTGAAAGTGAAAGGACGAGGTCCTCCGTCCGACAGTTCACACCTCGCCTGGCCGCTGTTGTTCAATTAGAGGTCGGGCATCCTGCCAACGCCAGCCCCTGGCATCCCTCGGAGATAGGCCTCAATCTTCCGCCGTGCACAACTCCGGTTCCCGGTGGGCGATCCGAACTCGGGCAGCATCAATCGCCTCCAGAACGAGTCATCTGCAAGATGCCGTGCATATAAAACAGGATTGAAGACAGGATAGTCGACGGAGGGCGCGTGGGTCTCGGGAGCTCAAAGCTCACGTGGCCATCTTGGTCAAGCGCTAGGCTCCCCCCCCCCTTATGGTCTTTTTCAAAATGCCAGGGTGACCTGCCCCTCCCCATGCCTCCACAACGTACGAGCCTGACTGCCTCACCACTGCAGGCATATTTAAAAGCACAAAGCAGGGGTGTGTGGCTAGGAGAACCAACAAAAGCCCCCCAAAAAATGAAACCAACCGGCAACCAGAGCAGGAAACAGCTGTGAAGAAGCCGGCAGCTGCGGGAGCTGGCCGGGGAAGTGAGAGCAGAAGTAGTCCCCCACCCTCTCAGTGCTCCCTCCAACTCACAGAGGAGCCACAACCGCAGAGGCACTGCGGAGCTGCAACGCAGCACCCCACTCACACCCCATGCTCACTCTCACCCGCTCTCACAAAGCAGCAGCAACTGTTTTGGTGGTACTCGTGCTCTGGTTCCGATGCTCCGGCGGCCTCTCCTCGCCTCGTATGGATCCTCAACGACAGCGTGTGTCACATGCATGCTCAATCCTTCTCATCCTAGCTCTAACAACCTCATTTAAAATTATTGCTTTTGAGTACATGTAGATCTGGTAGGCTGTTATAGTGACAGGTGAACAGAGCTGAGCACAATTTCCTTTTAAAAACCCCAGGTTATCGTAAATATTTACTATATGACCCATACCATCATATCAAAGGAAAGCTCGAACTAGGTGCATCCCCTTGCATAACTGCATTATTAGAATCATTGTGCTAGTCTACATTGCTTCCATTCTGTGATAAAACTCCAAGACGTTTTCTGTTTAATGTGCACATAAGTAGGGGAATCCTATAATTCGTTGCCTTTAAAAACTATAAGGGGGATCCATTGGCTCCTAAACACACCTTATCACCACGACCTTATCCATTTAGTACTAGCAAATTACCATAAAGTACATGTTTCTCCCTGTCAGACTCCAATGTTACAATCAAAAGTTGTTGGTAAAGGGACAGAATTGAAACTTTTGAACTTATAATAGGTTAATTATTGACCCCTTTTCAAATATCTTAATTTAGGTGGCCTACCTGCTCTTTTAATCGTTGTTTCAACAAGTGCTGTCCTAGTGACATATTTCTTTCTCTTCTTTCTACAGGAGGACTTTTGGTGGACAATCCTCCTCTTTCCCCCTTAATCTTGAAGAGTCCTTCAAGCTTGATGCCGCCAGGTGGGAGCCCTGCTGGTCCAGCTCTGTCTCCACTCCTCAGCCCTGTCCTGAGTGATGCTGGAAGCATTAGAGTAGATGAAGAGGAGGAGGCAAGACGGAAGGTAAGGAGAAGCAACATTGGAGGCCGATACTACTTCGTTCATATATAGTCATTCAGTGAAAATGTCAAATTGGGCTCAAGCGCATCCTGTAATATTGATGTGGATGATTCAGAAAGGTTGTTTCGGAAGGTTCATGAGAATGTCAAGTACTTGTTCTGTAGTTAGACTCTTTGGTATCCAGATATATATGAATGTTGCCTGTTGGTTAAAGTATTGGAAGGTATTCTAACACACTGCAGATGTCCCCACTGTAAAAGTCACATTTGCTTTTAGGCACCACTGTTACGGATTAATTTGAACAATAAATGTAAGTATTAGTTTCATCTTTAGCATTTTAGTATTTTTAAAAAAAAAACATTTTTATTTTCTTTAATATGACAACATAAAGAGAATACCTTGGTACATTGGGTAATGTCTTTTGCTGTATTAATCCTTTGCAGGTCAATTACACAGGTAATGCAGTGTCTCAAGGTGTCGTAATTTACATATTGTGATGTATCAAAAGAAAACATCTGGAACGCCGATCCCGGCCATTGTTATGTCCCCTTACTGGACCTGGTGGGTTAATCGCTCAAGTCTGGATCTGAGTCTGGTGCCGGAGGAGCACAGATGTTACCTCAAAATGAATTCCACCTACCCCATACCCGTTCCCACTTTTTGGGACACCCTCTGTGTATAAAAACTGCTTTTTCGGCCACCATTGAGCTATCCATATCTTGACACCATCGTCTCTGCTGGGGGGGCTGCTGGCACACCCCAGTGTTGTGCGATATTGTGTTTTGCCAACATGATCCCCAAAGTTGCCCAGTCTTGTGCTGCGTGATTTAGGTCAGTTGGTTCCCATATATTGAGGAGGCACCGTTTTGGTTCCGGAGGAACCTGAAAACCACACACCTGCGTAATTGTGTCCATCACCTCCTCCCAGTAGGGTGTTATGTGTGGGCATTTCCAGAACGTGTGATAGAATGTGCCCCTTATCCCACATCCCCTCAGACAGAGAGGTGTTGCAGCTCGGCCGATCTTGTGGAGCATGGCTCTAGTGTAGTATGTCCTATGTAAGACCTTCAGTTGCACCAACCGTAGCCGGGACGGGATCGCCACCTCCTTCGGGGACGCTAGTGCTTCCTGCCAGTCCTTTTCATCCATGTCTCCAAGGTCCGCCTGCCATTTTTCCGGCAGGGCTAGTGTGGGATCTTTCTGATTATTAATAAGTTTACGATACGTGAGGGAAATGGCCCTTTTAGTGAGCTGGTCTGTAAGGAGACGATCCTCAAATGGGGATGATTCAGGAAGAACCGTGCCTCTCGGTATTGCCCTTGTGAGTGCATGCTTAATTTGGGTGTAGCGAAATAGTTCTGTGTCAGTCATTTGGTATGTCGTCTGTAGTTGAGCAAAAGCCACTACTTCTCCCTTTTTCCACAGGTCTCCAACTCTTGAGATACCAATCAGGTCCCACTGCGCGAACCCCTTACTGTTGCGGAGTGTACCAAATTTTAGTAGTTTTTGAGAATGTATATATATCCTATGATTACTCCAAGTCACTTGGGACCATATGTGATTCAATGGTAGCAAAAATATCATTAATTTACAGTATATGAATGATGGTGGACCAAAAAGAATAGGAGTCGCACTTTATAAAAAAAAAGTCTTTTAAGTACATTGCTATAGTAATGGTGAAATAATTATTGTCTAATTAGTCAATATCCCATCTTCTAACTGAATAGTGACACGATAATAACCAGAGAACTGCCAAACTGCCAGTTCATTATGTTTTTTAGAGCTATAGATCACATAAGCTGACTTTACCCCATCTATATTTTTCATACGTCATAGGGAAAGCCATTAATTCTTCTTTTGTAAGAGGAGTACACTTTCCTGTTTGCCCAGTCCTTTGAGCAAAGAAACTGGAAGCAATGTGGAAGTAATTAACTTATTTTAATTCTCTCCAATTCTGGTGAGGATTATATGGAGTTCTACCATTTCATTTTCCAGCCTCTTTTCTTTGATAAATTAAATTTGCATTTGAAGATATGTGGTTGGGTCCCTTCTCCGTCTGCTATCCATCTGTGATCAAAAATGCCTTCCACTTATCACCTGCAGTAATTAAAAACATGTTAATTGGTTTTCTAAACCAATAACATATTACACTTATGCAAGTGTAGGCATCCACAAATGTATTAAAATGTGAGATTACTAATTTCAAACAAGGCACCAGGAAGTTCAGTCACTGCTATTAATTTCAGTAACTCACACCTTCCTTCGCGGATACTCCTCCCCACCCTCTAACATTTACAGGTCACTGTAACAGGTGGGCGAAACACCAGTCCGAGTACACTGAGATCTACGAAGTACATACAGCTCACATATCAATCAATCAATCAATAAATAAGTTTATTATGACCGATTGGTCTTTAAACTACATATACCATCATACCACAGCTAAAAATACAATTATTAAAATTTTTAAAGGACCTAAAACCAAATTTCATTTTTTCTCATAAAAACTTGTTTTTGCAGTATCATGCTGTATGCCAAGACCAAATGCCTAAAAGTTGATTATTTAAAAAATACATAAAATAATTAGACATTCAATTTGACTTTTTTTATCCCTCCTTTGACCACTCTTTCCATTTCCTCATTCCATGAGAAGCCTTTTAGCTGCTTGGACAAACTTCGCCAAGGCAATTGCAATGTCAAAGAACTGCATGTCAGTAAGGAGCTCGATCGCTTGCTTCCTTGACCGAATTCCATATTTTAAAAAAATTGGCCTTCAAAGCAATCGCCGTACAGATAACAATTTTTGTCAAGCCATTACAAAATGAACACAGGTACATTTGAAGCCTATCCCGCATGTACATTTACCAAAATCATCCATTAATTTGTTTTTTATTTTTTCATTTGAACGAATGGGGTTGATGCCTATTCTCACCTTTAATAATTCCAATCTCATCCAGTGATTCAGTACAGTATCTAAATACGAATACCAATTATCATTGCTCCAGGTATTTAACATAAAATGCACAGATTCTTTTTGTTTCAGGTAATCCATGTCAATTTGTCTAGATTTTTCAATTCCTAAGATTTTTAGAACACACTTCCGTTCTTCAATACATAATGACTCTAGGTCTATTTTTACTTTTAAAGATTCACAAATGGAGTGGAGTTTCTTTCTGGTGGCTTTTGCCCACTTCAATTCACTCTGTTGGATCTCCTTCCTGCCCCAACAAGACACTTTCTCCTCCTCTCCTGATCCCAACCGTTTCCAAAATCTACACAGATTTACCTGGACTTGTATGGTCCATGCTGGCCAATCTAGTTCTAACCTAATGGCCTGTAACATTGCAGAGCTGGGTAAAGAAAGAAGAGTTTTCAAACATTTCCCTTCCTCCTTATCCCATGAACATTTCCCCCCCAAACACAAGATTTCAGCCCCATACTGCATCTGCGGGGGAATCATAGCCTTCAATGCTTTCAACACGGGTCTATGTGACATGTCTCCGTAATTACTATAAAACAATTTCACCCCACAAATTCCTGCTAGGCCTTTTGTTTTCTGAGCCTGTAAGTGCATGCCCCAGTTTAAGGCACTATCGAACCATACTCCCAAATATTTATATTCATTAACGACTTCCAATTTTGTCTGACCCAGGAACCAGCTATATTTTTGATTTTTCTTTCCAAAACACAATATTTTTGTTTTTTTCCATATTTACTATTAGGTGTTTGGATGAACAATATGTCTCAAATGCATTTAGCTTTCTTTGCAGTCCTAATTCCGTTTGATCAAAAATAACTAGGTCATCTGCGTATAGTAGGCAAGACAGATGCTTACCATTTACCTTTGGGCTTGCTCCTCTTTCAGTTATTAATAAATTCGGTCAATCAGCAAGAAAAATAGAAAATAGAAGAGGGGCCAATACACAGCCCTGTCTTAAACCATTATTGATTTCTATCTCTTGAGTTAAACCTCCTGCTGTATCTTTAATAACTTGTGCCCAATTTTCGCTGTGCAGCCCTTGAATAACTTCTAAGAGGTCCTCGGGGATATTATATCTTTTTAGCGTCTCCCATAAGCATTCTCTATCTACTAAATCAAATGCTGCCCGGAAGTCAACAAAGCAGCAGAATAATCTACCCTGCTATTCCACTGACTTCCGAGCCACAGTCCACAAGGCAAAACAATGGTCGAGTGTTGAGTGGCCCTCTTTGAACCTTCCTTGTTCTACCGGGACAATCGTGTTTAATTCGACCCATTCCTTTAGTTTCCCCAAGATTATTTTGGAGAACACTTTCACACCGATATCTAATAGATGAATTAATCTATAATTCTTTGGGTCCTTTCTATCCCCTTTTTTATGCAATGGCCTTATTACGTCCCCCCTCCAAGATTTTGGAATTGTACCCGAGGTTAATACTGCTGTAAACATTTTTGAGTAAAATTGGGCCTACCAATTTAATTCTGTTTTAATTATTACTGCAGGTAAATTATCAGGCCCTGCCGCACGGGTTAGATTTAAACTCTGAATAGTGTTGTTTACATTTTCAAACGAGTATAAAGGGATTAGATTTCTTACTACCTGTTGCCTCCAGGTTTCCTCCCCACTAATTTCTGGCCCATTGCTAGACCTGTATAATTGATTTAGGTGCTCCTCCCAGGAAGTCTCGTCGACTTCACAGCTCATGGTTCCCGGAGATCGACCCGCTGCATCTTGGATCAATCTCCAGAAACCTTTAGTATTTTTACTTTCTATGGTTTCCAGTATTGAGAACCAACATTTTTCTTTGAAGCTTCTTTTCTTAATTCTCTCTAACATTTTATATTCCTTCCTCGATTTTAGTAAATTATTGTAGCCCTCCTGATTGTAACTTAACTTCTTCTTCTTCTTTCCTCAGTAGCTTTTTTTTCTCTCTACATACGGAGTCAAACCAGCCCATTTGCTGTCTACCACCCCCTTGCAGAGTTTTACCCCGTTTCATTGTTTTCTTTAAATTGCCAGATAAGCATAGTACTGCCTGCTTGATTTTTTTCTTCCAGCCATGCAACACTCGGGCTCCTTGCTATATCAGAGGCTAGATTTTGTTGAAAACTAGATAATTTTGTAATATATTACTCAGTCAATTTCGTGGACAGTCTTTTTGGATAATCCATAGGTTGTAGTAGAACTTTTTCACAAACTCTTGGGAGAGCGCTCACTATTTCACAATATAGTGGATAGTGGTCACTTTCTTTTCGTTTAATTACCTTATACTTTTTTACTAAGACAAATTCCAGGCATGTACAAAGAGATAGTCTATAGGGCACAATTGATTGCCCCTTCTAAATGTTTGATCTGCTGGTCTATCGAATTCCGATCTACCATTTAAACTAACTAGTCCATGTGACCCTAGGAATTCCCCTAGCTCTTCATCTTGCTTATTCATTTTCCCAATGGGAAAAAGGGCTGGCATTATCTCATATGCGTCTAAGATTTCCTTCATCCAAGGGTCCAACTTTTCGGGATCTAACTTATGATTAAAATCTCCCGTAATGATTAAAAAATCCTTACCATATTTATCGTTTAAAGATATCAAATCTACTTTAAAGAGCCCCCATTCTTTTATGTATTCTTCTTTGGTATACCACTGCATATATATGTTAATCACAATCACATAATCATTTTGCCCTTCCTGGTCCTGTAGGTGTACCTCACTAGCCAACATCCATTTACCAGAGGTATTTATCAAAGACACCTTGTTTGTTGTTCTTGTGGAGATTAGTGTCATGATCCCTCCAGATGGGCGACCAAATCTGGCTTTCGTAGCCGCTTTGTAACTCTGAGTAAAGCCTTCAACTACAGGGGTACTGTCGCATAGCCAAGTCTCTTGCAGACAGATGATGTCTGCCTGACGTGAAACGTTTTTTACACAATCTATCTTTATTTGCTCTTTTAATTCATTGATGTTCCACGAGATTATTCTTAGTCTATGCGACGACCCATTTCCCTAATCTATTTCGCTAAGATGACCAGACTCATTTACTGCCCACCAAGATGCATTTAAGTCTCTGTCCTCAATGCTCCAATTTCCCCAGTTCTTATCCAGCTCGTGGTTTTCAACAATAATTTTAATTTTCTCTCTTGCTCCACATGCCCCTGTTATTAGTCTAGCTTGTCTTTTCCCCAAGCCTGCACGACAATTCAAAAAGCTACTATGTGGCTGACTTACATTTTCTATTTCCGCCTCTGTGATTAATCTTATTCCATCCTTTAGAATCACTTTTTCGGCATTTACTATTGCAGATTTAATCATCCCTGAATATACTTCAACTTTTGTCAATTCCTACCCTTTACTACTTGGTAAAAATCCAACCTGCCTTTTAAATCCTTTGATTCAATTTTACATAGGCTTGGACATTTTGAGAAGGAAAATAAAAGTTAAGAGCGATTTAACGGTATGATTTTCTTTAGCTTTTTCCTGCCCTTTGGTACATCCTGGGGTTCAAAGTATAACCACTTTTCATCTCTTGGCTCTGTAACTCCCCGATCTCTAATCTTTTCTTCACTTTTATCTCTTTTTCTATTTGGGCCATTTATCTTAGCACCCCTTTTCCCTATACGTTTTGGGTTGCTTGTCACACCCCTTACGTTTACCCTTTTTTCAGGCCATTTCTCCTCCCTTACTTCCTCCCGGGTTTTTTTTTGTTGGCACCTTTTTTCTCTTACTTCCTTCGAACTTGTATCTTGGAAACTTTCTTGCTTCTTCTTCCTTTCCATCTTAGTAACTATAGAGGAGTCTCTTCTTACTGTTTTTACATGTGATATAAGTGGGTTATCTTCTTTACACTTTACTTTTTTACTACCTGTTTGTTTCCCTTTAAGCTTCCCTGAGTACTGGGTGAGTTTCTTTGATGGGAATCTAAACTTTTGCCACCTATGACTCCACTGTTCATTTCTTCTCCTAATTAACATAGGTTGTTTCGATATGTACACATCATGAACATGATTCAATTGATCTAATGTCCCGGTGTCTCCTGTGCCCCCTCCAGTGGAAGTGTCTAACCACTGACGGCATTAAACCCCTAATGCCCTGTAGTTCACACACAGTGAGCTTTAGGCTAATTTCTTTTGCCTTTAGTATTTTATTATTTGAAAGTGTGACTTCTAACAGGCCTTGCAAGGTCTTTTGTAGCATTAAAATAATGTCCAGCATTGAAGCCGATGGAGTTGCTGACAAGTCTAAGTTCTCGGTGCTATTATGTAGCATATCTTCCATAGATTTGGAGACGCCATATGCCCATTAACCCAGACATTTATCCGCATTTTCTCTTTCCTCCCGAGCATTGCTATCATTCTGAGCTTGCTGCTCTTTTGAAGACTTCTCCTCATACTCTCCATCTTCGGTGTTGTGCTCGGAGAAGATCCTAGGTGATGATGCAAGTCTTGGTTCCAAATTGATGTTTATTTGGCTTAAATCACAATGATTGGAGAATGAGTCTTCTATACACTCAGCACATTGATCGTTTATTTCCTGGATTAAAATTAAATCCTTCTCTAAATCTTCGTATTTTTTGGCGTAGGTTTCTTGATGAAGTGTTTTCCCACAAAGGGCCATATGTAGGTAAATTACATTTGCCGATTCTTAAATACCGAATTTTACCGATTCGGTATTTATGAATCGGTAAATGTAATGTAGGTAAAAAAATACTGATTCGGTAAGTGTCGGTATTTTAGAATCAGTATTTACCGATTCGGTAATGGTAACCTGTATCTCATTGATTCCTATGGGCCAGGAGGCCCATAGGAATCAATGGGAAGCCAGTTACCATTACCGAATCGGTAAATACCGAATCGGTAATGGGGGGAGCTCAATCAAGGGTGGCAGGGTGTCACATTGACACCCTGTTGCACCCCTGATTCCTGCATGTGTGCACATGTGGCACACATACATGCCCTGAGGGCATGTGTGTCTGCCACATTGCACACATCTAAGGGCCATATTCAGCATATTTGGCGTATTTTTCTTCATTAATATTTTATTTTGTCCCTTTATATTATTCACTTCTTCCAAAATCGCCGCGGGGGTTGACTCACTTGTTTCATTATTTGTAGATTGAGGACCTTTTCTTATTTTGTTGATTCTTTGCTTTTTAGGGGACATTTTACAATGGGAAAAGGTCAAGTCTGATATAACTTTGAGCTCAAGTTCCAATGGATGTGTCAGCGTGACTGCTAAAACTATAAAATACTGTCTGTGGAAGGGCCCAGATTAGCCCAGCATAAGTCCAACAATTACTGAGGCCAGTACTGCATTCATTTCCGCATTGCGGTAAAACTAGACAAAATTACCAAAATCACTTTCACTTACATCTGCTGTGTTGAGTGGTGGTACTTCGGGCTTGCCGTGGTGGTTGCCTTTTTTTTTTTTTTTTACTCCTGCGGGGGTATTATTCAGGTTACTCCTCCCCCCTTTTGGCCTCTGCCCCTCCTCTGGGGCTGCACTAGTCTGTTGGCAATTCAAGCCAAAATGCTAAATTCAGGCTTCGCAAGCTCTTCTGCACTTTCTTTTTTCCCTTTCTGGGCACTCGCTCCATGCCTCAAGACTCTAATTACTGAGTCGCCGTATCCGCTCTGTAATTGAGCGTATTTTCCGTCTCTATGGCCTCCGTACGGCCTCAGATTTCTTCCCGCTCCGCTCTCTGCTCCTCCGCGGGGCCGCGAATCCAGAAATGACACGGTGCGCGTCGCCTCACGTCTCGTTGCACGGCAGCCCGGAAACCACGAGCCACAATCCAAACACAGCAGAGTTGATTACAGCTCACATAAACTTACATGTTCTCGTCACTCCAATCTCTCCCGGAAAAAAATACTGCATCAGAGTATCCTGTCCTGTTTGTTTTCATCAGGAGGTATAGCTCTTTAGTAGTTCGTTCCGCAGGCTGCATCGCCACTGTACATACTCTGGGCCCAGCTATTACCTACACATATCAAGAACATTTTTTTAAATGACCTAACCTAGAATGTAGTTTGAAACGTACCATATCTCTGTCTTGATCATCTCACCAGCTACCAAAATGTTTCTGGCAGTGTTTGTGATTCCCTGGTTTCTTCTGATTGTTTGGGCTGCTATCCTATTTGATGTTCGGTAAGGATAAGGAATGATTGCAAGGCCCAACTTTCTGCCCTTCTCCCAGATATGCTCAAAACAGTGGACCTTACTAACTTTATTGTTCCTTTCTTATTTATGGCTTCCTGTTTTTGGTTGCTCTTGCTTCTGGTTGCTTCAGTATTTTGTTGAAGTTCCACTTATTTCTTATTTATTGGGTTAATGTTGATAACTATTCCAGTAATCTAGTAGTTTTTTACTTAGACCCCAATTTTCTGTGGCAGGATGGGCTATGCCAGTGCCACTGATTTTCACTCTGATTGGAAGTGACATGACTTTAGCACATCACTTGTCTCTTAATGTATTACAGTTCAAGATTGTTTTGTGTGGTTTTGTTTGTAGTTACTGTAAATTAGGATTTGTATAGCACATTATGTGATTGGTTGTGCTGTCAGTTGTAAAGCCTTTTGTTGTGTGTTTGTTCTAGCGCTACCCAACAGATAAAGCCTATTTCATTGCAAAGGAGATTCTGACGACTGAGAGAACATACTTGAAAGACTTGGAAGTCATCACCGTGGTGAGTGAGGCTGCCAGCTGCTGTTATGTACTGCATGGAGTGTGCAGCATTAATCGTTGTTTCAATTTGCAAATATAAGATCTAGATGCAGTAGCTGTTCCTATCTGTTCTTATGCACGTGAATGGGTTTGCAGTAAGTACAGCATTAGGTCAAAGTGTAAGAAGCAGTGGGTAGAGGTGAAATAAGCACTTTTGTAAAAAGGGACCAACAGTCAAAAGACAAGGCAACCTCTTTCAGTCCTCTTTCTTGCCCTACCGCAATCTAAAGGTCTGTGTCCTCTCGGCCACTCAGATGGTCTCCCAACAGCTGCATCCTTCAAAGCAATTTGAACTGCCCCCACCCCCCCCCCATGTAACATCTTTTTACCCGTCTAAAAGGGTACTTTTCCGCAAAATGAGCACCACACCACCCTGCACCTCGCCCTAGCATAATTGGCTAATGGGTCATTTTGCTCATCTCACTTTCGGATGAGACATAAGCCCCCAAACATGTCATCGTCAGTTTGATGTTTATCCTTAACTTCATTTGAGGACGGTAGACCTAAGCAAATCAGAATCTTATAATGACACCAAAATCTAAATTTTTAATGAAGTACCAGGCAGTCACATGCCCCACATCCTCCTTCAGATTATCAATGAGTGTTCTGCAGATTAGCACTACCACTTCTCCTGCATGACAATCTTTTCTAGATTGCCATGTGATCATTTGCATTTAATCTCTTGATATTTAACAAAGGACTCAACCAATGTGTCCAGCATGGCATCAGTTCACCAAAGTGTTAGGAGGTGTAGCAGAAGTGACATCATGTGACATTTGACCTATGATGACATCGCAAGAAGTGACATCAAAACATTGAGCCTGGTGCATTATAGTAACTGATGCCGCTGGAGGCAAGCTCCACCTAATTGAAGAAGCCCAATCAGGTCAAACCCAGTCTTGGGTTGCTTATGTTCCAGCTCAGATAGGACCTGGCGTGGCAGTTTGGGCTGGACGATTGGAGCAGCACTGAGACAGAGTTGCATATGACTGGGTCTAATCTGAGGTGGCACGTTGGGCAAAAGAACAATGAGTTGGAATGCTACCCGAGTGACTGCCAGTGGTTAGACTTATTGCAGCATCGTTCCATCACCTTTTCTGCATCTGATGTAATGCCCTAAGTGTCAATGGGTATGCACAAACATTGCCCCTTGTTTACTGTGCCACTGAAATGAAGCTGGACCTGACTGAAGTGGTTCAATCAGGCCAAAGTCTGTCTTAGCTTGCTTGTGTTCTGGTTCAAAGAATACCTGACTTGGCAGTTCGGGACAGACTTTTCGTATTGGAGCACGACCAAGACTGATTTGTATATGATTGGGTCTACTCTTAGGTGGCACGGTTGGTCAAAGAACAATTGGATGGAATGCTACCACAAGCAATTGCCAGTGCTTAGACTTACTGCAAGCATCCTCCCATTACCTTTTGTGTGTCAGGGATCCAGACGACACATAGCCATAAGATGCCATTATATGCCAGTCACTCTTAAACCAAAAACACCCTCAAATGCCAGGCACAGCCACATATTCCAAGGCACAAATTCAATTGAAAAATAACCAAAAAGGAAAGAAGATACAATATTACGAGAGCAAGGCCTGCTGTTGGAGTGGCTGGTTGCAGTCTTTAATAGCTCCCAATATTGGGTCTAACTCCAAGTACTTATTCTTGTTTTAGTGGTAACCCCCTCTCTATCCTGTTAGAGTGTAGGAAGTGGTTTCCTAACCTCTGCCGATGAAGCTGCCATGCTTTTCCACAACTTGAAACAGTTTTTTTTCATTACACTGATTACTCTTACAAACAGCTTATGTAGTACCTGGAGAATATTCCAAGCCTTTTTGAATGCATCGTTTATAAAATGTTAATCTGGGCCATTACTCCAAGTGTCTCCAGACTTTCTGCAACTCCATAACAAACTGAACATTCTGTGGTAATGGACCTCACCTAGTGGTAATGAACCTCACCTAGTGGTAATGGACCTCACCTAGTGGTGACGTAATGCCAGCGGCTAGCAGCGTATAGAGTACCCCTCTTCCTAGCGCTAACCACTTTCTTACACTATGTGGCAGAAGAAATGCAAAATAAACACATTCTGCTGTTACACATAGTTAGCACACCTTGGAATTTAATTCAATTCCTGTGACATACGGTGAGTTCTGTATAAGCATTGCAGAGGCACAAGATCCCTAAGCAAGTAAATACAAGACACGCTTCACTCTTTGCACCCAGTTAGTCCTTAGGTGGCGGTTCTGGCCCAACAGATTGCAGTACTGATGAGTACTGCAACCAGGACCAGGCTGCATGGGATGAACTAACTGAAAGGCCTGATATACAGTCTGCTCTCTCCTGATCTAAAGCAGCATAAACTCCATGCACTGGTAGGCTAAATCCGAAATATATTGAAGGCAAAAATCCAAGCAAAGAGTACTACAGCATAAGATTAATGCCAAATTAAAGAAACTGTGTGAGAGCGCATATATTGTGTCAAAAGGATTGTGAAATATTAGAATGCCACTCACATCTTTCAAAAGGCACTGAAAAATTATTATTTCCAATTAAACACCTAGATATTGTGTAACAGAAAATATTAAAACATATGTAAAGATAGCACAAATATTAATATGGAATTCATTTGAAAGAAACCAAGCTCTTTAAAACTGACTGGTAATCTGTTGTAATGACAGTGTATTGTGTGGCAAGGCATTCGTGTTACCTGGTGTTGGGTATTATAAGTAAGTGCAGACCAGTGGCATAACTGCTGATCCCAAATGAACATGTACATAAGCAACACAAGCAGCGGGTGACACGCAGATGGTGAAGGACTCCCCCAGCTGCACGTCGATAGATGTGCCACCTACGGCCTGGGCATTACAATCAAGATAGACCGTTTCGGCACAATAAATACTTAACCTCGCCCAGTCTTCTCCCCTTACCTAGTCAACGCTTTACACTTGTTTGGTTCTCTTTCAATAAAAGTACACAATGCAGATGGAAATATCAAGCTGTCCACAGCAGCCCTCCCTAAATCACACCCAGCACTGGCACTGTTCCTGGTCGAATCAGTGCCAATCCGTTTCAAATTGGTGGATTCATGTAGGGATCCGGGATGGCAGACACATGCGATTTGCTGGTTTTTAGGTCTCGGCTAGCGATGGCTGCGCTTGCGCAGTCTCGCTCGCGAGATTTAATGACTTTAAGAAGAGGGGCTTGCACCCGCCCCTCTTCTCTCCTGTTCTCCATTGGCTGGCCTCTTAAATGCTGGCCAGCCACTGGAGAAGAGGTCCAGTCACTCCGATTATGCCCCGTCCTTTTTGGATCGGGGGGCGTGTTTTTTGCGAGAAGTCCCCAAATCCGAAAAGGACGCTGCGTTTCTCCGAGGCATTTTCTGCTGTGCCTCGGAGAAAGGCAGTGGTGTGATCGTCCGCTCCCCCTTCGTCCGGTTGCTGCTCTGCTCACCACTCCAAGGGTCTTCTTGTTGTACTGCTCAACATCGTGAAACACAGTTCTCTCTCAGGACAATAAAGAAACATACAACACTACACGAGACCGACATCATAGCCGCGCCTCCCTCCCCTTCCCCCACCCCAAAGCAAACTTCTCAGAGTTGCGCTCTTCATGGCCTTCCCGAGGCGGAGGGCAAAGTTGGCCGCGCTGCTCTTATGAGCTCTGCTCGCTCCCCTACTCTTCGGTGCGGCCACCTCGCCCCGGAGTCTCCGCGGCTGCCGCTGGCATGAAAGACCCCCGCCTTCTTTGCTGCTGCCGGGGACCTCTCTGCAGAAGGCATGCCGCCTGCTGGTGCTCTTCTGTGCCCTGCACCTCAGTGTCACCCTGGTGTACTAGCTGGTCGGCAGCGAGCGGGGCATCTTCTGGTTTTCACCCTTCTTGTCACAGACAACGCTGCCGCCCGGAGAAGGACGCCTCTTCCTGGCCCATTTGGAGTTTGTGGAGCCTAAATGAAAAGGGATTTACGGGACGCTTGAGACCCCCTCGTCAGCCGAACCGACAGTCCTGTCTGCGGCCACCCCCCGCCCGTGAGATGAAGGAACGGCTGTTGCGGACGTGAACGGTAAGTGTGTGATCACCATCGCGCGAGTCCCGTTCAGCCCCCCACCAGAGTAAACAAATGTGCCTGTTGGGGGGACGTGCTGTGTTCATTGGGCAAGCTAAGGGGGAGGGGGGCGACCACTTTGCAGACACTGCACCCGGGATGTCCCAGACAATGGTAGCGCTCTCGGACATGGTTTGCCTGGGGTGATGACTTCCCTTGTAA
Organism: Triturus cristatus; assembly: GCF_964204655.1. Lineage (NCBI taxonomy): Eukaryota > Metazoa > Chordata > Amphibia > Caudata > Salamandridae > Triturus > Triturus cristatus. The sequence continues at coordinate 649,307,418 of NC_140594.1, forward strand.
ACTGCTCGTGAGGGGGCAGTTGGGCTCGCAAGACAGTTTTACCACTGTCTGAAAATGCAGCGTATTTGGCTTGGAGAGCACGGGGTGTGTTTATTATTTCACTTGGAGGGCAGGGGTGTGTTTCTTTCCCACGGTGTCGTCGCATCTAGGCGCTGCGGCTCTTCATTCTGCAGGGCTGTATAGCGTGCCTTCACTGTTCGCTGTCCCGCCTTCTCGAGGAGTATCTCTCTCCATCCTTACATATGTCCCCCTGACCATCACCCCCTCCCGTTGTCAGGCGCTGATTGTTCCCAAGTCTACTGGTCCCAATTTGCACCTTTGCCTTCTCATGTACTGACTAATTTGTGCCCCCCCTCGCTCCTGAAGGGAGTCCTGCCCCCTCCCCCTGCAGTGGACACCTCTCGCCAGTGACCCGGCAACGCCCACTTCCTAATGTGCCACAAGGCTTTCTCCCACTGAAGCGTGTGCTCTTCCTTTGACACCCCACCCCCACTCTCATAATTTCCGATTCTTCACCCCGCCCCCAAAACAGCTCCAGGACTGCCATTCACAGAGTCTAAACAAGCATTTACAATGCAATGGTCTCGGCATTGGTAAAGTTAGAGCTATTGGTATTGCTCATGACATTATTTTTGTTTGTTTTTGTTTTTAAAACATTTAAAGAAACGGCATTGTTATTTACAATGTCAATAGCTTAATCTGTGTGTGGGTGCAAATGCAATAGGTCTCGCATTTGAGAGTGATTAAGCTATTGACATTGTAAATAACAATGCCGTTTCTTTAAATGTTTTAAAAACATAAACAAAAATAATGTCATGAACAATGCCAATAGCTCTAACTTTACCAATGCCGAGACCATTGCATTGTAAATGCTTGTTCCTCCTTCCTGCTGAATGTCATGGTGAAGTAGCTTGGAAGAAAACAAATCGTGAAAGATGGGGCTGAGATACCCCGCCCTTATGATCTCAAAAGCCTTCAACGAGCTGCAAAAAGGGATGAGGCAAGGGGAAGAAGTGAGAAATACAGAATGCAAACACGGCTCTCGCATAGCTGGGTTTACTTTTTGTTTTTTGGTGCTCCCAAGAACCCCTGAACCAGGGGTTGCGAGGACAGCGCCAGGGGCCACAAAGGTACAACCAGGGGTCGCAGCTGCAACCCCTGATGATCCCATTTTACATCCTTGACAGCTTGTCTGTCATATTTTTGTGAACACCCATGAATAATATCCGGGTCATACGACCATTCAATGCCTGCCTTTGCAATTTCACCGTAGGATCAAGACACAAGTTGGAGTCAAGTTACTGAGGAACCTTTTAGTGGAGTAATTCCAAACAAAAGATTATCCTTATCATTTTAGAAGTAGCCCCACCTTCACAACATACTATGACATTGTAATGGCAATATTCTTCCCGATCACGGGACAGCACGGAGAACAGTAGTCCCGTTTGGTGCTCTCTCTAACTGAAGTGCATTTTCACACATTTCCAGGAAGCGTTTGTTGGCTTCCTTGATCGGGAAGGATATTGCCATTACAACGGCGTAGTATGTTGTGAAGTTGGGGCTACTTCTAAGATGATAAGGATAATTAAGCAAGAGAGACTTATTTTTGGATAAAAGAGCTTATTGTGTGCTCTGAGTCCTGAGGAGAACCCTGTAAAACACTTAATAGGGTTCGAAACGCGTCGACTGTTGTTTTTCCAAACAAGTTTTTTACCCAAGCATCTACCATGGAGGCTCATAATGTGAACTAATATAAGTTATAACTGAGATGGTGTATATTGAGCCCAATTGGCATCTTGTTTTGTTTTGCCCTTGTTAAAGGAATATATAAGTAGGGTGTTAAAACGCCAGCCGAAGGTACATGGTTGTGTTTGTTGTGTGACAAAAAATGTTTTGGATCTTTCATATATCAGACACACGTTTAATAGTGTATGAAGATGTGATTGACATGCCTTGAGAACACTGCACCCTTTTTGGTCAAACTTTCAAATAGGTGGAAGAAACTTTTCAGAAATGTGAGACGGTTTTAACTAAAAAGGCACATTACTCATGTGGAATGACCACATTAATACAAAGAAAAGCTAGTAGACCACGTCAGTTCCACACCATCTCTAAGAAGGAAGGCTTATATTTTCTACTTGATTTGCAAGTTATAATATGTGGGCGCTAGAAGCTATAATTACAAATCCTCAGAACTCCATAGCAGTAAGCAGTCCCCTTACTCCCATGAGGTTCATCAAAATATCATTCCTCAATAAATGTGGTATTTTTTAGTAAGCACTGGCATGAAGGAGAATATATTCATAAATTAAAAGTATTTTTGTTAGAAAATGTAACCAATATCCATTTCTGCATCTGAGAGTCATAAGAACATTTATCATCTTTAAAATATTTGTTAAAATTTAACCATATACTTGCACATAGACAAAACATATGTTTAATAAATGTAAATGTCCAGTATTTGTAAAGCGCAAACAATTACCCGAGGGTGTCAAGGTGCTGGGGGCCATCGGTAAGATTAAGCGAGCTATTGCCCAGTGTCACATGGTGCTGGGCTGATCTGCCACCGGTGCCGGGGATCGAAGCGCGAGCCCCCGGGTTCCAGAGTCAGTTGCCCTAGCCGCTGCACCACACCTCTTCCTGTAATACCAATGTAGAAGAGAGTAAAATTGTCAGTCTGTTATATAGCTTGCCCTTTTTCCTTTAAAAAAAAACCCATATTCTTGCACATAGACACAACATATCTTTCATAAATGTAAATGTCCAGTATTTGTAAAGCGCAAACAATTACCCGAGGGTGTCAAGGCACTGGGGACCGTTGTGAAGATTAAGCGAGCTATTGCCCAGTGTCACATTGTGCTGGGCTGATCTGCCACCGGCGCCGGGGATCTAACCGTGAGCCCCCGTGTTCCAGAGTCAGTTGCCCTGGCCGCTGCGCCACACCTCTTCCTGTCTATAGCATACATTTTCTCATTTCCATAGGTTATCTACTTCAATAGTCATTTGCATTAGCTGTTGAATTCATGTTCATTATTGCGCAATGACGTACATTACATTTACCATATTTTTTGATAGTATGCTTCCTGTTCATATATTGATGTATTCATCACAATAGCTAGTGCTTAGGAAAAAGCATAATAGCATAAAGGGTTAACATGAGTGAGGAGGAGAATTCACACATTATTTCTCTCACATTACATCACAATCACAAGGTTTATTTAAAAAAAAAAAATAGATGCTTTAGATGCTATAAAAGGGCTGTTCACCACCCTCTCCAGGAGGGAGATGGAGACTTCAAAGACATTCAAGGCAGGAGAGGAACATGACTCCAGGCTGAGCCATAACAAGGCCATCAGTCATATTTGTCTCATAACATTTTTCCTGTTGAAACCTAATTCAGCATAATTTCTCTCGCAGGTCCTCAGACTGAAGTTCATGCGAGTTGATTCTGTTAAAATATGGAACCCTCATTATTGCAAAACCTTTGATACTGAAAGAGTAGGCATGTACGGTTCTTGAAAAACACACCATATAAAATGTTTCCTGAGGTAATAGTATTGTCATTTGGTGTTTTTGCCCTTTCAACTATGTTATTGATTTCTACAGTTATTTTGTTACATTTAATCTGCGCTGAAATTGGACTTGAAATAAAGCCTTTCAAAACGCCAGTGAGGGTTTCCAGATGGTACACCCTTGTGACTGAAGGTTGATAGAACCCACAACAACAATAGTTCAACAAGCCTGGCAGTCTCTGGCAAGGTTGTTATATGCCCAATGCTCATTAGCTCCAGGTAAGTTGAGGGAGAGGAATGGGTCATAACTTGCCCGGTCATTCTGCTCGCCCTGGTAAGCTGGTCCATACCTCAGTTTGCTCTGAGAGCCAAGGATGAACATCCAGGGTCACGTTAACATATAAATTATAAAAAAAATAACTTTACAAAAGTTAGGCATCAGCCAGAAATGTAGGTGAAAACCGAGGAAACTGGAGTATTTTATAAATGTAAGTAGAAGTACAGGAAGCTTTCTTGCCCAGACTACGAACACTCACTACACGCATATCTAGTTCCTTGTTGACATACAGAACATTCACATGCTACCTAACCTGTAGGTTTGATACACACTCCATAAAGTATTTGTAGATCACAGCACATTTCCAACGGTTTATGGGAAACAGCAAGCGGAACCAAAATTTACACCACATCCCACTACGTCACTAGGCTCATATTAATGGCAGATCAGCTAAAGTAACCAGTGTGCTATATGTATTGCACTCAACCATGCTGAGACAAAGTATCATTGCTAAATAAGAGTGCTAGTCATTCACTTATATCATTAATATTTAGGTGACGATGTCTAATTTAGCAACGCAAAAATACATTCATAGAAAACAGTGGTAAACTATACAACCCGTACAATACAGTAAAGTAGGGTTAATATGTCAGTGCATTCTAGTGCGGCTTTCATATGTTCGATTTGTTTGTCCTCTAGTTTCCATGTAGGTAGCAATACGCTGCATACAGGTGCCTAATGTATTCAAATCAACCATAACTCATGTATCTTTATGGAATCTCTGAATTAGTTACAATTGTCCCAGCTTGGTGTCACAGCCCACTAGTGAGGCCCATGGTTGTTTCCTCCTCATGTTGTCCGAAGTGCTGAATAGTTAAAGGAGTAGCAGTAAAGATTTTTGTCTAGGTGAATGGTTTTGGCAACAGACAATCATAGAGCTGATATTATCAGGGCTTTAAGAATGAGCATGGAAGCCTGCCTGCTGCAACGACAAAATGTCTGCCCGACCAGTCCAGTCAATTAGATGCTTCAAAGTTAATTTAGCAAATAGAGCATAAGAAACAATGATTTACATATGTAGCAGATATACTATATATGTTATCAACAAAACGTTCATAACCTCAAATACATCAATTATCTAAAGCCGTATCTTGTTTCACTTCCAGGGTGCAGAGTTCAAAATCATAGTTTCTAATGGATTTATGATAACCCCATCCACATGAAACAAAAACTACACGTAGCACTGGTCACCCAACTTTCACCACAACGAAACAAACAGTTCACAGGTTATATTGCAACTCCATCCCCATTAGACAACGCTACCACAGGTAATGACCACGCTGTGTTATCATTCAAACATTCCCCTCCATTGCACACTAATGTAAACATCTAACATTGTACCCTAATGCAAATACTGAATCTTGTGAAAATACTAAATCTTGTGCAAGCATTGGAACTTGCTTTCTCACCAAAAACACTGAAGCTTCCAGTTGTGGAGAATGTTGCACCTTGTGAAAATGCAGATTTCAGACTACATAGGTTTCCAATTCCTGTTTTTATTGAGTCTACCAAGTAAATACATTGAAGCCAGCATCAGACACCAGTAGAGTAAAACCCGAAAAGTTGTCGTCTTCTTGATTACTCTTTTGAAATGATGTAATCTTTTGTCCCACATTCTGCCAAGGTGGGCAAAACAGACTTCCAAAAATGAAAGATAAGACACATTATTCGTTTTGCCCCTTTATGACCTAGCTCAAAAGCCCAATTTAGAATAAGGATCACTGACAGAATATCGGAAACAGAAATATGTTGTGGGAGGAGCCTAGCGCGCAACCAAGATGGCCGCGTAGGTACGAGGCTCCCGAGGACCTCCGCGACCTCCTGCATAAATCCTGACAGAATCCTGTCCCAGATGAGGGGACTGTATTTGTGAGCCCGAGCAGAGGTGACGCCCGTTTTCCGTTTTTAAATCGGACCTCGGACACCGGCAGGAGCATAGATTGAGGTTTGCGGCCTTCTCCACACCGGCCCCCCGTACTGGAGTTGTGGGGCGATCCGGACACAAAGTGAACAACAGCGGCGGGCAAGGCTGGGTGACTCGCGTACCCCGCACTTTCACTTTCGCTTTTGCGCCCTCCTTGCTGCCAGGCGAGGTTGGGTTGCGGGGCGGTGTGCGGTGGTGTGGTCTCGTTGGGGTGCCCTGCCGGTCCGCCAGCTGCGGTCCGTCCTGCGGAGCGGTGGTCGCTCCCCCCTGGACCCCTTGAACTGGATTGTCGGCCCCCCCCTTTCTTGAGGAGACTGACTCGTCTTGGGGATTGAAACCATGTCCACAAAACAAGATGGCGATCGGGCTAAGATAAAATCGACCCGCCGTGGCGCGGCCCATCAATCCAACAGTATGGACCGCTACACCCTCCAGAAGGGATCCCCAGAGGCGCCGCGTAGGTCCCCTACGGGCCCGACTGATGCTTCCGCTCTGCCCACGGACCTGACCCTCCGAGACGTCATGGGCGCCATCGCCGAGATGAAGGCCTCGGTGGACCAGCGCTTCGACACTCTGGCGCAGAAGATTGACTCGGTCCTCGTGGACGTGGGCCTCGTGAGGGCTGATTTGTCTAAAACCAACGACCGGGTCGACTCTTTGGCCCACTCTACCACGGGCCTCACAACGGACGTGGCGGCCCTCCAACAGGAGGTGCGCAGGCTTGGCCAGGCGAGCGCCCTGATGAATCGTCGGCTGGAGGATTCCGAGGGTCGGGCCCGGAGGAACAACGTCCGCATTATCGGGGTGCCGGAGGGACGCGAGGCGGAGGCGGCGGATCTATTTGTTGAGGACCTGGTTCTCACCCATCTCCAGCCTCGGGGGCTGAGTAAATTCTTTGCGGTGGAGCGTGCCCACAGGGTCCCCGGGGGTAGGCCTAAGGTTGGAGCCCCTCCGAGGCCTCTCATCGCCCGGATCTTCAATTTTCGGGACAGAGACGCTATCCTACAGACTTCCAGGCTACAAGGGCCGGTCAAACTTGACAATATGGACATCAATTTCTATCCTGACTTCACTCCGGCAGTCCAAAAGCAGAGACTGAGCTTTCTTGGAGTTAAACGTCGCCTAAGGGACCTGAATCTCAAATATGCGATGCTTTTTCCAGCTAAGCTGAGAGTGGAGGTGGATGGCCACACGCACTTTTTTGATCGTCCCGAGGTGGCCGGGGACTGGCTAGACACTTTGCCCGGAGATCGGGGCCGGGGGGGTGGGGGGGGGGTGCGGTTGGTGGGGAGGGCCCGCCGGATCAGGACTGAGGGACTAATGGTAGGCCTTGCTCTGGACTGCGTTGTTGTCACTATTGACTGTTAGGGTAAGTTCCCCTCCTGTGGAGGTCGTGTGGGGTCTCTTGGGGGATCTCCCTCCTCCTCTGGGGGACTAGTTAGTTTTCTTATCTATGGGGCGACAGGCACACTGCACTTTGGGGGGGCTGTTTGGGCTCATGCAGGGGTGCAGGGTGGGGGGAGTTCTGTTGGGTTGGGTGGGTTGGGGTGGGGTGTGGTTCGTTTCTACCGCAAGGCAAACCCGTTATTGTATTGTTGTTTTTGAGATGCTCTGGGGGGGACAAATGATGGCTTCGTTATGTGATGGGGGGTAGGGATTTGACTTTGTTGTCCTGGAACGTTAACGGACTGGGTGATAGGATCAAGCGGGGTGTGGTCCTGCAGTATCTGAAACGGATTTCGCCTGATGTGGTCTTTCTGCAGGAGACACACCTTATTGGTAACTCCTTTTGTGCCATGAATCGCCGTGGCTTTCGCTTGGTGGCCCACTCGGGCTTCACATCAGGCTCGCGGGGGGTGGGCATTCTGGTCAAGACCTCGCTCCCGCTAGAAATAGACGAGGTGCGCCATGATGAGAGGGGACGCTACACTGTCTTGGTGGGGAGGATGGAGGGCAGGGTAGTTGTCTTTGTCTCTGTGTACGTCCCACCGGGGCTACAGTCCACCACCTTTGCAGATCTGGGACGCCTCCTTCTTGACCTCCCGGGGGGGCTTCTGGTGGTTGGGGGGGATTTCAATGCGGTGGCTTCTGGGACTATGGATCGTCATCCCCCTAGGGACCTCCCCCGGGCACAGGCGTGGCTAGCGGGCCTTTTGGACACACTGGGATTGGTGGACTGCTGGCGTTTAAAGCATCCCACCCAGCTGCAGTACACCTTCCATTCGGGTGCCCATGGTAGCCTCTCGCGGCTTGATTATGTCCTTGTCCCTGCGGCCTATGCTGGGAGGGTGGGAGAGGTGCGCCATCTGGCGCGGGGTATTTCAGATCATTCCCCGCTCCTGTTGCACTTGGGTGTCTTCCCGAGGGGAGAGGGCAGGGTAGCTCCAATCAATGCTTGGTACCTGCGTGACCCCACTATTCGTGCTGACCTGATTAAATCATTGCAACGGTATTTTGAGGAGAATGTGGGGTCCGTCCCGTCGGCTATCTCCCTGTGGGAAGCCTTCAAAACAGTTCTCAGAGGGGAGGCCCTCTCCTTTATCTCCCATGCCCGCAGACGCGCACAGGAGGAGGTGACCCGGGTGGAGGCCGAAATTACTGAATTGGAGGGTGGTCTGGGGAGTGGGGTGACTGACGCGGCGCTGCATGTTCTACACCTTAAGCAGGCGGCCTATAGGGCCCTCGTCACGGAGGCGGCCAGGGGCCTTAGCAGAGAGCAACAGGGGCGACTGTACGATGTGGGTGATAAGGCTGGCAAACTGATTGCGTGGTTGGATAAGAAGGAGAGAGCTAGTCGTGTGGTCCCGCTGATTGAGAGGATGGATGGTGTACGAATTACTGAGCCGGAAGGCATTGTTTCTTGCTTCGCGGATTATTTCCGCGAGGTATATTCTCCGGTCTCTCCCTGCTCGGAGGAGGATTCCCATGCCCTGCTGCGGGACATCGCGCTGCCCTCGCTTTCAGTGGAGGACAGGGATTCGTTGGATGCCGCTCCCACCTCGGATGAAATCGCCCTCGCCATACGCTCGGTCGCCTCAGGCAAGGCCATGGGCCCGAATGGCCTTCCTATCGAATTGTATAAGCTGCGACCGGATGTACTGGCACCTCACCTCCGCGCGATGTTCCTTGCGGCCCACTCGCGGGGCTCCCTCCCGCCAGACCAGCGTCTAGCTACCATCGTGGTTATCCACAAGGAGGGGAGACCGCGAGACCGGGTTACATCCTATCGGCCGATCTCGCTCTTAAATGCGGAGCCTAAAATCCTCGCCAAGGTGCTTGCCAACCGGCTGGTCGGCGTGGTGGGCGATCTGGTCCACCAAGACCAGTCCGGCTTTATTCCCCATCGCAACACGGCCCTTAACCTGCGGCGCTTGCACGGGGTGCTCGCGCGTGTTCCATTCGTGCGGGAGCCGGCCATCTTGGCGTCCTTGGACGCCACCATGGCGTTTGACACGCTCGAGTGGCCGTACATCTGGGCGATGTTGGCGAAATTTGGATTTGGCCCGGGATTCATCAGCTGGGTCAAATTGTTGTACTCTGACCCATTGGCGCAGGTGGTGGTGAATGGTCGAGTCTCGGCCCCATTCGTGCTGGGACGGGGCACGCGACAGGGTTGCCCCCTGTCGCCGCTCCTGTTTGCACTGGCCTTGGAACCCCTGGCGGAGTGGCTGCGGTGGCACCCTTCTATCCGTGGTCTCCGTTGGACCCCTGAGTATGAGGACCGCGTGTCCCTCTATGCCGACGACATCCTGTTGTACTTAGCCTCCCCGCGTAAATCACTGATTGTCCTGGTCGATGTTCTGCGCTCCTTCGGCCGTAACTCAGGTCTTGTCATCAACTGGGCTAAATCCTGTGTCTATGTGCTTTCCGGGGAGGCTCCTGTTCTCCCGCGGGGCTGCTCGATCCAGATTGCCTCGCAGGGGTTTCGTTACCTGGGCGTCTATATTACGCTGGACCCGGTGGCCCGCTACGAGCGGAATTTGCTTCCCCCCCTCCAGCGCTTGAAGGAGGACGTCGCGCGCTGGCGGCGCTTGCCGCTTTCGCCGCTCGGCCGGGCGGCATTGTTCAAGATGATGTCATTACCGCGCTTTCTGTACGCTCTCCAGAACTCGATGGACCTGGTCCCGGCGCGCTACTTCCGTGAGGTGGAGAGTTTGCAGCGCCGCCTGTTCTGGGACGGGAGGCCGCGTATAGCCCTGGCAAAGTTGACGCTCCCGTGGTATGACGGAGGGATTGCCCTCCCGGATATTAAGCGGTATTACTGGGCCTCCCAATTAGCTGCAATTAATCACGGCCTTTACGGGCCCGCCTTAAATCCGGCATTTGAAATGGACAAGACGCTCCTGCCCGGTGGCGATTACAATCGAGCGCTCTACACTAGCGTGCCCGATTCCCGCCTGACGGGACCCACGCGTGTCATGGTGCGAGTATGGCACGCGGCCAATGCAGCTATGGGATGGAAGGACCGTTTGACCCGGGCGTCACCGTTGTATGCGTCTGAGAGGTTGGGCTCCCTATGGACCTCGAAGGGCTTCGATAGGTGGGACACGATAGGCATTAGTACAGTGGGGGATCTCTGGACGAGGGGAGGATTCAAAACATTCGAGACACTGCAGGCGGAGTTTCAGCTGCAGGGCAGTGAATACTTTCGATACCTGCAGGTCCGTCACGCACTGGGTTCTGTCTTCCCAGACGTGGCCGCCATCCCGGAGTCCTCCCCACTGGAGGATAGAGTGCTAGATGGCCACGTTCCGGACAGCACGATCTCCCTCATCTACAAGAAGTTGATTAATGACCGCTCGGGCTTACTGACTGGGCTCCGCGAGGCTTGGGTTGCCGATGGGTTGGAGCTGGACGACGAGGACTGGATTTCCGCGGTGGCCTCCCCGAAGGAGGTGGCCATCCCGGCTCGCCTTCGCTTCGTCCAGCTTAAGATACTTCACCGGGTGTACATGACGGGGCCAGGGCTTCTGCGTATGGGCTATGCCGAGGATGGACTGTGTAAGCGTGGGTGCGGTGCATTGGCGACTTTTTTACATATTCTGTGGGAATGTCCGAGGGTGGAGCGATTCTGGCGTGGTGTGCATGAGGTCCTGCGAGCGGTTACGCATGTCGTGCTGGTGCCTGAAGCGAGGAGATGCCTGCTGAATGTGTGGGAACCGACCGACTACTCGGTTCCGCAGACGCGATGGGTGACGCTGGGTTATATGATTGCTAAACGTGACATCGCTCAACTGTGGGGATCCCAGAGGCCCCCGGCAGTGTCGGCCTGGAAAGAACACATGGATTGGTGCATGTTCCGAGAGAAGGTGGTGTATGTGGCGCGGGGTAAGCCTGGGGCGTGGCTGAAGGTGTGGGGCCCCTGGAACGCCTACCGCGGGGGTATTTGCGAGCCGCCGTTGTTGCCTCCCGCTTCACCAGCTCCGTCCCCCTAGATGACCCCCTCCCTCAATCCCGGGCACAGTGTTTTCCCAGTCCCGGATCTATTCCCCTTCCCCTCCTTCGATTTTAGTGTATGGTTGGGGTCCCCCCATTTGAGGAGCATATGTTGTCACTTTCGCTCTCGGGTTGCCTTGCGGGTGTGGTTTTATGTTGTTGTGTTGTATAAAACGAAACCGTATTGTGGGCTCAGAGTCATGTGGCCCACGTTGTTGATACCTCCTGCTTTAGCGTCTCTGTAACGCCAAGTGCCTTATTGTATATATGTCATTTATTTCTGTCACTTTAGCGGCCGGCCGGAAGGTTGTAGGCCCATACCTGTATATATTTGAGATTGTAATAAACGGTTTCAAAAAAAAAAAAAAAAAAGAAATATGTTGTGGACATATTGGATCAAAAATATCGAGGACCAAAATATCGAGAAGGCAAGTGCAAATAGGTAAGTATAGATTTAGTATTCTTAACTCCACATCTACGTACCTTGATGAGATATATATATATATATATGTGTATGTGTATATATATATATATATATATATATATATATATATATATATACACATACACATGTCATCAAGGTACATATGTGGAGTTATATATTTAGTAAAACTTTACTTAGCTATAGAAACGTACTTTCACCATATTTGTGTCCTCGATATTCTTAACACAATATTTTGGTTCACAATATTTCTGTTTCCGATCTTCTGCTTAAGTACTATGATACATCTGTTCCCTCTTATGTGATAAAGGTAGGGGATATGCTGACCAATAGCTTTCCTTAACATCTTTATACCATCAGCAGCCCTCTAGCGATGCTCCAGATAAGTCAGGCGCTCATTAGACCCAAAGGTGCTTCCGTGGGAAACATAAGACTGAAAACCTTCAAGACTGAGCAGTGTTATTAGATTTGTTAGATCTCTCTTTATTCTTACCACAGGTTGCTTGTAACCATATATCTGGCGGCTTAGGATTGGAGCGTTCAGTTGAATTTTGTAGGCATGAAGATACAACTCCAATTGAAATTAGCCCAGGGGAGCCAGTTCCATTATTAAACATTATGGGGAGTTGATCAAGAGTAGAGGAGACAGTCCTGGTCAACGAAATGAAGACATTTTAAAGTTGTTATCTTGGAATATAGTAGGGCTGAACCAGAAATTAATTGCATGACCTGCAGTGGGGTATTCTTAATAACCTGCATCAGCTTTGCTTATTGTACGCAACCTAGGCAATGCAGCCAGTGCATAGTATAGGCTTTATGACCTATAGAATTTAAGTGCTTCCATCTAAAGCAGGTCGGTCATCAGGAGGCCTGCTTATGTGGGTTAAAATATCTGTAAATTGTTCTATTACAAAATTGGTTACTAATTCTCTTGAGATTTTAGGTCTGAATATTCGTTCCAAAAACTGGATGTCGATGAACCTATATAACATCTGTAACCATTCAATGCTCAGAAACAGAGTCCCCTACCTTAGTCTCTCTTGATCAATATCTAGCTAGTATCATCAACATACTCCCTGTTTCCTTGCCGCAGAATTTAATGTGACATATGCAACCTAACATAACGGACCAAGAGGATGAAGCTTGGAGAATTCCTAGTATTGATGCAGTTTCTATAAAAGCCCCTTGGTAGGTGCTATTCAATTAGAATCCATCATGTATGGTTTACAAGCCTGTAAGGACCTTACTAAATCACACTAGAGAGGGCACATACATTTGTTAGAGAACCTTATCCAAGTAGATTGGATTACCTCATCCTGGATATGGCACTCTGGCATAGCTTAATTGATTTCAGGATTTTCGACAATCGAGGTAGTAACCACAATGCACTTCATCTAATTCTGTAAGTACAGGCGATTCATGACTTAACTGAAACCAACTTGATGTCCCATGCGACTTCTCCTATAAGTAATACTAGAAGATCAGTGAGATGGCACAGCTTAAAAACCAAGTATGACATTCTGATTCAACTCCTTTAATGTTACCAAGATTGCCATATGTGCGATACCTCAGTTAATAAGAAACATAAACCCCTCTGTGGCATTCTGAAGTAACTATGCACAAAGGCGATTAGAACATCCTCCTCCGGACCAGGAAGGACCATACCTTGGTACAAAGCGACTGTCAAACAGCCAAAAATACCCTCGTTTTAGCGCTCAAAGCCGGCAACCCTTCCATCATAAGAGATGCAAGAACTAATTACAAAAATGTCCTTAAGAATAGCAGGAGAAACTGGGATGATCTGAACTGGACGGATCTCTTTACTGCTTCTAAAAAGAAAAACAATGTAACTTTCTGGCGCATCATCGCTCACGGTAGGTGCAGTGGTTGCACTAGCACAAAACATTACTATCAACCTCAAGTGTGGGTTGAACATTTCAGTGGTTTATATTCAGATTAAGCAGGGGAAGATATGCCAACTTGCGTGGATGTAGCACCCTGCCTATTGAAGCCTGCACCAATAACCTGCACTATGTATTTGACACTATCTGACACCCTATAAGCAAAAGAATCTGTACAAACAGGAAAGGCACAGGGTCCTGATAAAGGTCCTGGAGATCTCTATCACTCTGAGTTGGAAATATGAGGGCCCTATACGATCCCGGTGTCCAACAGAATAATGCTTGGAGCCAGTATACTTGGGATTGAAATCACACCCATGTTTAAGAATGGAGATAGGAGTGACGCTGGAAACAGTAGGCCTATCAGCTTATTGAATCACCTATAAAACACATGCCTAGGCAAACTTCAAGAATGATTGCATGAGGCACAGGTCTTATCAAGCCGGCTTTAGAGAACATACCAGCATCATTGACCAAGTCTTTAGGTAGGATTTATTGGAAATACTTCAGGTTAAGAAAAAAGAATCCTTGTATGTGGCGTTTGTCAACCTGAGAGCTGCTTTTTCGATTTTGTTCCCAGGAAGAAACTATGGTACACCCTGAGGTCAGTGGGAATTCCAGCACACATAGCAGACATTATAATAAGGCTACACAAATACAACTATGCCCAGTTTCGATGGCGAGCTATCAATTGCATCCCCGTTGAGTTTAAGGCAGGGGTGCGCTCTGGCCTCAACTTTGTTTTCCTTATATATGAATGGAGCCATACATCTCCTGGATAATTGTATTCTTGATGCTCTTAAGATGGATAACAATCTTGTTCAAACGTTACTTCTGTTTATGACACCCTCCTTTTACTTCTTACCTCAGTGGGATTTTGGAAACAATTCTTGAGTTTTGCGGTATCAGTGGTCTGGAAATTAATATCATTAAAATAAAATATATGATACTAAAACCTCACAGGTCTTTTAGAGGCATTATGGGGGTGGGAGGATTATATCTTGAAAGGGTACACAAGTTCGATTATTTGGGAATCAAATGAAAACTTACCTTCGGTGGAATGCCCAAGTACAGAAAAGTAGTGTACTCATACTACATTGAGCAGCTGCAACTAGGAAACTCAACTCAAGTCAAGTCAAGTCAAAAAAAGCTTTATTATCGGCTAAAAACCATAAAAGTACATATTGACAAAGATTTAAATAAAACATACCAATATCCCACAATGCAATATATTCATGATGAAGAGGAATACTCCTAAAATAGTTTTTAAATACAAGTAAAAAACCAGGAAATAATCCTATGCAATTTAAAACATAACAGATAAAAGAGTAAAATCAATCCCTTCACAAGTTAATATCAAGGGATCCCAGTGATGTGCTGGGTCTGTGGTAACGCGGGTGTAACAGATAATTGTTTTTTAATTTTTGCGCCTCTGGCACACCACATGGCCCAGAGGTACCTAGAGGTCGCAAAGACAATCTGGGGTGGTGTCGTATTTAAATATTCTAAATGCTTCCCTGTAATCCCTGAGACCCAGTGACTTACAAAGCTGGACAATCCATTTAGCTCTTGCCCTGGTGTAAAGAGGGCAGAAGAGCAGACCGTGCAGATCCGTCTCTTCACAACCATCACATCCCGGGCATGAGCTAGAAACGTGTGAAGCGATTGACCACTTGTTTGTCACTGCCCTCAGTGGGAGTGTCCCATGTCTAAATTGGACATAAAGTTTCTTCGCCAGTGAGGGCTGAATGTCATCCAAGAATTTCTCAAAGCGGTAAGTATCCTTCACCTCCAGAAATCTGTTGGTCAACTTGCCCAGGGAAGGACTAGAACATACAAGATCCATTCGATATTGATTGAGTAAGTTGACCAACACCCTTTTAGGTATCAAAGGACATGTCTGCTCCGGAGAGAGCCAAATGTCTCCCCTACCCAGTGCATAACAGAGCTGCTTGTCATATTTTAGCCTGGGGATTTTCCCTACCCCTCTTATGGTCATTAAATCCCTTAGGTCATCCCAGTAGCTTAGCAGCTCTGGGGTAGCCCAGAGTCGCCTCCAGTACATCACAGGTCGGTTCGAGATGATCCCCTGTATGGGGGCCAGACCCAGATCTAACCGTAAAGGAATCAGAGGTGTGCTCTGCGGGAGACTCAATAGACGTCTAATAAAGCTATTCTCAGTGATGGACAAAGGGGTGGCACTAAGATGGCCCCATAGCTCCACCCCATAGAGCGCCCCACCTCTCGCCTGGGCCTTGTATATTTCTAAAGGGGATCCCAGGGTTTTAAGTGAGCACTCTTTATGAACCTTTAAGATACCACCAGAGGATTGGGCCAGCTTCATGTTTGCCTTGGCCATCTGCGACCCCCAACCCATCTTATCGTTAAGTGTTACTCCTAAATAGTCAAAGGTGGAGACTCTTTCCAACACCGTGCCATCCAAATGGGGGTGGGGACAATTAAGTGATTTTGCATTAAAGACCATGAATTTGGTTTTGGAGAGGTTGATCTCCAGATTTCTTGTCTTGCAAAAAAAGCAGATCGCCTCCAGTGTTCGCTGAATACCCATAGAGGATTTTGATAACAAAAGGGTGTCGTCGGCGAACATCAGGGCTGGTATCTTGCGGGCTGCTAAGCTAGGAGAATCTAAATCCCTCGCCCCCAAAAGATGGTCAATTAAACCATTGAGAAACAAAGAGAAGAGAGTAGGGGCCAACACGCACCCCTGCCTCACTCCCCTTTCCACCGGAAAGGGGGCCGAAAGCTCCCCATTTCTCCCATACCTCACCCTCGCAAAGGTGCCTTGATGTAGACGTTTGAACAATTGGCACAAGTATGCTGGGGCACCCATCTCTATCAGTATGGCCCAGAGCTTATCCCTAAGGACCAAATCAAATGCAGATCGAAGATCTACAAAGATCAAGTACAGGCTACCAGCCCCCAGAGTCACCGTCTTCCAATAGACCAATTGAAGTCTAAACAGTTGGTCGATGGTAGAGACCTTAACACGAAAGCCCGCTTGGAGGGAAGTCAGGATGTGTTGATCGTCCATCCAGCACTGCAACCTCGTTAGTAAAAGGCGGGCAAACAGTTTCTGCAAGACATCAATGAGGCTAATGGGACTGTAATTAGCCGGATCAAGTGGGGATGCCTTTTTATATATGGGAATGATCTCGGCCCCCAACCAAGTTCGGGGAATTTCCATGCCATTAAAATATAACCAGATGTAGGGAACCCAAACCTTCTGCTCACTCAGAAATAGATCTCCTGGGATTCTGTCCAATCCCGGAGCCTTCCCAGAAGACAAACTTTTAAGGGCCGCCTTAATTTCCTGCATAGAACAAGATTGACAATCGGAGTCCTTCACCTCCGATAATACTAAAGGGGATGTGCACTTTGCGGGGAGACCTAGTTCTACTGGCTTAAAGTGGGCTATCCAAACCTCTTCGCTCAGATTGGGTGTTATAGCGGGCGTCCCTTCTGACGAGCCTGATCTCACAAGGTTCCAAAACACGCCATAGTCGCGCCTGTCCAAGGCTTCTTTTATACTTGCCCATCTTAGGGCCTTCCATTCCGACTTGGCCTCCGCGATTATACTTTTATAAGCAGTTCTGGCCACTCTAATACTCTGCACAGAACCGGTTTTAACCTCGCTAACAAGTGCACATTTCGCCTCCCTACAAGCTTTATTGAACCACTGAACCTGTTTTTTTGTTCGTGTCCTGTTATTCACTGTGGTATAAAAATAATCGACCATATTGGCGATTAGGTTAGTGTGAATACAGTCCAGTGCTTGAAAATAAGAAAGATCATAATTCACTGGTGGAAGTTCAAAGGCCTCTTCTAGGGAGCGAGCTACATGTAAATATAGCTCAGCAATTTTTTCGGGTGCTAGCACCAGCTTGGCCCACCTAATGCGTCTGCCACCCGCTACTGAGATTAAGTTCCTGTCAACACGGATCTCCAACTCCCCTGATCCATGTGGGTGACCCAGTGTGTGTTTTAGTTCTAAAGACAAAAGATTGTGGTCACTATCTACCCTTTGAATTACACAAAAAGCCCTTATTTGAGACCAGAATTCTACATTGACCATAATGTAGTCAATAGTAGTGCTTTTCCCCACTCTATTGAATGTAAAATTCCCTGGAACATCAGGAGGGAATCTGCCATTGCAGGCTCTAAGAGAGTGGGTTACTAGAAGCTTATTAATCTGTATAGCCACTGGCATTAAGCGCATTGCTGGGTACATAGAACACTCCTGGATATGCCAGGTGGAATCCTCCTCTAAGGTTACAGAGAGGATCCCCACAAGTGGTTTGAAGTGACAGTTAAAGTCACCCCAGATAATTCTATGTGTTGATGGTGGAGAAAATGAAAGAAGTTCGTCAAGAGCCTCTAACATAGATAGCCCCAACTCATGGGGGGTAAGACGCAAATATATGTTAGCAACTATCACCTTCGAGCCATCCATAAATTTAAGGACGATAGAGAGAATGTCCGGGGAATGAGAATCTATTACTTTCACTGTACACCCGAGGTGCGTAGATACCCAGATGCACAGTCCCCCCGAAGGTCATCCTCTAGGTCCCTGTACAGCGGGTAGATGGAATGTTGCAAATCCCACCCTTGTAGGGGCAGTCACCATCCAGGTTTCTTGAAACAAGCACAGATCATACTGATCCACCAACTCACCCCATTCTGGATTGGATAGCTTAGATCTCAGCCCTGCCACATTCCAGGATCCTAATAATGATCTTGGGGGTTCCACCCTATGAGGACTGGGTGAGGTGGAAGAGGGCATGTTGATAGGAGTAGTCCCTGCAGAATTATCCAGTTCAAATCCATCTCTTGACAAGCCTGTATCTGCACCTGGACTTAAGGGGATTATTCCCAGACCTACTTCCTTAACCCCAGAAGCCTCCACGGGGCACCCAGCTACGCTGCAACTAGGAAACTGTATAGTACCTCATCCACTAAACCAGTCTCCCCGATGATTTAGGTTCACAGAGCAAAGATGCAAGCGTCTATGCTCTTTGGAACTGAAATATAAGGGATGGTTAACACAACAGAGCAGTTCCGTTTTTTAAGGTTGTTATCCATTTTCCACAAAGCACTCCTTATATACCGCTTTAGTTTGGTCTCGGCTTGAAGAAACTAGGTTATATAGCGGTCCTTAAACTATTAATGTATTGGGTTAGATTGTGGCCTACACAAGAGTTATTGTCTTATAAAGAGGGCTTGAAGGGATCATGAGGTTAAATAAGACATCTCTTTAACCATGGGTGGCTGAAGTTAAATTATGGGATTTTAAAAGGTGCTTTTTGGAGATATCTTACAGCACAGTCCTCTCGTTCAGACAACCTGACAACCTTACTGCTACGTTTTTGACCATTTTCCTGTTTTGAAGCCTATATGGGTGATATTTTCCTAAGGCAGGTGAAAACACAATAGCTTTATGACCAACTGAATCATAGCCATAAAACTAGTGGAAATTGCTCATTCTGCAACACTGTTGTTAAAAATGTTGCTCCCATTTTGTTTTTTGTCCAGTATATAAGGACCCAAGAAGGAAATAGATAAGGCTGCGTTCCTTGAATCTGGGTTTTAGATCCTATATCACTGCACTGCACTTAAGAGTATTGTAGTCGGACATGAGGGCGCTCATTGTTTTTGGTCTTGGTAAGTTATTATATGCTTCTTGGTTTTGAAGGAAGCAGAAAGGGGGTTACTTTTGTTTAGGTCAAAGAAGGCCTTGATATTTGAATGTTTATTCTCTTTTTGTGTTTAGTATGAATTGCGTGTCTATATAATTATTATTGACGAATTTAATTTGCTTTATGGGGTGATGTAAACAAAGTAACATTGTGAGGCATTTAGTGTCATTGAAAATATCGAAGAAATTGTTTATGCTTATTTATTTGTCAATACAGTAGACATGCTGTACCAGGCCTTGTCATTTCATATCATGTTATACGACCCGTCAAACTCTAATATTGTGCTCACCCACGTCATATCTTCCGGTGTTTCTAAGAAAACCTCCTTGCCTCATATGTTTTTCTCTAGTATTCTAAACTTGCCTAAACCATTCTTCCATTTGGTAATTCATGGGACTCCTTGAATCTGCCAGTTTTGGGTGATGTCTCACTTGGCAAATACTAGGCCCAGGAATATTTTTCGATATTTAGTTGGACCAGTGCCATCAAGGATATTCAGTATGCTATTTGTGGACTGAGGCGGAGATGTCTGCCTAGCACCACGGAACATATGCTTTCAACAGCTCCCCAAAACTCTTGAGGACTAGGTGACAATCTTCCATATGGCAGATGGGAGTTGTGTTTGAGGAGTCTTCTGCGAACCCATAGCTTCGACCTTCTGTACTATGTGGAGTGTCAATATTTACATTAGATGAGGTGAAATGTAGTCACAGTAGCAATTTCACTGGGCACCATCAGAGTTTTCTGCAATTCCGCGTTTTGGATTGGGCCCTTATCTTATTCACAGACTTCCCTGAGGGTGTGAAATGTGTCTGACTTGTTTATAACCTTGTGTTTTTGTATCCTAGAGATTTTCTTCCTTCCCTACCTCTATTTCCTCTAGAGTAAGTTTTGCTTTGAACGGACTAAAGTCTGAGATGGTGTCTAAGTGTGTGATGTAAGGGATTATTGCATGCCTAAATTGAAAAGGAAATACAGAATTATGACTTCACTCTGTGAACTTTGTGAAAGATTTTAATGTATTTTGCATTGTTACTGCTCCCAGAGTGGAAATATCCGATCAATCCCCACTCTCAAAATCTTATAGGGAGACCACTTGGATAAATAGTGTACCAATCCCGAACAGGATTTCTTCGGTCTGCTTCCCCGGCTTTTAGAGCTACTTTAAAGCCTTTCTATACCTGCTGGAGGAGCTTCATGCGGGTGGTGTATCGCCATATAAGAACTACAATAGGGAGACATCTCCCAGAGCCCACAGTTATTTTTCTATAGACACGGTCTCTGCCTGGTCTGTATAGCCATTCATCTACAAGAAAGAGACGTGTTGCCCTGTAACAGGAGAGGAAGTCTGCCATTGCAAGCCCTTCCTCAGATGTTGGTTTGCAACATTCCGCCACAAACACACTGCAGGGGATATTTTGCCAAAGAAAGAAGGGCAAAATGAAGGTTAGCTTTTCAAAGAAATCGAGTGGAAGGGCAAACGGGTAGTTTTGCAGAATATGTAAGATCTTGGGGTGTGTCATCATTTTGGTAAGTGCATTTCTACCCATTAGGGAGAGGGGTAGAGCATTCCTGTGACAAAGATTAGTTTTTAGGCTAGCTGTCATGAAAGTTATTTGCCCAGGCTAGTGATGTCTCCCGATATATGTATAAGCCTAAATACTTAAATGTCTGATGAGCTACTTTCATCTAGAAATGCAAGGTCCACCTTTCTGTGTCCTCTGGGGTGTGTATCGGCATGCATTTAATTTGTCCCAGTTGACCTGTAGTCATGAACTTGGTGAGGACTTGTCCATCTTTTGGATCTGAAATGCTCAGATTTGTTTAAACTGTTAATTCATCGAAGTTGAGTGAGACCTTGTCTTCCAACCCTGGTGTCCATCTAAATTCTTTTTTGGCCATTATCTCCCCGGAGCCACTCTGCCAGGGATTTGATAGCAAGAGTGAAAAGTAATGGTGATCGCTTATATTATTGAGCCTTGACAATTCAAATAGGGGGAGAGGCTGGGATTGATGGAGTGCAATTTGGCTCAGAGGCTCACAAAATGTTTTTTTTTCCAGACAACTTTCTCCTAACTCTGACCTATCTTAAGAGTTCCATCCCCTTACTAATGGCTCATTTACAACAATTTGTGAAGGTGAATTGGTTTAATATAAATTTGGCCAAGTTTGAAATGCTTAATTTGACTTTCAGCCAATATTAGTGCATCTATGGCTGATGTCAACAAAGTAAATTACCCAGGAATTCTTGTGACACTCTGGAATAACCTGAGGAAATTAGGAGTTGACTAAATTTCTCAGTGCAGACACTTTGATTCTTTCAACTCCATCTTTCTCTATGGTAGTTTTCCCCGGTCCCTTTAACAGGTAGAGGTGGGTGGTTGTCTCATGATTTCTGAGATGTTCAAAGGAGATCTAATCAAACCATTTGAAAGATTTCATTAATACACAGTTAAGACATTGTATGATGGACTGCATAGTGAAGGCATAATTTATGAACGACTGCACTCCTTTTGAATATTTTAGAGTTCTATCTGCAGAGTCAAATGGCAATATTTCCCATATCTGTGACATCCTAATGGAGGCAAAACCCAAACTATTCTGACCCTTCATGGGGTGTTGGTCTCAGGTTCTGGGGAAAGAGACAATTGATGCTTCCTGCAACTATCTGTGGTTTAATATAGTAAAGGAAGCCACCAGCATCCAGGTGAAAGAAGCCAATTATAAGGTCATGTTTGGTACGACTATCAAGCAAAGCGTTCTCACATTTATTCTGAGACTAGTCCAATGTGCTGGTGGGGATGCAGCTATTTCGTGATTTTTGTTTATACGGAGGGATTTTACACACATTAGAGCTTATTGGGAAGAAATGATGGCTGCTTCAAAAGAGAGTCTATGATATCACTTGCTAAATGACATGGGCTCAAACCAGTTGAGTTTACACTCCTCATTACAGAGTCACAGTCAAGGGCTGACTGAGCTCTACTACTGTACTTGCTGTGAATTTGGTACTGCTTTTTAACTGAAAACATAGGGATCCACCCTTCATAGCACAATAGTACCGTTGTTTCTGGAAAACTATTTCAGACTCCGACCAATGAATATCACAGTCATAAAACCCTGTGGTGCACTATTGATGTCCATCTAAACAGATCTTTCCCCCATCCCCTAACCCTACAAATGTTTCCTGCCAAAACAGATTAAGAAAGCTGAACCAGTTCTTTTACTAGGGGATATTGGGTGGTTAGTGTCATTGATTAGAGTGTATATCATTGCTTGAATGATTAATGTTGTTGAGTCAATATTCAGAAAGTTCTAGATTTAACCCTTTTCCATAGGAAGGAGACTTGTACTGTAGGGAAGAGGGAGTTAGAGGGTTACTTTACGAAGTGTTGATATCTGATCGTTTTGATGTGAATCTTAACACTGTTTCTTCTCTATTGCTATGTAATCTGTGTATCAATCAAGCTATACATTGCTAACATTTATTGTAAAAGATTCATTAGCAAAAAAAAGCGTGACCCGGCTTTCACTCATCTCAAGACTGCGTATGAGAATACAGTGTGAGAAAAGTATATGTATGGGGTAATGAGAGAATAGTGTGTGAAGTGCAGGTAAAAAGCAAACCTTTATTTATCATTGTATATTGCACTGGAGTCAATGAAACCCTCCCCATCCCCACAGGGCCCCCCTCTGGGGTGCACTGACTGTGCAGAACCTCTTTGTGGTGTACAGTAAGTATGCCTCCTGACCGCATCTTTGCCTGTGCGCCTGCATCTATAATACAGTGTGGCTCAGAGGCAATGCATTCCCCTCATTTATATGGGTTTATGCACTTCTTCAAATGAGAACCCCCTTTATGATAGCACTGGCACTACCAATATTACAGAAAGGGCCGTGTAGGTTCTGCAGCCCCATCTGTAATACCAATGTGCCGTGGGCGCAAAAAGCAGGCACACATGCCCATTGCGCCTGCAGGACACGTTGCATGTTATGGCCCCTGGTCATTAAAATATGCTGATGCAAGTTTTAGGTCTTGCCTAACAGACAGCGTAACCTGTTGGTGAAAACACCTATTGTCTGCTTAGATCCTGCACATTGTGTACCATTGGTTGGCTTTATTTTCGCGCCCATTTGCTTGCTTTTTATTCATCAGCTTGTGTGGGCTTTACTTCCACTTGTGTTTGTCCCTCCACTGGAGCACAGATTCATTACTTGTGTCCTTCCTTTGCTCAGTTTTAAAGCACTACTTTTTTCTTTTTGGTTGAGCACTCCACAAGAGTGCATGTGTTTTGCAGCTATCTTCCTTATGTAGTGCTCTTTCATCCGTCACCATGCTCTGTGTTGCTCTCTCTTTTCGTGTGCTTCTCCCCCGCCTCCTATGTGTTGAATTTGTCCTTGTGTGCTACTTCCTACGCGTACCTTTCTCACCCGCTGTTTCCCCACCAACAGCTCCATGTTCCTCCCTCTAGCCCATGCGCTTCTCATTCCATTCTCATCTCTTGACTGGGGGAGAATGTCTGCATTGTCAGCATTCCGTCCATCAATTGTTTGTTGTAACGCTTTTCGCCCTAAGTGGGATGGGTATTCCCAGACGTGGGACCCGTGCTCACTACGCCACTGGAGTCAAGCTATCCTGGCTGATGACGGCTGATAGCCAGAAACCGGTCCTAGGATGCTTGATTCCGGTCCAGGGAAGACATGGCTTGGCAGTTCGGGCTGGACTGTTCCCATGAGGCACAGGGTCAAGACTGATTTGCATATGGCCATGTCTAAACTGTGGTGGTGTAGTGGGCAAAAGAACGATGGATTTAACCCAGATCTTTTGACTGGGGGAGAATGTCTGCATTGTCAGCATTCCGTCCATCAATTGTTTGTTGTAACGCTTTTCGCCCTAAGTGGGATGGGTATTCCCAGACGTGGGACCCGTGCTCACTACGCCACTGGAGTCAAGCTATCCTGGCTGATGACGGCTGATAGCCAGAAACCGGTCCTAGGATGCTTGATTCCGGTCCAGGGAAGACATGGCTTGGCAGTTCGGGCTGGACTGTTCCCATGAGGCACAGGGTCAAGACTGATTTGCATATGGCCATGTCTAAACTGGGGTGGTGTAGTGGGCAAAAGAACGATGGATTTAACCCAGATCTTTTGACTGGGGGAGAATGTCTGCATTGTCAGCATTCCGTCCATCAATTGTTTGTTGTAACGCTCTCATTCCACTGTGCACCACTATCCTCTCTCTTGCCCATGTTTTCTCATGCCCTCTGTATTGCTTTCCCTTTGCCCTTCTTGTTGTTTCTGCCACCCTGCACCCAAGTTGCTTCCGCCCCCCTGCACCCAAGTTGCTTCACCCCACATGTATGGCTTCTTTGCCCAACCACGCCCTCTGAGTTGCTTCCCTCCATCAGTACTCTTGGTGTTGCTTCCCCCCCATTCGTGCCTAAAAAAAAAGTATGCTTTTGAGCTACTTTTTAAATGTTTATTACCGATCAAACTCGTATTCGTAAATAACAAGAAAAAAAATGTTTCCTTTGTTTTGTAGACACGTGCATGTGTGTTGCCCTTGCTTATAAAAC
Organism: Triturus cristatus; assembly: GCF_964204655.1. NCBI lineage: Eukaryota > Metazoa > Chordata > Amphibia > Caudata > Salamandridae > Triturus > Triturus cristatus. The sequence continues at coordinate 649,332,260 of NC_140594.1, forward strand.
GAGGATGCATCTTAGCAGCTATTTAGCCAAGCTATACAGCATCTTTTCAGCCAAAGCAAGACCTATTAGCTTTGCCAATTTTTTTTTTTTTGTAACAAGACATAATACGATACTGTTTGGAAAAAAAGAAGAAACTGTTCTAATACTGCTTTTGAGAGAACGATCCCAAACTGCTCGTGTTAGTGGAGTTAACATTTTTGTACTTTTCTTTATAATGGTGAAAGGAAATTTGTTCTTCCTGTTTAAAATGAAAGACGGTGGATGTCAAATAATTAGGATCCAATAGTGAGACACTCGGAGGACAAAATTGTTAGACATGGGTGCTCAGAGGTCATGTGTTAAAGTAAATACAATAGAAGCATGCATGAATTGACTTAATTATTTGCTTTATAGTGGGCGCTTCTAAATGCAAATTTATAATCATGATTAAAGATGATTATATATTTTTGAGTATCCATCACTGCTGACTTTTTTGTTATAGATATTGTATGTATTTTTGAGCTTCCGTTTAGCGAGTATCTTAATTTTCGTTTTCAGGTAAGCAAGAGGGGTAAATGCTGTGTGAGCTAGGTTGTGTGTCTAATTTTGTCCTCTTTCTCCTCAGTGGTTCCGAAGTGCTGTTGTCAAAGAGGATGCTATGCCGGAGGGACTGATGATGCTACTCTTCTCCAACATTGACCCAATTTACGAATTCCATAGGGGCTTCCTGAAACAGATTGAGCAACGATTAGCCCTATGGTGAGCATCTCTCTTATTTAGTGTCTTTGCTTGAGAAACCAAGATTTATTTAACTGTCTTATATAGTACTCCTGGACTAAGTTGATTTAGTGCACTTTATTCTGCTACTACATTCAAATGTCCTCAATTTTGAAACTTAAGATAATTTAATAGGTGATAAAATTCCAATGTATCCTAGAAACAACAGTAAACAAGCATGTATTTTCACCTACGGTTTGGTTGCAATTAATTCAGAATTTGGCAGAAATTATGGCTTTTTTGATGTTTTCTTTAGGTAGGAGGTGGACTTATTCATGATGTTGAGAGTGATCTCAGACAGGCTTATTTGGAGGAGTGTTGCACCCCTCTTTGCCCACTAAACTAGTCACTGAGTTGCTTATGTCTTTGATAATACTTCTTATCGCTGATGCACAGTGATATCATCTTTGAAAAATTTGTGAAAATTAGAAATATATCTCTTGGAGGTTCAAAATTATTAGACACTAAACTGTTTCTCTCAGCATAATTTGATATAAATAAGGACAAGTGCTTCCAAAGTATATACCTTTTAATCTTCATATACATAGATGGTAGATTTGCAGTGTCCAATATATGATAACAAAATCAGCACCTTTTATTAAAATATATGTTATTTCATCTGTCAAGTTAGTAGTGATTTAGTGCAAAGCTATAGCAATGAGGAGGTCTAAAAACTTGCCATTTAAAGAATTAATGAATCATATATCACAAGAACCTCCAAGTAAAATAAGCATCTAATGTTAACTTAAGTGAGCATATATAAGTAATCTTCCCCGAAACCAATTTTCAAAAGTAAATAATTTTGGGCATTTACAAAACATATGTAAGCCATCATTATCACCTTTGTTACAAGACCAACATTTACTATTAGTAGAAATGTTCATTTTATAAAGAGAACAAGGAATGAGAAAACTCGTATAGAAAAAATATAGTGTCTTAGTTGTGCTTGCAGAGCGGAGGTGGAGTGAATTTTGTATCACATGTTATTCCACATAAAGATAGATATAGTATGTTCCAAATCATTTCAAATCTTGTTCCCACAGTAATTCAGTTTTGGTTTTCGGCCTGTTCATATCACTACAAATGTGTTTTACAAATATAAGAAGAATTAACCTCCATAAAGAATTTACATGGATGAATGCTATTCTCATCTGCACTGTTGTCAACTATAGATGTATCTGGTAAAGTTTATTTCATGGTAGTCAATAATGAATTAAATTTACTATGAAAATATTGACGCACACCAAATTTTTGTTGTAGCTCTTGAAATGAGAAGATTTATTTTTCGAAGTTAACTGTGTGACAATAAAAATGCCTTTATCTATTCATTCTCGCTAGTTTAGCACTTTAGTATTAATCTTAATAGTAGTATTATGCAAGATGGGAGAATTTAAAAAATGCTTGTGATGAGAATGCATAAAAAGAGGTTTAGCTAGCATACTAGAATGTTTTAATATAGGGAATTAAAATAGCTGTGGTTTTTGCGTCAAAAGCAGTACGTTTTTAAAGGCAAAGGAATATATTAATTAGAGGCCGCCAGCATATACAAAAGAGGCTGTTTTGGAATAAATACATTAGAAAGGGAATTTCAAACTTACTCTAGCCTGAAGGCTGAATGAAAGTTCTTAAAATTAGGAAAGTTAGCCCCTTCATTTGCTTTAGGTCTCTTAACCATTTGCAAATGTATGTGTGCTTTTTTCTTATTCCTTAAGCACTTAGATAACTGACTGTCAATTATTTTGAAAACTGATACAAGAGTTTTACTGGGAGCATGGAGAGATAAATATTATTAATAGTTAACATCATCATTTTAATGGTATTGAGTCTGCCACACCAAGAAAAGAGCGAATCATTTTCAGAAAGATGAGTAATCTTCTATTTAATCACTTCTAAATTAGTTGTCATTGTGTCTCTTATTGTATTAGAAAATAAAACGCCTAAGCATTTGATTTGTCTAGACTTCTAAACAAACTGAGATTCATTAAACAAGTCTTTATAACAACATTTATTAAGTTGACATGAACTCTGATTTGTCAATATTCAATTTATAACCAGAAATTGCACAATATGATGAAAATCTTGCCTAAAGCTGTAATGGAAACATCACGGTTAGGTGTGTATATAATAATACATTGTCAGCCTAAGCTGTAAATTTAACCTCTTCCTCCTTAAATTTATATCCAGTAAGGTTAGCAGATCTACGCAGTTTCTCTGAAAAGAGTTCAAGAGAGAGTATAAAGAGTAGAGGAGAAAGAGCACAACCTTGTCTCGTACCTCTTTTAGATTGAAAATACGAAGATGGAATCCCATTTACAAAGGCAGTCGTTTTGGGGGCTTTATATAACAAACCAATATATTTTAATGTTCTAGGCCAAAACAATTCCATTGTAAAGCTCTTAACCTATAATCCTAATTAACACTGTCAAATGCCTTCTCAGCATTCAGTTTAACTGCTGCAAGGGGGGGGGCTTATAATTTGTGAGTCATCAGGAATATTATTTAAAAAGTAATGAGTTATCTTTAATGTAGTTGTCTTTAACAAAACTAGACTGTTCTATTGCAATCAAATCAGTAATAAACTCATAAATATACAAAGCGAAAAATGTAAAGTCTGTGTTCATTCGCGATATAGGTCTATTTTTGCAGGCGAACAAGTCTTCATCTTTTTTCGATCTTAGATAGAGCATTTCCTCCAGAAAATAACATTGTGAGTTCTCTGTTGCGATATATGGTTACAATAGTGAGTTAAGCTTAGGTGTCATGATCTTAGAAAGTTATAAATAGAATTCTATAAAGAGTTCAACAGGGCCTGAGGGTAAACATAGTAATTGCGCTGGGTTTTGGGTATAGAAGTAAAGACTTGGTCTAATGCTTCTGCTTGTGAAACACATTCAAAGGTTATAAATTGGTGTACTAATCAGTGAAACATTTAAGAATTTGTAATGTTTCGTGCCATCATTATCAGTAATAGTCTAAATTTTTTATTTTTGCTTTTTAACTTTCAGATAGTTGGCGAGCACCTTTCTAGCTGTGTTACGGACACCATAGTACAGTGCATTCATTTCAGTAGGAAATCACAGGCGTTCAAAATAGATTTCTTATTAAACTGGCATTGTGCTTGATTAAGGCGAGCTAGTGTATCTTTTTATTTAGAGGAATAAAATTAATGTTCTAGTTTTTTAATGAGGTGCATTAGGGAAGAAGATTCATTGGGAGCGGCCTTTGGATTTATAGCTACATTGTAGATAATATGACCTCTAGCTGTCAGATTGAAAGCATCCCATATGATACAGAAGTCACAATCATGAGTTGTATTAGTATCAAAAGATTCAGTGGCAAATGTTTTGTAGATTTTCAAAAAATGATTTATCTTGAAACAGCAAATTATTGAATTGCCACATATTTGATTTAGAGCTTTTAGACATATGCAGATCCATAACAACTGGACCACGGTCACCTATTAAAATAGCTACAGTTTCAGCAGAAATTAAAGATTGGGCAAAATCTTTACTAAGGAAAATATAATTAATTCTGGACCTGAAGAGATGACCAGGTGAATAAACTATATATTCCAAGATATCCAGAGTATAGATTCGGCATGCATCAACTAACCCCATAGAGTAGATCGCCTTTTTTTAGGTACAAATTTTAGAGTACAGCTTCTGTTAGCTATGAATTCATAAGCAGACTCCAGTCTACACCAACTATATGATTTTCATTAGTACCAGGCATCATCCTAAATGATATAGAATTCCAAAATCGACTTTCAACCCCATAAGGATCATATACATTATGAATGGCAAATTGATTACATGTAACAGCAGAAGGAATGCGAAATGGGTGGCAAAAGCAGATAATGCCGCCGTTTAGCTCCAAATCTACAATCTTTTTGCTGTGGAAATGGCCCCCTTAGAAACAACTAACATAAATACGATAAACTTTGTAAACTATATTTGTGGACTTATGGGTCTGTTGTAACATCTTTTTACCAAGGAGAGGCAGAGGGGACAAATGACAACCAATCATCCTGGGTGGTATTCCCGCGACTGCATACATGACACAGTATTATTGATTGAAGCTGTAAAAAAAAAAAGGCGACCGCAGGGCGATTATTGATGCTAGAAGAACATACAAGGCACTCCTGACCAAGGCCAAAAGGAAGTGGGAGTCAGAGCGGTGGGAGGAACTCACAGAAGCCCTTTACAAAAAGAATAATAAGGATTCTTGGAAAATCATAGCAGCTGGGTCCTGAACAATAGAAAATCACCTTGATGCTGTGGTTTAAACCGAGCAAAACCAAAGGGGATGATGGACGGAGTGTTGAACATTGCAAGCACTCACCCCCAGTCAACTGATCTGGGTTTAATCCATCATAATTCTTTAGCTCACTATGCCACCCCAGTTCAGACATGGCCATATGCAAATCAGTCTGACCCTGTGCCTCATGGGAACCGTCCAGCCTGAACTGCAAGACATGTGTTATTCAGAATTGGCCAGATGTTGTAGCTTGACACTGTCCACTGAGATGTATCTATTGACTTTGCGACCAGGAAGTGGTGGTAAAATGACTGTACGAGTACCCTTCACGCCAAGCACTGGAACCTGTGCACGATAAGAGGGGCAAAATTCTTTTTTCTTCTCCACCTTCTCTCGGACCAGTTCTCCAACTTTAGGTAGCCAGCCAACTACCGGAATCTGTAGTGCAGCATCAGTGGCAGAGGGCAAATGGTCTTTTGCAAGACCGTCTCGGGTTTCATGTAAGTCCTGTAACATAGTAGAATGATTATCTACGTCAAAGGTTGCAGCTGTCGCCGCCATGTCTAGACCATCAAGGACCGGAACAAACACCTTTATGCCAAAGAGCATTTCATACGGGGTCCGCCCACCCAGAGATCTTCTAACTGTGGGGCGTGCCCCCCTGGTGGGGCGTGGATTGGTTCCTGGGGGGAAGGGGGAGCGCAAAGGCCTCTGCAAGCACATGTAAATGAAGACGCCTGGAAGTGCAGCGATGTTTATTTGCTGCATTTCCAGACTGTCTTCATTTACTCTGAAGCCCTCAAGAGTGCTGAGGGGCCAGAGGTCAGTGGGTGTGCTGCTGGGGGCTCGCTGGGCAGTGTCTGGAGTCTTATTAAGACTACAGCACGCCTGAGTTTTTCACAGGTTTTTAAAGACCATTGGCACATTTACATACCCTTGGAAACTGGTTACTGAGGCTTATTTTTTTTTCTGTTTCCAGTACCCCCTGGGCCCCCACTCTGCCTATTTTTACATTGTATTTTACATTTACTGATGTAGTGTGAGAATGCATTTCATGAAAAGGAATATAAAGTAGGGTTGCCAATAGAAAATATGCCAGCCATGTACGTTTAAAGAGCCTGCAAAGACCTTGCTTTGACACTAAATAGGGTCTTAAATAAAAACGTATGTATTCATTTGTAATGTGACTTTCTGTCTGTTCCTTTTATTTTCAGTCATGAATCATTCAGGCAGCCCTGGAACACATTTAAAAGTGCTTTATATTTGCTTTTCGAAGTATGCACAGATAAGTGCTGAAAATCGGGCTTTTGGTACTGTTTATTTTTGTACTGTCTGGGACATAAAAATAATGAGCTGGCAACCCTAATCATAAGACTGGAAGTTTGTTGCAGGATCAGCACATTATTTATTTCCTTCACCCTTGATTCCCTGATTAATTCCATAATAGCAATAGTTTAACTTATATCTGAAACCCTACGCCCCGTCAATAACATGCTGATTAACTTCAAGTGTCTGGGCATTCACCCTGCATTTAGAGAACTCACTCCTCATTCTCACCCTTCACTTTCACGCTCACCCTGCACTCACAGCGCATAGTTATGGTTTTCCCGCATTTGCCACATAATCCATCGTCTGCTGCATAATTTGCAGCTAAAAAAATGCAACAACACATGTTACCTCACAGTGGAAGGCCCTTTCTAAAGGTTGACTGGTCACCTTTCTGTTGCTTGTTGCTATATGTGGGTGTTAATGTGCTACTTATGAGGGGCAATAAAGGGCAGAGCAATGTTAACAAGTGTAAAAATAGCAAAATAGCGCAGTAATGCTTTAACAAAAAATGCAGCATTATTCGCCATTGCTTGCTGCAGAATTTAGTCAACCATGCTGCATAATTTGGCCTTCTCCTGCCGCATAATTCCAATGCCCTGTTTATAGTGCTGTGAAGTCCCAGCCTGTGGCAGAAAGCACTGTGAATATGTAAGTCATTATTTTAAATCAGTATTCACATACTCTAAGCTAGTCTGCTGCAAAATGATGCAGTGATTGAGATAAAACAAGTTCTTACAAAATATACTTTTTTGTAATAAGTAATCAAACTGTATCTAATGCAGACATCTTTGTAAGTGTCGCTACTATTCCAGATTCCAGCTGATAACTCCTTTACATTACATCTTAAAAAGAATAGATCTTTGCCACCATAAAGCTTTAAGCAGATCCACTGGAATTATTCAGCAGAAGAGGACAACATTATGCGACACGTTTGACTAAATTATGCAGCAAGAAAATGTAAATTATGCGGCACAATGTGCCACATTTTGTGGTTAGCATTACTTCATTTTTGTCATTTTAACTCACGGTAACGCTGTCAGGGGAAATATTGCACCTTATTAGTACCAGTTTAATACCCAAATACAGCAGTAAGCAACTACAAGATTACCAGTCAATCTTTGCAAAGGGCTTTGTACTGCTCAGGAGCACTTTGTCATGCTTTAAGTAACTTTCGTTCCATTTGAGCTAGAATCAAGTTTTTTGTGTTGAAATCGGCAGATTATGTAGCAAATGCAATAAACTGATAATTATGTGGAAAACGCTGCTGCTGCAGAAACTCATAATTCCAGTGGCCCTGGCTTTAAATGACTCCTTCAATTAATGGCTGGTAAGAAGGCTGGTTTATTTTTTAACTTTCTGCACTACCACCACACACTTCGATTTCAGGCAGAGGCATCTCAAAGTCCGTTTTAACCATTCAGGGGCAGTTTTTTTGTGAAAGCTGAGTCCATGGGGTGGCAGGTAGAAGGCCAGCAGGGTTGCATTCAGATGCAGAGCCCGAGCCCTAATCCTCTTGATCCTTGGGGCCTCACAGTAATGGTCTAGGAGACAGAGGAAAGGAGCGAGATTCATAGATATTGTCAAAGAGAAGGCCCAGAATAGGGAGCACTGTATGCGGACTCATTTTTATGTTTACAAATGGCCAGAGACCACTTCTTCAGAGAGATACCCCAAAGTAGGGGACAATATAAGTGGTCTTTTTTTTTTTTTAAAGGAACATTCATTAGTGAAGCTGGTACTGCTGCCAAGTGTGTAAGTGGCCACAGCTGGTTATCATAAAAGAGCAGATGCAGCAGGACTGGGGCCCAGGGATTTGGGTGGCCCACTGCATCACAGTTATGACTGTCTACCTTTAAAAAAGGGGCATCACAGCTTATTGTCCTTTCAAGCATTAGGACAGAGGTAATGGTCCGTCTTGGTGGGGAAGAGGTAAAAGAGGCAGAGGAGATAGCCTGCTACCCAGGACTGCAGTTATCATTAGTGCAGTAGGTATAGTTGCATTGGGGTCAAAGAGTGTGAGCCTGCTACCCAGGACTGCAGTTATCATTAGTGCAGTAGGTATAGTTGCATTGGGGTCAAAGAGTGTGAGGGGCTCACAACACCCCAATTATGGGGAGCAGTTTGTTTGGGATATCTGTTTTTGTTTGATTCATTTGCTGTTTTATAAGTCTCATATTTGGTGCGGTTCATAAGCTATAGAAAAAGTATTCCTGAAATCATCTCATAAGCCCCGCTCCCTGCATGCAGCCATGTCCCTTCCGCTCCCCCAATCCTTGCCATAAAGTTTTGGAGGGGGGCCCGACCTCAAAACATTTTGCTTAGGGGTGGCTCAGAGTAAAAAAGTTTGAAGACCTCTGTTCTAGGGAGATTATTAAGTGCACGTTGCACGCCATATAAGTGGGCTAGCCAGCCCCCCCTGCCTGTACCTTAGACTCTAGCTCTCAAGGATTGCTTTAAGTCACGGTTAATTTGCTCCACAACCAAATTGCCCTCAGGCCTGTATGGAGATGAAAATTTCACCTGCACCCCCAAAGACCCTATTGCATCCATGCACACCTTAGAGGCGAACGCTGGGCCTTGGTCAGAATGGAAGGTGCCACATGCAAAAGTTCCCACAAAGACACGCAAATCCCTGATGACACTTGGAGTGTCAGCACTGCATTGTGGCCAAACCCACACAAAACGTGCGCAAGAATCAACTGCAACTAAGATCTATTTATAAGCAGTAGCTGAAGAAAATGGACCGCAGTGATCAGGATATAAACAGCCGAAAGGCTTATTAGAAATGCAGAGCTGTGTCAGTGGCAGTCGTGCGACCGTAGAGGGTTTAATCTGTTGGTAAATGTCACAAGAACGCACATAATTACGGGTCTGTTTATATAAACCACGCCACCAGTAACGTTGTTGCAAAATAGAAACTGTCGCAGACACTCCAGCATGCGCCGAAGCCATGCCTTCGTGTGTGGCTGTTATCAAAGAAAGCCTGTGGTCCGCGTTGGGAATCAACCTGTCTCCAACGTTATTTATTCTTACATAAGGAACTCTATCGGGACTTAAATGATAAGAGTACTTTGAAGGGAATCCTTGAGGGTAATTACCACCCTTCTCAGTCGCAGCGATTGCTGCCAAAATGTCATTATCAATCTGAGTCATGGATCTTGTAACTGCTGCTACTGCACACGTGGCCAAGAGTATGTATAACATGTGTGAGTGGCAGACGTTGTTTAAGATCTGCCACTCGAACCCAAAGCATTTTATGCTTAATTGTGCTGCCCTTGGAATCACGATAGTCATTCTGAGACCAAAAGAATAGGTTGTCACTGAGAGACTGAACACAGTAATAGGAATCACTTACAATTAGAGTATTCACATTAGGATCCGCAAACTCTAGTGCAAGCTCCAAAGCGCGCAGCTCGGCCAATTGGGCGGTACAGTCTCCTAGTGCCTGTGTATGCACCACCCTGGACTTGAACTCGCCGTTCTTCGTGGTACCTGCCACAATTGTACAGGCCGCCAAATACGCATGCTTAGAAACTGTAGCCTTTTGCGCTGAACCATCGGTGTAAATGATACAATCGTACTCTTAAAGTGGGCACATAGACAGAGGAGGAGGATGAACAAATTCATACTGCAAGAACTCCTATGTCTGAAGCGAGGTGTCAAAGATAAAGGTAACATCCGGAGACATCAAAGAAGAAGCCCACTGTATCCAACGAGGATGTAAAGCCTTTGAGTTTGGTACACTTGCCTTTGTCACTGCTTCAAGTGCAGGGTACGGTGTTACCACTAAAATGCGTTTTTCCTGTGCCAGTGCGCGTTCCTTCAGGATCATCATCTGCACAGCACAATAGAAAATCGCATCTCGGCAGAAGTGTATAAATGTGATGTGTAAGCAATAGGTACTGTGTGACCTTCATCACCAGGTTTGTGTGGTTATCACATGTTAACAAGTATTTAGATTCAAGAAGATCAGACTGCAGAGGTTGCAGGATAGCTGAATGTTCCGGAAGCCAGCAGGCTTTTGAAAATATTGTTTGTATCAAGGCATAAAGAGGCTTGATACGCTGGGCATATTAGGGAATGTGAGTACATCCGAAGTTTAGAAATCCCAGCAATGATTGTAGTTTTTTCAGGGTTGTCGGACGTCACAATTGTGCGCATTTCTCCAGAAAGTGAGGCGCAAAGCCTCTACCTTTGTTATTGAGCTCATAGCCCAAGAACAACACTGTGTACTCTGCAATGTGTGATTTTGCAAAGTTGAATTTGTAACCGTAGTCCGCAAACAAAAAAAACCAATGATGCGGCCATAATTCGTCGTCCGTGAGATAAATAACATTAACGTACGAGTACGCATCTGGGTCTATGCTGTCCAACAAAGAGAAAACATGTGCAGCAAAAACACCAGGGCTATTTTTATAGCCCATAGCTAAATGCCTAAATTGTTTTTGTTTACCACCGGCTGTAAAGGCGGTCCATTGACTGCATGCTGGGGACAGATTGTGACTAAAAAAGGCCATTGGAAATGTCAAGTGTAGTTTTATATTTTTTACGAACAAGACTGTCTACCAGTGCAGAACTATGGGTATTCTGCACCGCAAAAGTACGACAATGAGAGTTCAAATGTCTAGAATCCAAAACTATGCGGTACGACCAATCAGGTTTGGTAACGGTAAAAAGAGGGTTGTTCATCAGTGACACACATGTCTCAATCACTCCTTGATTCTCTGTGTCAGAATGTCAGATACAGGACCTTTCGCTTCCCGTCGGAGGGGATATTAGGGTTGTGGCTGAGTCATTATCCCAGCCCACATGCGTACTGTACAGTGCCGTTGCAAACACCAAAGCCCACTCTTCTGCAAAAGACTTTGCATGTTCCTTGGAGACATTACGTGAAAAACTTGAAAGTATCACTTCCTCCCCTTTAGGAGCAGCAACAACAAAGGGTGGGGGCCAGTCCGCCTCTGCCAACAATATGTTGTAGGAAGATGTCAGAATTTCCCCAAAAATCCCTTTAATAACACGCTGTATGTCACCCTCAATTAGAACAACAATATCATACAGTCTATCAGGAGGTGCCACTCTGGTGTCAGCTGTTTCAACTGTAATAATAGTGTCAGTTGCTGTCGCCTCCAGAAAAGGACGCAGTGCCTGCCGCACTATGGTAACTTCAGCTGCGCTGCCGAGCAGCGTTACTGCCCAAGTTAAATTCTGGAGTCGGGTCCTCACCGTGTGTGGCATAACTAATAGTTTTTTTTAAGTTCAAAAGGTTTTTATTGGATAAGTAAAGGTGTCAATACATGAGAAAGAATACAAACATATCTTCAATTAGAGGAGAAAAGTAAAACATGGTAATGAAAATATACAATTAATCAGAGGATAACAAAAGTTTAAGGCTAAGTAACAAAAAGCAGCGCTGGTAATAATGAGCAATAAAGTAGCTTATATGAAAAGAGTAGTACAAATGAAAAGCAATGTCACTCAGGGAGGCTTAGAGACCTCTTGCTGAATAGGTGGAACATGAGAGGAGCGTTTAGCACAGGTATCTAGATACAAGGTTACAGGAAGCCATAAATCATGTCGTTTAGCAGCTAAACTAAGGGGGTGCACAAAAGCAGTATCTAGCCTGTGATTATAACAAACATTGTACCACCATGCTTTAAAAGAAATATTCGTAAAGTTTTTCCAGTTGACGGTGATTTGCTGGAAAGCAACAGCTAACAACAAGTCAACAATTTGCGTATTAAGATC